>NC_089502.1:47204202-48670631 GCF_036850765.1 Saccopteryx bilineata
TCCCAAACTCTATAAAATTCGCCTCTTAGTCTGTACCAGTGTCCTTCTCCCCAGAGAAATGCCCAGCAGGGTTCCTTTCTTCCTTTCAATAAAGCCTGTTACTCTGATCTTTTCAGACTCCCATGGATTCCAACAGGTTAAATATAAATTAAGATCTGTTTTACAGGTCTGTCAGAAAACTCTTCATATTACGGTGAGTTTATAGCAGCACGAGAGCTACTGAGACTCACTTCCATTTCAGAGACCCAAATTTTCGGAGAAGACTTGGACCATCATCTTCTTACATATATGTAATACATGTATGCTAGCAGAAAAGAAGCAAGACATAATCTTGCCATATTCAGGTTGGTTATTAAAGGTTTTATATTCCTTTCTAGTGTGCTTTCTCTTGAGAGGAAGTAATTAAAAGAAAGTAGTTATGCATACCTTTCTATTTTTTTGCTTTAGAAAAGGAGAGCATCTTAGATTTACATATTTATTGGTGGTAAGTCAAGAACTATTCTCAAAGTGGAATGGGCTGTGTTTCCTTGAATTTCTAAAGAATGTTTGATATCAGGTGTCAGGTGAGATGCTGACATAAATCTAGTACTAAATTAGGTCTGACAACTTGTGATATGCCTCAATTTAGACAGAATGAGGCCTTCCTCTGCATCTAATTCATTCAGTGTTTATATTTCCTGAGATGACATTCATACAATATAGCATTAAAATGTCACAATCAGTGCAATAAAATATTAACATGAAAATAAGTATTTTAAATAAAGAAAGAAAACGGAAAGAAATAAACCTGTTGTAAATTTTCCCTCTGGGTGACTCACACAGCAGATTCAGCCTTTGAGTACAAAACTGATTATTTTCTTTAAAATCCATATTTAACTCTGCTTTGTTTTTTCATATATTAAGCTATTATTAATGCACTTTACTGATTATAAAAATACTACTACACCATTTTCGGCCAAAATGAATTGTGTTTTTGTATTTGTTATGGAGAAAACTTTTGTAACCAAATTTGAGAAAGTACCAAGGAAAAGTATTTAACTTAGTGGAGAGAATTGGTTGTTCTTCAAGAATATTGAATCTTAATTATTTATTGCAAAATGTCTACTGGTAGTTACAAATGGCTTTTTTCTTTATTCTGGGAAACCCTACAGAATTTCTGTTTGATGAAACTTAAGTTACTTAACATTACTCTCTACACTTCACTGTGATAAAAATACATTTGTTTCTGTTATTCTAAATCCAATTTCTCACTGTTCAAAATAGCCTTGTCAGTATTTAGGCATAATTTTCTATAATTTTCACTACAATAACATAATTTTGTTTGCTATGTAATAAAATGAAAACTCAAGTCTTTCTAGAACTTTATCAAACATTTAATAAAATACTAAAATATTGGGTATAGTTATACTAATTATTAATCATATAAAAATGTGTAAGTTGCTATATGCTAGATACTGTACAGGTTCAGGATAAGCTTTGAATTTTCTGCTCTTAGGCTTTGGAGATGAGTCAAAGTGAAGCTGCTCTTTGACTCTGTTGGGCAAGTGAGTTTGTAACATTTGTATTTTTTGAGTTTACTCACTTTTATTGTTACAAAATGGCACTGGGCAGTGTCAGGTATATGTGTTCTGTGAAATTGCAAATTACCTTCTTGCTTGGGAAGGGCCATTGTTTTGTTAATGCTTGTTGGGGGAGGGGTTTGTGGGGGCCCAGGCAGTTTTGCAGGAAAAGCAGAGAGAATGCAGAGTGCTGGAGAAACCAGTTCTGCAGAGAGAGAAGAAGGAGGAGAGAGAAGCCATGTTGGCAGGGAAAGAGAAGGTATGCAGATTGGGAACCAGAGCTGAGGGGCTTTGGGAGCCCTACTGAGGCTTGTGGGGGCTTTTGATTCATGGAGGAACCAAAGAAGATTCTCATGGTTGTGGAACCGGAGAATGTATCAGGGCTTTTGGAGCCACTGAATGAGAGGGAGGGAAGAGGTCTTCATTGTGTGTTTGCTAGTCGGCTGGTGTGAGATTTTTTTTTTTTTTTTTAGAGAGGAGTGAGAGAGACAGAGAGAAAGAAGGGGGGAGGAGCTGGAAGCATGAACTCCCATATGTGCCTTGACCAGGCAAGCCCAGGGTTTCAAACCGGGGACCTCAGCATTTCCAGGTCTATGCTTTATCCACTGTGCCACCACAGGTCAGGCCTGTGAGACTTTAATAAAGGAATGGCCCACCAGTTTGGGGCTCCACTGTTTTTTTACAGTCTGTCTGAATTCAGTGGGAACCTGCATATGTATGGCCATGACGGCGGGGGTCCTTGGCCTTACAAACTCATAATCATTTATCATATTATATCAAATTATTATAATTATTTGAGAGCTTTGTATATTGATCATTAAAAACAATACTACTTAGCATTGACCTGGGATGCTGAGGACCCAGGTTTGAAACCCTGAGGTCATTGGAGCACATACGTGCTCATAGGTTTGAGCATGGGGTTGTCAGCTTCAGCATGGGATCATATATATGACCCTATGGTCGCTGTCTTGAGCCCAAAGTTGCTGACTTGGCAAGGGGTAACTGGCTCAACTGGAGCCCCCCCAATCAAGGCACGTATGAGAAAGCAATCAATGAAAAATTAGGATGCCTCAATGAAGAATTAATGCTTCTCATCTCTCTCCCTTCCTGTGTGTCCTCTCTCTCTCTTTTCCAAAAACAAACACAACAAACAAACAAGCAAAAATACTAATTAATATTTCTTGGGAATTACTATGTTCCAGGACTATCTGAAGTGCCATTTAAGATATTTTTATCATTCAATCTACACAATGACCCAGTGAAGTAGGCACTAATATTAGTTCTATTTTATATATGGGGAAACAAAGGCAGAGAGAAGTTAAGCAATTTGCCTCATGTGATGACTAATGTTATGTGTCAACTAGATTGCCCCCTGAGAGTGCCCAGATGTATCCTGGGTGTCCCTGTGAAAGTGATTTTAGATGAGATTAAATTTATATTGGTAGACTGAGTAGAGCAGCTTTCTCTTCATGGTGTTGATGCAGCTCGTCCAATCAACTGAAGACCTGAAAAGAACAAAAGGCTGATTCTCCCCTGGGTTTGAGAAAATTCTGCTGAATAGAGACTTCAAACTGAAACATTTATTTTTCCTGGTTCTACAGCAACTTGCTGCCTTTGAAATTGAACTGAGGCATTGGCTTTGCAAATTTCAGACTTGCCAGCCTCCATAATCTCATGAGACAATTTCTTGTAATAAACTTCTTTCTAGTTCCTTCTCTCTCTCTCTCTCTCTTGCTCTCTTTCTCAGACTACGCATATATATACCATATATATAATATGAAAGTGTCTTATTGCTTCTATTTCTGCAGAGGGCGAATGCTGATTAATAAATATAACTCAGGTCACACAGTGAGTAGGTGAAGGAACTAAGCTTTGAACTTAAGCTACTTGCATTCATTTGCCTTCTTAGAGTTTGTATTTTATTCTGCCATCTGAAACAATACAGAATAATTATGAACTTCATCTTCATTTGAAAGGCTTTCAAATTCTTATAAATGGTAATTGTATTCTCCCAAATCCATCTCCACCCCAAGTATATTTTTCTCAAAAGTAAAAATCCAAGTTCTCTTAATTGTTCATTTGACATGTTTTTAAAAACCTACTGTAAGAGCATTATTCTGGAAACACAAGGTTGAGGGTTTGATCCTTGGTCGAGGCACACATGGGAAGCAACCAGAAATGCATCACTGAGTGGAACAACAACAAATGAATAAATGCTTCTCTTTACTCTTCCCCTCTCTTCCTTCCTCTCTCTGTTTCTCTCTCTCTCAAAAAAAAACACAACAAAACCAAAAACAAAAAACAAACAAACAAAAACCTACAGTATGCTGTTCCTGGCAGACTACCCTCATTAATGTCCTCATTAACAAGTAGTGCTCAAAACTGGACATACCTGATATGTCCAACCCAAGAGAAACAACAAGATTACCACCACCTTTTATTTGATCACAATTTCCTTTAATAAAGGCTAATATTTTATGAGTTTATTTTTATGGTTATATCATAATTTCTACACTTATTAACAATGTGTGTTAAATTCTACACATTTCTACATTTATCAACAGCAACTGAAGTTTCTACTCTCCATTTTCCATCATTCCAAAATAAATTACTCTCCAGCACTGACTTCCTCATCTTACATTTATATGTTCGTTTTTGTGTGTGTGTGTGTGTGTGTGTGTGTTTTTTCTGAAGTTGGAAATGAGGAGGCAGTCAGACAGACTCCCGCATGCACCCGACCGGGATCCACCCGGCATGCCCACCAGGTGGCAATGCTCTGCCCATCTGGGGCGTTGCTCTGTTGCAACCAGGGCCATTCTAGCGCCTGAGGCAGAGGCCATGGAGCCATCCTCAGTGCCCGGGCCAACTTTTGCTCCAATGGAGCCTCAGCTGTGGGAGGGGAAGAAGAGACAGAGAGGAAGGAGAGGGGGAGGGGTGGAGAAGCGGATGGGCGCTTCTCCTGTGTGCCCTGGCTGGGAATCAAACCCGGGACTCTTGCATGCCAGGCCGGCACTCTACCACTGAGCCAGCCGGCCAGAGCCATTTATATGTTTTTAAGAGATGAAATACTAAGCTTCCATTTGTAAATGAGGAAACTGAATTTGTCCATATAAATAACAGTAGAGTCAGGACTTGAATTCAGATCTATCGACTATCTTTCCAGTATTTAATGTATTATCTACCAATGGTACATTATTTTATTTATTTTTATTTTTGTATTTTTCTAAAGCTGGAAACGGGGAGAGACAGTCAGACAGACTCTCGCATGCGCCCGACCGGGATCCACCCGGCACGCCCACCAGGGGGTGACGCTCTGCCCACCAGGGGGCGATGTTCTGCCCCTCCGGGGCCTCGCTCTGCCGCGACCAGACCAGAGCCACTCTAGCGCCTGGGGCAGAGGCCAAGGAGCCATCCCCAGTGCCCAGGCCATCTTTGCTCCAATGGAGCCTTGGCTGCGGGAGGGGAAGAGAGAGACAGAGAGGAAGGAGGGGGGGGTGGAGAAGCAAATGGGTGCTTCTCCTGTGTGCCCTGGCCGGGAATCGAACCCGGGTCCTCCGCACGCCAGGCTGACGCTCTACCGCTGAGCCAACCAGCCAGGGCCGGTACATTATTTTATAACAGACAGTTATTTTGTTCTTTTAAGAAAATTTGCTTTAGAAAAATCTATATACTTTTAATACTGTTCTTTTTCTTTGAATTATTATTTTTACTATTTGCTTATCCTCTTTGGAGTTTGTAGTACTATTTAAATTTGTGGCATGATTTTTTTTGGCAGTTTTAGAGAATTGTTAGCAATTATACTTTGAATATTACTTGTGCCTCATCCTTTTTCTCTTTTTTATTTTTTTGCAAGGTAAAGTTTGATTAGATCACCTCACTATATCTTATATGATTTTTAGCTTTTTTCATATTTAAATCTGTTTTATTATATTGTGTTTGTCATTTCTGTTCTTTTCTTCTCATGTGTCTAATTATTGCATTCAATCCCAAAGAGTCTACATCAGGGATAGTCAACCTTTTTATACCTACCGCCCACTTTTGTATCTCTGTTAGTAGTAAAATTTTCTAACCGCCCACTGGTTTTACAGTAATGGTGATTTATAAAGTAGAGAAATAACTTTACTTTATAAAATTTATAAAGCAGAGTTACAGTAAGTAAAGCATATAATAATATAATAATTATTTACCAAGTATTTTATGTTGAATTTTCACTAAGTTTGGCAGAATAAGTCTTTATAAAACAACTTACTATACTTAAATCTATCTTTTTATTTATACTTTGGTTGCTCTGCTACCACCCACCATGAAAGCTGGAATGCCCACTAGTAGGTGGTAGGGACCAGGTTGACTACCACTGGTCTACATTAATACTTGTCAAAAAATTTTTAGGGCTTATATGATTTTGCCTTCATCCAGGGAGGATTTATGTTTTCTTTCCTCAAGCAACTTAGTGAATTAATGATTTCAGATGACCTTAATCTAACTTTAGCAGTTGGGTTATTTGAAGTCAAACCTCAGACCTTGTTACATTGATCTATTTCTGGTTCATATTTGCATGCAGGAGGCAAGCCTTTAGTAGTCCAATTTAAATCTTGGTGAGTTTATCAGGGCACATTTATTCCTGGGCAGGTGCTGAGCTCCAGTTACAATTTTTGTCTCTCTAGATTTGAAAGGCTGTCAAATTCTGCTCAGCTTTTCAATTACTTAGTAGCCTCTATGGGAAAACTGGCCATAAACCTCAAGCTCACTTTTTTGGCTTTTCTTCATCACTGAAATGGTAGTTGATAATTTTCAGTCTCTTGGTAGCAATCAAATGACTTCAGTTGACTGTTTATTCTTAAAGTTTCTTCTGCTTTTCAACTTAACCTCAGAGAAAAGTTCCACACTCTTAAAAATACAGGTCAATTAATTTTTATATATGTGAATAATCACATTACCACCACCTAGATCATTATACAGAATATTTCAATCATAACAGAAGGCTCCCTCATACCTCTTCCCAGTCAATAATGCCCTCCATTCTGATCTTTAGCACCATGGAGTAGTTTTCCCTATGTTTGAACTTTAAATTAATGAAATCATATGGTATTAACCTTTTTGTGCCTTGCCTCTTTCACTCAAACCTTTATGATGAAGGTACGTCGATGTTGTAGTATATAACAATAGTTTATTATTCTTTTTGCTGCCTTACACTTAATTGTATACATACATGAGTTTCTTGATTGATTCTATTATTAATGAAGGTGTGGGTTATTTCTCAAACTTTTGGCTATTTATAAAAAAAGCCTTTATTACATTTGTATGTATTTTCTCATCGCAAGAAATACTAATTTCTGTAAGATGCATGTAGAATTTGTGTATATTTATGTTGAAATTTAATACTTGTTGCTAAATTGTTTTCCAAAGTAATTGTATCCTTTACACTCCCATGGGCAATGAGTGTGAGTATCTAGATTCTCTCCAAGCGATGATATGATGTGTGTTTTTAAAAATATTTTTCTTTTCTAGTGGAGGAGTAGTGGCATTTATTGTGGTTTTAATTTGTAATTATTTGATGACTAAAAAATTAAGTACCTTTTCCATGCTTAATGACCATTTGGAAATCTTTTTAGTAAAGTATTTATTAGTGCTTGGGTCATTTTTTAAATTGATTTTATTGGGGTGATAATGGTTCACAAAACCATGTAGGTTTCAAGAGTATAACTCAATAAAACATCAGTTGAACCCTGCATTGTGCACCCATAGCACACAGTAAAGTCATTGCCCCCATTCATCCCTATATATACATATACACACACACACATACATGCACACACACCAGTCCTCATATATATAAATATATACACATATATATACATACATATATACATACACACACATCAGTCCTCATATATATATATAGTATTTTTGTCTTAATCTCTTCACTTTCCTCCATTCAGCCACCAACGCTCTTCCCATGACAGCTGCCAGTCTGTTCCATCTATCCATGTCTATGTTTCTATTTTTTTGTCAGTTTACTTTGTTCATTAGTTTCCACATATAAATGAGATCATGTGGTATTATTTATCTTTATCTGACTAAATTATTTCACTTAGCATAATAATTTCCAGGTTCATTGAAGCTGTCGCAAAAGGTAAGATTTCTTACTTTTTTATAGCTGAATAGTATTCCACTGTGTAAATTAACCACAGTTTTTTTTTATCCACTCATCTACTGATGGGCACTAGAACTGTTTCCAAATCTTGGCTATTGTAAATAATGCTGCAATGGACATATGGGTGCTTATATTCTTTAAAATTTGTATTTGAGTTTATTTGGATATATTCCCAGAAGTGGGATAGCTGAGTCAAAAGGCAGGTCTATTTTCAATTATTGAGGAAATTCCATACTGTTTTTCACAGTAACTACACCAGTCTGCATTCCCACCAGGAGTACACCAGGGTTTCCTTTTTTCTACATTCCTGACAACACTGTTGTTCATTGATTTATTAATAATAGCCATTCTGGCAAGTATAAGGTGATATTTCATTGTGGCTTTAATTTGCATCCCTCTGATGATTACTGATGTTGAGCTTTTTTTTCATATATCTATTTATCATCTGTATGTCCTCTTTGGAAAAATGTCTATTCAGGTACTTTGACCATCTTACTTGGGTTGTTTGTCTTTTTGGTGTTCAGTTTTTTAAGTTCTTTATATATTTTGGAAATTAAGCCCTTATCGGCTATATCATTGCCAAATATGTTCTCTTATTCAGTGAATTATTTTTCCATTTTGTTGGTGGTTTCTTTATTGTTGTTATTGATGATGGTTTGTTTTGTTATGCAAAAGCTTTTTAGTTTGATCTAGTTCATTCATTTATTTTTCCTTTGTTTCCCTTGTTTGAAGAAATATATCAAAAATATGTCTGATATTTTACTGTTTATGTCTTCTTTTAGGATTTTTATGGTTTTGTAGCTTAAATTGAAGGCTTTAATCCATTTTGAGTTTATTCTTGTGCATGATATATATTGGTGTTCTAATTTCTTTTTTTTTTTCTTGTTCTTTTTTCAGTATCTGTTCAATTCTCCAAACACTGTTTATTGCAGAGACTGTCTTTACTCTGTTGTGTGTTCCTGGCTTTTTTGTCAAATATTAATTAACCATAAAATCACAGGTTTATTTTTGTGCTGTCTGTTTTGTTCCATTGATTTCTATGTCTGTTCTTGTGCTAATACAATGTTGTTTTGATTATTATGGCCTTGTAGTATAGTTTGATATCAGGCAACATGATACCTCAAACTGTGCTCTTCATTCTCAATATTTCTGTGGCTATTTGGGGTCTTTAGTGAGTCCACACGTTTTTGGAATATTTATTCTGAATCTGTGAGATATGTCATTGGTAGTTTAATAGGAATTTCATTAAAACTGTATATTGTTTTGGGAGTATAGACATTTTAATGACATAAATTTTTTCTATTCATGAACACAGCAAATATTTCTACTTATTTAGATAGATGATAGCTCTTCTGTTAATGTTTGGTTTAATTTGCTTATGAAGCCTTCTGGTCCAGGGCATTTGTTTTCTGAGAGTTTTTTTTTTTTTATTACTGCTTTGATTTCATTAGTCATACTTGTTCTATTCATTTTTCCTGATTCTTTGTTATTCAGTTTTGAAAGATTGTATATTTCTACAAATTTATCCATTTTGCCCAGGCTGCTTAATTTGTTGGCATATAGTTGTTTATAATATTTTCTTACGATCCTTTGTATTTGTGTCAGTTGTTACTTCTACTCTTTCATTTCTGATTTTATTAATTTGAGACTTTTTTTCTGTTTTTCTTGATGAATCCGGTTAAAGGTTTGTCAATTTTGCTTATCTTTTCAAAGAACTGGCTCCTGTTTACATTGATTTTTGTATTATTTATTTAGTCTCTATTTTATTTATTTCCCTTCTAATCTTTATTATTTCTTTTTTTCTACTTATCCTGGGCTTTGTTTGTCCTTTTTCTAGTTCTTTTAGGTGCAGGATTAGATTGTTTATTGAGCTGTTTCTTATTTCTTAAGGCATGCCTATAATACTGTGAACTTCCCTCACAAGACTGCTTTAACGTTTCCCATAGATTTGGGGTTGCTGTATGTTCATTTTCATTTGTCTCTAGGTAACTTGATTTTTCCCTCTTGATCTCATTGCTAACTCATTCATTGCTTAATAACATGTATTTAGATTCCATGTATTCAAATGTTTTCCAGGTTTTTTGTTATTGTAATTGGCTTCTAGTTTCATGCTATTGTTCTCAGAGAATGTACTTGATGTGATTTCAATCTTTTTGAACTTACTAAGACTTATTTTGTGTCTTCACATGTGGTCTGTCATTAAAAATGCTCCATATGCACTTAAAAAATGTATATACTGATGCTTTGGAATGAAATACGCTGTAAATGTCAATTAACTCTATCAGATCCAATGTGTTTTTTAAGCTCACAGTTGCCTTGTTGATTTCTTTTGTCTGGAAGATCTATTCATTGATGTCAGTAGAGTGTTAAAATGTCCACTGCAACTGTATTGCTATCAACCTCTCTCTTAATATCAACCAAGATCTTCTTTATATACTTAAGGACTCCTTTGTTGGGAACATATATGTTTACAAGGGTTATATCACCTTGTTGGATCAATTCTTTTAAAATTATATAGTAACCTTCTCTGTATCTTTTTAAGGCCTATGTTTTTAAGTCTATTTTGTCTTATATAAGTATTGCTACCTCAGCTTTTTGTTTGTCTGTTTCCATTTGCATGTAATATTTTTTTCCTTCCCTTCACTTTCAGTCTGTGTATCTTTTGTTCTAAGGTAAGTCTCTTGTAGACAGCATACATATGGGCCATGTTTTCTTAACCATTCAACTACACTATATCTTTTTTTCTTTAACCAAATCCCTATGTCTTGATTGGAGCACTTAAATGATTTATACTTAAGGGTATTGTTCATAGGTATTTACTGCCATTTTATTCCTTATATTTATGTTCCTCTTTCTCACTATTGGCTTGTTTATTTTATTTTATTTTTTAAGATTTTATTTATTTGTTTTAGAGAAAAAGAGAGAGAGAGAGAGAAAGGGGGAGAAGCAGGAAATATCAACTCCCATATGTGCCTTGACCAGGTAAGTCCAGGATTTCAAACTGGTGACCTTAGTATTCCAGGTCAATGCCTTATCCACTGTGCCACCACAAGCCAGGCTTGGCTCATTTTTAAAAAATGTTGTCTGTCTTTGTCTTACTTATTGTAGGAATTTAAGAAAAAATATTCTGATTATTTCTATGTCAGATAAATATATTGTAAATATCTTCTCTCACTCTGTTTTTCATATATGTAAATCTCATAATGGTATTTTTTGATATACAGAAGGTTTTTAAAGTGTAATGACATTCTACTTCAGAAATCTGTATACCATGTAGTGAAGAGATATCATAATTTTCAGGAAGCTTTATTATTTTACCTTGCAGAAATGGATTTAGAATTAATCTCATAATACTGTTTTTCTCCTCATATCAACATCGAGTTAACTCAGCACCATTTATTGCTAAGATCAACTCGTCCTTTATTTGATTGCATGGAACCTCTCTTGTAAATAAGATGTCTGTCTGTTTGTGCATCTGATTCTGAACTCTATTACATTTGATTGGTCTATTTTTTAATTTTTTTAGTAATATATTATCTTATCTACATAGGTTTATGGTAAGTCTTTATAACGGTTATGGACTGAATTGTGCTCCCTCATCTCTCTTTCTCTTTCAGCCTACACAGAGGAAAGACAATATGAGGATCAGGAGAAGTGGCCAGTGGGAAGGTGGCCATATGCAAGCCTGAAAGAGAAGGCTTCATAGAAACTAACCTTAATTACATTTTGAACTTGAGTTCGAGCCTCCAGAACAGTAAGTAATTAAATTTCCATTGTTTAAGTCACCTAGTCTGTGGTACTTTATTATGGCAACCTGAGCAGACTAATATAATACCCATTAGTGTAATGACTTTTGTTTTACACTTTTTCATGTATATTTTAGAGTCAGATTTTCAATTTATGCTGACATACACATACACACAAATTTTATGGAATTTAACTAAAACCTCATTGCATCTAAAATTCAAATGAGGGCATTATAATCTCAAAAATATTGTGTCTTACAATCTGTAAATTTACAATATTTTTTCATTGATTTAGGTTCTCTTTAAATTCTCACAGCAGTATTTTATAATTTTCAGTGTAAAGATATTATATATACATATTTCTTTAGATTTATTTCCAGATATTTGATACATGTGATTTTTTATAAATAATAAATTTATTTGATATTTCAATTTTAAATTGTTTATTGGTAGTACAAATACAACTGCTTTTTGTATATTTACCTGATATAGTTTAAACAGACTAAATCCACATATTAATTCTAATACGTATTTACTACTTAGATTATTTTGGGGTTTTATATACTAAATTTTGTCATCTGGAAAAATCATAGTTATTTTTTGTCTTACTGCAATGAAAAGGACTTTCAAGACTCTGCTGAAGAGAATATATACTGGTGGATAGCTTAGTTCTGCAAGACTCTCTGCCCCTTCAGATGTCAATCACAAGTAGTTGGTCCCCAGGTATTAACAACTTCTGTCTGACTTGGCTACTAATAAGAAGTTCCCATGACCTTCTCTCCTTTGGATATGATTATTTGTTAGAAGAGCTCACAGAACTCAGGGTTTGTGTAATGTAAACTGGTAAGTTTACATTTACCAGTTTATTATCAAAGGGTAAGCAAACATAGATTTATAGTTGTTCATATGGAAGTTAATGCCATAATTAATAAATAATACAAGAATACACTCTCTGTTTCATGTATTTCCAGCTATAAGCCTACTTTTCCCCACCCATGTATGATAAAGGATATGATAAAGGATGCAAATGAATAACCAGATGAAGAAATACATAGTACATGAGATGAG
The DNA here is from genome assembly GCF_036850765.1 of Saccopteryx bilineata. Lineage (NCBI taxonomy): Eukaryota > Metazoa > Chordata > Mammalia > Chiroptera > Emballonuridae > Saccopteryx > Saccopteryx bilineata. The sequence goes on from NC_089502.1 coordinate 47,216,730, forward strand.
GTCTGAGGGGATCTTAAGCACAGAAGCTGCTGTCCCCAGGAAGTTGAGGTGAAACACGCTCCTGGTATATGGATGTGTTCACCAATATGGAAGCTTTCCATACATGTGCTTTTGAGATTTTTGTGGAGGCTTCATCACACAAGCATGCTCAATTATTAACTCCACTTCCTGTAGGTCTTCCTCTCTGGAGACTGGCTGTGGGGAGAGGCTAAACTTCTAAGCTTTTAATTATGACTTGATGTTCCTGGTGAACAGCCCCCATCCAAGAATCGGCAAAGACCAACCTCGTTAGAACAAAAGACACTGCTCTCAAGCAGGAAACTGCAAGAGATTTAGTAACTTTGTGTCATGTCAGGAACCAGGATTAAAGAACAAATATTAAAACAAAAGATGTTCTTATTGTTTTTATCAATTAAAAAATTATAAGGGTTTTATCAGAAGCTTTGTGTCAGGAATTTTATACATATATATGGAGTTGGCAAAAGTTTACAGATGTGAGTAGGCTAAATAGTTTATTTTTGTATTATCATTTATTTATTAATTATTGTATTATTTATTTATATTGTTGTCCTATTATTACTGTTATTACCTCATATCCTTACTTATCATTTATCTCTTAAGTAATGGCTAGTAATATAACCTAATTTAATCCCACCTCTGTATGTGTATATATATATATATATATATATAGAGAGAGAGAGAGAGAGAGAGAGAGAGAGAGAGGAGTGACGTCACGGAAATGGCGCCGTGAGAAGCGCGTCCGACAGCTCTCCCCTAAATCACAACAAATTTATCAACTAGAAACAGAAAAATTTATCCTCGGAGCATTCCGGAGTTCCACACAAACTGAAAGCAAAAGGACTGTTATCACTTGAATCTGAGAGACGAGGGTGTGGGGGAAGGTACCGCAGCTACGCTCATTCAAGCCGCCAGGGAGTGCGCCCGCGGTGAGTCAGCCCATATACTTGGGAACCGCAAGCCGCTGCTCGCGGCCGCGAGCCCGTGAGCTGCCGTGAACCCCCGCGAACCGCCACCGCGAGCTGCTGCGAGCCCCCGTGGAACCGCCACCGCGAGCTGCTGCGAGCCCCCGCGGAACCGCCACCGCGAGCGGCCGCCACGAGCCGCCTTGCGCGCGCCCGGTCCGGTTGAGCACTGCTGGCGTTCCCAGCGGCCCGCACACTGCGAGTGGGGGTCGCCGGCCACCGGTGCCCGGAGCGCCCCATTCGCGCGCGTGCCTTGGGCATTCCACGCGCGCAGGGCGCCTTACTGGCCCGCACACCCAGGGGGCTCCATTATCCTGCGCCTGGTGCGGTCCAGCCGCCAGCGGCGGGGCGAGCGGGAGAGGCTTGGGAGATTCTCTCCGTGGGCGGGGCACCTCACCCAGCCATTCAAGCTAACAATCAAGCATTGGGGGAGGGGTGCGCGCAGGCAGCCTAAAATACCTTCTGAAACACAGCTGCGACCCAATCACTGAAATTAGCTTAACCCATAAAATCTGCGCACCCTCGGTTCTAATTGATAAGATCTCTCTCAGTTCAGCGATCCAAGACAAGAGGCGTGATATTTTTTAGTGCCTCTCGCTAAAGGGGCGGGGGCAACTGCTGATTGATAGAGCCTCCATATTCAGGGATAAACGCTAACAAGAAGGACTTGGCAGATAATAAGGTCTATACTACACTAGTCGTAAGCAGAGACTAGTGCCTCTTCTTCCCTGCAAAAACAGGCTAAAAAGTGTGGAAAGCCTGGGTTGAGAGGTCCAACTAAATAATAGGAGCTGAACAGTCACCTTGACAACAATTGACTCCCACCCCCGCCTGATTACACTGGAGGCCCTGACTCTCAGAGCCTTTCCCAAAGCCTTGCACTGAGGGGGGATAGAGTGGGGATTTCCCAGCTCTTTGAGCCTCTTACTCCCCAGGCAGAAGCAGTTGCAGCCTTATAGCTGGATCACCAGGCTGCTAATTCAGAAAGGGGGGACTAGGAGAGAGAATCCAGGAAAGCAAACTCTCTCATCGTTGGACCCTGCAAACGCCAACAAGCCTTTACTTCCAGCAAGACTAAAGCCAATTATATGACATTGCCATAGAATCCCATCAACTGCAAATCCCTAACTAGGAGTGACACAGGGGCAGAGCCTGGGGTACAGAGTCACCGACTAGGAAGAGGGAGAGAAAAGAAAAAGGAAGAAGTTAACCTCTCAAAATCAAGAAAAACCCACAGACTTTACAACTTGATCCACTAATTTTTTTGTTGTTGTTGTTGTTGCTTGTTTGTTCTATCTTTTTGCCTTTATTTCCTCCACCTCGGTCCTTCTATTCTCTGCCCATCTTATGCTTCCCCTTTCTTGAACTACACTACCCATGAGTGTTGCATTTTATTTTTCTTCTTCATCCTCACCCTCCTTTAAGGTTATACTCCAAAACACTTAACTCTCACTCTCTCCTCTTTTGTTTTTTTTTTTTTGTCTTGCTTTATTTTGTTTTTTTCTCCTATTTTATTTCTTCCTTCGTTTTTCTCTTTTTCTTATTTTTTCCTTTCTATTCGTTTTTTCTTATCTCATTTTACTTTCCTCCCATATAATCCTCAATCACGAACAAATTAGTTAATTTGGGACTCAAGGCTTTTTTTTGGCTTTATTTCTCTTTTTTGCTTTTGTTTTTATTTTTTTTTCTCTCTTGTTTGTTTATTTTTGTGGCATTTTGGGTCCTCCCAACCCAAGGTCTCCATTGTATTTAGTCTTCGCTCCACTTAATACAACAGATTTTTACTTATTATTTTTATTTTTTCTTCTTTATTATTCTTTTTTGGTCCTTTTTTCTGATTCCCTCTTATCCCTCTCATTATATCTCTTAGTTGACCATCACTTACAAGCAAATCATCTTATGCTTGTCTAAGATTTTCTTCTTTTTTTTTTTTTTTTTTTTTTTTGCATTTAGTAGGTCCCTACTCCCTTTTTTTGCCCCTTGAACTCTTCACCCCAAATCAGGCCCTCCATTATAGGCACGATATTTCCCTGAGGAGGGGAGAGGAGGGGAGAGGAGGGAAAGAGAAGAGAGAAAAAAGGGGGAAATAATAAATTATTACTGTTTTTTTTGTGGGGTGTTTTACCCTTTTTTTTTTTTTTTTTTTTTACTCTTTATTAATTCTAATTAGTGCTATCAATAAGACCACCCTCAGATGCCGATAAGAAAGAGGAAATCGAATATTATGGATACAAAAGAAAGAGAGGTAACACAAATAGATGTGGAAAAATCTATGGAGAAAAGACTTAACATATTGGAAGCCTTGGAGCTAAATGACAGAGAATTTAAATTAGAAATCTTAAAAATACTCAGAGATATACAAGAAAACACAGAAAGGCAATATAGGGAGATCAGAAAACAACTCAATGAACACAAAGAATATATTACCAAGGAAATTGAAACTATAAAAACAAATCAAACAGAAATGAAAAACTCAATTCACGAGCTGAAAAACGAGGTAACAAGCTTAGCTAACAGAACAGCCCAGATTGAAGATAGGATTAGTGAAATAGAAGACAAACAACTTGAGGCACAACAGAGAGAAGAAGAAAGAGACTCAAAAATAATAAAAAACGAGAAAGCCCTACAGGAATTGTCTGACTCCATCAGAAAAAATAACATAAGAATAATAGGTATATCAGAGGGAGAAGAGAAAGAAAATGGAATGGAGAATATACTCAAACAAATAATAGACGAGAACTTCCCAAGCCTGTGGAAGGAACTAAAGCCTCAAATTCAAGAAGCAAACAGAACACCAAGTTTTCTTAACCCCAACAAACCCACTCCAAGGCACATCATAATAAAGATGACACAAACCAATGACAAAGAAAAAATTCTCAAGGCAGCCAGGGAAAAGAAGAGTACAACATATCAAGGAAGGCCTATTAGATTATCATCAGATTTCTCAGCAGAAACTCTACAAGCTAGAAGAGAGTGGACCCCAATATTTAAAGCCCTGAAAGAGAGGAACTTTCAGCCAAGAATACTATACCCATCAAAGCTATCCTTCAAGTATGAAGGAGATATAAAAACATTCACAAATACAGAAAAGATGAGAGAATTTATCAACAGAAAGCCCCCACTCCAGGAAATACTAAAGGGGGTTTTCCAACCAGATTCAAAGAACAAAAGAAAACAACACCACAAGTAACAGCTCCACCAAGAACACAATAAAACCAAACTTAAACTGTGACAACAAAGGAAAAAAAGGGGGGAGAGGATGGAGATTAACAGTAGCAAAGGATGATGAAGTGCAGAAATACTTATAAGATAGGGTACTACAATGAATATGGTAGGTACCCTTTTCATTACTTAATGGTAACCACCCTTAAAAAAACCACCACAAAAACACTTGACTTAAAAAAGGTAGCAACAGAGGAAAGAAGTATGGAACACAAACAAACAAAAACAAATGATAGAAAAACAAAAGAGAAGAATCAAACTAGATACAAAACTAACAGAAAGCAATTTATAAAATGGCAGTAGGGAACCCACAAGTGTCAATAATTACACTAAATGTAAATGGATTAAACTTACCAATAAAAAGACACAGAGTAGCAGAATGGATTAAAAAAGAAAATCCAACTATATGCTGCCTACAAGAAACACATCTAAGCAACAAGGATAAAAACAAATTCAAAGTGAAAGGCTGGAAAACAATACTCCAAGCAAACAACACCCAAAAAAAAGCAGGTGTTGCAATACTCATATCTAATAATGCTGACTACAAGACAGAAAAAGTACTCAGAGACAAAAATGGTCATTTCATAATGATTAAGGGGAAGTTGAATCAAGAAGACATAACAATCCTTAATATATATGCACCAAACCAAGGAGCACCAAAATATATAAGACAGCTACTTATTGACCTTAAAACAAAAACTAACAAAAATACAATCATACTTGGAGACCTCAATACACCGCTGACGGCTCTAGATCGGTCATCCAAACAGAGAATCAATAAAGATATAGTGGCCTTAAACGAAATACTAGAACACCTGGATATGATAGACATCTACAGGACACTTCATCCCAAAGCGACAGAGTATACATTTTTCTCTAGTGTACATGGAACATTCTCAAGAATTGACCATATGTTGGGCCACAAAGACAATATCAGCAAATTTAGAAAAATTGAAATTGTACCAAGCATATTTTCTGATCATAAAGCCCTGAAACTAGAATTCAACTGCAAAAAAGAGGGGGAAAAACCCACAAAAATGTGGAAACTAAACAACATACTTCTAAAAAATGAATGGGTCAAAGAAGAAATAAGTGCAGAGATCAAAAGATATATACAGACAAATGAAAATGAAAATACGACATATCAGAATCTCTGGGATGCAGCAAAAGCAGTAATAAGAGGAAAGTTCATATCACTTCAGGCCTATATGAACAAACAAGAGAGAGCCGAAGTAAACCACTTAACTTCACACCTTAAGGAACTAGAAAAAGAAGAACAAAGACAACCCAAAACCAGCCGAAGAAAGGAGATAATAAAAATCAGAGCAGAAATAAATGAAATAGAGAACAGAAAAACTATAGAAAAAATCAATAAAACAAGGAGCTGGTTCTTTGAAAAGATCAACAAAATTGACAAACCCTTGGCAAGACTCACCAAGGAAAAAAGACACAGGACTCAAATAAATAAAATCCAAAATGAAAGAGGAGAGATCACCACAGACATCATAGAAATACAAAGAATTATTGTAGAATACTATGAAAAATTATATGCCACCAAATACAACAACCTAGAAGAAATGGATAAATTCCTAGAACAATACAACCTTCCTAGACTGAGTCATGAAGAAGCAGAAAGCCTATACAGACCAATCAGCAAGGAGGAAATAGAAAAAACTATTAAAAATCTCCCCAAAAATAAAAGTCCAGGCCCAGACGGTTATACTAGTGAATTCTATCAAACATTCAAAGAAGACTTGGTTCCTATTCTACTCAAAGTCTTCCAAAAAATTGAAGAAGAAGCAATACTTCCACACACATTTTATGAGGCCAACATAACCCTCATACCAAAACCTGGCAAGGATGGCACAAAGAAAGAAAACTACAGACCAATATCTCTAATGAATACAGATGCTAAAATACTAAACAAAATACTGGCAAACCGAATACAACAACATATTAAAAAAATAATACATCATGATCAAGTGGGATTCATCCCAGAATCTCAAGGATGGTTCAACATACGCAAAACGGTTAACGTAATACACCATATCAACAAAACAAAGAACAAAAACCACATGATCTTATCAATAGATGCAGAAAAGGCTTTTGATAAAATACAACACAATTTTATGTTTAAGACTCTCAACAAAATGGGTATAGAAGGAAAATATCTCAACATGATAAAGGCCATATATGATAAACCATCAGCCAACATCCTATTAAACGGCATAAAACTGAGGACTTTCTACCTTAAATCAGGAACAAGACAGGGTTGTCCACTCTCTCCACTCTTATTCAACGTGGTGCTAGAAGTTCTGGCCAGAGCAATCAGACAAGACAAAGAAATAAAAGGCATCCATATCGGAAAAGAAGAAGTAAAGCTATCACTTTTTGCTGATGATATGATCCTATACATCGAAAACCCGAAGGACTCCACAAAAAGATTATTAGAAACAATAAACCAATACAGTAAGGTCGCAGGATACAAAATTAACATACAAAAGTCCATAGCCTTTCTATATGCCAACAATGAAATATTAGAAAACGAACTCAAAAAAATAATCCCCTTCACGATTGCAACAAAAAAAATAAAATACCTAGGAATAAACATAACAAAGAACGTAAAGGACCTATATAATGAAAATTACAAAGCATTGTTAAGGGAAATCGAAAAAGATACAATGAGATGGAAAAATATTCCTTGTTCTTGGATAGGAAGAATAAATATAATCAAAATGGCCATATTACCCAAAGCAATATACAAATTTAATGCAATTCCCATCAAAATCCCTATGAGATTTTTTAAAGAAATGGAACAAAAAATCATCAGATTTATATGGAACTATAAAAAACCCCGAATAGCCAAAACAATCCTAAGGAAAAAGAATGAAGCTGGGGGCATTACAATACCTGACTTTAAACTATATTATAGGGCCACGATAATTAAAACAGCATGGTATTGGCAGAAAAATAGACACTCAGACCAATGGAACAGAATAGAAAGCCCAGAAATAAAACCACATATATATGGTCAAATAATCTTTGATAAAGGGGCCAACAACACACAATGGAGAAAAGAAAGCCTCTTCAACAAATGGTGTTGGGAAAACTGGAAAGCCACATGCAAAAGAATGAAACTCGACTACAGCCTGTCCCCGTGTACTAAAATTAATTCAAAATGGATCAAAGACCTAAATATAAGACCTGAAACAATAAAGTACATAGAAGAAGACATAGGTACTAAAATCATGGACCTGGGTTTTAAAGAACATTTTATGAACTTGACTCCAATGGCAAGAGAAGTGAAGGCAAAGATAAATGAATGGGACTACATCAGAATTAAAAGTTTTTGCTCAGCAAGAGAAACTGATATCAAAATAAACAGACAGCCAACTATATGGGAACTGATATTTTCAAACGACAGCTCAGATAAGGGCCTAATATCCAAAATTTACAAAGAACTCATAAAACTCAACAACAAACAAACAAGCAATCCAATAAAAAAATGGGAAGAGGACATGAACAGACACTTCTCCCAGGAAGAGATACAAATGGCCAACAGATATATGAAAAGATGCTCAGCTTCATTAGTTATTAGAGAAATGCAAATCAAAACTACAATGAGATACCACCTCACCCCTGTTAGATTAGCTATTATCAACAAGACGGGTAATAGCAAATGTTGGAGAGGCTGTGGAGAAAAAGGAACCCTCATTCACTGTTGGTGGGACTGTAAAGTAGTACAACCATTATGGAGGAAAGTATGGTGGTTCCTCAAAAAACTACAAATAGAACTACCTTATGACCCAGCAATCCCTCTACTGGGTATATACCCCAAAACCTCAGAAACATTGATACGTGAAGACACATGTAGCCCCATGTTCATTGCAGCACTGTTCACAGTGGCCAAGACATGGAAACAACCAAAAAGCCCTTCAATAGAAGACTGGATAAAGAAGATGTGGCACATATACACTATGGAATACTACTCAGCTATAAGAAATGATGACATCAGATCATTTACAGCAAAATGGGATCTTGATAACATTATAAGGAGTGAAATAAGCAAAGCAGAAAAAAACAAGAACTACATGATTCCATACATTGGTGGAACATAAAATTGAGACTAAGAGACATGGACAAGAGTGTGGTGGTTACCAAGGGTGGGGGGGGAGGGAGGACATGGGAGGGAGGGAGGGAGAGTTAGGGGGAGGGGGAGGGGCACAGAGAACTAGATAGAGGGTGACGGAGGACAATCTGACTTTGGGCGAGGGGTTTGCAACATAATTTGATGACAAAATAACCTAGACATGTTTTCTTTGAATATATGTACCCTGATTTATTAATGTCATCCCATTACCATTAATAAAAATTTATTAAAAAAAAAAAAAAAAAAAGAGAGAGAGAGAGAGGGAGAATATGTATATTACTATGACAAAAGATATATATGTCAATGATATTAGCTATCTTTTCTTCTGTTTTTGAATATATTAATTATAGTTATTTTAAAGTTTTCCTCAGATAATTCAAATACGTTAATCAACTGTGATTCTACTTCTATCAATTATTTTTCCTCTGGGTTTTCACTCACTAGATACTGGTGTTTTAACATGCATTGTAGTTTTTTATTAGATGATGGGTATTGTAAAATAATATATAGAGTGTCTAGATAATACTGTCTCTTTTCAAAATGTTAAATTTTCTTTTTATAGCCATATAGAAAATCAGCTGGTAGTCTTTATCTAATCAAAGACTTGTTTTACGACTTACTATGGTTGATCTATTTCTGTTTTATTTTTGATCTTTGTGTATGATCCCTGTTCTAAATTGTGGTGTTAACTTCTGGGATATGGCTATTTCTCTTAGGGCAGGCCCTTCTGATGTTTTAACTAAAAGAAGCTTAGAGTGTTGGCAAGGCTTCAGTTCAACCATGTCAGGGCTTGAACTTTGACTTCTGTCTCCCAAGTACAGGGTGACCTCTGAAACCTCTGTTAATCTTTCCGGTTTCCCTGCTCCTGTTTCTGCTGTGCCTCTTCAAGTCTTTTCTGCATATGTACCACCTAAAACCTGTCATTAGCAACAGGTGTTAGTAGACATATTTCTCCTCTCATTTCTATGCAATTTCTTCCTCGAGATTTTGCCTCAAATTCTAGCCATACTAATACTTCTTAACTCTACCGTCATTACTCAATCCTGTAATACTGCAAATTTTGGCTTAAATTTTTCCTCTTTGTGACAAATTAGGAAATGCTCTCAATGAAAAATTCAATGTGAATGTGAAGACTCACATGAAATTTATTTTCCTCAAGGACAATAATATTTTAAATTCTGTTTGCATTTGGTGTTCTTTGACTTAAAAGAGTTGTTTTATGTAAGTCCTTTTTTGTTCCAGATGTCCTAATTTTCACAGGAAGATTATTCCTATATGTTACTCTTTAATATATATACAGGACCAGAAGTTCATTTTTAAATTAAATTCAAAATGAGAATCTCTGTTTTGTTTTCAAACAGGTAATACTTATCTGTTTAATTAATTATGAATAATATGTGTTATTGCCATAAAATTTTCTTTTGCAGTTTTGTTTTCTGAATGTTTTTACTTATAAATCAATGTGAGCATACTAACTTCATGATCTCTTTCATACTACTCTTTTCTTTTTAAAAACTGGGAGACTAATTCTCCTGTTTTTGCTTTTGCTGAATTCTTCCATATGATTTATTTCCTCAGGGATTTGAAACATTATTTGTAAACTTTTCTTCAATGAAAGTAACACTCTTTCTGCCCCCTCCACCCATAAAAAAGCCTATATACCACAGTAGTTTACCTAGAGAAGACTTTCAGTTGTTTTATGTTTCCAGTAGTTTCATGAATTCAGACCAATTTTTATTTTTCTCATTGTTAATTTACCACCTTGGTACGGTTGCACTAAATAGGTAATATAAATTCAGAACTTATGGGTATACTTAGCACAACCTTCTGATTTCAATTTCTTATCAGTTACTTTTTGTTTCTGTCTAAAAACCCAAGAGATGAATATAGGTAGAAATGTTTTAGACTGCTAAAAAGACTTGGCCATAAAAATTCAGATTAAGAAGGCAATATAGGTAAATGTGGCACTCAAATCCTGCCATAGTCATATCTAAATTACAACCAAACTATAGCACAATCATCATTCAGAACCTCCTGAAATCTAGCTGCATAAAAATCCTACAACTAGGGGTTTAAAAAAGAAGCCACATAGAGACTGGTAGAAGGAGCAGAGACATGGAATGGGCAGGTTCCACAGCAACATGTGGCAGTTTAAAACTGGAAGAAATATCTTGGCTGGGGAAGCTTCCTGAGGAGCATGGGATTCCAGCCCCATACCAGGCCTCTCACTCCAGGGCTTCAGTGCCAAGAAGAGAATTCCCCACAACTCCTGGATGTAAAAACCATCAAGAATTGTGGCTGAGTTACATGAAGGGCTGCAGGTTTCCGAGGGAGTTCCTCTTAAAGGATCCATGCACAGACTTACTCAGACTCACTCCCTACAAGCTCCAGTGCTGTGGCAGCAGCTTGAAAGGAACCAGGGACACAAGAGGAGGAACTGAATTATCTGGCATCAAAGCAAGAGCTGGGGCAACTTTCTTTCAGAAGAAAGTCCCGGAAAAGGACATTGTTCCTTTTCTGAGACATCCCCACCCTGAGCTAGCAGGTGGGTGTTATATCTGAATCTCCATCAAAACTGGCTTACACTTCTTGCCCTCACCATGGTTCCCTGAGACCCCCCCTCCAACCCTCACAATACTTGCAGGCCCACACAAGCTGTTTTTAGTGGGTTTTCCACACAAATGTCTTCTCTTGCATCATGATTGAACTTTCTTAAAATCTCTCAAACAAGCAGCATCTGGCCTCTGACTACCCTGTTCTTCTTGCTAACTGGCCCCAGGCCTGGCACTAGCAGCAGCTTACCTTAGTTTACAGTTTGGCCTCTCCTGGGCACTTCCAAACCAGCACAGAAGCAGCCATCTGCAGATAACTCTATAGTTTGTGCAGGGTGGCCCCAAGCAATGCTAGATGGTGGATGACCTTGCATGTCCCAAGATACCTCAGAGCCAGTGCACCCAGTAGACAGCTTCAGACGACGCTGGATTACAACCCTACCACCTCCATGAGTGACACAGTCAAGGGGCAGGCTTGGTGTGCACCAAAGACTCCCAGAAGTAAGTCTTGCTCCCTAAGGTCGATTCCTGAACAACAGCAAGTACTATTCCACGGTAGTTGCAGTTGGTTAACCTGCAGTGGGGGTGGGAGGTCAATACCTTCCAATGATACCAAGAACAATCAAGACTCAACTACAACAGAGCAGTTACACATCCCATTCAATGCACACCTGGAGCACCCAACTCAGGTGACAGGCTGCACCACTCTGCCCTAAAAGACACCTACTACATAAGATCCTTCTACCAAATTGGAAGACATTGAAGCTCTACCTAGTACACAGAAACAAACCTAAGGAAGCAGACAAAATCTGGAGACAGAGAAACAGGTCCCAAATGAAAGAACAGGAGAAATCTCCAGAAAAAGATCTAAATGCGATTGAGATCAGCTAACTACCAGCTACAGAATTCAAAACAATGGTTATAAGGATCTTCATGGAACTTAATGAGAACTTTAAGGAACTTAGTGAGAACTTAAATAGCATGAAAAAAGGATATAGAAACCATAGAAAACAACTAAGAAATGAAGTATACATTAACTGAAATGAAGAATAATTTACAGGAAATCAAGAGATAAAACTGAAAATCTATTCATCAGTTAGACATATAGGGAAGCAAAAAACACTCAGAACAGCAAAAAGAAAAAGCCCTCAACCCTAGGTTTAAGAGCAACCAGGGCCTGACCTGTGGTGGCGCAGTGGATAAAGCATTGACCTGTAATGCTGAGGTTGCCGATTTGGAACCCTGGGTTTGCTCAGTCAAGAAACATACAAAAAAGGAAGAACTATGAATTGATACTTCCTTCCCCCCTTTCCTCTCTTTTCTTTCCCTAAAATCAATAAATAAAATCTTTTTTTTTAAATAAAAGGAAAAAAAGAAATTTTAAGAGCAACCATGCCAGCTGAAGTATTCACCTTAATTTTCTCTTCTTGCATTGAGTTTCTTTGTTTCAGAAACTTGGGAATTTCCATCTCTTTTAAGCTTTGTTATGAATTTTGTAAAATATATTTCTCAGTAAAATTCAGCTAATAACGAAGAAATTACGTGTGAGAAATATTTGTATCTTAGTCAGATAACACTTCATCAGAAGCTTTGAAAGTCATACCACCTTATATCTACATGTGATATTCATAAATTCAAAAAGATCTGTGGAACTTTTCCAACAATGAGGAAACAGTATAACTAATAAAAGCAAGATTCTCCCATGAGGAGCGTGGCCTTTCACCAACTGGAAGTGTATCTGCTTTGTAGATATTGATAGAAGTGCATCTGCAAATGGTGACACACACACCTCTATATTAAATACTGTTAATTACTACATTAATTTAAAACCCCATGAAAAAACACAGTAATCTAATTCATTATGCATACTGTCAGGAATCTGGAGACCTCAGCAGGGGTGCTATCAGAATGGTTTTCTTCTAATGTGACACTGTTTTTATTATAATACACTGTTCACAAAAATTAGGGGGTCAGAGAACATGCAGATACTCCAGTACTTTCAGCCTTTTGTATAATGCATTTTCACCAATGAAATAAAAGTTAGTTTTGCATCTCATTTGCATAATTTGACTTTTTTGACTTGTCATTTGATTTTCTAATGTTCTTGTTTAATAAAAAAAAATCAAGTGCTTCTTTTTTTTTTATCACTTCCTATTCATTTTGAAATATCCCTTAATTTTTGTGAGCGGTATATTAAGACATTGAATATCTCTTTTTTTCCAAATATTCATTCTAAGTACTTTTTCTATTTGAATCACACACCTAAGTATGATCCATTTGCAAGGAAGAAATACCAGCCTCTAGTCCTCCCCTTCTCCTGCCCAAACTCTTTCACTGAATGGTGTTCAGTGTTTCTAGTTATCAATTATACATTAAGGTACAAAACATACTGTGCCAATCTGACAGCACTTTTAGCATCTGGCAAGTTGAACAGAAACACAGGGTTTGCTGGATTCCAATTGTTTGTTTAATCTTTTTCATTGGTAAATTATAAATTGGACTAAGAAAAATTAAAATAATCATTCATGTGTACTTAATCTCTTTATTAATATGTTCATGAATTATTTAATCATTTTGAGATAATAAGTAAAAATGTTTTAGTAGCCTTTTCTTCTATCATATTTGTTGTTTGAAAAAAGAAATTACTACACCCTCTTGGGCCTCAATTTAGTGAAAATTGGCCCAAAGCTGTCATAACTACATTTGTATCATGTTCAACTAAATAAATACTCATCCAATATTCTTCAGTCTCAAGTTATATAAAAAAGAACTTGGCTTTTTTTGTCTGGGTTAAGAAAGAGTTGCGTAGGATATGTAAAATCAATGCAAGTAACTAAAAAGTTAAAATGCATTCTAATCACCGTTTCATTTTTCCTTTACAATATCAATGTGACAGGATAGTGAAACTTCTGATCTTTCTGGTGAATACATTATTTATGGTACTCTTTTATTATAAGCTCCACCTTGAATATCTATGACTGTTAAAAAAAGAGAAATAAAGCCTGTTAGTGGAGATAGGAGTGGAGATAGGAGGCTGTCATTTAACAACCAGAAACATATGTAAAACACACACACTACAATAATGTTTAATTTTATTTAGTTTTTGTTCTTTTCTTCTGTTTTGCAGGAAGCCAATGATAGAAAAGAACAAAAATTAATAAGTGAGTGTTAGTCAAATCTGTTATCCAGTTTTTATTCTATTATTATTTATATATAATATTAAGGAAGTGTTTAAACATTTGGACTTCAAATTTATCTTCATGATAGGGAAACTTGATTAAATAAACTTTGATTACCTTAGTCCTGAAATGATAAACAGTTGTTAAGTAGAGGTCTAGAAATTTTGAAAGTTTATTATGGTCACAACCAAAATTAAAATTCAAGGGCAGGTTTTCATGATTGATAACTATAATTATTTTAATAAAAATGAAATGCTTTCTAATTCAGTGCATATATATATATATATATACACACACACACACACACACACACACACACACACACACACACACACGGTTGGTGGCCATGGCCATGCAGATTTGCATTAAATTCCCGCAGACAGTAAAGGGAACTGTGGAAGTGAAAAACAGTGAGCCATACCAATTTATTGGAGGCTCACAAAGACAGGCAAGGCAAAAGAAGAAAGAAAAGAAAAAACAACAAAGGAAAGGAAAACCTGCTTTCCACAGTAGAGGGCAAGGGATCAGGAAACAAACTGCATCTCTCAGTGGCGGGGTGATCTGATTTTATCTCTCCTGAAGGGAATCCTTCCAAGAGTGCTGTCATGCACTCCTGCACTAATTGCACAAAATGCTTGCAGTCGGTAAACCAGAGAGCAAGCCTAACACAGCTGTTTCCCCCACAACATATAGACAGACACAAAGGGAAGATATAGCTTTTTGCATTTGTTATTTATTACTTTTTTGGAATTCATTGAATAATGTGGCACCATGTAAGGTAAAAATTTAAAAACAAATATATAATATAGTGGACAACAATTACTATATTGAAATTACTATGGCCCTTTTTTCTTTTTTAAATGAGAGAGATATATAAAGAGGAACAAACAGGGAAAGGCAGGGAGGGAGAGAAATGAGAAGCATCAACTCATAGTTATGGCACTTTTAGTAGTTCATTGTTTACTTTCTCATATTTTCCTTGACCAGGGGGTAGGGGGACTCCAGGAGAGCCAGTGACACCTTGTTCAAGCCAGTGACCTTGGGCTTCAAGCAAGAATGAGTTGCTTAAGCCAGTGACCTCAGGGTTTCAAACCTGGGTTCTCAAGTGCCCCAGGCCAAATGCTCTATGCACTGCATTACTACCTGGTCAGGCAACATCATTGTGTTCTCGAGTTGGATATTTCAGAACCACTTGTATTTATTGTTTAGAACACATGATAGATACAATATGCTAACCATATTTATTGTTAGATGTAAAAATCTGCATAAGAAATTAAGTTATTTCTGAAGTGTTAGTAGGACAAAATAAATAATGCTGATTGGTGATCTGACATGTTTTCCTTTAAAATCAGTAACTACAAAATTAAAACTCCCCACACAAGCTTAGTTCATTTTTCAAAACCTGGTAAATTCAAAGTCCTAGAAAAGAGTAAAAACACAAAAATTAGCAATAAATACAATAACTTTTATAAAATCTAATTTAAAACTTAAAAATATTTCTCTCTAGTATTTAGCTTATTTTTTCCTATTCTGTAGGATTCTTTCATGCTGTCTGTTCTGATGTCTTTTTAGAGAATGATAGTTAACTAATGATATTTTTAAATTCCAGCAAGATTGTGTTGAATCCTTTGCAAAAGTCCATTTCCAGCCAATTTCTCCTCTTTTCTCCCTACAGAATGGGAAGCTGGAAGCAGTTTGTTAGGAAGTCATGATAGAATGCTCATGGCTTGCAAATCGCAGGCAGAATGAATTCATGTTAGGTCACTATCCATACATAATCCTAAACACACTGGACCCTAAAATAGTGTCTGGAGACTAGGCTGCAAGCCACTCTGCGCCACATAGAACAGTTCTCAGTCCATTGGCCAAGAAGAGTTTAGTTCCGCTAGCTTTGAGATGATGTGAAAAAGCCCCAGCTGGCGGATATGGCAGTAGAGCAATGAGAGTTTATTTTTGGCTCTAGGACAGAATTTGGGAGACAATGAAAAGCATTTTTTTTAAACTCTATTGTGTCTGTGTATGTGCATGTGTATGTGTGTAGACTCTTTTTTAATTTTGTGCTCTACATGTGAAAAGATAATGCTGTTGGCTACTTATCCATAAATGTCCAACTTAATTCTCATGTAGCGGAATCACAAAATCCCTAGGTTTATTGATCACTCACTACATTAAAAATTGTTTAATACACCTAGTATTAAAAATGATTTAAAGGGGATTACTCTGGCTAATCATAATTAATAATTTGGACTTCATCTTTACAATAGCAAAACTTGAATAAGTAATTTTTATTACCTTAGTCCTAAAATGATAAATACTTGTTAGTAGAAGCCTAGACATTTTCTAAGTTTATTATGGTCACAATCAAAATTAAAATTGAAGGGCAGGTTTTTATAATTGACAACAATAATTATTTTAATAAGATTATAATTAAATTAAAACTCCTCTCTTTTATCCTGTATTTCATTATTTCATTGCACAAAAGGTCTTCTGAAAAACAGTTTCTAAAAGAGATCTGATAATATACCCTGCTTGATATTAATTAGGGCACAGAAATACAGTGATCTCATTTTTTCTAATGCAAATAGTTTTTGATCCATGAATGTCATTTCTACTGCTTCATGAGTTCCTTGAGAAATAGCCTGGGTATCAATCTTTTTTTTTTAATTTTAGTATCAAACACAACTTTTGGCATGTGACATATACTTTATATGTAAAGAATTAATGAATAAAAAAATAATCCATCATATTCATAAGAAGTAATATAGACGATTCTACAAATAAAGCAGTGTTATACTGATCAGTAACATGATTATCTACTAATTTAAGACACTGCTTAGCCCTGGCCTATTGCCTCAGTGGTAGAGTGTCAGCCTGGCTTGTGGATGTCCCTGGTTTGATTCCTGGTCAGGGCACACGGGTGAATTGACCATCTGCTTCTCCGCCTCACCCCTCTCCTTTCTCTGTATCTCTCTTTTTCCCTCCTGCAGCCAAGGCTCCATTGGAGCAAAATTGGCCCCGGGCACTCAGGATGGCTCCATGGCCGTGATCACCTCAGGCGCTAGAATGACTTTGGTTGCAACAGAGCAATGCCCCAGATTGGCAGAGCATCACCCCTTATGGACTTGCTGGGTCGATCCCTGTGGGGTGCATGTGGGAGTCTGTCTCTCTTCCTCCCTGCTTCTCACTTAAAAAAAAAAAAAAAAGAAGACACTGCTTGCCCTATAATTTTAAGTTAGTAATATTTTTATTTAATGACAGGTGTTTCCACTTAATTTTGTTTAAAGTTTGAATCAAAAAATTTACTATGAAAAGTTATTTTAATGTAAGTTATTCTATGAGACATACATTATGGCATAGGAATGACTAAACTTGATAGGTCATCTATAACTCATTGCATTCAAATTGAATGCTATCTTCTCCAGAGATTTATTTAGTAGGTTACCAACAAATACAGATGACTAATTTGAATTTCTTCACTCCTTCACCCTTTTCACCCAACCCTCCACACCCTCTGCCCTCTGCCATCTCTGTCTGTTCTCTGTATCTGAGTCTGTTTCTGTGTACTTTGTTCATTAGATTCTACATATAAGTAAAATCATAAGGTATTTTTCTCTGCCTACCTAGTGAGCATAATACCAAATCCATCCACACTGTCACAAAAAGTAAGGTTCCATTCTTTTTAATGACTGAATAGTGTTCCATTGTGTAAATGTACTACAGATTTTTTATTGTTTGTGTGTATGACAGAGACAGACAGAATGAAGGAGAGCAAATAGGGACAGACAGACAGGAAAGGAGAGAGATGAGAAATATCAATTCTTCATTTCGGCTCTTGAATTGTTCATTGATTGCTTTCTCATATGTGCCTTGACCAGGGGGCTACAGCAGAGCGAGTGACCCCTTGTTCAAACCAGCAACATTGGGTTCAAGTCAGTGACCTTGGGCTTCACGCCAGCAACCTGTGGGCTCTAGCCAGTGACCATAGGTTCATGTCCATGATCCTACACTCAAGCCAACAACCCCACGCTCAAGCTGGTGTGCTTATGCTCAAGCCGGTGACCTCTAGGCTTCAAACCTAGATTTTCCGTGTCCCAGTCTGATTTTCTATCCACTGCACCACCATCTGATGAAGCAGTGTACTACAATTTTAGTGGGTACTTGGGCTGCTTCCATAACTTGACTATTGCAAATAATCCTACAATAAACATAGGGATGCATCTATTCTTTGAAATCAGTGTTTTGTATGTCTTCACATATATTGCAGAAGTGGAGTTGCTGAGTCATAAGGCAGTTCTATTTTTTTATTTTTTGGAATAACTCCATACTGCTTTCTGCAGTGGCTACAACAATCTCTATTCCCACAACAGTACATGGTGCTTCCCTTTTGTCCACATCCTCATCAACACTTGTTGTTTGTTGATTTATTGATGATAGCCATTCTGTCAGGTGTGAGGTGATATCTCAGTGTGGTTTTTATTTCTATTTCTCTGAAGCTTAGTGAAGTAGTATGTCTATTGGCCATTTCTATGTCCACTTTGGAGAAGTGACTATTCAAGCCTTTTGTTTTTTATTCAAGTCTCTTGAACCATTTTTTAATTGGACTGTTTGATTTTGGGGGTTGAGTTGTATTAATTCTTTATAAATTTTGGATTAAAGCCCCTTTTCAGATGTATCATTGGCAAATATGTCCTTCCATTCATTGGGTTGACTTATCATGCTGTTGATGGTTTTCTTTGCTATGTAAAAACTTGCAGGGATCTCTTGGGAAGGAATCTGGTGCAGGGCAATGTGAAAAGCTGCCTGTGACTGGCCCTGGGCAACCTGTTTGGAGCTACAAAGTGATCTACTGTTATGATTTCCCCTGTTGGACCCGGTTGTGCATGGGTAGTACCAACTGTGCACCAAGGCTGGCTTCTAGCAGTAGAAGGTTGAAAACAGGTAAACAAAAGACCCAAGGTACCCTGAGATCCACCTCCACCTGCCTCTAACTTCTGACTGCCTATTAGGCTCTGTCACAGAAAGATTCTTGGGTGGTATTGGAGTTGAATGAGCTAGTTTCTTAGTGACTCACCAATAAAGAACAAGTGATGTTCACTAGATTGATACAGGTTTAAACTCTGTGCCAGTGCTGGGTTTGAGGCCACTTTGTGGTGAGGAAGGATCTGATCTCAAGGACCCATCAAGGTTTAGCCAGATGAGTTTAGCAGGCCCAAACAGACCAAAATTTGACCATGTGCAGGGAGATATCTGCACTGGTTGAGCGTCTAAGGGAAAAATGCTTCCTGACTTACAGCCATATGAATTAGTCTATCTGAAATTCTGCCAGAAGCCTAAGCTCAGCAGTACGGGGCAGCAGGATCCCAGAGGGCGAGACTAGTGTATCTCCCATAGGGGAAGGCTCTGATCCTGTTCACAGGAAAGCAGGGGGAATGGCTTCCACCAAAAACTCACACAACTTAGTCATTGACCACCCTTGATTCTGCCCATACCTCTGTACCTCAGCCCAGGCAGCTTATTCTTCATTAAGGTGTGAGCTCTGAAGGATAGGGCAACTGAGAGGTCAGAGAGTGGGGTGAATGCATTCCGCTCATGTGATACCTTAAAAAGAGAATTTCTCCACCCAAGAAAGATGGCATCTGTGATGTTGGAGAAGGACTCAGTACAGGGATCTTCTGGCTGCCTCTACATCTCTATTCCCAGAGCTACAAACTCCAGTTTTTCTTCATACAACTTTACTCCAGTCCACTCTCCCTCCATTGGAACACAAGGTGAGTGGCTGCAAATGAGATTTTGTGCATTGGCCCTTTAACAGTGTGCCCATGTCTCTAGTCAATTTCTGTTTCTCCCTGGAGAACAGAATCCCTGTTAATTTTCTCAGTAAGATGTAATGGTGGGATTCAGCTGGTTTGCACCAGTTAGGCAGAACTGATACTTAGTTTTCTGTTGAGTTCTGCGAATTGATTCTTAAAATGGAACTTATAATTGGGTTCTCTATAAGGTGGGTGCCTGGGTAGCCGTGCAATGTGGAAATCACTAATTTACATTCCTCTTTTTTAATGTTTATCTGCACAATAGCATATTCTAAGCACCCGTAGTAATGTTCATCCCATTTATAAGTGAAAAATTTGCAAGTGAGGACGCCAATCAAGAAGCAATATGGAACCTGACCAGGTGGTGGCACAGTGGATAAAACATTGGACTGAGATGCTAAGGACCCAGGTTCAAAACTCCAAGGTTGCCGGCTTGAGTACAGGCTCACCAACTTGAGCTAGGTGTTGTTGGCTTGAGCGAAGGATCTTATATGTGACCTCGTGGTCGCTGATTTGAGCCCAAGGTCCCTGGCTTGAACAAGGGATCACTTGCTTTGCCATATCCCCAGGTCAAAGCACATATGAGAAAGCAATCACTGAACAACTAAGGAGCTACAACAAAGAATTGATGCTTCTCATCTCTCTCCCTTCCTGTCACTCTGTCCCTATCTGTCTTTCTCTCTGACTCTTTCTCTGTCTCTGTTAAAAATAAAATAAAATAAAATTAAATTAAATTAAATTAAGAAGCTATATAAAAATATCTTAAGTAACAGTTTTATTGTTTTTTTCAGGTATTATTTAATATTTTTCATTAATATTTTAAATCTTTCTTATAACAATCTAGTTTTGTGTACTTTTTTATTGTTCTTATTTAAGTATTAAATGCATGAAATAATAAACTACCCTTCAGTATATCTTTTTGTATACTTAAAACTGTCATTAGGGCAGAGAATTCATTGTTAAATTATTTGAATCCCACAACTGGAGAGATGTTTTGTGCAAGCTTGTTCCTGGCTCTGGTGTTCGGGGAACCTGGCATTCAGTTGAGACCCCGTGCTCCTCAACAGGCACCTTTACAAGTGAGATATCCCTACAAAATCTCAGCTACTTTTTGTGAGAGCAAGGCCAGCCTTTTTTATATCTTCACCCTTACCAGTCTTGATGTGGCTTTTTCTGTATATCCTTGGTTATAAGACTTTTTTTTTTACATAGTGTTCACTTGGTTATTTGGGTTGATCTATATTTTAGTTGTAATTCCAGTTTGGTTTTCAGAGTAGGTAAGTGTAACTTCTACCTACTCTGCTGCATCTTAGTGTGGCTGGCTTTCTTCTCTTGGTTGTATGTGCAGAAGACATAAGAAACTTTGCCGCAGTGTTCTTCTTTCATTACTTGGGCCCTAAACCAATTCAGCTTTCTCTTACTGTCTTTCAGAGTTCTCCTTGATTTGTCTCTTCTGATATGTCCAGGGTTTATAGTTTTACTTGCAGGAAGGAACAGAGAAATAGGAATTTATACAACTTTGTCCAGATTGGCAGTCTTACTGTAGTATTTTAGTTCTCAAACAATGTTGAAAAAACACAAAAATATGCCTGACCAGGTAGTGATGCAGTAAATGGAGTGTCAGCTTGGGACACTAAGTGTGGACAAGTCCTTCCGGGGGTGAGGACGACAAAGACACAAAGACTCGACTCTAGGGAATAGGTTCAGTGAAGCAGATCCACTTTATTCAGGAAGTAAGCTAGCTTCTATACATGGGTACAGCCAATAGGATGTTACAGCGTGTTCCTCAAAGCCAATGGCTGAAAAGATCAGGGAGCTGCATGGTTGGCGCTAAGTCACCTCCTTAGAGTGGGGGAGCTCCCTTCTTGGGTATACCCAGGAGGGTTCTGGGAGCTGGAGTATTCTCACAGCATTGCATCAGCCACAGCTGCTAGGAACGCGCTCTGTACTCCACCCACAACTGAGGACCCAGGTTAGAAACACCAAAGTCGCTGGCTTGAGCGTGAGTTCACCAGCTTGAGCGTTGTATTGCCAGCTTGAGCATGGGGTCACCAACTTGAGTATGCAATCATAAACCTGACCCTATGGTCGCTGCCTTGAGCCCAAACGTCACTGGTTTGAAGCCCAAGGTCACTGACTTGAGCCCATGGTTGCTGGTTTGAGCAAGGGGTCACTCGCTCTGCTGAAGCCCTCTGGTCAAGGCACATATGAGGAAGCAATCAATGAACAACTAAGGTGCTACAAGGAAGAACTGATGCTTCTCATATCTCTCCCTGTCTGTCTGTCCCCGTCTGTCCCTTTCTCTCTCTTTCTAAAACACACACACACACACACACACACACACACACACACACGTATAAGTTGGTAACATAGGTCAATTAGGATAATCAAATGTAATATTTATTGGATTGGCATTTTGGAAACAATGTTTGTAATTGTGAAAAATAGATGAGAAAACCTAAATCAAAACAGATCCAGGAGGACATAAAAGGAGAGCTCTCAGGCATGTACCACTCATCTCAATTTGCAGGTGAGCAGGAAGAGGGAACATTCCTGCATACCTCAGTAATGCAAACTGTCCTCTACTTGCAGCTAAAAAGAAACCACCAAAATCCCTGGACTCTTGTCCTTTTTTCAATGAACTTTTGTTCAAAACTACCTTCCTTCATTTTCTCTCAGAAAATAATAAAAATTGGCCCCTTGTTTGTCTTCTTGGAATTGCCTATGTTTGCTAGAGTTTGCTTGTCTCAAATTGCCATTCCTCTTCTATTTATCAATACATTTATTGTTGTTTACAAAAGAATGTCTTTTGCTGTTTAATGTTGATGTATCTTAACTTTGTCGAGGTGGCAGAGTAGGAAGAGATGGATAAGGACATTTGTTTTAGATTTACCATGTGTTACCTGTATGATTTCTGTGTTCAATAAATTTTTGTTGAACTGAATTAAACCAGGTTACTTTTTTTGCCCCAATCTCTTTATCTGTAAAGTGACTCTAATGAAGTATTTATTACAAGGCTCTCTAGTTGAAACTGAAAGATATATATATATATATATATATATATATATATATATATATATATATGAAACATTAACTGTTAACAGAGAAGAAAAGCTGTCTTTTAAAAAAAATGCCTGCACATTTTGTTTTTCTAAATATAAGGGCTTAAATTTCTCTTGGGGAAAAACTGTTGCCCCTTGTAATGGAGAAATCACTTAATGGGTGTTTTGTTTTTGCCTCACTAAATCCAACAGTCTAATATGAAACGAAAAATAAGACTAAATTGTTTTGCACACTAATGTTGCAATTTTGCAAATAAAGTTTACACTCTTTGGAATTTAAGAGTTGTAGGGAGCAGGGCTTCGTTTGAGAGGAGAAAGACTCAGTAGTATTCTCAAGGTATAAAGGTGAGCTAGTTAAGTTTGTTAGATCTGTGGATTCAAAGAAAAGCTTCATTCTGTTGAAGTTCTTCTATATGGTAATTCCATTCCTTTACAATCAAGATTGAAGTAAAATCTAATTAAAGGTTACAGTTAGATCTTGGCGTTTGCTGTGGGGAATTGATGGGTGAGTCAGCCCATGTTTGAGGTGAAGGTATACAAAGATGAGCCACGACAGCTTGTGGAAGCCGGATTTCAATGGATAAGTATAACCTGCACCAGTTTGGAAGCTCATTAAGGTAGCAAGGGGCACCCCAAATAGATTTTTAGACCAGATAAAAATTCTGTGTTAATTCCCATATCGATGGAAGGAAATGTAGCAAAACAAAGAGCAACAAAATTGAAATGTTTGAAATCAAACAAGATAGAAGCTTAGTCTACTCAATATTGACTTGAAAAGAAAAAGTTTTCTCTGAAGTAGTAGACATTCATGTAACATGAATATAATAAAACTCTTACACTCTAATTCTGAGGGTTAGTGTAAGGCTCAAAAGAGATAATGAACATACAAAAGTACATCACATGTGATAAATAGCTGTGCAAATGTAGGAAATAAATTAACACAATGTAGGTATGACAATCAGATAGTTTGAATTGTGACTTCTAAAGTGTTTTTAAAAAATAAAAATAAAAAAGCAAAGAGCTTTTTCGTGACATATTTTGTTTATAAAAGGCAATGCAATGTAGATAAATCATAATATGCTAAAACTTGCTGTATTATAAATTAGTGAGAAGGCCTTGTTGAAAGGCTATAAAAGAATATGCTTAACTGTAGGTAGGTTTATAGTTTATGCCTTTTCTCTTCCTGTTTGAACTGGTGCAGCTCAGGCTAATAATGCTTTTAAAGGTAATATTCCTTTAACTACCCTTCTATACACACCCTCTGTTTCCTTTGTTCTCTGCAGCTCAGGTCACAAGTACTCTTCAGCTACTTAGAACTCTTCATTGACCAACGTCCACTCAGCTAAACAAACTTTATTGTCTCCAGGCTTTTCCTTCTCAGACCTTCCAAATAAACCCTAACAACTTGTTTCTATCTACTGATTCTGTTTGTTGCTTGATAATTGGTCTGATTCAGTAAATGCATAAATATTCATAAGACTCTATAGCTCAGTGGTTCTCAACCTTTCTAATGCCGTGACCCCGCAATACAGTTCCTCATGTTGCGGTGACCCCAAACCAAAAAATAATTTTGGTGGCTAATTCATGACTGTAATTTTGCTACAGTTATGATTCGAAATGTAAATACCTGATATGCATTATGTATTTTCCGATGGCTTTAGGCAATCCCGCCGGGGTTGCAGCCCACAGGTTGAGAACCACTGCTATAGCTGGAAAGAACATATATGATTTAATTTTACATATGAAGAAGCAGGAGAACTAAGATCTATTGCAAATGTATTCTGGACCAAATACTGAGCTGAGTTCTCTTTTATTTACCATTATTCCATTTAACCTTTAAAATAGTTTTTAGATTTATGTAAATTAAGATTCAATAGAATTTGCATTTTCAAAGAGGAATGCCATCAGTCTAAAAAGATCAGGTGTCTCTTGAGAACTTTTTAAAGTTTTTAATAGCAGAGGGGTGACATGAATGTCTCCTTCAAATTATGTCACTAACCCACCAATCCTGACCCCTGGCATGTCTTAGTTTTTATTTGTTTGTATTAAAAAAGTTTTATTGATTGAATTTTAGTGAGAAAGAAAGGGAGTCTAAGAGAGACACAGGAATGTTGATCTGTTCTGGTATGTGCCCTCACCAGGGATCAAACCAGCAGCCTCTGAGCTCTGGGAGGATACTCCAACCAACTGAGCTAACCAGCCAGGGCAGTTTTTATTTTTTAAAGTTAATAGTTGTCCAGTTTTCTGATGCTTTCATTCTTACCTCCAACTATTTGTTATGATCCCCACACATTGCTCCCTTCCGGTATTGTTTACCCAACTCTGTATTACAGGTTATAAGAGGATCAGTAGAAACAAATGATGAAATTGAAAGTCAATTCTAATTTATAGAAGAATAACTTCATGCCTTGTGTATGTAACCTTTCTCATTGTCTCTCATGACAAAGTTAAAGCCTGATTTTACTCCTGTAGATTTATATGTTTACCATTTTTACCATTACAAAGATGCTTGCATCTATTACAGAATGTGTACATCTCCCAATCTCCTGGAAGCTTGCCATCTACATAAATATAATTCAACATTCTGTTGACATTAAAGAGCCTTGCACTGAGGTCTCTTATAAACCTTGACATATACGTCAAAGAATATTCTTTGATATTTTGATGCATGAACCTTGTTTTCCTTTATAGAATCTCCTCACAATTGTCTCCAACTATGTTCTATGATTTGACTTAACTTGAATCTTCAGGAAGTAGGTGCCTGGTAACTGAAGGTAAATAAGTCTAGACACCCTTTTTGTTTCCCTGACCTGCTGAGAAGCTTTTAAAAAGGTCCCTATGTTTTAAATGAAGAAATTGAGTTCAGAGAGGTTAACTTGTCCAAATATACACAAGGAGGCAAGGCTGAATTATATATGAATTCAGTAGACCAGTAATTTTAAAGATGTGCTTTTTGAGAGCTCTTATGAAGCTTACTAGGTATATTTACAATTCTGTGTGTGCATGTTGAGGAAGAGGAAATGATAGTATCTACTACTCCTAATAAATATGATTATCACAAACCTAGTATATAACAGAAAATTTTTTGTGTGATATAATTTACAAACTCCAAAAAAGAAATAAGCTGTTTATGTTTTTGTTTTTTTATAAAATGCTTAAGGAATTTTTGGATAAACTTTAATATGACTAAGTCTTTCTGAGAAACTATTGACAAGGTACTTCCATTCAACTCCAACCAGAAGAGCCCATGCCCTGGATCTCTGTGCTTTAACGTGTCCAAGACTGGCCCTCCTATACCTGGCTATGCCATTCTCTACCGTTTGATGAGTCCACTAGTCAAGAGAACATGCAAACCTGGGTACTTAACTTCCATTTCCTTTCTAAACCATATTAAATCTAGTAAAATCTAGAATACTCTTTGCCCAAATGGTTCTGAGCCTACTTTCAGAGCTATCATGACCTTTTCCACTGGGGAAACCCAACTAAGGTAGGGCAGTGTTCTGTATGTACATCCCCAGGTCTGATGTAGCTGAAGGACAGTGTGGAGGTGTGGACAGAGCTTAGGCTAAGAAGTTGGGATGTCCACGCTTCTGCAAGAAAGACTCTCTGTAAGACAATTAAGAAGAGCCAAGAGTGACAAAAGATGAGAAATATATCATGGATGAGCTCTCCTGGATTGTCACTTTTCAGTACAGAAATTTAAGTAGGCTGATGATTCGTCATTAGAGTCTGAACATCTAGGTCTTTATGAAAGTTTGTTTTATGAAAAAAAAGATTTCATTAAATAGTTTGTTAGCTTGGTTTGTAATTTTTAAATATTTAGACATATGGTATGTAGACTTCTACTCTTGCCTCAGTCCTTGCTAATGTCACAGGTAAGTTTTCCAGTTCTTATCTCACCCAGATGACTATCAGTTGAACATGAGACATTCTTGTATCCAATTTAACAATAATTATCTAACTATTCTTCTTTTTCTTTTTTTTTTAATATTAATATTTTTTTATTAAATTTAATGCAGTGACATTGATAAATCAGGGTACATATGTTGAGAGAAAATATCTCTAGATTATTTTGACATTTGATTGTGCTGTATACCCCTCCCGCAAAGTTAAATTGTCTTCTGTCACCTTCTATCTGGTTTTCTTTGTGCCCCTCCCCTCCCCTAACCCCTCTCTCCTTCTTCACCCCCTCCCCCCTCCCCCAACCCCTCCCCCGCCCCTGTTGCCATCACATTCTTGTTCATGTCTCTGAGTCTCATTTTTATGTCCCTTCTATGTATGGATTCATCTCAGTTTTTTTTCTGATTTACTTATTTCACTCCGTATAATGTTATCAAGGTCCATCCATGTTATTGTAAATGATCCGATGTCATCATTTCTTATGGCTGAGTAGTATTCCATAGTATATATGTACCAAAGTTTTTTAATCCACTCGTCCTCTGACGGACACTTGGGCTGTTTCCAGATCTTCGCTATTGTGAACAATGCTGCCACAAACATGCGGGTGCATTTCTCCTTTTCGAGCCGTTCTATGGTGTCCTTGGGGTATATTCCTAAAAGTGGGATAGCTGGGTCAAAAGGCGGTTCGATTTTCAGTTTTTTGAGGAATCTCCATACTGTTTTCCACAGTGGCTGCACCAGTCTGCATTCCCACCAGCAGTGCAGGAGGGTCCCCTTTTCTCCACATCCTCGCCAGCACTTATTCTGTGTTGTTTTGTTGATAAGTGCCATTCTGACTGGTGTAAGGTGATATCTCATTGTGGTTTTAATTTACATTTCTCTAATGATTAGTGATGTTGAGCATTTTTTCATATGCCTATTGGCCATCTGTATGTCCTCTTTGGAGAAGTGTCTATTCATCTCTTTTGCCCATTTTTGGATTGGGTTGTTTGTCTTCCTGGTGTTGAGTTTTACAAGTTCTTTATAAATTTTGGTTATTAACCCCTTATCAGACGTATTGTCAAATATGTTCTCCCATTGTGTAGTTTGTCTTTTTATTCTGTTCTTGTTGTCTTTAGCTGTGCAAAAGCTTTTTAGTTTGATATAGTCCCATTTGTTTATCCTGTCTTTTATTTCACTTCCCCGTGGATATAAATCAGCAAATATATTGCTCCGAGAGATGTCGGAGAGCTTACTGCCTATGTTTTCTTCTAAGATGCTTATGGTTTCACGGCCTACATTCAAGTCTTTTATCCATTTTGAGTTTATTTTTGTGAGTGGTGTAAGCTGGTGATCTAGTTTCATTTTTTTGCAGGTAGCTGTCCAATTTTCCCAACACCATTTATTAAAGAGGCTGTCTTTACTCCATTGTATTTCCTTACCTCCTTTGTCAAATATCAGTTGTCCATAGAACTGTGGGTTTATTTCTGGGTTCTCTGTTCTATTCCATTGATCTATATGCCTGTTCTTATGCCAGTACCAGGCTGTTTTGAGTACAATGGCCTTGTAGTATAACTTGATATCAGGAAGTGTGATACCTCCCACTTTATTCTTCTTTTTTAAGATTGCTGAGGCTATTCGTGTCCTTTTTTGGTTCCATATAAATTTTTGGAATATGTGTTCTATATCTTTGAAGTATGTCATTGGTATTTTAATTGGTATTGCATTGAATTTATAAATTGCTTTGGGTAATATAGACATTTTAATGATGTTTATTCTTCCTAACCATGAGCACGGTATATGCTTCCACTTGTTAGTATCTTCCTTGATTTCTTTTATCAATGTTTTGTAATTTTCCGAGTACAAGTCTTTAGTCTTCTTGGTTAAGTTTACTCCTAGGTACTTTCTTTTTTTGGTTGTAATTGTGAAGGGGATTGTTTCCTCAATTTCTCTTTCTGACTGTTCATTGTTGGTGTATAAAAATGCTTCTGATTTCTGAGTATTGATTTTATATCCTGCCACTTTGCTGAATTTATTTATCAGGTCCAGTAGTTTTTTGACTGAGACTTTAGGGTTTTCTATATACAATATCATATCATCTGCAAATAATGATAGTTTTACTTCTTCTTTTCCAACTTGAATGCCTTTTATTTCTTCTTCTTGTCTGATTGCTGTGGCTAGGACTTCCAGGACTATGTTAAATAAGAGTGGTGAAAGGGGGCACCCCTGCCTTGTTCCTGATCTTAAGGGTATTGCTTTTAATTTTTGCCCATTGAGTATGATGTTGGCTGTGGGTTTCTCATAGATGGCTTTTATCATGTTGAGGTATGTTCCCTGTATTCCCACTTTGCTGAGAGTTTTGATCATGAATGGGTGCTGGATTTTATCAAATGCTTTTTCTGCATCTATTGAAATTATCATATGGTTTTTCTCCTTCTTTTTGTTTATGTGATGAATCACATTGATTGATTTACGAATATTGTACCAGCCTTGCCTCCCCAGAATAAATCCCACTTGATCATGGTGTATGATTTTTTCCATATATTGTTGGATCCGGTTTGCTAATATTTTGTTGAGGATTTTAGCATCTATATTCATCAGAGATATTGGCCTATAATTTTCTTTCTTTGTGTGGTCTTTGCCTGGTTTTGGAATCAGAATTATGCTCGCCTCATAAAAGGAGTTTGGAAGTCTTCCTTCCTCTTGAATTTTTTGAAATAGTTTGAGAAGGATAGGAGTTAGTTCTTCTTTGAATATTTGGTAGAATTCCGTTGTGAAGCCATCGGGCCCCGGACTTTTCTTTGTTAGGAGTTTTTTGATAACTGTTTCGATCTCCTTTGGTGTAATTGGTCTGTTTAAGTTTTCTGATTCTTCCAGATTGATTTTTGGAATATTGTACGTTTCAAGGAATTTGTCCATTTCATCTAGGTTGTCTAGTTTTTTGGCATACAGTTCTTCATAGTATTTTCTTAAAATATTTTGTATTTCTGTTGTGTCAGTTGTTATTTCTCCTCTCTCATTTCTAATTTTATTTATTTGAGTCCTCTCTCTCTTTTTCTTGGTGAGTCTACTTAAAGGTGCATCAATCTTGTTTACCTTTTCAAAGAACCAGCTCCTAGTTTCATTGATCCTCTGTATTGTTTCTTTAGCCTCTATGTCATTTATTTCTGCTCTGATCTTTATTATTTCCTTCCTTCTACTACATTTGGGCTTTACTTGCTGTTCTTTTTCTAATTCTTTTAGATGCAGGGTTAAGTTGTTTATTTGAGCTTTTTCTAGCTTCTGAAAGTGTGCCTGTAGTGCTATGAACTTCCCTCTCAGCACTGCTTTCGCTGTGTCCCATAAATTTTGAGTTGTTGTATGCTCATTGTCATTCGTTTCTAGGAATTTCTTTATTTCTTCTTTGATCTCATTCTTAATCCATTCATTATTTAACACCCTGCTATTTAGTTTCCATGTGTTTGAGAATTTTTGAGCTTTTCTGCTGTGATTCATTTCTAGTTTCATGCCGTTGTGATCAGAGAAAGTGCTTGATATGATTTCAGTCTTCTTAAATTTGTTGAGAGCACTTTTGTGCCCTAACATGTGGTCTATCCTAGAGAATGTACCATGAGCACTTGAAAAGAATGTATATTCTGCTGCTTTAGGGTGAAAGGTTCTGAAGATATCTATTAAATCGAGTTGATCTAGTGTTTCCAAGAAGTCTGCTGTTTCTTTGTTAATTTTCTTTCTTGAGGATCTATCTAGTGATGTTAGTGGGGTATTGAAATCCCCTACTATTATAGTATTGCTGTTGATCTCGCCCTTTAAATCCATCAAAATCTGTTTTATATATTTGGGTGCTCCCATATTAGGTGCATAGATATTTATAATAGTTATATCTTCCTGTTGGATTACTCCCTTTATCATTATGTAGTGGCCTTCTTTATCTCTTACTATATCCTTTGTTTTAAAGTCCAATTTGTCTGATATAAGTATTGCTACCCCAGCTTTTTTTTTCATTTCCGTTTGCATGAAACATTTTTTTCCATCATTTTACCTTCAATCTGTGTGTGTCTTTTGTTCTAAGGTGTGTCTCTTGTAGACAACATATGTATGGGTCCTGTTTTCTTATCCACGCAGCTACCCTATGTCTTTTGATTGGATCATTTAATCCATTTACATTTAAGATTATTATTGATATGTAGTTGTTTATTGCCATTTTCTTCTTTAAAGGTGTATTCCTTTTTCTTTTTTTTTTCTGTATTCTTTTCCCACTTTATCTGTTTACACCAGGCCCCTTAATATTTCCTGCAGCATTGGTTTGGTTGTAATGAATTCCTTGAGTTTTTTTTTGTCTGGGAAGCTTTTTATTTCTCCTTCGATTTTAAACTATAGCCTTGCTGGATAAAGTAGTCTTGGTTGTAGGTTCTTGTTCTGCATTACTTTGAATATTTCTTGCCATTCCCTTCTGGCCTCAAGTGTTTCTGTTGAGAAGTCGGATGTCATCCTTATGGGGGCTCCTTTGTAGGTGATAACTTTTTTTTCTCTTGCAGCTTTTAATATTTTCTCTTTATCGCTTAGCTTTGGTATTTTAATTATGATGTGTCTTGGTGTAGGTTTCTTTGGGTTTCTCTTTAATGGAGTCCTCTGTGCTTCTTGGATTTGTGAGAGTTTCTCTTGCATTAATTTAGGGAAGTTTTCAGCTATGATATGATTGAACAAAGTCTCTATCTCTTGTTCTTTTTCTTCTTCTTCAGGAACCCCTATGATGCGGATGTTATTTCTCTTCATGTTGTCACAGAGCTCTCTAAGAGTTTCCTCTGACTTTTTGAGTCTTTTTTCTCTTTTCTTCTCTGCTTTCATGCCTTCATTCCAGTTGTCTTCTAACTCGCTGATTCGATCCTCTGCTCTATCTATCCTGTTTTTAATTCCTTCCATTGTGGTCTTTATTTCTGATATTGTATTTGTCATCTCCAACTGATTCTTTTTTATACTTGCTATTTCTTTATTTAGGTTTTCAAACTCCCCCTCCATTGTTGTTCTAAGATCCCTAAGCATCCTTACAATCATTATTTTGAACTCCGCATCTGGAAGTTTGATTATTTCCATATCACTCAGTTCATCTCTCGAAAGTGTCTCTTGTGGTTTCATTTGGATTGCACTCCTTTGTTTTCTCATCTTCTTCTTCTTTTTTTTTTATTTGTAGAGTTGATTGAGTCTAGGCTTGGTGTTGTCTGCCTCCAGTTTTCAGTTGTGTTATTTTTAGGTCTTTGTGGGTTGGTGTCAGCTATTATTTGTAATCCACTTTGGGATTTGGGCAGCTTTGAAGTCTTGATTTGTTTGTTTTCTTAACAGGTGATAGTCTTGTTAACTGATCTCAGCAGAGGGCTTCCTTGAAACTGTATCCAGGAATGCTGTGGGTGTAACCTGAGACGCTGAAGGTCTCTTCCTCCAACTAATCTCACTGGGGGCAGGGTTTTTTTCTCTCAGCTTCAGTAGGGGGAGGTGTATCTCAGATCTCCATGGAGACCTGAGTTACTGCCCCTCCTCCCCACTTCTTGTTTTCAGCTGTGTCTTGTGCTGACTGGAGCTGGATAGATGTCCGGAGATCTCTGATCCGGAAGCACTTCAGCTCTGTTTTGTGAAAGGTTCAGTCCCTCCCCCAGCTATGGCCGCCTCCAGCACAAATGAGTCAGCTTTTTTATTTTGTTTCTTGCATACCTTAGCCCCTCACAGTCTGTCCCTCTCCCTGTCTTTTCCACTTGGGAGATAAGCTGGTCTTTTCAACCCACCTTGCTCCCTGGTCGCCAGGTAAGTGGCTGTGAGCAGTAGTTTCTGCTCTTTTTCCTCTGTGAAATCCTCTCTGGGCTCTCAGCCTCACCCCCCTCCTTCCCTTCCTGTAAGCAGAGGAGATTCAGGCACTCCTTACCAGGATTATTGTGGCTTCTTCTTTGCTCCTTGGTTTTTGAGAGCTGTTCTTGCAGTTCAGTGTTGGTTTTTCATGCTGATTTTTTCTAAATTGATTTGTGTTCCAGTTTGGTGTTGAGAGCTGGGTGTCTGTGCATCCGCCTACTCTGCTGCCATCTTCTCTCTCATCTGGCCCTTGGATCTTTTAGACTCACTATTCTTCTTTTTCTATAAAATGTCTTTGCTGAGAGGTTTTATTTGAGTTGACTTGTTTTAGTCAGTTTTCTTCTAAGTTTGAAATTAAACAAACATTTCTTATATCTATAATGAATAAATATTTTTAAACAATCGAAACCTCAATTTTAACTAGTTATATTCTGCTTTTAATCTACATTATCTTAAAACTTATAGGTAATAAATTTTTTGACCAAAGATTTTTCCAACCAAAAATAAATAAATAAATAAATTGATATCTTCCACACTACAACACATTATGCAATATGAAATAGACAAATGGATGAATGAAAGGAAAAATGAGTTGACAGATTTTTTTTTTGTATTTTTCTGAAGCTGGAAACGGGGAGAGACAGTCAGACAGACTCCCGCATGCGCCCGGCCGGGATCCACCAGGCACGCCCACCAGGGGCGATGCTCTGCCCACCAGGGGGAGATGCCCTGCCCCTCCGGGGTGTCGCTCAGAGCCACTCTATTGCCTGGGGCAGAGGCCAAGGAGCCATCCCCAGCGCCCGGGCCATCCTTGCTCCAATGGAGCCTCAGCTGCAGGAGGGGAAGAGAGAGACAGAGAGGAAGGAGGGCGGGGTGGAGAAGCAAATGGGCACCTCTCCTATGTGCCCTGGCCGGGAATCGAACCTGGGTCCCCCACACGCCAGGCCGATGCTCTACAGATCTTTTTTTGAGAGAGAGAGACAAATAAACAAAAAGGGAGAGACATAAGAAACATCAGCTAAGGCGCTGTGGCACCGTAGTTGTTCATTGATTGCTTTCTCGTATGTACATTGACTTGGCTTCTCCAGCTGTGCTAATGACTCTTTGCTCAAGTCAGTGACCTTCGGCTCAAGCCAGCAACCTTAGGCTCAAACCAATGACCTGTGGGCTCAAGCCAGCAACCATGGGGTCATGTCTATGCTCCTTTGCTCAAGCAGGTGACCAGGTGCTCAAGCAGATGAGCCCATGTTCAAGCCGAATGAGCCTGCTTTCAAGCCAGAAACCTTGAGGTTTGATCCTGGGTCCTCTGTGTCCCAGGCCAGTGCTCTAATCACTCTATCATTACCTGGTCAGGCTAGATTTTTTTTTTAAAAAGTAATTTTTGCTTAGTGTGATTATTTTGTCCTAGACAAGGTTCAAATTTGTAACTTACAGACAATAAGGCTAATGCAGCAATTGCTGTACCATAATAGTGTGGTAGAATAGACCATCACTATGTTTTAGGTCCATTTAGTCTTAAATTGGAATCTTTAGGCTGTCACTTATCTAGCTATATAATTTTAACAGGTTACAAAATCTCTGAAATGTAATTTTCTCATTGTAAGATGAAGAAAGCATTCTCATTTCTCTTTACAGGAGACCAATTAGTTCTAAAAGTGTTGTTTATAAGTATTAAAAATTTTGGCCCTGGCCGGTTGGCTCAGCGGTAGAGCATCGGCCTGGTGTGCGGGGGACCCAGGTTCAATTCCCGGCCAGGGCACATAGGAGAAGTGCCCATTTGCTTCTCCACCCCCACCCTCCTTCCTCTCTGTCTCTCTCTTCCCCTCCAGCAGCCAAGGCTCCATTGGAGCAAAGATGGCCTGGGCGCTGGGGATGGCTCCTTGGCCTCTGCCCCAGGCGCTAGAGTGGCTCTGGTCGCAGAGCGACGCCCTGGAGGGGCAGAGCATCACCCCCTGGGGGCAGAGCTTCACCCCTGGTGGGCGTGCCGGGTGGATCCCGGTCGGGCGCATGCGGGAGTCTGTCTGACTGTCTCTCTCCGTTTCCAGCTTCAGAAAAATACAAAAAACAAAAATTTATTGTTCATTGTAATTTATGCAAATCTAGAAGGTTTTAATTAATTAAAAAATGAATTCAAACATCAAGGTAATAATAGACTGTGACATGCATTCATAATTGGGTTAAAACTGGGTGTACATCATAATTGGATGTACAAATCTGGTATCAGTCATGATATCAATAAACAGTATTTATATTTTACAACTTGTTTAAAAGTTGAGTGAATTATCATAAAGTAGTGGCAAGCTTCTAAAAGACTAGGAGATTATTATTGGACAAAATAAGCTTGAGTTGATTTTGCCCTGACCAGATAGCTTGGTGGGTTAGAGCATCACCTGAAGCACAGAGGTCGCTGATTTGATTTCCGCATCAAGACATACAATTGAGTGGCAATACAAATTTTAGAGTTTCTGTCGCTCTCTACTGCTTTTCTCATTGTCCCTGTGCTAAACTCATATTTCCTAAAAATTAACTTTACTATGTCATTATAGTAACAATGATAGTGATTTTGTCAGATGTGAGAAACAAAAGTTACGAATTTCTTCATTGCTGAATAATCTTACCGCCCTAGTGCTTCTAAGAACAATACTCTATATTTATCATTCCTCTATGACTTTGTTCATGCTGTTCTTGTCCTGAATGTAATCTCTCTCCTATTCAAATCCACTCATTCTTCAAGGTTAAGCTCACCCCTACACCTTCTATAAAGCTTCCTCTGACTACCTCAACCTACTTGGCCCCTTCTCTAACATCATATAGTAATTAAACATACTATAATAAATGACTCATGATCATATGCTAGTGTCTGTTTTGCTCACTTGGATTTATGCTTGTGTGTCTCTTCACACCAACAAGATTGTAAACTTGTTAATGGCAATGAGATAATCTTATGGTTCTTTAATCCTGTACTCCAATCACCATTCCAAGTCTTCCTTCAGTTGCTACAAGTATGTAGAAAGAGGTTAGACACAAAAAAATCATTAATCAATACTTTTTTAACACCATGAAAGTAGAGAAATTATCAAATCTAGAAGTGTAATGTACTTACAAGAGACATTTTTCCTTATCAGTGCTTCAAAATCCTGGTATATAACTTTGAAGAAGATAAAGAATGGTGTACATACATATGTGCATAAACTGCGATTTCAAAGAAGATATAGTACTTTTATTAGTTACTTTAGAAATTTTATTATCATGAAGCATATCACATTTCTAGCTGAAAATGTACAACTGAGAGTTCTCAATGTCTTTTTAAGTAAGTTTTATATTTTCCCCACAAAGAAAGAAATATGGAATATCTCTGAATATGAAAAAAAAATTATACTAGTATATAAACTTTAATGCCTGATTTTACCTGTCATTTAACTGTACTATCCCAAATACACAATGAAATATAATTTAAAACAGTAATGGTCAGCACTTACAAAAGTTATTTTGAATAATTTTATCTGGCCCTGAATAGATCATTTTTGTACATTGTATTAGTTCCCCTTTGCAATCTCACATTTGAAGCTGCCATGTTTAAATTACAAATGTGCAGAAATATATTAAATACAATCTAGTAAACTTGTCTACTTTCCAAATGAAAACAAAATGTATGGCTACAATGAGGATGAGTTGGCATTTTCAATAACTATGGTGGATTTCTTAGTAATACCTCAAAACTTCAAATTAGGCAGATTTGTTTCATTTTCATTCTCTCTTGGTGGTTCCAACTTCCATATTTCCTTAACTTTTCTAGTACTTCTTCTCTTATTACAAACTAGCTGTACCCGGCCACACGTTGCTGTGGCTCAGTCTGGATAAATGGAAAAGAAAGAAAAGAGAAAGCGCACGTTTGTAATATGTTTAATTTCACAATGCTTGTGGATATACAGTGTTTTTTGTTGTTCCATTGTCTGTGCAGATATAGATATCGTCTGGTTTGCCAACTCTAGAACACGCAACATATAATTGTTCATGTGAGAAGCAATCCGTGTCTAGATCTAAAGCGCACAATTCTAAAGATTGGCCCTGAGCTTTGTTGATGGTGATTGCAAATGCCAATCAAATTGGGAACTGTAATCCCTTAAATTGAAATGGCATATCCTTTGGAATCATAGGAATGTGAAGAATGAGAACATCTTCACCTTTGAAAGTTCCTGTCAAGATTGTTGCTTCTACGATGTTGCTCATTAATTTTTTTACTGCAAGCCGCGTGCCATTGCAAAGCTTTGGCTGGTTGATATTTTGCAACATGGTAATTGGCACGCTGATTTTCAATTGCAGTATGTATGGTGGCATCCCTGGTAGATCAAGTGAATTCAAAAATTCTGTTGGACAATTAACCACTTCATCTGCTTCCACAACAGTGTCTATGGACTTGTATGTGACTGCCTTGCTTTGAATGTTAGACTAAATAATATTGTTAAGTTTGTAGACGTCTTTCTTCTTGGCTGCAAAAGTAGCTCGTTCACTCAGCCAATTGGTTTGAATATTGGGAAATACTTTTTCAATCAATTCTTCTTTTGATGTCACTAAATTGCAGAAGTTATGAGGCAATGAAATTCGTCCTGAGTTCAGATCAACCAGCACCTTTTCATTCCCAATTTCCAGCAATTGATGTGAGAATATGTCAGCTGATGGATCGTTTTGAGCTCGACGTGGATATTTGTAGTTAATTTTAATGTCTTTACGTGTTGCCACAAAGTAGAGTATTTCAGGCAAGCATTTATTTCATCCACTGGTGTCAACTGAGGAATTACAGATAATGTTTGGCTGAAATCTCCTGCAAGCAATATTAATGCATTCCCAAATGGTCTGATGTTTTCATGCAAACCTTGCAATGATCGACCAAGAGCCTCAAGTGATTTTTTGTGCGCCATAGTGCATTCATCCCAAACAGTAAGTTTGCATTTCTGCAATACTTTTCCCATGTTGGATGCTTTGGAAATGTTGCATGTGGGAGTTTCAATGAATTGCATGTTCAATGGCAATTTCAAAGCAAAATGAGCAGTTCTTCCACCTGGTAGCAATGTCGCAGCTATTCCAACTATGCAAGAGCTAAGGCTATGTCATTTTGGAATCGAATTGCTGCCAGACTCAATCTAATTAAGAACGTTTTGCCAGTTCCTTCTGGAGCATATAAGAAGATTTCCTCAACCCTGTTATTGACAGTTTGCATTATTTGATCGTAAATATCTTTTTGCTCAAGCGTTAGCTTAGGAATATTTGATTGCACATACAAAAAAAAGATCACCCGTGTTGTAATTTTGTTCACGACACAATTCTGCATCGAACGAAGCAGCAGCAGATCGATTTGGTGATGGCATTCCCAATTGATGGAGAACTTTGTTTGCGATTTCTAAGCACAAATCTTCAATCATTATCAACGCTTTGTTGTGGATTTCTGCTGTGAAATCCATGCTCATATTTGAATTTTTCTTGCATATTCGATAGAAAATATCTTCAACCATGTGCAATTTATATTTCTCCCATAACATTGAAATGGAATTGTAAAATATTTAGTATAGCATGTGTTGTTTTTATGTCCAACAGATGGCGCTGTTTTTCAAAAAAGCTTATTTTTACCTGTCACAGGTGTGACATCTATATAATAGTAGGTATATAAAAACACAAAAACACTCATGTATTCGAATGCAAGGTTGTGTCAAAATTTCAAAGCAATCGGTGAACTTTCGGAGATTTAAGATTTTGAACAAATGAACATTTACATTTTTATTTACACAGACATAACCCTATGTGGATGCTATGTGATCTCGTGATTCTTCTGGCTTTCCAAATAAAGTATTGTTATATTTTAGACCTAACTCCTTTCTGTTTGTCTCCTATTAATATGCACCTGTTTCTCATACCCTCAAGAGCTTTCTCGCTGAAAATCAGCAATAAGACATTACCTAAGTTTATTAACTCAGATGCAATACCATATCTTAGCTCAGTCAAAATGCAAACAGAAGGCCTTTCAGTAGTCAGTTTACTAGCCAGATTTGCAGCTTCTAGCCAGAGTTTTTGGTTGTTGACAGAGAAGGACATTTTTCTGTCGAGGGTGTATGTGGCATTCCCCAAAGTTAGAGCTAATGTAGTTTACGGGCTGTCGCAAAACTTCCTTTGACAACTATAGTTATTAAGAACCAGAGTGATAACCCTTAAGTTAAGGATACATTAAAGATGAGACAAATATAAGCTATCACAAAGAAGAAGAGAACTTTTAAATGAAGGACTAATTTTCAACACTTGACTACCCTATATTTTATGGTTCTTAAACTTAGGTGTACAGTCATCATTTGGGCAGCTTGTTAAATATAACAATTTCTGGCCCTCACCCTCTGATGAATTCTGATTCAATATGTCTTGTACATAGAACAGGAATCTGTGTCATTTTATTAGTATTGTCCTAGATGATTCTGATATAGGTCATCTGAGGAATGTACTTATACAAACTTTGCAGTATAAATGTATATATATCTGTCTTAGCATGTTTTTTTGTCATCTTTTTTATCTTTCTCAAATGCAACCCCCTTTCACAATGTCCTTAACCTTTGATCCCATAAATGGGATGAATTAAAAATATCATTTTCTTAGAACTAAAGTTCTAAGGAAAGTCCCCAAAGTTCTTGTTGTTTTTACATATATAACAGTAAAATAGAATCTGAGAACCTTCAGCTCCTTTTGGAAAAGAAAATTAAATGTTTGTGATTTTTTTTCTCCAAACAATATGAAGGATATAAGCTCTATGATATATAACTTATTTTCATTTACTTTAGCATTTATAATGTGTTATACTTCTGTACATTAATTTTAAACAGTACCTTTAGGCAACCAAATTGTCTTATTCAGGAATGCATACTCCAGGAGTGGTTAGGTAACATTGTCATAAAAGATCACACTATAGAGTTGACTACTATTAACGCTTCTATTATCAGTATCTCTGATCAACACTCCCTTTTCTCTAGGTATCACTTGCTTGGTGTATCATCTTCTACGCCTTCACTTTAAGCCTAAATTTATGTTTGGAACTGACACGTGTCTCCTAAACGCACCAGCATATAGATCAGTGGTAGTCAACCTGGTCCATACCGCCCACTAGTGGGCGTTCCAGCTTTCATGGTGGGAGGTAGCAAAGCAACCAAAGTATAAATAGAAAGATAGATTTAACTATAGTAATTTGTTTTATAAAGATTTATTCTGCCAAACTTAGCAAAAATCTGACATAAGTACTTGGTAAGTATTTATTATTATAGGCTTTAACTTGCTGTAACTCTGCTTTATAAATTTTATAAAGTAAAGTTACTTCCCTAATTTATAAATCACCATTACTGTGGAACCAGTGGGAGGTTAGAAAATTTTACTACTAACAGATACAAAAGTGGATGGTAGGTATAAAAAGGTTGACTACCCCTGATATAGATGGCTCTTGATTTTTAATTCATCCAGCCACTTTGTTTTCTGATTATTCTGTATCTCCCTTATTTCTGTTCCTTTCTGTTTTTGTGTGTTATTTTAGTTTGGTGATTTTCCATAATATCTTTCTCCATTTCCTCTTTCTGCCCCCCCCCTTGTTTTTGTTTTGTTTCTCAGTTCTGGCTTTTTATTTTGTGATAACAATGAGGTTGGTATAAGATGTCTCACAGATAAAATAGTGTTTTTTATTCTGATAGCATCTTCATTTGCTTATACAAGTTTCATGTTTTTCTTTCTCTCCTTTGACTTTTTTTGTTGCCACAAATTTTTGCTTATGCTGTGTATTTATTACCAAATTGTAGTAACTATAGTTATTTTTAATGTTTTTCCCTTTAATCTTTATGTTATAATAAAATGTTTTAACTCCCTATTCCAAGATAGAGTTTCAATCTTTTGCTTCTCTCTGCCGGTCACTTTACTTGATGTGTGTACTTTTGTCTTTTCGTTTCAGATAGA
Organism: Saccopteryx bilineata; assembly: GCF_036850765.1. Lineage (NCBI taxonomy): Eukaryota > Metazoa > Chordata > Mammalia > Chiroptera > Emballonuridae > Saccopteryx > Saccopteryx bilineata. The sequence continues at coordinate 47,257,373 of NC_089502.1, forward strand.
ACATCATTTCCCGTGGTGTTAAATTCCTTCCATTTTTGTTTGGGGAAACTTGCACTTCTTCAGTATTTATTTTGCTGGATTTTTTGTTCTTGGCTGATTGTTTTACTCTTTCAATATTTTGAATATATCATTCCACTCTTTCAGGCTTGTAGCTTTTTGCTAAGAAATCTGATCATTACTGTCTTTTTTCCCTGGCTACCTTAAGAATAGGTGTTTTTTGTTGTTGTTTTTTTATCTAACTTTTGGCAGTTTTAACATAATATATCTTGGAAAAAGTGTTTTTGCATTGAGGTAATTAGGTGTTTTGTTAGCTTCTTGCACTTTAATGCTCATTTCTTACCCAAGCTTTGAGAAGTTCTCATCAACTATTTATTTGAATAGGCTCTCTTTTCCCTTCTCCCTCTCTTCTCTTTTTGAGATATCCAATATCCTTATGTTGCCCTTTCTAATAAAGTCATATAATTCTGAGTTCTTTCATTTTTTTTAACTTTGTTCTCTCTTTTCTTCATCTTAACTATATCTAGATTTCTATTTCTGAGCTTGCTAATTCTATCTTTTATTGGGTCTGTTCTGTATTTCCAAAACCTTTTAACGCTTTCTTCAGCTCATTTATTGAGCTCTTTAGCTCCAGATTTTTGTTTGATTCTTTTGTATAGCTTTCAACTCTTTGGTAAAGTACTCCTTCTGCTAATTAATTTTATTCCTGAGCTCATTAAATAGCTTTCTGAGTTTTCTTGTATCTTGTTTAGTGTTTTTGTGAGTGGTATTTTAAATTCTCACATTTAGATCACAATCTTTTGTAAATTTGTGTTTGGTTTCTGGGGTACAGTATAGTCCTTTCCTTTTCGTGTTACCATATTCCCTTGGCTGTTCATAGTGCTTGATGAGTTGTGACTTTGCTAGCATATTTGATGTAGTGAACACTTTTCTTATTTAGGTTCTGTTTTGCTTTTAACAATTTATTAGGTTGATAATTAAAGGTCTTTCTTTTGGTTTTTAGTAGATTGTGTTAACAGCACAAGTGTTAGTTTTACTTCTGCTCTTTGTGCCTCCCTGGTCATAGTGTAGGATGAAGCTATGGTCCTTGTTTTTGCTGCCTAGATACCGTGGGTGGTAGGTGCCCCCCCTTTGTGTCTGAGTCACCTGGGTATTGGGGCACCACCAGCATTGTAGGCAGATGTGCCTGTTTTGGGGAGCCAGGTTTGTGAGCCTACCAAACTGCTTGCTTATTCCCTATGGCCATTGGTGCTGCAGGAAGCAATGGACTGGTCTCCTCTGTTGCTCCTGGATCCACCAGATAAGTTAGAGAGTACCATGTTTCCAGACACCAAGGATGCTATGGCACTCTTACTCTGTTTCAGACATGGGGTGGGGGTCACACTTTGACTCCTCTAGTGCTACCACATTTTTCACTGCTACCACATTTTTTTTAGATTTTATTCATGTTTAGAGAGAGAGAGAGGAGCCAGACAGAGAGAAGTGGGGAGGAACAGGAAGTGTCAACTCCCATACGTGCCTTGACTAAGCAAGCCTGGGGTTTTGAACTGGTGACCTCAGCAACCCAGGTTGATGCTTTATCCACTTCACCACCACAGGTCAGGCCACTGTTACCACATTTACTGGGGCCATAAGTTGAGACAAGTGACTGAAATACCATATCTATGGGTCTCCTTTCTGTCATTACCCACATCCTATCTCTCCTATATGTGGTAATATGCTCACCTTTAGAGGTGCTGATGTTTGGATCTCTCGGGTTCCTACTTTGAGAAAAGGAACCTTTGTTGGGTTATAAATATCTGATTAATTTTGGAATCATAAGGAGATCCAAAGAGGTCATCTCACTCTATCATGATGCAGATTGTACTCTCAAAATATCTCTTTTCTATGTAACTATTCATGGGTAATGCTTAACCATGATTTATTGGTGCTATAAATATAATATCATTTTTAATTTCTCCCAGCAGTTTTATTAGGTAGTTATTATCATTCCTTATAATAAATGTGACAAGTGGGATGTAGATAGTTTAAATAATTTTTTAAAAGTTGCACAATTAATAAGATTTGAATGGTTGTAAAATATGTTCTTTGTTTACTATGTAATTCCAGTTGTAAGAATCTATTGTATCACTGTTTCTCAAAGTTTGCCTTTGAAATATTAGTACAGTCAGGTGTTCTTTAAAAAAGAATATTCCATATGAGGTAAGAATTTCTTTCACCTTGAAGATTTATACAATAGTCATATATTACAAGTTCAGTGAATTTCTGTAGTCAAAGTCATGTTTACTATTTTTAAACACAACATTATTTCTTTAGACTTACTAGACCATGAAATACTTTTATGTATTTCAAATACCATTATATTTATGAAAAAAGGAAACTTACATTCTATTTCTGGTTGGAACCAGCAGTACTAGGTTTAGGTAAGATATTAATAATGAGTCCAATCAGAGAAGGATTCTTTTGTTTTTGCCATGCATTCATTTTTTATGACTCTTTGTTTAAAATTATCTTAGTTGATAGATAGAGGTACAAATAGAACAGAGTCCTTGCCTTCAAAGAACTTTCAGGCCAGTTGCAAACTATGAGAAATAGAATTTCTCTTTAATGATTAGCTGTTTAAGATAGTTTCATACAAAATCATTCAGTGTCATGAGTTTTGTCTGTGCCTGACCAGGCGGTGACACAGTGGATAGAGCATGGTACTGGGACGTGGAGGACCCAGGTTCAAAACCCCGATTAAGCGCAGGCTTATCTGGTTTCAGCAAGGCTCACGATCTTGAGCCCAAGGTTGCTGGCTAGAGTAAGGGGTCACTAGGTCTGCTGTAGCCTCCCAGTCAAGACACATATGAAAAAAAAATCAATGAACACCTAAGGTGCCGCAACAAAGAATTGATGTTTCTCAACTCTCTCCCTTCTGGTCTATTGCTCTCTGTCCCTCTTTCTGTCTCTCTCTGTTTCTGTCAGCAAAAATAAATAAATAAATAAATAGATAGATAGATAGATAGATAAATAAATAAATAAGTTTTGTCTCTGAAAAGTTAATTGGCTAGGTAGAATAAATTTTAATCTGGATTCAAATGATTACCAAAAGCATATATAATTTCAGTAAAAATGGCATCTTTCTTTCCTCTTTAATTGTTATTTATTTTTTTAAAAAATTAAATGAGTACAAGGGAGGCAGAGAGACAGACTCCAGCATGCACCCCAACTGAGGATGCATACTGCAAGACCCTTATAAGGTGATGTTCTGCCCACTTAGGTTCTTGCTCTGTTGCTCAGCAATTGTGCTTTTTTTAGTGCTTGAGGGAAGCCAGGAGCTGGGGGGTGGGCCACTTGCTCTAGCCACTTGAGCCATGGTTGCAGGAGGAGAAGAGAGAGAGAGGGAGGGGGAATGGTGAAGAAGCAGATGGTCATGCCTTTTGTGTTCCTGGACATCCACACACAGGGCCAATGCTTTTATCACTGAGCCAACTGTCCAGGGCCAATTCTTATCTTAATCTAAACAAATTATTTTTAAAAAAGCCAGCAACAACAAGTACAACTATTCTTAGAACAAAATTAAAATGTTTTTGAACCAGAAACGAAAGTGATACACAAAGTGAAGACAATTAAAAGATAGTATTTAAAATTAAATACTCAATAATTATTTTCTTTGTTGGATGAAGTAAGAGCATTAATAAACTGAGGTAATATAACATACTTAGAACTTTACCTTGGAAATAGCAGAAAACTGAAAAGATTTAAAATATAAAAGAGAATGTAAGAGATGTAGAAAATAGTTTGAGAAGTTTCAACTATATTTCAAAAAGGATTTTAAAATCTAGGATGAGGTTACTGTGTTTTGACAAGCAGAGAAGCAATAATTAAAAGTAGTTTAGCTGAGACTATTTCTCTTTCTAAATGCTTAGTCTGTTAATTTTTAGTCTTCCTTCTATTATAAAAGTCAGTAAATTCAGCACACAGGCCAAATATATTCCACAATTTTTTTTAATGACCTATGATCTAAAGATAATTTTTATTTTTTAAAATGGTTGAAAAAAGAAGACTAGCATTTTGTGACCCATAAAAATTGTATAAAACTCAATTTTCAATGTCCATAAAGTTTTATTACAACTGCTATGCTCACATATTTGCATATAGTATATGGATCCTTGAGTTGAAGCAGAATTGAATAAATGTGATGCACATCTTTGGCCTACAAAACTAAAAATATTTATATATCTGGTATATTAAAGACATAATTTTCTCATTCCTGCTTGATTGTATAAGCATTTAAGGCAAATACTTTCCCTTTCATACTGCTTTGCCACATTACATGTATTTTTATTCAAATCATTGTCATTCTTTTTTAGATAGAAACATTTTGTTTTTATTTTTATATTTTAAAAGATTTTGCTTGTTGATTTTAGAGAGAGGAAGAGAGAAAATAGGGGAGGGGAAGCATCAACTCGTAGCACTCGCTTCTATTACGTGACTCAACCAGGAAAGCCTAGGGTTTCAAACCAACAACCTCAACACTCCAAGATAATGCTTTATCCACGAGGCCATCACAGGTCTGGCTAGATGAAAATATTTTTTTATTAATTTTAATGGGGTGACATTGACAAATCATGGTACATATGTTCAGAGAAAATATCTCTAGGTTATTTTGACATTTGATTATGCTGCATTCCCATCACCCAAAGTCCAATTGTCTTCCATCACCTTCTAACTGGTTTTCTTTGTGCCCCTCCCCTCCCCCAACTCCTTCCCCTTCATCCCCCCACCCTGTAACCCCCACACTCTTGTCAATGTCTCTGAGTCTCATTTTTATGTCCCACCTATGTATGGAATCATATAGTTCTTAGTTTTTTCTGATTTACATATTTTGCTCAGTATAATGTTATCAAGGTCCATCCATGCTGTTGTAAATAATCTGATGTCATCATTTCTTATAGCTGAGTAGTATTCCATAGTATATATGTACCAAAGCTTTTTAATCCACTCATCCTCTAATGGACACTTGGGCTGTTTCCAAATCTTTGCTATTGTGAACAATGCTGCCATAAACATGGGGGTGCATTTCTTCTTTTCAAACAGTGCTATGGTGTTCTTGGGGTAAATTCTTAACAGTGGTGTAGGTGGGTCAGAAGGCAGTTCGATTTTTAATTTCTTGAGGAATCTCCATACTGTTTTCCACAGTGGCTGCACCAGTCTGCATTCCCACCAGCAGTGCAGGAGGGTTCCCTTTTCTCCACATCCTCGCCAGCACTTATTCTGTGTTGTTTTATTGATGAGCGCCATTCTGACTGGTGTGAGGTGATATCTCATTGTGGTTTTAATTCGCATTTCTCTAATGATTAGCAATGTTGAGCATTTTTTCATATGCCTATTGGCCATCTGTATGTCCTCTTTGGAGAAATGTGTATTCATTTATTTTGCCCATTTTTGAATTGGATTGTTTGTCTTCCTGGTATTAAGTTTTACAAGTTCTTTATAAATTGTGGTTATTAACCCCTTATCAGACACATTGTCAGATATATTCTCCCATTGTGTAGTTTGTCTTTTTATTCTGTTCTTATTGTCTTTAGCTGTGCAGAAGCTTTTTAGTTTGATAAAGTCCCATTTGTTTATCCTGTCTTTTATTTCACTTGCCTCTGGAGATAAATCTGCAAATATATTGCTGCGAGAGATGTCAGAGAGCTTACTGCCTATGTTTTCTTCTAAGATGCTTATAGTTTTACAGTTTACATTTAAGTCTTTTATCCATTTTGAGTTTATTTTTGTGAATGGTGTAAATTGGTGGTCCAGTTTCATTTTTTTGCAGGTAGCCGTCCAATTTTCCCAGCACCATTTGTTGAAGAGGCTGTCTTTACTCTAAAGCATACTCTTACCTCCTTTGTCAAATATCAGTTGTCCATAAAAGTGTGGGTTTATTTCTGGGTTCTCAGTTCTGTTCCATTGATCTATATGACTGTTCTTATACCAGTATCAGGCTGTTTTGAGTACAATGGCCTTATAATACAACTTGATATCAGGAAGTGTGATACCTCCCACTTTATTCTTCCTTTTCAAGATTGCTGAGGCTATTCGTGTTCTTTTTTGGTTCCATATAAATTTTTGGAATATGTGTTCTATATCTTTGAAGTAAGTCATTGGTATTTTATTTTATTTTTTTATTTATTTTTCTTTTTCCATTTTTCCAAAGCTGGAAATGGGGAGGCAGTCAGACAGACTCCTGCATGTGCCCAACCGGGATCCACCCGGCATGCCCACCAGGGGGCGATGCTCTGCCTCTCTGGGGCGTCGCTCTGTTGCATCCAGAGCTATTCTAGCACCTGAGGCAGAAGCCACAGAGCCATCCCCATCCTCAGTGCCTGGGCCATCTTTGCTCCAATGGAGCCTCACTGCGGGAGGGGAAGAGAGAGACAGAGAAGAAGGAGAGGGGGAGGGGTAGAGAAGCAGATGGGTGCTTCTTCTGTGTGCCCTGGCCGGGAATCGAACCTGGGACTCCTGCACGCCAGGCCGACGCTCTACCGCTGAGCCAATGGGCCAGGGCCAAGTCATTGGTATTTTAATCGGTATTGCATTGAATTTATAAATTGCTTTGGGTAATGTAGACATTTTAATGATCTTTATTCTTCCTAACCATGAGCACTGTATAGGCTTCCACTTGTTTGTATCTTCCTTGATTTCTTTTATCAACGTTTTATAATTTTCCAAGTACAAGTCTTTAATCTCCCTGGTTAAATTTATTCCTAGGTACATTATTTTTTGGTTGCAATGGTAAAGGGGATTGATTCCTTAATTTCTCTTTCTGATAGTTCATTGTTAGTGTATAAAAATGCCTCTGATTTCTGAGTATTATTTTTATATCCTGCCACCTTGCTGAATTTATTTATCAGGTCTAGTAGTTTTTGACTGTGACTTTATGGTTTTCTATATACAATATCATATCATCTGCAAATAATGATAGTTTTACTTCTTCTTTTCCAATTTGGATGCCTTTTATTTCTTTTTCTTGTCTGATTGCTGTGGCTAGGACTTCCAGAACTATGTTGAATAAGAGTGGTGAAAGGGGGCACCCCTGCTTTGTTCCTGATCTTAAGGGGATTGCTTTTAATGTTTGCCCATTGAGTATGATGTTGGCTGTGGGTTTGTCATAGATAGCCTTTATCATGTTGAGGTATGTTCCCTGTGTTCCCACTTTGCTGAGAGTTTTGATCATGAATGGCTCCTGGATCTTATCAAATGCTTTATCTGCATCTATTGAAATTATCATTTGGTTTTTCTCCTTCCTTTTATGTGATGAATCACATTGATTGTTTTGCAAATATTGTACCAGCCTTGCTTCCCAAGAATAAATCCCACTTGATCATGATGTATGATTTTTTTCATATATTGCTGAATCTGGTTTGCTAATATTTTGTTGAGGATTTTAGCATCCACATTCATCAGGGATATTGGCCTATAATTTTCTTTCTTTTTGTTGTCTTTGCCTGGTTTTGGAATCAGAATTATGCTCGCATCATAAAAGGAGCTTGGAAGTCTTCTTTCCTCTTGAATTTTTTGAAATAGCGTGAGAAGGATAGGAGTAAGTTTTCTTTGAATATTTGGTAGAATTCACTTGTGAAGCCATCAGGCCCAGGACTTTTCTTTTTTGGGAGTTTTTTGATAACTGTTTCAATCTCATTTGTTGTAATCGGTCTGTTTAGATTTTATTATTCTTCCAGATTAATTTTTGGAACATTACATGTTTCAAGGAATTTGTCCATTTCATCTAGGTTGTCTAGTTTTTTGGCATACAGTTCTTCATAGTATTTTCTTACAATATTTTGTATTTCTGTTGTGTCAATTGTTATTTCTCCACTCTCGTTTCTAATTTTATTTATTTGAGTTCTCTCTCTTTTTTTCTTGGTGAGTCTAGTTAAAGGTTCATTGATCTTGTTTACCTTTTCAAAGAACCAGGTTCTGGTTTCATTAGATGGAAACATTTTAAATATTTATCATGGCTTCTTTGATTAATGAGTAATAAATAAAATAATATTCTATTTTCAAATATATGTTTAAACACTATTTTTTGTGATTGAGTTTTTGCTAAGTTCAGTTTATCCAAATAATACATTCTGTTGAATACTTTTTCTTTTCCTGTCATTAAAATGTGTTATTTGAATGGTTACTCTTAAAGTTTTGCCATGCATTCTTAGCAAAGTATAAACTTAACTGCCTACCTCAAATCATGCAACATTCAAAAAAGAAACCTATAGAAGATATCATCTTTTTCACTACTAGCTTTAAAATAAATCACTAATATTATCATTTTCATACTTATATTTACTTACAGGTTTCTAAATTTCTGGGTTCATTTTTAAATTTTTATACTTCAGAACTTTGTTTTTTGTTTTGTTTTGTTTTATACTTGAGAAATGGGAAGCTATAGTTTTCTTTTTTAGAATTACATTATCTAGGAATTACTTTAGTAGAGATTTTGCCAGTGGTAAACTTTGTTCTTGTTTATACAAAGGCACATTTAACTATTCTATTTGGAAGATAATTTTAGGATACTCAATTCCAGATTGAAAATTAACTTTCTGCCAGCATTTGATATTATTGGATTCCCTCTCTCCCCACCCCCCCACCCCCACCACCCCTTTGTTTCTGTTGATGCTGTTGAGAAATCTGTTATCAATCAAATGATAATAGGGGAGGTAATAAGATTCAATGTTTACAAGTACCTACTGTGAAGCTTATATAAAACCTTTAACTTGTAAAATGGAACCCAGAGGCTTATTTTTCTTTGCTAGTTTGTTGTATTTGTTTTTGCTCATCAACAAGATGATGCTATTAAGTTCTTAAGTAAAAAGTCATCTATATCTTACTCCTCTTAGTAATAATATATAGTTTAGTGGAGCACATGGTACCAGATGGTATGTTACAGTTCAACAATAGATCACAAGAGATATTGAAGTACAAAAGGTATTACTCTTAGGCCCTGGAAGAAATATATGGCATGCCTCCAGGAGCTACAAGGAAGAGTGCAGATAGAGCAATATAGTACCTGAAATACGTATCTTTATTAGGGTCTATGGGTGGGGTGTTTTGGAGTTTCAAGGCTGAGGGTGGATGGGTCAATTCAAACCAAAAAAGTGGGATTACAATAGACTCCAACAAAGTCATATCTGTAAGGTTTGGGTTCAGGGGTCCTTTAAATACAAAACCCCTTTCAAATTCAAATTTCCATCACCCAATTTCCACTAGGGCAACTTCTTCCTTAATCATTTTTCTCAGCCAACCTCCTTCTCCCTTTAAGCAACTTCCCCCACCCTGGGATGGTTCTGAAAATCGTATTTGGGACAAGGCCATCATGAGAGATCTGAGGGTTGGGAAAGGAAGAGAGTCTGTGACCAAAGGAAACAAACCAAGATATGCTCATCTGAGCATGTCCAGAAGTAGGTAACTCCATTCCAACCAATGCCTGCAGCAACTCCTATATCTAACACTTTCTCCCACATCTCAAGGCTGACATCCTTTGTTGGTCTCAGCCCACCTGCACCCAGGCACTTTTAAAATAAACTTTCCTTTTGGAACACACTTGCCTTGTGTTTTCAGAATGGCCCACATTTTCTATCTTTCAATATCTAAGGGGCAACAAAGGAAGAAGAAACTGTTGATAAGCATGACTGTTGGGAAAGTCGTATCAGGAAATTACATTTCCTTGTGACTCTGAGGGTTATTATCTAGGACTTGTGCTGGTATGAGAGAACTAATGTCAGTTCTAGGTCCCCATTGACCTCTTGGTCAAACTTTGTGGCTGTTGGAATAGCTATATCATAGGAAGCTTAGCTAAATCCTCAACACTCTTAATTTTTATATTTAAAAGCTGTTCATCTTTACTTGGCACTATGGCTGGGAAAAATGCAAACAAATAAATTACAAAACTAGCCTGAGCTGTGGTGGCGCAGTGGCTAAAGCATTGATCTGGAAAGCTGAGGTTGCTTGTTTGAATCCCTGGTCTTGCTCGATCAAAGCACATGCAGGAAGCAACTACTATGAGTAGATGCTTCCTGCTTCTCCTCTCTCTTCGTCTTTCTCTCTCTCTCTCTCTTCCCCTTGTCTCCAAAATTCAATAAATTAAAAAAAAAACTAAATTACAAAACTAGCAATGAACTTTTCCCACTTAATTTTCCAATTAATTTCTAAATTAGGCTGCTAACTACCTAAGACCATCAATTACCTGCTGCTCTTTCAATTTCTTTTAGTACTTCCCCGCCCCGACCTCACCATACACTCAGAATGTCACTGGATATTAACTCCAAAATGAACAATATTTCTGACATGTCTTTTTCTTAGTACTAACAGTTATGAAGTATCCAAAGCATTACACCATCCTTGTATAGATATATTATAAAAGCAGGTAGCTTTGTTTTCATTTTCTGAGATGGGTATGTTTGTGTAAAAAATAAAATATTTTTCCTGTAGAGTATTTTCACTGGGGCAGTTAATCTAATTTCTTACTGCTTTATACCTTTCTCTCTTCATTTTTTCCCTTCTAACTGTAAAGTTTAGAGGATTTCAAAAATAATAGTTTATGCTTCTGACTATGGCTAGATTTATTGAGAGAGTTATACTGACTAAATTCTCATCTTATCCCTGTTCACCTCCACATCAAAGGGTGAGGCGAAAGAATCCTTTTACTAAAAATTCTCTCTAGTTTATCCATCTGCTAAATTATTTACCACTTTGATTTCTATAGAAAATCTTTTGGCAAAAATAAGAGCGTGAGTAATAAAGTATATTACATGTTTTGGCTCAAATGATCACTGGTCAGAGATGCGGTATAAGGATGATTATATGTAAATAACCTTTTGCAGAAAACACATATAGAGTATTAAGAATCCTGTTCAACATGGTTTTATGTGATGTACATACAAGTACACAGTGGGTCACATCATGGCTTCTAACAATTTACTAGTCACAAGCAAATATCACGGAATATATTTAGTTTCTTTCTTTAACATCAACATTAGAAATAAATCTATATTACAGCTTCTAATGCTAGATGGCATAAGATATTCACAAAGTTAAATATGGCTTCAATTTCTCATCCTTAGACTCTGTCTCTACATATGCTATTTGTGTTGTGATTTATTAGTTGTTGTAGCTATAGTGTAAATGAAGTCATAATCATAGAGCTAAAACAGAGATGCATATTTTGCTTTGTTTTCTTTTTTTGTTCTTTAGATATAACATTGCTGACTTTTTGTAGAAGAGTGAAAAAGAGAACAAAGAATATATAAAGAATCTGATTTTTTTCTCTTTTTAGATGAGAGGAGGGGAGATAGGCAGACTTCCACATGTGCTCAAGTGGGATCTATCAGGCAACCATCAATAAGGGCTGATGCTTAAATACCAAGCTATTTTTAAAACCTGAGGCTGACATATTCAGACTGTCTGAGCTGTCCTCAGCCCCAGGGGCCATGCTTGAACCAATCAAGCCACTGGCTGTGGGAGGGAAAGAGGGAGAGAAAGCAGAGATGGAGAGGAGAGAAGTAGATGGTCGCTTCTCCTGTGTGCCCTAATCGGGAATCAAACCCAGGACATCTATACTCTGTGCTGATGCTCTATCCACTGAGCCACTGGCCAGAGCCTAAATAACCTGATTTTTAAGTGCATTTCTACCACCAACAAAAGTCACTGATTTTGTTTTTCTGGATGCCAACTGAATACTGTAAATGTTGAACCAATAATTTTTAAAGAATTCCTGAACATCCACAAATATCTGGCATTCAAAACTATAAATGTAAAGTGTAAATAATTTATATTGAAATAAATATAAGTGAAAATGAGTTTGCATTATTAAAAAATATGTAGAAAACAGCAATATGTGTGAACGAGCTTAAGGAAAGAAACGTCGATTTTGGAAGCAGGGTTGCTTACGGGTTGAAAGCATAAGCTGTGGTCTCTCAAGTACAACTGAATTGATATCTGGTAAATGGTCATGAGACTAGGTAAGGACAAATCATGTAAGATATTGTAATTAGCAAAAAAGTTTTGGCTTTTCCTCTGTGTGAGACAGGAAACGACTCCTGGAGTATTTTGAGCATAATAATGACATGATTTGACCTATAATTTTTAAAGACCATATGGCTGCAGTGTTTAGAATAGACGAGGCAGAAAGTAAAGGCAGAAATGGAGTTTGGGAGACTCTATCTATTTTGAGACATTACTGAATTTTATGGTAGACTGGATATGGAATGTGAATCAGAAGAATCAAGGAGCATGCCAGGGTTTTAGCCTGATCAACTGGGTGGGTAATTGGTGGTACAGTATTAATGATATAGAGAACAATATGGAATAAAAAATTTTGGAGATAAAGAGCCTATGTTTAATTTAGATAATTAATTCCACATCTATATTGGATATTCAAATAATGATGAAAGTAGGCAATTGAATATATGAGTCTTTAGGAAAAAAGACAAGTGCAGCTTGTCTTTTATATATTTTAAATACAGTGGTACCTTGAGATACTAATTTAATTCATTCTGTAACTGAGCTCGTAAGTCAGTCAACTCGTATATCAAAGTACTGATACTGTACCCATGTGCCAACGCGCCAACTAGCAGCAGCTTCCCGAATCACGACTCGTATCTCGGAATTTTGCTCGGATCTCAAACAAAAATATGGACCGAGTCACAGGCCATATCTTAAAATATTCATATGTTGATCTGTTCATATCTCTCTATATATATATAGTTTTGGGAGTTAGTATATTGAAGGTATTTATACACGTGGGACTGGCTGCGAACACAAAGCAACTAACTTGGTAGAGACAGAAAATACAAAGGGCTCTAAGACTGTATATCTCAAGGACAGCTAATGTTGCTGGTAACCTGCCCATATCCCTTAGCACAGCGGTTCTCAACCTGTGGGTAGCAACCCCAGCGGGGTCGCCTAAAGCCATCGGAAAATACATAATGCATATCAGATATTTACATTCTGAATCATAACTGTAGCAAAATTACAGTCATGAAGTAGCCACCAAAATTATTTTTTGGTTTGGGGTCACCGCAACATGAGGAACTGTATTGCGGGGCCACGGCATCAGAAAGGTTGAGAACCACTGCCTTAGCAGATGTCATTTTTGTGCAACAAACCCAAATTCCAAGGGTCAGCACCTATGTCTGTGTGTTCTTTTAGAATTACCTTTGAACACTAAGGTGTACTCTGTCCTTAAACATAGAAAATTGATAATTTTGTGTATTTAATGTTACTTACACAGGAGCAGCTGCCAACCCAAGATAAAAGTTGATAGATAAATATGTTAATTTAGCTTTTGCTTTGCCTGAGAATCAAGGCTCTGAAGCTTTATAAAGGACCTCTGGTTTGCCTGAGAGGGTGTGTGTTACAGCTTTAGTCACTACCAAGAGCCTTGTTATGACTGAAATCTTTGATCTTTTAATTTTCCTGAGGTTTTAGTAAGAGGACACAGACACACACACTCAGCTTTTCCCCTAAACTACACTTTTAGCAGCCATTTCTCACTGTTAGCATTTTTTTGTCATCTAGAGAGGCTAATAATCTTCAAAATTATCAGATGCTGGTTTATTTTTAATAGCTGTTCCATCAATTTACCTCTTTCTTTTCTTGGGTTTCCAAGTAGCCAGAAGAAAATAGGCTGCACCTCCAACATTGGCTCAGAACTCTCCTTAGCTATATACATCCAGGTTCATCTCACAAGTTTTCCTTTCCACATTACTGCAGTACACATTTTTAAAAAATATTTTGACACTACATTACAATCATGATCTTTCCTCCACTTTCCAATCCTATGTTCTCATTTCCTTTGGAAACTTTTCCAGCAGTCTTTAACATTGTATTTATATTAACACTATGTCTAGGGCAATATTCACTTAATCTCATGCTCCTGAACATTCTTATAACCTTTCTCCATGATCCAAATCCAATATCTATCTATCTATCTATCTATCTATCTATCTATCTATCTATCTATCTATCTATCTATCTATCTATATCATCTATCTATCTATCTATCATCTTTCTATCTATGCAAAATTATCTTTTCCCCCTTTATTACAACTTTTGAGTTAAAGTCTGTTTTTTTTTCCTTTTTCGTGTTCTTTATTTATTTTGGTGAGAGAGAGCCAGACAGAAAGAAAGACAGAAACAGACAGGCAGGAAGGCAGAAGGATGAGAAGCATCAACTCACGGTTGCATCTCTTTAGTTGTCCATTGATTGCTTTCTCATATGTGACTTGATGGGGGGCGGGGCTCCACCCTAGCTTGTGACCCCTTGCTCAAGCCAGCGACCATGAGGTAATGTCTACGATCCCATGTTCAAGCCAGGAACCCTGCGCTCAAGCCAGATGAGCTCGTGCTGAAGCCTGCTATCTTGGAGTTTTGGTTTCATACTTGGGTCCTCAGCGTCCCAGGCCAATGCTCTATCCACTGCGCCACCGCCTGGTCAAGCAAGTTTATTTTTTCTGATGTAAGTATAGCTACCCTTGATTTTTTTTTTTTTTGGTTTTCATTTACTTAACACAATTTTTCTATTCCTTCACTTTTAACTAATATGTGTTCTTAAATATAAATTGTGTCTTTTTTATGCAGTCAGAGTTGGGCCTTTTGAAAAATCCATTTATCTTTTCTGATTGGAGACTTTAATTCAATAATATTTAAAATAATTATTGATAGGTAAGGGCTTACTAATGCCATCTTATCACATTTTTTTCTGGATCTTTGTAGTTCTTTCTTGTTGTCTTTGTGAGTCACTAATATTTTTGTAATAGCATGCTTAATTTGCACTCTTTATGTTGTTCTTATCTGTTGTTGGTTTTTGCTTCATGAATACCCTGAAGCTTACATAATTTATCTTAGAGATGTCCATTTTATGCTTATAACATATTATCAGGCAAAAACTTTACTATTTTACTCTCTCTCTGACCTTTTATGTTTTTAATGTTGTAATATACTTCTTTTTATATTATGTGTCCATTAGCAAGTTATTGTAGCTATAGCGATTTTTAATACTATGTGTTAGCATACATACTAGTTATACTTGATTAATACACCACCATGCTACAGCATTAATGTAGTCTACATTTGAATTTTTCAGTGTTGATGTTGTATATTTTCATGTTACTCATTAGCATCTTTTCATTTAAGTATGAAAACTTTTCACCATTTTATTTTAAACAGACTCTAGTCATGATGAACAGCAGCTTTTGTTTGTTTTGGAAAGATTTTATCTGTTTATTTCTGAAGGATAACTTTTCCGAGTAAAATATTCTCGACTGGAGGTTTTCTTTCCTTTTTTCTTTTTTTTTTCCTTTTAACATTTGAAACATATTTCACACTACTAGTCTGCAAGGTTTCTGTTGAGAAATCCACTAATGGATTTCCCTGTATGTGAATTTCCTTAAATGCGAGACTAATTTTCTCTTGCTGCTTTTAAAATTATTTCTTTTTCTTTGATTTTGGGTAGCTTTACTATAATGTTCTTTAAAGAAAACAATTTGAGATTTAAACTGGATAAGAACTACTAGCTAAATAAACCCGAATGCCAAAAGCTCTCTACAGATTTGGGAAGCTCTCAGACATTACATACTTAAATAAGTTTTCTGCTCCCTTCTTCTCTCTCTCTTGTCCTTCTGGGACTTCAGTAATCATTTTTTTTTTCTTTTAACCCATAGTTAACATAACCTTTCTTCAGTCTTTTTCATTTTTTTCTTTGTTCTCTGACTGAATAACTTCCAAGTCCTATCATCTAATTTGCAGATTTCTGCTTGATCTAGTCTGCTGTTAATATTCTCTGCTGCAGTTTTCACTTTTTATATTATATTCTTCACTTAATCTAAGCCGAAAAACTGAGAAGCAATTTTACATTATATTTTCTAGCTCCACAATTCTTGTTTTATTCTTTAGTTATGATTTCTATTTTTCTGTTAAACTTCTCATTTTGTTTAAGTATTTTTTCTTTGATTTCATTGAGTTGCTGTTTTATGTTTTTGATAACTCACTAAACTTCCTTAAAACAGCTATTTTGAATTCCTAATTGGACAAATCACAGATTTTAATTTTGAGGAGGTCAGATACTGAAAAAATTATTGTTTTCATTTAGTGGTATAATATTTCCTTGATTTTTTTGTATTCCTTGAACTCTTGTGTTACTGCCTAAACATTTGAAGTAGAAGTCACCTCCTTCTGTCTTCTGTTAACCTTACTATGAATTCTGAGGCTATCTTGGATGTTTTATATAGGTATGCCTATTTCGCACTTCTTGCTCTCTTTGTGGCAGAATTCTTAAGCTTTTATGCTTTATCTTGATTTAGCAAAGTCAGTCCATGTGCTTGCAACCTCCCTTTTGTTTTCTCTAGGGTGGCATTAAATACTCAAGTTTGTAGTTTGTCCTAGACCTGCAGGTTGAGGCCATGATTTTGCACATGCTCATTAGCTATCTGCCAATGCTCTCTTTGACACTGTTAGGAGCACACATAAGAAAGGATCATGCGTTGGATGTGTGTGGGTTGAAGTATGGGGAGCATTGGGGATGTTTGTTTCTCAGTTGGGAAAATCTGTAGACAAGGCATCCTCCGCAGCTCATATAGAGCCTCATAACAGAGTCTATGACACGGTTTATAGCAGGTGTCCCCAAACTACAGCCTGCGGGCTGCATGCAGCCCCCTGAGGCCATTTATCCGGCCCCTGCTGAACTTTCAGAAGGGGCACCTCTTTCATTGGTGGGCAGTGAGAGGAACACTGTATGTGGCGGCCCTCCAATGGTCTGAGGGACAGTGAACTGGCCCCCTGTGTAAAAAGTTTGGGGACCCTTAGTTTATAGGATAGAAATTCCTGTTAAGTTTTATTCCCAGCTCTGCTCTTCTCCCACAAGATTCCTGCCCTTGAGTCATAAGCTCACAACTCAGTATTCAGTGCAGTTCGAGAGAAAAATGGGCCTCATTGTCAACATTTTTTAAAGCAGTGGATGTGAGGAAGTTGGGCACTAACTCACACACTCTTACTTTTCCCAACCAGCGAAATCACAGGACAACTAAGGCTCTATTGGCACTAAGCTGTGTTGCCTTTAGGAAGAGGGAACACATACTTTGTCAAATGGTTCCTCTTATTCTCTTCAATGTTTCCAATCTAATCACACACACACATGTACATACACATATATTTTTTTCCTTCCAATTTTGTTTTGTAACTTCTTTACTAGATTACTCCTGAACTTTCTCATGGACTCTTTTATCCATGAGTGGCTGTCAAAAATTAGTGTTCCTTGGGATAAGATGGTAAAAATTCCTATTCTGCCATTTTGACAGTATCATTCCCTGATGTAGTTGGTTTAATTCTAAGCCCATAAGTGCAGCATTGAAAAGTTGCAGATCAGTTTGGTACACATGGTGAAATGGGATGAAAGTTTTCTCCTTTTTTTAAAATTGAGATACAATTGATCTATAACATATTAATTTCAGCAGTATAGGATAAAAATATCAATATTTTTATGTTGTGTAATGATTACTACAATAATTCCAGTGAATATCTCTCACTACACAGTTACAATTTGTTTTTCTTGTGATGAGAACATTTAGATCCACTTTGTTAACAACTTTCAAATAAGCAATGAGGAATTATGAACAATAGCCATCATGATGAATATGACGTCACTGTGGCTTATTTATTTTATACCTAGAAGTTTGTACTTTTGACCATTTTCACCCATTGTGCCCGTTCTTTAACTTTCTGGAAATTTTCTTCCAATTGTTTCTAATTTCTATTGATATAAGAGGCAAGAGAATTAACTGAGAGTGCAGATGAGATGAGGTGCCAGAGATTTGAGGTGAGAAAAGAAGTGTGAAATAGTCCCTAGCAAGTGAGAGAACCGTATGGGATTGGAAAATGTAATAATATTACAGGATAGTGTTAAAATCACACCTGAAGTTGCCTGTGGTCATGTATTTAAAGTGAGTTCAGTCATCTCAGTGTATCTGATTGCATGCTGAGACAGTCAGGAAATAAGAAAGACATTCATGCCGTTGAGCCCCCGGATAGATAAAAATATGAGAAAAAAATTCAGTGGATTCCCACAGATATTGTAATAAAGAACAATTTTATAATGTAATCCACAAAAACCTTCATGTTCTAATTCCTGCCCTTTTTTCTAGCCTCAGCTCATCCCACACTCAGCTTTGCGCTTACAAGTTACAGTCATGTGGAGATTATCTTTTGTCTTCAAAATTAATACACTGCATCTCTGCTCAGAAGATGTGGATGTTTTTCTTTTTCCCCAGAGTGTTCATACTTCTACTATTTGCTTAATAAATGTAAATCATTTTTAAGAACTGCTTGCTCTCTAAAGACCTTTTTAATTCTTCCAGGCTAGATAAAGGCTCGCTGTTATTTGCTTTTACAGAATATTTTTTTAAGACAGAAACACAAATTAGTCAGGGGTCTTGCTTGCCACATTCCTATACTAAACACTTAATAAATGCTTTTCAAATTAACTCTTTTCTCAGTTCTATTTCATATATAATCTGTTTCATGTATAATCTAATATCAAGTAGAGTAACTGAATATTTTTGACAACTTTTAAAATTACAAATTGCATTCTATCTTACCCACAGAGATTTTAAAAAGAAAAGGAAGCTTTTATTTGGAACCAACTGTCTACAACTTGAGGTGAGTAAGTATTGTGAAAGAAAAATATGTATGCTGGGGAGATTAAAATATAAAATTATCTTAAATATCAAAGTTATTTTTAATCAAATTAAGATCAGAAGAAAAATATATTTTGGTTTTTATAAATTAATGTGAATTATACCATCACATTTGTACAATGCCACACCCATTCATGCTAAAACTAGGAAGAAATACACACATTGATTATTTAGCAAATATTTATACTTTTTAATTTTTTAGAAAATAGAAGTAGAATATGATTATCTCAAAATTTGCAAGAAGTTGCTGACATTATATGACTTTCTGTGAAATACTTTTTAAAAAATTATACTTCACTATTATACTAAATGGAATTTCAAATTTTTATCTTTTGGTTTTAGACAAGATCATTTTATACATAATAACATTTTACTTTAATATTTTATCCAGAGGAATATATACTATAAATAAAGAATTTTAAGTACCTGGAAAATATGTGCATAACTTTTGGATGTGCATACATTTGTTTTTTGTTTTTTTTTAATTTTTTTTTATAATAAATTTTTATTAATGGTAATGGGATGACATTAATAAATCAGGGTACATATATTCAAAGAAAACATGTCTAGGTTATTTTGTCATTAAATTATGTTGCAAACCCCTCGCCCAAAGTCAGATTGTCCTCCGTCACCCTCTATCTAGTTCTCTGTGCCCCCCCCCTAACTCCCATGTCCTCCCTCCCCCCACCCTTGGTAACCACCACACTCTTGTCCATGTCTCTTAGTCTCATTTTTATGTTCCACCAATGTATGGAATCATGTAGTTCTTGTTTTTTTCTGATTTACTTATTTCACTCCTTATAATGTTATCAAGATCCCACCATTTTGCTGTAAATGATCTGATGTCATCATTTCTTATGGCTGAGTAGTATTCCATAGTGTATATGTGCCACATCTTCTTTATCCAGTCTTCTATTGAAGGGCTTTTTGGTTGTTTCCATGTCTTGGCCACTGTGAACAGTGATGTGCATACATTTGTTTCTGCAACAGTAACTGATAAACTAAGAAGGAGCATTGTTTTCAAGTTGAGTCCTTTTCTTAAAGGTTAAGTATATTGTACTTTAACCTCACCCTACGACACTAAAGGTCAGTAGTGAGTACAGTCTGAGCACTATGCATATACTTCTAGAGCATATAGACTTCCCTTATTTAAATTTTGGTCTCAGCTTTAAAACACATTATCTAATATGCCATTCTTGATTTATTGCATCTAATTTAGATGCTTTTCCTATGTACTCTTATAGCACCTTACAGATAAGATTTACTCCTGGTGAAGATATAGTAAGGATTGTTTAAATAATAACAGAAGATTTAGAAAATTAAATAAACTTATTTGATAAAGCCACATCAGGGTTTGTGAAAGCTGACTCCAATTTTGAAAGACATTCTACTGTGGGTAAAATACTATCAAACAACACTGCATGCTACAGAGAAATCATTCAAGAAAGGAAGAGTCAAATGATGCAGCAAAGTTTATTGTTGTATTATTTTATGGAATTGCAAAGCAACCCCAGATTTCAGCAAGCACCACTCCGATCTTTCAGCAGCCATCAACACTGATGCAGGACCTTCAACAGCAAAAAAATTATTTGATGGTTAATTTCAATGCAAGAATTTTGGTGATTATATAACATTTTAGTTTTTCATTGTTAATGTGGTATATCACATTGATTGATTTCAGGATATTGAACCACACTTGCACCCCGAAATTAACTTTTACTTGATCATGGTGTTTATAGTGTTGAATTTGGTTTGCTACTATGCATTTTGTTGAGGATTTTTGCACCTTTATTCATTAGGGATATAGGCCTGTAGTTTTCTTATAGTGTTCTTACCTGGCATTGGTATCGGGGTAATGTTAGCCTCATAAAATAAATTTGGAAGTTTTTCCACCTCTTCTTTTTTTGGAAGAGTTTGAGAAAGATTGGTATTAATTGTTCTTTCAATATTTAGTAAGATTCACCAGAGGAGTCATTTGGTCCTGGAATGATCTTTCTTTGGAGCATCTTGATTACTGATTCAATCTGCTTGCCAGTAATTGGTTTTCTTAGATTTAAAAATTTTTTTTTTTTATGAATTAGTCTTGTTATGTTGTATGTTCCTTGTGATTTATCAATTTCTTCTAGGCTGTCCAAATTGTTGGTATATAATTTTTTCTTTTAATTTTAATTTCTTTTATGCTGACTGTTGCCATTTTTTATTTGACAATCAAAGGGAAAAAAAAGTTAGTGCCCCTGACTAAATAGTCAGGTATTACATGTTTGTTTATGTATTTATTTATTTATTTATTTTTAAGGGGGATTTTTAAATTGATTTTAATTTACTGTGTTGACATGGTTTCAAGTGTCTCACTCAATATAGCACCCTCTACACACTGCATCATGCCCCCCATTCCCCATGCAAAGTCTCTTTCCTCTGCCATTTCACTCTCTTTGCCTCCCCTCCCATTAGTTCCATTCTTTCTTTCCCTCTGAGAATTGCTAACCTGTTGTTTGTATCCATGTGTTATGTATATGTCAATTGGCTAATCTCTTCACTTTCTTTGATCTCATTCCTTCTTCCTCCTTCTCTCTGATAGCTGTCCATCTGTTCCTTGTGATGCTACCTCTGTTTCTATTTTGTTCCTTAGTTTGTTGTATTTATTAGATTGCACATATAAGTGAAATCACATGGTATTTGTTTTTTCTGCCTGGTTTATTTCACTTAGCATAACAATCTCCAGGTCCATCTACATTGTCACAAAGTGTAAGAGTTCCTTCTTTTTCATGGCTATATAGTACTCCATTGTGTAAATGCACCACTGCTTCTTTATCCACTCATCCACTGATGAACACTTGGGATGTTTCCAGATCTTGACTATTTTAAACAATGGTGCAATGAACATGAGGTTCATATCTTCTTTTGAATTAGTGTTTTTGAATCCTTAGGATATATTCTTAGAAGTGGGATACCTGGGTCATAAGGCAGTTCCACTTTGAACTTTTTGAAGAAATGTCACACTGTTTTCTACAGTGGCTGCACAAATCTGTATTCCCACCAACAATTCGGTTTCCCTTTTCTCCACACTGCTATTAAGATTTATTGTTTGTTGATCTGTTAATGAAAGCCATTCTGGCAGGTGTAAGGTGGTATTTCATTCTGGTTTTAATTTCCATTTCTCTAAGAATTAGTGACCGTTGAGCATTTTTTTTATATGCCTGTTGGCCATCTGTATATTGTCTTTGGGGAATTATCTATTCAGTTCCTTTGCCCATTTTTTTACTGGATTGTTTACCTTCCTGGTGTTGAGTTTTTGAAGTTGTTTTTAAATTTAGGTTCTTAATCCCTTATCAGAGACATCGGCAAATATGTTCTCCCATAAAGTGGGCTGTCTTTATCTTTTGTTAATGGTGTCTTTTGCTTTGCAAAAGCTGTTTAGTTTGATACAGTCTCATTGTTTATTTGGACGTCAGCCATTATTTGTAACCTGCCATGGGCTACCTGTCTGGAGCTATTGTTCTGTTCACTGATTGTGTTTGCATTTTCTGTGTCTGGTTGTGTGTGGGAGGGGCCAACCTGTGTATAAGGATCAGCTTTCTCCTGCTAAGAGCTGATAGCAGCTCTGAAATAGGGCCCAAATTCGTAAGATTTGCCTCTACTTTTCAGCTCCCCCATCTCCTCTTGCAGCTGCCTGGTCTTTCCACAGAGTATTCTGTAGAAAAAGAGTAGAGTAGGCCCAGACTGCTCTCACCCAACCAACCCCTCACAAGTTGCAAGCTCATTGGGTTAAGGCAGCTGAGGTTTTGAATACAATTTTAGTGGGACCCCTTACTTCAGGGATCTCTTGGTCAGTAGCTCAGTATGGGGAATGTGACGCTTACCTCAGAGCCTAATCCCTCAGCAACTGCAAGATACACCAACACTATTTCTTCCCAGAGAAGTGAGCAGCAGGTTCAGGTTGTGTTGTGCTGACAGTACCCTCTGCAGAAGCTCTTTCACCTGGACAGCCTCTGCTCTCAAGGAGGAAGATTGAGAGAATGTTACATTGGGCTTCATAGCGATCCTTCTGGAACTTGGTTAAGCCCCTTGACCAGTCCCAATAATAGGCTTCAAGGAACTCACACATCGAATGTCTCTGCTCTAAGCCTTTGTCTTTACCCCTATGAAACTTAGGCCAGTAGGGCAAGATACCCAGGACTTTGGCAAGCTGATAATGAAGCTCTATGTCATCCAAAGTATGTGAGCTGCTGTGTGTAGGTGTTGACCACAGAAAGCAGAATTTGCCTCTGCTGAGTTTGGTACCTGAAGAGCTCTCCTTTTGGATATGCTGCTAGAAAGGCTAGTTGGGTCCTGCTCTGATGCAGACTATAGCTGGCCATTGTATGTGATGGTTCTGGGCCTCTTAGGAAGGAAGCTGGGTGCAGACCAGTGTAAGACACTGCCCATGACTGGTCCTCAGCAACCTCTTTGGACGCATAAGCAATCCAGTATTTGTGGCTACCTCTGCTGGGCTTAGGTGCACATGGAAGGACAAAACTGCACACCTAGGGTGGCTTTTACTAGCACTAGGTGTGGGGAAAGTCAGCAAAATGCTCAAAGTTTTTTGAGAACTACCTCTTGCAACTTCTGTCTACCAGCTGCCTTTTAGGCTTGGCCTCTGAAAAAGCTTCTGGTATTCTAGAGCCTGGGACAATCAGAGATTAACAAAGGTGGTAGATTTAGCTCCGACATCAGGGCCACCCCAGGTGTCAGTCTGTCTTGTATTTTTTCACAGACCTTAGTAAGTTGTGGCCACTAAGGGTTCAGTGGGTGTGGCCTTTAAGACCTAGAGATTTGGTCTGTGCACAGTCCAGACAGTTTATCCTGAGTCTCCCATGAGACTTAACCACCAATCATATTCTCAAGAAAGTGGGAGGGGACTCCAGCTTCAAGGCCAGGCAACTTGAGTCATAGTTAGGCCCCTTGTTTCCTGTGCAAGGCTGCTTACTCCTCAAAGGGACTCAATCTCCACAGGGTGAATGAGGAGAGATTCCCGAAGGTGAGGCAATTGCTTTCCCCCAGGTTGTTGCTGCATGGAAAGGTCGCTACACTCAAGAAAGATGGCGACTGCAGTATTGAAGAATAACTTAGCACAGGGGTTCCAGTGGCTGTCCCCAACTGCATCTCTCCTCGAGGCTGTTAATTTTACATTATCTACATGTGTCTCTCAGCTTTCCTTCTGCTGGAGCCCAGAGTATGTGACTGTGAACAATATTTTCTACATTGATCCTTTTAGAGGACATCTGTGTTTTGAGATCTCCCATCCTTTTCTTGTGGATAGAAACCTCTCCTCTTTTCACTTCCAAATGTTATGTGGGCACCT
Source organism: Saccopteryx bilineata (assembly GCF_036850765.1). Lineage (NCBI taxonomy): Eukaryota > Metazoa > Chordata > Mammalia > Chiroptera > Emballonuridae > Saccopteryx > Saccopteryx bilineata. Next base: position 47,281,430 of record NC_089502.1, read on the forward strand.
CATCTAGACTCTGGAGTTCTAAGATGGGGCCAGCAGCCTGAAGTTTAAGACCAACTCCTCTCAGGAAAAATTTTCCCCCAGCGAAAGTCCCTTCAGGGGCAACCTTTTTATATCTCTGTCCTTCCCACTAGCCTCAATGTGGCCTCCTCTGTGACTCCTTGGCTATAGACTCCTCCTCATTTAGTCCTAAGTTGCTTTTTTTAGGATAATTGTTCTTAAATTTAGTTATAACTGTAGTTAGGTCCTGAGAGGTGGCATTGGAATGAATGTCTGCCTTCTTTGTTGCCATTTTCAAACTTTATTGGCATATACTCATTAATAATAATATTTTATAATCCTTTGCATTTCTGTGATCATCAGTTGTAATGTTTCCTCTTTTAGTTATAATTTTATTTATTTAAGTACTCTTTTTTATTGGTCATCTAGCTGAAGGTTTATCTATTACACTGGGGAACAATTTTTTTTTCCTGTTGCATGAGGTTTTAGAATTGTTTATATGTATTTCTGCATCATTGATTACAAATCTGAAGTCCATTTTTTAGTACATGCTCTAGTTTTTATGCAATTTTAATTTATTTTTGTTACAGTTTATGGCATGCATTGGTTTTTTTAATTGGAGTTAAAGAAAAATGACTCTTGGATTGAAACCACAAGGAAATTAATGTTTTATAAACACTTTTACATAATTGTAGTTGTTTTTAAATGTAAAAAAAATGTTATCTGATAAAAACACCACTTATTTTGTTTTAAGATTGAATCATGGCTTCTTCAAGTAGGCGTAAATGTAAGAATAGTCCTGACACCTTCAGTTATATATGTGGCTGTTACACACTTCAACATCAAAGGCGCAATATTTCATCATTTGTGACATGTGCATATATTGCCTAATTTCAAGTTCCTCTTGGCGATCAAGACAAGAATTGGGCTCCTCAGATTATGTGTCATAATTGTGAGGAAATGCTTCATGACTGGACAAAAGTAAAATGCAAAGGAATGCCTTTTGGTATTCCCATGGTTTGGCATGAACCTAAGGACCACAGAAGTGACTGTTATTCCTGTCTGATCCATACAAAGGGCATCAGCAAGAAAAAACGGCATATGATCGCATATCCTAATATTCCTTCAGCAATACGACCTATCCCACACTCTGAAACACTCCTGGTTCCAGTTTTCAATGGTTTTATTTCTTCTAAGGATGAAGAAAGTGCACATGGTGAGCAAGTGTATTTTGATAAGATGCATGAGGAAATGGTTGTAGAATCTGAAGGGTCTTCTTCTGATGCCAAGCAGTCATTAACCCCTCAGCAGTTTAGCCAACCCGAATTGAATAACTTAGTAAGAAATTTGGGCCTATCAAAGAAAGCAGCTGAGTTATTAGTCTCCAGGCTTCAAGAAAAGGATGTACTTCACCAGTCAGGTAAAGTATCCCATTTCAGGAAGCATGAACAAATTTTTGTGAACTTTTCTTCTGAAGACAAACACTTTGTTTACTATCATGATATCAGTAGTCTTCTCAGCCAGCTAGGTGTTACCACTTACAGTCCAACAGAATGGCGGCTATTTCTTGACAGCTCTAAATGGAGTCTGAACTGTGTTCTTTTACACAATGGTAATGTTTATGCAGTGGTTCCAATTGGTTATTCAACTCATTTGTGAGAAGATTATAATGACATAAAAATTGTCCTCGACTTACTGAAGTATGAGGAGCATAACTGCATCATTTGTGTGGATCCTAAAATGGTAAATTTCCTGCTAGAACAACAGAGAGATTTCATGAAGAATCCTTGCTTTCTGTGTTTGTGAGACAGCCGAGCTTGGGAAAAACACTGGACACAGAATGAATGGCTGAAATGTGAAGCTCTGGAAGTAGGGATGCAAAATATTATGAATGAACCTGTAGTTAATCGAGACAGGATCATTTTCCCCCCACTTCACATCAAACTTGGCTTAATGAAGCAGTCTGTTCAGACTTTGAATAGAGAAAGTGAATGCTTTCAGCATATAATTTCTGTTTCTCTTGCTTTATCTTTCGAGAAGATAAAAGCAGGTGTATTCGATAGTCCTCAAATTTGAACCCTCATATGTGACAAAGAATTTGCCAGGAAGGTATATAAGGAGGAGAAAGTAGCATGGCAGTCTTTTGTGGCAGTTACAAAGAACTTCCTTGACAACAAAAAAGCAGAAAACTATGAACTTCTGGTTCAAAGGATGCTGTTGGCTTTCTGTAACATTGGATGTAACATGAGCATAAAGATTCACTTCCTGAACAGTCACCTTGATAAGTTTCCCGAAAATCTTGGAGCTGTTACTGATGAGCAGACTACTGCTGGAGCATCAAACAAGATTGTCCTCTACAAGTATACAAACATAAGAGCTACAAATGCAAATTTTTGCCTGAATAGAATTTAAATAAGTTTTGCACAAATTTTATGATTAAAATAAGTAATTTAATATGTTCTATTTTGAAATTGTAGACAAATTCTGATGCAATCATATCTTTTAGTGTATTAGTATATTTACTGCATTATATAAATTACTATATTTTCACAAAGATGATGCCCAAGAAGACATTCTACTTCATTTTGTTAAACTAAATGTTGAAAATTTTACAAGATGAAAACATAAATTCTTGAATTGCAAAATAACAGTAGCTTACAGAGAAAACCTAGTGTCAGATTTGAGATCAGAACACTTGAATTAGGTGAGAACAAGTGTTTTTGTAGATGCAACAAAAATTTTTTTCCCCCAGTGTTATGTTTACCTTTTAAAAAATGAGCTTTTAGGCCCTGGCTGGTTGGCTCAGTGGTAGAGCGTTGGCCTGGCGTGCAGAAGTCCTGGGTTTGATCCCCAGCCAAGGCACACAGAAGCGCTCCTCTGCTTCTCCACCCCTCCCCCTCTCCTTCCTCTCTGTCTCTCTCTTCCCCTCTCGCAGCCAAGGCTCCACTGGAGCAAGGTTTGCCCGGGGTGCTGAGGATGGCTCTGTGGCCTCTGCCTCAGGCTCTAGAATGGCTGTGATTGCGGCAGAGCGACGCCCCAGAATGGGCAGGGCATTGCCCCCTGGTGGGCATGCCTGGTGGATCCCGGTGGGGTACATGTGGGAGTCTGTCTGACTGCCTGCCGGTTTCCAGCTTCGGAAAAGTACAAAAAAAAAAATGAGCTTTTAGTCTCTATTTCATTTATTTCTGTTCTAATCTTTTTAAATATTTCTATCCTTTTTCAAACTGGAGGATGTAGTTTTTTCTTCTTTTTCTAGGTTCCTGAGATAGATATTTAGATTTTTTATTTGAGATTTTTTTTTTTTCTTTTTAAATTAATTTTATTAATTTTAATGGGGTGACATCAATAAATCAGGGTACATATATTCAAAGAAAACATGTCCAGATTATCTTGTCATTCAATTATGTCTTTTTCTTAATGTAGGTATTTCTCACTATGAACTTCCCTCTAGGAACTGCTTTTGCTGCATCCCATAAGTACCTATATTTTGTTTCCATTTTCATATTCCTCAAGTGATGTTTTTAGTTTTTGTTTTGCTTTTCTTCTTTGTCCCATTGGTTGTTCAAGAGCATGTTGTTTAATTTCCACATATATGTAAATATTTAGTTTTTTACTTGTAATTTATTTCTAGTGTCATACAACTATGGTCATAAATGATGTTTGATATGGTATCAAACCTTCTCAAATTTATTAAAGCTTGTGTTTACCCTAACTGATGATATATTCTGTAGAATATTCATTGGACACTTGAAGATACTGTTTATTGTGCTTCTTTTGATTGAAATATTGTATATATCTGTTAGGTTTATTTGGGCTAGCTTGTAATTTGCATTCCATTGTTTTCTTATTGCTTTTCTATCTGAATTATTTACTTACTATTGAAATAAGAAGATTGAATTCCTCTATTATTATATTGCTAACTATTTCTGCTTTTAGATAGGTTAATATGTGCTTTTTATATTCACATGCTCTTATGCTGGGTAAAAATACCTATTTACAAAAGTTATATCTTCTTGATGAATTGACCTTTATATTGTTATATAATAACATTCTCTGCCTTTTCACACATGCTTTGGCTTAAAATCTATTTTGTCTGATATAAATATAGCTACATCTGGTTCATTTGAATGGAACATTGTTTTCCCTCCCTTTATTTTAAGATCATGTACTTTTTTTTAGTTTATATATTTTCATAAGTACTGAAATTAAACTTTGTTAGGCAGCATGTAGTTAGATGTTGTTTTCTAAATCCATTCATCCACTCTACTCCTTTGGAATATTTAGTACACTCACACATAAATATTTATACGTATGGAATTGCTATTTCTATTTTGTTGTTTCTGGTTGTTTTGATATTCCTTTGTTCCTATATTACTCTCTATTTTTATGTGATGATTTTTTTGTGTTAGTATGCTTTGATATATTTCCACTTATCTTTTTTGTATCTTTTATAGGTTTTTGCTTTGTGGATACAAAGATGCTTACATTAAACATTTTATAGGAGGTTATTTTAACCTGATAACAAGTTAACTTCAACCTGGCGAGTCAGTGGCGCAGTAGATAGAGAATCAGACTGGGATGCAGAGGACCCAGTTTGGAAATCTCGAGGTCTCCAGCCTGAGTGTGGGTTCACTGGCTTGAGCACAGGTTCACCAGCTTGAGCACAGGGTCATTGGCTTCAGCATGGAATCACAGACATGATCCTATGGTCATTGGCTTGAGCCCAATGTTGCTGGCTTGAGCAAGGGGTCAGTCACTCAGCTGGAGCGCCCAGATCAAAGCACATATGAGAAAGCAATCACTGAACAACTAAGGAGCCAAAACAAAGAATTGATGCTTCTCACCTCTCTCTCTTCCTGCCTATCTGTCCCTCTCTCTGGCTCTATCACACACACACACACAAAAAGTAACTTCAAACACATACAAAAAGCTCTTCATGTTACACTGTCTTCTCAATTTTATATTTCTATGTCATAATTTACCTTTTTTACATTGTGTATCCATTAACAAATTATTGTAGTTACAGTAATTTTTAATACTTTTATATTTTAATATTCACACTAAAGCTATAAATGACTTGCTTATCATTATAATATTATTCTGAATTTAACTTTATTTACCTTTACAACTGAGTTTTATATTTTCATATGTTTTCTTGTTAGTAATCAGCATCCTTTTGTTTTAGTTGAATAAGTCTCTTTAATTTGCCTTGGAAACACCTTTGTGGTCTAGTGGTGATCAACATCCTTAGCTTCCTTGTTTTGACTGGGAAAATTGGTTTTTCTCCAATTCTGTAGGATAACTTTGCCAAGTAATCTTGTTTGGTAGTTTTTACATATTTTTATTTTTTAGCACTTTGAATATATTATCCCACTCCATTCTGGCCTGCAAAGTTTCTGCTGAAAAACATGTAGATTGTGTTATGGGCTTTATCTCATATTGTACCACGTTGGTTTTTGGCTGGTTAGATAATATAGCAACTTTTCCCAGTCTTGAAAGAACAGTCTTATATAGGAGATAAAATTCGTCATAAGCTCAACCTGTGCTCCTGGTTGTCTTTAAAACTTTGTGATTGTTTAAGTTGCCATTCTTTCTCTTTTGTTGAAGGTGTGCCAAGACCTGTGAGTGTCCCAAATTGATGAATCAATAAGTACCTGGGTGCAGGCTAATTAGAAGCTGGATCCTCAGGCAGCATCTGGAAAAGTATGTTGGTATGCCCCTTCCAGGGAAAAATGGGGAGACAGGCATTAGTCCCTGATCCTTCCATGCCAGTTTTGGGTTTGGATCTGCTCAGAGACATTCCTGCATTTATTTAAAAACTGCTTCTTTATTTGTTATATCGTCCTGTGGTATTGATGAACACAAACCTTATTGACTGTCAGAGTTAGATGATTTGGAGGACTGTCCCTTAAACCAGCAGCCACAAAAGCTGGGAAACTCGATGAGCATACAAGCTTTTTCCACAGGTACTGTTGACTTGGTTTTATTGTTGTTGCCAGAAGGAAGAGGCAAGGTAAATGTCTACTGGCTTTTCCATTCTCTGTGGAGGTGTGCAGCCAGTGCCTAGATTTTGCTAAATCAGAAGCCAGGCTCTCAAGAAATAGTTTATAAAGCATGAAGTTAAAACCCTTTTAGAAAAAGACTGGGAAATGGGAAGTTTTTGCTTGCTCCCTCCATGCCGAGCTTTTGGGATATAATTGTAGCAAATACTTGCAGGCTTACGCTCATTAAGAACTGCTTCTTTGACCCTGGCCAGTTGGCTCAGTGGTAGAGCATTGGCCCAGCGAGTAGAAGTCCCAGGTTTGATTCCTGGTCAGGGCAAACAGGAAAAGCGCCCATCTGCTTCACCATTCCTCCCCCTCCCCTTTCTCTCTCTTCTCTTCCCGCAGCCATGGCTTGATTGCTTCAAGTGCATCAGCCCCCTGAGTGCTGAGGATGGCTCCATGCAGCCTCCATCTCTGGTGCTAAAAATAGCTTGGTTGCAAGCATGGCCCAAAATGGGCATGGCATCAACCCCAGATGCAGGTTGCCAGGTGGATCTTGATTGGGGCACATGAAGAAGTCTATCTATCTCTTCTCTCACTTGTAAAAAAAAATAAAAAAACAGTTTCTTTGATTTCTATAGTCCTGTGAGACTTGTGAATGCAAGTTCCACTGGCTCCCAGAGTGACACGATTTGAGAGACTGTTGCTCAAGTAGTAGCTTCAAGAGTCGGGGAACCTGATGTGTACACAAGCTCCTTCCAAGAAAACGCTGGTGATTTAGTTTCATTGTTCTGGCAGCCAGAGGGAGAAATTTGGGAAAGTGTCCATTTCCCAGTCTCTGTTGGAAATTTGCAGCCTGACCCTAGATTTGTGTTAATTTAGAAACTCGACCCTCAGGCAGCAGCTAATAAAGAATGCAATCAGACTCTTTCAGGGTAAGACTGGGAGATGGGTATTTTTGCCTGCACCCTCTACATGGAGCCTTGAAGGGTGAGCTGTGGCCAGTGTATGTGTGCCTGTGTGAAATGTTTCTTTGATTGCTATAATCTTATGGGTCTTGTAGATATAAGCACTGTTGTCTTTCAAAACTAGTTGTAGAGCTGTCCCTTGGATTGAAGTCTTAAATGTCAGAGTGCTGGATATGTAATCTAAACCCTCCACTACTGAGGGTGAAGTATTGAGTAGGGGGTTCCCTTTTTTTGTGACAGAGACAGAGAGAGGGACACATAAGGACAGATAGGTAAGGAGAGAGATAAGAAGCATCAATTCTTCTTTGCAGTACCTTAGCTGTTCATTGATTGCTTTCTCATATGTGCCTTGACCTAGGTGCTACAGCAGACCAAGTGACCCCTTGCTCAAGCCAGTAACCTTGGTCTCAAGCTGGTGAGCTGTGCTCAAATCAGTTGAGCATATGCTCAAGCCGTTACCTCGGGATTTCGAACCTTGGTCTTCTGTGTCCCAGTCCAATGCTCTATCCACTGTGCAACCGCCTGCTCAAGTGATTCCTTTCTAATTGTACGGTGCCAGGCCGGGTAGCAGATTTGTGATGAAACTATGTCTCAATATTTCTTATTTGTTTCAATGTGGGTATTTTTTTTATTCATTTTCTCTGTAAGAATCACTACACCTAGCTTTTGGATTTGTTTCAGAGGGTATTGCTCTTTGTGTAACAGTGTATTCAATACATCCTTTAGAGGAGGGATGTTACTATGTTGACATTTTGGTTGACTCCATAATCTGCTTCATTAGTGAGCTCCTTTGCAAAGCACACAGCTGAATTTCATTTGTGGGTTAAAATATCAAATACATATTTGTATTAATATGTTTATCAATTAAGATAAATTATTTATTCACCTTGTATGAAATAAACCTCATCTATTTTTATAAATAGTCTTTATTTTTATTATCTTTATACTTTTCATGTTTCTATAATTCTCAGTCATCTACCTCATCTTGTGTTTCGTTTCTTCCCATATCCTATTATATATACAAGTCACCAAGTCATGCTTTTTGTCTTGCCTTTCTCCTTTTTTCTCCTCCTCTCTACTTCTCCTTATTTTCCTCCCTCCCTCCCTCCCTCCTTCCTTCCCTCCCTCTCTTCCTTCCTTCCTCCTTCCCTTTCTATTTTTATTTCCTTTCTTCTTCTGTTATTTCTTTCATTTTTTCTCCCCATTCTTCCTTCTACCCTGCTTATCTGCTTGTCTGAAGAAATATATGAAAAGCCTTATCCCCAGTGCTGGGAATACTGCTGTGAACAAAAATTTGAACAAGAAATTGACAGATTTGCGAAGACTATGGCAAAGACATTTCTAAAAACACACTCAAGCCCTAATGGAGTCATGGAGAAATTGAAAGTTGCAATGTCTCAAAATTACTTTCAAAAAAATTTTCACCTAAAGCAATATTGAAAAATGAAAAAAGAAAAGAAAAGAAAAGATGTCGGCCAGTTTAAGATGTGTACACTAGAACAGGTGCAGAAAAAAATGGTTATTATTTAAAAGACACTGTCAGACAAAGATCAGACATAACATTAGGTATCTTCAAAAAAATAAACAAAACTAGTACCGAAGCAGGAAATATGCATTATGTGTACCTGAATTGAGAAACCCAAGAGAACAATATATATTAACTGCATTTTTGATTTATTGATTGATTTTAGTTAAGAGAAAGAGACAGAGAGAGGAACATCAAGCTGCTCTTGTATGTGCCTTGACCAGGGATTGAACCAGCAACCTCTGTGCTTTGGGACAATACCCTAACCAACTGAGCTGTCTGGCCAGAACTAAATTAACTGTATTGAAATTTAGATGAATGAAACATATTAAAATATTACTAAGGATATTTAGAAAACACAAATAACTATGTTTTTGACTCCCCCAGTTCAGCTGCATAATATGAATTATATACTTGACCAAGGTCATTGTCTCATCTTACAAAGGATTAATTATTTTCTTGACTTTATTATTAGGCCAGCCAAAGGAGGGACACAAAGACCTGATGAGTTTTATAAAAAGTTTATTTATCCATCTGTAAAACAGACAAGCTGAGACCCTAGTGACATCAGTGGAGAGCTACAGGCAGTGGGTGTCTGATATAGGCATTGCTGCACGCATTTGCTGGCATGAGGTTGGGTGCACCTGGACAGCTTATATTAGCATATCCTGGTTTGTAGCCTTCGTCACAAACTGTCTCCTTTTCCCAACCCTCAGGCCTCTCCAGAAGGCCTTGTCCCAAGGACACTTCCCAGAGACTCTCCAGGATCGGGGGAGTTGTTTAAGGGGAAGGAGAGGTTGGGTGAGAGAAATTTGAGTTTTAAAGGAACCATGAATTTAAAGGAACCCTGTACCCAAACCTAACATTTATTTCACATGAGAAAAATATTAAAAAAATAAATCTTAGCTGGTTACAAAACAATAAAAAGGAGAATTCTAATTCTTGCTACATTTTTTTTCTATATGGATAAATACTATGACGACATTATGCTCTGCATAGATGTAGGAAACGAGGAAGAGTGGAAAATAAGGAAAAAGGATAAATGAAGAAATCTTTATTTACTCTAGAGATTTTGTTATTAAGGAATTCTTATTAAAAAAATGGTCTAGTGAATGAGAAGCTCATTTTCTGTCACTGTTTCAACTTGCAACCCTTACTTTTTCAAGATAAATTTGAAGGCCTGACCTGTGGTGGTGGAGTGGATCAAGCATTGACCTGGAATGCTGAGGTTGCCGGTTCAAAACCCTGGGCTTACCTGGTCAAGGCACATACGGGATTGATGCTTCCTGCTCCTCCTCTCCTCTCTCTCTCTCTCTCTCTCTCTCTCTCTCTTCTCTAAAATCAATCAATAAATAAAAATAAATAACTTAGAAAAGATAAATTTGAAGTCACCCCTCTCTTCCTTTCCCATCCTCATAGTCTCATCTCAAAGTTTTTTTTTTAAAAAATATTTACTTTTGTTGTTATATCAAAATTCCTGACAGAATTTGCATGCACACATTTGTAGGCATAATTCCTAATACTAAAATATGAAAATATGAATATAAGATCAGAAAAATATTTTTAAAACAAAAAGAATAATAATAATAAGCTAAGATTTTCAATGTGGATAAATTGAAGTTTGCAATCTTTAAGCACAACTATTTCAAATGAAGAATACATAAAATTAACATTTGCGTAAGTGTTTAATTGCAAGAAAAAATCAAATTACGCCTGATATTAACATGGTAATTTTTAACAGAATAATTTATTTGCTTTGAAACTAAGGAAGATAGCAGGGCATTAATAACTCTCTCCATGGGAATCTCTTTTAATAAGGAACAACAGAAAATGAAAAAAATGAATAATATCATATAAGCTTGTTTCTTTACTTTCAATGACTGATGGTTGTAGGTCTCAGGTAAGTTGGGTGTGAAGATGTAGTAAATTGATTTCTTTACCAAGAAAAATAACAAAAACAAGAAAAACTTAATACCAAAAATAGTGTAAGAATCTGTATAGATCTCACAATATCAGCAGATGTTCTTCCCAGGTTACTAATAAAAAATGTTTTTTTAAAATTAAAATTGCTTCTTTGTTAATTAAAGAGAGTCCAGTAGCAGACTTTCTAAAGGCAAGCAACAAGAAAATCTTTATTTTTATCTTATTTCTAAAATGTTTTTATCAGTATCCATTTTAATATTGGTCTGTATTCAAGATGTTAATCATTTATGTCATCGATCATTTTATCTTGACCCCATATCCTGTTCTTAGAAAGTCTACTCCTGTGCACATTTCAGAAAGTCTATGTTTGTAGTTCTTGCACAGAGGGCAGTGGTACACACAGTCCCAATCTCCAGTGGTACACATCAGTCAGATACCGGTAATTGAAAAGTGGATCATAAAGACTCCAGTCAGTCTCTGTCAGGTGCTCAGTAGCAGCCATGTTTGAAAAATATACATTGAAAATCAGTAAAACCTGGCGTTTTAGCCCTGGTTAGCAAACTAACTCAGTGGTAAAGTGTCAGACTGGTGTGCGGATGTCCCTGCTTTCATTCCTAGTCAGGGCACACAATAGAAGCGACCATTTGCTTCTCTTCCCTCCTTTTCCCTGCTTGTCTCTCTTTCTCTCTTTTTCTCTTCTCCTCCTGCAGCCATAGTTCAATTGGTTCAAATGCATTGGCCCTGGATGCTGAAGATGGTTCCAGGGAACCTCTGCCTCAGGTGCTAAAAATAGCTCAGCTGTGAACATGGCCCCAGATAGGCAGAGCATTGTCCCCAGACAGGGTATGCTGGACAGATCCTGGACAAAGAGTATGCAGCAGCCTGTTTCTTTATCTCCCCTCCTTTCCTTAAAATACAAACAAACAAACAAGCAAATAAACAAAGCCTAGTATTTAAGTTGGTTACAACAAAGTGCTACAGGCTAGGTGGCTTATAAAGAACATAAATTTATTTCTCAGAGTTCTGAAGGCCGTCAGTCTAAGATAGGGTGCCAGCATTGTTTGGTGAGGGCCTTCTTCCAGGTCTCAGATTTTTCATTGTATCCTCACATGTCAGTGCAATGTAGGGAGCTCTGTAAGCCTTATTTATAAGGACACTAATATCAATCCTGTGAGCTCTAACCTACTGACCCAATTACCTCTCAAATACCCCAGCTCGTAATGCCTTGGGGATTAGAATTTCAATATATTAGTTTCAGGGAAAAAACACCGAGACCATAACATTCTACTTTTGGACCCTCAAGTTAATATTATCACATGCAAAATGCATTCATTCCATATCAATAGTCCTAAATACCTTAATTCTTTCCAGCATTTACACAAAAGTTTAAAATCTATAAGTCTCATATAAATTGCATATGGGTGAGAATCAAAGTACAGTTGTTCCTCACCATACCTCAGTTCACTTTTTATGGTCTCACGGTATCGTGGATTTTTAAATTGTATATATCTAATTTTGTAGCTCAGATTTTTCGCTATATTGTGCAATTTTGTGGTATATAGGTATTTTATATATTTATTATTTTAATTATTTTTGTGATAAAATAAGTATTTTCCAGCCTAAAAAATTGAAGACAATATAAAAATATTAGTTAAAACATATTAAAAGAATATTAAATAAAATAAAATACATAGCATACAGCACATGAGTAGACAAAGATTTACATGTATGAAAAATGCAGCTACGGCTGCTTCCACTTGAGCTAGTTTGCCCATGTGAGATCGCACACAGCACACTGTTGGTTGATGGATGAGAGACGACCAACCTGAGCACTGTATTTACCTAAGTTTCAGAGTATAGAAAGTGTTTATAAGTGTGGGAAAGGTTAATAACAGTGTGGGAAAGGTTTATAAGAGTGTGGGGAGGGTTTATAAAGCCTTAAAATATATATGAATAATAAAATAAATATAAGGTCACTACTTCACAGATTTTTGCCTATTGCAGGGTGTTCTTGAACCTAACCCCCCAATAGACGAGGGGCCACTTCTTTTGATGATTGGTAGTCATTGATTAAATATAAGAGATTGTACATTTTACCATTATATGTTAAATATATTTTTGTATTTTTATAAATATTCTTGAACTTTGTTCTGAGATGTCTTAAGTTACTAGGATACTGTACGATTCTTTTTTAGTCTTGCTTTAACAATTTATTAGGAATGACCAAAGTGACATTACGTCTTGTATTAATTATTTACAACTAGTGATGAAAGAACATTTTGTGTATTCTACTTTATGCCCCATGAATCACGAAGTTTTTTTAGAATGCCAGGAGAGAGCAAGCGTTATTATCAGCTCTAATAGAGAACTGGGCACATTTTCTTCTAATTTTCTCAGGTGATTATTTTCCAACCCCTGGTGATTCCTCAACATGTTCATACTGATTAGTACTCTGCTAAATATTCAAGGGGAACCCTCAACAATCACAAGAGTTATCTCTCAATTCAACTCTCCCATTTCTGCTACTCTCTCTGTGTTTAGTAAGACCCCTCAATTCAAGGAGTATTTCAGGCTCAGTTGTATTTTCTGTTTCCATGTAATGGCCTGAAAATTCTTCCAAGCTGGGCAATAATAAGGCTCACCTCATTTACTTCACATCTCTCTCTCTCTCTCTCTCTCTCTCTCTTTTTCCCCCCTTCTTTTCCAAGTGAGAGTAGGGGAGATAAGCAGACAAACTCCCACATGCACTTGGACAGGGATCAATCTGGCAAACACTTTCTGGGGCCGATGGTCTGCCCATCTGGGGCCCTGCTTGCAAGCAAGCTATTTTTAGTGCCTGAGGTAGAGGTTTTTTGGAGCCATCCACAATGCCAAGGCAGATGTTCTCAAAACAATATAGCCATGGCTTCAGGAGGGGAAAAGAAAAAGATAAGGGGGAGACAGAGTAGTGAAGAAGCGGATGGTCACTTTCCCTGTGTGCCTGACTGAGAATTGAACCTGGGATATCCGCATGCCCAGCTGACACTCTACCATTGAGCCAACCAGCCTGGGCTCTTTCACATCTCTGAAGGATAGCTTGCCTTCATTGCCTGACATCAAAGTCTTAATTATTGCTAATATATTATATCTGTTTTTGTTTGTTTATTTTGTATTTATTTGAGGCAGAACGGTAATTCAATTTCTCTTATTCCATCCTGTCTGAAAACAAAATAATGCTTATATTTTAGAAGATAAACGCTAGACATGTCCTGCAGTTTCAACCTATCAATTAAAGAAATTTTACTGTTAGTTATTAATGACAATGGAATGTTTTATGTTATAAAGTTATATATTTATCACAATAATTTTTTTACTTTGCATACCTAAAAAAAGTTTCATTTTTTTCATGCTTTTAATCCAAAATTTGTTGACTACTCTCCATAAGCAAGAAACCCAATATTTTGTTATATTGAAACTGTCCTGGGAGAGTTATAGCACTCATTTTGACAAAATTTAACCTCTGATTATTATTTTTGAGTGATTGCTTTTGAAGTTAATGTTTTGGAGAGTAGATTTTATAGTCCTTGTTTTATAGATGTAGGTAAATTATCTTTAAAAGGTTTAATATGTGTGTTAAACCAGTATGTATTTAATGGTGAACTGAGAGAGGTTAAGATTGTATTTTAGCAAAACTTAAAGTTGCATACTTACTCATGGGTTGTATGAAAAATAGCTGAGATTGGAAAGGTGTTTTTTTGGGGGTTTTTTTAAAGATTTTATTTATACATTTTGAAGAGGAGAGAGAGAGAGAAGGGAGGAGGAGCAGGAAGCACCAACTCTCATATTTGCCTTGACCAGGCTAGCCCAGGGCCTTGAACTGGCAACCTCAGCATTCCAGGTCGACGCCTTAGCCACTGAGCCACTACAGGTTAGGACTGGAAAGGCTTAATACAAAAGAATTCTAGAGGATTTGTGGATCATAGATTAGGGCAGGACTCTGGTGTTGTTTATCAGATCTGCCATTCGTAAACCATGAAACATTAAACAAATTATTTATTTCTGAGCTTCAGATATTTGTTTCTGGTAAGAAGTAGAAAAGAAAAGGGTAGTTTGTCTAAATGTTTACACAATTGCATAGCTAGTAACATTCTTTCATAGCTACTTCAGATTTATTACCTTCTTCTTTTGGCATAAGGACAACTTACATGATGGTATCTCTCCCTCCCCAAGGATCAAAATAAGGATCAGAGCAACACTGTACTTGATGTTTCTCTGAATTTAATATGCCTGCTTCTTTGAGAGTTCGTTCAAAAGAAGAGAAGCCTGGACACATGTTTTCATGATGTCCGGCTTTGTCTATCCCTCTTTTTTCTCTCCCTACGAGTCCAACATGGGAAGATAAAGCTGAGTTTTCTTTTCCTCTATTTAGCAGACACTTCTCACATATACTATTTTTCTCTTTCCAGACATGGGGTTTATAAAAAAAATTCCCTTTCCTGTAAAACATAATGGTGGAAAGGGAACAAAGACAGAAAAAAGCTTCATGATAAGGAAAGATCCAAAATTGTTATTATTAATATTTATCCTCCAGATAAGCATTTGTGCTTTCATAAAGGGAATTAAGATTACCTTGGTGCATCCTTTTTCAAAAACTTATTTCTTTATTCTTTCCTTGTTCCTATGGTTTCCCAGTTTAAGTAGGCATCCAGGGTACTGATTAAAAATCTGAACTTTACCAGTGGAAGCTTATAGTTACTGTAGGCATAACTTCCTTCGATGAACAGTGTGGGTCATCCAGGCAGTTTAACCATTTCATAAGGCAAAACTAAAATTGTCCTAGAACTATGTTTAGGTGGTTTGACATTATGGTATGGAAAGATGTCTATGAATAAACTGAGTAAATCAACAAAAAATGGATTAGGCATCAATCCAGTCTTCCTTTTTCTTGAAATAACCATTGTTTTTTTTTTTTAATATTTTATTTATTTATTTAGGGAGGAGCAGGAAGCATCAACTCCCATATATGCCTTGACCAGGTAATCCCAAGGTTTTGAACTGGCGACCTCAGCATTCCAGGTCGATGCTTTATCTACTGCACCACCACAGGTCAGGTGAAATAATCATTGTTGGTTCTTGCTGGTTGGCTCAGTAGTAGAGCGTTGGCCTGGCGTTTGGATGTCTTGGGTTTGATTCCCCATCAGGACACACAGGAGAAGTGCCTATCTGCTTCTCCATCCCTCCTCCTCTTTCTCTCTCTCTCTCTTTCTCTCTCTCTCTCTTTCTCTCTCTCTCCCCCCCCTGCCTGTAACCATGGCTCTATTGGAGCAAGTTTGTCCCAGGTGCTGAGGATGACTCCATGGTCTCCACCTCAGGCACTAAGAAGAGCTCATTTGCTGAGCAACAGAGCAATGCCCCAGATGGGCAGAACATTGCCCCCTTAGTGGGCTTGCTTGGTGAATCCTGGTTGGAGTGTATGCAGGAGTCTGTCTTTTTGCCTCTCCTCCTTTCATGGAATAATTAAAAAAAAAAGAAAGAATCATTGTTCAGTCTTTAATTTCTGCATGTAGATTAGAAAGAAAACATGTGGACTCAGTTTTCTGTCCTAAAAGCAGTGTACCAATGTTCCCTGTCTTACTGAAATTTACCAAGATAACCTTAGTTTCTACATTACTAAACTCTCTTTTATGCTTCACTGAAGCAACCAGTCTCTTCCCCAAAATAAATTCTCTGTCGATTTGTCCCAGTCCATTACACATTGTGCCTGAGTTACTACTCCTAGAATTAGATTCTCTTTTTTGAAAAATTTAATGTCCCAGTAAGGGATGTGGGCCTATTAGGTAACTTTCAAGCCCTTTCATTTTCTTATATTGACTATAATAAATCAATCTAACAAATTTTTTTTTGCAAATTCTGGCTTCAAGGTGACTTTGCATTCTAGTTTTGGGTATATAATCAACCGATAATCTAGTTGTACTTTATAAAGATGTTCTTCAGAATACTGGACAAAAAATTATATTTTATGCAGCCAAAAGGTACACACTTATACACAGACAAAAGCTACTCTGATATACAGAGAAAATGTGACATTTTTGGTTCCTGTATTCCTATAACCATTCTAGTTTTCTTTTTGAGATCCATCTATCAAGTTATAGTGAACTGTTTGGGAGGGTACTTACAAAATAAAGGTATCTAACACTGATCTTGTTTAAACATTTTGGGTGTCAAAAATATCTTATGCATTCAATAATTACAGAAGTATTTATTTATTTTTTTTATTTTTATTTTTTTACAGAGACACAGAGAGGAATAGACAGGGACAGACAGACAGGAACGGAGAGATGAGAAGCATCAATCATTAGTTTTTTGTTGTGCATTGCAACACTTTAGTTGTTCAGTGATTGCTTCCTCATATGTGCCTTGACCATGGGCCTTCAGCAGACCGAGTAACCCCTTGCTTGAGCCAGTGACCTTGGGTTCAAGCTGGTGAGCTTTTGGCGACCTTGAGGTCTCAAACCTGGGTCCTCTGCATCCCATTCCGATGCTCTATCCACTGTGTCACTGCCTGGTCAGGCCAGAAGTATTTATTGAGAAGTTACTATATGACAAGGACTTTTCTAAGTGATAGAATCATGAAATACATATTCTCATATTCTGGTAAAGGAGAAGAACCAATTAAATATATATATTTATATATTTAATATATATTGTATATTTATATATTTAGTATATGTTATTTGTAAAATATAATTATATATACAATTATAGTATGTTGAAATGCATTGAGTGATATGGAAGAAGCCTAAGGGGTAAAGGAGATTAAGGGTGCATTTTAATTGTAAAGGTCAGAATAGGGTCTATCCACATGATTAAGGTGGAGTAAAAAATTGAAGTAGATGAGTAGTGAGCAATGTGGAAATTTGGGAAAGAGCACTACAAGGGGGGAAAAGGCTGAGTACTGCCTTGAGAAGGGAACATATATAGAAGATGCTAAAGGCAGATAGGAGGACAGTGTGAATAGGAGGAGACAGTAATGGCAAAGCAGTGGATATTGAGGTCAGAGGGGTAAGGTAGAAGAAGGGGCCGATCGTATAATCTTGCACTAGAGATTTAGCCTTTTACTCTGAGTGATAAAAACATATCAAATGGTTTTGAGCAGAGTAGTGGCGGATATGACTTTATGTTTTTGTACAGGTTTGCTCTGGTTTATGAACAAAAATTAAGAAACAGAATTAAAAAGAGTAGAAGCAGAAAAACCAGATAAAAAGCTACTGCAATAATCCAAGAGAGATACAATGATGTCTAGACTGGGTGGAGGCAGAAGAAATGGTGAGAAGTAGTCATATTCTGAATATTAATTAAAATGAAAATGAATAGGATGTTCTAATGGCTAGGTTTTTAGTTATAAAACAATAAAAGACGTCAAGAAAACCCAAGGTTTTTTATCTGATAACCTGGAATGATTCAATGGGATAAGAAGGAGTATTAGTCTCTGTGGGTTTGGATCAGGTGAACCCGTTGGGCTCAGATTAAGGCATGTTAAAATGATTTTTACATATAAATACAAGTGTTTAGTAGGTGGTCTAATATTCAAGGGGAACTTTAGGGGAAAGATCTGGTTCAGAAATATAAATTTTGTAGTCACCAGTAGATGAATACTTTTTGAAACCAAGTGGCCCTATGAAACCATCATGGAAGTGAAAATGGTTAGAAAGCAAAAGAGGTAAAATAACTGGGTACAGTTGAAAAATAAACATTAAAGGAAAAGAGCCCACAGATAGTTGAGTAAGAAGACTACCATGAGCATTTGATGTCATGGAAGCCAAGTGAAGAAACTATTTCAAGATTTCTGATGAGGAGTCAAGTTAGGGACTGAGAATTTAATGTGGTTTTTAGCAGTGTGTAAGCCACAGACGACGCTGTCAGGAGCTGTTTGAGTGGAGTAGTACAAGCAAAGCTGATTAGACCAGATTTACAGGAGAATAGAAGAGAAAGTGAACAAAAGAGTATGTCATCTTAATGCCTTCTAGTTGTCATTATTTCTGATGAGAAGTCAGCTGTTAATTTTATTGGACTTCCTTCTACCTGAGTCATTTTCTCTTGCTGCTTTTAAATTTTTCTTTTTGTCTTTGTCTTTCACTACTTTTACTGTGTTGTGTCTAGGTATAGATTTTCTTGCTTTTATCCCAATTGGCATCATTGATACTGATTAATATCTTTTATTAAATTTCAAAATACTTAGTTGTTAATTTAATCATTTTTCTTCCCCTTTCTTTGTCCTCTCTTTTACGTTTATCACATGTATCTCGGTGTGCTTATTGGTGTCATATATTGAATAGTTTTTTGAGGTTCTCTCTATTCATTTTGTCTCTTTCTGGGGGGGATTATATAATCTCTATCAGTGTGCCTTCAACTTTACTTAAACTCTCTCTTGCTAGTTCAAGTCTACTTTTAAGTTTGTTTATAAAATTTTTATTTGACTTTGTGTACTTTTCAACTCTAAAATTATTTTTATATCTTTATTGATATTATTTATTTGATGATATATACCTTCCTTTTATTATTTAATCATGGGTTCATTTAGTTCATTGGAAATACTTAAAATGACTGTTTTGGAGTCTGTTTCAAATAAATTTGAAATCCAGTTGCTCTCACAGACAGTTTTGGCTGTCTGTTGTTTTTTTCCCCCATGTATGTAACTCTTTCCTGTTTCTTTGCATGTCTCATTATGTTTCATTAAAAATTTGACATTTTATGAAATATATTGTTCCAACTTTGTATCCTAATTTTCTCATCTTCAGGCATTTTTATTGTTGATGTTTGATTTTTGTTTGTTTAATGACTTGGTTGGACTATTTTAATAAATTCTAGCTCTCGTTCACTGTCAAAGTTTTGAGGTTCCTCCTCAGAGGGTTCTGTCTTGCACATTCACACAATCATCCTAAGACTTTCTTTGATCTTTCTTCCAAGATGTTTGCCTCTGTGTTAAATCACACCCAGTTTTAATATTATGTTAATTGACAGCTGGTTTTTCTATTAATTTTGGAAATACACAGGGTCACAAATTGCTCCAAAATCTAATGCAAATAAATTTTTACACCTTTTCAGATACTAACCCCAAGATGGCTTTTCTTAGCTTCTCAGTTTTCTGATCTCAGTCACTGATATACAGTCTTATGTTAACACAGGAGCACTTTAAATCATGAACAATTTGAGAGATGAGCAGTCATTCATGGGATTTTTTGCTTTAAGTCATGAGTGAATATTTGAATCACGAGCTTCCACCACCCTCCACTAGATAGCCTGCCAAATGTTCTGAAAGAGAGGAAGAAACAAACTTCTATGGAAAGGCTTTTGTTGAAACAGCCTCTAAGTGAAAGTGAAAAAAGTGTGGCGAAAGAGCCAAAAGTCAGTGAAGAAAATGATGATTAAGCAAAGCAAAAAATAGCAATTAAGTTTAGTGATAAAGTTACATATCATTTAATTTTGCAGTTAAATGTAGTGTTAAGTGTATAGAGAGTACGTTATGTTAAGTGATAGTGCACGAAATGAAAACCTCCTCTGCCAGTCTCCTCCCCCTCCGCCAACATCTTCACCTGAACTTGAAGGTAAATACACTTCATAAACCAGTTTATATCTTTACATTCTCTCTTATTGTGTGTGTGTGTATGTGTGTGTATATATATGTATGTTTTTTATAAAGTACATTTTCTTATTTAAAAGCATATAAAACAAAATTTTCATGTGGTTTCTGGGGGCCGGAATGGATTAATTGCATTCCTATTAATTTAAATGAGGAATTTTGATTTGAAACACAAGCAAATTGAGTCACAAGCTCAAACATAAAATGAATTAAACTCTTTTGTCAAGATACTACTGTACTAGCTGGCTTGTGATTTATCTTGTTGCTCTAATAGTGCTATCAGCCTCCTCTTCATTGCTTACAGTTGAAATCTTGATCATTCTGAGATTGTCCTTTATGTTTAATTTCCTTGCACTTTGTTTGAAATAAAGGGAGTGTATTTGGTGAAAACTTTGGGGCTTTGTGTTTTTATAACCTGTGTTTCTTCGTTCAAAAATATTTTTTCCAGTGTTGTAGAGCTAGGTTGAAGACAGTGGGCCAGTTGTCTGGAATCGACCAATCTTCTGCTTTCTGAGCAGGGCAATTAGTGGGGTCAGCAGTTTCAGAACTTCTAAGCTGCCCTTTACATTTTTTTGTTGGTTTTTACTCAACCCTCTCCCCATTCACAGATGTTAGTCTATTCTTTGTGTATGAGTCTATCTTTATTTTGCTTGTTCATTCATTTTCTTCATTAAATTCCACATATGAGTGAAATCATATGGTTGCCTTTTGCATTTTTGAACCTATTCATTATGAATCAGGTGGGGCAAGAACAATGAGGACCCCAGTATTTTCAGCCTGTTGCAACTGGGATTGAGCATCTGCCCTCTGAGTAGTGGCTGGGTGAAAAAAAGAGTCCCTGACTGTTAGGTCAAACTTACCGGGAGTTTAGTCTCTACAACTTGGCACTGTAGAGAATGAGAAATACTGGTGGCCGATCCTTCTAATTGAAATATAGTATCCCGTGGATGAAGAGTTCACCACTGATCCATTCTCGGAAGTACTGAGACATGCTTCAAGCTTGGGAAATTCCTTCTTGACTTCTGTTGGTAAAATCAAGGAGGTCATAAGAAGTTAGACTTTTCTTTAAGAAAGAACCATTTCCGCCCTGGCCGGTTGGCTCAGCGGTAGAGCATCGGCCTGGCGTGTGGGGGACCCGGGTTCGATTCTCGGCCAGGGCACATAGGAGAAGCGCCCATTTGCTTCTCCACCCCCCTCCTTCTTCTCTGTCTCTCTCTTCCCCTCTCGCAGCCGAGGCTCCATTGGAGCAAAGATGGCCCGGGCGCTGGGGATGGCTCCTTGGCCTCTGCCCCAGGTGCTAGAGTGGCTCTGGTCGAGGCAGAGCGACGCCCCAGAGGGGCAGAGCATTGCCCCCTGGTGGGCAGAGCTTCACCCCTGGTGGGCGTGCCAGGTGGATCCCGGTCTGTCTGACTGTCTCTCCCCGTTTCCAGCTTCAGAAAAATACAAAAAGAAAGAAAGAAAGAAAGAAAGAAAGAAAGAAAGAAAGAAAGAAAGAAAGAAAGAAAGAAAGAAAGAAAGAAAGAACCATTTCCTCTTGATCCTTATTGATTGGGATGTAGCTGTAGTTTGGGAAATCTGCATCTCATTTGTAGCAGGAGGCTCCATTTCCATGCCATTCTTGAAAAATATGAGTCCTGGAAGATACATTGTTAATATCACTTCCAAGAGTTCTTTCTTGAACAAGTTTTGTAGTCTAAAATCCATGTAATTTAGGGGACCTTTTTAATAAAAAAATAAAGCATATATATATATATATATATGTATATATATATATATACACACACACATTATTAACATTATTGTGAATATCAATATGAGATTTTAGTCTCTTTGAAAATGTAGTGGAAAAAATTTCTAATTTTTACCTTTTGAAATGTAGATAAATATTTCCAAGGGAAATACAACACCATTGTCTCCAGCTTTACAACTCAGGGATAACTCCAGGTCTACTCACCCTTGAGATATAAACACAAACATCCAGAGAAAATAACTCTGTAGTTCTCACTTTATAATCAGTCATAACTGCAGCTCAGAAACTTGTCTTTTATCCCAGTTTGCTGAAGAGATTTGCTGAAAAAGCTATAATTATGCAGAACCATAAAAATATTTCTCTACCATGCCAGGCACATACAAAATTAAGACTGGGTCTATGCAAGTTCAGGACTCCAGCTAGAACTTAGCTTCATGATCTTCACTGTGTATCTGACTCTGGTCTTGACCACTGTTGAAAAAATGAGGCTAGATTAGGAAGTTGGATTTTCAGGATAAGCAAGTGAGCTTCCTCTTCATTTTACTTACAAAGATTACTATTTGGTAACCAGCTCAGTTAATTAATATTTCAATTTCTTTCCTCGCTGGGTGGTCCATTGGTAAAGCATCAGCCCAGCGTGTGGTTTGATTCCAGGTCAGAGCACACAAGAGAAGTGACCATCTGCTTCTTCCTTTCTCTCCCTCTCCCTTTTCTCTTTCTCTCTTCCTCTTTCGCAGCCATGTCTTGATTCGTTCAAGTCCATCAGCCCTAGCACTGAGGATGGTTCTGTGGAGCCTCTGCCTCAGGCACTAAAAATAGCTAGGTTGCAAGCATGGCTTTGGACATGCAGAACATCGGCTCCAGACGGCGGTGGCCAGGTGCATCCCAGTTAGGGTGCATGCAGGGGTCTGTCTTTCTATCTCCATTTCCCTCTTGGGAAGAAGAAAAAAAAGATTACAATTTCCTATCATTATTCTTTTCTTCTTCCCCTTCTTTCTTCTCACATTGGAACCTGGGTTAATATAAAAGCTTAGTCAGTAGATCATTGTAGATGAAGATATCCACATTCTCATGCTCATTTCTGCTGGTCTATATTTCCGAGCAGCTAGTCTGATTCTTGGTATGAATGAGGCAGTGTGGATTTAGATCCATTTGTGGATATATGGCTGGCACTGAGGCTTCTTTATCTTGTGATCCGCTCTCCTGCATGATCAGTGCTCCGAGGTAACTCAAACATCTCTAATTGCTCCTTCTGACTGAGGTTCACTGAGTGCTTCAGAAGCACTAAAAAGCTTTGGTACATATATACTATGGAATACTACTCAGCCATAAGAAATGATGACATCGGATCATTTACAATAACATGGATGGACCTTGACAACATTATACGGAGTGAAATAAGTAAATCAGAAAAAAAAAACTAAGATGAATCCATACATAGAAGGGACATAAAACTGAGACTCAGAGACATGAACAAGAATGTGATGGCAACAGGGGCGGGAGGTTGTGGGAGGGGGGAGGGGGTGAAGAAGGAGAAAGGGGTTAGGGGAGGGGAGGGGCACAAAGAAAACCAGATAGAAGGTGACAGAAGACAATTTAACTTTGGGGGAGGGGTATACAGCACAATCAAATGTCAAAATAATCTAGAGATATTTTCTCTCAACATATGTACCCTGATTTATCAATGTCACTGCATTAAATTTAATTTAAAAAAAAACAAATTCAGAAATAACACTAAAAAATAAAATAAAATAAAGTCTGGCTTTTATTCTAGTCTTTGACCCAGATAATTCCTACTGCATCAACCTTTCTGGAAAGTTATATATTCAGTCTCATAAGTACTATATATATTTCTCTGTTGGGTTTAGATAAGGATTAATATCTCAAATGTTTTTTAATTTAGGCTTTATATTCAACCTATCTAGCACATGCCTCCTCTTTGGTATTCTGTTCCACATAAAGGAAACCTAGGGATGCATATATAATTAACAAAAATCCACTAGGAGCAAAAACAGATGACTTTACTTTCCATACCTTTCACTTAAATCTTAGTCTCTTTTTACCAGAAAAGGCCATCAACTTGCCTCTCCTCCCCCATTCTCTTTTCACGTGTCAGGAGATAAATAAACTCGCTTTTAAGAGAAAATCAAAACCATTAAAAGCATTTCTTTTCAAATCAATATTAGGTGCATTCTAAGAGACTTTTAAACACTAACAATGGTAAATAGTATTAAAGAGTTATAAAATTTTTAGATAGTTTTATGGCACACATGAGATTATTTTTTTGCCCATTTGTTTAACCAACATTTTGGGTTAACTTTGCTTATCTGTTGCAATCTAGACAAATTGAGAGTACAGGTTTAAAAAATACTTTTACTATGCAAACTAAACAAGATAATATCCACTAGTGCCTATTTAAAAAAATTAATATGTTTTTGAATAAAGATGAGAAACAAACGTTTAAATACTGAGCTATGAACATTTTGAATACGTACATTAAACATTCTTCTTTCTCTCTCACTTCCAAATTTTAGTAGTCCTGAAGGTACTTTTATTTATAAAGTAAACACTGAATAGAATCTGATTGCCAAGACTGCTGTCCAAATTTCTGAGCATATGGGAAGACATCCTCTTCAAAAGGGATGTATAAACCCTCAGATGAGGAGGGCCTGATTTCGTGATGTCTATAGCCAATTAGGAGCAAGATTGACAGTCTTCTCAGCCAGCCTTTCCCATTTCTTCTTCAGCAGTGATGTAGCCTTAAGGCAACATCCCAAATACTAGCACAATGTAGGGAAAATTAAGAAGGTGGGAAGGAAAGAAACACGACTGTTTTTAAAGTGCTGCTTACTTTTTTTAGGTGACAATGATGAAGAATCTAACTAAAGCTCTGACTTTGTCATTGTCTAATCATTTGTAAATGTCCAATTGATATTTAAACTCAACATGGCTATGAGTATAATTGTAGTATCCTAATCATATAAACCAAAAAGTATACCGTTTGTTTGAATATAATTTTATTTTGAATTAAAGTCTTCGAATTCCTGCTTCTTTTTCTTTTTTTTTTAGCAACCTCTCAATCAACAATAAAGCAGAAAGAAAAAAAATCAGTAGCTTTGGCTGGGTAACTCAGTTGTTTAGTTTCATCCTGATATGCCAAGATTGTGGGTTTGATCCCTGATCAGAGCGCATATAAGAATCAACCAATGAATGCATAAATAAATAGAAAAATAGATACTTCATCCTATCTCTATTTCCCTTACTCTCTCTCTCTAAAATCAATAAAAAAAACTCATCATGGACCTAAAATCGATAACACTACTGAAAAAAATACTAAGCCAAACCTGAAAATATGATTATATATGTATTAATTCTTATCTTTTCTGCATCACTCATTAATTATTTATTTATTTTTAATTGGAAAGTGAGAAGCAGGGAGGCAGAGTAAAAGGATTCTTCATGCACCCCAAATGGGATCCACCTAGCAAGCCCCCTACCAAACAATGTTTTGTCTATTTGAGACCATTGCTCCATTGCTCAGCAAACAAACTATTTTAGTGCCTGAGGCGAGGCCATGGAGCCATCATCAGTGCCTGGGGTCAACTTGCTCCATCTGAGCCATGGTCGCTGGAGTGGAAAAGAGAGATAGAGAAAAAGAAAGGGGAAAAGGGGAGGGGTGAAGAAGCAGACGGTCACTTCTCTTGTTTACCTGACCAGGAATCAAATCTGGGACATCCACAAGCCAGGATGATGCTCTACCACTGAGCCAACAGGCCAGGGCTCTCTCATTATTTATTAATCATGCTAATATATATGCATTAATATAATGTGTGCGTATGCACATATCTTCCTTGGTCTGCTTTGCTATAAAATCTTTATTAACAGATATCTATTTTAAAAAAGTATTTTCTGTGTTTTTACCTTAAGTTAATTATTAGTCATAAGGAGAAGATTTACTCACATCATTAATATAGAGACTAGGAGCACATTAAATGTCTCAATATTTCAACTTTTGTGTACTGAGTTCTCTAGAGAACTCAAACACAATTAGCTTATGAAAAAAAATACATGTTGGAATAAAGTACTGTGACAAAAAGTTGGCCTACATTTGTTTTAAAGTTTAATATCATACTATACCAGCTATAATTAGTTATAAGCATGAAACCATAAAATTATGATGCTTTGATGTACATAGCCTGCTATAAAATTTGTCAATTTATCTTAAATTACAGTTCAGTTTATCAGGATTTAATACTTTCAGTTCTTCAAATGTTTTTCTCCTTTTGAATGTATATGGAAAAATTTATAATTCTCATTTTCACCAGAACTAATTAAGACAGTATCTTCAGAAATCAAAAACAGACTTTTTCATTTGTGTCTTGATGAGTGGAGTAAAATATAATTTATAAATAAATACTAATAAGCTACAAAATTCAGTTTAGAAATAATAAATTTATTTTAATATCTTTAAGCTATATTTTGCAATAACTATGTATAACATAAGGTTTTTCATCTAAAATAATGTGTCTATATAAAATAAAATTTACAAAACACTGTGAATGTCTATAATATAGTATTAAAAACAAGCAGAAATGTCATGTGATTTGAATACTGGAATTATAAACTCTTTTACTTACACAGACCAGCAATATAAGAAATTATTTAAAAATAGTGTGTCAGAATGGAAACTATGCATCTTATATTTACTGTTGTTTTTTCAATGAATATATTTTAGGTAATAACAACATTGCATTTAACTTATACTTAAAGTATAAATTTCCAAGACTTTACTTTGTGTGAAATGTCCATTTTATAATGTTTTTGATAGAATCATATTCATATTAAAATGTTATAGGTAGTAATATATTTTTCTTTTTGAATTATGAACATTATTAACATATTTAATTTTTAAATTATAACTTCATTTCTTAATAACAAAGAAATACACAGGATATGAATTTTACTGAAAAAGGAGTAAAAATATTTTGTGTTAAATACTGAAAGATGAAAAGATTGCTAATGACATAAAATCTACATTGCTTTAAGCTCAGCTTGCAAATGATAACTATTGCCTCACAACTCAAAGCTACTGGTTAATACTTTTATTTTCCTTGCCTGTAAAGCTATGAACTCCAATGCTGCGTGATTCCTTTATGAAATAGATGAGTGATAATTATGTACTAAGAAATATGTTAAATTATTAATTTAAAAAGGTAAATAAAAAGAAATGAAAGTTGCAAGGGGCAAATTTTAAAAGGTATCTGAGAAATATAAGCCCAGAATCAGTTTAGCATCTAGATTGTAGCCTCCATCATGTGGTGATAAAACTGCTGACACTGCATATGCACTTATTTGACAGTTGTTCTCACTCATAAAACAAAGGGTGATTCACAAAGCTCATTACAATTTGCAAATAAGCTTTAAAACCCATAAAACTTTTTTTCTGACATTTATTGCCAGAAGTAGCTTGAGGATGTTGATATATATTGATAGTCTGCTTAGTGGCATTTAGAAATTTTATTCATAATTTATTCACAGACTATAAATATTTCTAGAGAAAAGCTGGTTGGAACATGCTTGTGGGCAGGCAGGAAAGTACAATTACCTGTGGGGTGGCTGGAAATTCTTGAGGCTTATTTTTTTCAGGGACATGAAAGGTAACAAATAGTATCTTATTCTTAGAAATTTCTACTGGTTATCACCCAGTGAATCCATACAAACGATTTTTTATATCACTAAATTCTTTATAAAGGTGATTTTATTACCTTTTTTAAAACTGTGATTCATTCAATATTGTTATAATTGTTATTTCACTTTATTTATTTATTTATTTATTTTGACAGAGGCAGAGAATTAGAGAGAAGGACAGACAGGGACAGACAGACGGGATGGGAAAGAGATGAGAAGCATCAATTCTTCATTGCAGCTCCTTGGCTGTTCAGTAATTGCTTTCTCATATATGCCTTGACTGGGGGGCTACAGCAGATCGAGTGACCCCTTGCTCAAACCAGCAACCTTGGGCTCAAGCCTGTGACCTTGGTCTTCAAGCCAGAGACCTTTGGGCTTAAGCCAGCGACCATGGGGTCATGTCTCTGATTCTACTCTCATGTGACCCAGTGTTCAAGCTGGTGAAACCATGCTCAAGTCAGATGAGCTCATGCTCAAGCCAGCCACCTTTGGGTTTTGAACCTGGGTTCTCCGTGTCCCAGTCTGTTGCTCTATCCACTGCGCCACTACCTGGTCAGGCTTGCATGATATATTTTAAAATACTAGTTCATGTTTCTTAAATGTCAGTTGATTTCGTGGAATTATAGAAACTAATTTCTATTCTAGTCTGTTATAACTCAGTAATTTTTCAGAATTATTGTATTGTTAGATGATATTGAACTGATAAAGCACATTCTGTTAGATTATATTTCTGATATTGTTCGTATGAGAATCTGTCACTAACAGAATTAAATCTTGACAAAAAATTATGAATCAGCTCTATGAATAAGGTCTAAGCAGGATATTATGGGTTTTTTCTAGAACTCAAAAAATAAAAAGACACACACTCACCTACTCATACACAAGAAGGTGGTAGACAGAGAATGAAGTATCATTCTGGTTAACAAAACACTTTAGAAATGTCTAGGACTTCAAAAGGTGAACAGTGTTATTTAAAAAGTGAGTGTTATACATGTCAACAGACGGACAAAAAAAATCGCATGATTATATTAATATATGGAGAAAAAAACATTTGACACACCTTCATGATAAAAACTCTCAATAAACTACAAAAAGAAAAAGGCCTGCCTCAACTTGTTAACAAGTCTATCTACTAAAAATCTACAACTAACATTACACTTAATGGTGTGGAACTCAAAATTTTACCACTAAGATCAGATACAAAGTGATGATGCCCTCTCTCACCACTATTTCTCAACGTTATAGTAGAAGTCTTTACTAATGGAATAAGGCAAGAAAATAAATAACAAATTTTATAGAAACTGGGAAGGAAATATTTGTAATACAGGTTTGGTGATAACATATTCCTTTAGGTTTTTCTTGTGTGAAAAGCTCTTTATTTTCTCCTTAAAATTTAAATGATAGCCTTGCTGGGTAATGTAGTCTTGGTTGTAGGTCCTTGCTTTTCATCATTTTGAATATTTCATGTTAATCCTTTCTGGTCTGAAATGTTTCTGTTGAGAAACTGACGGGCAGTTTTATGGGAGCTTTCTTGTAGATAAGTATGTTTCTCTTGCTGCACTGGAGATTTTCTCTATATTCTTAACCTTGTCCATTTTAATTATGATGTGTCTTGGTGTGTATCTTTTTGGGTTCTTCTTGTTTGGGTCTCCATGTGCTTCCTGGACTTGTGTATCCTTTACTTTCACCAGGTTATTGAAATGTTCAGTCATTATTTTTTCAAATAGGTTCTCAATTTCTTGCTCTCTCTGTTCTCCCTTGGTACCCCTATTATGCACAAGTTGTCATATTTGATATTGTTCCAACTGTCCCTTAAACTATTCTCACAAAAAAACATTATTATTATTTTTTTGTTTTTATTTTGCTGTTCTGATTGAGTGTTTTCTGCTCCTTTGTCTTCTAAATTGCTGATTCAATCCTTGGCTTCATTTAATCTGCTGTTCATTCTTTCAAGTGTAGTCTTCACCTCAGATATTGTGTTCTTTTTCAACTGATTTTTTTTATGGTTTCTGTGTCCTTTTTTTATGCTTACTATTTCTTTGTTTAAGTTCTCACGGAGTAAATCTATTCTCTACTAAGTTCCTGGAACATCTTTATAACCATTATTTTAATCACTGTATCTGGTAGACTGTTTGCCTTTATTTCACAGTTTGTTTGTTTTTATGAAGAGTTCTTCTGTTCTTTCCTTTGGGGAATTTTGTGTGTGTGTGTTCTCATTCTGGCTGTCTTCCTGTGTATATGTTTCTGTGTATTAAGTAGACCTGCTATGTCTCCTAGTTTTGATATTAGCTGTTCTCTCGTGCTCATGGCTTAGTGTTATTTATCACATGAGCTAGGTGCTCCAGAAATATCTCTTATGTAGGTTATCTGAGCCTTCTTGTTGCAGTTGAGTCTTGAATGATTTTGGCCCATCCATGGATGGTTGATTCTCAGGCTGGTTGCCTATGGGGTTTAATACTGGCCACAATGTATGAGCTACTGTGTGAAGACTGACTTCACAAAGCAGAATTTGCTCCAGTAAAGTCTCTTGCCTGAGAAGATCTCCCTTTGAATGTGCCATTTATAGAGCTAACCTAGTCGTGTTCTAATGTGTTCTGATTCCCACCACCAGGTGTGTTTGTTCTGGGGTCTCTTGGAAGGAGATTCAGTGCTGGTGGATCTCAGAGGCTCCTAGCCACCTTGGGTTACATGTTTGGAGCTACAAAGTAATTCACAATTTTTTGCTTCTGCTAAAAATGGCTGTGAATAAGGGGTTTAGCTGCAAACCTAGGCTTGTTTCCACAAAAGTTGTGAGCCTTGGAGCAATCAGTTCATAAGTCGAGGTTTCCTAATATCTGCTATCACCTTTTAGCTGTTCATTAGCTTTAATAACTGAAAAAAAACTGATGATATGTGAATTGTGTGAGGTAGGTTCTCAGTGAATCATCAAGTACAAGTGAGTGGTGTTCACCGGGTTGATAGAGATTCAAATGGATCCAGTGCTGGGTTGGAAGCCACTCAACAAAAGTCTCAGTGTATACCAAGGCCAGCTTCCACCCACCTGGGGACTGTGGATCTTTCCTGTAAAGCAGGAACTCAGGGAGTCATCACAATAAGACAGCGGTTTATCAGGTTAAAAGAGACCAATATTATGCCATGTAGTGGGAGGGCTCTGTATTGAAATAGTGGTACCAGCCAGTCACTCATGAAAAGAAACTGAACCTTGGTCTAGAGCCACAGAACTCATTCTTTCCATGTGTGTCTCTGTCACTTCTTGAGTCTTCCCAGATGTCCTCAAGAGCCTTACAAAAATATCTGCACCATAAGCCTAGGCTGGGTATAGCCTGCTGACACTTCTGCATGACATGAGCTCTGTAGGGCAAGGCCACAGGGAACTGAGAGGGTGGTCCTAGTGGATCTCCCATGGGTGAGTGACACCAGTCAAGATGGTGAGAGCAAAAATGGTCCTTGTCCTAGAATCACACTCAGTCTCTCCCTGTGTGTCTATGACACTTCCTGAAGAGTTCTCCAAGGAAGTCTGCACTGACAGCTCAAACTGGCTGCAGCTAGCAGATTCTTCTGCAGGGTGTGAGCTTGGTAGGGTGAGGCCATGTTGAGTCTCGAGGGTGGGGCTAGTGCTTTTCATTATGTTCGAGTTGTATAGAGGAGAATGCTCAATCCAGGAAAGATGACATCTATGGGTGGTATGGAAAAGTGACTCAGTACAGATATCTTGACAGCTTTCCCTTCAGCTTTTCCCCCAAAACTTAGTATCTCCTTGTGTTACTCCAATCCACTTTGAGCCAGAACAAAGGGTGAGTGGTGAGTGGCCGTGAATGTGTTTTCTGTCCTGGCCTTATTAAATGGCACCTAAGTTTCTAGCAAACTTCTGTCTCCCTGCAGACAGAATCCCCACTGATTTTCACAGCCAGATGTTATGTGGGTTCCTCTTTGTGAGTCTGATGATCTGGACTGGGGAACTTGGAATAAGGTTGAGATCCCTTATTCCTCATGGAGTACCTTTGAAGCTGAGAGCTATCTCTCTGCATTCGCAACTGCCACACATGGGTGTGAGACCAGCCTTTTTTGCACCCTTTATAAAAGTCTTGATGTGGCTTTGTATGTAAATTTATGCTGGTAAGACTTCATTTCAGGTAGTCTTCAGTTGGTTATTCAAGTTGATTGTTCTATAATTTAGTTGTAATTCTGCTTTGGCTCTGGGAGAAGGTGAATATAATTGTCACCTACTTGGTTCCCATCTTGTATTGTCTCAAGATATTTATCAAATGCAAATATTTCTTAAAGCAATATCAAACAAATGGATGCCATTGTAGACTGACTGCATAAAACAGGACAAGAGTTAAATTCATCCCATGCCTGTTTAAAATTTAAATTTTAATAAAAAAACCCCACTTTCTTAAAGTTTAAGGTTTAGAGGTAAATTTGTAGGTTGTTTCTTCCTAATTATACTTTATTTTGCTTTATTTTGGCAACACTGAACAGATGGGTGTGCAAGGGTATATTTTGAGATGGGGATAGGCATAATTTCAAAAATAATGCATTACTTATTGTGGGGAATAACAGAACAAGGATTCAATTTTTTTTTGTATTTTTTCTGAAGTTGGAAATGGGAAGGCAGTCAGATAGACTCCCACATGCGCCCGACCGGGATCCACCTGGCATACCCACCAGGGGGCAATGCTCTGCCCATCTGGGGTGTTGCTCTGTTGCAACCAGAGCCATTCTAGCTCCTGAGGCATAGACCACAGAGCCATCCTCAGTGCCTGGGCCAACTCTGCTCCAATGGAGCCTTGGCTGCGGGACGGGAAGAGAGAGACAGCGAGGAAGGAGAGGAGGAGGGGTGGAGAAGCAGATGGGTGCTTCTCCTGTGTGCCCTGGCCGGGAATCGAACTCAGGACTCCTTCACGCCAGGCCGACGCTCTACCACTGAGCCAACTGGCCAGGGCCTGATTCAATTTTATTATAGCTATAAAATATGACAAAAAAGACTGACCTGACATTAGGCTGCAGATTTAACAAATAAATACAAGGTGAAGTAAAAATAAGTTTACAGTTGTTCATATGGAAAATAATACAATAATTAATAAACAATAAATAATAATACAAGAATAAACTGTTTTTGGTCCTGGCTGATTGGCTCAGTGGTAGAGTGTCGGCCTGGCGTGCAGAAGTCCCGGGTTCGATTCCCGGCCAGGCCGCTTCTCCTATGTGCCCTGGCCGGGAATCGAACTCGGGTCCCCCGCACGCCAGGCCGACGCTCTACCACTGAGCCAAACGGCCAGGGCCTGAGTGCCCTTTTTGTTTTCCATCATATAGACACCTAATACCAGTATATTTCATTTTCAAAAATTCATGTTCTGATACTTCACTTTTACAAAAGATATTCCTTTTTTACTAACCGAGGTATCCAAAGAGGATTTTTATTATAACAAAAATAGCCATTACCAAACTAACATAGGTATTTTATAAAAGCAAAAGAAAGCAAACCCTGCAAAAGTGAAGAATACTTCTTGCTTTATGCTAGCCTAGATTACAAAAGTTTTTAGGCCCTGGCCGGTTGGCTCAGCGGTAGAGCGTCGGCCTAGCGTGCGGAGGACCCGGGTTCGATTCCCGGCCAGGGCACATAGGAGAAGCGCCCATTTGCTTCTCCACCCCTCCGCCGCGCTTTCCTCTCTGTCTCTCTCTTCCCCTCCCGCAGCCAAGGCTCCATTGGAGCCAAGATGGCCCGGGCGCTGGGCATGGCTCTGTGGCCTCTGCCTCAGGCGCTAGAGTGGCTCTGGTCGCAATATGGCGACGCCCAGGATGGGCAGAGCATCGCCCCCTGGGGGGCAGAGCACCGCCCCTGGTGGGCGTGCCGGGTGGATCCCGGTCCGGCGCATGCGGGAGTCTGTCTGACTGTCTCTCCCTGTTTCCAGCTTCAGAAAAATGAAAAAAAAAAAAAAGTTTTTATAAAAATGTTCTACTTTCAAATAGCAGGGGAAACTTGTATGAAATTTTAATGTACCTCTCTCACCATTGGAAATATATAATCTCATGTATTCTGGCATCACAGAGATGATTATCTATTTTAGTATGATGATGAAAATGTGCCTACTTGATAATTATTTTCAGCAGACACAAGACTAAACCCAAGAGTAAAATTGACTGCTTCTGGGAAATTCAAGTCCTATGGAAAGATTATGCTAGTGATGCAATTGGAAATAAGACTACTTTTAAATTCTGAGATATTTTCTAATTCAGGACATCAGGCAGATATCTGTTTTGCCTCGTGGAGAATAAGTTATTGATAAAATTTATATAACAGTTTGTAATTACATTAGCATATCTTTTTTATTGCACTTTTATTGCAGTTTGGAACAACACTTAACATGATGTTTACCTTCTAAATAGAGTTTTAGATGCACAATACAATATTTATAGACAGAATATTATACAGATCTCTCAAATTCCTTCATTTTGCATAGCAGAATTCAAACTTTATAGCCATTAATTAACAACTTTTTGTTTTTCCCTCCATCTAGCCCCAGGAAACCACCATTATACTCTTCACTTTTATAAGTTTGACTATTTTAGATACTTATATTAGTGCAATCATGTAGTATTTGTCTTTCTGTGCTGGTTTATTTCACCTAGCATGATGTTCTCAAATTCCATCCATGTTGTGCCGTATTGCAGGATTCATTCTTTTTAAAGATAAATAGTATTTCATTCAGTGTTGTAATTCAATTGTAGCACGTCAGCAGAACCGATACCTACTTTTTTGTTGAGTTTGGTGAACTGGTTGTTAAAATGCCTTGTAATCAGGGTTCTCTTTAAGATGGGTGCCTGGGCAGCCGCCCAATGTGGAAATCAGAAATTGACATTTCTTACTCTTTTTGTTTGTTTGTTTTTTGTGACAGAGACAGAGAGAGGAATAGATAGGGACAGACAGATAGGAAAGGAGAGAGATGAGAAGCATCAATTTTTGTTGCAGCACCTTAGTTCATTGATTGCGTTCTCATATGTGCCTTGACCCGGGGGCTACAGCAGACTGAGTGAGCCCCTGCTCAAGCCAGCGACCTTGGGCTCAAGCTGGTGTGCCTTGCTAAAGCCAGATGAGCCAGCACTCAAGCTAGTGACATCAGGGTTTTGAAACAGAATCCTCCGCGTCCCAGTCCGATGCTCAATCCACTGCACCACTGCCTGGTCAGGCTCCTTACTCTTTTTTAACGTTCAAACATTCAACAGTGTGTTCTAAGCGCTGGTAGTAATGTTCATTCTGTCCATAGGTGAAAAGCATTGCACGTGAGGATGCCAATCAAGAAACAATATGGAAATATCTTAAATAAGTTTTACTGTTGTCAGGTATTATTTTATATTTTTTCATTCATATTTTAAAACTTTCTTATAACATAATCTAGTTTAGTATACCTCTTTTATTGTTCTTAAGTATTAAATGCATGAAATAATAAACTATCTTTCAATATATTTTTATTTTATACTTAAAAGACATTAGCCCAGAGAACTGGTTATTAAATTACACTCTTCACAAAAATTAAGGGATCAGGAAACATGCAGATACTCCACTACTTTCAGCAGTTTGTATAGTGCACTTTCACCAATGAAATATAAATTGTTTTTGCATCTCACTTGTATAATCAAACAATTTTCTTGATTTGTTTGCTTTTTCTGATGTTTTTGTTTAATAAAAAAAATCAAATGCTTTTTTTATCGAGTCATATTCATTTTGAAATATCCCCTAATTTTTTTGAGCAGTGTATTTGAATCCTACCACTGATTCTACTGTATGTATATACCACATTTTCTTTATCCATTCTTATGTTGATAGACATTTAGGTTGTTTCCATATCTAGCTTATTGTGAATAACACTGCGATTAACATGGGAATGCTAATAACTCTTCAAGAACCTATCTGAATTATTTTGGATAAATATCAAAAAGTAGGATTGCTGAATCATATGCATATGGTAGTTTTATTTTGTTTTTTGGAGCAAGCTTCCTACTGTTTTTCATAGTGGCTGCACCATTTGACATTTCCACCAACATTGCACGAGGGTTCTAATTTCTCCACAGCCTAAACAAGATTTATTTTTATTTTTTTAATAGACAGTCTACCAGGTGTAAGGTGATATCTCATTGTGGTTTTGAATTGTGTATCCCTGAATATTAGTGACACAGAATTTTAAAAAAATACTCATTGGCCTTTTATATGTCATTTTCACGGAAATGTTTGTTCAAGTCCTTTGCCCACTTTTAATCCAGTTTTACTTTTTGTTTGTTTGTTTTTTGCTATTGAGCTGTATTATTTCTTTATGTATAGTTTGGAGAATAACCCCTTAATATATGGCTTATAAGTATTTCCTCACATTCTGTAGTTTACCTTTTCACCTTGTTGATTGTTTTCTTTTGCTAGACAAAAGCTTTCTTCAGTGTTTTACATTCTTCAGTATACAAGTTTTCCTCATTCTTGATAGTTTGTTGTTGATGTATTAAAACTAATTTTTGTATGCTGATTTCATATCCTGAAACTTAACTGAATTTGTTTATTAATTTTAACTAGAAAGTCTTCAGGGATTTATATATATAGAATTCTGACATCTAAAACCAGAAAAGTGTTACTTCTTTCCTATCAGTTTAGATACTTTTTAATTATTTATTTATTTTCTTTTTTTTACAGAGACAGAGAGAGAATCAGAGAGGGATAGACAGGGACAGACAGACAGGAATGGAGAGCTGAGAAGCATCAATCATTAGTTTTTCGTTGCACATTGCGACACCTTAGTTGTTCATTGATTGCTTTATCATATGTCCCTTGACCGTGGGCCTTCAGCAGACCAAGTAACCCCTTGCTCAAGCCAGTGACCTTGAGTCCAAGGTGGTGAGCTTTTGCTCAAACCAGATGAGCCCACGCTCAAGCTGGTGACCTCGGGGTCTCAAACCTGGGTCCTCAGCATCCCAGTACAATGCTCTATCCACTGCGCCACCGCCTGGTCAAGCAGTTTAGATACTTTTTACTTATTTATTTTTTCTAGTTGATCTGGCAAGCACTTTCTTTACTATATTAAATAGAAGTAACAGCAGTGGCCATCCTTCCCTTTCTCTTGATATTAAAGAAAAAATTTAGTTTGTTTTTTTCTAATTGAGTATAGTATATAATTTTAAAAATTATAAAAGACTTTTTTCCCCAGTTGCAGTTGACATTCAATATTATATTAATTTCAGGCATACAGCATAGTAGTTAGAATTTATATAATATAAAAGTGATCCCCCAATAAGTCTAGTATGCACTGAGCACCATAGTTACCTCTTAATTTATTTATCTTTTCACCCAGCCTCCAAATCCCTCTACCATCTGGCCACCATCAATTTTCTTTATCTAGAAGAATGTTTTGTTTATTTATTTTGTTTTTAAATTCCACATATAAGTGAAATCATATGGTATTTGTCTGTCTCTGTCTGACTTACTTCATGGAGCATAATACCCTCTGGGTCTATGTATGTTGTCCCAAATGGTAAAATTTCATTTTTTTTTTATGACCAAGTAATTTCCCTATGAGATATTTTAATAACTGTATTTTCTTGGTCCTTTGTATGATAGTATAATACCATTATCTGTAGTTATAAAGTTAAAGAAACCAAGTTCAGAGAGGTTAAGTTACTTGTCAAATTAAATGGTGAAAAAATCAAAGCCCTTTACCTTCTATTACAGCCTCTCATTTTCTTAATGACTAGAGTATGACATAAGTGACTGAAAAACAGAGACCAGTTAGGATTTGGGACCAATATAATGAAGCTAGGGAAATTAGAATTCTCACTTTTACTCATAATATCTCTCCTCTGAACAATCCACTATGTAATGTTTGTAGCCTTCTGTTAAGTACATGCATGGTGTCCCCAAATGACTGCTCCTTTGAGTCTGAGGGCATTTTGACTAAAGTGGTCACAATGCAGTACTCTCTATCTATAATGTTAAAAAAAGAGAACTGCTGTTGTTCTAGCACATAACTAGAATGGAGAGATAAAAGTGAGATAATGCAAAAGATAAAACATCTTTGTAATGTATTTTAATTTTCTGAAAATTGTAAAAAGAATCTGATATAATGACATACTTCTTTAAGTACTGTCCTTCATACTCATATATATATATATATGAAATTGAAATATATATCATACTCATATATATATATAAAATTGTCTAGTGAAAATGTTTTATAATATGTTGAACTAATCTAAATAGCTACAAATAATTTGGTTAATACACATGGAATACAGGCTTGTTGTAAAAAGAAAAATTTAGATAGAAGATAAGTACATAACTTAATAAATAAAAGGCCTCCATCTTCCCCTCTATATCTCTTCCCCAGAAGTTACCAATAACAAAGTTTGATTTGTAGTTTTCCACATATTTTAATGCATAAATAAATGAACAAAAAAACTAGATATAAATATACATTTACTATATGCATATATTTGTATCAATCCATCTGGTTTTTTTGCACAAGGGGTATCACATGTATTTTCTTCTGTGATATTATTTTATCCAACAATATGTATTTAAGATATTCTCACTTTAGTACAGATTTCTACTTCATTTATTTTAATGTCTGTATATTATTTTACAAAATGCTTATATAAATATTCAACTATATATTATATACCTAATAAACTAGATTGTTTTATTATATAAAATTCATAGAAACACTAAAGTTACAAAAATATAAAAAAGCATAATATTAAAAAACAAAATACTGTCTCTGGAAGGTTGGCTCAGAGGATAGGGTGCTGACCTGGCATATGGATGTCCGAAGTTGGATTCCTGATCATGGCACACAAGAGAAGCTACCATAACTTCAAAGAGGCAAGAATACAAAGTTTTCTGTGTTATGGAGAATAAGCAAAGAGCTGGAAATGTTGGTGAACACTAGTAATGTCTACTGTAACTCTATGTCTTGCTTTATTTTCTTTTAAAAGTGCCAATTGACTCTGTGCTATAAAATTAAGGAAATTAGTACACACATTTCTTTCCATCAGATTTTCCCACCTTCATTTTATTAGCTATATTATTATTTTACTTAATAGACTATTA
The DNA here is from genome assembly GCF_036850765.1 of Saccopteryx bilineata. Classification (NCBI taxonomy): domain Eukaryota; kingdom Metazoa; phylum Chordata; class Mammalia; order Chiroptera; family Emballonuridae; genus Saccopteryx; species Saccopteryx bilineata. The sequence goes on from NC_089502.1 coordinate 47,319,970, forward strand.
TATTTATATTTTATTCTATAATTATAATTGTTTTTATGCTTTATTTGACTGATTCTAAAAATTAAAATGTTATTAATGTGTATTATATGATTGTACAGATACTTTATATTATAGAAATAAGTAGAAGGTTGGATATTCCACCAGAAATAAATGTCTAATATTATATATCTAAACATTGTTACTTGAAGAGGTATCTTTGAGATATAAAAGTCTATTTGATATTGTTTATAGTTTTATGGAAATATTAAAACATAAAAAAGTTGTGATGGTAGTATAATAAAGTGCAAGTACTCATCACTCTGTTTAAAAAATTATCACATGACCCACCCAGTTCTGGCTGTTTAATTATTTTAAATTCTAGTTAATTACCACTTTAGTCATAAGTAATTCAGGATGCATTTCTTTTTTTTACATTATTTTTTTGGAAAATTAAATTATCAGGTTGACATTGATCAGTAAAAGTACATAAGTTTCAGGTAAACATTTCTATAGCATTTCAACTGATGATTATGTCAGGATGTATTTTTAAAAGATAAAGAATTAATTTATCTGACCAGAAATCCATTACAAAAACATAATAACATTTATTTATTTGTGACAGAGACAGAGAGAGACAGAGAAAGGGACAGATAAAGACAGAGAGATAGGAAGGGAGAGAGATGAGAAGCATCAGTTCTTCATTGTGGCATCTTAGTTGTTTATTGATTGCTTTCTCATACATGCCTTGACCAGGCTACAGCAGACCGAGTGACCCCTTGCTCAAGCCAGCGACCTTGGGCTCAAGCTGGTGAGCCTTGCTCAAGTCGGATGAGCTTGCACTCAAATTGGAGACTTTAGGGTTTTGAATCTGGTCTTCTGTGTCTCAGTACAATGCTCTATCCACTGTGCCACAACCTGGTCAAGGAACAATTATTTATTAATATTAATTATCACCTACTCAGGCAATGTGTGGCAGTTTCCTAAAACTAGCATAACAAATTTTGTAGTTTTTTCCTTCTCTCTCTCTCTCTCTTTTTTTTACAGGGACAGAGAGAGAGTCAGAGAGAGGGATAGATAGGGACAGACAGACAGGAACGGAGAGAGATGAGAAGCACCAATCATTAGTTTTTCATTGCGACACCTTAGTTGTTCATTGACTGCTTTCTCATATGTGCCTTGACCGCGAGCCTTCAGCAGACCGAGTAACCCCTTGCTCAAGACAGCAACCTTAGGTCCAAGCTGGCAAGCTTACTGCTCAAGCCAGATGAGCCCGCACTCAAACTGGCAACCTCGGGGTCTCGAACCTGAGTTCTCCGCATCCCAGTCTGACGCCCTATCCACTGCGCCACCGCCTGGTCAGGCTAAATTTTGTAGCTTTAATAACATAAATGTTGCCTAACCAGGTGGTAGCGCAAAGAATTGATGCTTCTCATCTCTCTCCCTTCCTGTCTGTTCCTATATGTACCTCTTTCTGTCTGTCAAAATAAATGAATGAATAAATAAATAAATAACATAACATAAATGTATTGTCTCATATTTATGGAATCTAGAATTCAGAATTTATGGTGTTGGCAGGGCCACACTGTCTCTAAAGTTTTAAGGAAAAATTCTGTTCCAGGCCCCTTTTGGTAGTCCCTTGGTTTGGGACAGCATAACACTAATCTTTATATGACTTTTATGCAAATTTTTGTGTCTAAATTTCCCTGTTTTATAAGGCCACAGTCATATTAGGTTGGAGTTTACTTTAATAACCTCATCATAATTCGATCATCTACAAAACCTTATTTCCAAATAAGGTCACTTTCACAGGTCCTGGCAGTTATGACTTTAATAATCTTTTGGGGAAACACAATAAATCCCAATATTCACATTTCTTTACTTGTCTTACTTATTTTCATGTTATGGTTGAATTTTTAAAAATCATAATCTAAACAAAATCCACACACTGCATTTCGCCCATGTGTCTCTGAACTCAGTAGGTTTCCTTTCTTTATTTTGTATTTTGAATATTATTTTCTGAGAAAACCATGCAGCTTGTCCTATAAATTTTTCTGTTTTGGACGATTGCTTCCTTTTAGTGTCATTTACTACATTGCTTCATTCCTAGATTCCTGTAAAGCTGTAATCATGAGGCTTAATAATATTCAGATTTTGACAAGACTACATCATACATTTTGTTATAAACCTCTTATTGGATCTCATCAGGTGCCACATAATGTCTGGTTTCTTCTAATTCTGTGATGCTTAATCCATCATTGAGTATATTGTCAGTGTAATACACCCATTATGTTTTTCATCAACTTTTCATTTAATTTAAGCAACCGTTGACTAGTATTGCCAGATGAATATGAAGTCTACTAGCTTCTATAACTTGTTTCTAGTTTATAATTTGTAGCTATTATTTCTTGCATCATCCTCTTATAGTCTTCATATCTTTGGTTACAATAACTTCTTGTATGATTTTTTTCTGTGATAAGAGAAGAATAATGTGAATATTTAAATTTATAAAAATCTCTTTATTCTGGCCCCATATTTGATTATTTGGATAGGTACAGAATTCTTAGTAAAAATATTTTTTCTCAGAACTTTGCCTAATTAGATGTTGCCATATAGTTTGCTACTACCATCACTGTTGGTAAGAATTCTATAAATTTTGGAGATACTTTATTTTTCTCTCAGAGAAACCTTTATAATTTTCTTCTTCCTTTCTTTCTTTTTTTAGCAAGAGAAAGAGAGATAGAGAGAGAGAGAGAGAGAGAGAGAGAGAGAGAGAGAGAAAGAAAAGGACAGATAGGGACAGACAGGAATGGAGAGAGAAGGAAAGCATCAATTCTTCCTTGTGGTCCCTTAGTTGTTCACTGATTGCTTTTTCTTATGTGCCTTAACCAGGGGGCTCCAGCTGAGCCAGTGACCTCTTGCTCAAGCCAGTAACTTTGGGCTCACACCAGTGACCTTAGGCTTCAAGCCAGTGACCTTTGGACTGAAGCCAGAAATCATGGGGTCATGTGTATGAGCCCATGCTCAAGCTGGTGAGCCCATGCTCAAGCCAGTGACCTTGGGATTTGAACCTGGGTCCTCAGTCTCTTAGGCCAATGCTCTATGCACTGCAACACCACCTGGTCAGGCTATAATTTTCTTATCTTTTGTGCTTTGAAATTTTTTCATGATGTAGCTTTTATTCACAAATAATTTCGTTTCTGAGTGGACACTTTTCAATTGAAAGACTTGTATCTCTGGTCAACGCATGGATGTTTACATTCCTTCTGATTATTTTCTCCTTTGTTTTGAAAAGGAACTGTTATAAAATGGATGACTAGCTTCATATACCTATATCCTCTATGCCATTTAACTTTTTATATCTCCTGGAAGAGTTCTTTGAATTTATCATCCAGATCAACAACTTAAAATTCAGTCAATTACATTTATATTTTCAGGCAGTCCATCACATTTTTTTTTAATTTTAGCAATTACAATTTAAAGTTTCAATTACTCTTTCTTATCTCCTAAATGTCACTTTCCCTCAGAAATATGTACACATTTTACTATGTATGATTATCCCCCAAATGTGTCTGAACACACCAAGCTAAAAACAATTAAAGAAGTACTTTACTTTTTTACCATGTCATTGATTTAATTTTTAATTGATTTTAGAGAGAGAAAGGAGGAGAGAAAAAGAAACATCAATTTGTTGTTCCACTTCTTTATGCATTTCTTGATTGATTTTTTTAAACAAATATATTTTTTAAATCTTATTTATTTATTTTTAGAGACGAGACAGATAGAGGAGAGGGGGAGAAGCAGGAAGCATCAACTCATAGAGTTGCTTCTCATATGTGCCTTGACCAGGAAAGCCCAGTTTCAAAGCGGTGACATTGTTCCCAGTCGATGCTTGATCCACTGCGCCACCACAGTCAGGTCCTTGGTTGATTTTTATATGTGCCCTGATCAGGGATGGAACCTACAACCTCCACATGTCAGGACTATGCTCTAACCAACTGAACTACTTGGCTAGGGCCATGTTATTGACTTTTATTAAATGTTATTCTTTTTTTTTTTTTTTTTTTTTTTTGGTATTTTTCCGAAGTTAGAAGCGGCGAGGCAGTCAAGAAAGACTCCCGTATGTGCCTGACAAGGATCCATCCAGCATGCCCACCAGGGAACAATGCTCTGCCCCTCTAGGGTGTTGCTCCTTTGAGGCCAGAGACATTCGAGTGCCTAAGGTGGAGGCCATGGAGCCATCCTCAGTTGCCCAGGTCAACTATGCTGCAATGGAGCCTTGACTGTGGGAGGGGAAGAGAGAGACAGAGAGAAAGGAGAGGGAGAAGGGTGGATAAGCAGATGGGCTCTTCTCTTGTGTGCCTTGACCAGGAATCAAACCCGGGACTTCCACACGATGGGCCGACACTCTACTGTTGAGCCAATAGGCCAAGGCTCAAATGTTAATCTTTTCAGGAGTGCCCATATTTAATAATAAAGTAGTCCATCATTTAGAATAACTTGTTAGGCTAAAATTGTGTAAGTTTTTTTCTTCTACAGTCCTGTGCCTGTGGGTCATGTGCAAGTGTCGAGCATTTATGAGTGCACGCAAGAATGGAAAGCAGTCGAGCTGGAGATAAGTCCTGACAATTCTTGAAGAAGCACTTTCACTTTGGGGTGGAGCACTTGGAGTGTTACACTTATAGGCATAGTTGCTTTTCCTGTTTTATTTTTTGTCTGTTTATTATTCTCCCAAGTTTATTGTGAAGGTGTGGAATTAAATCAGTATCTATTTTTTCTCAGGTTTCAAGAGCCTTAATATGAGTTTTCTTTAGAATACAGTTCTTTGAGTCCAGCTGGAAGGCACATTCATTGCTTTTTGCTTCTCTGTTTATACCGTCTGGCAAGCGAGTCTGTGCATATTGTTCCCTGAGAACTGCAGGGAGTGCCATTCACACAGACTATACATGGTTGCCTTAGTAGCAGATGTTTCTGCTATTCTGAATTTAGTTTCTCAATCAATCACACTGATAATTATCCTTTACCCAACACTCTTTCCTTGTGGCTCTTAATTCTAAGCTTAAAAGTCTTCTGAGGGTCAACTTAAGAAGCACACTTATGTGAGAAGTGTGAGACTGTGGCTTTCTTTGTTGTGATATCACTGCCAATCTTCTTCCACTTGTCTTTTTCGATTTCTCAAAATTTCTACCATCTCCCTTGAATAATCTGATACATCTTTGTATCTTGAACTCAAATGTTAACAAGGAATATATAGCGTATAACTCAGGACTTGTTTATTTAGTGAGTAGGGTATTGAAAACTGTTTCTCTCTACTGTCCTTCACATACAATTACCCTCTGCTTAAATATTTCTAGTTACAAAAATCCACTGTATTATTAAGCAACCATTTGTTTTTGCTGTTGTTGTTTTTATACAGCTTCGACTGGAAGAAAAATTTTATTAATGCAGTCAAATTTTTCTCACTAAAACTTCAACCCATTCATCTTGTTTGTCTTCAGGAGCTATAAAACATGTCTATTCACTCTTACTGATAAAAAAAAATGTTCAAATAGCCCTGGCCAGCTGGCTCAGTGGTAGAGCACTGGCCAAGCATGTGGAAGTCTTGGGTTCAATTCCCAGCCAAGGCACACAGGAGAAGGGACCATCTGCTTCTCCACTCTTCTCCTTCTCCTTTCTGTCTGTTTCTCTCTTCCCTTCCCACAGCCAAGACTCCACTGAAGCAAAGTTGGCCCGGGTACTGAGGATGGCACCATGGCCTCTGCCTCAGGCACTAGAATGGCTCCAGTTGCCATGGAGCAACACCCTAGATAGGCAGAGCATTGCCCCCTGGTGGGCATGTTGAGTGGACCTTGGTCTGGTGCATGTGGAAGTTTGTCTCTCTGCCTCCCCGCTTCACACTTCAGAGAAATAAAAAAAGTTTTAAATATTTAAAAACATCAATTATGTTGCTCCTTATCTCTTATTTTTTCTTCTTTAAAGGCTATTCATTTCTAATGGTTTTAATAAGGCCCTGGCTGGTTGGCTCAGTGATAGAGCATCTGTCTTGCGTGTGGATGTCTCAGGTCCAATCCCCGGTCAGGGCACACAGGAGAGGCAACCATCTGCTTCTCTACCCTTCCTCACCCCCCTCTTTCTCTTCCTTTTCCACAGCAATAACTCGATTGGTTCAAATGCATTGGCACAGGCGCTGAGTATGGCTCTATGGAGCCTCTGCCTCAGGTACTATGGTTGCGAGCCTGGCCTCAGATAGGGGTTGCTGGATGAATCTTGGTCTAAACACATGCAAGTATCTATCTCTCTGTCTCTCCTCTTACTTGCAAAAGCAAAATAAGAAAAAAATAATTGCTTTAATTAGTTGACCAATCATCTCACTATTTTGGTCACAATCCTCTAATGCAGTGGCAGCACATACTTTTGTGAAGGGCTGGATAGTTATCATTTTAAGTTTTATAAATCATGTGATCTGTGTCACAACTATTTAATTACAATTGTTATGCAAATGAAGCTATAGACAATCCAAAAACCAGTATTAGTCTGTGTTTCAACAAAACCTTATTTACAAAAAGAAGTCTTAACTTAGGTTTGACTTACAAGTCATAGATTGCGACCTCAGTTCTAAATAATAGCTTAACTTGACCATTCTCTTTGATATTTTAGTGCCTCAAGTTAAATATAATATCACAGGTTACCAGAGACTATGATATGAAAATCACTTCTAGCAATGTGGTCAGAGTTCATTTGTTTCTTCAATAGTTACATTACTTTTGTTTTATATATATTATTTATACACAAGTGAAAATTTGTTCACCACCATTTCCTCTGAGACATTATTTTGCATTAATTGATGCCCAGCAAGAAATCCTTCATTCTTTAACTTTAATTCAAATCTTAAAATTAAATCTTAATTTCTACCAGTTAAATTTTATTTTTCATTTATAATTAAAGTGAGCAAATGTTCTGCTGTGCCAAAATAATTGTTAATCTGGATTCTGTTATCACTCTTAGTAGTTAGACATTTTGTTTTATGACATCTGACATCTTACAGTGTACTATCTGTGTAGCCTAACAGTGAAAAGCAATAGATTTGTAATCAGTTTAACAAGAGTAGCTGTGAGATTGGAAAAAGAAATTTAACTTAAGTCTTGATATCCTTATTTGTAAACTGGGTGCGTTGTCAGGACTAAATAAGAAATGCAAAACATGCAAAGGATCGGGCACAAGGCCTAGCATGTTGTAATATTCTTTAGCTGGTCAATGCTGGTAGTGTTTTTATCTTTATTATTGAAGGTTGAATGGGCTAGAAGGGTCGGGTGAGAAAGACAGATCTTTTTTAATGTCTTCATTTTAAAAAGATCACTTTTCAGGAATAACACACATCTTATTCAAATAATATCCTTGGGTTAATGACATAGACTGAATGCTTACTATAGTGTTCCTGTCACTGCTACTGGACACATAAAGAGAGAGAAGCTACTTAGTGGGGGCGATGTGATTTCATTTCCATCCTGTTTGCTCTGAGTGGGAGGCTGGGACTGTGTTTGCCAAATTCTGTTTCCTGTTTAACTTGGAAAAGTTCAACTGATAAAATATTAGCATAATTACTTTGCCATTTTAGGGATACAATAATTAGCATAATGTCTAGGGAAAACTCACTGCTTTTCTTTACACACACTCACAACACTTCACTTCTGGTGTGTGTGTGTGTGTGTGTGTGTGCACTTTCCCCACACCAAGCAATTTTCTGACACCAGCTGGACAGCCTACAGTTCCATTCAATTTTGACACTTATTTAGCACAGACCTCATGGGTTAAATGCTCAGCATGCCATTCCCACAACTTCAGACACAAATAGCAACTCCCGATTATCACCTTTACTTTTAACTAACCACCTATAAATCATGTCATGATTCTTAGTGATGTTAACATTCATAGAAATGATTAATCCAACATTATAAATTGTGAATTCCTTTCCTTTCTTTGTTAAAATTACTTATTTTCCTTCATTCATTTCAGTATCATGTGTATGGTTAATGCATTGTCTTTACCAAGAATTACCATCTCCAAAATCTCAGGCGTAAACTTACCACTCTCTGACACGCAAGTGCTAATTTCATCTCTCTCTGTTATTCCATTCCTATAATTCTCTCACCCACTTGGACTTATCTATTGACCTTGCCAGCTCTTCACGGTTCCTCACTTGTTTCATATGTTTACATAACTCTGTACCCAGCCTATTCCACAAGTTATCATCACAGTATATGTGTCCCTCTCAACCCTCTGACCTCTCAGTTAATCTCTTCAAAAAATTCCAAAAAAACAACAAGGCTTATTAAATCTGATACACCATCCACTCCACGCCTGGACCCAAGCAGCTGAACAAATCTGAAGAAACACAAACTTGTCAGGTTGGCTTATTGTAAATATTTGACCACAAACATTAAGTGAGTCTTTGGCTATTTTGGGTTAATTTACTAATCCTGCCTTGCTAATTTACTCTTTCAATAACTAAAATGATTTGTCATCTGCCTTAAGACTTTTAATTTCCTTATATATCTTCAGTTTTAGCTGATAAAATTGCTTTTTATTGCACTGAGAAGAAACATCAGAAGTAAACTTATTTTCCACCACAAAAACTATCAACTTATAAACAGCTATAAAAATACTCTGTTCTCCCTCTTGCTATAAGGGAAGAATTATTTTTGCTCCTATTTTATCACCTCATCCCACCTGCACTAAATCCCATCTCCTCTCTTCTATTCAAGGACGCTGCTTGTGTAATTATTTCTCTCGCTTGCTTCATTAATTTCTCAACAACTCTGGCTCATTTCCAAATTCAGGCTTGCTATAATATATCCAACTAAAATTTAAAATCCTCCCACAGCCATAAATCTGCCATTTTCTGCCATTCTATTTCTCTGATCCTCCTTAGAATAAAAAGATATACTCTGATAAATTACTAAACTGAATGCTGTCATTATATCACGATTTTTCCTGGAACCACTTCTGTAATCCTTTTTGCTCTGCCCACTCTTCTGAAAATTGTTAGCGCGTCACTGGAGCAAGATTTCTAATATTGCCAAAGACAACGTCCAATTCCTATCTTACAAAGTGTCTCAGAAATACATTGCCTATCTTCCTGTTGTAAAAATGTACTCATTTTTTTCCTGATAACCTTTCGAATTAATAAATTTGTTTATATATTTAATTCTGTACAAGTTTAAATTTTTAAAAAGATTATATTTATTGATTTTAGCCAAGGAGGAAGGAAAGAAAAGAGAGAGAGAGACAGGAACATAGAGCAGTTCCTGTATGTGCCCTGACTGGGGATCGAACCAGCAACCTCTGCGCTTTGGGCCGATGCTCTAACTCAGGGGTCCCCAAACTTTTTACACAGGGGGCCAGTTCACTGTCCCTCAGACTGTTGGAGGGCCAGACTATAAAAAACAAACAAACTATGAACAAATCCCTATGCACACTGCACATATTTTAAAGTAAAAAAACAAAACAGGAACAAATACAATATTTAAAATAAAGAACAAGTAAATTTAAATCAACAAACTGACCAGTATTTCAATGGGAACTATGGGCCTGCTTTTGGCTAATGAGATGGTCAATGTCTGGTTCCATATTTGTTAGCTATAACAAGTGATATGACGCGCTTCTGGAGCCATGACGTGTGCGTCCCGCATCACCGGAAGTAGTACTGTACGTGAGCAATGCCGCGTTGCTTTGCGGCGCCACTACATACAGTACTCCAGGAGCACAGGATGCAGATGCATTCTGTGCTCCTCTCACTGACCACCAATGAAAGAGGTGCCCCTTCCAGAAGTGCAGCGGGGGCCAGATAAATGGCCTCAGGAGGCTGCATTTGGCCCACGGGCCATAGTTTGGGGACCCCTGCTCTAACCAATGGAGCCATCCAGCCAGGGCTGTACCAGTTTAATTTTAAGAAATCTCCAGGCTCAGACATGCTAAATTCTTTTTTAAATTAAATTAATTAATGAGTTAATTATTTTTAAATAAAATTTACTTGGATGACATTGGTTAATAAAATTATATAGATTTCAGGTGTACAATTGTATAACACATCATCAGTATATTGTACTTTGTGTTCATCACCACTAGTGGTGAACCATTTATGCCCCTTATACCCTGTTCTACTTCTCCCCAGTCTCCTTTCCCTCTGGTAATCACCATGCTATTGTCTGTATCTATGAGGGTTTTTTTTCTTAATCCCGTCATCTTTTTCATCCAGCCTTGCAACTCCCTTCCCTTTGACAGGTGTTAGTCTGTTCTCTGTATTTATGATTTCATTTCTATTTTGTTTGTTAATTTATTTTGTTCATTAGATTTCACACAGTTTTCACCTGATTGGCTTATTTCACTTAGCATAGTGATCTCCAGGTCCATTCATGATGTTGCAAAGGGTAAGATTTTCTTCTTTTTTATGTCCGAGTAGTATTCTTTTCTGTAAATATAGCGCAGCTTTTTTATCTACTCATCTAATGATAGGCACTTGGGCTGCTTCCAAATCTTGACTATTTTAAATAATGTTACAGTGAACATGCAGGGATTAAATGTTAGACTCCAAACCATAGAAATATTAGAAAAAATATAGGCAACAAAATCTCAGACATTTCTTGCAGAAGTCTGTTTTCTGGTATATCGTCTCTAGCAAGGTAAACAAAATGAAAAATAAACAAATGTACTACATCAAAGTAAAAAGTCTTTGCACAGCAAAGGAAACCATGAACATAATGAAAAGATGACTTATTGAATGGGAGAATAAATTTGCCATTGACACACCTGTTAAAGTGTTAATATTAAAAAATATAAAGAACTTCTACAATTCAACACCAGGTAGACAAACAATCCAATTAAAAAATGAGTAAAGAACTTGAATAAACACTTCTCCAAGGAGGACATACAGATGGTCAATAGACATATGAAAAGATACTCAATGTCACTAATCTTTACAGAAATGCAAATTAAAACTACAATGAGATATCTCTTCAGAACTGCCAGAATGGTTATCATCAAGAAATCAACAAACAAGTGTTGACAAAGATGTGGAGAAAGAGGGACTGTTGGTAGAAATGCAGATTGATGTGGCCACTATGGATGGCAGTATGGAATCACCTCAAAAAATTAAAAATAAAACTGTCTTGTGATCCAGCAATTCCCCTCCTGGGAATATATCCAAAAAAACTCGAAACACTAATTCAAAAGAATATATGAACCTTTGCTAAATTCTTAAGTGGCTGTATCTAGTCTCATGGCTGTAAAAATCAATTATATGCTGAAGACTCCAAAATTGATATTTCAAAGTTCAAATTACCATTTTAAAATAAGACACACATATCTAACTGCTTACTTATCATCTCCAAAAAGATTTCCAACAAGTATCTCTATCTTCATACCTGAAATATTAAACTATAGATTGCCACTATTTCTGAAACTTGTTTTATTCCTAGGTTTCCTTACCTTAACATGTGGTGTCCAGGTGCCTTGAGAGTCCTCTTTGTTTCCTATTTTTTTCTCACCCTTCATATTCATCTATAAAGAAATCTTATTAGTCTTGCCTTCAAATATACCCAAGGTATGACCCTCTTATGAAACTTCTACAGATATAACTAGGACAAAGCACTGTTTCGTTTCTTTTCTTTTTAAAATTTATTTTAATGTATTGATTTTTAGAGAAAGAGAAGAAGGGAGATAAAGAAGGAAAAACATTGCTCTGTTGTTCCACTTATTTATTCATTCCCTGGTTGATTCTTTTATGTGTCCTGACTGGGGATGAAACCCACAACCTTGCTATATCAGGATGACATTCTATCAACTGAGCTACCCACTCATGGGACAAACCACTCTTTCAATTGACTCCTAATTGGTCTCTTTGCATCCATTTTTGTCTGTCAACATCTACATTCACATAACACTCAGTAAATTTTTATTAAAGTAATAATTATTAGGTAATTTCCGATTCCCTTTTATATTCACATCCAATGTTCTCTCACCTCTTCAATGCATTGCAACCAGTAATCTGCTCTACATTTCCATAATTTTATCATTTAGGGAATATTAAATACATGGAATCATACAGTACATAACATTTTGTATTTTTTTTTCACTCAGCATAATGCTTTGGAAATATGTACAGATTGTTTTGTCTATTGATAGTTCAATTTTTTTATTGTTGATTAGTATTCCAAAGCATGGATATATCACAGTTTATTTCACCATTTACCCATTAAAGCACATGTGAATTGTTTCCTGGTAATGTTTATTATGAATACAGTTTCTATGAACACTGTATATTGGTTACTGTGTTAATATAACTCTTGGTTTTTCTGAAGTAAATGCCCAAGAGTGCAAATTCTGTCAAATACTTATTGTATGCATATATATATTTTAACTCTTAAACGGTTTTCCAGAGTGTCTGAACCATTTTACATTTTCACTGACAACGTAGGACTCAGTCTGTATCTTCATATCTTGATTGCCATTTGGTGTTAGCATAAATTTTTGCTTTAGTCATTCTGATAAATTTGTAGTAACAGCTCCTGTGACTTTTATATAGCATTCCCCTGATGTGTAATGATATTGAACCACGTTTTCATGATTATTTGCTGTTTCTAGTATTATACATATGAAGTGTTTTACCCATTTCATAATTATATTTTTACTGTTACATTTTGAGTTATGTATATTTCTAATTATATATTATATATAATAAATATATATTACATACATTTTTATTGACACATTGTGACAGTATTTTTATGTTGTAGACATAGGTTCCTTTTTTTTAGATGTCTGGTTTACATATTTTTTTCTTTTTTTTAACTTGTGTTTTCATCTCGTTTACAAGATCTTTCACAAATTAAATGCTTTTAATTTTGATGAAGTTCAATTTATTGACCTTTTTTTATAGATCATATTTTTGGTTTAAAGTCTAAACACTCTTTTTCTAGCCCTTAAACTCAAAGATTTTCTCTAAGGTTTCTAGTTTTTCAAATTTATTGTAGTAAAATATACTTTACATAAAATTTATCATCATAACCATCTTTAACTGTATAGTTCAATGGCATTAAATTCAGGCACATTGTTTTAAGCCATTAACACCATCTATCTCCAAATTCTTTTAAATTTTTCAAACTAAAATTCTATATTGTTTAAATAATGACTCTTTAATCCCCCATCCATCTGAGCTCTGGTAACAACCATTCAAGTTTCTGTTCCTAAATATTTGTACACTCTAGGTACTTCACATAAGTGGAATCATATAGTAATTTTCTTTTTGTGACTACTTTCCATAAGGTTTTTAGGTTTGGCACATATTGTAAAATGTGTCTGAACGTCTTTCCTTTTTAAGATGGAACAATATGCCATTGTATGTATATAGCATATTTTCTTCATTCATTGATGATGGATACTTACATTGCTTCTACATTTTGGGCATTGTAAACAATACTGTTATGAACATAGGTGTACAAGTATCTCTTTGAGTTTTTTCTTTCAAATATTTTTGGTTTATACTTAGAAGTAAAATTTCTGTATTATATAAAAATTTTATATATATTTTAAGGACCAGTAAGACTATTTTTTTTAAATGAACCCTGATTTCCTAGTGAGCACCTTGCTTACAGGTCAAGTAACTTTTATTTTTTATTTTAATTTTTAATTGAGTTTTAGAGAGAGAGGAGTGAGAGAGAGAGAGAGAGAGAGAGAGAGAGAAGGAGGAGGAGCAGGAAGCATCAACTCCCATATGTGCCTTGACCAGGCAAGCCCAAGGTTTTGAAACGGCAACCTCAGTGTTCCAGGTCGACGCTTTATCCCACTGCGCCACCAGAGGTCAGGCTATTTTTTATAGTAGTTGTTCTATTTTACATCCTTCCCAAAAATGCATGAAGACCAATTTCTCTACATCTTCACCAACACTATTTTCTGATTTTCTTAGAGTAACCAACCTTATATGTGTGTAGTGGTTTCTTTTTTAACTTTAGTTTTCAATTATGGTTTAAATTTAATATTACTTTGCATTAGTTTGAGGTGTACAGTCTAGTGGTTAGACAATCATATACTTTACAAAGTGTTCTCCCTGTATTTCTAGTATCCACTTGACTGTACATAGTCATTACAGTATTATAGACTATATTTTGTAGGCTGTACTTTATACCCTGTGACTATTGTACAACTACCAATCTCTACTTACTTTTAAAAATATTTTATTTATTGATTTTAAAGAAAGAGAAAGAGAAGGAAGAAGGAAGAGCTGAAAGCATCAACTCATAGTAGTTGTTTCTCATACGTGTTTTGACTGGGCAAGCCCAGGATATGGAACCAGTGACCTCAGCATTCCAGGTTGATGGTTTATCCACTGCGCCATCGCAAGCACAATTTGTGTCAGGCAAATTTGTACTTCTTCATCCCTTCACGTTATGTGGTTTTGATTTGCACTGCCCTAATGATCAGTGATATTGAGTTTCTTTTATGTACTTGTTGGTCATTTGTATATCTTCTTTAGAGAAATGTTTATTAAGTATCTTACTCATTTTTTAAGAAAATTAGATTGTTTTTTGATGTAAGAGTTTTTAATATATTCTGGATATTAACTATTTATCAGATATATAATTTTCAAATACTTTTTCTCATTCTATACATTTGATTCTTTTACTCTGTATGTTGTGCCTTTGGATGCACATAAGTTTTCAATGATTTTGTAGTCCAATTTATTTATTTTTACTTTGTCATTATTTGTTTTTGGTTTATGTATTTTCAGACTCTGGATTTGATATATAGGTATTTATGGTTCTTGTTTTCCTCACGGAATGACTACTTTATCATTATGTAATGACCATTTTTCTCATTAGAAATTTCCTTTGATATGAGGACTAATTTTCTGATCTTAATATAACCTATTTTTGCTCACTACAGTATTTTTAGTCTTTATTGTTGTTGTTTTTGTTTTTTGCAGTTTTTCCTTTGATATTTGTATAGAGAAGAGTGTGTTTTTCCAAAAACAGATTTTCTGCTAAAATACCACCTTGTTGCATGTTGTTGTGAAAACAGGCTTTTCTTAGTGCTTCCCTTCTCTGAACACATCTGTACTCTTGGGTTGCAGACTATTGCAGTGCCCTTTTGGAACATATATCCAGCAGTAAGGAAACCCTGGAAACTCAATGCCACGTCTTTCCTCAAGTTCTGGGCTCCACACAGACTGTCTATCTTCTTTCAAACTCCTAGAGTCTTCCTATGCTTGTTTATTGTTTTGATTTTAATGCTTCATTAAAATATGGAATACCAGAGGTTTACTCTATCTTGGCAGAACCTGAAGCTTTTTCATCTATGTTTTCAAAACATAAATGAGAGAAATTCATTCCTCTGTTCAAACTCAGCAAGGAGATTCCCAGCTGAATTCGAACAAAATCCAAATTCTTTGTAGTGGCCTATAAGGCATACTATGACCTTCAAAAACTGAAAATTTTGCTGATTTAGTTGTCTTCATGGCTCTAGTCACTACTTGTCATTACTTTATGTTTAATCTGTTTCTCCTTCACTATAATTTAACTACGTGAGGGTAAAGACTGTGTTATGTTCATAGATATACTCATAATATAGACTATAATTGTCAATAATATGTTTAAATAAACAAATCAGCTCTTTTATTTTTTTCTAATTACTATTAGTTCAACTGCTATATTTTACTTTCAGAAATATATTTAATAATCAAATGTTACTTCTCCTCCTTCTAATTCACAAAAGTATCTCATATTGCTGGTATATTGTGGGCCAAACAGTAATTACTAACCTATATTAAACATAATAATATTTTCACTTCACATTTCTCTGATGAGAAAGAATAATACTATTTTCTGAGAAAATTTCCAATATATAGGGAATATTTTTCTCTTCCACCCTTATTTTTCATGGTTACACAATTTTTTAAAAATTTCCCTGGCCAGATAGATTGGTTGGTTAAAGCATTGTATCAAAACTGTGAGAGAAGACGTCTTGCCACACAACCAATCAATTAACAAAATAAAGAAATTAGAAGTCTTTAATTTGCAGGAAACAAGGACCGTATGGAAACCTAAGTCAAGTTGTTCAAATCAATGCAGCCCTGAACACAGTTTGGGGTTAAGATTTATAGGAAGAATTACATACTGATTAAAGAATGGGGAGGGGAGAAAGCATAGCAGTAAAACAAAGCAGGGAAACAAGCTTTCTTAAAATGTTTATCTATAGGGTTCATTCAAGGAGAAACATTCTGAGAACACCTGCTACTTCGCAAAGCTAGCCCAAGGCCTCAGTCTGGGAAACCAGCCTTAAGGCCAATAAGGAGTAACTTGCTTTCAGAAAAAGTAAGTTCTGCTAAAAAGTCTCTTTGTTTTAGAAAAAGTAAGTTTCCCAGCCAAAACTTATTTATTTTACAAGCCTTTCTTTTCTACACTTCAGCATCATCCCGAAGTACAGCAGTTGCTGGTTTGATCCCTGATCAGGGCACATATAGGAACAGATAGATGTTCCTGTCTCTGTCCTGCTTGCTCCCTTCTTCTCTATAAAGTCAATAAAACAAACCTAAATTTTCTAAAAAATTATTTTACCCGTTTACACATCATCTCAAACACAGCACTTTTCTGTAGCAGTGATTTTTCTTCTTCTTTGGTTATAGTCTCTATTTTCATCAGGCTCATCTGATAGTTTCTGAGCTCTTCTGTGTTTTTAAGTTAAATATAAATAAGACTACCTTGGAAGAAATAGACTAGAGAAACTTCTGTAAGTAAATAATAATTCTTTGTTGATATAGTTCCATAGATAGCAGTTGCCAAGGGAGAGGAGACATACAATTACTGGACATGTACATTTTGTAAGCACCTGTAAGCTGCCCAGAGCTGTTCTTTCTTACTTATCATATTTTCACTGTTTATTATAAAATATTTTAAAATAAGTATCTCCTATGGTGGTAGGCATTTGAGGAATAAATGTAATCAGGTGGTAATAGTAGAATAAAAAGAGCAATTCTGGTCTAGCATTGATTGCTAAAATGTACATTAGAACATCATATCAATCATAATTTCTAACTTAAATTGCTGAATGAATTCCCTAGTTTCTATTAACGATGATCATTGACCCACATGAAGTCAGATGATTTGAAAAGACAGGTACTGGCCCTGGCCGGTTTGCTCAGTGGTAGAGCATTGGCCTGGCGTGCAGGAGTCCCGGGTTCAATTCCTGGCCAGGGCACTCAGGATAAGTGCCCATCTGCTTCTCCACCCTTCCCCCTCTCCTTCCTCTCTGTCTCTCTCTTCCCCTCCCACAGCCAAGGCTCCATTGGAGCAAAATTGTCCTGGGTGCTGAGGATGGTTCTGTGGCCTCTGCCTCAGGTGCTAGAATGGCTCTGGTTGCACCAGAGCAACGCCCCAGATGGGCAGAGTATCGCCCCTTGGTGGGCATGCTGGGTGGATCCCGGTCGGGTGCATGCGGGAGTCTGTCTGACTGCCTCCCGTTTTCAACTTCAGAAAAATTAAAAAAAAAAAAGGTAGGTGCTCTTGCATTCTGCACAAACAAAAATGTTACATACATGATTTAGTATTAGGTGAAAAAAGAAAAAAATATGTTTAACTACAAAAATCTGTAACATCACTTAAATCTAAACAAAATAGAAGTCATGGGGGTTGTAAAAGGTTGTGACAAACACTCTTTAGTTGTTTCCATGTAGTTACCATATCACTCCATAGCTGTCTGTCTGTGTATTTTAATGCAGTAAGAAATTCTCTACTTTTTTTCCCCTTCTAATTGCTCAGCAGGAATTCACTTAATGTTCATTCTATGATGGCTTTCAAGAGTCTAGAGAAAGATCTGGTATGGGAGATTGAGGTGGGTAATATCATCTGTATTTGTTTAAACGCCTAAGGTATCGTAATGAATTGAAAGGAAACAATTTAACCACAGATGCTTTGAACTGAAGATACACAGGAAACAACTGGAGAATGTGATAGAGTACCTTGAAATCTGCCACACTGCTGAAGGCATTCTTGAGGGAAAAATAAAACATACATTTAAGTGCTGTCTAAACTCCTGTTCTGAAAAACAGGTTCAAAGAGTAGAGAAATCTAACACCATGCAATAATAACTAAAATATTTTCATATTAACAATTTTTGCAAAGCCAAACCCATGCCGTTAGCATGTGAGAAATCTCCAGAAATGTGGATTGAATTAAAATATATGAAAAAATTTAATATACCTTATTCAAATGTAATTCAGGTATGATTTGCATTTGGGAAATAAGATTAAGATGTGCTAAAGAAATAGCAACACAACTTCATGTTATTCAAGTGAGATATACTTTCTATTTAATATTTCAGAAACTTTGGCTAAAACATGTAATTCATAGAAAACCACTTAAATTGAGCCTTTATTCCTTGTAATGTCAAAGGTATTAGAAAACATCATACTTTTTAAAATCAATGATATAAATTTATAACTCAGTATATATATTAAATCTGAACATATGGATTAGGGACACAGTCATATCATAATATAGACATCTATTAATTAGCATTACCTATTATTTCTTGTTTTAAAACAATTTTAAAAAGTTTTCTTTAATAACAGCTCAGTAATGTAGCATGACATATAATTTCACTCAAAACATAATGGAATGATTAAAAGAAATTTTCTGCTGCTATTTAAGTTATTCAAATAAATCAGAATGATTTACTAAATAATGAAGGGATAATTTAGTTTCAAATACAGTTTTATAAAAGCCTATTTTATGAAGTTTATTTATACACAGAGAGAGTTCCTGAAAAACAACCCATTGAAATATAGCAGTTTACATGTAGTGGATTCTATGATGTGTCATCAGATTCTAGCTCCAGGATTATAAGGCGTCTCCCCAGATGCTAACAGTGCTCCCAAGTGTTCTCTGACTTCCAAGAATTGCTCTTGACTTAGAGAACTTTCTCTTCCAAGATGGTGCTCACTCCCAGGCAAGTCTGCATTTGGTCAACAATGAAGGAATACAAAAAAAGCGACTTTCTCATCCCAACTTTTAACAACTGTGAGCCATCCAAGATCCAAAGCTCCGTATGACATCGCTTGAGGCCTTTGTTGTGATTCCATCACAGTGCAATTTATTCCTCTTCCTAATCTTAATCCTGTTCCCTTTTCTCGCAAGTATTACATCTGAGAAAACTCCATTGTAAATTTCTGCACATCAGTTTCCATTTCAAACTTGTTTTCCAAGGAACCCAACCAACAACAGACTGCCTGAATTGGTCTGAGAAGGCAGATGCGAAGATGAGAGCCTGGAGCTATATCGTCCATCAGCTAAAGTAAGGTCAGAAAATTTTTTCTTCTTAAAAGTAAGCCTGACCAAGTGGTGGCACAGTTGAGAGTGTGTCAACCTGGGATACTGAGAACACAGGTTCAAAACCTCGAGGTTGTTAGCTTGAGTGTGGGATCACCTGGCTTGAGCATGGGATCATAGACATGACCTCAAGGTCTCTGGCTTGAGCAAGGGGTCACTGGTTCAGCTAGAGTCCCTCAGTCAAGGCACATACGAGAAAGCAATCAATGAACAACCAAAATGATACAACTACTAGTTGATACTTCTCATCTCTCTCCCTTCCTATCTGACTCTCTGTTTGTCTCTCTCTTTCTTGCTTAAAAAAAAGCACAGGTAGCAAGAATAGCTTTGCAGATTAGCTAGTCATTATAATAAGTACTCATTCTTCCATTGTAGCTTGAAAGCAGTCATAGATACTACATGCATGAATGGGAGTGTCTATGTTCTAATTGAGTTTTATTTATATATACATGCAAGTAGGTCATGAATCATAGCTTCCTGACCCCTGAGATAAACTGAAATTAGGAACAAATCACAAGATTTCAGTGGAACACAAACACAATGATATAAGGTAGCAAAAAAATTGTTATAACTTTTGCCTGATCAGGCAGTGGCACAGTGGATAGAGCATCGAGCTGGGAGGAAGAAGACCCAGGTTCAAAATCCCAAGGTTGCTGGCTTGAGTGCAGGCTTATCTGGATTGAGTGTGGGCTCACCAGCTTGAGGACACATGATCCCAAAGCCACTGGCTTGAAGCCCAAGGTTGCTGGCTTGAGCAAGGAGTCACTCACTCTGCTGAAGACCCCTGGTCAAGGAGTATACGAGAAATCAGTCAATAAACAACAAAAAGAGCCACAACGAAGAACTGATGCTTCTGATCTCTCTCCATTCTTGCCTGTCTTTCCCTATCTGTCCCTCCCTCTGATTCTCTGTCTGTGTCAGAAAAAAAAGTTACACCTTTTACTAGGGTTGAAATGGGTAGTATATTAATAGAAAGACATATAGCCAGACAAAATATTTTATCAAATATTCTGGAAGTGTAGAGAAAAAATATATAAAGAATATAAAATTACATTGCATTTACTAGAGGAAATGGTAGTTTTTAAGAGCTAATAAGAACAAAATGGCACCCTAAAAGGCCCTGGATCCCCCAGGAAAACATTTAAAAAGAACCAGAAACTGGCTGAAATAACTTTATAATAGCTCTGCAAAACAGACAAGGTTTACAGCAGCCAAACAAACACTCAGTCAGGAAACTTATATTAAATATAGTAAAAAATGTCACTGTGTTTTTACTTGTTCTTGATTCATTGCCTTCCCAGCACAGGTTGATCTTGGTATGGAGGAGGTGGCAGACTAGTTCTCAATTTCCTCTTTTGGCTACTGGCATCTGAATGAATGACATTTTTCTTGCTTAAGTCAGACACCATGTGGGAAAAAATAATTATCACACTTTGTGAAGCTGCAGCTTGAGAGACTACAGACCTGCAGACAACAAAGGCACGATATTCTAGGGTGGTGACATATAAGAGACAATCTAAGTGTTCAAGGTGAAGTTAGGTAAGAACTTTGGAGAAATAAATTCAAAGCAACTGAATATATGGGAGAATTGATGAAGCTACACATGGGCCCAGGAAAAATGCATTCTGAGCATAAAACTAAGAAGACTGTCAGGTCTTATGTCAGGTTATTCTCTAGCCTCAAAGAATACCCAATTAATTAACCCCCCCCAAACAAACAAACAAAAAAACTACCTCAACCCAAAGCCAGTTTTGGCAAAGGTGATTATTTTTCCAAATATCTATATTTAAAAAAAAAGTCATATAGAATGCAACAGGACAGGAAAACATGTCCAGTACAGAAAATAAATAGGTCAAAACCATCCCTGAGGAAGCACAGCCAGACTTAATTGACAAAGATTGTAAAAGAGCTGTTTGGAATATGCTCAAAGAGTTCCAGGAAAATGCAGAGCTAAAGTAAATTAGGAAAATTATATATGTAGAAAATAGTAATATAAACAGAAATAGAAATTATAAAGGAAAAATAGAAATGTTGGAGCTAAAATACAGTAAATATATTAATAAATTCACTAGAGGGACTCAGCATCAGATTTGAGCAAGTAAAAAATAATAATGATAAGTGAATTTGAAGACAAAGCATTTGAAATTATTGAATCTGAGGAGCAGAAACAAAAACAAAGCATTTTTTTGGAATTTATGGAACATAATCATCAGATCAATGGATGCATCATGGAAGACACAGGAGGGAAGAGAGAGAAAGAAGCAGAGAAATTTTTTTGAAGAAATAATGGCAAAAAGCTTCCTAAGTTTAATGTAAGATTTAAATCTACATTTTCAGGAAGCTCTACAAACTCAAAGTAGAATATACCCAAAGAGACAATTCAGAATGTTATTGGAAGTTCTAAGCAGATAAATTATGCAAGAAAAAGAAATTGAAAACATCCAAATGGGAAAAGAAGAAGTAAAATTATCTCTATTCAAACATAACATTATATTATATTCTGAAAACCCTAGATAGTCCACAAAAATGTTAGTAAAATATCCAAAATTCATTAATGTTGTAGGATACAAAAATCAAACTGCAAAATCAGTTGTGTTTGTATACACCAACAATGAACAGTTCAAAAAAGAGAATTAAAGAAACAATTCTGTTTATAAGAACATCAAAACAAATAAAATCCTTACAAATAAACTTAACCAAGAAGGTGAATAACTTGTATCCTGAAAACAACAAAACATAGCTGAAAGACATTGTAGAAAACATCAACAAATAGAGATTCTGTGACCACCATCCTGTGTTCATAATTAATGTTAATATTGTTGAGACATCAATACTATACAGAATGTTCTATAGACTTAAGAAGATTTGTAACGCCTGACCAGGTGGTGGCACAGTGGATAGAGCGTTGGACTGGGATGCAGAGGACCCAGGTTTGAGACCCCAAGGTTGCCAGCTTTAGCGCAGGCTCATCAGGTTACAGCAAAAAGCTCATCAGCTTGGACCCAAGGTCTCTGGCTTGAGCAAGTGGTTACTCGGTCTGCTGTAGCCCCACGGTCAAGGCACATATGAGAAAGCAATCAATGAACAACTAAGGTGTCGCAATGCACAATGAAAAAAAACCTAATGATTGATGCTTCTCATCTCTCCGTTCCTGTCTGTCTGTCCCTGTCTATCCCTCTCTCTGACTTTCTCTGTCTCCGTAAAAAAAAAAAAAGAAAATTTGTAACAAAAGACCAATAATGGATGATAGAAATATACAGTCTAAGATTCACATAGACAAAATAATCTTGAAAATAAAGAGCAAGTGGAGGACTCACACTTCCCGATATCAAGTTACTACAGACTGATGTAATCAAATGCTTGGTACTGGAATAAAGGCAAACATATGGACCAATGAAATAAAATGGAAACTCAGACGTAAATCCTTACAGATATGATCAAATATCCTCTGAAAAGGATGCCAAGACCAGTTAAGGAAGAAATGAAGACATCTGTCATAAAGAAGTCTGGGAAAAATAAATATCCAGATATAAAATAAGTTGAAACCTTACTTCATACCATGTACAGAAATTAGCTTAAAATGGAACTAGGAACTAAATGTAAAAGCTAGAACTGTAAAATGTTTAGAAAAATAGCAAAGATATAAGAGAAGCTTTATGATTTGGCTATTTCTTAGAATATGACAGCAAAAGCACAGGCAAAAAATAAAAAGAAAATAAAGGTAAATATGACTTCAATCAAATTAAAAACTTGAATGCATCCAAAAATGCTATAATGAATGTAAAAAGACAACCTATGAAATGGCAGAAGTATTTGCAAAG
This sequence comes from Saccopteryx bilineata, assembly GCF_036850765.1. NCBI lineage: Eukaryota > Metazoa > Chordata > Mammalia > Chiroptera > Emballonuridae > Saccopteryx > Saccopteryx bilineata. Next base: position 47,343,143 of record NC_089502.1, read on the forward strand.
TATATACCTTATTAGAGAATTAATTTCCAGAATATATAAAGAAATCCTTCAACTCAACAATAAAAGAAACAACATAATTAAAAATGGGATAAGACAATTATATACTTTACAAAGTGTTTCACCCGGTATTTGCAGTATACACCTGACACCATACAAAGTTGTTGCAATATTATTGAATATGCTGTACAGATGAAACTAATATAAAATAAAACTGAATGTAAACTATAATTGAAGAAAATTGTTTTAAATGGGCCAAGGACTTGAATAGATATTTCCACAAACACGATGCCAAAAATCACTCGAACAGATGCTTAACATTGCTAATTGTGTTATTTACTTTGAGCTGACAAAAAGAAATACCACAAACTAAGTATCTTAATATATTTTCACACCTTTCTGGAAGCTAGGAAGTCTAAGATAAAGGTACCAGCTATTTTGGTTTCAGGTGACAGTTATCTTCCTGCCTTGGAGACCATTGTACTCTCATTCTGTCCTCACATGGTGAGGAGAGAACTCTGGTGTCTCTTCCTCTTCTTATAAGGACACCAGACTTACTGGATTAAGACCCTGTGGCTATGACCCTATTTGATCTTAACAACTTCCATAAAGACCCCATCTCTATATACAGTTACATTGGGCGCTAGGGTCTCAATGCATGAATTTTGGAGAACATGAACATTGAGTCTGTAACACTAATCATTAAGAGAAAATGGTAATAAAACCAAAATGATATATCAATTCATACCATTAGGATGACTATTATAAATAAAATAAAAACATAAAATAAGTGTAGGTGAGGATGTGTATTGCTGGTGGGAATATAAATGGTGCACCTGCTATGGAAAACAGAATGGTGGTTCTTCAAATTTTAAACATAGAATCACCAGCAGTTTCACTTCTAGGTATACATACAAAAATATTGAAAGGAAACACAGTGATATTTGAACACCAGTGTTCATAGTAGTAACTAATGCTAGTAGCATTATTTACAATAGGAAAAAATAATAACTTAGCTCAACCAAGCAGTGGTGCAGTGATTAGATCAACAACCTGGGATGCTGAGGACCCAGGTTCAAAACCCCAAGGTCGGCAGCTGGAAAATAGGCTCATCGGCTTGAGCATGGGATCATAGACATGACCCCATGGTCATTGACTTTAAGCCCAAGGTCTCTGGCTTAAGCCTAAGGTCACTGGTTTGAGCAAGGGGTCACTGGCTCTGCTGGAGCCTCCTGGTCAAGGCACATATGAGAAAGCTTTCATTGAACAGCTATGGTGCTGCAACAAAAAATTGATGTGTCTCAGAGATACTGCTACTGTATGTCCTTGTCTCTCCCCATCTCTCTCCCTCTCTTTCTCACTTAAAACAAATTAAAAAAAACCCAACCAAACAAACAAACAAACAAAACAAATTGTCAGGTGAATGAATACACAAATTGTGGTAGATAAATACATGGAGATATTATTTAACCTTAAAAAAAGGGAATGAAGTACTGATATGTGCTACAAAATAAGTGAACCTTGAAAATATTATACTACGTAAAATAAATCAGATGTAAAAGTACAAATATTGTATTTTTCCACTTATATGAGATAACTAGAATGGTCAAATTTATAGTGACAAAAAGTGAAATAGTGTTGTATGGGGGAAAAAAAGAAGAGGGAATAAAAGTTATTTCGTAATAGGTACAGAGTTTCAGTTTGAACTGATAAAAATGTTTTGGAAAACATTAGTGACGATGGTTATAAAACAATGTGAATTTACTTAATGCCAGTGAATTGTATTGTACATTTATGCAACACACAAGCAAAACAAACTTGTAGACCAGCACAATAGTATGGTACTTACCAGAGGGAAAATGGGGTGGGAGAGGATGACCTGAGTAAAGAGGGACAAATATACAGAGTGGGTCAAAAAGGTTTACAGATGTGAGTACATAAAACAGAGTTTTTTCTTGTACTATTATTTATTTTCCATACCAAACAATTGTAAACCTACTTTTGCCCCACCCTGTATGGTGACAGAAAGAAACTAGACTTCAGGTGGTGAAACACAATGCAATACACGTATTATATATTATAGACTTGTACACCTGAAATGTATATAATGTTATTAACTAATGTTATCCCCTAATAAATTTAGTTTTTAAAACCTGTCATGAATTGGAAAAGATTACTAGTAATTTATAAAAAAAATAAAAGCTAAGTGTGAAAGTGAGATATATGTTTGGCAGCCTATAAAGAGGCTTTTTTGTTCTGCAATTGGAGGGCAAAACCCATTGAGAATCAGATTAATAATATAGTTACAAGATTAAGAGATTTTAAGGGAAGGCTGAATCCTCAATACGTATAGGGAAGTCTACTGAAGACCAGAACTCTAACTGGAAAATAATTTGATAACACATTATAAGGGACATCTGGCTCAATGGAATTGAATCTATTTACTTTTGACACACTTCTGATTCTTTGGAATTTCAGAATGGACCTATTTTCCCCCTCATTTCTTGGACTGTAGAATTTTTTTTTTTTTATAGAGACAGAGAGTGAGTCAGAGAGAGGGATAGACAGGGACAGACAGGCAGGAATGGAGAGAGATGAGAAGCATTAATCATTAGTTTTTCATTGCACGTTGTAACACCTTAGTTGTTCATTGATTGCTTTCTCATATATGCCTTGACTGCGGGCTTTGAGCAGACCGAGTAACCCCTTGCTGGAGCCAGCGACCTTGGGTTCAAGCTGGTGACCTCAGGGTCTCGAACCTGGGTCTTCAGCATCCCAGTCCAATGCTCTATCCACTGCGCCACCGCCTGGTCAGGCATTTTTTTTTCTTTTTTTTTTTCTTTTTTTTTTCTTTTTTTTATTCATTTTAAAGAGTGGGGGGGGGAGAGAGAGAGAGAGAGAGAGAGAGAAGGGGGAGGAGCAGGAAGCATCAACTCCCATATGTGCCTTGACCAGGCAAGCCAGGGTTTTGAAGCGGCAACCTCAGTGTTTCCAGGTTGACGCTTTATCCACTGCGCCACCACAGGTCAGGCAAGACTGTAGAATTTGATGTAGCAATGGGGAAGCCAAGTAGAAGCCTCTGAAACGACACACCTAACATCTTGGCCAAGATATTCCATCCCGGTGAGACAGATACAGGTTAATGTTACCCTTAGAGACCTAAAAGATGTAGGAGCAAATGTAGTAATCGTTATCATATGCCAGGTTATTTTACCACTTCTGCCCTATAAGATCTAAACAGCCTCACCAGGCAGTGGTGCAGTGGATAGACAGAGCATCAGCCTGGGATGCTGAGAACTCAGGTTCGAAACCCTGAGGTCACCAGCTTGAGTGCAGGCTCAGCAGCTTGAGTGCAGGGTCTATGGCTTGAGCGTGGGATCATAGACATGACCCATCGTCACTAGCTTGAACTTAAGGTCATTGGCTTGAGCGTGGGCTCATCAAAATGATCCAGTGGTCATTAGGTTGAGCCCAAGGTACCACTGGCTTGAAGCCCAAGGTACTTGGCTCGGTTGCAGCTCCCTGTCAAGGCATATATGAGACATATGAGAAGCAATCAGTGAACAACTAAGGTGCCTCAACTCCGAGTTTATGCTTCTCATCTCTTTGTCTTCCTATTTGTCTGTATCTGTCCCTCTATTCCTCTCTCTCTCTCCCTAAAAAAAAATCTAAACTGACTCTAGAGCAGTGGTAGTCAACCTTTTTATACCTACCACCCACTTTTGTATCTCTGTTAATAGTAAAATTGTCTAGCCGCCCACCAGTTCCACAGTAATGGTGATTTATAAAGTAGGGAAGTAACTTTATAAAATTTATAAAGCAGAATTACAGCAAGTTAAAACATATAATAATACTTACCCACCAAGTACTTTATGTTGGATTTTCGCTAAGTTTGGCAGAATAAATCTTTATAAAACAACTTACTATAGTTAAATCTATCTTTTTATTTATACTTTGGTTGCTCTGCTACTGCCCACCATGAAAGCTTGAATGCCCACTAGTGGGCAGTAGGGATCAGGTTGACTACCACTGCTCTATAGACTCCCACTTGACTAAATAGCAGTCCCAGTTGCAGCTATTAGGACACATGTTTTGTTAGAGTAGATAAGCTTGCACTTGGGTACATGGCATGTGGCTATTAATTTAGTGAATGGGTTATTTTTTACTTTTATCAGTAAGGAGTATCGAAAATATTCTGCATTCACTTGGAACTAATTGGAGTACATATTTATAATCTTGCCCTGGGGCTATGCTAACTCTTTTGCTCTTCTCATAATGTCATGTGAAGACACCTGGGCCCTCTGAACATCTTTGTAATTATATAGTTCAAAAGGACCCCGATGAGATGGACATTTTGCAGAAAATCACTCCAGTCCAATATCTTAATAATAGCATGCTAATCAGGTTAAATGAGCAAGAATTGGCAAACATATTAGCAACAGTGGTGGAGTTTAGCTCATACCAGTTCCTGAAAGTCAATTATTTAATTTTCAGGAATTTTACAAGTAGTTGCTAAAAATTATCTTTAATAAAATTCAATTATATAAACTTATTTCAAACAAAATTACTATTGATAAATACTGAAAACTTTGAAATTGAATTCTGTAAAGCATAAGTGGATTTGTTTTAGATTTTTTTTTACCAATATGCTTACAACATCTCTTATTTTTGTTTTTTTTTTCTTTTGCAATGTAATCTTGTTGTTTTCCAAAGGAGTGGTGTCAATTTCCCCTGTCTTTGAATATGGGATGGTCTTTCAGCTTGTTTTGAGCAATAGAAATGCCTCTGCTATGACTCTCTTTAACTTCTCTAAGGTATACCTTTAAGAGCCCTGCAGCTTCTACTATTGTCTCTTGAAACATTCCTTGAAAATAATGTGCCATGCTTTGCCCTGGTAACTACATAGAAATTCCCACTTGGAGGAGAACCAAAGGTTCTGGCTGACAGACCTACCTGGCAGCCATGTGACTGACGGTGGCCATTTTGGAATGCCCAATTCAACCGTCACCCCAAGTGATAGCTCATAAAGCTGAAGAACTGCTGTTTCAACCCACAGAATCATGTGAAATCACAAATTGGTTGTTTTAAGCCACTAAGTTTTGGAAGGTTTTGCTCCACCAAAAATAGATAACTGACACTGTAATTAAACAACCCATTTCTCTTGAAAGGACTCTAACAAGAGGCTCAGTAAATGACAGAGAGGATAGAGATCCTAAACTTTTTAGGATAGGATAATAATGCTGTAGACTCAGATGATGTTCCTGTAGTTTGGCTGTAATTTTAACTGTCCAACCAGCTGCAGTGATTCTGGGTAACTGCAGCACTACAGGAACTGTTACCAAAAGTCATCCTTTTCAATGTATTCAAAAGTAATGGTAAGTTAAAACTGAATACAAGTTTTCACAAGCCAAGTAAAAACCTCTAAAAAAACCTTTTTTTTATAAAGGTCTTAAAAACAGTTTCAATTGTATTTTTGGAAGAAATATAGGTGGATTATTCTCTAGTTTAGCATACATCAAGTCTCTTCAACACAGCCTGTTAAAGCCCATGAAAGTGTTTGATGGAATGTTATAATATTTACTAACACTAAAGATTAACCTTAAACTGTCAAATTATCTCATTAATGAGTGCTGAATGAACCCACACGAAAAGACATGGCTCATATTTTGACAGAACTGGGACTGATTTTCAAAATATAGTTGTATAGCATTCTCTCTAATATACATATCACAAAGAACTTGGAAAAAAGGCAATCAGGACAGATTGTAAAGCTGCAGATTAAGCCTCTTTTATATTACATTTATAAAGTCTAGAGTTTTTGAAAGAACAGCAGTGTAAATGCTTTGGGTAGCAAAATTGCAATCAAAATTCATTCACACTTAAAAAGACCATTTCATCTGAAAATCTCCATGTTCTTCTTAATATCAGGGCTTAGAAGACCTTAAAAAGGTCTTCCTACTTCCAAGTATATATTTAAATGTACCGAATAGTTAATAAAGCCTCCAGCTGGCACAGAGTCTCTATCTTAGAAGTTTGGGAAATAGCAATAAATTATCTTTCATGTCAACAAATTTTTTCCATTCTTTGTACTTTTTCTTATCATTAATTCATCCTGTTATTACTTTAATTTAGGACATATTGGCGTCATACTTAGTTTATTACAGTAGCCTAACTGGTTTCTCTGTCTCATCTTAACTTCACCTAATTACTTCTGAACACTCCTTTCGCAGTGCTTTTCTTAACACTTCTCCTATTTTAAGTTTCAGTTCAAAGACATCTCACTGCTCCTGAAAAACATTACTAAAATGCCCTGATCTGGTACTCAAGACCCTCCAATATCTTGTTGAAACCTACCTCCTCAAATGTATTTAGCTTTACATATAATGTGTCTTTTATAATTCTTCATATGAACTCAGATTCAATTCAATTAATGTCAAGTTTCCTACAATCAGTGATTATTTTACCCAGTAAAAAATGTCCCTCACTTCTTTTTTTTCTTATTCCTTTTCCAAGGGAAAGGAGGGGAGACAGAGAGACAGACACCCACATGTGCCCCAACCAGGATCCAACTGGCAAACACTATCTGGGGCTGATGCTCTGCCCATTTGGGGACATGTTTGTAACTGAGCTATTTTTAGCACCTGAGATAGAGGCTTCATGAAGCCATCCTCAGTGCCCGGGGCCAATGTGCTTGAACCAACCAAGTTATTGGTGTGGGAGGGAAGAGAGAAAAAGAGAAGAGAGAAGAGAGAGTAGGAGTGGTGCAGAAGCAGACAGTCCTTCCCCTGTGTGCCCTGACTGAGAATCAAACCCAGGACATCCATACGCCAGGCTGATGCTCTACCACTAAGCCAACAAGCCAGGGCGTTATTATTTATTTTTATAACAAACTTAATTCAAAATATATTTTTGATAATATAAAAACAAAATTTTGATTTTAAATTACATTTTTATTATCTCAGTATGTATTCCAATTTAATCACTTCATGATAAAAGATTCAATGATAGAGCTAGAACCTGAGATAGAAAAAAAAAGAGATATCATTTGAAATAAGGGACAGCAAAAACAAGTCAATTTCTTTAAAAAATGTTCTCTTGACTCATTTTTTTTTAATTGAGAGGCAGGGATGTAGGAAGGCAGAGAGACAGACTCCCACATGCACCCTGACCAGGATCCACCAGGCAAGCCCACTAGGGGGCATGCTCTGCATATCTGGGGCCATTGCTCTGAACTGAGCTATTTCAGTGCCTGAGGAGAGGCCATGAAGCCATTCTCAGCACCTGGGGCCAAATTGCTTGAATCTAGCTATGGCTGCAGGAAGGAGGGAGAGAGAGAGATAGAGAGAAGGGAGAAGGGTGGAGAAGCAGATGACTGCTTTTCTTGTGTGCCCAGACTGGGAATGGAACCTGGGACTTCCACATGCCAAGCTGATGCTCTGCCACTGAGCCAACCAGCCAGGGTTTCTTGACTCATCTAAGTAGAATTGGTTACTGTCTTTTATGTCCACACTCAAACCTATATATATATATATATATATATATATTATTTTATCATGGCATTATTAATACTTAATTATAGTTACTTATATATTTGTTAATTGCCTCCCAGTACAGACCTGGTTTATTTTTGTAATCCTTAGGTATTATACCTGAGTCATAAGAGATATATTATTAAAGTTTAAATGTGATGCCAGAGAGAAATTTGCTCAAATGGAACAGGCAAATTTATGTCAGAAAAATAATGTTTTACAACATTTCTTTTACAATATAGATCTTTTTTTTCATTTAAACTTCAGTCAGAGAAATCACTTGACTCAAGTTCTCAGCTAATGAATTATTTTTCAGCTGTGTTTATTATGCTATTTAAGCCAACTGCTAAAATCTTTAAACTGTGTTATTTTCAGGATTTGCAGGACACTTTTTTCTTTTACATTTTAGTAAATAAAACTTAGGTACATTAACGTGTGCAATGAAACAAAACTGTACAACTTGTTATGTTTCTATCTATCTATTTGCTCAGTGGTAGAGCATCAGCCTGGCTCGTGGATGTGCCCAGTTCAAGTTCAAGTCACGGCACACTGGAGAAGTGACCATATGCTTCTCCTCCCTCCCTTTTCCACTTTTCTCTCTCTCTCTCTCTCTTCCCCTCCCACAGCCATGGCTCGACTGGTTCAAATACATTGACCCCAGGCACTGAGGATGGCTCAGTAGAGCCTCTGCCTCAGGTGCTAAAAAATAGCTCAGTTGCAAGCATGGCCCTAAATGGGGGTTGCAGGGTGGATTCCAGTTTGGGTGCATGAGGGAGTCTGTCTCTCTGTCTCCCCTCCTCTCACTTGGAAAAGAAGGGGAAAAAAGATAAATAATACCACAAATACAGATATTGATTTTCTGGAGATTGGTTATTCACCACAAGAAAAAAAAAAAGAACATTTTTATATACAACCATTTGTAACAATAATGTTCATATGTCTCCTTCTTGAAAGACAAAGTCTTAAGTTAAATGAAAAGAATGCTAAGGCTGACAAAAAGACAAGTCTCCTGGATTTCCTTGTAGTTGAGGATCTAAGTTTCTAGGTCAAATGTTCTTTGATGTAGCTCTGTTTATCTATAGCTAAATGAACACTAATCTTGGCTTAGAGACATGGACACATTTTGATTCTTTACAAATACAAAAACCCTTTGGTATTTTAACCACTATTAGATTAGAAGACAGTTGTCAATCATAATCCACTTTTTCCTTCTGTCAAACATATTTCCATTCTTATTCTAATTTCCTAAAATATCTTTTAAAAATAACTGCAATACATACTAACAAAAATAGATTATTTTATTTATATGTTTAAAGAGATGTGTGTCTGTGTGCACACATGCAGTATACCTCTGTAAAGTGAAACATTGTTAAAATACTAGTTTTGGTTTAGCTGCCACTTCTCAGAAAATAATGTTATTGGGCAATGTAATTAACTGAAAGTCCTTTGTGCCTCATGCAATTTATCATCTTCTGATTTTATCTAAAATTTTTTGTCTGGAGGAGGATGCCACCAAAATGACAGACTAGGGAGGTTAGAGCTCTCATTCCCCCACAGACAGTGCAAGAAAAAAGCCATAGGTTGTCTAAAGCAACTGGGTAGGTGTTCTGGAAAACAAAGATTTATAGCAACCAAAAAAAAACATGCACAAGGCGGAAAAAATCTTCAAAAGAGTAAGTATTCAGATGTTTTTACTTGTTCTTTATATAACTTCTCCTCAGTGTGTTGGTAATTTGGGTCTTGAACAGGTGCATTCCAATTTCTAGGTCCTTTCCCTTAAATTGGAAAGAACAGAGTAGGTATTATTTGCAAATCATTGTGCGAGTTTCTTCTATCCTGTCTGTGAGATACCTGAAGAGCTGACTTACTAATATCTGTTTTTCATAACTTTTAATGCAGGCAGAAAAGTGTGGGCATTTTCTTGAGATGAGAAAGTCCGAGAGAAGACATACAATATACCATTTTAAGGCCTAGAGGAAAAGCTAAAGGACATACTAAAAAAAATTGGGTCATTTAAAATGAGCCTTGTGGACAGAAGAATTCAGAAAGCTACGCACATTGCCAGACAAGATGCATACGTAAAAAGACCTGAGAAGGCTTTAAGCTTTCACAGTGGGATGATCAGTAGTCTCAGATTATACCTAGATAATCATCAAAGGGATCCTTCAACAAGAATTGGTATATATAATCTGAAAGTGGCTGTTGCTCTCTTTTTCTTACTGTTACTTTTTGTTTCCTGCTATACTGTCACATTAGCTCAACACTAGTAAAAAAAAACACACACACACAACAAAAAAACAAACAAAAAAACAAACATAAAAAATAACCCAGAACTCAGTGAGTACACATGACAAAAAATTTTTGTAGAAATACTTTGAAATAATCTCAAAACACATGGACTACTACAGTTTTTAACCATAAAAAAGCAACACAGAGAAAAAGAAAAATCTCATTTCCAGTTACTTCAGTATAATAATCAGCTACCCATTTTTGAAAAACAACAAAATTAAAAACATAAGTAAAACAAAGAAACAGAAAAATATCACTCACAAATGTACGAAAACAAATAGAAACTATCATTATGGACCATCAGACATTAAATTTATTAGACAAAGACATTAGAACAACTGTCTTAAATATACTTAGCTAAAAGATAACACAGCAAATGAGAAATGTGACATGGATAAAATAAGAATATCAACTAAGAGATAGAAATAACAAAAAGGAAATCCTGGAGCTGAAAACTAGAATAATGACAATTTCAAAGATTCATTAGCTGAGTTCATCAATAGATAAACAAGGAGCGAATTAGTGAATTTGCTTACAAGGCATTTGAGATTATTTAGTCTGAGAGACACAGTGAGAAAAATAAAGAAAATTGAATAGATCCTAAAGAACTTGTGCAAAACACTCAAGAAAACCAACACATAGATTATGTGAGTCCCAAAATGATGAGAGAAAAAGGGCCAGAAATATTACTTGAATAAATATTGACTGAAAACATCCCAAATTTGAGAATCTACAAATCCCAGAAGCTCAATGAACTGTACATTAACATTGAAACACATTTTATTTATACTTTCGTAAAAGAAAGACAAAATGAGAGTCTTGAAAGCAGCAATGCAGAAGCAATTTGTTATACTCAATAAGGTTTTTACTTTTTTTTTTTTTTTTTTTTTAAGAGAGACAGGAACATCGAGCTGTTCCTGTATGACTGGGGATCAAACCAGCAACCAATGTGCTTTGGGACAATGCTCCCACCAACTGAGCTATCCATCCAAGGTTTAATTTTTTTATTTATTAGATTTTTACAGAGACAGAGAGAGGAATGGGAGAAGAAGGGAGGGGGAAGAGAAGCATTCATTTTTTGCTCCTCATGTGTGCCCTGACTGGGGATCAAACCTTGTCATTTCAGATGATGATATAACCAACTGAACTAACTGGCCAGGGCTTAACTAATTTCTTATAAGAAATTTTATATGCCTGGCCTGTGGTGGCAGAGTGGATAAAGCATCGACCTGGAACGCTGAGGTTGCCGGTTCAAATCCCTAGGCTTACCTGGTCAAGGCACATATGGGAGTTGATGCTTCCTACTCCTCCCCCCCTTCTCTCTGTCTCTCTCTCTCTCTCTGTCTCTCTTCTCTAAAATGAATAAATAATTAAAAAAGAAACCTTATAGACCAGAATACACTGACTGTCAATTGATAATTCTTTATTGCAAAACTACTCTTTAAAATAGAGGTAAAATTATGACATTCCCAGGAAACAAAAATGGAAGGAGTTCATTACCACAGGACTGGCCCTATGAGAAGTACTAAAGGAAATCTTTCCAAGTGAAAGAAAGTTAATAATACCAAGATATATGAAGATATAAATATTTACAGTAAACATAAATAAATGAGCAAATATAGAAGTCAGTGTTTCTGTAAACTGGGTTGTGACTCTAATTATTATTATATACAGAATTTATTTATTTATTTTGCTTTCACTTTATTTTTTCTTTTTATTATTATTATTAATTTTAATGGGTGACATTGATAAATCAGGGTACATATGTTCAGAGAAAACATCTCCAGGTTATTTTGACATTTGATTATGTTGCATACCCCTCACTCAAAGTCTAATTATCTTCCGTCACCTTCTATCTGGTTTTCTTTGTGCCTCTACCCTCCCCACCTACTCCCCCCTACCCTGGTAACCAACACCCTCTTGTCCATGTGTCTGAGTCTCATTTTTATGTCCCACCTATGTATGGAATCATATAGTTCTTAGTTTTTTCTGATTTACTTATTTCACTTAGTATAATGTTATCAAGGTCCATCCATGTTGTTGTAAGTGATTCGATGTCATCATTTCTTATGGCTGAGTAGTATTCCATAGTATATATGTACCAAAGCTTTTTAATCCACTAGTCCACTGATGGACACTTGGGCCAGAATTCAAAAGACAAAAGCATAAAAATAATTAAAAATCTATGTTATTGTGCACAGAATATATAAAAATATAATGCTTGGTATCTACAACATACTAGGTAACAGTAGGACATATAGGAGTAGAGTTCTTATATGTGAGTGAATTCAAGTTCCTATTAAATCAAATTAGTTAGCTTTAGAATTGTTATATGTTGTCCTCAAGGTAACCACAAAAACACTCTCTATAAATTGTATACAAAGAGAACTTGAAAGGGAGTTCAACGTGCCACTAAAAAAGTCAACTAAACACAAAATAAGACAACAATGGAGGGGATGAGAGACAAAAATGTTAAAAAAGCTGTGAGTTATACAGAAAACGTAACAACCAGGCTGAAGTAAATCCTTTCTTATCAGTTCCTGATGTAAATGCAAATGAATTGAAATGAAAGAAAGAGAGAGATTAGTTCAATGAATTAAAAGAAAAGTTGTTCTAAAGTAAACAACTATATGTTGTTTACTTTAGATCTAAAGCTACAGATAGGTTGACAGTGAAAGGATAAGAAAACATATTTCATGCAAATAGTGACCATTTTTCTGTTGTGAGACACTTAAGTTGTTTTAGCTATTGTGAATTATGCTGCCATGAACATGGGTATGTGGATATTTCTTTGAGGTACTGATTTCAATTTCTTCAGATATTCACCCAGGAGAATAAGATGACTACATCATATGGTAACTCAATTTTTAATACTTTGATGGAACACCATACTGTTTTCCATAATGGCTGCACCAATTCACATTTCCACCAACTGTGTATAAGTGTTTTCTTTTCTCCACATCCTTGCTGACTTTTTCATCTCATCTTTTTTTATAATAGTCAGGTAATAAGTGTGAGATAATTTCTCGTTGTGGTTTTCATTTACCTTTCCCTGATGATTAGTGATGTTGAGCACCATTTCATATACCTATTGGCCATCTGAATATTTTTTAGAAAAAAAAATGTCTGTTTAGGTTTTTTGCACATTTTTAAATTTAGTTATTTGTTTTTTTTGTTTTTTGTTTTGTTTTGTTTTTTTTTTTTTTTTTGGTAGGTGAGAGGAGGGGCGATAGTGAGAGAGATTCCCAGACTGCCAGATGCACCCTGACTGGATTCACATGGCAACCCGCTCTGGGGGCCAATGTTAGAATATAGAGCTATTTTTAGCAGTTGATGCACTTGGGCCAACGGAGCCACTTTTAGTTCTGGGAGATACATTCGAACCAATCAAGCCGTTGGCTGCAGGTGGGAAGAGGGAGAGAAAGGAGAGGGGAAGAGAAAGGGGGAGTGAAGCAGATAGTTGCTTCTTCTGTGTGCACTGACTGGGAATCAAACCCAAGAGATCTACTGCTTTATTTATTTATTTATTTATTTATTGCTATTAAGTTCCTTATATATTTCAACTATTAACCCTTATCAGAAATATTATTTTCTAATATTTTCACTCATTCTATAGGTTGTTTTTTAATTTTTTTTACTGTTTGCTATGCAAATAGTAGATAAATAAGTTCTGAAGATCTAATTCACAGCATAATAAATATAGTACACGGTATTGTATTATAAACTTCAAAGTTGTTAAGAAACTAAATCTTAATTGTTCTTGACAAATAAATAACTATATGATGTGATAGAAGTGTTAGTTAATGCTACAGTGGCAATAATATTGAAGTATGTAAATCATCAAACCGACAATTTGTACACCTTAAATTTATACAACATTATGTCAAATAAAGCTCAATTAAAATGAATTAATTAAATGGAGCAATCTAAAAAAGTAAAAATAAAGAAAGGAATTTATTATAAGGTATTGGCTCACATGATTATGGAGTTTGAGAAGTCTAACAATCTACTACAAGCAAACTGAAAATGAAGAAATCACTGGTAGAGTTGCAAAGCGTAAGTCCAGAAAGCAGTGGTATAGATTTTAGTTCCAATCTGAAGGCCTGAGATCCAGGAGCATTCTGGGCAGGAGAAGAAATATTGCTAAACTCAATCAGTGAGGGAGTGAGGGAGGGGAGAGAGAGAGAGAGAGAGAGAGAGAGAGAGAGAGAGAGAGACTGACTCTGAGATTCCTTCCTTTCACTACATTTTCTGTTCTGTTAAACCCTAAATGGATTGCATGGTGCCCATTCACATTAGAGAAGGCCATCTGCTTTACATAGTCCACCGATACGATGCTAATCACAGACACACACAGAAATGCTGTTTCACCAGATAACTGGTCATTTGGTAATCAAATCAATTTGACACATAAAATTATCACAGTTACAAAACATTGCTGAAAGAAATTAAAGAAGACACAAATAAATAAAACAGTCCATGTTCAATGACTGAAAGATGTAATATCATTAATACATCAAAACTACCCAGAATATCTCATAGACTCAATTCAATGCCTATCAAAATCTCAATGATGTTATTTTTATAGAAGAGTAAAAAAAAAAATTCCAGAATTCATTTGGAATCTCAAGTGATCTGTAAAACTCAAAAAACTTATAATGAAACAAAGTAGGACAACTCACACTTCCTGATCTAAAACTTACTACAAAGCCACACAATTAAAGAAATATGGTACTGGATTAAGAACAGACAGACACACCTTTGGAATAGAACAGAAAGCCCAGAGATAAACCCTCACCTGCATACTCAGTTAATTTTTGACTAGGGTGTTAAAAACATAAAAGGAAAGAGGAGTTTTTACAGCAAATGATGCTAAGAAACCTGGATAGCCACATGCCAAAGAGTTAAGTTAGACTCTTACCTTACAACCATACAAAAATTAACTCAAAATGGATTAAATATCTGAACATAAAGCTGAAATTATAAAGTTCTTAGAATACAACAAAGAAAAAAATCTTCATAACATTGGATTTGATAATCATACCTTGGATCTTACACTGAACGCAAGGCAATGAAAGAGAAAATGGATAAATTGAACTTCATCAAAATTAGTACTGGTTTGCATTAAAGGACATTATCAGGAGAGTAAAGATGCAACTCAAAGAATGGGAGAAAATATTTTAAATCATATATATTATAGGAGATTAATATTCAGACTATATAAACAAGTTCTACAAGTGAACAATAAAAACCTAACAGCTTAATTCAAAAATAAGCACTCAAGTAAACATTTCTTTGAAAAAATGAACATATGTCTATAAAACACATGTAAAGATGCCAACATCAGTAGTCACTTGGGAAATGCATATCAAAACCCCAATAATATACTATTTCACACACATTAAAATGGTTATTATTAAATTAAAAAGGAAAATGAATGTTGGCAAAGGTGTGGAGAAATTGGAACTCCTTGCTGGTAGAAATGTATACATACAGTGCAGGTTCTGTGCAAACAGTATAGAAGTTCTTCAAAAAATTTAAAATAATCTTACCATATGATTCAGATATTATACTTTTAGGTACACATCCAAAGAATGGAAAGTAGGTACTCAAGCCCTGGCTGGTGGCTTAGTGGATAGAGTGTCAGCCTGGCATATGGACGTCCCAGGTTTGATTCCCAATCAGGACACACAGGAAAAGTGACCATCTTCTTCTCTCCCCCTTCTCTCCTTCTTCTCCTGTAGCTCGATTGGCTCTAGCATGGTCCTGGGCACTGAGGATAGCTCCATTGGAGACCGTCAGCCTCAGGTACTACAAATAGCTCGGTACTTGAGCATCAGTCCCAGATAGTGGTTGCCCAGTAGATCCTGGTCAGGGTGCATGTGAGAGTCTACCTCACTATCTCCCTTCCTCTCACCTAAAAAATAAAAAAATTCAAAAGAAATAAGGTACTCAAACAGATACTTGTACACAAATATTTATTGCACTGTTTTTCACAATAGCCAAAAGTTAGAAAAAAAATTTTTAAATAAGCGAATAAACAATATATATATATAATATACATATATATGTACATAGATGATAAAATATTCATTTTAAAAATCAATGAAATTCAGAAAAATGGCACAACATGATAAACCTTGGAATATGATGCTTAATGATATAGGTCAGACAAAAAAGCAAATATTGTATGATCTTACTTATAGGAGATATTTAGATTAGTCAAATTCACAGAGACAGGAAGTATACTATAGGTTATCAGGAGCTGAATGAGGGGTAATCTGGGAATTATTGTTGAATAAGTGCAGTTTCTGTTTGTACTAATAAAAAACTTCCAAAAGAGATTGTGATGATAGTTTAACAACATTGTAAATATACTTCCTGCCACTGAGTTGTACACTTAAAACTAATTAAAATGGCATTTTGTTGTGTATATTTTGATACAATAAGAAAAGAAAAACAAATTGAAATGATCTGTGCAAGTTCCCATTTGTTTTCCTAATAAAGGAGCATGTTTTAAGAAATGGCAGATAAGCCTCAGAAGACTTTAACGTAAGTTTTGCTGACATAAATAGAAGCATTTACTATTGCTATTTTCTAAAATGCTTTAATTGCTATAAATACTCTAGAATCAAGGAGAATAGTAAAAAGTGAGTTTATTTATGTTAGGACTCTGAGGAGCACAGCGCCATTAACGTTAGGTTGAGAGAGGGAGAAGAAGAGGGAAGGAGATAAAATAGAACAGTTAAGTAATAAAAGTAGAATACATCAAAGCCTACCTACATCATGTTATAATTATTTTTCCTCCAAAGACACTAATTATATCTTAACTTTAAACAGAAAATGTCACATTCCTCCTTGATTCCTATTCTTTCCACCACCATCTTCCCATTGTATGAGTCCAAGGTTCTGTCATAGACTTTTCCCTTGCTCCTCTATATACTCTATTCAACAAATCTTCAATGATGTTATCTTATGAAAATCTCTATACTTCAAAATGTTTCTTTGGCAAAGCCATTGAACTTTTTTTAAAAGAAAGTTTTAGACAATGTATTTTCAATCAATAGTTGTCAAAATTGACTCCACAGCAGAACCACCTGGAGAAATTATTTTAAAATACAGATTGTTGGTGGTGTCTATCCCTCTCTTATTAAATCAGAATCTTGAGACTTGATCTTGGAGATTTATCATCTTAATAATCTTTTTAATGATAACAAGCAGCCATTTTATTGCTCTACATAGTTTAGAACATATAGACATCATATACATTTAGAACATCTAAGCATCAGCAAATATTATTTATCAAGATTATCTGCATCTTAATGAGTTTGTAAGATCATTTGGACACCTAGCTAAGCCTTAAAGGACTGGCCGATTTTACGGCAATTATGGATGCTGCAGTGGCAAAAGAAGGGAAAAGATATGCCTTGTTCTAGAGCATGAGGTGCTACTGTGCAGATAGAATGACATAGTAAAGGAGCCTGGATAGTGGGGTAAGGACACTGTGTACCTGGATGAAATTTGTAGCTTACAGTAGGTTACTTAGTAGAATCCACTTACTTAGCATGAGACACCATATACCTGAGATAAAGTTTCCACAGAAATACCTTAACACATCCTGCTGGTGGTTGCTGCTGAAAATTGAGTAAGGAAAACTACTTTATTTTATCTATTTATTTATTTATTCTTCATTTTCCAAGTGAGAGGAGGGGAGATAGAGAAATGGACTCCTGCAAATGCCCTGATGGGGATCCACCTGGAAACCCCTATTAGGGGTCATTGCTCTGCCCATCTAGGGCTGTGCTCCCAACCTAGCTATTTTTAGTTCCTGAAGAGGAGGCTCTCTGAGCCATCCTCAACACCTGGGGCCAATGTATTCAAACCAGCCAGCTATGGCTGCAGGATGGGAAGAGAGGGAGAGAGAGAGAGAGAGAGAGAGAGAGAGAGAGAGAGAGAGAGAAAGGAGAGAGAAAGGGGTGGGAGAGGGGAAGAAGCAGATGGTTGCTTGTCCTATGTGCCCTGCCTGGGAATCGAACCCAGGACTTCCACATCCTGGGGCGATGCTCTACCACTGAGCAAATCCGGCCAGGGCCAAACACAAATATTTTACTAATCACAAAAGTATTACTTGGTATTTCTAGACCACTTTTTTTTCTTTTTCAATCTACTTAAGCACATATGTTCTTACTTAGTTCTCATAATAGCAAAGTAAGAAAAGCAGATGTCATCAGGCTTATTTTTTGAAATAAAATTGATGACATCTGCTAATCTGCTCAATGTCATGCATCTCAGTCACTGATGGAGGTTAAATGAAGATTCAACTAAGCATTATAAACAGCATGTTCCATATACTATCCCGAACTCAGTGGGAGAAGAAATCTTATTGTTACTTTTGCCTTGTTTATAAGTGTCCTTTTTATTGTTAAACAGCTCCACTCTATTTGGAAAACTAAAAGTATTTTATCAAATCAAATAACTTTAGGCTCTGGCCGGTCGGCCTGACGTGCGGGGAACCCGGGTTCGATTCCCGGCCAGGGCACATAGGAGAAGCGCCCACTTGCTTCTCCACCGCCCCCTCTTCCTCTCTGTCTCTCTCTTCCCCTCCCGCAGCCAAGGCTCCATTGGAGCAAAGATGGCCCAGGCGCTGGGGATGGCTCCTTGGCCTGTGCCCCAGGCACTAGAGTGGCTCTGGTTGCGGCAGAGCAACGCCCCGGAGGGGCAGAGCATTGCCCCCTGGTGGGCAGAGCGTGGCCCCTGGTGGGCGTGCCAAGTGGATCCCGGTCGGGCGCATGCGAGAGTTTGTCTGACTGTCTCTCCCCGTGTCCAGCTTCAGAAAAATACAAAAAAAAAATCAAATAACTTTAGAACAAGAGATAAAATAAATTCTTTCAATGATATTGCTCCAGAATATTTATGTATCTTTATTAAAATTATGACATAATTGTACCTGCACTAGTTGTTTCTATTAACTTTCTTTTAAACCTTCCTGTGAACAAGTCATGGCACTCTACTATGTTGCTGGCTATATATTTTCTATTAAATTCTGAAAGTATTTTCTGGGTGTATTTATCAACAAATAAGCAGAATGAGGTAAAATTCTAAATGTAAGGCACGATAAACTAGCTATAGTTGTTTGGTCAGTGTGTGGTTCTCTCTTTTGGCTGAATAGAATTTCAATTTGATAGAAATTTGGCTTTTCATCTGACCTGGTGGTGATGCAGTAGAAAAAGTGTCAGCTAGGGATGCAGAAGACCAAGGTTTGAAATTCTGAGGTCACCAGCTTTAGCGTGGGATTATAGACATGATTATAGGTCACTGGCTTAAACCCAAAGGTCGCTGGCTTGAAGCCAAGGTCATGGGCTTGAGCCCAAGGTTACTGGCTTCAGCAAGGAGTCACTGGCTCAGCTGAAGCGCCCAGGTCAAAGCACATATGAAAAAACAATCATTGAATAACTAAAGTGCCGCTATTATGAATTGATGCTTCTCATCTCTCTCCCTTATCTATCTGTCCTTGTCTGTCCCCTGTCCCTGTCTCTCTCACTTAAAAAATGTTTGGCTTTTCTTAACAGTCTCAGTATTAGATGTTATAAAAGGACTCTTTGACATGATATATGTAGATGAAAATGTCTTGCTCTAGACATGAGAGTATCAAATATCACTTCCTTCATGAGAGATTAAATTATTATGGAAGTACATACTCCTTTATTAAAATATTTTGAAGAAATAGCTTTTGATTATATATTGACATGCAACAATAATCAAGTTTCACAAATGTTGATTTACAAATATATATAAAATAGTGATCAAGTCTTATTCCTAAACGAAGGTCATTCTGACTCAATAATATTAGCTAATATTTGCCATTGAACCATATATATATATATATATATATATATATATATATATATATATACTGAAGCATGCCTTATGCTGATGTAGTTTAAAATTATTTTTCTTTAATGACACTGTCACATATTTTTTATTAGGTTGCCCATGTTCACTCTACTACCCATTCATACATAATTGCTGAACATAATATAGTAAAAACAATACTGAAAAGGAAGGCTGAAAACTACAATTTTACTAAGACTTTGTGACTATTATCTCCCAAAATTCATATGTTTTCTTTGACTCAGAATCACTTGAACTGTAATGTCATGACACAAAGCAGATTGGTGCTCAGTTTTCTCTGAACTTTGTTGTTCAGTTTTATTATTTGATTTATTGATTGACTGTGTTGTAGGATACCTATTGCCCAATAATACATTTTAGGCGAGCATCTGCTTACTTTTAACAAAGTTTAAATTTGGGAAAAACAATTTTTTCCTTATTCTATTGAGAAACCTGGTGAAAAAACATCAAAGAAAATTGAATGACCTACATGTATGCAGAAGATAGTAATTGGCATTTTTTTAAAAATCTCAGATCCAGCTTATAAAATAAAGAGATTATATTTTGATTTAAAAAAAATGTTAAGGGAAACGAAAAAGTAAACAAATGGGACTGCATTAAACTAAAAAGGTTTTTCTCACAGCAAAGAAAATCATCAGCAAGAGGAAAAGACCACCCATTGAATGGGAGAACATATTCACTGATACATCTGATAAGGGGTTAATATCCAAAACAAATATTTTTTTAAATTGAATTAAATAATGGACAAAGAACCTGAATGGACACTTCTCTAACGACAATATACAGATGGTCAATAGACACATGAAAAGATATTCAACTTCACCAATCATTAGATAAATGGAAGTCAAAACCACTCTGAGCTATCACCTCACACATGTCAAAATGGCTGTCATCAATAAATCCACAAACATCAAGTTTGGCAAGGGTGTAGAGATAGCGAACCCTCGTACACTGTTGGTGAAAATGCAGATTGGTGCAGCCACTGTGAATAGCAGCATTGAGTTACCTCAAAAAATAAAAAAAATTAACTGTCTTATGATACAGCGATTCCACTTCTGGGAATGTATCCAAAAAAAACAAGATATTAATTTAAAATAATTTATGCACTCCTATGTTCATTGCAGTGTTATTCACAATAGCCAAGATTTGGAAGCAGTTCCAATGTCCAACAGTAGATGAGTGGATGAAAACAAGATGGAATATTATGTGGCTGTAAAAAAAGAAGAAAATCTTACCTTTTGCAATAGCATGAATGGACCTGGAGAGTACATGCTGAGTGAAATAAGCCAGTCAGAGACAGAGAAACACCATATGATTTCATTTATGTGTAGAATCTAATGAACAAAATAAACTAACAAACAAAACAGAAACAGACTCATAGATGCACAGTACAGACAGACAGCTTTCAGAAGGGAGAACGTTGGAAGCTGGGTGAAAAAGGTGAAGGGATTAAGGAAAAAAGAAAACGTTAAAAAATGACAAGTATGCAGCGATGGAGCGTGATTTGACTTTGGGTGATGGGTACACAATACAATCAACAGTTCAAATGCTACAGATATGTTTACCTAAAACCTGTATACTCTTATTGATCACTGTCACTCCATTAAACTTTCTAAATTAAAATAAATAAATAAGTAAATAAAATAAAAAAAATAGGACATGGGATTAGCATGTAGACAAGAGATAAAAGTTACCACAGAAGAATTGCTTATGGGAGGGTTCTACTTTCATGGATCTCATTTCTCTAAAATATTTTAAAATTTCTTTCCTGTCCATAACTATGAGTTAGAGTTTTCAAAAATATGAAGGGGAATATTTTCCAATCCTGGATGTTAAAAATCAGACAAGAAGTACATCTACAGAGATCTGAGGTCACATAATTACTATTGTGCTGCCTAAATAATGACTCTTGTGTCAATAAATCAGTGACATGCTATAATTTCTGTCCATGGGTCTGCTCACTCATAATGATACCCAGTAACATAAACTTATAACTTCTGTCACTGTAATTCAGTTTGCTGTGCTACACAGATGAGAAGGATTAAAATGCATTTATTCACTCATTTATTCCATATTTATTGTGAGTTGATGATGCACTCAGATGCTGAGGTAAAAAATATATATATAAACAAAATAGATATTGTTCTTACATTTTGGAGCTCACAATTTAAAAAAGAAAGATAGTGAACAATTAGAAATGTGCTTGATATGAAAAAGAATTCATCATACATTTACTTACACATCCTTTCAATAAACATTTACTGAGCATCTACATGTACATAAACTATGGTGCTTGGGATACAAATACTAATAAAATGCAGTTCTTTGTCTTAAGGAGTATATATTCTGCTTTAGCAGTGTTATAGGCAAGTTAATAAAAATTTGCAATTTAGGGCACTGTGCTTATTGATGTGGAAACACATGGAGTGTTATACATGTGACAGATGGATGAGAGTGGTAAGATTGTGAAAGGAAGCTTCATGAAACAGGCAACATATAAGATGAATGATAGGAAATCAGCAGAACTAAATAATGGAAATAAATGAGGGCAACTCAATAACCAAACATGAAGAGTATGACCACTTGCAGGTTAATCCAAGGTAACAGGAAAAGCAACATAACTACTGTGCTCTAGCTATTATTAGAAAGTTACAACCACAGTGTCTCTCAGTAGAGGACTGAATAAAGAATGTATGTACACATGTACAATGGAATACTACTCAGCAATAAGAAATGATGACATAGTGACATTTATAACATGGATGAACCTTTAGAACATTATACTAAGTGAAATAAGTAAATCAGAAAAAGCTAGAAACTGTATGATTTCACACATAGGTGGGACAGAAAACTGAGACTTATGGGCACAGATAAAAGTTAAGTGGTTGCCACGGGAAGGGGGGGAAGATACAGTGAGGGGAGTAAAGTAGGACTAACATATGGTGATGGAAAATGATTTGATTTTTAGTGATGGACATACAATGCAATCAACAGTTCATATGTTTTTGAAATGTTTACCTGAAACCTATATACTCTTATTGATCAATGTCATCCCATGAAATTTAATTTCTTAATTAAAAAAAGTTAAAATCATGAAACAAGTGGGTACATGACAAACTTGTATATCTCGTAAGCATATGCAATCCACTGACTTAAAATGTCTCATTGTAAGAAACACAAAACCTAACACATCAGAGCTACAACATGAACAAAACAACTGGTATTGAAATTTCATGATAGGTTAAAGTGAAAAAGCATTCACATTCTAATGTAGCCTTTTCAGCCACATTTGTGCAAAATCAGTCTCATTAACACTGAATTGCACACTTAAAAAGGGTTAAGATGATAAATTTTGTTATATGAACATTTGAACAATTTTATTAGAAAAAGGAAAATAAAGAAAATAAAATATAATCAATCTCACTAGGATTTATGTCCTGTGTCTTAACTCTGCTTTACTTTATAACTTCAAACAAGTCATTTAACCTTTCTAAAGTTCATATTTTTTCATCTGTAAAATGAAGCTAACTATTGTACCTCTGTACCTCATCTTGCTTTGACTGATGTGAAAATGCTTTTTGACTTTTGTAGAAAAGCCGCTCTGCAAATTCAAAGCCATATTATCATCCAGAAATAATCTATCAAGCTTAACATTGTATAATACACTTAGACCTAATGACGTTATTATATTTGGTCTATGCTTATTTTTACAATGCATAATTTTCACATATGTTGTAATCTTATACATTCTAAAATGAAAATACAATCTCTAATACAAAAACAAAACATAAAGGTAAAATATCCTAGACATATCTAAAATTTTACTCAGGGAACGTTTTTATATTTAAAGAACTGTTTTTCATTTGTTATGCTCATGTCATCAATTGTACCAATAATTAAACTGGATTCATTGTCAAAGCCTCATTCTTTAGTAAGCATGAAAACATTAAATATTTAGTTTATATATTATTACCCCAATGGTACTATCCTTAAAAGTATCTTGTTTCGCCTGATCAGGCAGTTGTGAAGTGGATAGAGCATTGATCTGGGACGTTGAAGACTCAGGTTTGAAACACCGACTGAGGTCGCTGGCTTGAGCTCTGGGTCGCTGGCTTGAGCATAAAATCATACACATGACAGCATGGTAAATAGCTTGAGCCCAAAGGTCACTGGCTTGAAGCCCAAGATTCTGGTTTGAGCAAGGGGTCACTGGCTCAGCTGGAGCGCCCCAGTCAAAGTGCATATGAGAAAGCAATCAATGAACAACTATAGTGATACAACTGTGAGTTGATTTTTCTCATTTTTCTTCCGTTCTGTTTATCTGTCCCTGTCTCTCCCACTCTAGCTCTCTTTCTTGCAAAAAAAAAGAAAGAAAAAGAAAAAGATCATTTTATGTATATATTAATGAGATATTGTTATTTAGCCTCACAAAGGAAGGAAATTTTGACCTATTTTACAACATGAATAAACTTTAAAAGATATTTTGTCAAGTGAAGTAAACCAGTCACAGGAGAACAAGATGTCACTAATATGATGCATGGGGAGTAGTGAAATTCATAGAGACAAAATAAAATGATGATTGCTGGGGGCTGGTAGGAGAAGGAAACTGGGAGTTGTTTTGAATGGGGATAGAGTTTCAGCTGGGGAAGATGGAAGATGAAAACGTTTCTGAGATTGGTTGAACAACAATGTATATGTATTTAACTCTACTATTCTGTACATTTAAAAGTGATTAAGATGGTAAATTTTATATGTATTTCACAATGAGACATTTTTTTAAATATATATATTTTTAATAATTTTATTTTTTTAATGGGGTGACATCAATAAATCAAGATACATATATTCAAAGATAACAAGTCCAGGTTATCTTGTCGTTCAATTATGTTGCATACCCACCACCCAAAGTCAGATTGTCCTCTGTCACCTTCTATCTTGTTTTCTTTGTGCCCCTCCCCACCCCCTTTCCCTCTCCCATTCCCCCCTCCCCCCCGTAAATATATTTTTTAAAAAGGTATTTAGCTTATTCTTCTACACTTGACAGATTTCCTTTATCTATATAAAGATGGGGACGTAGAAGAGGGGAAGAGGGGGGGATAAATGGTGATGGGAGGAGACTTGACTTGGGCTGGTGAACACACAATACAATACACAGATGATGTATTATAGAACTGTACATCTGAAACATATATAATTTTATTAACCAATGTCACCCAATAAAAGTTAAAGAAAAATGAATATATTCATTTAGAAGCTACTACTAAGCTTTTCAGGGATTTGGGGTCTTTAAGAATGCTTGCTTATGTCAGCAAATTATCATGTGTCTGAGGATCCTAAATGTGTAAAGGTCTTGACAATGTAAGGAGCATGAGACCCACTAAATCTACCTAAATACTCTAAGTACTTCTAATAAACCAACACCAGGAAAAGAAAAGAAAAACTGGAAATGGTGGTTGTCCTTGATAATTACATATATATAAAAAATGAAAGTTGTGTATGCATGAAAAATGTGAAAATCAGAATAAAGAGAAAAAAATTAAAACAAGAAATATTCAAGAAAAAAATGCAAGACAAGCTTGAAAAGGGGGTGGAATTCACTGTTTTAATCAATGTTATTTACTCAAGAAATGAGCCTTTCATTTTCAGTATACAAAGATGTGCTTCCATGACAACCATAACTATAATGGTAGTAAAAGAAGTATTATTACTTCAATACCAAGAGACTGTATACATACATCTGTAGCTGTTTTTCAAATACTCCTGAGATTTTTATTGTTAGGAATCAGTGGAAATCTGGGAGCTGTAGGTTGGCTTCATATTGAAGGCTTATTTATATGCACTTACATTTTGCTAAACACAATTGTCCAAATCTCCTTTAACTGATTACCAAGTTAATTTATCACACTTTATACTTTTATTCTCAGTGTTAAATTACACAGAGATGTTTTGCATTTTCGCCTTAAAAGGATATAGATTGGAATATGACAAACACTGTGACTTTGTTTTATACACATATAGTGTTCAAAGTTTTGCCTTCAGTGTCATATCAGCATGCTAAATCCCTAATTTTGCTGTAAGGAAGTGGGCCGATAGAGTAGACTGTGAATTTACTCAATCACTCACCTTTTCTGAGTACACAAAGATGACTGCTGCAACCCTAAGTAGTTCCCAAAGATTCTGAAGTTATACCAAGATGCATTCATTAATACTGTATAGCCACAAAGAATAAACACTGAACAACCCAAGGAACCATTTGTATGAACTAAAAAGGGAATAGCATCTCCTGGCAGTCCTAAAAAAAAAAAAAAAAGGTCAGAACCCAAAGAAATTCAACAAAAGTTCTCAAGATCAGCAGCCTGATGCACGCCCAAATGAAGAAGTTGTACAGTGTAATCCTTGGTATATAAATCATAATTTCTCCTGTGACTTAGAACAGATGCAACTAGTTAATTTTCTGTTAATAGTAATACTTAATGAATGTGTTAGTCATTGAGGATGTAATTTTTCTTGCAATTCTATATAAGTCCACTCTTTAACTTCTATATGATATTTCCTCTCCTTCAAAAATTTATTATTGCTGTCAAAATTTTCCAAGTGTTCTAGTACAATTACTTTAATTTTCCTTTGAGGTGTACCTGTACATAATGGACACCAAAGATAGGAGATGCAAAAAGAAAACCAACTGTCAAAAGCTAGGGTATTAATATGCTAGCATGTCCAGTTAGCTACTATTTTTTACACAGAGTCTATGCAGTAACAGCTATAATTCCTAAACAAGTTGAGGAGAGAAGAAAAGTGCTTGAAAGTGGAATAGATAAGGCCTATATTTTGCCTTAGTATATGCATTCTCAAAGGAGGTGATTTTAACCACAAGGAGGTGAACATTAGTGTTTGTGAAATGAAAAAATCATACAATGGCATGGTTCTCTCAAGGGCTATGGTGCTTAAAAAGATAAAAATACCTCCGTGGCATTAAAATTTCATGAGCTAAGAGGTAATTAAGAAAAAGTCTAGCCTGACCAGTGGTGGTGCAGTAAATAGAGCATCAACCTGGAACACAGCGGTCCCAGGTTCAAAACTCCAAGGTCATTGGCTTGAGCCCAAGATCACTAACTTGAGCAAGGGGTCACTGGGTAGGCCTGAGACTCGTCCCCTGTCAAAGAACATACAGGAAGCAATCAATGAACAACTAAAGTGAAGTAATTATGAGTTTGTGTTTCTCACTCTCTCTCTTCCCTCCCTCTCTCTTTCTCTTAAAATCAATTTTAAAAAGTTTCCTTAAGGAGCAATTAAAAAAAAGAAGTTTGACAAACTGATTACAGCAATATTTTGGTACCTCTTCTTCCAAAATAATTAAGCATATGATTGGGAAACCACCATCTGAATTGGAAGCACAAAATAATATGAGGTTATTTTTCCCTACCTAAATGCTTCCTCCCAGTACAATTCTGTGGTAATCTGGAGTCAGTAAGTCAATGGATTCTTCTTCTCCCAATCAAATGGATTTAAGAGGACCAGCCTTGACAACTGAGATATAAGAGTTTTAAGGCTGTAGCCAAACAGTTTCAGAAAAGTTCCCTGTGTTAATGTCAAATTTCTTTTAGAAGTACCCCTAAAGTCTCAGAGTATTCAAGAAAAAGAAACTGTGCTTAGGCCTGGAGCTAATTTCTTCAGTTATAATATAGATGCCACTTGACTAATAAGTTGTACAGTGTAATCCTTGGTATATAAATCATAATTTCTCCTGTGACTTAGAACAGATGCAACTAGTTAATTTTGCATCTGTTAATTTTGCATCTCCTATCTTTGGTGTCCATTATGTACAGGTACACCTCAAAGGAAAATTAAAGTAATTGTACTAGAACACTTGGAAAATTTTGACAGCAATAATAAATTTTTGAAGGAGAGGAAATATCATATAGAAGTTAAAGAGTGGACTTATATAGAATTGCAAGAAAAATTACATCCTCAATGACTAACACATTCATTAAGTATTACTATTAACAGAAAATTAACTAGTTGCATAAGGGTAAGGTGTTGTATTTAATATTAGAAAGGCCATTATTCATTAAAAAAATAAAAGACCACAAGTTTTGAGGACTGCTATCAATCCCCCAGAATCCATTCTTCTTTTCTTCTTTTTCTAACACAATCCTCAAATTTTAGCTGGACTCATGGCCACTAACTAAACTACAATTTTGAACTTCTGTTGCAGATAGATGTGCATAAATAAATGGAAATGATATGTGCAACTTCTGAGTAATTTTCTTAAAGACAAGGGGATTGCCTTGCATTTTTCCATTTCTCCATCTCACCGGCTAGAATACAAACAGAAAGGATGGAACTAAGAAGAAATCTTAAACTACGAAATGAATTTAGGATACATTTGAGAATGGAAGAACATCAGCGTACAAGTATCCCTGACACAGTAGGCGAGTTAGCTCTGTACTGTTTACATTCAGACCATTATATATAAACTTCTATCTGGCTTAAAGTTGTAAATATTTTGGTATTTGTTATGGTATCTGAACTTGGATCTTAATTAATAAACAATCTTATCTAGATTTAAATCTTTCACCACCTACTTATTAGTCATGGAACCCTGGACCTATTATTTAATCTCCTGGAAACTTGGTGCTATTTCCTTTATAATGGAAGTGCTAACATTTGCTCACTGGACTGTTAGAGGACTAAATGAGATAACCTATATAAGGTGCTTTCACAGTACCAAGAATGAACAAAGGCGTTTTGTCTTTTTCGTATATACTCTTGACTAGGCTCTTAGCTTAAAACCCAGATTTATTTTGTGAACCAATGTCATCCTAATAAATTCAGTAAATAAATAAACACAAATATAAATAAATGTTTCCATAACAGATAAAGAAAAACAGATTTAGTTTTAAATTTTTCAGTCATTCCCGAACTAATAAATATGCAAGTTTTGGAGACTCACTTATAGCTAAATTTTCCAAAGGCCTGGAGTTTTATTCTAACAATTTTAATTACGTTCTTAAGCCTGGGTTTTTTTTTTTTGTTGATGTTGTTTTGTTTTTGTTTTTTTATTGTCTTGAGCTTCTCACCTTTGCCTGTGACTAAAACACTCTTTTTCTGCCCCATACGTGTGGATCAGTCATCTGGATATTAGCCAACTTAATCTGGTTTTTCCTAAGATTCTACCTCCTCCCCACACATGTATCATTTACAGTGTGCTAGGTCGCTCAGTCATTACCTTTAATTTCAAATGAAACTGAAATGAATTATAATTCAATTTTTCAATTTAATCAGCAATAAACTCTGCAGATCAATGTATAATTAGGGACTAATTTTCTGACCCGTAGGACATTGAAACATATACCAATGTCAGAACTCTTCATATACAATGGAAAGAAATGATTTCCATGACGTGTGGAGTACCAGAACTTTTTATCTTTGCTGGGAACCAAGAACGGAGTATCAGACCTGAGTTCAATGTGGATATAATTCTACAGGAATTGCACTTCTACTATGAAAGTGGCAAATTTTTTTTCAAGTTTGGAATGATCTCTGTGTATGTACATATGTTATCTACCCCCAAATTTTGGGAAATTAATTTTTAGCAAATATTCTTCCAATCAATTTTAACCATTCTTTGAACAGAAGGCTGAATTGACATGTTTAGTATAATGAAGTAAATCTGATTTTAATTTATTTCTTCAAATCACTTACAAGAAATAAATCTGTTCCTGTGACTCTCTGCATTATTTTCTGCAGTTGTTTTAGTTTCAGTAACAATGTCACCTACAATATTCAATAAAACTATTTAAATGACAAACTGCCTATTGTATTAGCATCACTTAAGAAGAGTAGGGCTTTTGGAGATAAAATTCATTCCTGCAAAATAGAAGCCAGATATCATTCAGAAAACAAACAAACAAACTAAGTGCTATTGAAAGATTTTCTGCATTTCACCATTTTTTACAGAAAGTCTGTTGGAGTACCATTTGTTCTGTAATTGTAAATCTATACAACATAGAGACACTCTAATAAAAGGCAAATATATTCAGAGTGATAAATGACATTATTAAGATAAAATGTCTTTTGCCAAGAATTAGTTTCATCAAAGGAAGATAAAAAATTTCAAAGCAACAGAATTGATTCTGAAAACAAGAGAATTCCTATTAAAGAAGTTATAGTACCATCTGGAGGTAGCCTTATTATTAACAACAATTAGAAGAAATATATTGAAGTTATTTGTAACTTCAGCTCAGTAAAGAGAGTCCACTGTCTGCTCCCTTAAACACACACACTCACACACACATACACACCACACACACACTCTAAAGTGCTGTTTTGAAAATAGTAAGAATAGTCATTGTTTCCATTTTTATAATTTTTAAAAGTAACAAAACCACAACTTTTTATTTTAATGAAAATATATTCAAACATTATTGAATTTGTGACAGTTACTGTATTGGTGGATGCTATGGATTGAATTATGCCACTCCAAAATTTCGTGTTGGATTTCTAAACTCCAGTACTTTAGAATGTGACAGTATTTGGAGACAGGGTTTACAGAGGTAATTGAGTTTAAATGAGGCCATTAGGATGGGACTTACTTCAATATGACTAGTATCCTCATAAAGAAGACAAATTTAGACACTAAGGCATGTATTAGTGGGAAGGGTTATGAAGAGATTCAGACAAGAGATAGCCTCCTATACGCCAAGGAGAAAGGACTGAAACAGATCTTTTCCTGACAGCCCTCAGAAAGAATCCAAAGCTGTAAATGCCTTGATTTTGGACTTCTAGCATCCAGGACTGTGAGATAATACATTTCTGCTGCTGTTTAAATCGCCTATTATGTGGTACTTTGTTACAACAGCTCCATAAGGTGACAATTATAGTGCTTAAGAACACAAATGCTTTGTGTATATGAACAGTGACATACTAATCAAACAATATTTCAAGCTCAACAGTCATTCTCTGTCACTTGAGATTATTATATCAGATATTCAATCTTAGAAAAGGTCCTGTAGAAAGTTATCATGGGAAGAGATGGAAATGGGATAATATAGGTCAAAAGTAACCCATTTTTAGTTAAAAAAAGAATAAGTCCTTAAAATCTAACATGCAACATGCTGACTATAGGTAATAATATGATATTGCGTACTTAAAAAATGCTGAGAGTAGACCTTAAGAATTCTAACGTCCTGCCCACAAAAGAGTTAACTATGAGGTAATGCGTGTGTTAATTATCTTTATCCTGGTAATCATCCCATAATTTACATGTATGTAAAATCATCACATTGTATACTTTAAACATATACAATGTTATTCCTCAGTAGAGTTTTAAAATAATATTTTAAAAATTTATCATGATTCTTTCATCTCTTAAATCATCTAAAACTTAGAGTTCTCCTTTTGTGATTACGAATTACAGAAGTTTATTATCTTAATTTTAAAATAAAACAAAAATTTCACAAGCATATTACATTTCAAAAGATATCCCTCTGTTCTGTATTTTGAGGAAGACATAAAAGTTTTGCCTATCCTGCATCTATATGATTCAAGATTTTGTTCCTCTCTGGCTTCAAACTTTTTCTTCTTAACTGGCATTTTCAGTATTTAATCTATACAAACATTGAAGCCCTTCTATATACATGGTTATTCTGGTTAATTTGTCCTATTAAACTATAATGTTGGTTTTATTACATTTTATTTTTAGAAAAACACTTTTAGTTGGAGTTCTATTTTTGTTTTATTCCTGCTTTGAGAAAAAGCTTGGATTTATGCCATTGGCTATCTTGCCTTGTCCAAAATGATTTCCTAGGCCTGACCTGTGGTGGTGCAGTGGATAAAGTGTAGACCTGGAACGCTGGGGTCACTGGTTCCAAACCTTGGGTTTTTCCCTGGTCAGGGCACATATTGGAGTTGATGCTTTCTGCTCCTCCATCTCTTTCTTTCCTCTTTAAAATTGAATACATAAAGTTTTAAACCAAAAACAAAATGACCTCATAAGATTTTTACTTTCACTTTCCCTTGTGGCTTTCTTTGCTGCCCTTCCTCTGCACTCGCTTTGCCTTCTCCATACCCATCTCATAAGTGACAGGAACGTAATATTTCCTTTCACACTTATTATCATTAAATGAAATGCTTATTTGTTGCAGTTGACACTCTTTCTCTTAGGATAATCGATATTTGGAAAATTTCTATGGCGATGGTTGTAAAGGAGAAATAAAATCAGACATTAGTTAGAGCAAGAAAAACAGATTTTATTCAATAGCTATGGACAACAGGGAAAGAGCTGAGTTCAACTCAGACTTGTGCAGAGTGGACTGGACACTTCAAAGGCCAATGTGAGTAGGAAGGGAAAGAAGTGTAAAAAAAAGTGCAAAGGGTTGGCTGGTCTTTGTAAGACTACTTTTTGTTTCCTCTCCTTGTTTCACCGCAATACAATGGAGTACATAGGTCAAACAGTATCAATTTTTTTCTAAGGGAAATCATACAAGATTTAAAATTTAAAAGTGGCATGCTCGTAGATATAGATAATTGGTGGAATAATGGTGGCTACATCGAAACTTAGAATACAATATAAGAGTAGAGGAAAGTATTGATTCCTTTTTTTTTTTTTTTTTTTTTTTTTGTGAACAAAACAAGAGAGACAGGGACAGAAAGTGAAAGAGATGAAGAATAGGAACATCAATTCTTCATTGCAGCAACTTAGTTGTTCATTGATTGCTTTCTCGTATGTGCTTTGATGGGGGGTAAGCTTCAGCTGAGCCAGTGACCCCTTGATCAAGCCAGCACCCTTGAGAACAAGCCAGAGACCATGGGGTCATGGCTATTATTCCATGCACAAGCTGGTAACCATGTACTCAAGTTGGTAAGCCTCTGCTCAAGCCAACGACCTTGAGGTTTTGAACCTGGGTCCTCTGCATCCCAAGCTGATGTTCTATTGATTCTTAATCTTAATGACACAGAATTTAGATATTTTTGCTTTGGAATTCCATTAAATTATTTGATAATATATCTAAACACCTTGATTCTGAAGTAAAAAAAAACACTTAAAATGCAAAGAATGATTTCTTGATTTTATTTTTCTATTTCAGAATGATGTTAAGTTTATATTTATTTATAAAAATTATTGCCATCAGACTCATTGATTTTACTCATACAATGTTGATCGGGCAGTATTTTAAATATAAATTAGCTACTAACATTTCAAAAGTGGGATGTTGTACATAAAAATCTTCACTATCTGGCAATTATCAGAATGTCTGAAAACCCTGAACTCGCATTATTTTATTATTAAGACCCTATAGGACCTGAGATATAACTGTACTTTCTAAGCTTAGTGTATGTTTTCTATAGCCTTCAGTACTCCATATTATGTCTTCCAAAACTGAGTTAGACCCCTTATCTATTTACTTTTGCAGCCTCTTTGGACATTCCGAGTATATGAATTTCTGACTTAGCTGTGAGAATACAAAAAAAGGAAAAATCATGAACATTGTTATCTTTCTTTTTCTTTTCTCATATAAAGTCCAGCAACTGGTTCCCTTCTGGAGGACTAATAATTCAGGCTGAAAAGTGTGCAAGCCATTGTCTCTGGGTCAGAGAGACAAGACCCAATGGCTATACAATGGATTTAGAAGGAAACTGCCAGACTTAGGTAGTTGGCTAAGTGGTATAGTGTTGATTCAGCATGTGGATGCCCCAGGTTCAATTCCCAGTCAAGGCACACAGGAGAAGCAGCCACCTGCTTCTTTTCCCTTCCCCCTACCCTCTTCTTTTCCATTGGTTAGAATGCATCAGTCCAGGGCACTGAAGATGGCTCTTTGGAGCCTCCGCTGCAAGCCCTAAATATAGCTCAGTTGTAAGCATTGGTTTCAGATTGGCAGAGCATTGAACCTAGATGGGTTTGCCAGGTAAATCTGGTCTGGAAGCATGCAGGAGATTTTCTATCTCCATTCCAAGGAAAGAGGAGAGGAGAGAGAGGAGAGAGAGGAGAGGAGAGGGGAGGGGAGGGGAGGGGAGGGGAGGGGAGGGGAGGGGAGGGGAGGGGAGGGGAGAGGAGAGGAGAGGAGAGGAGAGGAGAGGAGAGGAGAGGAGAGGAGAGGAGAGGAGAGGAGAGGAGAGAGAAATGAGGGAGGGAGGGAGGGAGGGAGGGAGGGAGGGAGGGAGGGAGGGAGGGAGAGAACTTCCTGCTGGGGAATGACATCGATTTATTAAATCCCTGCTATCTGCTGGGCCTTATGCTAAGTGCTGAGGAACCATGATTGAATGAAACATTCCACCGTCCTCATGGTGTTACCAATTGTTTTCTATATAAACTGTTGTGAAACCTGCACTCCATGCTACCTGTTAATGAAGTAAACAATATATAAAAATATTTTTGAATTATAAGGATTAGCACTAGGAAAAAAGGTATAAAAGGAAAAAAAAAAGATCTTCATACTTTGATTGAACAGAATTCAATGAGAATTGAAGTCAGATTCTCAGACTTGGTACCTTAAGTGATGCCTAGATTTGTCATTGAGAACAAAGATATGGAGGGAGAAATGAAAAGCTATAGCAGTACTCATAAAGTAGAGAAATTCCTTTATAAATAAGAGGCCAAACAGCAATATAATGTGTAGCACCTTAAAGCCATGAGTCCCCTGTGATTAGGAAATGGAGAGAGTAAGGCAAGGCTAGAGTACATTTTTATTGGGTATTGAGGACTAAAATTGTTCCACAGAAAGCATGTCATTTGATCTGTATCAGTTACCTGAAACTAACAGCTGCTTGAAACTCTCCAACTCATGAACTGAGGTTGAAAGATACAGGGTACTGATCATTTCTTGGAACAATAACTTATTAGAACTAGGTGATGAAGGGACAGGAAGATAGAGCTACATCATTGCAGCCAGGATTGAATCAAGTCCTTCAATGACTCAGCAAGCAGTTATATAAAAACCCCAACAGCACTGACCTGGAGGAGCCCGAAGGCACCGTTATCAGATCTGATTCTAGACTAGGCTCCCTCAAGACAAGTCAATGCATCCACAAAACTGTTAAGAGAGTGAGTGCAGTAAGAGAGAAAAACAAGACAAACCCAAGTTGAACCCGAACACTGATAATCTAAAATACATGAAGAAATATAATACTACAGGAAATATACAACCAAATGCACTATAAGAACATGAATGAGCTGAGAAAAAAATATAGTGATATAATACAATTAAGAAAGTGTTAACATGTTTAAGATACCGTACATCCAAAGTTCCAAATATGGGAAAAAATTATATTTAGAAAAGCATGTAGTACTTTACATTGTCTTAAATTCTCTCATCCAACTCCCTGACATAGGTATAACCCACCAATTTTAATTTCTTTTTAATTTTTTTCTTCTTTTCCAAGTGATAGGAAAGTAGATAGAGACAGACTTTCACATGTGTCCTGACCAGAATCCACCTGGCAACCCCTGTCTGAGGCCGATGCTCTGCCCATCTGGGGCCATGCTTGCAACTGAGGTATTTTAGCACCTGAGATAGAGGCCATGGTTCCATCCTCAGTGCCTGGGGCTGATGAGCTTGCTTCAATGAAGCCATGGCTGTAGGAGAGGAAGAAAGAGAGAGAGAGAGAGAGAGAGAGAGAGACAGGGAAGGAAGGAAGGAAGGAAGGAAGGAAGGAAGGAAGGAAGGAAGGAAGGAAGGAAGGTAGAAAAGAGAGAGGGAGAGGGGTGGAGAAGCAAATGGTCTCTTCTCCTGTCTATCCTGACCAGGAATGAAACCTGGGACATCCACACTCAGGACCGATGCTCTATCACTGAGCCAACTGGCTATGGTTTCCCACTACCTTTTAAATATAAGGAACTGTGGTGTAAAGCAGCACTTATTCTAGAAATGAAACAGCCAGAACTGAACTCCAGTCTTTCTGATCCCAAATAAACTGCATTTTCTTCACTGACTCTTCAGTATGCTATTTATACAGAAATACAAATACAGAAGCAATGTCACCATCCTTCATATTTAGCACTTTGCATCTTGAATAAAATATACCTGCTGCCTTAATTTACTGATAAGAAAATTCTTTCACTATATCAATGAGCCTGACCAGGCAGTGGCGCAGTGGGTAGAGCATCGAACTGGGATGCAGAAGGACCCAGGTTCGAGACCCCGAGGTCGCCAGCTGAGTGTGGGCACATCTGGTTTGAGCACAAGCTCACCAGCTTGGACTCAAGGTTGCTGGCTCGAGCAAGGAGTTACTCACTCTGCTGAAGGCCCGCGGTCAAGGCACATATGAGAAAGCAATCAATGAACAACTAAGCTGTCACAACGAAAAACTGATGATTGATGCTTCTCATCTCTCTCTGTTCCTGTCTGTCTGTCCCTATCTATCCCTCTCTCTGACTCTCTCTCTCTGTCCCTGTAAAAAAAAAAAAAAAAAAAAAAAAAAAAAAATATATATATATATATATATATATATATGAAACTTTCAACTAATTTTTCCTCTATGTTTGGAAGGAGAGATATATTTCTGTGTTCATGTGCATTTGGGTTTATTTTTATTTTTATTTATTTTTTTTACAGAGACAGAGAGAGAGTCAGAGAGAGGGATAGATAGGGACAGACAGACAGGAACGAAGAGAGATGAGAAGCATCAATCATCAGTTTTTCGTTGGGACTCCTTAGTTGTTCATCGATTGCTTTCTCATATGTGCCTTGACTGTGGGCCTTCAGCAGACTGAGTAACCCCTTGCTCAAGCCAGCAACCTTGGGTCCAAGCTGGTGAGCTTTTTTTGGCTCAAGCCCGATGAGCCCGCGCTCAAGCTGGCAACCTCGGGGTCTCGAACCTGGGTCCTTCCGCATCCCAGTCCGACTCTCTATTCACTGCGCCACCACCTGGTCAGGCTGTGCATTTGGTCTTATGTGGCTTCCTTATTGACACATAAATAATTTTGATATTCACTGAGAAAAAAATGCAAACAAAAAAACAAGAGCAGATAGTCATGAAAAAGAACCACTCAAGTAACTGAGGCAATCATTAAGCATCAGCTGTGAGCAGGTTTGGGGGCTGCATGAGGTCACAGCTGTACCCCATAATGCAGTACCACAACCAGATGAGAGCTGCCAAGGTGATAATGGAGCAGAAGTTACCATCAATGACTAAACAACTGAAGGAGCATACTAGAGTATCTCTGCTCCATGGCTAGAACTTGAGAGTAAATCTGGGAAAGTTAAAGCTCCAGCAGTCTCATTATCATTGAATTAGTTAAAGCTAATATCATCATCATATCACTAAAAATGTTAGAATGTTTACACTGTGCCGCAAACTGCATTTAGTTTACATGGATTGGCCAATTTAATTTTTTAATGTTTATTATTATTATTCATTTTAGAGAGGAGAGGGAGAGAGAGAGAGAGAGAGAGAGAGAGAGAGAGAGAGAGAGAAGGGGGGACGAGCTGGAAGCATCGACTCCCATATGTGCCTTGACCAGGCAAGCACAGGGTTTCGAACCGGCGACCTCAGTATTTCCAGGTGGATGCTTTATCCACTGCACCACCACAGGTCAGGCCTGAATTGGCTAATTTAATCATACAACAAATCCATGAGTGTGAAGTATCTCACACTTAGAACTGAGATCTTAAGGAGTTACTGAAGCAGAAACACTGAAGAAGTGTATCATGTAAATTCTCTACTCCCAGCAAAAGAAAATTTTCCTTTGTGTGTGTGTGTGTGTGTGTGTATGTGTGTCAAAATTAAATACATATACATATGTGTGTGTGCATGCACGTGTGTGTTTGTGTCATACAGAAGAATTCAGCAAATGGAAACCAGTTCTTGCAGTTAAGAAACCCTTAGAAGTTTTGCAGTGGATGTAGAAAATTAAGAAAATATAAATTTTAGTGGAAGCACATTTGGTTCTAGATGAATTTAATGATTTGATTGACATTTTATTTTTCCTCATGCACATAGAAAACATCTTGCTTAATTTGTCATGACAACAGGCACAGATGTTAAAGATGGCAAGCTGATAAGTCTTCGCAGAGGAAAAAATATGTGTATCAATGAACATTATACGGGTGATCACTGTCATAATTTAAATGAAGGTAAAATGAATGTAGAAATAATGTCTCAAACTTCTTGCTTAAATTTCTGAACATATAAGTTGATTTTTTTAAAAAATATTTTTTATCTATTGATTTGAGAGAGAGAAAAGGGGAGAGAGAGGAAGTGACAGAAACATTAATCTGTTTCTGTATGTGCCCTGACCAGGGATCAAACCAGCCAGCTCTACATATCAGGACGACTCTCTAACTGAGCTATCTGGCCAGGGCCATACGACTTGATTTTTACTTAGTAGCAAAGATAATGAAAACAGATCTACTTTCCAGAAATCAGAATAAGGGCAATTTGAACTGGAAAAAATAAAGTCCACATTCATCTGTATATAAGTACCTTTTCCTGTGGAGATGCCAGAAATCTCTCACTGTTTAAACCAACAAGAAGGAAAATAAATAAACAAACAAAGCACAAATTATAATGAAAGGGCAACTTGAGACTATGATTTATTTGCTAAACTTTGCCAACCATACTGGGACAAAACTAAAGCATGGTAAAACAACAGTTTTAGTTCAATCAAATTCAAGTACCTTCAGATACATGATAGAGCATTTCATGATAGGAGAAAAACTACTGAAGTTATTATGATGCAGAAACAAGATTGTACAGTGAAGAGTTTTGTTTATTCAAAGATCTTTATTTAGCACAGTTGTAGAATCAACATATTTATCTTGGGGAAAGTGCATTATGAGAACTATATTTTCAGAGCCCTGTACCCAGAGATAAGAAATATAAAAGATAATTTACCATCATTGGAATCTTTTTCTGTTGTTGTTATGGAGATCAAAGGAAATTTAATTTAATTCTTTGGTTGACCCTACCATCCTCCACTTCCACCCCACTCTCCCCAGCTATCACCACTTTTGCTCATGCCCATGGGTTATTTTTTTGTCCTTTTTTGCTCTATCCTTCCACCCCCCTCACCCAAACACCACCTCCAGCAGCAGTCAGCCTGTTTTATATGTATGAGTTTGTTTCTCTTCTGCTTGTTAGTTCATTATGTTCATTAGATTCCACATATGAGTGAAATTGTATGGTACCTGTCTTTCTCTGACTAGCTTATTTCACTTAGCATAATGATCTCCAAGTCCATCCACTGTGTCACAAAAGGTAAGATTTCTTTCTTCTTTCTGGCCATGCATTATTCCATTGTGAAAATGTACCAGTGCTTTTTTATCCACTCATCTATTGATGAGCACTTAGGCTGCTTCCAAATCTTGGAATTATGAGTAAAACTGCAATGAACAAAGAAGTGCATATATTGTTTTGAATCAGTGTTTCAGCATTCTTAGGATATATTCCCGTAAGTGAGATCGCTGGGTGAAAAAGCAGTTCCACTTTTAATTTTTTGAGGTAACTCCACACTTTTCTACAGTGGTTGCAACAATCTGCATTCAAACCAACAGTGTACCACGGTTCCCTCTTCTCCACACCCCTGCCAATACTTGTTGTTTGTTGATGTATTAATAATAGCCATTCTGACAGATGTGAGGTAATATCTGCTTGTGGTTTGAATTTGTGCCTCTCTGATGATTAGTGAACTTGAACATCTTTTCATATGTCTATTGGGCATCTGTGTGTGTGTCTTCTGTAGAAAAGTGTCTATTTAGGTCCTTTTCCTATTTTTTAATTGGATTGTTTCTTTTTTTGGTGTTCTGTTGTATAAGTCTTTCATAAATTTTGGCTATTTACCCCTTATCAGATGTATCATTGGCCAAAATGCTCTCACATCCAGTGGGTTGTCTTTTCATTTTCTAATCTTAAAAAACTATTATTTAGTGGCAAGCATTTAGAAAATGATTAATCAGTTTCAATGACCATTGGTTTACAAGGTTAAAGTCCTTTCATGTAAATATATATATGTATAATTTGTAGATATTGACAATACATTTAATAAAGGTATAAAGATATGAAATACAATAAATGTTTCTAGGACTTTTGGTGAATATAAAGAGTCCTTAACTTTTAAATGAGTCACTGTCCGAGATTAATTTACTTTTCAGATTAAATTTTTTTTTATTCATAGAGTAGAAATAATTTCCTAGGCTAGGCAGTTTTCTCTTTCATGCATGCCGAATGCAGTCTTTTTGTTAACTTGTTTCAGTGTCAGATTAGTTGATCCCATAAAAAATCTATGTAAGCTTTGCAGATTAATTTTGGATTAGGGTTTGCTAAACACTTTTTCCTTTGCAAAGCCACTAACATGTGTTGTTCCACATGATAATCAGCTACTCACTTGGTAAGTATTTCTACAGAGATCTAAGGAGGTTATAAAATCTTAATCTCTCTTTTTTTTCCTCCAAGTGAG
Source organism: Saccopteryx bilineata (assembly GCF_036850765.1). NCBI lineage: Eukaryota > Metazoa > Chordata > Mammalia > Chiroptera > Emballonuridae > Saccopteryx > Saccopteryx bilineata. The sequence goes on from NC_089502.1 coordinate 47,383,265, forward strand.
AAGAGGAGAGAGAGACAGAGAGACAGAGAGAGAGAGACACTAACTCTAGCATGCACCTCAACCAGTGTCCACCTGGCAACCTCCATCTGGGAACAATGCTCTGCCCATCTGGGACCATGCTCGCAATCAACCTATTTTGGCACCTGAGGCAGAAGCTCCATTGAGACATCCTCAGTGCCTGGGACGACGTGCTCGAACCTATATATTTTTTAAATATAACCAATTGTTTTGAATTGCCTTCAAAATCACTGTTACAACTATCACTGTATTAAGATTATCAAAGGTTTATTATATATAGAAAAAGAATATATATTTATGTCAATATAAGTGCATATTAAATATATATAATCTATTTATACAGAAATAAATATATCATTTTTCTTCACATCCAGGCTTCAATCTGTAATAAATATAAAACAACATTTACACACAAAAAAACTAACACACAGAGTGTATTTTGTCTTGCTGACTTCCTTATAGGAGCTGTGCATCCCACTGCTTCACAGAATACTCTCTCCGGAAGCTGCACATTTATGAATAAGAATAGAGCAAATAGAAGGGATGCATTTCCAAACATATATTTACATTTACTCTGGTAACATTTAAACTTCCTGAATTTTAGTTTCAAGTGAATGTGTTGTTTTTTAAATAAATGTAAGCAGATACTAAACTACAATGATCACAGCAAAGAAAATAATTCCTTTTAAGCACCTGTGACTAATTCTTTGTTTTCTTGTTTGTTTTGATTAGCTTTGGGTGATTTTGACAAAGCTTAAAAGCTACTCACAGAATTGTTATATTTTGTTTTATGTTTTTCAAGAAATTTCACAGGCCTTCAAAGCTATCTGCTGGCAAGTGGAATATTCAAACAGGTGGGTTTGATTATTTTGTTATTCTTTCATTCAGTCACTTGTTACTCAAGTTTCATTCTCTGAAATGCTATGCCCTGCCTTATGTTTTTAATTTCATAAATATATTACCCATGCTCTTTGACCTCAAGTAAGTTAGATCATAGTAGCTTAAAAAATATGGGTGTGCACAGTCCTATTCAGTCATCAGCCATTACATGAGGTCAATTTCAAACTTTAATAAAGTTTAAAGGCCTATTTGTGCAATAAAGATTCCAAGTACAAAGAAACATAGAATATTTAATAACATCTTTAGTTACATTCATTGAACTATTATTAAATGACAAACACTATGCTAAATACTTTGTATATGTTATTGAAGTCTAACAATGATATGTGGTAGGTGTAATAATTATCTACATGATACTGATGGAAAAATAGAAGATCAGAAAGCCTGAGTAAGTGATCAAAAATTACACGAATAGTAATAGTGAACTGAGATTTGAATCTATCATTTAAATACAGAATTTGCCAGACCTCACTTTAATATACTGACTCAAAAACCTCACTTGGCAGCTATAATTAGAAAATCATAGAACAACAGTAGAAAGAATAAACTGAATATTAGGAACTTGTACTATTTTGAAAATCAAAACTTTGTTTAACTACTAATACATCCAGATAGATTTAAATCCCGTCTTTTACATTTACTGGGTGTGTAGCAAATTCTCTCACTGAAGTTTAGTTTTTATTATATAAAATACCTAAAATAACTCCTTCTTGTAGCTTTCAAAGTTTTTGTGAGGATTAAATAATATAATACATAAAAATTGGTGAATAGCTACTTTTAGACCCCCTGATCTTTCCACAAATGTACATTTGCACCTCTACCCTCTACCTGCCTACAATTCAGCATCAAATGGAGTAATGTCTGTTAGGGCAGACAGCTTCTAGGCCTTTATAATAGCACTATAGTCAGCCTCAATTTTAATTAATTTTTGCTTGTGGATGAAAAAGTGGCCATATACTAAGCTTGGCAAACTAAAGGGAAGCCTGCATAGTGCACCCTGCAAATTCAGAACCTGAAAGTATCCACATAGGATGGAATGAACATAAAAATTTCTAACTAAGGGAGTCGTGGTGGGTAGTCACTTACTAGGCTTATAGCTTCATTGACAAAAGTCAATCTTTACCTGAAGTACCTGTCCATTGTCTTTTTGCATCTAAGATAACATACCCTTGGAATGTCAGAGTAATCCCCTTTCCCTGGACCCCTCCATGTATACCCGCCACACCAGAGCACAAGATCACAGAACACCCTCATTGTTGCTTGTTCCCCAAATATTATCTCTATGGTGCTGTACTGTTAATTACAAACTATCCTGTCTGCACCAATGTAAAGTGAGTATATCTCTCCATATTACTCTTTATCCAATTTCAGAGATTTACTCACTTTGCTTTCTCCCACTTCTTTACTTTACCACCAATAGTTTTCATGTAACCTTCCTTATGTCTCCTCCTTTGATTCTAATGTGTAAAATAAGCTATAAAAACTGCCATTCTCTGGAGCATTTTCTCAGTCTATTGAGATTTTGCTTCTTGGCAATTTGGTTCAAATAAACTCAGGAAAAATTCTCTGTAGGTTTAGGCATTGCTTATGTTGACATGCTGATCCCCTACTAATAAATATTTTGAATATCACATTGGAAAACATGTAATAAACCCAATGCAGAATCAGAAACAGATACTTAATAAATAGTAGTTTTTATGACATTAGTGTGAGATATTCGTCTCTGGGTTTTACAGATGAGGAAACTAAGTTTCAGCAAGATTAGTTATTTCCAAACTGACACAGCTTATAAGTAGCAGAGCTAAGATTTGAACCCACAACTTTCAGATATCAAAGGGTATTCTTTCCCATCACATCATAATGTTTCTTGACTTTTGAAAAAATAAGAATTTTACACAGAATAAAGACAAAATTTGTTATATAAAACCTCCAAATGATCTTACATTTTAATTATTTCTGTGTATTTAACAACTAAAACAAATAAACTGCATATAATATGCAGCATATTGAAAATATCTATAGAGAGTAGTTAGCACTTAGGTCCTCAATAGTGAAATTTTGTCATGTATTTATCACAAGTTATTTTTTTCCTGTACTTGCTGTCTTCATAGTTGGAAATGGCAATAAAATTGAGGCAGGTGTGAAAATTATTCAAAAATAAATAAAAATCATTAGAGACTTTAATATGTCCTTGAAAAGGTTTTCTATATCCCTCCATTCTATTGTTCCATTATAAAAATATTTTTTAATTAAATTTAATGGGATGACTTTGATGAACATTAGTACATAGGGTTTCCATAAGCATCTCTATAGCCTTTAGGCCACTGACTGTGCTGTGTGGCCTCCACCCAAAACCAAATCATTTTCCTTCACTGTATATTTGTTCCTCTTTTCATTATAATAAAAATGTCAATTTTTGAAATAAAAAAATTGAAACATTTAAATGAATATGTTTCATTCTAAAGGGCTGACATAATACAGTGTGTCTGTAAAGTCATGGTGCACCTTTGACCGGTCACAGGAAAGCAACAAAAGATGATAGAAATGTGAAATCTGCACCAAATAAAAGGAAAACCCTCCCAGTTTCTGTAGGATGATGTGGCAGCATGTGCGCATGCGCAGATGATGACGTAACACCATGTATACAGCGGAGCAGGCCACAGCCATGCCAGTCAAGATGTGGATGATACAGAGGAAAGTTCAGCGTGTTCTTGGCTCGCTAAATTAGAATCCGTGACCAAAGTGCAATGTGAATATCGGCGCGTTTATAATGAAGCGCCACCACATAGGGATAACATTGCTCGGTGGGATAAGCAGTTGAAGGAAACCGGCAGTTTGGTGGAGAAACCTTGTTCTGGTAGGCCATCAGTCAGTGACGAGTCTGTAGAGGCTATACGGGATAGCTACCTAAGGAGCCCTAAGAAATCTGTACATGAACCCACATTGAACTGCACTGAATAGGTATGAAACTGGGAGAGTTTTCCTTTTATTTGGTGCAGATTTCACATTTCTATCGTCTTTTGTTGCTTTCCTGTGACCAGTCCAAAGTGCACCATGACTTGACGGACACACTGTAAGACAGTTTGTGTTTTGTTTACAAAAGGTCTATGGAAAAATCATTACATTTTTGTATACTTTACATGCATTAAAATGTAAAATAATTTTAACACTTCTCCCTAATTATTTGCTACAATTTATGCTGTTACTCACTTGACTTCTTTTCCCGATCAACTATTTTTACCAACTTGTCTTCACTTTATCTCTTTCTTTGCACTCAACCACGCAAATGACACTAAGTGATCTAAGGAAAATAGACTCCAAAGTAAATAAATCCATCAAATTTAAGTTGGCTTTACAAATTCTCTTAAACAAGTCTTATTGTTTTATTAACAGCTGTGTTGAAATATAAGGTCTACCGGAAAGTTCTGTCCGTTTCTATCACAACAAGTTTTGACACATAAGCACATGTTTATTTGGCACATGTGTGCCTCTCTATTTTTATCACTTAATGTATACATACTGACGTAGCAAATTAACTAAAACAAAGTTGATTCACGTTAGTCTTATGTGTGAAGCGATAGTATACCCATGGCTACTGATAAAGTTCATTTACGCCACTGTATTGTATACAAATTTCAACAAGGAAGAAATGCTACAGAAGCATGTAGAAATTTATTGAAAGTGTTCGGTGAAGGTGCAGTTTCTGATAGGACATGCAGAAGATGGTTTGAAAAAATCGAAACAGGTGATTTCGACCTTTCTGATAAGCTACGTTCTGGGAGATCATCTTTGATGGATGACGATGTTGTTAAGACAAGATCCTTTTCTGACAACATCGGAGATCGCAGAAAGGCTTAATTCAGCTCAGCAAACCATTTCAGACCATATTTGGAAGATAAGATTGTTGTGGAAATATATTATTTAATAAAGTTTATTGACAGTAAGAAAAATTTGTATTTTGTTTTATTCCAAAAATGGACAGAACTTTCCAGTAGAGCTTATATAATTTACCTATCATAAAATTCACTCTTCTAATGTGTCACTTTTAGTTTTTAGTATATGCCCAAGTGAGAACAACCATCATCACTAATTCCCAGGCGTTTTCATCGCACCCAGAAAAGGTTCATACTTAACAGCAGTCACTTCCCATACCTTCCTTTCCCTGAACCTGTAATGGTTTGTATATTCTGGACATTTGATATAAACAAAAACATACACAATATGGCCTTTGGTAACTGACTTAGTTCACTAAGCATAATGTTTTAAATTTTGTTTTTATTTTTTTCATTTCAAACTCATTTCTTTTTTTATTAAAGTCCAAGTTACCATTACATGGTCTGATACTCAATAAAGGAAAACTTGTTCAAATAAAGTAATATGTTATCATCAGTATTTCCAGGTTATTGTTTATAATCAAGTAACATTATCAGTAAATCCTTGGGAAGCCCATTAATGGAGGTTATACTTTATCAAATCCCAGTTCCTTTCAGTGGAGATTCCCAGTTTATTTAAAGTTGGTTTCAGTTCCTGGATGACATAAGGGTAGATTTCCTTATGAAATCAATGTATACTGTAGCATGTATCACATATATTAACAATTCATTCCTTTTTTTGTGACAGAGACAGAGAGGGATAGAGGGACAGAAAGGGACAGGCAGAAAGGGAGAGAGACAAGAAGCATCAATTCTTTGTAACGGCACCATAGTTGTTCATTGATTGCTTTCTCATATGTGTCTTGACCAGGTGGCTACAGCAGAAGGAGTAACCCCTTGCTCAAGCCAGTGTCTTTGGGTTCAAGCTGGTGAGCCTTGCTAAATCCAGATGAACCCGTGCTCAAGCTGGTGACCTCAGGGTTTCCAACCTGGGTCTTCTGCATCCCAGTCCGACACTCTATCCACCGCTCCACCGCCTGGTCAGGCAAAGTCTGTATTATTTATTTATTATTTATTATGTGTGGACACTGAAGTGTCTGTTCAGTTAGCTTAGTAGTCTGCTAATGATTGGGTAGAGATCTGATGAAATATCATGAACTTATACATTTCCCACCTTTTGTCAAAGGGTCTGTACCAGGGAGCCCTCAGATTATGACACAGTCCCATTCCTATGACAGTGACATAACCTAAATTCTGGTGTAAGTTGAAGCACACCATAGCCTAAAACAAACGAACACTTGCACTTTTAACAGTCCAAAATGGTGCAGATGAGCGTACTGGGGGACACCAATTCCCTCACTCATGCGCCTTGTTACTGCAGATTCTTCCACTGTGGGCAACCAAACTAGTTTGCCCACATAGTTCGTAAGTATGACACTAATGGGACAAATGGAAACATTCATGTCTCAATTTTTTTAAGTTTTTATAGAACTGAGTATCATAAACTTAAAATATCATATGTTGAGGCTGTTGTAACCCGAGGACTCCATGTATATGTATTGGGGCATGCCTCCCATGCTCAGGTAGCTAACAGCTCTTAGTTACTTCATCATTCGTTTTGTGGTTGCATCAAGCCACACGGTCATTCATAATTAAAAGATTAAGATCTTATCAGATCTTTACTGGGCATTTGCACAGGTTTGCACATGAATATGTCACAGCTTTCCAAAGGCCTCTGTGTAGTTATTTCTCAATTTTCTTAAATTCATTTTTTTTGTCCAGGCATTTGTTTGCTTCAAATAACATCTCAGCCTGACCTGTGGTGGCGCAGTGGATAAAATATTGACCTGGAATGCTGAGGTCGCCGGTTCAAAACCCTGGGCTTGCCTGGTCAAGGCACATATGGGAGTTGATGCTTCCTGCTCCTCCCTCCCCTTCTCTCTCTCTCTCTCTCTCTCTCTCTCTCTCTCTCTCCTCTCTAAAAATTAATAAAAGAAAAATTAAAAAAAATAACATCTCAATATTAGGCAACTGAAATGTTAAACAAATGCTATTGATTTTGTTTGTTAATGACAAATATTCTGGGGATGGGGCTTTCCCCACTGAGTGAACTCTAACTTAGAGTAACTATAATGATCTCAGTAAATGAAACTTATCCAGGGAGTTTCAGTTCTTTGAGCAGGAGGCTCAAAACCCAGTATGTCTTCTCCACTGACTGCTGGTATGCTGCTTCCACAACTACTGCAGTCTCAAGGTTGATGGTTCCCCAAGCAGCCGAAGAATTGAGGAACATGGCATAAGAATAACACCAGTTACAGCGCAACAAAGTTTGTTGTGCCTCACAAGATTCAACCTTGTTTCTTGAATACATGTTTTTCAAACTGTTGCAAACTTTTGAATAAATTCCAGACTTCTGTAAACGTTGATTTTGACAGTTTTGACAGTGTTCTTACTGCTTCAGGAAAGAATAGATTTTCAAAGCTTTTTACCTCACTGTTCTGTAAAGCGCACCATCAAGACATATTACTTTGTCATAGTAAACAATAGGATATTATTCTTCAATATTTAAGCATTTGAATGTTACTTTTATTTTTAAAATTTAAAATAAAATACCTTCTAATATTTATTTTCAACTCATATTTCACAATATATATTATATATAACATATATATCATTTTTTAGTTCTAATCTAATTTAGAAATAAATTATTCTTTCCTGACCAGGTCTTGGCTTATTATTCAATAGCCTTATATTAAATATAATCAAGTTCTTTGAGATGTCATGCTTGCTTCCAGTTCAAAATTATATTTTCAGTTGACATTTAGCTTTTTGGAAATTAGTGTGCTATGTCATATTTATAAGAATGTTTTGATTTTCATACTGAACATTGAAATTTAGGTCTATATGTTATATATACAAAAAATAATTTTAAAATGTTTATATTAGTGTGGATCCACTAGTTTACATTACTGTTTACTACTGAATCTCACCTCAGAGTACTGTGAAACTCTGATTAGTTTCATAAAAGCTTACAGATTTCTGGTTCTTTCATATAATTGTTGCTAAATGCTTCAAAAATCCTTTAGAAAAGAGTGAAATGTGTGCATTATATGTTCCCACTCTATTCACATAACAAAATATTTGTATAGAAGAAAGCAAGATGAATCGATGACAGAGTGAATGCAATATCTCTTTTATTTTCCCTTTGTAGATTTACAAGATCATATGTTTTGACCAATTTTTTTCACTGCCTATTGAAACAGTTGAGCATTCTTTGTGGTGCTTCTTCACATTATTCTCCTTTAGGTATAGAAACTTTCTTTGAGGCTAAAAAATAGTTTGTATGATATAATTTACAGAAACATTTAAAAGTCTCCGGTATTTTGACAGATGAAAGGAATCTTGAATAATGGAAACTAACTGAACTAGAGAATGGGAAAAACTGTCTCTCTTGGCTTTCTGTGATGTTAGTTATCTAATTATAATTCTTGTAGATATGAATGCTCAAAAAGAAAGACAGTCTGGAACTCTGAAAAGTTTTCTGGTATAGCTGTACAAATTTTAAAAGCAATCTCATGTACCTCTATTTTTTTTACTAGCCATCGTATTTCTCCCCATCTTCATGTTTACCAGAGATCACACAGTGTTTTTGCTGTTGTCTGTGAAAACAAGTGCCCTCAAGAGTATAAAATTTGCAGCATGCTTTACATTTCTTCTTTTTCTTCTGATGGTTATGAATTACTATATACTTTGTTTTCTCCCAGAATATTAATTTTCAGATTCTAAGACCATTTGGTTCACAATGTTTTGCAAAGTTATTTGAGCTACTCTGAGATGCAAATTATTCTATATTTCCAGCACTAACTAGTTATAGATGTGATTAAATGAGTTTATATTGTGTAGTATGCAGAAGAGTACCCTATAGTAATTGCTATAATAACAGTAACAACAATAATAAAAATATTTTCTCTGGTGTTTGCTTGGTTTCCTGGACTTTTATTTTAGACCATCCTGTTATTTTAAGATGTTTATTTTTATTCAGGAAAAGAAAACCAATCTAAGATGCAGTGAACAGAATACTTAAATGTATAAACATTTTAAATTATCTGAATATCGTATGCCAAATAAGTTGCTCCTTGCCCTCTTGGTTAATTTCTTTGCTATAACCCATGCATGAAGAGATTCCAAAGCCTCTGGCTCCAAAAACATAACTCTTGACTTTCACACTTGACACAGTACTTTTTTTTCTTTTCCTTTTTTTTTCTTTTTTTGAGAGAGGGAGAGACAGGAAGGGAGAGAGATGCGAGTCATCAACTTAGAGTTGCATCACTTTAGTTGTTCACTGATTGCTTCTCATACAGTCATTGATGGGGTGGGGGTGGGGTATGGGGAACTCAAGCTGAGCCAGTGACCCATTGCTCAAGCCAGCGACTTTGTGATGATGTCAATGAATCCATGCTCATGTTGGCAACCCTGCACTCAAGTTAGATAAGCCTGCACTCAAGCCAGCGATCTCTTACAACCTGGGACCTCAGCATCCCAGGTTGATGCTCTATCCAGTGTACCACTGTCAGTCAGATAACACCAGTACTCTGTCAGAAGTAAACCAACCAACCAGGAAACTCAACTATCTCCTCCTCAGGGTGAGTTACATTATACCACACAGCCCTCACAGAGGGTAACTGTTTTCTTCTTTATTTAAATAGGAGTGCAAAATCCGATGTTCTGGAACATGTCTGTCCTTATCACTGCTTCTTTTAAGTGGTTTAGAACCTACTTATGCTAATCATGTCCAGAGCCCAGTATTGTAGATACTGTTGTGCTATATAGATACCCCATTTGGAAATAAGACACTTGATCACCAATGCCCCCATTCTGTGCCAGGTGATGTATATATCTTTTTCCTTTAAAATCTGTATATTTTTATGTCTTATTATTGTCTTGCATTAGCTAGAAGATTCACTATGATGCTGAGAGCAATGGTGAGAGGTTACATTCTTGCCTTGTTCCTGAGCTTAATGAGAAAGCTTTGAGTTTTTCACCATTAAATATGATGTTAGCTATAGGGTTTTTATAGATTTTCCAAAATCAGGTCAAAGAAGTTTCCTTTTGTTCTTAATTAGGTGATTTATATTGATTGCTCATAGCTGAGCCTTGCTATAAATGCTGCTTTCATGGAGGAAAGACAATCACCCCAGCTAATGTACCCACTGTTGGGATGCCAGCATCTAAACCTGGTACAAAGATCTGCCACCTTGACTCAATTCAGTATATTGCTAACCTAAATTTGTTTTTTGTTTTTTTTTTGTTTGTTTGTTTTTTTATAGTCATAACAATGTATCTTATAGCTGTACTCTAGATATGATCTTTGCCCTGAGGTCACTTCTTACTTTGAGAGTCTTTTGCTTTCTAAAAGAATAGAGATGACAAACAGTTCCTTTTAAAACACTTCTTTGTTTATATTTTCTCTAAACTTTACTTAAAAAAACTGATTTTTTAGCTGATCTGTTTCTTTTTCTTATCATAAGCAGATAAGAAAAAGCTATTAACACTTCTGATATTGTGATTGAATTTTTTTTGCCACACTCACCAATTCATTAAGTATAGTTTAGCTTTCTATGTAAACACAAACAACACTACTGCTAAAATCAATGCCACGAAAAACTTAAGGTTGTCTTCTTATTAGGTTCAATTAATAATTTGATCATATTTTTAATCTCTCATCAACAACTACTTGACGCTTTCCCTGCTTTCATTAAGAATCTCCTCAAGGTCTCTCTGTTGCTTCCTACCATCTGGCCTCCAAACTAATGACACATGTTTTAAAATTTGTTATGCCAACATGTCATCCCTCTTTCAATTCTGATTAACAATTGTTGAGCAAAACAAAACAAATTCTGAATTGGTTAAAACAATCATAGTCATTTATTTTTCTAATTAATGTGATATTTTGACATAGCTGAAAGAGGTATGTCATTAGCTGGACTGGTTTGACTAGGACTTCAGAATTCATTTCCAGATTGCTTATTAACATAGTTGCTATGTTGAAACTGACTGTTGGTTGAGAACTCAACTGAGGCAGTTGACTGGGGTCTGGCTGTACCTCGTGAGAGAGCTTGAATTTCACTCTTTTTATCAAAACATGATGAAATGAGCTGGCAAGTAAAACATAAGAATTTATCAGAAGCTCAGAGGTGATTCTTTTCTGTAGCACAGGCCAGCAAATGGACCCATGGACCCAATTCAGCCCATGATCCCATGGTCTGATTTTGTAAATAAAATTTTATTTGAACATAGCCATTTCTATTTCCTTCCCTCCCTCCCTTCTTTCCTTCCTTTTGTCTTTCCTTTTTGTTTTAGAATTCAAAAGCCATGTTTTAATGTTTTTTTTTTACTTTTTAATTTAATTTATTGGGGTGACATTGGTTAATAAAATTGTACAAGGTTCAGGTGCACTATTCTACCATCATCTGTACAACATTGTGTGTTTACCAACCCAAATCAAGTCTCCCTCCATCACCATTTATTCCCCTCAACCCTCCTCCACCTCTTCCACATCCCATTTGTTTATTTCCCATTGCTGCTTCTGCACTACAGAGGCAGTGTTGAGCAGCTGTCACAGAGACCATACAACTCTCAGGGATTAAAATATTTATTATCTGGTTCTTGACCAAAAAAGTTTTTGACTCTAGTTCTATGACCATAGTTGACTGTTGTTATACAACTGCATTGCTGGATAAGAACAAAATGATAGGATCCTGAAATAATGTAGGCCAGGTCATGGCAATTCACTGTCAGAGGCAAGATGTGTGAAATGGACATAATGAACAACAAATTGAAGCTGGCAACTATGAGATTTTCCTTCACGGAAAACCACAGAGAGGTTTAAGAGAAGAGTTTTCCAGCAAGATAAATGAACGAGTAAATCATTCAATCACACAGCTAAAAGTAATCAAAGTTGAATGATAAGAAAGTTGAAGGCCTTCCCATTCCCTAATAAAAAGCCATAATCCCTTATTTTCCGGATATGATTGGATTTTCTAATCTAGAACTCTTTAACTATAGAAAAGTGTGGGTTCCCAGAAAGAAGGATCCAGAAAAAATTATACATATTAGTATTTCCCTGAGTTTATCCTCAATGGTTCTGATGATGATTTATAGAAATACATAAACACTGAGGAAAGTTTAATACCCAGACATTGCAAGAATGATTAGACCTAGAATCTGAATTGATATTAATACGTGAGGACATAAAACATCCACATGGTTCCCCTGCTAGTGAGGGTATATAATACCAGATAATAATAATATAAAAAGTCTTGGTTTAAGCCTGAGTCACAATAAATCAACTGTCCATGGAGAAATCCAGTGGCCTTCGCCTTGGTCCACAAATTCATAAATGGAATCAACATATTTGCTAATTGGCAGACCATTCTCATTGGCTTCTTGACCTCTGAAGTGAAAGCTGATTTTGATGCAAAGCCTAAAATGAAGTTACAATATTATGTGTGTCTGGACATCTGGGGAAATCAACAGGGTCTGGAATGACCTAACCACAAGTTCCCCTACCTACTTTGATCCTGCAGATAAAGTCCCCTAACCAAACAATGATAATCCCTCAGTACCACGTTTCATGGTGCTAGGCTATGGAATTATTTGAGCAAGCTAACATATTTTGTCATGAGAATCAAGAGGTACCTTACTTTCTTGATAGGATAAAATATGTCTCCCATAGTCTGTGATTATTCATTTTGTTTCCAAGTGTTACCTCCTGTGGCTCTGCATAACATGTGGTGTCTTCCTCCCCCAGACTGTGAATAAATATGATTAATAAACTGCTGTCAATCTCATCTGTCCCATGTCGAATGTATGTGTGGCCATCCCCTAAACTGTAGGGCAATTGGGTGAACAGGAGGTAATTAATACACTATTTTAGTAGGGAAAAATTAAAGGATTAAATGAAAACTTTTTTAGCTTGCCTTAACCCTCCGACCAAGATGATGAATCTTCAGTAATTTCAGAGTGGGACCATTAAACTTACTTGGTGGAAGTGTCCGCCTCAAGATTCATGTGCACCCAGGTACCTATGAATGTACCCTTGAAAAGAGTCTTTTCAGACATCATCAAGTAAATATGAGGTCATACTGAATTGGAATGGGCTCTAACCCAATGACTGGTGTCCCTGTGAGGAAAATTTACACATAGAGACACAGAGGTGAGAACACATGTGAAAACAGAGGCAAAGACTAGAGTGATATGCCTATAAACTAAGGCATGCCAAGGAATGTCAGCAACGACCAGAAGCTAAGAAAGGTAATGAAGGATCTTCCCCTTTAGCCTTCACAAAAAATCATAGCCATGTCTGAGCAGTGTAAGCCCTGTCTAAAAGCCTTTGTGCGATTTTCAGGCCTGAACACAGGCAATTATAAAGGTTTCACTTGTCATGGCTCACAGGGTGAAGCTTCCTTGCCAACAGGAGACTTGGTGTACAACCAGTATATTGCAGTCTCTAAAGGGGAATGCAGTCAAGAATCAGACTCCTCTGAAGAACTGTTTCCTTCTTTATTTAAATAGGAGTGCAAAATCCGATGTTCTGGAACATGTCTGTCCTTATCACTGCTTCTTTTAAGTGGCTTAGAACCTACTTATGCTAATCATATCCAGAGCCCAGTATTGTAGATACTGTTGTGCTATATAGATACCCCATTCGGAAATAAGACACTTGATCACCAACGCCCCCATTCTGTGCCAGGTGATGTATATATCTTTTTCCTTTAAAATCTGTATATTTTTATGTCTTATTATTGTCTTGCATTAGCTAGAAGATTCACTATGATGCTGAGAGCAATGGTGAGAGGTTACATTCTTGCCTTGTTCCTGAGCTTAATGAGAAAGTTTTGAGTTTTTCACCATTAAATATGATGTTAGCTATAGGGTTTTTATAGATTTTCCAAAATCAGGTCAAAGAAGTTTCCTTTTGTTCTTAATTAGGTGATTTATATTGATTGCTCATAGCTGAGCCTTGCTATAAATGCTGCTTTCATGGAGGAAAGACAATCACCCCAGCTAATGTACCCACTGTTGGGATGCCAGCATCTAAACCTGGTACAAAGATCTGCCACCTTGACTCAATTCAGTATATTGCTAACCTAAGTTTGTTTTTTGGTTTGTTTTTTTTTTTACAGTCATAACAATGTATCTTATAGCTGTACTCTAGATATGATGTTACTTACAGCTCCATTCCTAGCCCAAGTGCTTTTATTGAAAGGACTCTCAGATAGGTACCTCTTACTTATAGCGCCGTTCCTAGCCCAAGTGCCTTTATTGAAAGGACTCTCAGATAGATACCTCTACAAAGATTTACTTATCGAAGAGAGGAGGGGAAAACATTGAAGAAAGTTAAACTAACTGAATTCTGTGGTGTCCTAGGGCACATTCTTTTCACTTCTACTCCATTCTATTTTACACACTGACTCTCAAGTATTACATTAACATATTATAAAAGTACTTATGTAGCACAAAGATTGTGTTTTTTTTGCTTCTCTTGTACTTTATCAGAGGAAAAGAGGAAAAGGATAAAAGTGATGCTTATAAAATGACAAAACATCAATTTTTGATCACCTGATTCCCAATTCCTAAAATATGGGCAGTCTAACAAGTTTTTTTTAATGTGTGTGTGTGTGTGTGTGTGTGTGTGTGTGTGTGTGACAGAGACAGAGAGAGGAACAGATAGGAACAGACAGACATGAAGGCAGAGAGATAAGAAACATCAATTCTTTGTTGAGGCACCTTAGTTGTTCATTGATTGCTTTCTCATGTGTGCCTTGAGTGGGTGGATACAGCAGAGTGAGTGACCCCTTGCTCAAGCCAGTGACCTTGGGCTCAAGCTGGTGAGCCTTGCTCAAACCAGATAAGCCCACGCTCAAGCTGGCAACCTCACAGTTTCAAACCTAGGTCCACCACGTCCCAGTCCAATGTTCTATCCACTGTTTCACCGCCTAGTCAAGTGGAAGTTTAAAAAAAACAGTACTAAAAATATTTTTTTAAAATGTATGATATTTCACAAAGAGCACCCAAGGCTCTACCTGACTATTTTGTAAAGAGCTAAGGGCAAGAGGAGCAGGATAAGGAAGTTTAAATTGGATACCTTAATCTTGGAGAATCAATGGGGAAAAAAATAGAAAGAAAATAGCATGCTTTTTCATCAACAGAACTTTGAAATTTTTTATTTATTCATTTTAGAGAGGAAAGAGAGAGAAAAGGGAGAGGAGCAGGAAGCATCAACTCCATATGTGCCTCGACCAGGCAAGTGCAGGTTCTCATATATGAACCAGAAACCTCAGCATTCCAGGTTGAAAGCTTTATCCACTGCGCAACCACAGGTCAGGCCATCAATTGAACTTTGATGTAAATTTCTCCACTAATCTATAGGGCTCTTAATCATATTTTTCAAAACAACAACATATTTTTTAGAGGTCCTATTATGGCTGGCTCACATTTTAAACTTTTAGAGTTAAGCTATATCTATGTAATTTGCATCCTACATTCTTTCGCTATAAATATCCAAAAATCTGGGGTAATACTGAATTTTTAAACTTCATGTTATTTAGATATAATGAAGTGCCTGCAGCAGCACTTACATTTTTTTTTTATCATTTCTTTAGTAAAAGAAAACAACATTTGACAGTTAATGGATTTGGGTTTTTTCTTTCCTTAGTGTAAAGACTAAATATCATCTTCAGGGTCAAACTGTTGCTTTATTTGGGGAGGGGGGAATGTATTTAAATTGAATTGTTATTTATAAGGTAAGAAATAATTTTTCTCGAAAAAGTTCTAAGAAGTAGCAGGAATATGGATGAATCAGAATTAGATACTAAGTTTCACATTTTGTAGTGTAAATTGAGAAAACTTGTAGAAAAACATTCCCCTTCAGATTTATTTCAATCAGCTATTCTACAATAAGAATATCTTATTTAAATACCTTATTCAGAATACTTTAGGCCTAACATTTATGTTTTACTTTTGAAAAGTATGTTTGCCAAGGCATGAGATCAGAAATCAATCTGGATGTAACATGCACACATCTGTCTTCACCCCTAGCAGTAGGAGTTCGGAGTATACTGAGCTTGCTGCAGTAAAACTTGCATTGGACTGCCTGCTACAAGTTCTACATCTCTCCTTCATCCTCCCTCCCTCCCTCCCTCCCTCCCTCCCTCCCTCCCTCCTTCCCTTCCTCCCTCTCCCCCTCCCTCCCTTCCCTCCTCTCCCTCCTCCTCTCTTTCTTTCTTTCTTTCTTTCTTTCTTTCTTTCTTTCTTTCTTTCTTTCAAGCAAGAGAAAAGGACAGCAGACAGGGACAGACAGGAAGGGAGTGAGATGAGAAGCATCAATTCCAAGTTACGGCACCTTAGTTGTTCATTGATTGCTTTCTCATATGTGCTTGACTGGGGGGGGGGGGCTACAGCAGAGCAAGTAACCCTTTGCTCAAGTCAGCGACATTGGAATCAAATTTATGACCATGGAGTCATGTCTATTTTCTAATGCTCAAGCTCACAACCCTGTATTCAAGCTGGTGATATTGGGGTTTTGAACCTGGATCTTTAGCGTTCCAGGTCATTGCTCTTTCCACTGCACCACCAACTGGTCAGACAAGTACTATGTTCCTTTTTTTGACAGAGACAGAGAGATAGAGAAAAAGAGAGGGACAGACAGACAAGAAGGGAGAGAGAGGAGAAGCATCAATTCTTCGTTGTGGTACCTTAGTTGTTCACTGACTATTTTCTCATATGTGCCATGAACAGGGCCTACAGCAGAGTGATTGACACTTTGCTGAATCCAGTGACACTGGGCTCAAACTGGTGAGCCCACGTTCAAGCCAGATAAGCCCGTGTTCAAGCTGCTGACCTCAGGATTTCGAACCTGGGTCTTCTGCATCTCAATCCAAGGCTCTATCCACCTGGTCAGGCAAGTACTATGTTTTATTGCTACTGTTTGTGAGGACAGTGTAGTCAAGTATAGTTTACTGAGCTGGACTACGTTGGAAAGAAATGGAGTGTTCTACTTTCAACCAGACTGTTTAAGAAGCAGTGCCATTTAAGAAAAATAAACAAGGCCCTGATATAGATGAGAAAAGGATACCCTCCTACTATGAGAGTGTAGAAGACTTTGCTTCTTAAACAGGAAGATTCTAAGAGCATCTTCAGTTACAGAAGTGGGGTCTTTATTTCCTCTCCCTTTGCCAGGAAAGAAATGTGAGACTGGCTTTGTGTTGTAGGCTTTAAAAAGCCAGATCATTAAGTAGTTGTAGTTATAGTTCTTCAGGTTACTTCTGTGAGAAAACATTCAGATCCCCAGAATTGGTATAAATATTATTAAAGTAAAAACATTTGAGCTAAAGAAGAGGAAGAGGCATTGGCCGATTAGTTCAGAGGTAGAGTGTTGGCCTGGCATGTGAAATCCTGGGTTCACTTCCCAGTCAGGGCACACTGGAGAAGTGACCGCCTGCTTCTTCACCCTTCCTCCCATCTTCCCTTCTCTATCTCTCTCTTCTCCCCTTCCTCAGCCATGGCTCAAATGAGGATGTTTGCCCAACGAGTTGAGGATGGCTCCATGGCCTTGCCTCGGGTGTTAAAATAGCTCGGCTGCCAAGCAATGGAGCATTGGCTCCAGATGGGCAGAGAATTGGTCCCAGATGGAGATTTCCAGATGGATCCTGGTTGGGGCGCATGCAGGAGTCTCTCTGGCTCCCTGACTCTCACTTGATATAATAATTAAAGTAAATAAATAAAAAATATAGAGGAAGAATAAAATCTTGTCTTAACTTCCCATATCTGACTAAAGCAGAAATTCTCAAAAATCCAGCTGCCATTAACTTTTCAGTGAAGGGTTTTTGTGTTTTTTGGTTTTTTGTTTGTGTGTGTGTGTGAAGTGAGGTGTCACAAGGTATACTATCCATTCCTATTAGCATAAAAAGTCCCAATAAAAGCTTCCATACTGTCCCCACCTTCTCTCCATTTTATAAATTTAGCTTATAAGCCTTTATCGCTGGTTGCTTAGTGTATATACTGCATGTTTAGATAAACCTTGTCTTTTCTGCTGTTAATCTGTCTAGTGTCATTTATTCAGAAGCCCCAATCCAATCAGACTTAAGTTGGTATAGTATACCTTTCCATTCCAATTTTATTTAAAAAAAATTTTTTTTGTATTTTTCTGAAGCTGGAAACGGGGAGAGACAGTTAGACTCCTGCATGCGCCCGACCGAGATCCACCCGGCACGCCCACCAGGGGGCGATGCTCTGCCCCTCTGGGGCGTCGCTCTGTCGCTACCAGAGCTACTCCAGCGCCTGGGGCAGAGGCCAAGGAGCCATCCCCAGCACCCGGGCCATCTTTGCTCCAATGGAGCCTTGGCTGCGGGAGGGGAAGAGAGAGACAGAGAGGAAGGAGAGGGGGAGGGGTGGAGAAGCAGATGGGCACTTCTCCTGTGTGCTGGCCGGGAATCAAACCTGGGACTTCTGCATGCCAGGCCGACGCTCTACCACTGAGCCAACTGGCCAGGGCCTAAAAATTTTTAAAGATTCTATTTATTGATTTTAGAGAAAGAAGAGAGTGAAAGGAGAAACATCAACTCATAATTATTTCTTGTTTATGCCTTGAACAAGCAAGTCCAGGGCTTTGAACTAGCAACTTCAGTGCTCCAGGTTGACACTTTATCCACTGCGCCACCACAGATGTAGCTCTCTTCAACAGTTTTAGTGACAAGGATGAGTTATTTAGGACTTTCTGCTTATTCCAGAGGCTGAAGCTGAGATCTTGCTACATCTGACCAAGCCAGCAAAGGTAAATTTCCTTACCAGAAGGACTTTCAGGTTTATTTAGGTTCCAGTTGAGTGAGCGTGGTAAGATCTTCTCTTTGTGTTTTCTTTCCAAGATTCAGATTGTCAAGAGAAAACACTTTTAGAGACTATTTCTTTGAGAACTGTGACTTCTGGATTGTGTATTTTTGTTATACTTTCTCTTCCAGGGATGGTTATTGTGTCCCAAATGACTGATTTTCATTCTTGAGAGCTTGGCTTGAATCCAGCGAGGACATGCTGTATCTATTTTCCTACCTGATGTTGGACACGGATTGTTGGGTCTGCACTTAAAAGTTCTCGATTATCAGATTGGGGGCCTGAGAATTTGTAGTTGGCTAGGCTGAAATGTGGAAAAACTGGGCACTTCATTTGCAGTTGACTTTCTACCAACTGTTGGCAATTCTCAGGAGGTTCATGGAAGTCTAAATTAAGGACCACAGTCCTTCAGGGCCCTTGACATCATTTTCCTCCTTGTTTTGTTAGTGCTAAAACATCCCACCCCAGTATCACCTGCTTGGTGTCACAGACTGGTGGGTCCACAATTGGAGGCATCTCAGCTTGTGCAGAATGGAGACATACATTTTCATAAATACCATTCTTATCACTTATGACAAGACAGTATTTGTTGTCTTCTCTTTGTCTTTGAAAATGACTTTGGACTATGGAGCCTGCATCTTCTGCATATTTGTCCGGGTTGCCTTTTGCATCTGTGGTTAAGTGATTAAAAAGCTTATTGATTTTACTCATATTTTGAAAGAAGTATACTTCTGGAGATCTTCAATTATCAATGGCCACATGAGATATTGTATGGCCATTGGCAGCTGCCACTGTGGCCATTCACATGCAGGTTCTCAGTGGATTTGGGCAGATGGTAAAGAAACAGTGGAGCCAAAAAATGGTGGGCCATTCCTTTATTAAGGTCTAGTACCGACAGATGAATGAACACACAGGGTTCCCAAATCCACTGACACATTCTCTGGTTCCACAACCAGAAGACTCTTCTCTGATTTCTCCTGAAATCAAAGACCCCACCAGTGTTAGTGTAGCTTGCAAAGCCCCTCATCTCTGGTTTTCCATCTGCACCCCTTCTCTTTCCCTGCCAACATGGCTTCTCTCTCAGCACCCTGCCTTCTCCCCATTCTCCCTCCAGAGAATGGCTTCTTCTCTAGCCCTCTGCATTCTCTCTTCTCTCACTATGCGAACATGGCTTCTTTCTTTCTCATCTCCTTCTTCTCTGTGAAACAGGCTGGGGGCAATCAAAATCCCTCCCCCAGCAAACATTAGCAACACAATGACCCTTCCCATATTTCTTTCTTTTTTTTTACAAGGACAGAGAGAGAGTCAGATAGGGACAGACAGACAGGAACGCAGAGAGATGAGAAGCATCAATCATCAGTTTTTTGTTGCAACACTTTAGTTGTTACATTGATTGCTTTATGTGCCTTGACCACGGAACTTCAGCAGACCGAGTAACCCCTTGCTCCAGCCAGCGACCTTGGGTCCAAGCTGGTGAGCTTTTTGCGCAAGCCAGATGAGCCCGCGCTCAAACTGGTGACCTTGAGCTGGGGTCTCGAACCTGGGTCTTCTGCATCCCAGTCCGATGCTCTATCCACTGCGCCACTGCCTGGTCAAGCTAACAATGGCCCTTCCCAAGCAGGAAGGTATTTTTGCCATTTTACAGACCACATGTACCTGGTACTGCTCAGCCCCCAATACAAACTATAAGCGAGCAGACACAAAATTATATTTTACTAACTTATTTGACCAACATTCCAACCCTTTTGCTCACTTTGCAATCCACACCACAGGAATTCCTGTGCAAGGAGGCACATTATATAAATAAGTTACAGTAAGGATATAAGTCATGTAATTTCTACAGTTACAATGGTGCCCTTCACAATGTCTCTCTGAGCACTTAATCCAAAGAGCAAAATATCCTTGCAGCTTCTCTCCAAATGGATGAAAAGCTTCCTGGTGCTGGAGTGCCTCCACCAAAGCCATCCCTCCATCAAGCTTTCTCATATTATCCAAAAGCCACATGTTCATCCAACAAGGGCACTGGTGCCCCCTCTGGTCGCAGTTCAAGAGTCAGTCTATGCACATGGGGCCTCTGGACTCCCAATAATGTTGGTCAAATAAGTTTGCAAGGAGAGCAGAGAGAATCCAGAGTGCTGAAGAAGAAGCCAGTTTTTGCAGAGAGACAAGAAGGAGTGCAGATGGAGAGCCAGAGCTGAAGGGCTTTGCCAGCTCCACTAAGACTGGCGTGGCCTTTGATTCTAGGAGAAACTAGAGAAGATTCTCCTGGTTGTGGAACTGAAGAAAGTTACAGGGCTTTGGGAAATCTGAATGAGTGAAAGGGAAATGTTTTCCCTGTGTGTTTGCTCATTGGCCAGTGTGAAAGTTTAATAAAGGAATGGGCCATCATTTTTTGACTCCACTGTTTCTTTACTGTGTGCCTGAATTCAATGAGAATCTGCATGTGCATGGCCACAATGTCCACGACTACTGGCCTTACAGATAATCTTTTGATTTGAAGAAAAACATTCACATTTAAAAACATTTTGAGAGAGCTCTCACCTTAAACAAATATCCAATTGAGACCTATATAAAGATCAAATTGAAAAGACACCAAAAATACTGTGGCTAGCGTAAAAAACTGCCTCCACAAAATTAAAGAGCAGAAATCTGATTTAAAACAAAAATTAAAATCTACACCCACTATAAATCCTCCCTCCCATAATTATACTGTGACACACCAGGTCAGACAGCCCATGGCGAAAATCCTCCTCACCAAGATAACAAATTTACAGATTCGCTTTCAGACTCTCCTGCAAATGATAATGAAATGGCCAGTTGGAGGCCACTATTCAGGGCCTGATGAGAGCTATTACTTAAGCCTCCCCTTTGACTTCCCTGTGAAGCTTAATTGGGCTAAAGCGGAACTCTGTTGTCAGATGAAAAAAAATACATTTTCAAGCCTTTGTTTAACAATCTATAAAAAATATTTCAAAGGCACACAGTTTTAAATCCAGCATCTCCCAAACACAGGAATCTTTTTATTTCCATTTTAGTTGGTAATCTCTCTTAAGTAAAAAATCAAATGTAATAAAATGTAGTTGAATGGATGGGTCAGCCTTTTAATATTACTACTGAGACTGCCACCCTTTGTGTGTGTGTGTTTAAGAATTAAAAACTACACTACACTTGCCTTAAAAATCAAGTCTTTGCAAAAACAGAAATGTGGTTCTAGGAGTAACCCAAAACCCACCCGTTTTTCTTACCTATCCTAAACACCCCCCCCCCCCATTCATTTCAAGATGGATGCAGATAGTAAGAAAAGTCAGGACATTGGAAAATATACAACCTTAGATTTAATTAAAAAAAAAACTCAAATAGCAATTACTCTAGGTATCCTTACAGGATATTCAGTCTTGTCTAAATGACCATGGAGACATTTGTTGCATACCAAAAAATTCTTGAAATTTGATTCTGTCCAAAATGTCCATCCTTAAGAAATATCCCTGGCTTCATATGACCTATAATGCTTATTTATATTTTTATTACACAGAATACATAAAAAATACTATTATGTTTTATTGGTCCAATTATCGTGTGGTGGTTATATTGCCAATGATAGCCCTTCTAATCTTGTTAGCTGAGTTGGTCATAGTGTATGAAACACAGGTGGGTTGACATGGATAAAATGTTCCCATGGATATTTTGGATCAGATCAGAGGAGGAATTCAACTGGTTCGCACTGCTTTGGCAGAACCAATACATAATATATTGTTGGGTTTGGTAAACTGGTAGTTAAAATGGCACTTGTAATCAGTGTACTCTCTACCATGGGTTCCTGGGTAGCTTCCCAAGGTGGAAATCACAAATTAACATTCTTGACTCTTTTGTAATGTTATTCTGTGCAACTGCGTATTCTAAGCTCCAGTAGTAATGTTCATTCCACCCACAGGTGAAAAAAACATGCATGTGAGGATGCCAATCAAGAAACAATATGGAAATATCTTAAGTAACAAATTGATTTTTTTTTGGTCAGGTATTATTTAATATTTTTATTAATATCTTAAAACTCTTATGTTCTAGTTTTGGGTGCTTATTTTTGTTCTTATTTAAGTATTAAATGCATGGAATAATAAACTATCTTTTGGTATATCATTTATTTGTACTTAAAACAGTCATTAAGGTAGAGAACTGGTTATTAAATTATTTGAATCCAACCACTGGAAAAGACCAGATGTGAAATATGTTTTGGACAGGACCAAATGTCTGCTCATCCCCAGGTCTCAGCCTCCTCGGTCAGGCTCCTCAACACTCTTTTCAATTGGGTCTCAGCCTGAACCCATAAAAACTGCAGACCTTCAACACAAATAATCTTTGTTTTAAAATGCCCCTTACAGCTTGACCAAGTGATGGTGCAGTGGATAGAGTGTCGGACTGTGACACAGAGGACCCAGATTAGAAATCCCGAGGTCGCTGGCTTGAGCACGAGCTCACCAACTTGAGCGCAGGGTTGCTGGTTTGAGCATGGGATCATTGACGTGACCCCATGGCCCCTGGCTTAAGCCCAAGGTCACTGGCTTGAGCAAGGGTCACTGGTTTGGCTGGATCCCCCCAGGTCAAGGCACATTTGAGAAGGCAATCAATGAACAACTAAAGTGCCTCAATAAAGAATTGATGCTTCTCATCTCTCTCCTTTCCTGTCTGTCTTATCTGTCCCTCTTTCTGTCTCTCTCAGAAAAAAAAAAAGAAAAAGGAAAAAAAGAAGCCCCTTACAATGCCTGCTTCATAAAGTTTAGCACTGCCAGGAGAATTTATTGTTTTTCCCAGCCAAAACCTAATACAAAAATATAACTTAAACTCCCTCTTATAGCAGTTACTTCAGGAAGCTTACACCCTCTCACTTTTCCCTTTGAGATGTGGATTTTTCACCACCAATAACTGTTTCCTTAAGGATTACTGCATTTATACCTGGTTTATTGTTAAAATAACGGAACAAAAGCAGTTAGCTCTCTGTGTGCATGTCCTGTATGTTTATACCTTCGTATAAGGAATATATATGTGGTATTTTCTTATCTTTAATGATACTAATTTGTAAGGTCCCTTAAATAGTAGCCGGTGTCTCAGTGGATAGAACATCAGTCCGGCATATGGACGTCCCAGGTTGGATTCCCAGTCAGGACACACAGAAGAAGCAACCATCTGTTTTTCCTCCCTCCCTTTCCCCTTTCTCTCCTGCTTCCCCTCCCACTGCCAGTGACTTGACTGGTTTCAGCTTGACCTCGGGCACTGAGGATAGCTCAGTTGGTCTGAGTCATCAGCCTGAGATGTTAAAAATAGTTCGGTACTTGAGCATTGGTCCCAGATAAGGTTGCTGGATGGATCCCAGTTGGGTCTCATGTGGGAGTCTGCCTCACTATATTCCCTCTTTTCATCTAAAATAATAAAAAATTAAAAAGTGAAAATAAACTCCTATACTAAATTTTCCTAAAATGTTCAGAAACACAGCAATTGACCCAGTGTTTTCAAATTAATATAGTTAGGGAAAATTATTGTAAGACTAGTTGATATTTTTGTTTCAACAAAACATATAAGTTTTAAAGTTGTCACCATTAAATATAACACATACTTTTTAATTCTATGTTAGCCTATTAGTTAAATAATCTAATAGTATGCCTACTGAATGGTTAAGATACTAAAATTCATATACTTTATTTCAATCAAAAAAGTCATTATTGGCCTGACCTGTGGTGGCATAGTGGATAAAGCATCGACCTGGAAATGCTGAGGTCGCCGGTTCAAAACCCTGGGCTTGCCTGGTCAAGGCACATATGGGAGTTGATGCTTCCAGCTCCTCCCCCTTTCTTTCTCTCTGTCTCTTTCTCTCTCCTCTATAAAAATGAATTTAAAAAATTTAAAAAAATAATAAAAAAGTCATTATTATGACAAAATATAATTCAACAATAATTAGGTTTTATATATGTCCATTGACAAGTAGTTCTTTGGTAACCTAAAACCTTAATGTTATATAAATTATATTATATAACATATATTCATTGAATATATAGATCATTTCTAAATAACAAAAAAAATATTAATTACTAAAAATAAATTTATATATATATAGTTTTGGATTATTTTTAAAGATACTTGTATCTCTTAATAAACATTATTTTGCCACATTGAAAAATCGTATTATGAGCAAGCATGTGCCTCCAGAAATTGTGAAATGTTAAATTAGTATATTTACTAATCTACTACAAAATGTTTGTATATCACAGAGAGTTTACAATTGTTAACTTCCTAATGTTCTCTGGAAAATTAAGATTCCTAAGGGTTGAAAAGTATAATTAATACCTGTAAACTAAATTACTAAACAGTATGAGTGAAATGAAACAATTTTGTATGCAAAATACTCAAGGAAAGTAGTATTTTTCACACATGAATTAAAAAACATTTTAATTTGTTTGAGCTGTGGTGGTGCAGTGGATAAAACGATCTGGAATGCTGAAGTTGCCAGTTTGAAACCCTGAGATTGTCTGGTCAGGGCACATATGGGAGTTTACGCTTCCTGCTCCTCACCTCCCCTTCTCTCTCCCTTTCTTCTCTCCTCTCCTCTCTAAAATGAATAAAAATAAAAAAAAATCTAAAGAAAATAAAAACAAAACCTAGCTCTGACTAGGGACAAACCTTCAACTTTGTCATGTCAGGACAATGCTTTAACCAACTGAACTACCCGGGAAAAACCAGGATTCTTTTTAATATGAAGTATAAAAAATATAAAGTATGAAGGATATATTTTCTTCAAGAGAAAAAGGATTGTAATTTTTCTTAAATAAAATGGCTAATGATTGTGTGTGTGTGTGTGTGTGTGTTAGAGAGAGAGTGATAAAGAGAAAACAAGATATAGAGAAAAAACAAATTGATATTGAAAAGTGTAGAATGTTTCTGGGAAAAAAAATTTATGTTGTATTGTGAAGCTGACTGTGAAGGAATGTATTTATTTATAAGGATTTTTTTTGTTTTCTGTAGTTTTTTTTTCGTTTTGTTTTGTTAAATGTTCATACTACCCCAAGTAATCTCTAAATTCCCTCCAATCCCTAGTAATTTGGTTTTTTGGGGTTTTTTTTTCGAAGCTGGAAATGGGGAGGCAGTCAGACAGACTTCCGCATGCGCCCGACCGGGATCCACCTTGCATGCCCACCAGGGGGCGATGCTCTGCCCATCCGGGGCGTCGCTCTGTCGCGACCAGAGCCACTCTAGCGCCCGAGGCAGAGGCCACAGAGCCACCCCCAGCGCCCGGCCATCTTTTGCTCCAATGGAGCCTCGGCTGAGGGAGGGGAAGAGAGAGACAGAGAGGAAGGAGAGGGGCGGTGGAGAAGCAGATGGGCACTTGTCCTGTGTGCCCTGACCAGGAATTGAAACTGGGACATCCACATGCCAGGCCGATGCTCTACCACTGAGCCAACCAGCCAGGGCCAATCCCTAGTAATTTGAATGGCACTTTTTATAGAAATATAAAAGCTAAAATTTTTATGAAACAAAAAGACTTTAAATATCCAGAGAAATCTTAAAAAAGAACAAATTGTAAGGTATCATATTTTCTGATTTCAAACTACAGTACAGAGCTACAGTAATTAAAACAACACATTGGCATGAAAATAGAGGCATAATCTAATCAAAGAAAATAGATTGCCCAGAAATACATTTCCTCATATATAATCAACTAACATTTTACAAGAGAGTCAGGAACACTCACTATAGAAAGGAGAATGCTTTCCACAGTGGTTCTGAGAAAACTTCATAGCCATATGCAGAAAAATAAAATTGAACCCTTATCTTAAACACTCACAAAATAACTCAAATTGTATTAAACACTTGAACATAAGACATGATGCTATAAAATCTTAGAAAAAAACACAGGGGGAAAGTTTTTGTGATTTGAGTTTTAAAAAAAAAGTCAGTTTAGTATTTTTCCTCTTTCTCCTTAACTATCATACAATTACCACCCTCAAAATAATTCTCAAAAAATGTTAATGTTTATTTTATTGATTTTAGAGAGAGAGGGCGAAAGAAAGAGAAGGACAGGAACACGATCTATTCCTCTATGTGGCCTGACCGGGGATTAAACCAACAACCTCTGCCTTTCGGGACAATGCTCCAACCAACCGAGCTAACTATCCAGGGCTCAAAGCAATTCTGAAATGAGATATGAGGGTTTATTTCTCCACATCAAAGGATTTTGTGACTACAGAAGGCTATACTACAATTTAATTCAATTCTGATATGATCTACCTGGAGACAGACAGTACCAGATATCACAAGTTAAGGACTCAGTTTTTAGTCGCCAATTGCAAGTAACAGATCCCCAAATTACCAACAATCTCTGACCAGCTTGACTACAAATCAGAGGTTTGTATGACTTCTCCCTCCTTGCATTCGTTTATTTGCTAAATTGATTCACAGAACTCACAGAAACCCTGAATAGTTTCTCTCCTTCCTTCCTCCCTTCCTACTTCTTTTCCTTCCTTCCTTCCTTCCTTCCTTCCTTCCTTCCTTCCTTCCTTCCTTCCTTCCTTCCTTCCTTCCTTCCTTCTTTTCTTCCTTCCTTCCTTCCTTCCTTCATTTCTTTCTATTTATTTATTTATGTATTATTAAAAGAGGCAGAGGGGGGAGAGATATACAGTAGATAGAAACATTGAGCTGCTTCTGTATGTGCCTTGACCAGGGAGTCAAACCCGCAGCCTCTGTGTTCTGGAATGATATTTCCACCAACGGAACCATCTGGCCTTCGTTTAATTTTTCATTTTTAGAGATAAAGAGAGAGAAAGTAAGAGAGAGGGGAGGGGGAAGGGAAGCATTCACTTGTTGTTCTACTCAGTTGTGCCCTCCCTGGTTGCTTCTTGTGTGTGCCCTAAGGATCAAACCAATAACCTTGTTGTTTTGGAACGATGCTCTTAGTCAACTGAGCTAACTGACCAGGGCCAACAGTTTAATGGACATGGCAAAAGATACAGATGAAAATCCAGGTATAGAGATACATAGCACAAGGTCTGGGAGCATCATAAACTCAGGAGCTTCTGTTTTCATGAAGTTAAGATATACCACCCTCTCAGTAAATGGATGTGTACATTCACCTAGGAGCTCTCAGAATTCTGAACTTTGGAGATTTTTATGAAGGTTTCATCAGATAACCATGAATAGTCAATAACTCTATTTTCAGCACCTCTATTCTCACTGGAGAAGGGGGTGCTGAAAATTCAAAGCTTCTATTTATGGCTAGGCTTTTCTTGTAAACAGCTCCCATTCAACAGTCATTTAGGAGACCACTGAAAGTCTCCTCATTAGAACAAAAGATGCTCCTTTTACTCAGGAAATTATAAGGGTCTCATGAGTCCTGTTATAGAAACTGGAGTCAAAGACAAATATTAGAACAAAAGATGCTCTTAGTGCTCTTGTTGCCTAGGAAATTACTAGGGGGTGTCAAGGGCTCTGTTAGAAACAGGAGGTAAAGACAAATATGTATTTGCTATTATCTTACAACATTAGTCTTGACAATATATATATGACACCAAAAACACAAGGAACAAAATAAAACATCAGCAAGTGGGACTACATCAAACCGAAAGGTTTTGCACAAAAAAGAAAACTATCAATAAAATAAAAAGGCAACTGAGTGACAAAGATGGCAATAGAGTAGGTGGACGTAACAACTTCCACCTCCCAGAACCAAAGTGGATTACAAACTAATTTTAAGAACCATCATCTGGAAAAACCAACTTTGGACTAAACTAAGAGGACTCTTTAACCAAGAAGCCACACTGAGACTGGTAGGAAAAACAGAAATGTGGAGAGGGCTGCCCAGCTCTCTGGAATGAGGGGCAGCCGAGAGAGACTCATGTGGCAGGAAGTGAGTTTAGCAGAGAGGGAAGGGTCCTGAGTCCCAGGAACAAAGCCCCAGCCTGCAGCCCCAGAGCCTAGAAGAGGCGTATAGACAGTATTTAGCTGGAAACAAGACAGGATACTGTTTGTGAGAAAGAGACTGATTTCTCAGACACAGGATTCTTCTTAAAGGGACTGCTCAGAAAACTTCTCTCACAACCACTCACCCTGGGCTCCAGGGGACAGGGAGAGAGGAGAGGACCAGAGCAGCGGGAAGAGTGTAATCTAGGAGGTACAGGGAGAAACATTTTGACAGACAGCCACCCCATCCTCTGGGATGAGTCACTCCCCAAATCTGAAGTAAATACTTCCCCTGCAAACAGCAATACCAGCAAAGGGAAGCAGGACACCAGCAAAACAAGCTCTCCTGTGGCACTCAGAGCAGAGTCGCTTGGAAGGAGGGAGCTTTCGAGACTACAGTAGTGAGTGTTAGGGTCTGAGCTGCAGCGCCTCCACTCACACGGCTGAGGGCTAGCTCGAGGATGGGCAGAGGCAGGACGCAGAAGCTTGGTTCTGTTGGCAAGGGCAGAAGCCGGCTGGCCACCACTGAGGCACAGGTGTGAGCTCAGTCTTGCCCGGCTGGGGAGGAATGGATGTGCAAAAGTGGTCAAGCCCAGCTGCAGGCCACCTGCAATCCATCTTGTGGGGGAAGGTCAAGAGCCCCAGAAGGGGCAGAGGCCCTCCCTTCAGCAAGGGCGCAGGAGCACAGCCTTGCCCCACCCATGGAACCCAGGCTGTGGCCTGACTTGGGAGTCAGATACTCCTGTGGGGGTAAAGCCAAAAGCCCAGAGCAGGTGGAGTCCCACTACTGAGGGTAGGCACACAGTCTGGCCTGGCCTGTGCAGCCAAGGCTTACAGCCATCCCACGAGCAGGCTCCTCCTGCAGGGGTGGGGCAAAAGCCCAGAATCAGGCAGAGACCCGCAGCTGAGCAAAGACGCTCAGCCCTGTTCTCAGGGCCGAGCATAATGCCACCCGCAGAGGTGGGGTGAAGGCCAAGGACACTGAGGCTTGTACACCCAAGCATGTGATCATAGCCACTCCTGTGAAGGAGAGGCAGAAACTGCAGCAACAGCCACAGTGGGCAGGCACCAGAAACACCCAAACATGAACAGCTTAGGCAGCAACAACAGAGGGGATGGTGGGCCCACAGACAGACCACACCTAGGAAACACAGAGGCCACACCCAGTGGACGCCAGTGGCCAAAATCTTCTTTTACACAGACAAAGTGAGAAAGCAGAGAAATGCAACACCAATGAATCAAGAGAAATCCCCAGAAAAGGACTTGAATGAGTCAGATATAGCCAAACTACCAGATGCAGAATTTAAAATAACAATTTTTAGGATGCTCAAAGATATTAGAACAACAATAGATAGTATTTACAAACACCTAAATACAGAGCAAATATATAAAAGGACATTGAAATAATAAAAAAGTATCAGTCAGAAATGACAAATACAGTATCAGAAATGAAGACCACAGTAGAAGAAATTAAAAGCAGGATGGATGAAGCTGAGAATCCAATCAGAGAGTTAGAGGACAAGATAAATAAAGGCATGCAAGCAGAGCAGAAAAAAGAAAAGAGACTCAAAAAGTCAGAGGAAATTCTAAGAGAGCTCTCTGACAACATGAAGAGAAATAACATTTACATCATAGGGGTTCCTGAAGAAGAAGAGAAAGAATAAGGGATAGAAAATTTGTTCAAACATATCATAGTTGAAAACTTCCCTCAATTAAGGCAGAAAAACATCTCACAAGTTCAAGAAGCACAGAGAACTCCATTAAAGAGAAATCCAAAGAAATCTACAAAAAGACACATCATAATTAAAATACCAAAGCTAAGTGATAAAGAGAAAATATTAAAAGCTGCTAGAGAAAGACTATTACCTACAAAGGAACCCCCATAAGGATGACTTCCGACTTCTCAACATAAACACTTGAGGCCAGAAGGGAATGGCAAGAAATATTCAAAGTAATGCAGAACAAGAACCCACAACCAAGACTACTTTATCCAGCAAGACTATCATTTAAAATTGGAGAAATTAAAAGCTTTCCAGACAAAAAAACTCAAGGAATTCACTACAACCAAACGAAGGCTGCAAGAAATGTTAAGGGGCCTATTGTAAACAGATCAAAGGAGAAAAAGAATATAGCAAAACAGGAATACAGTTTTAAAGAATAAAATGCAATAAACAATTACATATCAATAATAACCTTAAATGTAAATGGATTAAATGATCCGATCAAAGACACAGTGTAGCTGCGTGGATAAGAAAACAGGACCCATACATATGCTGTCTACAAGAGACACACCTTAAAACAAAAGATGCACATAGGCTGAAGGTAAAAGGATGGAAAAAAATATTTCACGCAAATGGAAATGAAAAAAAAGCTGGGGTAGCAATACTTATATCAGACAAAATGGACTTTAAAACAAAGACTATAGTAAGAGATAAAGAAGATCACTACATAATGATAAAGGGAGCAATCCAACCGGAAGATATAACTCTACACACCTAATATGGGAGCATCTAAATATATAAAGCAGACTTTGATGGATTTAAAGGATGAAATCTATGCAATACTATAATAGTAGGGTATTTCAGTACCCCACTAACATCACTAGATAGATCCTCAAGAAAGTAAATTAACAAAGAAACAGCAGACTTAAAAGTCACACTAGATCAACTCGATTTAATAGATATCTTCAGAACCTTTCACCCTAAAGCAACAGAATATACATTCTTTTCAAGTGCTCATGGTACATTCTCTAGGATAGACCACATGTTAGGGCACAAAAGTGGTCTCAAGAAATTTAAGAAGATTGAAACCAAGCACGTTCTCCGATCACAATGGCATGAAACTAGAAATGAACCACAACAGAAAAGCTCAAACACTCTCAAACACATGGAAACTAAACAGCAGTTTGTTAAATAACAAATGTATTAAGAATAAGATCAAAGAAGAAATTAAAAAATTCCTAGAAAAAAATGACAGTGAGCCTGACCTTTGGTGGCACAGTGGATAAAGCGTCGACCTAGAAATGCTGAGGTTGCCGGTTCGAAACCCTGGGCTTGCCTGGTCAAGGCACATATGGGAGTTGATGCTTCCAGCTCGTCCCCCCCTTCTCTCTCTCTGTCTCTCCTCTCTCTCTCTCTCCCTGTCTCTCCCTCTCCTCTCTAAAAAAAAAAATGAATAAAAAAATTTTTTAAAAAAAGAAAAGAAAGTTTTAAAAAAAAATGACACTGAGCATACAACAACTCAAAATCTATGAGACACAGCAAAAGTAGTACTGAGAGGGAAGTTCATACCACTACAGGCCACTTTAAGAAACTAGAAAAAGCTCAAATAAACAACTTAACCCTGCATCTAAAAGAATTAGAAAAAGAACAGAAAGTAAAGCCCAAATATAGTAGAAGGATGGAAATAATAAAGATCAGAGCAGAAATAAATGACATAGACGCTAAAGAAACAATACAGAGGATCAATGAAACTAGGAGCTGGTTCTTTAAAAAGGTAAACAAGATCGAAGAACCTTTAACTAGACTCACCAAGAAAAAAGAGGAGGACTCAAATAAATAAAACTAGAAATGAGAATGGAGAAATAACAACTGACACAACAGAAATACAAAATATTGTAAGGGAACACTATGAAGAACTGTACGCCAAAAAACTAGACAACCTAGATGAAATGGACAAGTTCCTTGAAACATACAATCTTCCAAAAATCAGTCTGAAAGAATCAGAAAACCTAAACAGACTGATTACACCAAATGAGATCGAAACAGTTATCAAAAAACTCCCAACAAAGAAAAGCCGGGGCCTGATGACTTCACAACGGAATTCTACCAAATATTCAAAGAAGAAATAACTCCTATCCTTCTCAAGCTATTTCAAAAAATTCAAGAGGAAGTAAGACTTCCAAACTCCTTTTATGAGGTGAGCATAATTCTGATTCCAAAACCAGGCAAAGACAACAAAAAGAAAGAAAATTATAGGCCAATATCCCTGATGAATTTAGAAGCTAAAATCCTCAACAAAATATTAGCAAACTGTATCCAACAATATATGGAAAAAATCATACACCATGATCAAGTGGGATTTATTCTGGGGAGGCAAGGCTGGTACAATATTTGCAAATCAATCAATGTGATTCATCACATAAACAAAAGAAAGGAGAAAAACCACATGATAATTTCAATAGATGCAGAAAAAGCATTTGATAAAATCCAGCACCCATTCATGATCAAAACTCTCAGCAAAGAGACAATACAGGGAACATACCTCAACATGATAAAGGCCATCTATGACAAACCCACAGTCAACATCATACTCAATGGGCAAAAATTAAAAACAATCCCCTTAAGATTAGGAAAAAGGAGGGGTGCCACCTTTCACCACTCTTATTCAACATAGTCCTGGAAGTCCTAGCCACAGCAGTCAGACAAGAAGAAGAAATGAAAGGCATTCAAGTTGGAAAGGAAGAAGTAAAACTATCATTATTTGCAGATGATATGATATTGTATATAGAAAACCCTAAAGTCTCAGTCAAAGAACTACTGGACCTGATAAATGAATTCAGCAAAGTGGCAGGATATAAAATTAATACTCAGAAATCAGAGGCATTTTTATATGCCAACAATAAACAATCAGAAAGAGAAATTAAGGAAACAATCCCCTTCACTATTACAACCAAAAATATATAGTACCTAGGAGTAAATTTAACCAAGGAGACTAAAGACTTGTACTCAGAAAATTATAAAACATTGATAAAAGAAATCAAGGAAGATACAAACAAGTGGAAGCATATACAGTGCTCATGGTTAAGAAGAATAAACATCATTAAAATGTCCATATTACCCAAAGCAATCTATAAATTCAATGCAATACCAATTGAAATACCAATGACATACTTCAAAGATATAAATCACATATTCCAAAAATTTGTATGGAACCAAGAAAGAACACGAATAGCCTCAGCAATCTTAAAAAAGAAGAATAAAGGGGGAGGTATCACACTTCCTGATATCAAGTTATACTACAAGGCCATTGTACTCAAAACAGCCTGGTACTGGCATACAAACAGGCATATAAATCAATGGAACAGAACAGAGAACCCAGAAATAAACCCACAGCTCTATGGACAACTGATATTTGACAAAGGAGGTAAAGACATACAATGGAGTAAAGACAGCCTCTTTAATAAATGGTGTTGGGAAAATTGGACAGCTACCTGCAAAAAAATGAAACTAGACCACCAACTTACACCATTCACAAAAATTAACTAAAAATGGATAAAAGACTTAAATGTAAGTCTTGAAACCATAAGCATCTTAGAAGAAAAAATTGGCAGTAAGCTCTCCGGCCTCTCTCGAAGTGATATATTTGCCGATTTTTCTCCATGGGGAAGTGAAATAAAAGACAGGATAAACAAAGGGGACTATATCAAACTAAAAAGCTTTTGCACAGCTAAAGACAATAAGAACAAAATAAAAAGACAAACTACACAATGGGAGAACATATTTGACAATACATCTGATAAGGGGTTAATAACCAAAATTTATAAAGAACTTGTAAATCTCAACAGCAGGAAGACAAACAATCCAATCAAAAAATGGGAAAGAAAAATGAATAGACACTTCTCCAAAGAGGATATACAGATGGCCAATAGGCATATGAAAAAATGCTCAACATCGCTAATCATTAGAGAAATGCAAATTAAAACCACAATGAGGTATCACCTCACACCAGTCAGAATGGCGCTCATCAACAAAACAACATAAAATAAGTGCCGGCAAGGATGTGCAGAAAAGGGAACCCTCCTGCACTGCTGGAGGGAATGCAGACTGGTGCAGCCACTGTGGAAAACAGTATGGAGATTCCTCACACAATTGAAATCGGCCTGACCTGTGGTGGCGCAGTGGATAAAGCGTCAACCTGGAATGCTGAAGTTGCAGGTTCAAAACCCTGGGTTTGCCTGGTCAAGGCACATATGGGAGTTGATGCTTCCTGCTCCTCCCCTTGTTCTCTCTGTAACTCTCCCTTTCTCTCTCTCTCCACTCTCTCTCTAATAAAAATGAATAAATAAAATCTAAAAAAGTAAATAAAAAAAATTGAAAATCTAACTGCCTTTTGACCCAGCTATCCCACTTTTAGGAATATATACCCCAAGAACACCAGAGAACTGCTCCAAAAGAAGAAATGCAGCCCATGTTTGTGGCAGCGTTATTCACAATAGCGAAGATGTGGAAACAACCCAAATGTCCGTCAGAGGACGAGTGGATTAAAAAGCTTTGGTACATATATACTATGGAATACTACTCAGCCATAAGAAATGATATCAAATCATTTACAATAACATGGACCTTGATAACATTATACGGAGTGAAATAAGTAAATCAGAAAAAAATAAGAACTATATGAATCCATACATAGATGGGACATAAAAATGAGACTCAGAGACATAGACAAGAATATGATGGTAACGGTGGGGTGTGGATTGGGTGATGAAGGAGAGAGAGGGGGTGGGGGGAGGGGAGGGTACAAAGAAAACCATATAGAAGGTGACGGAAGACAATTTGACTTTGGGTGATGGGTATGCAGCATAATCAAATGTCAAAATAATCTGGATAAGTTTTCTATCAACATATGTATCCTGATTTATCAATGTCACTGCATTAAATTTAATAATAATAAAAAATAAATTAATTAATTAAATAAAAATAAAAAGACAACTTACAGAGTCAGAGAAAGTATTTAGGAACCAAATAACTAATAAGAGGTAAATATACAAATACACAGAAACTCATACAGCTCAATACCAAAAGTATAAAATAAAATAAAAATACAATTCTATTTAGAAATAAGCAAGGGAACCGAACAGTCATTTTCCCAATGAAAGATAGGTCAAAAGAACATAAAAACATGCTCAACATCACTAATCATCAGGGCAATATAAATCAAAATCACAATGAGATGTCACCTCATACCTGTTAAAATGGATAGTATCAAAAGGACAAAAGATATCATGTGTTGGTGTGGAAATGGAGGAAAAGAAACCCTTGTACACTGTTAGTGGAATATAAATTGGTTCAGACACTATGGAAAGCAGTGTGGAGGCTCTTCAAAAAATTAAAACTAAAACTCCCCTATGATACAACATTTACACTCTGAGTATATGTAAAAAGGTAAAAACAGGATAATAAAGAGATATATATTCTGCCATGTTTATTTTATCTTGATTCACAATTGCCAAAACACATAGGCAACCTAAATGCCTGTCAAAACAATGAATAAAAAAATAAGATACACCAATAAACATGTATGTAGATTTAGATCTAGTTATAATGGAATACTATGCAGCCATGAGAAAGGACATCTTGCCATTTCCAACAACAAAACACAGTTGAAACTTGAGGGTATTATACTAAATGAGATAAAGCAGACAGAGAAAGATAAATACAGAGTACAGGAGGTCCTTTGCCTACGACAGTGTTGACATACAACACTTTAGGTTTATAACACCTACTCAAATAAAAACTTAAAAAAAAAATTGACACCAGAATGTTTCAGCTTACACCTTTAACATTGTACTTAAATTATGGTGCGAACTAGTTTGGTTGCATGCAGTGAAAAAATATGCAGTAACGCAACGTATGAGTGAGGGAGTTAGCATCCTCCAGTACGCTTATCTATGCCATTTTGGACTTTTTTTGGGGGGGGGGTGACAGAGAGACAGAGTCAGAGAGAGGGACAGATAGGGACAGACAGACAGGAAGGGAGAGATATGAGAAGCATTAATTCCTCATTGTGGCACCTTAATTGTTCATTGATTGCTTTCTCATATGTGCCTTGACCGTGGGGCTACAGCAGACCAAGTGACCCCTTGCTCAAGCCATCGACCTTGGGCTCAAGCCGGTGAGCCTTGCTCAAACCAGATGAGCCTGCACTCAAGCTGGCAACCTCAGGGTCTTGAACCTGGGTCCTCCGCATCACAGTCTGACGCTCTATCCGCTGCACCACGGCCTGGTCAGGCTATTTCATTTTAGACTGTTAAAAGTACAAGTGTTCCATTTGTTTTAAGCTATGGTGTGTTTCCACTTACACCAAAATTTAGGTTATGTCTCTGTCATAGGAACAGAACTGTGTTGTAGTAACCCAAGGACCCCTGTACTGTATAATACCACTTATATATGGAATCTAAAAAAGCCAAACTCATGAACACATAGAATAGAAATGGTGGTTACTAGGGGTTGAGAGGTACTGGAATTATGGAACTGTTGTTTAAGGGTGCAAACTTGCAACTAATAAATAAATAAGTCCTAAAGATCTAATGAAAACTATCATGGCTATAGTCAATAATACTTTATTATAAATTTTTAATTTCTTTAAAAAATTGATCTGTTGCTGTTTCAACAAAAAAAAACATAAATATGTAATGTGATAGGAGTGTTACCTATTGCTATGGTGGTAATCATACTGCAATATATATCAAAAGCAATATATTTTTATACATAAAAATTACACATTACATGTGAATTATATCGCAAAAAAGGTAATAAAAACTAAAAACACGTGTAATAGAGATGGTTATGAGTGTTATCCAATCTTAAAAAAAAACAAAGAAAAACCCATATTTGAAAATTAATTTAATTAATGTGAAAGTGATATCAAGATAAGTGTGTTAGTAAGCTTGCTGAAAGAATGAAGACTAAGTTGAATAAGTTTATCACAGTGGCTGCACCAATTTGTTTGCTCACCAATAGTGCAGAAGAGTTTTCTTTTATCCACATCCTCATCAATATGTTATTTGTTGACTCTGACAATAGCCATTCTAGTAGTTGTGAGGTGATATAACATTGAGGTTCTGATTTGCATTTTCTCAGTGATTAGTTATGCTGAGCATCTTTTTACATGTCTTGTTGGAAATCTGTGTATCTGCTTTGGAGAAATGGCTTTTCATGTCCTCTGCCCATTTTTCAATGAATAATTTACTCTTTTGTTATTGAATTTTATGAGTTCCCTATATGTTTTGGATATTAATCCCCGATTGGATATATAATTTGTGAATATATTCTCTAATTAACTTGGTTGTCTTTTTTATTTATTTAAATTATACATATATAATAAAATTTATTGGATTGTCATTGGTTAATAAAATTATGTAGGTTTCAAGTGAACAATTCTGTAACATAATCATATATGGTATTGTGTATTCATGACCCCAAGTACAAATAGAAATATCATTCCAACATAGTTCATGCAAAAAGGAGAAAAAGCAGTACTCTCCTCTAGAACATTGTGGGACACTGGGTGTTCCATCTGGAAGACTCCATTGCTTCAGCGCAACGGGAAATAATGATGGCCCACAGATAAATATTTATCAAGGATGAATTGAACAGAAACAATACTCTGTAGAAATAAGCATATTAGATAATTTCATATACTCCAGAAATACCCACAGATTACTACCAGCCTGTGTACGTAAGTAGGATCAAAAGCCCGTGACATTTGAACCATTACTCTTGCTGTGGCCCTTATTTTTATCTATAAATTGATGAAATCCAGATAAAGTTTGATTTCACAGAAATAGAAAACAATTTAGGCCTGACCTGTGGTGGCACAATGGGTAAAATGTCGGCCTGGAATGCTGAGGTCACCAGTTCAAAACCCTGGGTTTACCTGGTCAAGGCACATATTGGAGTTGATGCTTCCTGTTACTCTCTTCCTTCTCTCTCTCTCTCTCTCTCTCTCTCTCTCTCTCTCATCTCTATCTCTATCTCTCTCTCCTCTCTAAAATGAATGAATAAGTAAATAATAAATGAAAATAATTTAGTTACCACAATTATATGTGTGTGAGTATGTGTACGATATAGAGAGATTGAGTATACACAAGAACAAGTGGAAATTTTAGGAATGCATGTAGGACCTAGTAGAGATTTTAAAAAGCAAAAGAATCTGAAAACAGATACTCAAATGCATTGCTATCCGATGTGCAATTATGCAGTCAGCAACATTACCATAGCATGAGAGCTAGTTAGAAATTTTTAAAAATCTTACGTTTTACCACAGACTCCTAGTTGAGAATCTCTATTTTATCAAGATCTCCAGGTGACTTGCATGTATAATGAAGTTTGAGAAACACTGCGAAGACATTAAAATTGTGAGAAATTAGTATTTCATGTAATTATTATGAATGGAACCTCAGGATTAAGAGACTTTTAGTCATCACATTAAATGAGTGAAGAATAAGTGGAATTATTCAGAGATGCTTTGAAAGAAACGGCAGTCATCCAATTACTAAAGAAGAGAAATGTAGCATATAAAAAATTTAGGCAAATGATGAATATATTAATGTTTATTCCCTATTTAGTCAATTCATAATAATCTGAAAAAAAATGTGCTGGAATTACAATAAGTAGTTTTTTTTACTTGCTTTGATAAGTCTGTCTGTAAGAGATTGGTGGCAATACAACTAAGCTTAAATAGAAATTGCAGTGTTAGTCACAAATTATGAATGACTGATCTAATACAGACACTATATCCAAACAAGAAAATGGACTCAGGCAGAGTTAATTCTTCAGATATTTCAGTAAGTTTGGTTCTATATGACATTTTAACCTTTAGGGCATAAAAGGTATTTTTATTTATGTTTCTTAGAGGAGTTTTTACAAAATCTTGTCAACTTACTTTTAGTTATTTTTATTATCTATTTTCTTTCAAGAAACTGTAGACACTATGTTTAGGAGAAAAAAAAAAGGTATACACACATGTGTGGCACGTGCATGCGCGCACACAGACACACACACACACACACACACACACACACACACACACACACCCAAAGAGCTCACGAGTATGAATTTTATTCATCCTTTAGAAACCTTCCAAACACCATTTGAATTCTAAACTTACTTGAGGAGTCAAACATCTTTTCCTAAGTGACAGAAGAGACTATTTCAATTATTTCTAAAGCCTGTCAAAAAGTTACAGCATGGCCACAGTCTGTCTTACTTATCCTCCGCATGAATATGACAGTTTTAGATAGCTAAATCTCTTGAATTGTACAGCTGTTAAATGTCACTTCGCTATTTACTGTCTTTTCCAGAGAATTTGGTTGAAGTTTTATTGAATTCATTAATTAGCATCTGTTTTCCAGCTACTGGAAAGTAGTCCTAAATAATCAGAGAATAGCTCCAAAATGATAAAAACATACCTGTCCTATCTTCAGCCTTTACAAACTATCTGTCATACCGATGACTAGGACAAAGGGAAAAAAACTGAATTTTTTTGTTATGGTTTATCTTTTTTTTTTTTTTATTTTTATTTATTTATTCATTTTTTTTTATTCTTTATTTATTTATTCATTTTAGAGAGGAGAGAGAGAGACAGAGAGAGACAGAGAGGAGAGAGAGAGATAGGGGGGAGGAGCTGGAAGCATCAACTCCCATATGTGCCTTGACCAGGCAAGCCCAGGGTTTCGAACCGGCGACCTCAGCATTTCCAGGTCGACGCTTTATCCACTGCGCCACCACAGGTCAGGCGTTTTTGTTATGGTTTAAAAGCTAAAAAGTTATATTGACAATAAAAACAAGACATTTAATTCAATTCAGAAGCATAATTTTATAGTCAACCTGAGCACAGAGGAATTTCCTAATCAAAGTTTTTGCCAAGATGATTCCAAAAGCTAGAAGATAAGGTCTTCATAAGAAAAGAAAATATTTCCTTATTTATTATAACTTCCTATTTAGTATAACCACAGCACAGCATTGCGTCCTTTAATATATATTTATGGTAGTCCAAAATCCAAGGGTGTCTTAAGCCCCTATATTTATTATGCTCTGAAAATGACTTCAGCAGTGGACATTGGTAACCTGCATAACACTTAAAAAAGAAAAAAACAAAAATTATAGAAGAGTATTTATAACAATTTTCAGTAACAATTTAAAATTTAACTTTAATAAAGAGCTATTCTTTTAATTATGGGGTAGATGTTTCTGACAACAATGATCAATCAAGGATTTTGCACACTGGGAATTGTAATCTGAAAATTAAAATAAAATTTCATTAGTTAATTAGCTAGCTAGAATGTTTATTTTATATTACCTAGTATTTGGTTTCCCAAGCAATCAATTCTTCACTTCTCTGACATATATTAGGTGTACAATAATTCAATTAAATTGTAGCACTAACTGCTTGAAGTGAGTAGCACACTTGACAGGCTTAAGCGCTTAGCATCGCAAGACTGACTGCACTTCAGAAGCTAGTCCCAAATCCCAAGGGCTACCTGTTCTTCTGACCTGTTAGCTATAAATTTGAGTGTTCCTGCCACCTCTTCGTAGAATTGTTACTTCCCTAAACAAGTTATAAAAGTCAAGAAAGTGGTATATTTATGATTATAGCTTTATTATAAAGCAGTGTTTTTCAACCATTGATCTGCAGACCTCTGTCAGTCCACAAAGTGTTAACCACCCTGATGTTGTATGATTTTCATACAATATCAAGGTGGTTAACTCTTTCACAGACTTGTCCAATATTTTTAGAGAACTGGCGCCAGTCTGTGGACTGGTGGTTGAAAAACACTATTATAAAGGATAAAACTCAGGAACAATCCAAATATAAATAAGAGTGGGCACAGAGCTTCCATATCCTCTCCATCAACTGAGAACTTTCTCAGCTTTGTTGTTGATTTTTTTTTTCTAACTGAGTTTTAATCAAGATTGTATTACATAGGCATGATTGATTAAATCATTGACCATTGGTGGCTGAATATAATTTCTTGCCCATCTCCTCCACCCAAGATCCAGGAGTAGGATTGAAAGTTCCAGCCCTCAAATCATGTGGTAGGTTTCTCTGACAACCAGTCTCCATCTAAAAGCTATATCATTAGCATAAATTCAGATATGGTGATATGGTAGAAAAGACTTTGTCATGAATAACAAAAATGACACTCATCACTCAGGAAATTCCAAGACTTTTATGCTTTGTGCCAATAAACAAGACAAAATTCACATATATAAACATATACATACACAAATACATATAATAATTATTAATATATTATATCTCAACTAGCACCATCTTAAAATAAGGAGAGTTCTGCAGTATTAGATATTATTAAGAAGGATGACTTATTGTACTGTGGTAGAGAAAGCTAAGAGTTCAGAAGGCATGAAGAAAAATAATAACTAGCAGGGAGCATCAAAAAAGAAGAAAAGGATGCTCAATGTACATTGGTTTCCTGAAAACAAATTTGACAAACTTCTTATTTTTCCTAACTTATAATAGTTATTGACACTGAAAGGGAAGATTTTTGAATTGTGATAAAAAAAATAACATGCATGTTTTTCAGGTCTCTCTCCATTAATTTAGCATTAGGTCAAAGAAGAAATCTACCAAATACAAACCATTAGGATTTCAAAATACTGTGTAGAGTCTGTCTAAGGAACAATTAATCAAATTTCTGATGGATTCCAGACCCACTACAATAAAAAAAAATCAAATGTAGAATTCTGCCTGGTTAAATGTTACATTGTAATGATATCCCTCTTATGATTTAATTATAGTAATCATATGCATTATTTGAAATTTAAAGATATGACTTAAAATTTAAAAACAGAAAGTTATTGGAATAGCAACATTTTTTTCAAATTTTTATGATTTCCTTTAAAAGTGAAAAGCCTGAACAATATCTTCAAGATTTTATTTCCATTTAAAACCTATCAGAACATTTTTCCAAGTGTTATAACTGCATATGCCATTCCTTTACCTCTTCCCTTTTATTTACAACTAGTCAGACTTCCATAACAAACCAAGGACACCTCTGTACAGCACACTGGGACACCCAAGAGATTCACCCGTGTGTGCAACTGAAGGTACAAAACATTGGACCATGTGGAAG
The DNA here is from genome assembly GCF_036850765.1 of Saccopteryx bilineata. Taxonomy (NCBI): domain Eukaryota; kingdom Metazoa; phylum Chordata; class Mammalia; order Chiroptera; family Emballonuridae; genus Saccopteryx; species Saccopteryx bilineata. Next base: position 47,425,760 of record NC_089502.1, read on the forward strand.
ATACAGAGACAAGGAAGCCATGATGCCAGCAGTAGGCCTGACAGCCAATAAACAACCTAACTTTATACCTCAATTTTCTACAAAGAAACAAATTAAGCTCAAAGTTAGCAGAAAAATTGAATAATAAAGATCAGAGTAAAAAAATGACATAGAAACTCAAATAAGTAACAGAAAGGAAAAAAAATCTCAAAACTGGTTTTTCAAATAAATAAAACTAACAAATTTAGCTCAGCTAACTAATAAAAAAGAAAACAAATAGAATTAGAAATGAAAGAGGAGACATTAAAACTGATACTATGGAAACACAGAGGAACATAAGACAGCATTATGAAAAAATGTGTGCTAACAAATTACATAAGCTGGAAGAAAAGAATCCATTTCTAGAAACACACAACCTACCAAGACTGAATGAAGAAAATATAGAAAATAAGAACACACAAGTAATGAGTAAAGAGATTAAAACATTAATCAAAAATTTTCTAACACAGTACTTTAGGACCAGGTAGCTTGAATAATGAATGCTACAAAACAAACTAACACCAAACCTCTTTCTTCAAACTCTTTCAAAATATTGAAATAGAAAACTTCTAAATTCATTCTATAAGCCAACATTACTTTGATACTGAAACCAAATAACACTGCTACAGGAAAAGAAACTACAAACCAATATCCCTAAGGAACATAGGTGCAAAAATTGTCAACAATATATTATCAAACCAAATTCAAAACACATATAAATCCCATGACTAAATGGGATTTATTATTGGAATATATGCCTCAATATATGTAAATCAATAAATGTAACACATCTTATAAATAAAATAAAAGATGAAAATTACATGATCTCAGTAGACTCAGAAAAAGCATTTGACAAACACATTCTTTGATGAAAAAAAATACACAAGCTGGGTATAAATGAAACATACCTCAATATAATTAATACTATATATGACAAACCCATAGTTAACATTTTATCCAATGGAGAAAAATGAAAAACTTTACTAAAATCAGGAACATGTTAGACAAGGATAGCCCCTCTTATTCAATGTAGTCCTGGAAGACCTATTTAGAGCAATTAGGCAAGACAAGAAAATAAAAGGCATTTAAATTGAAAAGGAAGAAGTAAAACTGTCACTATTTTCTGATAAGAGAATTTTATATATTCAAAACTGTAAAAAGTCAGCCAAAAATCTGTTACAATTAGTCAACAATTTCAGTGAAGTTACAAGAAACAAAATTAACATGAAATCAACTACATTATTTTACACAAATAATGAAATATTTTAGGAAGAAATAAAAAATATTATCCCATTCACAATGACATCAAAACCAAAATACTTAGCAATAAAATTAACAAAGAAAGGGAAAGATCTGTGCAATGGGAACTAGAAGACTATGCTGAAAGTAACCAAGAAGACACAAATAAATATTCATGCCACCTCGAACTATCTACATATTTAACACAATCCCCATCAAAGAACAAAAGGCATTTTTCTTAGAAATAAAAGAAACTGTCCTGAAATTTGTGTGGAACCACAAAAGATACTGAATAGCCAAAGCAATTCTAAGAAGGAAAATCAAAGCTGGAGTTATCACACTCTTTGATTTCAAAGTATACTACAAAATCATAGTAATAAAAATAGTTTGGTACTGACACAAAAATATTTACACAGACCAGTGGAACAAAATAGAAAGCCTAAGGTAAAATCCTGTCACATGTGGGGCAACTTATATTAAACAAGGGAACCAAGAACACCTAATGGAGAAAGCAGTGTCTTCAACAAATGGCGCTGGGAAAACTGGAGGAACAAGAAAACTGGACCCCAATCTTATACCACTCACTAAAATTAGTTAAAATTATACTGAAGATTTAAACATAAGACCTGAAACTATAAAACTACTAGGAGAAAAATTAAGGAAGAAAGTTATCGATATTGGTTTGGGCAATAATTTTTTAGACATGATGTCAAAGACACAATGAACAAAAGCAAAAGTCAACAAATAAGATTACATAAACTCAAAAAAACTTTTGCACAGCAAAAGAAGCAAAACTAAATTAAAAAGACAACTTACAGGATGGAAAAATTTTGAAAACCATATATTCAATAAAGGGTATATATCCATAATATATGAAGAAGTCATGTCAATAACAAAAAAAATCAAAGAACTCAATTGAAAATGGATAGAGTTAAATAGATATCATTTCAATAGATATCAAAATGGCTAAAAGGTACAAAAAAGGTGCTTAATATCACTAGTCATCAGGGATGTGCAAATCAAAACCACAATGAGATATCTCCTCACATCTGTTGGAATGGCTATCATATAGAAGACAAGAGATAATAGAAGACAAGAGATAAGTACTGACAAAGACGTGGTGAAAAAAGAAACTTCATACATTGTTGACGGGAATGTAACTTGGTCCAACACTGTCAAAAACAATATGGAGGATCCTCAAAAAATTTAAAAACCAGGCCCTGGAAGGTTGGCTCAGCGGTAGAGCGTCGGCCTGGCGTGCGGGAAACCCGGGTTTGATTCCCGGCCAGGGCACATAGGAGAAGCGCCCATTTGCTTCTCCACCTCCCTCCCCTCCTCTCTGTCTCTCTCTTCCCCTACCACAGCCAAGGCTCCATTGGAGCAAAGATGGCCCGGGCGCTGGGGATGGCTCCTTGGCCTCTGCCCCAGGCGCTAGAGTGGCTCTGGTCGGGCAGAGCAATGCCCCGGAGGGGCAGAGCATCGCCCCCTGGTGGGCAGAGTGTCGCCCCTGGTGGGCGTGCCGGGTGGATCCCGGTGGGGCGCATGCGGGAGTCTGTCTGACTGTCTCTCCCCGTTTCCAGCTTCAGAAAAATACAAAAAAAAGAAAAAATTAAAAACCAGATCTACATATCACCCAGCAATTCCACTACTAAGTATATACCCACAGAAAATGGGAACAATAGTTTGAAGAGATATTTGTACTCCCATGTTCATTGCAGCATTATGAACAGTAGCCCAGATATGGAAATAATCTAAGTACTCATAAGAAAATGAATGGCAAAAAGATGTGGTATATATGCAATGGGATATTATTTCAGCTATGAGAAAGGAGGATATTTTGTCACGCGACAACATGGATGGACCTTAGGCAAATTATGCTAAGTGAAGTAAGACAGGGAAAAACAAGCACTGTTATGATATCACTTAAGTGGAATCTAAAAGTCAAACCTGTAAAAAACAGTGAGTAAACTGGCCCTTACTAAGTGATGGGGGTTGGGGGGCTTTAGTTGGTACTGTTTAAGGTTACAAAATTGCAACAAGTAGCAAGTAACTGATGGTGATCTAACAAACAGTATAATGAATATAGACAATATTGTACTGTAATTATGCAATGTGATAAATATTAGTACAATGGCAATCATTAAAATATATAAGTGTATGAAAGTAAAAAAAAATAATATTTTATCTTCCAAAATTCTAGGTAACTGAACTGACCAGTAGATTTAACTAATGCAATGCCATTGCTACTAACAGTAATGAAAAAACAGATTTACCCCTCTCAGTCACTTCTTCACAATAACAGATCACTGTACAAGCCAAACAGACAAAAATTAGCTCTGTCAGTAAGTTTTGCAATGCTTTTTTAGTTGATATCTCTCTCTCTCTCTCTCTCTCTCTCTCTCTCTCTCACACACACACACACACACACACACACACACCCACGAGTTGTAGCATCTGGGAAGTATAAGGAGCAGCAAGTTTCTAAAAAGTTTAACCAGAATGTAGAGATAATATTAGATAAATACCATTTAGGTTTGTGTAAATATACTCTATAATGTTTGCACAAAGACAAAATCAAGGAATGACACATTTCTCAGAACATAGCTCCTCAGTTACGCAACACATGATTGTACTCTTGGATATCTTACTTTTCAGATAAAAACCAGATAATACTTTTGATTTGAGAAAAAAGAAAACAAAACAACTTTTATATTTGAAAATATTTTTAGAGAACTCTCATCCCAAACATATATACTACATACTGGCACCTATGGAGAGATCAAATCAAAAGAAGGCGCAGGAAAGCATTATGCTCAGGTTTAGTGACTTCTTTTTAAAAAATAAAACAGCAACAAGAAGAATAAAGAGAAATTAGTACCAAAGATAAAATACACATCTACTATAAACTTTCCTTCTCTACCTTCTTACATCCCCTTCTGCTCCACCCCAATGGCCCCCAATCCTCTTTGGGATCTCCAGACTCCTACCTCTAGTATCCCTCTTGCAACTACAGCCACATCTCCTCAGCAAATTCCTTTTATTCTTAAAATTGCTTCAGAGTCTCCAGAAAAGCTCTAAAAAAACCAAGCTGCCTATCTGAACTTCCCTTTCTTTGAAGGAATTACAAAGAACCCTCTAACCAGGCTTGAGGCATACAGGTTATTTATAGAATATCAAATGATATTTTTGTGCTTTCTTTCCTGTTAATCTGTCTTTTCTCAGTTTGATTCCCAACCCCAGAATCTAAGACAGTGGAGGAAAAGTTTTTCTCTTTTATATAACAAAAGATATGATGAAGGCAATTCATTAATTTTAGCATATGTTTCAATAAATACAGTATCAACTGGTCACTTTACACAGATTAATTAAACTTTATTTAAATTGAGTAAGATATTTTATCCTTTTTAAGCAAAATTTTTTATTTATTTTACTTCTATTGTTGTCACATGGTTGAAGAAAAATGGTTGAGGAACTACAATCTGTCAGTCTTTTTAAATCATTTATAACACTGTGCTTGGAAAGTTAATGAGAATACTCAATTTAACAAATGATGGCTCTACTGACTTTCTGTTGCGGCAAAGAAGGTTGCCGTTTTTTCAAATCACTTTTGCTGAAATTTTCAGTGTTTAAGCTACTGTAACGGATTTCTTCTCTCCAATGAGAATGGCTTTGTGGCTTGATATTTTGGGAATTATATACACCATTTTTAAACTCCACATATCTTTTCTCCCCACAAAATCAAACTCACAAACATGGAAAGTAAATTAAAAAAAAATTCAATTAAAAATGTTATCCGTGATCTTGAATGTGTTACCATTAACAACAAAAAAAATTCTCTTTACCACCTAATATCCATAATAGATAAAATATGTTTTTATCAAACTTTCTAATTAAAATGCACTTATTTAAAGGTAGTGACTCTCAAAATGTATGAGCATTATCTTTACATGTTTTATTTACACACAAATCCAATAAATAAAGCCCGTCTCGCTTTTGCACTTTCCATAGTCACATAAAATAATGACTCTAGCATGATTGGTGATAGCACAGAGGTCCCAGGTTCAAAACCCAAGCTCATCCTGCTTGAACGCAGGCTCACCCAGCTTCACCATAGTCTTGCTAGCTTGAGTACGGGATCATCAAAATGATCCAAAGGTCACTGGCTTGATGCCCAAGGTCACTGGATTGATCAAGAGCCCATTGACTCAGCTTGAGCCCCTTAGTCAAGGCACATATGAGTAGCAATCAATGAACTAAAATAAAAAGGAACTACAAGTTGATGTTTCTTATTTCTCTCTCCTTTCTTGTCTCTCTCTTTCTCTCTCAAAATTAATTTAAGCCTGACCTGTGGTGGCGCAGTGGATAAAGCGTCGACCTGGAAATGCTGAGGTCGCTGGTTCGAAACCCTGGGCTTGCCTGGTCAAGGCACATATGGGAGTTGATGCTTCCAGCTCCTCCCCCCCTTCTCTCTCTGTCTCTCCTCTCTCTCTCTCTCTTAAAAAAATGAATAAAAAAAATTAATTAAAAAAATAATAAATAGCCTATATATTATTTTCAAAGTAACTGCTGCTTAATACATTTAAAGGAGAATTTTTCATGAAGTTAGTCCTTTAAACCATGTATTAAATGGCAATTAAGGAAAAAAATCCTTTAACAAAATTTATTTATAATTTTAGAAAAGTTTTCATGTAAAATAAAATTTAAATGACTATCTCACACATTTTAAGCCCATCTTGATATATCTAAATGTATGTAGGAATCTAAACTTTACCCACTTTATTTCTTCTATAAATATAACTGTTTTTAGGCCAAATAGAACTTAAATTTATTTCAGCCACCTTTTCTAGAAAATCAAAATCCAGTGTCAGTTTTATTATCTTTATTGACAGTAAGAACTATCTTTATTGACAGCTAATAAAAATAAAAATTGCAGTTTGGCTATGTATAGATACATAAGTATAGTATGGAGAAAATTCCAAGCAGACAGTAGAAATTTCTGTGGTATAAAATAGCAAACCAATATGGTTTCCAAGTATAATATAGTCTTTCTTGCATCAAATTGCACATTGGCAGAGTCTATATGAAAAGGTCCTGCTTGGTGTATATGTGTGTGTCTGTATTTTAATATACAATATTTAAATAGCTTTTCACATGATATTAGAAATACTTTGAGCCTGACCTGTGGTGGCGCAGTGGGATAAAGCGTCGACCTGGAACACTGAGGTTGCTGGTTCGAAACCTTGGGCTTGCCCAGTCAAGGCACATATGGGAGTCGAAGCTTCCTGCTCCTCCCCCTTCCTCTCTCTCTGTCTCTCTCTCTCACTCCTCTCTCTCTAAAAAACCAATAAATAAAATATTTAAAAAAAAAAAAAAAGAAATACTTTGAACCTAATTTTACAACCCAATTCTTGTGACTTGGGTAATTTTAGCTTTCTTTTCCTCCTACATTATTACAGTTTCATGGGGAATTATTTTGACAAAAAATTTATATCATATTATCATTAAAAGTGTTGCCCTTTCTTTTAATAATGATGTTCTCCTTAGATTTTTGAACAGGAGATCTGATACAATAGCTATTTGTTAAGTACATGTTAAAGGTTAATTTGATCATTTATAAAATCTAAAACCTAAATGTATTATCAGTCATATTAAGAAAATTAGTCACTTTCTGAAGGAAGATAAATGTTAGAAGGAGGAAGAGATGAATTACTATGTTGTTATGTTGGGTGAATTAAAACTATGAAGAAGCCAAAAGTCACTATCAAGATTGACGTGTGTGTGTGGATGTGTGTGTGGATGTGTGTGTATGCTTGTGCACACACACGCACACACACTTGTATTATTAAATCTCAATAATGCTTCATAACGTGTTTGTGTTTTTTAGTTCTTATTCATTATCCACTTAACAAAATGTAAAGCTGATATCTTGATCCTCAACAATGTTCAACCATTGTCCTTCACCCTTCCCTTTGTTGTCAGTGAATTGTGAATGTGTTGATGAGAGTCATGTATTTACATGTGTCTTTCCACCCTTTCTGAAAACCAGTTTGGATTTGCATGAGTCTCTGTAACTTCCACAAGACTTTCATATAGTAACCATTTAAGAAATACTTCTTGTGCCTTACCAGGCAGTGGAGCAGTAGATAGAGCATCAGCCTAAGATGCAGAAGGCCCAGGTTCAAAACCCCATAGTCATCGGCTTGAGTGCAGGGTCACGGGCTTGAGCATGAAGTCACCAGCTTGAGCATGAGATCATAGACATGACCCCATGGTCGCTGGCTTGAGCCCAAAGGTTGCTGGCTTGAAGCTCAAGGTCTCTGGCTTGACTCGAGACAACTGGTCAAGGCACATATGAGAAAGCTATCAATGAACAACTAAGGTGCCATAAGGAAGAATAGATGTTTCTCATCTCTCTCCTTTCCTGTCTGTCCTTGTTTGTCCCTCTCTCTCTCTCTGTCTCTCACTGGAAAAAAAAAAGAAAGAAACATTTGTTAAGTGGTAAATGGTATTTCTTAACCAAAGTTTGTTTTGAGGAGTTGAACTATTTAATTAGTTCTTTCATGCTTTCATTTCACTTACAACATATAACTTTCACAATCTTTTGTATCCGTATTCTGATGTGCTGTAATCATAAATAGATTATGGCTATTCTTACTCTTTCAAATATCTGAAATTGTATTACCACAATGATGCAGACTCCCTACATGATCTGGAAAAGCTAAGATTTTCTATTTTTATTCTAGTGAAAACTTTCTTTTACTATTAGATAGTATTTTCCCTGGAACAGGTGCTTTATTACTTATGTGGCAACATTTAAATTGCACATATTTATTACTAACTGGATATTAATAAAATCTCATCCATGTACTTTGGTTTGAATTGAATATTAATGACTAATATTTATAAAAATAATTAGTATGAATTTTAATGGAATTTCACCATCTGGCAACACCAAATAAGATTAGACTCCAGTTAATACACTCTCAAGGGTTAGTTCCATATGTGTACATAAATATTGGACCACTGCTGTCAATGTTTTGGGGAATGAAGAAATTAAACATTTGGTAAACATGGCTTACAGCTTGTGAGTTTTAAATTACTGCACATTCTTTTCCCATAAGGAACTAAATAATAAAACTGAATCTTGACCTTCAGTTTCTTATTCTTCAACAGCATAATAGCATTTAATAGTCAGAGTGATGTTACTAATAGGGCATATAATTATTATGGGTCTAGTGTGGAGATCTCAAGTAACATACTGTTCACAAAAATTGGGGAATATTTTAAAATGGATATGAAGCTATATAATATCCCCTAATTTTTGTGAGCAATATATTTCCTGTACAGTACGATGAAATATCCATAGCTAAGCAGTATATTTGAGAGGCCTAAGCTCTTATTAATTCACCACCTTTGTTAAGAATCCTCCAAACATTGTACACCATAATTTGTGCACTTAGATAGTAAAGTTGGTCCTTAAATGCGTATGTCCTTTTAGTTTCAGGGCTCTCAAATATGGAAGAAAATATCCAGGAAATGACACCTCTTCCTTTAAGGCACAGCATAGACAAACTGCCAGACTGAAGACTCAAGGGCCTTTACTGGGTCATTTTCATGTAATCACTTGTTTATAACTAAAATATGCATTGTTAAAAATGTAGAAAATTGCCCTGGTCGGGTAGCTGAGTTGATTAGAACATTGTCCCAAAGTAGAGTTTGCTGGTTTGATCCCCGGTTAGGGCACATACAGGAATAGATTGATGTTCCAGTCTCTCTCTCTCTGACTCCCTTCTTCCCTCACTAAAGTCAATAAATAAATAAAAATTTAATGCAGAAAATATAGAGTAAAAATAAAAAGAATATCAAAATTAACCTTTTAATGTTTTAGATACTGCCATATTCATTTAAACATCTAATGGAGAAATAAAAAATATGTTGATAAAATAGAAAGGAAGAAAATAATTTAAAAAGTTCAATCCTAGGTTGCATATATTTAATGCTAACCCAACATATTGCAAAAGCAGAAGTAGGAGGAGGATAAAAATAACTGTAAGTGATTAGAGTTGGCATGTGGCAACATGATGATTACATATATTTCTCTTTACTCTAGCAAACTACTACTCTGACATGTCTAGACATGGCCTGCAATTTAGTCCAATGCTGCGTGAGTAAAGAGAAATGGAAAAAGAAACATTTGATAGAAATGGTGAAAAGTTACATTAGTGAAAATAATATAGTCACTAACAGTATAAGCATGTACAGAAAATGTGGCAGGCGCATTGTAAACAAATTTTAAAACTCATGTTGATAAACGTTTGTTAGTTTATTCGTTACCTCACATAATATGTTTGTGAGTTTATTTATTTGTTAGCTCACATAATATAACAAGAACAAAAGTACGGAAGCCACAAGAGGGTAAGTGTAAGTCTAATGTGTATTAATTAAGAATTGCAGTCCTGGCTCGTGGCTCAGTGGATAGAGCATCAGTCCGACATATGGACATCCCTGGTTCAGCCTTCTCTCTGTCCCTTCCTCACCATTCCTGCTGCTCTTTCTCTGTGCTACATGCTGTCTGGGACTTGGTGGCAGAAAGTCTCAGTTCTACCATCGCCCTTTACTACAGGTGAAGGCTGGTATAAGAGTGTGAAGAAGGTTAAAGTCTGGTGACATCTTGGGACGGGACAAAACGATGATCATCTAGACCCGCGCCTGAGAGTTCAGCAGACTGCCTGATGGGAGTCTCTCACTCACCACGACTCAGGTTCTGAATGCCATCACATACGGAGACTGCACTCTCTTACAATTTACCTATCTTTTCTGGGTTGGGCCCACAGGCTCATGAAAGATTAACTTTGTCATCCTCATTCAAATTCCTGCATATTCATTTTGTACTCTGCCCTGCAAATTATACAGCTGCCCTTGATTTAGGCATTGTTAATAAACAAAAGGAAAAAAAATGAATATTAACCAATGCGCAGGCCCTACTGCAGCATTAATAAGACCTATCTGAAACTTATTGAGAGAGATTATTGGGGAAGTAGCAGTGAGTTGTGTTACCATAAGTATACAAATAGACGGTCTGTGAGGTTGTATTAGTTGAGTTCTAGTATCTTGAGTTTCTAACTTTTAGGTGTGAAATATAAGGTTGACAGATCTGAGTTTATCTCAATTTATCTTTTAAATGGAGTAGAGTGGTATAGACCTTTGTGTATTAGCTATATGGCACATTAAATAGTTACATGTATATTAGTATAATATTCATCTCTAAATTTGAACAAATTTGATTTAATGAGAAGACCTGCTGTTTTTCATATGTAAACAAATATATACAGTTTTTCATTTCTAATGTAAGAGTTAGGAAATAATTCTGGGAAACTATTGAGACATATTAACCAAGTTACATACATATCAGATCATAAATATGACAAATGATTGAACAATATATATTGCAAGCATTTGTCACATTTATGATATGCCTATTTGCAAACATTCATCATATTTAGCTTAGTATAGACTCAAATAGTCAGAATGATTCACACCTCTCACATCCTTATAATCTAATTAATTTACTTGTTTCAAAAGTAAGTATACCTTGTGTGATTCTCATATGTGACTTACTTATCAGTAGAATTGAAATTCTGTTTAAATGTACAAAAAAATATATGTTACATTCCAATTAATTTTCAAGTCTAGTTTTAAAGGTGGAGAGCATAGAGGTCCTTAATATTCTCTCATTAAACTTTTAAATTGTCAAAATAAAGTAAAACGAGATGTACAACTCCTAATTATGCATTGTGTGGGATACAATTAGACACTGGGCACTGTTTTTCTGGGCTAGCAAGTTTAATAGCATCTGTTCCCTGCTTATTGATGAACTCTGCAGTCAAAAACAGATAATAGTGATTTTTTTTAATAATAGCATAAAATAAGCCTCTCTGCATTGGTCTTTGCAAACTGTAACATAAAATAGTTATAGGAATATGACTCATCTTTTGATCTTTCATATAAATAATTTTTAGAAGCACACATCTTAGAAGAGCATAATAATCTTTTCATTTCCACAAAGACCTTACCAAACAGATAAATTGTATACAGTTATCAGATATAATTTCTATGATTGTTGGCTTGTAACATAATCATATTCTAGAGCAATTGAGTCCTGGGACAATTTCACATTTATTACCTAGTTTGATGTGCTAAAAGTGTGCAAAAAAGTGGTTAAAATTTTGCATAATCTTGCCCTGGTCCACAGGCCTAGTGTTAGAGCCTCGACCCGGGGTGTGGACGTTCCAGGTTCAATTCCTGGTCAAGGCACACAGGAGAAGCAACCATCTGCTTCTCTTCCTCTTCCTCTCCCCTTCTATCTCTTTCTCTCTTCCAATCCCACAGCCATGGCTCAGTTGATTTGAGTGCATCATCCTTGGGCGCTGAGGAGAGCTCCATGGAGCCTCAGCCTCAGGCACTAAAAATAGCTCAGTTGTGAGCATGACCCCAGATGGGTAGAGTATCATCCCTGGACAGGATTTTCTGGGTGAATCCCAGTCAGGGTGCATGCAGGAATTTGTCTGTCTCCCCTGCTCTCAGTTATTTTTTTTTTTGCATAATCTTATAGTTGTTTTCGTGGGTACACAAAACATTGAACAGATCAGTTCCATACAACAGCAACTGACTGAAAAATTGCCCTAGAGTGAGCATCACCTGAGTCTCATGGACAGTTTCAAGCTATTATAATAATACTGTGATAATAGCTATAATATAGTTGAAAGGTGGACTTACAAGATCTTCATATCAATGTTCATGACCCTATAATGACAATTCTAAGTATCCTTTTGCTATCTTTGTTTTTTGTTTTCTCTGATCATTCCTGTGAATTTGAGGGGAGGTTTAAGGGAAACATACATTTTGAAAAGCACACAGGTGATGAGGCTACTGTTCAATAAATGTTTATAAAACAAATACACCTATAAAACCACCATCCATATGAAGCCATAGGCAGCACCCAAAAGCTTCCCTCATGTCACCTTCTAGTTACTCCCCCTCACTCAGATGAAATTAATACTACCCTGTTTTCAATAACTGCCCTTTTTTTCATTTTAAACCTTAAATGAAAAACCCTAAGGTATATACTCTCGTTTTTGCTTTTTTTAAATCTCAAACTATGTCCTTGAGATGCATCTGTGTTGTTGCAAGTAACAATAGTTAATTTATTTTTATTAATGGGCCCTGGCCGGTTGGCTCAGCGGTAGAGCGTCGGCCTGGTGTGCAGGGGACCGGGGTTCAATTCCCGACCAGGGCACATAGGAGAGGCGCCCATTTGCTTCTCCACCCCCCTCCTTCCTCTCTGTCTCTCTCTTCCCCTCCCGCAGCCAAGGCTCCATTGGAGCAAAGATGGCCTGGGCGCTGGGGAAGGATCCTTGGCCTCTGCCCCAGGCGCTAGAGTGGCTCTGGTTGCGGCAGAGCGACCCCCCAGAGGGGCAGAACATCGCCCCCTGGTGGGCAGAGCTTCGCCCGTGGTGGGAGTGCCGGGTGGATCCCGGTCGGGAGCATGCGAGAGTCTGTCTGACTGTCTCTCCCAGTTTCCAGCTTCAGAAAAATACAAAAAAAAATTATTTTTATTAATGTATACTGTACTCTGTATGCCCGTATTATTAATATATTCATTCTTTATTGATAGAAATTAGGTATTATTTCCAATTTTAGTCAACTGTAAATAATGTTAATGTAAACATTTTTATGCAAACTGTTAGTACACATTGCATGCATATCTATTGGCTTTATATCTAGAAGTGCATTGTTTGGATCACAACATGTCCATGTGCTCAACTTTAGTAGACCCTGACAGTTTTCCAAAGATATTGTTCCACTTTATACTTAAAGCCAACAGCTTATGAGTGGTTCAGTTTCTTCACATCCTCATCAACACTTGGTATTATCATTCTTTTTTCATTTAAGTTATTCTGTCAATTGTATAATAACATCTTACTGTTATTTTAAATTCAATTTCCCTGATGAGTTCTATCATCCTTTCATATATTTGTTGGAAATCTGAAGATACTTGTCTTAAAAATGTAATAATTTTGCCTGTTATTTTAAAATATTACGTTGTGTGTCATTTTCTATTTTCCTTTTTCTTTTCCAAGTGAGAAGAAATAGAGTGACAGACTCCCACATGTGCTTCAACCGGGATCCACCCGACAACCCCTACCCCCTATTCCCCAGGGCTGATGCTCTGCCCATCTGGGGCCATGCTCTCAATCAAGCTATTTTTAGCATCTGAAGTGGAGGCTCCACAGAGCCTGTCTTAGTGCAAGGGGCTGATGCACTCAAAACAGTTGTGCCCTGGTTTTGGAAGGGGAAGAGAGAGAGAGAAAGAGAGAAGGAGAAGGGGGAGGAGTGGAGAGGCAGATGGTCGCTTTTCTTGTGTGTCCTGACCAGGGATCGAACCCAGGACATCTACATGTCAGGTCGATGCTCCACCACTGAGCCAACTGGCCAGGGCCTGTCTGTCATTTTCAAATTGAGTTATAAGAGCTTGTTATGTATATTGGATATGAATTCACTGTCATATGTATTGGCATATATATTATAAATATATACTCAACTCTGTGATTTATAATGTCAGTATTTTTATGATGTGTGTTTATTAACAGAGATTCATAGAAAGAGTTGTAAAGCATCATTTTGTGTTGTAAAATAACATTGTTAAAATTTATGACAGAGACCTTAACTTCGACAGAAATGAAAAGTGCCTATGGGAGAAATGCTCCCATTCTATGTCATAAAAAGAGCCCTGTAGGAAAAACTCTGTTTCCAACAAGCTCTATGATTGTAAAAGCCCTCCCTACCCCCACTTCATCTTTCCCTCTATGGGTACTGTCTTCATCTTTGTCTATTTTGCTTCATGCATGTGAATATCTATGATTGCAACTACCAAATTGCAACCCTTTATTTTTTCCTGAATAAATATTTTGGATGATAAAATAGCTAGTTACGTTTTTTTCTACAATAGACATTCTGGGGACTTGTCTGGGATTTCAGAAAAGAAACGTTCCCTTCCATAACTTCAGAGCAGTTGTGCAATCAGGTGTCAGCACCTCAGAGTGCCATTGGGTTCACTGCACTCTGGCTCAATACTTGAGGTGCGTCTTCTGTAATCTAGCTTCTGCTTTTAGGGTTCTGAAGCTCTCTGGGCTTTATTTGGTAACTGTTTATAGAGATTTTATTGTTGTTGTTGTTAAAAGGTCTTCTTTGTTTGCTTGTCTGCTTGTGAGCTTGAGGAGCACCTTGGCCTGATGTTCTAGAAGTATCTGGCTGGTGCATGGGACTGAAACAGATTTAATTCAGAGCCCATCTGAAACTGGGTTATCTCCACAAAAATCATTCTAGGCTTCCATCTGATTCTGTCAAAAACCAGACCATGCATCAAGCATTGGGTAGCTCTTTTGAAAACAGAATATTCTACTAAAACTCTGCTGTTTCAGCCAATGACTTGACTCCCTCAGGATGAGATTGCTTTTCTAAATGTGTTGTTTCAGCAATAAGCTAGACCCTTTTCAGGACTGGACTGTTCTAAGTGGAGCTTGCTGGTAGCTAAGCTGCATATTGCTTGAATTGCTAAACACTATTTGAGGCCCTTGTTCTACAGAAAAATCTCTGTATAGTGGAACCTCTGTATAGTTATCTAAATATTTTCAGTCTCTCCCCCATGGACTCTAGCTGAATTTACGTTTAAAAGCCAAAGTCATTCTCATGTGCATATTTAACTACTGAGCAGATCTCACCAAAAGTAATTCAGAGTATCAGCAGCCATTGTGGGAAACCTTTGAAATTCTCAAATTTACTTGTGTTAATTTTTTTTTTTTTGCATTTTTCTGAAGTTGGAAATGGGGAGGCAGTCAGACAGACTTTGCATGCACCCGACCGGGATCCACCTGGCATGCCCACCAGGGGGCAATGCTCTGCCCATCTGGGCATTGCTCTGTTGCAACCAGAGCCATTCTAGCACCTGAGGCAGAGGCCATAGAGCCATCCCCAGCGCCTGGGCCAACTTTGCTCCAATGGAGCCTTGGCTGAGGGAGGGGAAGAAAGAGACAGAGAGGAAGGAGAGGTGGAGGGGAGGAGAAGCAGATGGGCACTTCTCCTGTGTGCCCTGGCCGGGAATTGAACCTGGGACTCTTGCACGCCAGGCCGACACTCTACCACTGAGCCAACCTTCCAGGGCAAATTTACGTGTGTTAAAACCAAATTACGGGTTCGATTCCCGGCCAGAGCACACAGGAGAAGCGCCCATTTGCTTCTCCACCCCTCCGCCACGCTTTCCTCTCTGTCTCTCTCTTCCCCTCCCGCAGCCAAGGCTCCATTGGAGCAAAGATGGCCCGGGCGCTGGGGATGGCTCTGTGGCCTCTGCCTCAGGCGCTAGAGTGGCTCTGGTCACAACATGGCGACACCCCGGAGGGGCAGAGCATCGCCCCCTGGTGGGCAGATCATCACCCCCTGTTGGGCAGAGCGTCGCCCCTGGTGGGTGTGCCGGGTGGATCCCGGTCTGGCGCATGCGGGAGTCTGTTTGACTGTCTCTCCCTGTTTCCAGCTTCAGAAAAATGAAAGAAAAAAAAAAAACCAAATTAGACAATAATAGCACGAATATTAACAAAGATTAAGGAAACGCCTTTTTTGAGTGGTATTTTTGAAGCTTCTAAATGATACCATGAATATGAAGTTGTTTCTTTACAAAACAAAGTTTTAGAATTAACAGAGGCTACTGAAGTTTTAAAAACAAATGGCTTCTAAAGTCTTGTCTTTTTTCCTTAACTCCATTGTCTCAAGATACATCACCAATCCACCCTGTTCCCACATCACTATTTTGCCTCAGGCTTCTTCTACAGAGCCCTCAAGCTCCTCCTCCCGGATGGCTATTTCAAGCTCCATTCTGACTCCATCTTGCCCTCCATTCCCTACTTCCTGCCTCCACCTCCATTGCCATTTCTCCTCAATTCTGTCTCACTACTTCCTCCTATGAATGTATCAGTACCTATTCATTTAAAGTTGAACCTTCTGAGGATCCTAATAGGACTCAAGTTTCATATATTCCCAGGTCTAAAACTGAATCATGAACCATAGTTTAAGAATTTCCTAAGGTAACTGAGGATCTTTGATATAGTTCTTTCTTTTTTGATATACTTATTCAGACTTACCAACGGTCAGGTTCACACTAGATGAGAATTGTCCTTTGGGGATATCTACAAGAGGATTTAAAGAATAAACCAAACACTATATGATTTCACTCTCATGTGGAATTTAGTGAACAAAATGAACTAACAAGCCAACCAGAGTCAGACTCATACATAGAGAGCAAGCTGACAGCTGTCAGAGGTGGGTGGCAGTGTGAAAGGGTTTAGGGATTGAGCAAAAAAGGCAAAAAAAAAGAAAAAAGAAAAAAACCTCATGAACACAAACAGCAGTCTGGTGATGTCCAAGGGTGGAGGGAGGTGTAGGAGGGAATAGGGAGGATAAATGGTGATGGAGGGAGACTTGGCTTTGGGATGTGAACAAATAATAAGGTATATAGATATGTGTTGTAGAGTTGTGCATTTGAAACTTGTATAAGAGTTAGCCAGTGTCACCCTAATAAATTAAACAAACAAAAAAGAATAAAATAAATGAACAGACAAAACAGAAATAGACTCCTAGATACAGAAAACAAACTGATGGCTGCCAGAGAAGAGGTTAAAGGTTTTAATACAAAACGTGAAGGGATTAAGAAGTACAAATTGGTAGTTATAAAATACTCACTTTATATAAAATATAGCATAAGAAATATAGTCTATAACATTTTAATAACTAAGTGAGGTGTCAGGTGGGTATTTTAAAAAATATAATAACTTCTAATTTGGGAAAAAACACTGGAGAACTTCAATGAGTAATTAAAGTAGATTTTCCAAAGCCTGGTGATTGGAACAAAATTCAGATTTGCTCGTAAAAGTCTGACAAATCTGTTTATGACTATAATAATCAATTTATGATAATGTTAAAAGAAAATTCTGCTTTTCCTTCTGATGTTGACTCCACTTCAGTAACCTTTAACTCTTCATTTGTTAATAGGCTGAACTGAGGTTTTCGATTTTGTTTTTGTATTTCCTTTCTGTTAAAAGGACCAGGATGATATGAGAAACAAGGTCCACTCTAGATTTAGTTAATTTGGCTAATCAGCTTGCTCGTACTCTATATAAGACACCTAGAAGACTGTCAATACTTTTAATTGGCAAAAAAAAAAAAGGTCCGTACATAAAACCAAAAACCTCCTGCTTTCTGCTATCATTGCAAGTGCTTCAAAAACGTCTGTGTTGTCTGACCAGGCAATAGCACAGCGGAAAGAAGATTGGCCTGGGATGCTGAGGACTCAGGTTCTAAATCTCTACATAGCTGGCTTGAACGTGGGATAGCTGGCTTGAACATGGGATCATAGACATGACCTCATGGTCACTGGCTTGAGCAAGGGGTCACTTGCTCTGCTGTAGCCTCCCAGTAAAGGCACACATGAGAAAGCAGTCAATAAACAACTAAGGTGCTGCAACAAAGAACTGATGCTTCTCATCTCTCTCCCTTCCTGTCTCTCTGTCCCTCTTTCTCTTTCTCTCTCTTTCTCTCAAAAAAAGGAAAAAGTCTTTGTTGTTTGGCCCATTTTACAACATTTTCACTGTAATTATCACCCTCAGGTTTAGAATGTACTCACATTTTTTAAGAACCAGGATATTGAGAAAGGAATTGTCACAAATTTAAATACCGCAGATGACCTCAGTCTTCCAAGGCCTTCCTAATCCCGAGTGATGGGACCCCAAGGAACTAAATGGACTTTACCAAATCTCCTTTTAAATAAGCTTAGGTAAACTTTTACTCAAGTTGGTAATGAATCTATCTCTGTCCTATTGGCACTGAAGTCACAAGCTCAGTGTTCAACTCCAATGTAAAAAAATATCTGCTGCCTTAGATTCCTAAGACAGTTCAAATAGTGGAGGTCTCAAATAAACTTCAGTAAGTTTCTGTCTAGGAACCTATTCCTTTATGCTTAGCCCCTTTATAAGACAAGCACACTTTTCTCCTTAGTTCATCTGCCCTTATTCATTTACTAGGCCAAGGCTTCCTAGAGACATATCATGCTGAAACTTCTGCCAAAAGGAGGAAATAGTAATTCTACAATTTGACAGTATCTGTCAGAATAACCAATCAGGTGAAATAAATAACTTTCAACATATTTCATTTGTTCTACTTCTGGTGGCACTGTGGTTGATTCTGAAAGCACTGCTCAATTATCCGTATTGGATCAATGACCTTCTTCTTTATGGCCCAAGTTTCCAACTGATATCAGTATATTCCCCAGTGTGTCTCCTATTAAGATTCAAATTGATTCTTCAAAACTCAGTCCAAGAATAAATATCTCATGAACAAAGGGGCCCTTCAAGGTATAAAGCCCATAACAGAAGAATACATAACTCAGGGTCTTATTATTTCTTTTCACTAGTTCTTATAACACTTCCATTTTACTTGTGAGAAAGCAGAAAGGGTGTGGGTAGAATTCAGACCAGGACCTCTGGGCAGTAAATAACACGATAATCCCCAGACATCTTGTTTTTCTAACCGTCATATGCTGCTAGCATCTATCCCAATTGGAAGTCAGTTCCCTACTGTAATTCATCAATGCAGTGCATTCTGCAGTATCCAGTTGATAAAGCTAGCCAATACTTTTTTGCCTTCACTTGGAAAGGAAAACAATTTACCTGGACAGTAATGCCTTAGGGGTTGACTGAGATCCCTTCTTATTTCTCACAAATCTGGAAGGTTAATTTGGATGTTATAATGTCCCTTAAAATTCTACTTTGTTGTAATATGTGGATGATTTACTTTTTTCTTCTTCTTCTTCCCAGGTCTTCTCATAGAAAGACAAAAGTCACATCACAGAAAGTATTATACCTTCCTGGGGAACTCTTCCGGATTTCCACAGTGATCAACAGATCCGTTTTAATGGTCAGGTGCTTCAAAAAGTCTATGCTGTTTGGCCAGTTTTACAACATTTTCCCTGTGATTATTACCCTCAGGTTTAGTTGAATGTACTAAGAGCATTATTAAAATTCAACTAGTGCCTGACCTGTGATGGCACAGTGGATAAAGCACCCACCTGAAATGCTGAGGTTGCCGGTTCAAAGCCTTGGGCTTGCCCAGTCAAGGCACATACAGGAAGCAACTACTAAGAGTTGCTGTTTCTAGCTTCTTAGCTTCTTCTTTCTCTCTCTTTCTCCTATCTCTAAAAAATCGTCAAATAAAGGAAAAAAATTCAACTGGCAAAATTTGTAAACTTCCTTCATATACCTTGGCTAAAAACATTATTGTTGATCCTTTCAAATCTCAGATGTACCCTTTTGTGGGCTTAAATACCTCACCTTTTGACATAATTACACAACAACCATGCATTTGGTTCTTCTTTCTTTGGCTTTACAGTCAATAAGGGAAGACACTTCAATATTATAAAGGTGTAATTATCTCTATTGAAAATAACCATACTTTGATAGAGTGATATTTTCATAATATGCTCCAAAGAGATGAAAAACCCAAACCCCATACACTACAACCTGGAGATTTTGATTACTGGAAGAAATACCCCAGAAAAGATTCCCTGAAGTCTCACTTTAAGGGCCTCTATCAGGTAATGCTGACTAATCCTTGTGCTGTTAACCTTCAGGGAGCACACTGTTGGAATACACTTGTCACATCTAAAGAAGGCACCAGACCCTGACTGAAACTGCATACAATCTGGTGTCCTGAAACAAAACATGTCAAAAGCAAGCAGTCTCTAAAGGAGACGGCTTTCCCAAAATGACTGAATTAACATTGTACATTTCTTTTTCTTGTGTCGCTTCTTACTTTATCTTTCCCTCTCCTTCTTGAAATAAAATTCCCTTATTTACATTTTCCAACCAATTGTGAAAGGGGGAGACTTTTCCAGTTACTGGATCTGTCATCAAGAACTTCAATCTGTCTAAGAATATAATGGCCTTTATATTCACTATCTATGTAATTGAGCTCCTGGTTTAGAATCACCACATAAACTAAGCTTGTTTGGCTACTATTAATGCTGTGTTGTATTCTTGTTATTAAATTCTACACTTGTTGCTTGTTGACCCTGAACAGAAACTGTTTTATGATTCATGCACCACCTTTCTGATGTAGGAGATGACACCCAGAAGAGGTTTTTCCTGACATCAAGGGACAGAAGGCTACAGAGAAATATCTTGATCAAAAGGAGAAAATTATTAAAATTGATGAGAGGCTTTAACCTGGACAGAAATAAGAAGGGCTTGTGAGAGGAGCTCTCATATTCCATGTTATTGTGGGAGCACTACAGGAAGAACTTTATATTTAAAACAGAGCTCTGTGGTTGTAACAGCACCTCCCTTTAACTTCTTATTCCCCTTTGTAAGGGAATTCCTCCATCTTTGCTTGGTTCTGTTTGTGCCCATGTCTCACCATGTTTGCATAGACAGGACTATAATCCTTTCATTTTCCCTGAATAATTTTTTTTGGTGGCAAAACATCTAGCCAACTTTTGCTGTATAGCTGACAATATTATGTCTTCTACACACATGCACAAAAATTTGCTGTTCAGAATTAGCTCTTTCTTACTGAAAACATTTCATCTGTTAAAGTTTTTAATTTTAACAGATGAAATGTTAAAATTTTTTCTTTTGTTGTTGTTGTGTGTGTATATGTTCCCTACCCTTTCTTTTCTATGTATCAAAGTGTGTACTAATTCTGAGATTGCTTTTGAGTTATTTTCACACCGTTAAGAGTTGAAAGAATATTCCTTACTCAAGAGATTCTTAATGTATAGTGCAGAGAGAAACCAAAAGTTTTAAGGCAAAAATGACAGGAATGGGGTTAGGAATGAGGTTCAGTGAAAACTCATATCACTGAAATATTACAAGAATAAGTTTTTGTTTAATGGAAAATAAATTCCCAACACTTTTTGTCACCACCTTTATAAAGTACACTTTTCTGTATCAGTAAATGCAGTCTGATGAACACAAAGGATTCTTTACTAGATGGTAAAAGATCATGACATGTCACAGGTTTAGAATTCTGAGTATTGATGATGATAGTGTATGTTCCAAAATGTAAGAGACTGACTCAGCCTGTGATCAACCTAAAAGTTATTTTTTGGAATCAACCCCTACCTGAATAGCTTAGCATTTTTGCTTTAGGTTAAGCTGTTTATTAAGATCTGCTCTGTAAGACATAGAGTTCAGTGAAAGAACTGAAAGGCACAATGTGGTGTCACATCAGAAGTGAGAATGTTTTTGTATGTGAGTGTGGCATAAGTGTTTATTGAGTGACCACAGGGAAGTGACTCATGGGCTTGGACCTCGTAGATGGAGTTTAGTGTAGTGTAAGAATATGCTGTGAAGAATCAGAGACAGCGAAGTGCCCTAGGGCGAAAACCCTGAGCAGACAAGAATCCAGGGGCCTCTCTGACCTGTAACAGAAACAGCAAAACAGCAGGATAAGATTCAGCAACAAGAAATGTTTAGGGTTTTAGAACAGAGATTAGGAGTCAGCATGTTCCTTGTCCTTTACTTCACCCCCTAAAAACTTTTGCTGTCTGTTTCCTTGAGTTACTTGTACTGGCTAATAAATATCTAAGAAAGGCTGGGGATGGGGCTTCAGTCCTTCGGTCTGCTGACCAGGGCTGTTGCCTCTCCTCGGCCCTTTGGAGCATGCATTTGGTCTCTGAGTAGTTCACTGTTGCTGCGACAATATAGAAGTTCAAATTATGGTAACTTGTACCTGCTGTGTGACTTTAGGCAATGTACTAAAATTTCTGAGCATCAATTTCCTCCTTTGTGAAATGGAGACAGTGACAACATGAACAAGGACAAAATTGTTGTGAGACTAACAGAGAAAAAGCTCAGAGAACTCTCAGCACAGTATAACAGACAGCACTTCTGCATTGCGCCCTGGAGGTTTTTTGCACATTGATCAGTTCAACATTTTTAAAAAATCATTTTGAATTGAATTATCACTTTTTCTAAGGCTTCTAATTATTTACTGGTGAAATGAATCTTGTTGGTAAATGAAGATAGTCTTCCTCTCTTGTTTGCTGACAATAGATATGTATTTATGCAGCAGCAACTGACAAGAAATATCCCAAGTTTATCTTCTGAGAATATGTTTTAGATGCTAAAACCAAGTACATATGCCCTAGAGACAGTTAAACATTAGTATTGAAAAAGGAAAGTGTCTGAAAGGTCACTATAGCAGGTATCTCCATGTGAAATTATTCACAGCATCATTAAAATAAACAGAAAACATAGAGAAGTTGGACTTCTACTGCCAATGTAATCACTGACCCTTTGACTCTAACAAATCTTCATTCCACAAAAACTAGCAGACAAAGAAAGTTTTAATATGAACAATACAGTCCAACTATCGGGTTTATTTTTACCCACATATAACTTATTTGACTAATTTACCTCACTGAGCTAAAAAAAAGCAATTATTCAACTGTTATATAGAGATCATTATAAGGAACATTTAAAAATCTGGGTAGTGTAACACAACTAAAGAAAATCAGCACAATTAACTCTGATGGTAGGCTCAGTGATATAATGAATATGTCACGACGTAGGTCATGGACCAATTGACTGGTCTTGACGCAGAAAGAACTCCAGAGGTTGAAACAAAGAGTGAAAATTAGCAGAAGCCCCTCCCGAATGGTGTGCCAAACTGCCCTTAAACATTAAAATTCTTATGGAAGGTCAAATCTTTACCCCTCAAAGCTAGAAATAAAAAACACCATAAAATATCTGACCTCTTATAAATGGTAGTTCTCTTACCCACACAGTAGTACGTTCTCTGATTCTGAATGTTACCCCCCCCCAAAATCACACTTTTCTTAAAATGAGGCAAAACACAAATGGGGAATATGTGCACATTTTAGGAATTATGCCCTACCCTCCAATCAGTAATATAAATTTCAATTGTTGGAGAAAATGCATTAAAAGTTTCTTTTTTTTTTTTAAATAATTTCATGACTGAACTGTGGTGACACAGTGGATAAAGCATCGACTGGAATTCTGAGGTTGTCTGTTTGAAACCCTGGGCTGGCCCGGTCACAGCACATACGACAAGCAACGAGTAGGTGCTTCCCATTCCTGCCTTCCTCTCTCTCTTTTTTCTAAAAAATATAATAAAATAAAAATAATAATTTAAAATGATACAATAAGTCATTATTGTGAAACATACTACATGTGACTCTGTAAAATACAGTGAACATAAAAGTAAAAGTCAATTACCCAACAAATTATGATCAAAATGGACAATCTTATCTTACAGTTCAAACTCCAAATGCAAAATAAAACTGGCAGCGTGATCCGGTGGTGGCACAGTGGATAGAGCATCAACCTGGGATGCAGAGGACCCAGGTTCGAAACCCCAAGGTCACCAGCTTGAGCACGGGTTTACATGGATTGAGCAAGGCTTACCAACCTGAACCCACGGTCGCTGGCTTAAGCAAGGGGTCACTCAGTCTGCTGTAGCCCCCATCAAGGCACATATGAGAAAGCAATCAATGAACAACTAAAGTGCCGCAATGAAGAATTGATGTTTCTCACCTCACTACCTTCCTGTATGTCTGTCCTATCTGTCCCTCTCTCTGACTCTATCTCTGTCGAAGAAAAAAAAAAAAAGAAAAAGAAAGCTGGCAAATAGAATCTTCAGTTACTGCTGGTACCTTTATGCTAATGTGCCGAGAGTATTTCATTTTTTGGAAATTCTGCTACCTAAATTGGAAGCAGGAATAATAAAGTTTGGTCAATTTTTGCTTGTTCAAGTTGGCTGGCTACAGTAACAAAAGTGTTCACATCAAAAAAAAAAAAAAAGTGTTCACATCAATGCCTACTTCTCATTTAGGAGAGCTGCTTCTAGTTGATGACAAAGTGTTTGATCAAGAATAAAAGCATCCATCTAGTTGTACCTTGGATTGTCAAATGAAAGACAAGACTCCCAGTTCAATTTGGACACCAAATAAACAACAAATAAATTTTGTGTACATAATTTCTATTCAATATTTGGAACATATTTATACACACACAAGTTATTTTAGTGAAATTTTAATGTAGCTGAAGTTCCCTGTGTTTTCATTTTCTAAATGTGGCAACACTATTGTGGGTAGCACTTTCCATTTATTGAACTATTGATGGGGTCACGTGTTGTGATGATGAGGAACAGCAAAGTACAGGCGAGAAAGCCATAGATATAGAATTTAAGCAGAAATGAATTTGGATCTGGTTTCCTAGCTGTGGTACTGAACAAATTATCAAGGCTCTTAAACCTAAGATCCTAATATACCAAATAAGATTAATAATCCTTGCATCTGAACAGGCGGTGGCACACTGAATAGAGCATCGGCCTGGGACAGAGAAGATCCAGGTTCAAAACCCCAAGGTTGCCAATTTGAGCTCAAGGTCATTGGCTTGAGCAAGGGGTCACTGGCTAGACTGGAGCCCCACAGTCAAGTCACATATGAAAAAGGAATCAATGAACAAGTAAGGCGCCGAAACAACAATTTGATGCTTCTCATCTCTCTGTTTTCTTGTCTGTCTTTCCATGTCTGTCTCTGTCACCAAAATGAATGAATGAATGAATGAAATATAAAAGCACCATAAACCAAGGTTCAATGTCATATCACAGTATTCTCTATTCCGTTATTACAAAGGGATGTTTAGGCATTTATGAACAGAGCAGATATACATCATTTTGAGTTTTGCAAGGACTTTAATAATGTTCTCCTTTTTTAGTAGCTGCATCATATAAAGCCTGAATACATTGACCAAATCTATTACTTGATTTCATCCATGTTTCCCCCAATATAGTAATTTGTTTCTGTTACCACTACTTCTGGCATTAGTACACAGCACCTTGCTCTTAGGACTTTATCACTCAATGTTTATCCATTGTTCTCTTCAATTATTCATTCCATCTTTTTTTACCTTCACAAGGCAGAGACTACCTAGCTGTCCAAAAAATGTGTTTTCCCCTTAGAGTGTTGGGAGTTAAATTGGATACATGCCTGCCTCCTTAGATACTGCATTTCTCAACTTCCCTTGCAGTTTGTTATAGCCATGTGACTATGTTATTTCTAATGCAATGTGAGAAGAATTGATATCTGTCACTTCTGGGCCACCGCCTGAAGAAAAATCATACCTCTTCCATAACTTTTTTTCTTGGCTTCATAGCCAGAAATAGCAACAACCAGAAAGTTTTTCAAAGCCTGTGTACAAGATGTGAGAGAGCTGACTTCATTTGGGGGTACTGAATGGCTGAACAAAGCAATGGCTTCCTAAGATGGAATACTCAGCTTTGATTGCTACGTAAGTGATAAATAGGCACTTCATTCCTGAACCAAATAAATTGTTAGTGTTTATGTGTTATAGTAGCTTAGCCTACTCAGCTAATAAACTATTATAGTGTGATTTATTCTATTTCTTGTTGTATCAGTTTTAGGCATCATTTATTGATTTCCCACTATACAAGATAAAAAATGTAGCTCACTCAGTGGAGGTTTCTTGTTTTTGTTTTTGTTTTCCCCTTCAGGGCTATTTCCATTTTATCTAGAATAGAGTTCTCTGATTTCCTGGATGTGTTGGAAGATGGTGATTCTAATAGGTAACTGCTTTGCTGCCAGTATTCTACAAGGGCCGAGTACAAAGGTTGGAGCTACAAGACAATTCTGTGGAGAGTTTCAGTTAATCCTCTTGTTTCCTGGCTTATGTCTCACCCTTATCCCTTGCAGTTCTGAGGTCCTTTTCTTTACTTTCTCCAGAGAATAAAAGTCTGCCTCTTACCTAAGTTTTAGAAACTGACATTGTGAGAGTGGGCATTTGAGATTTTCAATTAATTTCTGCTCTTATTTTGTCTCTTGCCTCAAATTATCTTCTCTATTCCAGAACTTTCAAGTCATAAGTTTTCCGAGGTTCTACTGCACAAATATTCTTATTCTCATCTGCCTTCAGTTATAATTTTCTTTGTTATTCTACTAAAGCAGTAACCATTTTACCAAAGGTTTTCTATTTTCTAAAAATATATTGACATCTCTCATCTTATTTATTTATTTATTTGACATCTCTCATCTTATAACGTATCTTTGTATTCTTAAGTTCTGGTGTGTAAGCAATGAGTGGAATTAAATATATATATATATATATTTTGCCTTGAAAGGCTGTTTTCTGTTTTTGTTTTTGTTTTTTTTTTGTATTTTTTTCTGAAGCTGGAAACGGGGAGAGACAGTCAGACAGACTCCCGCATGTGTCCGACCGGGATCCACCCGGCACTCCCACCAGGGGTGACACTCTGCCCACCAGGGGGCGATGCTCTGCCCCTCTGGGCGTCGCTCTGCCGTGACCAGAGCCACTCCAGCGCCTGGGGCAGAGGCCAAGGAGCCATCCCCAGCGCCCGGGCCATCTTTGTTCCAATGGAGCCTTGGCTGCGGGAGGGGAAGAGAGAGGCAGAGAGGAAGGAGGGGGGGTGGAGAAGCAAATGGGTGCTTCTCCTATGTGCCCTGGCCGGAAATCGAACCCGGGTCCCCCGCACGCCAGGCCGACGCTCTACCGCTGAGCCAACCGGCCAGGGCTGTTTTCTGTTTTTTGCTCTTAGATTTTAATAGAGATGGGTGTTAGAATATACAATTTCTTTTCTTTTCAAATTGACTCTTGCATTTATTTTATCTCCTTATTCATATAAAATTCAAATACTAAGCCTGGCAATTGACTCAGTATAGGTGTTAAAAAATGCTTTCTGAATGAATAGTGAGCCAAGATATATCAAGGTTCTTTGTGAGCAACTGGTAAGTCTGGAATAACGGGAATTGTTTAAGGGAATGAAAATTTTCATATAAACACTAAGATCAAATTCATTTGAAGCTCAAAAAGGTTGCTTTACAGTTGGCAGCACAAGAAATTTTATAATGTTTTCTCAGGTATTCAGCTGATGGTGTGACAGGGAAAGTTAATTTAACATACTACGTAAAAATACAAAATCAGCATTTTTGTTACTCGTATTTTTATTTTATAACTCATATAGGGAAAAGAGTTTACAATAGCATCCCTAGAGCAGGGATTAGAGTAAAGATGTTCAATAAATGTTTGTTCAATCAATAAATAAAATGCAGAGTAAAATGAGGAGGCTACTGTTAGGTCACCAAAGGAAGGACGTACAAGGCTTGATGAGTTTTATAAGAAATTTATTTATGCATCTGGGAACATATGGGCTGAGACACTAGTGGCATTAGTCCTGAGGGTATGGGGATTTAAGTTTTTATGGGGTTAGTGAGCAAAGCTAATTAAGAGGTTAGATTTGGTATGAAATTTTGAGGTGAGTGAGGCAATATGTTCAATCAAGAGGTTGGGTTAGGGGATCCTTGTTGATGAAGTTGCTCCAGCAGGAAGTTGGGTGGAAGGAGGTGGGATATCAGTCAAGTTTGCTCAGGTGGGGAGTTACAGGAGCTGACCTGGCTCCAGATCACTTATAGGTTAATCTGAGTTTTTTGGGGTTTTTTGATAAGGGGGGCCCTGGACCCAAAACTAATAGCTACATAGATTCTTTCATGATTACACTTTCTCATTAATTTACTCATTTTCTGTTAGCATTCATTCATCCTTAATAATCTAATACTATTTTAATGTTAGGTATAAAACATGTTCTTACTTAGTTATCAAACAAAAGATATCAAACTGTTGCCTGACCAGGTGATGGCACTGTAGATAGACTGTCAATCTGGGATGAGGACCCAGGTTCAAAACCCGAGATCGCCTATTTAAAAGTGTGGAATCTTTGGCATGAACCCATGGTCGCTGGCTTGAGATAAAGGTCTCTGGTTTGAACCCAAGGTTGCTGATTTGAGCAAGAGGTCACTGTGTCAACTGGAGCCCCCTGGTC
The DNA here is from genome assembly GCF_036850765.1 of Saccopteryx bilineata. Taxonomy (NCBI): domain Eukaryota; kingdom Metazoa; phylum Chordata; class Mammalia; order Chiroptera; family Emballonuridae; genus Saccopteryx; species Saccopteryx bilineata. The sequence goes on from NC_089502.1 coordinate 47,453,996, forward strand.
AAAACTTGTATGAGAAAAGCAATCAACGAGCAACTAAGAAGCCACAACTATGAGTTAATGCTTCTCTTCTCTGCCTTTTCCTGTCTGTCTCTGTCTGTGCCCCCACCTTCCTTCTCGAAAAAAAAAAAAGTCAAATTGCCTATTTTCTTCTGGAACTAGGACACATTCTAACTAATTTGGACACTAAATGGCATATTTTGTCATGCTAGTTCATTTTAGTAAGGCACTATATTGCTTTTTGTCACTTTATATGAGCACCATATAACTTGTCTTGGTCCGATCTACTTTGTGACTTTTGGGTGGTATTTTGTAACTCGTATTTTGTTACTTGGTGCACAAGACTAGCTGAGACATAATTATAGCAGTTTAAATAAGAAAATATGTAGTTTTCCACATTTATATTATTTCCACTATAACAGTACTTTAATCCATTTATAAGTTTAAGTTGGAAAAGGCAGTATTCAAAACTCTTACTCCAATGTCCTTCATTCTGTGATAATCAAAGAAACAAAAAATGTGCAATGTAAGGTATTATATAACTGCATTTCATTTATGTTAGTAAAATATATAATAAGCCTATGTACATATTTTCCATAAAATGGTTGTTAAATACTTGTCAAAAAAAATCCACTGCATATTGTAGGGACCCGCCTTACCCTGAAGGTTGCATGAGAGGTTGCATAAGGAACAAGGAACTTAGAGCTGACCCAGCCCCCAAATCCTGTTTATCTAGATTTGTAACAGTTTTAAAACTTTTCCACTGCCTGCCCTATGTTACTATGCCATGTGACTTCTCCCCCCGCCAATAGCTAATAGCCAAGTCTGCTTTTGGAAACTGCTTGCTTGCTCAGCCTATATAAGACCTAGTTTGTAAGCATTTGGGCGCGGCTCTCATCTGTGACTTTTAAGAGTATAGTGTCCCTGAGACACCCGAGAGTCCGCCCCTGCGCAGGTTAAAAGCTTGGCCAATAAATTTTCCATCTAAATTCCTGAAAGTCTCTGACATCTGTTTTGTACCCCGGTGGATGCTACATTTTGGGGGCTCGTCCTGGGATCCTCTTTTGTGAGACCTTTGGTCGGAGGCCAGAAGGACAGCTCGAGCTGGGTAAGTTTTGCTGGGGATCCCATGTAGTCTGTTTCTGGCTCCGGAGCATTTGCAGCCTGTGGCGGTAGACAGGACACTGTCAGAGACCCGCCCAGGCACTCAGGGGAAAGGGCAGGACGCTGCTCCCTGAGTTATCTGTATCAGTAAAAAGGTGACCGGTCACATTAGGAATTTCTGCGCTGCGCTGCGCTGCGCTGTGGTTTGGCTGTGTGCGAAAGCCTGAGTCGAATGTAAGACAGGTGAGAGGAAGAAATCCGAATGAAAAACTTGCTTGTGTGTGTTTAAGTCTGTTTATATATATATATATATTTAAGTATTGTTCTTGTGTGGGTTTTCATTGAGGAAGCAGAAAAGAAGAGGATTCAAATTGAGAACTGAAAAATGGGACAACAAGAGTCTGTACCCGGTTCTCCACTAGAGTGCCTGCTAAACAATTTCTCTGATTTTCAGAAAAGAGCCCAAGGGTACAGGGGACCACCTCCAGACCGAGAGACCCTGCGGACCCTAAGTCAGTTAGAATGGTCTGCCTTCAACGTAGGATGGCCCACTGAGGGAACTTTTGATCTCCCTATAGTGTTTGCTGTTCGAGCTATTATCTACCAGGTGCCCCACCCAGACCAATATTTATATATTGATGTGGGGGTTGATATTGCTACTGAGAAGCCCGGGTATATCAGAAAGTATCTAAAGAAGGGCAAGAGAGAGAGAAGGGCAATATATGTTACCGCAAGTAACCAGAGGACAAGGAAAAGCAGCAAGGAAGTAAAAGAGAGAACCAACCCCCCAAAGCAGTCTAATGTACAGTCATCTAGAATTTACCCTGTCTTGCCTGAACTGCTAGAGGATCCCTTAGACCCAGTAAACTTCCCTCCTCCCTATCAGAGACAGGACGAACCTGATTCCACACAGCAGGAAGAAAATAGATTTTTGAGTCCACCACACACCCGAGGAGGGACAAGCTATTCGGCTCCTCCTCCTTAGGTGGGAGCAGCTGCCATTTTGGCTCCTCCTCAGGCGGGAGCTGCTGCCATTTTGGCTCCTCCTCAGGTTGGAGCCGCTGCCATTTTGGCTCCTCCTCAGGCGGGAGCAGCTGCCATTTTGGCTCCTCCTCAGGCTGGAGCAGCTGCCATTTTGGCTCCTCCTCAGGCGGGAGCAGCTGCCATTTTGGCTCCTCCTCAGGTTGGAGCAGCTGCCATTTTGGCTCCTCCTCAGGTGGGAGCCGCTGCCATTTTGGCTCCTCCTCAGGTTGGAGCCGCTGCCATTTTGGCTCCTCCTCAGGCGGAAGCAGCTGCCATTTTGGCTCCTCCTCAGGCGGGAGCAGCAGCCATTTTGCCTCCTCCTCAGGTTGGAGCAGCTGTCCTTTTGGCTCCTCCTCAGGTTGGAGCCGCTGCCATTTTGGCTCCTCCTCAGGCGGGAGAAGCTGCCATTTTGGCTCCTCCTCAGGTTGGAGCCGCTGCCATTTTGGCTCCTCCTCAGGCGGGAGCAGCTGCCATTTTGGCTCCTCCTCAGGCGGGAGCAGCTGCCATTTTGGCTCCTCCTCAGGTTGGAGCAGCTGCCATTTTGGCTCCTCCTCAGGCGGGAGCCGCTGCCATTTTGGCTCCTCCTCAGGTTGGAGCAGCTGCCATTTTGGCTCCTCCTCAGGTTGGAGCAGCTGCCATTTTGGCTCCTCCTCAGGCTGGAGCAGCTGCCATTTTGGCTCCTCCTCAGGTTGGAGCTGCTGCCATTTTGGCTCCTCCTCAGGCGGGAGCAGCTGCCATTTTGGCTCCTCCTCAGGCTGGAGCAGCTGCCATTTTGGCTCCTCCTCAGGTTGGAGCAGCTGCCATTTTGGCTCCTCCTCAGGTTGGAGCAGCTGCCATTTTGGCTCCTCCTCAGGCTGGAGCCGCTGCCATTTTGGCTCCTCCTCAGGTTGGAGCCGCTGCCATTTTGGCTCCTCCTCAGGCAAAAGCAGCTGCCATTTTGGCTCCTCCTCAGGCGGGAGCCGCTGCCATTTTGCCTCCTCCTCAGGTTGGAGCAGCTGTCCTTTTGCCTCCTCCTCAGGTTGGAGCCGCTGCCATTTTGGCTCCTCCTCAGGCGGGAGAAGCTGCCATTTTGGCTCCTCCTCAGGTTGGAGCTGCTGCCATTTTGGCTCCTCCTCAGGCAAAAGCAGCTGCCATTTTGGCTCCTCCTCAGGCGGGAGCAGCTGCCATTTTGGCTCCTCCTCAGGTTGGAGCAGCTGCCATTTTGGCTCCTCCTCAGGTTGGAGCAGCTGCCATTTTGGCTCCTCCTCAGGCGGGAGCAGCTGCCATTTTGGCTCCTCCTCAGGTTGGAGCTGCTGCCATTTTGGCTCCTCCTCAGGCGGGAGCAGCTGCCATTTTGGCTCCTCCTCAAGCTGGAGCAGCCGCCATTTTGGCTCCTCCTCAGGCTGGAGCTGCTGCCATTTTGGCTCCTCCTCAGGCGGGAGCAGCTGCCATTTTGGCTCCTCCTCAGGTTGGAGCAGCTGCCATTTTGGCTCCTCCTCAGGTTGGAGCAGCTGCCATTTTGGCTCCTCCTCAGGCGGGAGCAGCTGCCATTTTGGCTCCTCCTCAGGTTGGAGCTGCTGCCATTTTGGCTCCTCCTCAGGCGGGAGCAGCTGCCATTTTGGCTCCTCCTCAGGCTGGAGCAGCTGCCATTTTGGCTCCTCCTCAGGTTGGAGCCGCTGCCATTTTGGCTCCTCCTCAGGTGGGAGCAGCTGCCATTTTGGCTCCTCCTCAGGTTGGAGCAGCTGCCATTTTGGCTCCTCCTCAGGCGGGAGCAGCTGCCATTTTGGCTCCTCCTCAGGTTGGAGCCGCTGCCATTTTGGCTCCTCCTCAGGCAGGAGCAGCTGCCATTTTGCCTCTGCCTCAGGTGGGAGCTGCTGCCATTTTGGCTCCTCCTCAGGTGGGAGCAGCTGCCATTTTGCCTCCTCCTCAGGTGGGAGCAGCTGCCATTTTGGCTCCTCCTCAGGCGGGAGCTGCTGCCATTTTGCCTCTTAGGGAAGCACCCCCGTCACTAGAAGCCGGCTCAAGCTATTCGGCTCCTCCTCAGGTGGGAGCCACCACCATTTTGCCTCTTAGGGAAGCACCTCCGTCACTAGAAGCCAGCCCAAGGGCCCCCTCTCATATGATTTATGTGCCTTTCTCCACTAGTGACCTCTATAATTGGAAGCACCAAAATCCCTCGTTCTCAGAAAAACCTCAAGGATTAATCTCCTTACTTGAGACTGTTTTTAGAACCCATCAACCGACATGGGATGATTGTCAACAGCTTTTGCAGACTTTGTTCACCACAGAGGAAAGAAACCGCATAAGCCAGGAGACGGAAAAGGCTTTCCTAGAGGATGGGGGAACAGAAAGGGAAATAGGGGATGTCCTCCCTAGACAACCACCAAACTGGGACCCCAATGTTAGCAGGAGAAGGGAGGCACTCTCTCAGTATCACTGGGCTCTACTGCAGGGACTGAAGGCAGCAGCCAGGAAGCCTACTAATTTTAGTAAGGTAAGTGAGGTTATCCAGGGACGGGAAGAGTCCCCCGCCGCATTTTTAGAGCGGCTAATGGAGGCCTACCGGGTTTATACCCCTATAGATCCAGAGACTGAAGAAAATCGCAGGTTAGTGAATATAGCTTTTGTGACACAAGCAGCATCAGACATTAGGAAGAAGCTTCAAAAGTTAGAGGGATTTGAAGGAGAAAATAGAAGTAAGCTGTTAGAAATAGCTCAGAAAGTATATGTAAATAGGGATGACCCGGAATTAGGAAAAGCAGCTGTCAAAATCCTCCTTGCTGCTAACAGCTCTGAAAGAAAGGAAAAAGAAGGGCAGCAACGTCGAGGTAAGGGGAGAGGCCCACCGCAGAGGCAACTAGACAAGAACCAGTGTGCATACTGCAAAGAGAAGGGACACTGGAAGAAGGACTGCCCTAAACGGCGGGCTGAAAGGCCCAACCAGGAATCATAGGTACTGCTCCAATTGGACTGACGGGGCCAGGGCTCTATCCCTGTTGGCTCCCAGGAGCCCATGGTCACCTTAACAGTCCAAGGAAAGCCTACTAGCTTCCTGGTCGACACGGGAGCCATGTATTCAGTCTTAAAGAGTCCACAAGGAAAAATACAAAAAGAAACCACGAAGGTAGTCAGGGTAACAGGAAAAGCAGTATCCTACCCACGGGCCACTGCTAGGATCACTGATCTAGGCCACGGCACCATCACCCACTCATTTCTAGTCATTCCAGATTGTCCTTACCCACTCCTGGGTCGAGACCTCTTACAGAAGCTTCATGCCACGATCACCTTCAAACAAGAAGACAGTGGCCGGGAAAAAGGAAGCCTAGAGGTAACGGTGCCCATATCAGAAGAATACCTGATAGCGGCCCTCCAGGGAGGTAAGGACAAATCTATTGGGGTCCCAGAGGAACTAAGGTACCCGTAGTGTGGGCTGAAGCCAACCCGCCAGGCCTAGCTGCCCATCAGCCACCTGTTATAGTGCAGCTGTTAAGCACCACTAGCCCTGTGTGGGTGAAGCAATATCCCGTTCCAGCGCGGGCCAAGCAGGGTATAGCACAACATCTAAAGCGGCTGTTAGTAGCAGGCATCCTCCGGGAGTGTCAGTCTGCCTGGAACACGCCTTTGTTACCGGTTCAAAAACCTGGGACCCAGGACTATCGCCCGGTACAAGACCTGCGGGAAGTCAATGCCCGGGTAGAGACTATACACCCCACAGTGCCAAACCCCTATACCCTGTTGAGCTCATTGCCCCCTACGCATACATATTATTCAGTATTGGACTTGAAGGATGCTTTCTTCTGCATCCCACTAGCCCCCAGAAGCCAAGACATATTTGCTTTTGAATGGAATGATCCAGAAAATGGACTAGTGGGACAGTATACTTGGACCAGGCTTCCCCAAGGGTTCAAGAATTCTCCCACTATCTTTAATGAAGCTCTGAGCAAAGACTTGCAGGGGTTCCGAGCTGACCATCCATCAGTTGTACTGCTACAGTACGTGGATGACCTCCTCATCGCTGTAGCCGAAGAAGAGCAATGCAGGACGGCCACCTTGGACCTACTCCAGGATCTCCAGCAGATGGGATCTGCCAAGAAGTCCCAGATTGTCACCCAAACTGTAAGTTACTTGGGGTATAACTTACAAGGGGGACAAAAGACATTATCCAGCCAAAGGATTCAGACTGTGTTGCAGATCTCAGAACCCACTAACAAAAGGCAAGTGCGGGAATTTCTGGGTGCAGTAGGATATTGCAGACTCTGGATATTAGGATTTGCAGAGTTGGCCAGGCCCCTCCACGAATTAACACGGGGCAAAGAAGAACAGTTTATTTGGATAGACAAGGAAAGGAAGGCTTTCCAGGCACTGAAGGAAGCCCTAGTAGCTGCCCCGGCATTGGCGCTACCAGATATGGCCAAACCTTTCCAGTTGTACATTGCTGAAAAGGGAGGGGTAGCCTTGGGAATCCTCAGCCAAGAGCTTGGGCCATGGAAGAGGCCTGTAGCATACCTATCCAGGAAGCTAGACCCCGTAGCATCTGGCTGGCCAACCTGTTTGAGGGCACTTGCTGCTACCTCAATCCTAGTTAAGGAGGCCAACAAGCTCACATTGGGTCAGGACATCCAGGTTATTGGAGAGCACTATCTAGAACAAGTGCTGCGTACCCCACCAGATAGGTGGCTCTCCAATGCACGACTGACGCAGTACCAAGCACAGTTATTGAATCCCCCGGCAGTGCATTTCTTGAAGACGGCAGCCTTAAATCCTGCCACCTTGCTACCGTTGCCAGACCCATCAGTGGTCCATGACTGCAGACAGATATTGGACACTGTCACAGGGGCCAGACCGGACCTTCGGGACCAGGCCTATGAGAAGGCAGACCTCACACTGTTCACTGATGGAAGCAGTTATGTCCGAGATGGACAAAGATATGCAGGAGCAGCCGTAACTACCCAGGACAGTGTCTTATGGCAGAAGGCATTACTAAAAGGTACATCTGTGCAGCAAGCAGAGTTAATTGGACTTACACACAGCTGAGGGCAAAGTGGCCAACATTTACACGGACAGCAGATACGCCTTTGCCACTGCTCACATTCACGGTGCCATTTACAAAGAAAGAGGCTTGCTAACGGCAGGGGGAAAGGAAATTAAGAATAAGACTGAGATCTTAGCCCTGCTTGATGCCATTTGGCTTCCCTCTAAAGTAGCCATAATTCATTGCAAAGGACATCAAAAAGGGGACTCTCCAATTGTTCAAGGAAACCGTTTTGCTGACATTGCTGCCAGAGAAGCTGCAGAAGAAGGGACTGAAGATATTCTTCCGCTCTTGCCTCAACCCTTGCTGCCTCCAGACCCTAAATATACTCCTGAAGAAGAGCAGGAAGGAAAGCAATTAGGGGGTAAAAGAAATAAGCAGGAGTGGATAGAACTTCCTGACACCAGACTCTACCTACCCCAAGGAATAATAGGAGAAATTGCAAAGGAAATCCACGCAAGTTCCCACTTAGGGCAAAATAAGATGGAACAACTAATTAAGAAGTACTATAGGGAACCTCAGATTAGGAATATAGTACAATCTATAGTTTCTAGATGTAAGGCTTGTGCTAAGGTCAATGCTATAAACAAGAAGTTTCCCCCTTTAGTTAGATACAGGGAAAAGTGCCCAGGAGAGTTATGGGAAATAGATTTCACAGAAATGACTCCAGGAAAGGCAGGATTTAAGTATCTGCTTGTGCTAATAGACACTTTTACAGGATGGACAGAAGCCTTTCCCACTAAAGGTGCAACTGCTTCCATGGTTTGCAAGATTCTACTAAGAGAAATCATCCCTAGATATGGAATTCCCATAGCCGTAGGGTCTGATAATGGACCAGCCTTCATTTCTAAAATCTCTCAGGAGTTAGCTAAAAGGTTAGGAATTAACTGGAAATTACATTGCATTTACAGGCCTCAGAGTTCTGGGCAAGTAGAAAGAATGAATAGGACCCTAAAAGAAACCTTAATCAAGTTAAAGGAGGAGACCGGCGAGAACTGGGTAGAGTTACTCCCCTTCGCCTTGTTCCGGGTCAGAAGTACCCCATATGTCAACAAGTGGACTCCCTATGAGCTCATGTTTGGACAACCTACTCCATTAGTTCCCCAGCTCACTAGAGAGGAAATAGAGGTATCTAACCATAATTTCCTCAAGTCCCTACAGGCGTTACAGCAGATCCGAGAGGAAGTGCGAGAACTAAGGAGGGAAAGAGGAGTAGCCCAAGAAAGCAGCACCCGAGAACCTCCACCAGAGCCTGGACAATGGGTATGGATCCTTAATCATCGCAGGGGAAACCTCGAGCCAAGGTGGCAAGGGCCATTCCAGGTATTGCTCAGCACACCTTCTGCTGTTAGAATTGCTGAGAAGCCCTACTGGATCCACCTATCCCATGTGAAGCAGGCCCAGGAACCAGGAGAGAATAATAGGACATGGCGAGTGCGACGGGACCCCCGATCAGCCTCTCAAGGTCACCTTCTCCAAGGAATAAGGACTCTAATATTTTATTGGACCAATAATCCTAAACAAGGTTTTAGGTTTCATCAAAGAAAGAATAGAAGTTGTTAAGCTCATGGTTCTTTCTCAGCCTTACATGCTCCTAGCAGGGGAAGAAAACGAGTCAAAGGTTTAACTCATGTCTAAGAAAAAGGGGGGAATGTAGGGACCCGCCTTACCCTGAAGGTTGCATGAGAGGTTGCATAAGGAACAAGGAATTTAGAGCTGACCCAGCCCCCAAATCCTGTTTCTCTAGATTTGTAACAGTTTTAAAACTTTTCCACTGCCTGCCCTATGTTACTATGCCATGTGACTTCTCCCCCCGCCAATAGCTAATAGCCAAGTCTGCTTTTGGAAACTGCTTGCTTGCTCAGCCTATATAAGACCTAGTTTGTAAGCGTTTGGGCGCGGCTCTCATCTGCGACTTTTAAGAGTATAGTGTCCCTGAGACACCCGAGAGTCCGGCCCTGCGCAAGTTAAAAGCTTGGCCAATAAATTTTCCATCTAAATTCCTGAAAGTCTCTGACATCTGTTTTGTACCCCGGTGGATGCTACACATATAAGTATAGTGTTCCACTAATATCAAGGATGTGTTTTATCAGGTGAGATTTTTAAAATAATTTAACAGTATTTATACCACAGGAAAGTGCAGGATACCAGAATATGTCCCCCAAAAGATGCTTATTTAGCATATGGATTATTTAGTAATAAAGTCCACTGAGAATCAGCAGACTCAAGAAAAGCTTAAGGCACAAGTTATACTTTTGTAAATAAAATTTACATCTATAAAAAAATTTCCATTTTTGAAGGTGTCTTCTTTTCTTTTATTAAGAGGAAGACTCTTGACTCATCAATGGAGAAGGCAGAGGATTTCTACCTGCATAACAAAATTTTCTAAACAGCTCTTGTTTATTATATTTTTTTCTGGTCACCCTCTCATAACTTTCTTCCCCTATCCAGAAGCTTAAAACCCCTTTTACTTTGTATAATTTAAGATGATATAAATACAAGTTTTAACTACCCATTTATGCTAAATTATCAGTCTGTTTTCCAACTGGTAATCTGTCCTTGACAAGTATCACACATGGGGGTAAATTTCTTCCTCTGCCCTTCTCAACTTCTTATGACTGGATTAGTAATAACATCAACACAAGTCCAGATTAATAGGAGAAAAGCTAACTTAATATATGTGAAAGGGAAATCATAGACGATTCTCCCCAAATAATGAACCAGCCAGCTTTCTATACAATTTTAAACAACAAACATTAAGTTTGTGAAGAAATAAGAAAAAGACAGGTTTTGCATGTTTGTCAGTGAAGAATCTAAATGGAGTTTGTGCTTGGGTAGTAATTTAGTAAAGGAGTACAAAGTTGATTTGTGTAAGCCTTTTGGCCCTGGATTCCTTAATTCTAGCCCTAAAGTTTTTTTTCTCCTCCCCCCTTAAGCCCCCTGGAGCAAGGAGGGATTCTTTCAAAGCAGAGATTTCTTTTCTCCATTCAAGGAGACAAGAGGAGGTCAACATGCCCTTCTTGCTTTGGCTGCTTGTCAAGTAAATTTAATTTAAAATAATCAATATGCCATTGTGGGCTATTTTCGTGTTGCCTGCTCTGGGCCCCAAACCAGTCAAATTTATATTGCCTAGTTAGAGAACTGAAACTGGGTACAAGACAAATACTTTTTCTTCCCCTATAAAGGTTTATTAAAATAGCTACATTTAAAAATTAAACTCTGTGTGTGTGTGTGTGGTATGTGCATGTGTGTGTGTGTGTATAAATTTTTTTAGAGCACTCTTTCAAAAACTACTACTTAGAGATCCAAGATGGCAGCTAAGTGGAGGTTATACACACTTCCTCTTAGAACCAAATTGGAATTATAACTAAGTTATAAAATAATAAACCTGAATAAGCAACTGAAGACTAACTGAACAGAAATCTTATCACTAGGGATATTCAACAGAAACCATGCAGAGATAGGCAAGAAGGACAGAGATACAAAAAAAGCTGGCCTTGTATCCATGTTTAATGGTTGATAATCTGAAAGGCTATCTCAGCTGCAAAAGGCCTCCTTAAGAACAAGGAGTCTCAATCCCATGCTAGGCTTCCCAAAACCAGTATCAGAAAAAGGGGCTCACATAACATCTGCATGTGACAATCAGCAAAGATTTTTTCTGCCCAGGTGAAGAGGGAGTTTGCTAGATATTCTGGTGCCCATTAAAAAGGCCAATGCACAAAATTTCATTTGCAGGCACTCACCCTGGGCTCTGGCAGAAAAATGGTGGCTCAGAGTAGAGTGGAGTCATACAGAAAGAGGTTAAATTGTGTGGCTCTGGGAAGAATTCCGAAAACACAGCCACTAATGTGTCTGTGCTGAATCCTTTTCCCACACTGCCTACAGATTCCATCTTTCTTGGGTTGAGTACTCCCTTCTAAATGGCATCGGTCTGAGAGGATGTAGTAGTCTACCTTCTAGACTTCCTATGGCCACTCCCTGCTAAACTCCAGTCCTGCAAAAGAATCAACTATCTGTGATCAGTCTGAGCCTACAGACTTTCCTGAGAGGCTTTCAAGGAGGCTTGAGCAGATTTAGGGATGTCAGAAATGAATAGGGAGAAACTGAGTAGAATGTGTATAGTGCAAGGGCCTATTTAACCATGAGACTTGACTTATGCCACCGTTTCTATACAGAGCCCTCCTTTCAAACAGAAAAATCTTAATCTGCTTTTGCCTGATGAACTCTCTGGTTTCATCCTGATGACTCCCTGAGATCCGTTCCACTGCAAAGATCCACAGGTCCCAGGTGGATAGCAGCTGACATTGTCATATCTGAAAATTTGCTGAGCGGCCTGAGACCCAGCACTGGTGCTAAGTTTGAATCTCTATCAACCTGAACAACACCACTGTTGAGGAAGAACTTGCCTCATGCAAATCACAAACTGCCAGAGGCTTTTTCAGTGGTTGAGGCAATAGGTTGAGGCAGATCTTGGGGTGACGTGAGCCCTTTGCAGACCTGCACCAGGCTTGGTACTGGCAAAAGCAGGCCATGATTTACAGCTTGGTAAAACTGTGTGCCATGCACACAGAGACCCAGCAGAGACAACCACCAAGTGTTGATCACTTTGTAGCTTTGAAAAGGTAGCCCAGGGCCAATCACTACCAACATCTGACACTGACATCATTCAGACATCTCCAAAGAAACGTCAGGACTATCACATCCTGTGGGTACCACATCATAGGATGACCCAATTATTTCCCAAAGCGGCACAGCCAAAGGGAAATCTTGCCAGGCACCACATTCTGCTTGGGTGAACTTCATTTTTATATCAGCCCCTATACAACAGCTCATATACTGTGGTTTAAGTCAATCCTCACAGTCACCAGAACACCAACCTCAATCATGAATAAGATCAAAAGGAATACAGACTAAACTATAAGAAAACTCACATAACTCAGACTGTTGGAGGACCTAGCTCAGGTGATCAAGGAAACTGAAACACTGAGCCTCACAGGACCGCTGCTGTATACAACATGGATGAGTCTCAAATGCATTGTGCTAAGTGAAAGAAGCCAGGCTCTAAAAACGCAAGCTGTATTCTTCCATTTATATGATATTCCCGTAAAGACCAACCTATAGAGATGGATGCCAGGAGGGGGACAGGTTAATGCCAAAATATCATAAGATAGTTCCTTGGAGGGTAATGGGTATTCTGTACCTTGATTGTAGTGGTAGTTACATGTCTCTATGCATTTGCCAAAACTAATAAAATACAAAATAGAATAAATTTTACTATATATTAAAACAAACAAACAAATAAATAAAAAGAACACTTTGAATCAGGACAAAAGGACAAGGATATATGCATTAACTTTCCTTTGGGACAGAGAAACTAAATATAGAGGCATCCAGTCACAACAAAGAGGAGTCAGAGCAGGACAAAGGGACTAGGATGTTGAGAAAGTTACTATCAGAATTACTGAATGCTTTTAGTGAATATCTTTGCCTAATAAAAGTAAAAAAGTGAGCTTAAAAAAAAAGCTTTTTAGAACTTGGGTCTATTAGTTATCAACTCCAATTAATTCTAATTCTGATATTATAGCTACACTTATGATTATTAAATATTAGTTATTAGACCAGTGTAAACCATTTGAGGTAATTCAATGGATAATTTAGTTTACTTTTGTAACCCTGTAACTAAATCACTTGTGTGTGAGTGTTGGAGAGGAGGTGGTTTGGAAAGAGATAAAGAATAGAGAGAAAACCACAAAAACAAGTAGAAAAAAATCCTTATATTTCAAAGTATCAAATACAAAATATTCATGATTCTGTCCCAAATCTTCAGAGAGCCATTCCCCTTCTTCTTAAATGCTAAACATTTCCTTTCCTAGTCATATCATTACTTGTTTACTATTCTTCTAAATGGCTCTTGAAATTTAGATATAATAGTACCTTTGTTAGCTGTAGAAATTACCCCTGTAACTAGCTAATCTTTGCAAACTGCCTTCTTAGAAGTTATAAACTCTTTCGTTTTCAAAGAACTCTCTTTGAAAATAAGCTTAAATAGAAAACCTAACGAGGTCTTTAAAAATGATTTAAGAGGCTTCATCCATCACAAAGGCTTATGATTGCTTTATTTTATTCTTTGTGAAGGGCTTTCCATGTAGGTGTGAGAAAGATGAATTATGCCTCTGTGCACATGGGACATACCTTGATCCACTAAGTCCACAGTGTATAAGGAAGCAATTTATAAGGTTTCACTGCACTGGTTTTTCTATTAGCATCAGTACACTGTAATCACCCTAAAGTGTCTCTGGCCCTTTCCATGCGATATTTCTTAATGTGCCATCACAGGACCCTTCCTTGTTTTCCTTTAATTTAAAAAGCAAATAAACAACTAACTTTTTCAATTAATCTGATCAATGATGTAAAACATCATTTCAATCTATGTAGAAATCCACACACTGAAAGATTTGCTTTCTGTGCTTCCAGATGTTATTTTTATCACAAAGTCTACCTATAGGCTTTATAGATGAATCAAGTTTATATTCTACCTGACTTTCAGTGCACTATATAGAAAAAACATTTACTTTATGTGCAGTCTACAGGAAGCATCAAGATCAGGTTACATAAAGGAATGAAAAGAAAGCCCTCAAATCTAACTAATCATCAGAATGATGAGAGGAATGTTATGAAAATATACAATTCTGGAATTGTATATTTCACAACAGACCTACTGAATCTGTGTCTTGTAGGTGTGGGGACTGGAAATCTCCTCTTCTTAATCTCTTGAATTACTCCAAATTAAATAAATTTCATCTTTAAAGTTTAACAGAATTGTCCTAGTTGAGTGGTTGTCCAAGTGTAGTCCCCAGGCCGGGAGCACCAATATCAATTAGGAAATTGTTAGAAATGCAAAATCTCGGGCCCCATCCAATCTTACAGGATCAGAAACTGAGGATGATTATGATGTATGGTTAAGACTGAGAACCACAATTTAAAATATAACATACAGGATAGTCACCTTCTGGTTAGTATAAAGTCCCTTATAATTCTGGAACTGTGAAAGAAAATAAGGCCACATGCTGAATCTGACAAGCTCAGGGGAGACCTGCGTGGTGGCCTTGCAGACTCAGGGACCTAAAACAACAACACAGGATGATCTGAAATTAAAACTTTCTTATTAAAAGCAGTTGATGGCAGATGGGTAGTCATGTCCTTGGGAGGTATTTTTCTCTAACAAAGGTCAGTGCTTACTTTAATCTAGCCTGTCTGTTGTCTTTTGTATCTATAATATTGTACTTGATAACATACAGGTAATCTTTTCCTGCCCCATCTTATTCTTGCCTATGTAAAAGAAGTTTCAGTACTTTTTATCCAATCCCAAAGATTTCCTTACCTTGCTTTCTCTTATCTCCCTAATTTATCACCAATCCAATCAATTTCCTATAATCCCCTTATGTCTTTGTATAAAATAAGTGGTGAAACTGCTGTTTTCCAGAGCACTTTCTCATTCTGTTGAAACTTGGCTTCCCAGCAATTGTCAACAGTTTGGCTCAAATAAATTCATAAAAAATTGTTACAACTTTGGAAATTTCTTATGTTGACAGAACCAGTTTTTACAATTTTAACATTTACAGATATTTAATATTTACAAAAATTTACTTCTTATCCTAAACTGTAGTTTCTCTTTCATTTGTTCCTTTGTAAAATATTTTTATGCATGCCTGACCAGGTGCTGGCACAGTAGATAAGAGTATCAGACTAAGATGCAGAGGACCCAGTTTTGAAACTCCGAGGCTCCTGGCTTGAGTGCCGGCTCATCTGGCTTGAGTATAGGGTCGCTAGCTTGGACATGGGATCATAGATATGACCCCATGATTACTAGCTTGAAGCCCAAGGTTGCTGGCTTGAGCAAGGAGTCACTCAGTCTGCTGTAGCCCCCCTCTCAAGGCACATATGAGAAAGCAATCAATGAACAACTAAGGTGCCTCAACAAAGAATTGATGATTCTCATCTCTCTCCCTTCCTGTCTTTCTGTCACTATCTGTCCCTCTCTCTATCTCTCTGTCTCTATCAACTAAAAAAAAAAAAAAAAGAATTAGGAAGAAGACTGGTTAATGTGAACAAAAGCCTTCTCTCTCCCAAGCCCAAGGAAATATAATCAAAGCTTAACAAAGGCCCTGAGTTTTCTCAATTGCAGCTGCAGGCCAGACAGGAAAAGCAGCTGTGCTGAACTACTAGAGCAGTGGTGGGGTTCAAATAAACTAACAACCAGTTCTCCGCCCTAATGACTGTTTTAAGTATAAAATAATAATTTACCAAAAGATAGTTTATTATTTCATGCACTTATTAATTAAATAAAAACAATAAAAGAGGTATACAAATCTAGATTATAAGAAAGTTTTAAAATATTATTGAAAAAATATTAACTAATACGTGACAAAAAACAAAAAATCTTTTACTTAAGATATTTCTATATTGCTTCTTGATTGACATCCTCACTTGCAAATTTTTCCCCTATGAACAGAATGAATATTAATACAGGTGCTTAGAATACGCTGTTGCATGTTAAAAAAAAATGAGAAAGGAATGTCAATTTGTGTTTCCACATTAGGCGACTGCCCAGGTGCCCACCTCAGAAAGAATCCTGATAACAGGTGCCATTTTAACAACTGGTTCACCGAACTCAACAAAAAATTAGGAATTGGTTCTGCTGAACTGGTCCGAACCGGCTGAATCATACCACTGTACTAGAGCGTTGGATGCTAGAGTCATGGCAGCTCTGGGTCCTGGCTCTTCTCTTGAGCATTGTGAGGACAAGTGTGGGCTTGTGGCCCGAGAGGTTAGACTTCTTCCATAATGAAATGGAGCTGAGTCACCTGGTTGTGGATGAGACATGGGACCCTCGGGGGCAGTCATTTTGTGTGTATCCTTGAAAATCATTTCCTGTGATACTGTGGAAGAACCCATTTCAAGACTGGTCCAGCAGACCTGTTTTGGTCTCAGTCACTTTCATTAACTTTCTCGGTCTTATTCTTTTACAGTTCGAAATAACGTATTTCAATTCCTCTGCATTTTAAAAATCAATTCTCACTACAGCTAAAAATGAGTAGCTTGCTTAGGATTTAATAGGAACTGTAGGAAAAGAAAGACTTTTTCTTTATCCTCTTAGGTTCTGTGACTGGACCTAAAAATTAAACTGACAAAAAACAAATAAACAAATGTATTAACTGAAGTAAATAAAATTGTATTTGATTTTAATATTTTTATGTGGCATAAAAGCTTTCATGAAAAAGAAATGCATACCCAAAGAAGAAGATAGGTTTGACAAATTTAAACCATTTCAACAAATAATTATTAAGTGTGGAGCTGTGACAAGACAAAGGAAAAAGGGTTTGGGGCTAAGAATAGTGAATTGTGGGAAAGTGATCCGGAAATAGATGGGGGAAAATAACAGAGAAGTATTATTTCAGTAGATTTCTTTGTACAGATTTGTCTTGGAATCAACTCTTCATCTCTGGTTATTAAAATGTTCTCTTCCTGGTAGGAGGGCACCTTTGTAATGGGAAAATTGATGTCTTGTTTTAGATAGAAAGGGGGAGGCCAGAGACCCCTTCCTGCATTTACTGTTTCTCAAGTGTTTTCAGCTCAAAATAATAAATACACCAAAGTGACATATCTTGGAGTGACATGTTCCAATCTTCTTCAATATTGTAAAACTCATCTAGTCCAACCCTCACTTTACAGAGGAAGAATCAAATTTGGGCATAAATCTAGTCTATCTTCACAAATCAGTCAGCATCATGAAGATCCTAGAAATAAAAATAATCTGAGGACAACAGTACAGTGAAGTACAAAGATAAGACTACTGGCTTCTGGAAACTCACTGGGGGTATTTTTAATAAAAAAAAATCAATCAATAAAAATAAGTAAAAATAAATAAAATATTTTACAAATATTGAAAAAAAGAACACTTTGCTCTCATTTACTACACTTATAAATTTGAAAAACTTGAATAAATATTGAAAGATGTGAAAAAATGAAATCATCTTTCCAATTTAAATATATCTACATATAAATATTTATATATTTATTTCATATAATATTATTGGACTTCATTAATAGAAGTAAAAATAAATTCTTAGAAATTAAAACCTAAAATAAGAATATGTCAAAGATACTTCTTATATGGA
Source organism: Saccopteryx bilineata (assembly GCF_036850765.1). Taxonomy (NCBI): domain Eukaryota; kingdom Metazoa; phylum Chordata; class Mammalia; order Chiroptera; family Emballonuridae; genus Saccopteryx; species Saccopteryx bilineata. Next base: position 47,471,309 of record NC_089502.1, read on the forward strand.
ACTCCTTAAATGATTTACCATTCTTCCAATTTAATTTAACACACTTTTTATAAAGATTTTATTTATTCATTATAGAGAGGGAAGAGAGAGAGAGAGAGAGAGAGAGAGAGAGAGAGAGAGAAGGGGGGGAGGAGCAGAAAGCATCAACTCCCATATGTGCCTTGACCAGGCAAGCCCAGGGTTTTGAACCGGCAACCTCAGCGTTTCCAGGTTGACACTTTAGCCACTGCACCACCACAGGTCAGGCTAATTTAACACATTTTGTGCTTAGGAAATATGTTGTAAAAAAAAAATCTCAGACATAAAAACTTCTTGAAATATTTTTTTCTTTTTGCTCCAATAGCAACTGAGAAGCAATTTTTAAGTCAAAATTTCTATTTGTTTTCTTTTATTTTCTGCCATATAACCATTTATTGATTCATCATTAACTTCCCTTTCATTTCATGATTGCATACTCTTGACATTTACCTCTGATATGTAAGTCTAATTAATGCTTTTGAAAATCCCGTAATATCACTTTAAATTGTGTCTACCAATCCAAAAGCATCTTCAAATATGTTCAATGTGTTTCAGGCATGATTTTCAGTTGTGAAAGCATTTGATGGTTGGTGAAGTTATCCTTTTTTCCTCAAAGGGTTTCTCATTGAATTTTTTAAGGCCTGAGAATTTTTCTTAGTCATGTCAAGCTGATTGAGCTATGACCAAAATAAGATAAGTATAATCAGAGTTGATAGCTTACCTTCAAAATAATGATATACGGAGGGAACATTTTTTTTCACTGTACCATTTAAGGAAATAAAACATATACTCATAAAAAAATTATGTATTTGTAAATGTTCATTCATAATTAGACACATTTAGAAAAGTATACACTTGCCCTGGTCAGCTGGCTCAATGGCAGAGTTTCAGCCAGAATGTGAATGTCCCTTATTTGATTCCCTGTCAAAGCAAACAGGAGAAGCGACCATCTGATTCCCCTCCCCTCCCCTTCCCCTTCTCTCTCTTTCTCTTCCCCTCCAGCACACATGGCTCCATTGGAGCGATCTGGCCTCGGGCACTGAAGATTGCTCCATGGCCTCCACCTCAGGTGCTAAGAAGAGTTCCTTTGCTGACCAATGGAGCAACGCCCCAGAGGGGCAGAGCACAGTCCCCTAATGGCCTTGCTGGGTGGATCCCAGTCAGGGAACATGTTGGAGTCTGTCTCTGCCACCCGTCCTATTAATGAATTTTTTTTAAAGTATACACTTAAATTTCCCTTTAATATTTTAATTTTATTTTTTCATCAAGAGAGACTGAGACAGAGCAAGAGACAGAGAGAAGGGCAGACAAAGACAGACAGACAGGAAGGGAGAGAGAAATGAGATGCATCAATTCTTTCTTTCAACACCTTAATTGTTCATTGATTGCTTTCTCATATGTACCTCGACCAGGGTGCTCCAGCCAAGCCAGTGAGCCCTTGTTCAAGTCAGTGACCATGGAGTCACATCTATGATCCCACACTCAAGCCAGCAACCCTACCTACCCTTCAGCTGGTGAGCCTGCACTCAAGCAGGCGACCTTGGGATTTCGAACCTGGGTCCTCTGCATCCCAGGCCAGTGCTCTATCCACTGTGCCACCGCCTGGTCAGATGCAATCTTTTATAATATTAAAATAAATGGTCAATATCTTGAAAAATATTAAGTGATGCAAAATCTGCTTTAAATTTCACTGGCACTCTTGCATGTAGGTAAGAAATAAGTTTCAGTCCATAATGACTAACAATCTTTCTGTACTAGAACTATTCCTTAAGTGTAAATATGGTTTTAAATAAAATACCTCTAGAAGTTATAGTAACTATTTTTTAACTACTTTAAAGCAGAGGATTTTACAAACCGGATTCCATAGAACTATATTCTACTAGAACCTATTAGGGTTTTGTCAGTTATTTACAAGTAGCATGTACATTTCAGGATTAAAATTGAAAAAAAAAACATTTTTTCCTAGCTTTATCTTACTACAGGTACAAAAAATATTTACCTTTTGTAAGTTTATCTCTGCACAGTATCTGAGTTAATGAGAGCAAACTTTGGTAGTGCATTAAGATTCTTTCTTCACTGGTATGTAAGAATCTTAAATGAGACCATGAGCTCAATCACAGGGCATCTTAAGTTATTACTTGTGCATTTGTCTATGGGTAGTCTTCTTCCTAAGTTCCACTGAGTACATCAAGTTTAACTGACTGCCTTAATTCCAGCTTCCAGTTTTTTAAATTTCTAGCTTTCTCCTGATAAGCATTTGTTTTTTTTTTCCTTATAACTGTGTTGTTCTTTTTTTCTTCCTATATCATCTGTAACAGACATTCTTGGAAATAAGTATGTCATTTTTATATATCTAACACTGAAGAACCAAGACAACTCAGAAAAGCCTAGCATCGTTCTGTCAATCCTTAGGTCCTTTATTATTGTGACATCCTTTATTTGCAGCCCCCCTTCCACACACACACTCCTTTTGGACCTTTTGTATACTGAGATTAAACTGGATAGGAATTCATTCTTTATAGCATCCGGAGATTACAATTTGTATTAATGGCCACTGTCTGTAGGAATACAGCCCTCTGTCAATAATAGTGCTAATTACAGCCAAAAATGATCCTGGTTTACGTTCTTACTCAGGGTTTATGGGTGTATACATACAAAAGTCAAGGTTTAATCAGACAGAATTGGACCACAATACCTGGCACTTTGAGCACAATATGACATTTAATTATACAGTAACACTTTAGAAATGATTGTATGTTGGTTACATTTTTTAGATGAGAAAACCAAGACCCTAAGAAATGAGGTAATTTGCCCAGTTTAAAGAAAATAAGTGGAAGATGCTAGACTAAAATTTTATATTGCCAGTGCCAAAATTGGTGTACATTTTCCTACAACACTCAGCCTCACAGTGGATCTGGATAAAGAAAATATAAAAGCACCAAGTTCTTTTATCTCCCTTTCCTTCAATCTATTCAATGTTACTAATGACACTAACATTTATTTGTAGGTGCCGCTGTTGTAATTGTTACTGTTTGAGAAGAGAAAGACTGAGATTGGATTCAATTTGGGGGAAAGATTAGTAATGTACCAAAAGAGTGAAACCCGAGAACAAAAAGCAAAGAATGGAAACATTCACATGATCTGGACAAAGCAATTATAATATCATTGCTATTACCACATGTGCAATGTTTAACCCTTACCTCCTAAAAAAGAAAGAGCACCCATACCTCATGGTCTCATTTGCTGTTTTGCTTCCTACTGCAGTGGTCTAGTAGTAGTATTTACCGTCAGAGTTACAAGGTTCTGTAGTAAAGTAGGATCACTTCCTGTCAAGATTGGAGGTATGGTCGTAAAGCAGTTTCTCTTCCTGTTGGATATACGAGGTATGGTAGTAAAATAGGGTCACTTCCTGTCAGGCATACGACGTACGGTGGTAAAGTAGTATCACTTCCTGTGGGATGAGGTCAAAGAGTAAAGTCGTATCACTTCCTGTCGGAGATTCAAGTTACGGTCTCTTTCTGTTGGGGCAAGTGGTGCATGAGGAGCCATATCTGTGAGTGTTCTCTCTTCTAATTTCTCAACTTCTTTGTAAATGAGGTTTTTGTTTATTAATTTTTATAAGTATCAGTGTTAATTCCCGAGTTTAATGATTCTATTTGGGTTATGTAAAGAAAAGGGCCTGGTTGAAGGAATTTCACACTACCGTATTTGGGAATGATAAAGTAGTTCTTTGGCTTAATGTACTACACTTGGAACTTTTCTATATTTATTTTATTTAAAAAACCTAAAACCAGAAACTTTCTTTTTTCCTTATTTGAGGAGTTGTTTTTTAAATGTTGATTGGCTAGTGATAGACTTTGTTAATAAGGGCAGTCGCGAGAGTAAGATGGCCGCAAACGAGCACGGGGCACCACTTGAGTTTATGGCTGGCATCCAGGTGCCTATGCTTGCTTTCTTTTTTTTTTCTTTCTTTCTTTCCTTCTTTCTTTCTTTCTTTCCTTCTTTCTTTCTTTCCTTCTTTCTTTCTTTCTTTCTTAATTTCTCTCTCTCTCTTTTCTTTTTTTTTCTTTCTTCCTTTCCTTCTTGAAAGAAGTAGGGAAAGACAGGAACATCAAGCTGTTCCTGTATCTGCCTCGATTGGGAATCAAACCGGAACCCTTTGTATACTTTCTCTACAAAATCTTAATGTGGAGATTATCCACTCAACTGCCTTGATTTCTGTGTGTGTTTTTTTGTTTGTTTGTTTGTTTGGGCTTTTTTGGCATTTTTCTAAAGTGAGAAGCGGGGAAAGGCAGAGAGACAGACTCCTGCATGCGCCCGATGGGGATCCACCCCGGCATGCCCACCAGGGGGCTATGCTAAACCCATCTATATCGTTTTTCTTTTGCAACCAGAGACCTTCTTGTACCTGAAGTGGAGCCATAGAGCCATCCTCAGTGCCTGCGGCCAATCGAGCCCTGGGTGTAGGAGGAGAGGAGAAGAGAGAAAGGAAGAAGCGAGAGGGTGAGGGGTGGAGAAACAAATGGGTGCTTCTCCTGTGTGCTCTGACTGGGAAGCAAATCCTGGATATACACATAGTCGGCCAAGGCTCTACCGCTGAGCCAAGCGGCCAAGGGCTTTTTTTCCCCCCCTGAAATGTCAAGTGGGGAAAGGTAGAGAGACAGACCCACGCATGCGCCCAACGGGGATCCACACAGTATGCCCACCAGGGGGTGATGATCTGCCCATCTGGGCCATTGTTGCATTGCAACCTGAGTCATTCTTGCACCTGAGGTGGAGCCATGGAGCCATCTTCAGTGCCTGGGCCAACTTTGCTCCATTGGAGCCTTGGCTGTGGGAGAGAAAGAGAGAGATGGAGAGAGGGAAGGGTGGAGAAGCAGATGGGCACTTCTGTGTGCCCTGACTAGGAATTGAACCCAGGACTTCCACACACCAGGCCAATGCTCTACCACTGAGCCAACTGGCCAGGGCCTGTGGGAGATTTCTTAATTGGGAATGTATCACTTAGTCATAGCTGCAAAAGTGTTCCCAGGTTAAGTTAGTTAGAAGATAGTTTATATGTAGCTTTGAGTAAGTGGGGAAGACTGCAGATAGGATCCATGGATAATTTAATTTTAATCAGCTAGCTGGTTATATTGAACATATGCACATCAGTTGACTAGACATAATTTTTTTGGCAGTTTACAGCAAGACAGAGGCTGTCTATATCTCAGGAGTGGGGTCAGCAGGACAACTTTAGAGAAATGAGTGAACCTGCATCAACCTGTGTTTCAAGCCAGCCTAGTCTGGGAAAACTCAAAAGAAATATGACACAGACTTTAAAGAAGAGATCATTCCTTTCATTCAAGGCTAGCCACCGTTACTATGTAAGGCCTGAAGTTCCTATAAGGCTGACCAAGTATGTTTTCAAGAGTCCAGTCACAAAAATAACCTCCCATCTTGGCAATAAGGTCAGGCACATGCATGGAGAGATGATTTGGAAGAAACCCCAGCAAGTCTGTGCTTACAAGGCACTTCGGGATCTCCAGCCCTACAGCACTGAAGGAGAACCGTTAAGTATTTTCTATGTCATAAATGCCATGAAAATAATGGCAGCGGAGTATGCACGTGAATCCCTGGGCTGTACTGGTCCTGGGTCCCTGAGCATCAACCCTGAGCCAAGCACTGCAGGATCTTCCAAGTGGGCAGCAATGATCCCAGGAGCAGGTCGCAGTGTCCCACGGCTTTCCTGCAGACAACTGGTTACCGTTAAAGATGCCTGGACACAGACTCAGGAAGTGAAAAATATAAAAGAGAAGCTGGCTGTGGCTTTGAAGGCAGATGATCTGTCCAGGGAAGCAGAAATGGCCAAGAGCCAAGAAGGATGCCATGAAAACTGAGTGGAATTTAAGAGAAGGTTGTGCTGAAAGTCTAATGGTGTGGTTTTTGAGGAGTAGTTTGCCATGAGACTGCCTTTAGTATGCTTGTTTCCTTTAACATCAATCCTGTCTCTTGCTTGAGATTCTGATGGTTTGTTATGTTAAAATTGTACTTGATAAACTTCTTTTGAGAGAAAAAGATAAAATAAATTTTAAAATTATTATTTGTAATATCTTCATATAGAGAATTAGAAACCTGCTAAAATTGGAGACTAAGAGATAACTAGTTAGAGCTCCACTAAAAAGCATTAGGATTTAGTTTAGAAATATTCCTTTAATATATAAAAGTTCTACTTTGAGCAGCTATGTTTATTTTATCTGTGAAACAACTTTGTTATGATTACCCTCAAGTAGTTACACATAAAGAATATTGTTGATATTAAAATACAGTTTTCTTGCCTAACTTTAGTATCCTCTGTGTATATACCTGTATAGTCTCAATCTTTAACAAAATGATTCTTTTCATCAAATAGTGTCTTTATCAAGCTTTCTATTGAGTCAAATATCATTTACTTTTAAAATAAGCAACAATTTAAGTGGTAATGGGTTGTGAATATGAATCAAATGAATAATACTCTTAACAGAATCCTTCAGAGGGACAAGTAAAATAGTAATTTATAAACTAGGTTTTCCAATGACTATAACTAATGGGTTCTTAAAAAGATAAATACCAATTAGGACAAATATTTTTGTCTATAATGCTCTTGGCAACAAAACATTTCCACTGAATTTTGTTCTACAATACTGCACTCCCCCAAAGTACTCAAAATCATATACATACACTCAGCATGTTTCAATTTAAAAAAAAGTTTTAGTAGCTTTAATTTTTATACAAAAGTTTAAATAATTAGGCAGAAATTGTTCAGAAGTATAACATTTAAACTAATGGTATTATTAATATGTTTTCTATGGAAATGCTGAGCATAGTTCAATTATGGCTTGGAGACGGTGTTGGCTACTTAAAAATACATATTCTCACAATTTAGAAAAATAAATGTCATGTTGAATTATTTTTATTGAAAACAGAAAGTACAGATGTAAATTGAAAAAAAATTTCTAATGAAAAGACTTACTAAAATTGGTTCACAAACACATCATGACAGTTAAAGAACCGATAGATTAAATGTAACAGTGTTGATAGACCTGTTCCCACTCTTTCTCACAGGTTATCCAGAGGGTTGTTAAATTTGACCTCCACCAAAGTCCTTTATGCTACCAGCCCTTTACAAGATATTTGATCCCCTTGCCCTCATTTATAATAGGGTTTTACAAATATCCAGGAATGTTGAATTATAAGTTGTTCAGAAGAAAGCTGAGCATTCAAAAAGGGGAATCTATGCTAAAGAACAGTTCATCTTCAAATCCTTTCCCTGCTTGCTGGCCCTTGGATCAAGAAACATTCTTATTTACTTTCTACTTGAGTGTTACTTACTCCCACAGGCTGTTACCACCACCCTCCCACTCCTCTTCCCTTAGGTCCTGTGGATCTGGTTTCCCTGCCATAGAAAAACAATTATGGCATTGGTCTTCTGGATCAGTGGATGGAGCATCGGCCTGGCGTGTGGATGTCCCAGGTTTGATCCCTGGCCAGGGTACACAGGAGAAGAGATCATCTGCTTGTCTTCCTCTCCCTCTTCCTCTTGTCTCTTACCCTCCTGCAGCCAGTGGCTTGATTTGTTTGAGAGTCACTCTGGGCGCTAAGGATACATCAGTTGATTCAAGCATAGGCTTCAGAAGGAGTTGCCTTGTGGATCCTGGTCAAAGTGCATGAAGTTCTCTATCTCTCTGTCTCCCCTCCTCTCACTTGGAAAAAAAAGAAAAGAAAAAAGTATAAACTACAACTCAAATATAAGGATTGTTTCTGAGTGCACATCCACAGAAGAGTGTGTGTGTGTGTGTGTGTGTGTGTGTGTGTGTTTTAAAGTGAGCGGAGGAGAGATAGACTCCCTTATGCTCCCTGACTGGGATCTACCTGGCAACACCCCTCTGGGATCGAAGCTTTGCCCATGTGAAAGCATACTGGCAACTGAGCCATTTTTAGCATCTGAAGCGGAGACACCCTGGAACCATCCTCAATGCCCAATGCTGCAGAAGGTGAACAGAGAGAATGAGAAAGAGAGGGCAAGGGGTAGAGAAAAAGATGGTCACTTCTCCTGTGTGCCCTGACTGGAAATTGAACCCAGAACATCCACACACTGTGCCAGTACTCTACCACCAAATCAATCATCTAGGGCCCTGAGTTGTAGTTTTCCTTTGAATCTTTTATTTCTTCGTTAATATAAGATGGAGAAAGAAATGCCTCTCAGAATGCAAGTCACAAAGAAAAGCAGGAAATATGTATATTAAGTCTATAGTTCTGATCTTTCCATGTGTATAATAGTGGCAGCTAAAATAGAGAATATAGACATTCTTTCAAGGATCTGAGAGGTTATAACATTTTATTAAAAATCCATTTATCATACTCTCATAAGAATTTATTTTCTGGTTTTTGTTTGTTTTTGACAGAGAAACAGAGAGAGAGAGACATACAGAGGGAAGGATAGATAGGGACAGACAGACAGGAACGGAGAGAGATGAGAAGCATCAATTCTTCGTTGTGGCTCCTTAGTTGTTCATTGATTGTTTTCTCACATTTGCCTTTATTGGGGAGCTCCAGGAGAGTGAGTGACCCCTTGCTCAAACCAGTGACCTTGGGGTCATGTCTATAATCCCATGCTCAAGACTGTGACCCTACACTTAAGCTGAATGAGCCCGCGCTCAAGCCAGCCATCTCAGGGTTTTGAATCTGAGTCTTCAGTCATAATCCGATGCTCTATCCACTGTGCTACAGCCTGGTCAGGCTATGTTCTGTTTCTATACTAAATGTTTGACTAAGTTATTTCTTTACATTTTAGAGAGGCTTCATCAATGTGGCCATCAATATGAAAAAATTATATACATATACATATTGTTCTTTTTAGCTGTGCCCAGTCCCTTTTTCTTTTTTTTTAATAGTTTTATTTTTTTAATGGGGCGACATCAATAAATCAGGATACATATATTCAAAGATAACAAGTCCAGGTTATCTTGTCGTTCAATTATGTTGCATACCCATCACCCAAAGTCAGATTGTCCTCTGTCACCTTCTATCTAGTTTTCTTTGTGCCCCTCCCCCTCCCCCTTTCCCTCTCCCTTTCCCCCCTCCCCCCGTAACCACCATACTCTTATCAATATCTCTTAGTTTCACTTTTATGTCCCACCTACGTATGGAATAATGCACTTCCTGGTTTTTTCTGATTTATTTCACTTCGTATCATGTTATCAAGATCCCACCATTTTGCTGTAAATGATCCGAAGTCATCATTTCTTATGGCTGAGTAGTATTCCATAGTGTATATGTGCCACATCTTTATCCAGTCATCTATTGATGGGCTTTTTGGTTGTTTCCATGTCCTGGCCACTGTGAACAATGCTGCAATGAACATGGGGCTGCATGTGTATTTTTTTTTTTTTTTTTTTTTTTTTTGTATTTTTCTGAAGCTGGAAATGGGGAGAGACAGTCAGACAGACTCCCGCATGCACCCGACCGGGATCCACCCGGCACGCCCACCAGGGGCAATGCTCTGCCCACCAGGGGGCGATGCTCTGCCCCTCCGGGGCATCGCTCTGCCACGACCAGAGCCACTCTAGCACCTGGGGCAGAGGCCAAGGAGCCATCCCCAGCGCCCGGGCCATCCTTGCTCCAATGGAGCCCTGGCTGCAGGAGGGGAAGAGAGAGACAGAGAGGAAGGAGGGGGGTGGAGAACCAAATGGGCGCTTCTCCTATGTGCCCTGGCCGGGAATCGAACCCGGGTCCCCGCACGCCAGGCCGACACTACCGCTGAGCCAACCGGCCAGGGCCTTGCATGTGTCTTTACGTATCAATGTTTTTGAGTTTTGGGGGTATATACCCAGTAGAGGGATTGCTGGGTCATAAGGTAGTTCTATTTGCAGTTTTTTGAGGAACCACCATACTTTCTTCCATAATGGTTGTACTACTTTACATTCCCACCAACAGTGTATGAGGGTTCCTTTTTCTCCACAGCCTCTCCAACATTTGCTATTACCTGTCTTGTTGATAATAGCTAATCTAACAGGTGTGAGGTAGTATCTCATTGCAGTTTTGATTTGCATTTCTCTAATAGCTAAAGAAGATGAGCATCTTTTCATATATCTGTTGGCCATTTGTATTTCTTCCTGGGAAAAGTGTCTGTTCATGTCCTCTTCCCATTTTTTTATTGGATTGTTTGTTTGTTTGTTGAGTTTTATGAGTTCTTTGTATATTTTGGATATTAGGCCCTTATCTGAGCTGTTGTTTGAAAATATCATTTCCCATTTAGTTGGCTTTCTGTTTATTTTGTTATCAGTTTCTCTTGCTGAGCAAAAACTTCTTAGTCTGATGTAGTCCCATTCATTTATTTTTGCCTTCACTTCTCTTGCCTGTGGAGTCAAATTCATAAAATGCTCTTTAAAACCCAGGTCCATGAGTTGAGTACCTATGTCTTCTTCTATGTACTTTATTGTTTCAGGTCTTATGTTTAGATCTTTGATCCATTTTGAGTTAATTTTTGTACAGGGGGACAAACTGTAGTCCAGTTTCATTCTTTTTCATGTGGCTTTCCAGTTTTCTCAGCATCTTTTATTGAAAAGGCTTTCTTTTCTCCATTGTGTGTTGTTGGCCCCTTTATCAAAAATTATTTGACTATATATATATGTGGTTTTATTTCTGGGCTTTCTATTCTGTTCCATTGGTCTGAGTGTCTATTTTTCTGCCAATACCATGCTGTTTTGATTGTCGTGGCCCTATAATATAGTTTGAAGTCAGGTGTTGTAATGCCCCCAGCTTCATTCTTTTTCTTTAGGATTGCTTTGGCTGTTCGGGGTTTTTTATAGTTCCATATAAATCTGATGATTTTTTGCTCTATTTCTTTAAGAAATGTCATTGGAATTTTGATGGGAATTGCATTAAATTTGTATTTTGCTTTGGGTAATATGGCCATCTTGATTATATTTATTCTTCCTAACCAAGAACAAGGTATATTCTTCCATCTCATTATATCTTTTTCGATTTCCCTTAACAATGGTTTATAGTTTTCATTGTATAAGTCCTTTACATACTTTGTTATGTTTATTCCTAGGTATTTTAGGATCATATCATCTGCAAAAAGTGATACCTTTACTTCTTCTTTTCCAGTATGGATGCCTTTTATTTCTTTGTCTTGTCTGATTGCTCTGGCTAGAACCTCTAGTACCACATTAAATAAGAGTAGAGAGAGTGGACAACCCTGTCTCATTATGAATTTTTGAGCTTGGACTGAAGATGGAGAGATAGAAATATTTTTTTCTTGCATAATCCCATAATATTAATTCAATTCTGTGTTAGTTGGTCAAGTTTTCTCCCTTTTGGGATTTGAGATTAATTAAAAATTTCAATTATTAATATATATCTGATCCTGACCAAGAAATGGCACAATGGATATAAACGATCAGCCTAGGATGCAGAGGACGCAGGTTCAAAATATTGAAGTCACTGGCTTTAGCGTGATATCATAGATATGGTTGCAGGGCCTCTGGCTTGAAACCCAAGGTTGCTGGCTTGAGCAAGGGGTCACTCGGCCTGCTGTAGTCTCCCAGTCAAGGCACACATGTGTTGTTCATTCAATGAATGAACAACTAAAGTGCCACAACTACGAGTTGATGCTTCTCATCTCTCTCCCTTCCTGTCTGTCCCTGTCTCTCTCTCTCTTTCTCTCTCTCTCTCTTTCCCTCTCTCTTGCTCAAAATACATATATACATAAATGAAAATACTGTCTTGTCTTGCAGGAAATTGTCAGTAAATTGTAAATATTTTATTAATTGTTAACACTACCATCAAAACTATGTTAAGACAAATGATTTTTTCTGTGTTAGGTTTCTGGTTCTAATTTTTTGGCATTAAAATCTAGTGTTAAGAAATAATATTCAGCCTGACCTGTGGTAGCGCAGTGGATAAAGCGTCGACCTGGAATGCTGAGGTCCCTGGTTCAAAACCCTGGGCTTGCCTGGTCAAGGCACATACGGGAGTTGAAGCTTCCTGCTCCTCCCCCTTCTTTCTCTCTCTCTCTCTCTCTCTCTCTCTCTCTCTCTCCCCCCCCCCCGCTCCTCTTTAAAATGAATAAATAAAATCTTTTAAAAAAATAATATTCAAAATTTATAAAGAAGCTAAAAGAATTACTATATATCTCATCAGTGTCTCTGTGCTGTTTAGCAAGGCCATCTATTAACCAATATTTTAGGAATGTTTACCTTGGTTTGATTTGATATTTACTGTTATTTAGGATATTTTTATAACTTTATAGGGGTAAATGTGACTTGATAGAAAACTGGTAGCAGTGTAAACTATTATTCCCTGAAAGTAATGCAAATAAAATGTGCAGGGTAATAATGAACCTGGTAAAAATCATAAACCTAAAGATTACAGTTCTGTTAAGCTAAACAGCACTAATGATTAATAACTTTGTTCAAGTATTCTTTTTTTAGACAGTATGAATTATGTGCTATCTCCCATTATCTTTGTACCAGACATAACCTCATGCTGTTTTTTTATCAATAAATTAGTAAAATTTTTTTTATTTATACCTGTTCATTTTATTATGTATGAGAGTCTTATTTAATTTATGGGAAATTATCTTTTGACACCAAATTTCCTTTTAAAGCATCTTCCAGAGTCTCTTCTAAGAATTGGTTAATTCATATCTCTCTGCATGAGTGACTTGTATTGCTGGAAGCTGAGAAGTGACTTAATCAGTGAGAAAGCTGGTCGCCAAGGAACAGAATACAAAGTAATATAGTAATTTCATACTAGTCATTAATTTTAAGAGTATTGCCTGACCAGGCAGTGGCACAATGGATAGAGCATCGAAGTGGGATACTGAGGACCCAGGTTTGAAACCTCGAGTTCGCCAGCTTGAGCGCAGGTTCATCTGGTTTGCTCACGGGTCACTGGCTTGAGCATGGGATCACAGACATAACCCATGGTGACTGGCTTGAGCCCAAGGTCGATGTCTTGAGCAAGGTATAACTGGCTTTGTTGCAGCATTCTCCCTCCCCCCCCCAGTTAAGGCACATGTGAGAACACAATCAATGAACAACTAAAGTGCTGCAACTATGGCTTGATGCTTCTCATCTCCTTTCTTGTCTGTCTGAACCCACCCTCTGCTTTAAAAAAAAAAAGCTATCTACTTGACACACAACCCATCCTACTTTGAGAAATGCTCCCTGAGAGGAAGGGGCTTCTCATGAACACTTTTATCAATAAATGAACATAGCTGATTAGTCAAAGCTGAATCAATAAGATTATTTCTCTTTGGGAAGGTGGAATTAGGACACAGTAATTAAAATAACCAAGTCATTTATTTTTGTGATTCTATGTGTGCTGAAGAAATTAAAGTTTGTCTAGCAAGCCAAAGAAAAATATAACAAGATAGAGAAAGATGAAGCCTAGAGGTAGAAGAACAAGACATTAGAAAAAAAGCAGTCCCAATGTTAGGAGTATGACAAAAAGAGATACATAAAAAAATAGCAACTTTTATACCTATTAGTTTTTCAGCTTTCTGTCTGCAGTTTTTCTTAATAAATTGTAGTTCCCATCTTCAAATTTTGTGAGATAGCAGTGTCTAATTTTAAATATTTTGTTTGTTTGTTTAAATTAATTTCAAATGTTGTCTGTTGTTGTTTCTAGAGAGAAAATGATCCCTGTCTGTGGGTTTCCACACTTACCACTAGTAAAAATAACAAATCAAAAGTTGAAATAAACTCCCACCATGTGTAATCTTATGTCCATTTGCCATTCATTAAATGTTTACTAAAAGTTTGCTATATGCCAATCATTCTAACAAACTAGATATAATTCCTATCTTTTTATTTATTTATTTTTGACAAGGACAGAGAGAGAAAGAATCAAAGAGATGGACCGATAGGGACAGACAAGAAGGAAAAGAGATGAGAAGCATCAAGTCTTCGTTGCATCACCTTATCTGTTCATTGATTGCTTTCTTATAGGTGCCTTGACTGGACAGGGGGCTACAGCAGATCGAGTGAACACTTTGCTGAAACTAGCAAACTTGGGCTAAAACCAGCGACCATGGGGTCATGTCTGTGATCCCACACTCAAGCCAGCGACCCTGTGCTCAAGCTAGATGAGCCCACATTAAGCTGGCAACCTCAGGGTTTCAAACCTGGGTCCTCTACATCCCAGTCCAAAGCTCAATCCACTGCTCAGGCATTATTTCTATTCTTGTGCATCTTAGAGTTTCATTGGAGGAATACCATTAAACAAGTAAACATAGGTGCCTATATAATTTAAAATTACACTATATACTCAAAAGAAAATATAAAATGCTCTAATGGAAAATTTGGAGTTAGCCTGACCAGGCAGTGGTGTGGATAGAGTGTAGGATTGGACGCAGAGGACCCAGGTCCGAAACCCCGAGGTCGCCAGCTTGAGCATGGATTCATCTGGTTTGAGCAAGGTTTGCCAGCTTGAGCCCAAGGTCACTGACTTCAGCAGGGGTCACTGGCTCAGCTGTAGCCCCCTGTTCAGGGCACATATGAGAAAGCAATCAATGAACAACTATGGTGCCACAATGAATTGATGCTTCTCATCTCCCTCCCTTCCTGTCTGTCCTTATCTGTCCCTCTTTCTCTGTCTTTGTCACATGCATGTGTGCACGTGCGAGCACACACACACACACACACACAAAGAAAAAAAAATTGCAGTTAGTATATAATTATCTTGAGAATGAGCATGGAGCCGAGAGAATCAGATTTAAGCTAGGACCTAAAAAATTGTAGTTTTGAGGTAAAGAATTCTACAGGAAAACAGTGGTGTCACAAGGTAACACATTTCTGTAATCAGGCAAGTTATAGCAGTTCTCAAATTTGGGGAACTTAAGACCCCATTATATTAAAAACTCATAAAATTTTATTTACATGAATTATGTCTATATTTGTCTTATTAGAAATAAAACTAAAAATTAAAAAAATATACAAGTGTTTAATAATTCATTTAAATATAATAATACTAGTTTATGTTAGCAGAAATAATGTTGTTTATAAGAAATAATTAAGTTTTATAATATAAAATAATAAAAAGAAAAATGTCATGATTTCCCATTTTTGCAAATTTCTTTAATGTCTGGCTGAATGGAATAGACTTAAATTCTCATAGCTGTCTCTATATTCAATTTGTTGCTGAAACTAATTCACATATATGGGTAGATAGAAAAAATACATGTGGTAATTTGTTAAACATTAGTTGCAATATGGAATCTTTAATATATATATATATATATTAAGAGAGATATATATTTTAAGAGAGATAGAGACTGACAGACATGAAGAGAGATGAGAAGCATCAACTCATAGTTGCGATTCCTTAGTTTTTCATTGATTGCTTTCTCATACCTGCCTTGACCAGGGGCATCAGCCAAACCAGTGACCTCTTGCTCAATCCAGTGACCTTGGGCTAAAGCCAGTGGCCCTAGGGTCATGTCTATGATCCCACACTGAAGCTGATGAGCCTGTGCTCAAGCCAGCTACCCTGGGGTTTTAAACCTGGTGCCTTACTGCCCCAGGCCAACACTCCATCCACTGCACCACTACCTGGTTAGGCTAAATAAATGAAATTTTAATATTGTATTACATAAAAACTCATTGGTCTGTTTTGTCCTTTGAGTGTATTGTTTGCTCATGCATGATCTTATAATATCACATATTGACCATCTGGAATAATGCTAGTTCACTGAGTTATACAGATCCTTCAAAGATGCCATACTTGACTAAATAATTTCACACAGAAAAAATCACATTTGCTTATATTTCCAACAAACTAATCAGAAGGTTCTGAAAGACTGGAAGCTATCAGACTAAGTAAGGAACAGATAAAATTTTGCAAATTTGATTTTTTAGTCAAATATTAAAATGTGATTTTAACCAATATTCTTCATTAAATTTAAAACCCACTTAGATTAAATTATATGGGAATGTTAGCTCTGGTTTGGACTTGTTAAATTTAAAATGTTTATAAGATATCCAAGAAAATATATCCATTAAGTAGTTGGATATATGTAATAGGTTGGGGCTGAAGATATAAATTAAGATTTCCCAGCAGTTGTCAACCTGTAGATGCTATTTAAAGCCTTAGGAATGAGTTAAAATAATAATAAAAAAAGACTTAGAACTGAACCCAGAAGAATGAATAAGAAGGAGTTGGCAAAGAAGATAAAAGTATCTAATGAAGAAAGAGTGAAATTAGGAATACATTTTTTTTGTATTTTTCTGAAGCTGGAAACGGGGAGACAGTCAGACTCCTGCATGTGCCCAACCGGGATCCACCCGGCATGCCCACCAGGGGGCGATGTTCTGCCCATCCGGGGCTTCGCTCTGTTGCGACCAGAGCCACTCTAGAGCCTGAGGCAGAGGCCACGGAGCCATCCCCAGCGCTCAGGCCATCTTTGCTCCAATGGAGCCTTGGCTGCGGGAGGGGAAGAGAGAGACAGAGAGGAAGGAGAGGGGGAGGGGTGGAGAAGCAGATGAGTGCTTCTCCTGTGTGCCCTGGCCAGGAATCGAACCTGGGACTTCCGCACGCCAGGCCGATGCTCTCCCACTGAGCAAACCGGCCAGGGCCAGGAATACAATTTTTGATGTAGAAGCAAAGAGAAGATAGAATTTTGTTTTGCTTTATTTTCTTTAAGTAATACCTACAATAATATCCAGATTGGAATGGAGTAGGAAGAAATGGAAGGTAGATTGACTATGGTGACAAGTATGGATTGGCTTGAGTATGATGGTCAGAATCAAGTTTTTTAATAATCTCTAACCTTGACCAGGGGGCTAAATAAAGTTTCATCTTAGCACATAGAGGTTACAGGTTCATTCCCCCGTTCGGGGACATTGGAGAAGCAATTAATGAGTTCACAACTAAGTAAAACAACTAAGTGAAACAATGAGTTGATGCTTCTCTCTCTCTCTCAAAACCAAAAAATGTTTTCAATTAAAAAAATACATTTTGGGTAATGGACACACACATCAATCAACAGTTCAAATGCCATGGAGATGTTCACCTGAAACCTATGTACTCTTATTGATCAATGTCACCCCATTAAATATAATTTATAAATTGAAAAATAAAATAAAACAAAAATAATGTCAAAAATACATTTTATTAAAAAAATCTCTAAGATGTTCTATGGCTGCCATATATCTGTTTTTTCCTTGATTTTATTAGCACTAAATTTTTTTCTGAAGTGGTAAAGGCCCCTGTGTTTTCAATTTTGTATCTGACTAACTTGGAAGATGAACTTTGTTTCCCCCATAACCAAATACCATTTATAAAAATATTATTAAGAACCACTATTTACTTTTCTAAAATTAATAGAAAGAGCAACTTTAAAAATGTAAAAATTTCTAAAAAAAACCCCACACAACTCGTCTTAATACAAATAATGCTATACCCATTATTTCTTCTAATAATTGTTTTTATAAAAATATGAGATCAAGTGGTACTCTGTCTTATATGGAAATATTTTATCAAAATTGAAAATTATATAATGAAAAGAAGAGGAATAGCATAAATAGTACATGAGAATAAATATTCAGGTCTGATACACATTTACTGAAAACTTGGACAAATCAACCTTTCTACAAAACAAGGCTATCATGAGACAAACCAACTTCATAAGATTATTGTAACTTACAAATAAAATATTTTACAGTGCTTTAAAGTTAATAAGTTAGTCAATTATAACATTTTGTTGTGGAGTATTTATATTATGTATTATATCTTGACTTCTTTGTCCAATTTCTGTGATGAAAAGGTTGATTCTTTTTAATAAAACATAATTCATCATATTATGGACAGAGAAATTAAATGATCAACAAAGATACAAAGAGAAATTATGGATTCTCCAGCCCATAATGGCTCAGGAAAAAAAAAAAAAAGAAAAAGGACTTAGCGAACTAAAACAGATATACTTTTTAGGTCTCCTATATAGCACATGAGAAAAGCACAGGCTGGTTTAAAATTTTTAGGAAATTTTACAACTTGATTTAAGAGCATTTGTCATTAAATTTTGAAATAAAATGAACTCAATATAACAGCAACCAATTTAAAGGACAAATTAATAAACATTCTGTGCTAACTTTAGATGGTTGCAAATGCATTCACTTTTGGAAAACATTAACTGTAGAGGAAAAATCACATGTTCTGGAGTTACAGAAAAAATTCAACATTGCAGTACACAGAGATTGTATATTACTGAATACGACTCAACACGAAAACCAGTAGTAAATATTTAATATTAAGCAGTAAAATTAAGGGACTTCTAGAAAATATCTCAGCAGTAATCCACAGAACTATAAAGATCATCAAAAGCAAAGAATGTCTAAGAAACTATCCCAGCCAAGAGGAACCTAAGGAGACAAAATAACTGAATGTAATGTATCACAACATGGAATCCCATATTAAATTAATTAAGCAAGGAGACCAGGCTAAGGTGTCTCTAATGCCTTGATAGCCTTTGTAAGCAAAACAATACTTAAGCTAAAGTCAATGCACTAGGATCCAAGAAAATAAAACTTAAGTACAACCAATCACATAAACCCACTGGGCTTTCCCAAATAAGGCAACTTGAGCTATAGTTAATTAAATAATTTTATTTTTTTATTTCCACATTTTATTTTTACAAACTTTTCTCCTATCTCCTATAGGTAGAACACTATTAACCACTTCTGATTTGGTGCTGTCTCTTTATTGTTTTAATTTTAAGGACTCTAATAAGGAATTATGTAAGGCATATTTATATATGCTTATTTTCTATCTATAAATTTCTTTGATAAGATTTCTGTTCAGATTTTTATTTCATTTTTTAAATTTAGTTGTTTGTTTTCTTGTTGAGTTTAAATAATTCTTTGTATATTTTGGATAACAGGTTTTTTTCAGATATGTTTTATTATTATTATTCTGCATATACCTATCCAACTGTTCTAGCGCCATTTCTAGAAAAGACTGATTTTTGTTCCTTTATTGAATTGTTTTTGCTTTTTGGTCAAAAAGTACTCAAGTGCATTTTTGTGGGTCTATTCTCTGCCTGTCTATTCCGTTCCATTGATATATTATAGATATGTCTTTTTCCCCCCAATACCATACTGACTCAATTACTACTGCCTTATAGTAAGTCTTAAAATTAAGTAGTAGGAGTCCTCCAAACCTTCTTCTTCTCTTTCAGTATTCCCCTGAATATTCTATATCTTTTACCTTTTCATATAAACTTCATAATTGAGGTGTTGATATCTACAAAATCGTTTCCTGGAATTTTGATTGGGATTATATTGTGTCTATAGGTCAAGTTGGAAAGAATTATAATCTTAACAATATTGAGTTTTCCAATTTATGAACATGGTATTTTTTTTTCTGAAGCGAGAAGCAAGGAAGCACAGGGACAGATTCCCGCATGTGCCTGACCATATCCACCCGGCATGCCCACCATGGGGTGATGGTCTGTCCATCTGGGGCATTGCTCCATTGCAACTAGAGCCATTCTAGCACCTGAGCTGGAGGCCATGGAGCCATCAGAGTCTGGGTCAACTTTGCTCCAATGGAGCCTTGGCTGCAGGAGCAGAAGAGAGAGATAGAGATAAAGGAGAGGGGGAAGGGTGGAGAAGCAGATGGGTGCTTCTCCTGTGTGCCCTGGCTAGGAATCAAACCCGGGACTTCCACATGTTGGGCTATTGCTCTACCACAGAGCCAAGCAGCCAGGACCTATGAACATGGTATATTGATCATTGCTTTAAACATACATTCTGTGATTGTTTCTACAAGCGTTTGTCAATTTTCCACACCTAGGCTCCATATGTTATGTTATGTTCCATTTACATCTAAGCATTGCTTTTTCCAGATTCTATTGTAAGTCATGTTATTTTCTTGTAAATTAAAATTTGAATTTGTGCATACATATGTTTTCTTTTCTCTTTGAGTGGACATTCTAAATGGGATGTTAGATTTAACACTAAAGAAACCACAAAGTTTTTTCCCAGTGTGGCTGCACATTTCTAATCACCATCAGCAGTATGTGTGAGCTGAATTTGCTCCACATTATCACTCTCACTTTTTTTTTTCTTTCTGAAGCTGGAAACGAGGAGAGACAGTCAGACAGACTCCCACATGCGCCCGACCAGGATCCACCTGGCACACCCATCAGGGGTGATGCTCTGCCCACCAGGGGACGATGCTCTGCCCCTCCCGGGCGTCGCTCTGCCTCGACCAGAGCCACTCTAGCGCCTGGGGCAGAGGCCAAGGAGCCATCCCCAGCGCCCGGGCCATCTTTGCTCCAATGGAGCCTTGGCTGCGGGAGAGGAAGAGAGAGACAGAGAGGAAGGAGGGGGTGGGGGGTGGAGAAGCAAATGGGCGCTTCTCCTATGTGCCCTGGCCGGGAATCAAACCCAGGTCCCCCGCATGCCAGGCCGACGCCCTACCGCTGAGCCAACCAGCCAGGGCTCACTCTCACTTTTTATTATCAGACTTTCTATATTTTAACCATTCTATTGAGTGTGTAATGTTATATAGTGCTCATTGGCCATTTGAATGACTTGTCATAAAAAGGTTCTTGTAATCTTTTGTTCAATCCTTTATTTTTATTATTGATTTAATTGATTGTGTTTACATAGGTTCTAAAGTTGCCCCGAATGCATCCCCCTCTATTCCTCTCAACTCAATCCTTTTCTTAATTGTATTTTCTTCTTAAATAATGAAACAATATAATTTAATATATTCTAGCTACAACTCCATTATCATATAATGTATTTCACAAAAATTTTCAGTCTTCCAAGATATATTTTCCAAAACTTCAATAGAATTTAAAGATATATTTTAAAAAATATCCCTATTGACTGTTTCATGACATAGAAAGAAGGTCAATGTTAACCAGAGTTCATTGTTCAAACCAATGACAGTGGTAGATCACACTGTGCTCTATCTAATGTTACTTTTCATGTACAGAGTGATTAAAATTTTTTATTTTATTAGTCAGTTTCTGAAAAACTGAACTAAATTTCAGATTTAAAGTGACCAGTCAACTAATTTGAAATTGTCCAACTATTCAATAGATTATAAAAACAAATTTTGAGAGGTGAACAAAACTTCAAATTACATTGACCTTAATAGTATTCAAATTCTATGGACTCTATTATTTCATGTAATTGTTTAAAATAATGTCCTAGCATATAGGAAAAGAACCAAATGAGGTAGCTCTGAATCCTGCATCTCCCACTTCAAAAGAAACAGCTCAGCTCCCCTTTGTTCATGCATTTACCAGATGCGTGAACATCTGATGTTATTAAAAATGTTAGGTTTTGGCTGTGTAAAATGTTATTAAAAATGGGAAGGCTTCTGTTGCCAAACCAAATTTTGAAAACCACCAAACTATTTTTATTAATACAGACATAATTATCATGGTGTATAATTATCTTTTTAAAGTGTACAATTAAATGGATTTTAGTATATTCATAAAGTTGGGCAACCATTGCCCCTATCTAATATTGACATCTTTGTCACCCTAAGAAGACACTCTATATCTATATATTAGTAGTTTATTCATTCATTAGTTGATAAACATTTTGATTTTTCTACTGTTTGGTTATTATAAATAATGCTTGGTGAGCATTGATGTATAAATTTTCTGTGGAAAATGTTTTAATTCTTCGGAGCATATATCTATGAGAAGAATTACTGGGCTTCTTAAGGAATTATCAAACTGTTTTTTTGAATCAGCTATAATATTTGACATTCTTATAATCAGTGTATCATTCCAATATCTCCACGTTCTTGCCAAAACTGTTCATTTTTTGCCTTTTTAATTACACCATCAGTGTGGCTACAAAGCAATATTAAACTGTGGCTTTGGTTTTCGTTTCCCTAATTACTAATGATATTAAACATTTTGGAAGAGGCTTATTGGATGTTTTTCCATGTTCTTTGGAGAAATATCTTTTCACATCTTTACTTTCAATTGGGTTATTTCTCTTGTTATTGGGCGCTATAAGTTTTTCAATATATTTTGGATGTTATACCCTTATAAGAGATGTGGTTTGTAAATATTTTCTCCCATTCTGTGGGTTGTCTTTTCACTCTCTTGATGATGTGAATTACAGTAGAAATAGTTTTTATTTTGATGAAATATATTTTATTTGGTGAATAGATTTTAATTTTTTCTTTGATTTCTTGCACCAATCTACTCTGACCCTTTAACTTTCTATAACAATTAATTGATGCATCAGAAATTTGACAAATATGCAAAATACAATGCTAAACAAAATTAAAGACAAAAATCATATGGTTTTACTTATATAAGGAATCTAAAAGAAACAAAAAAAAAAACAGGAACAGACTCAGATACAGAGAGAAAATGATGAGGTAAAGCCATAGAAGCCATAGGAGAGAAATGTAAAGAGGAATAAGAGGTACTAACTTGCAGTTTTAAAAAAGTCACAAAAATGTAATGTGCAGCACAGTAAATATATTCAATAATATAATAACTTTGTATGAAAATAGTGTAATATTTTATGTCAGCTATAATTTTAAAAATAAATTAAAATGCTTATATAATATATGCAATATGAAATTAGGCCCTATACAGTGACTCAGTGAATACAGTATCAGCCTGGCATATGGATCTCTCAGGTTCGATTCCCAGTCAGTGCACATAATAGAAATAACCATCTCTTTCTTTCTCCCTCTCTCTTTTCTCCTCACATAGCCAGTGGCTTGATTGGTATAAGCATAGCCCTGGGCACTGAGGGTAGCTCAATTGGTCTAAACATATGATTAAGGCACTAAAAGTAGCTCAGTTGATTCAATCACTGGCCCCAGAGAGGGGTTACCAGGTGGATCCCTGTCTGGGCACATGAGGGAGTCTGTCTACCTCCTCTCTCCTCACTTAAAAAACAATCAATCCTAGAAATTATTGAGCACACAATCAGGAATATTTCAACAACTTAATATACTCTACACACATTCTAACACAAATACTATTGAAAAAGTTGTCTGATCTCCTATAAAAAGAGGGCCAAAGACAGACAATCTTATGCTAAAGGACCAAAAATCTTAACTTTATTATTCCAAGACATGTTGAACTAGCCATCCACTGTAAGCACTGTGAAAAAAATTTTAGAAAATTATAACAAAAATATATATTTAAACAGATTTTATATATAAACAAAGAATATGATATGTATATGTACATATATAACATACATGTCATATATTTTATATATAAATGTATGTGTATATATATGACATGAAAGCTAGAAAAATGTAAGTTTTTTTATTGTGTTGCATATTGAGCCATATTAAAGATGCACTGCATAAACTCTGGCTTAGGACTTAAGATTTTTGCAATGTAAGTTTATAAAGTTTATACATATCTTGAAAAGCTATTATTAATTTTCTTCACCCCACAGTTGCCTCACAGCGTGCTGTGTTAATAGTATATATTTAATAAGCACTTGCTAAATTTAATGAGAGTTTTACTCAGGAAAGGATGGTCATTCCATTTTAATGCCCAACAAACATGAAACAACTTAATTCCCAGAACTGTGATGAAAATGAGCTAAAATTTTTCTCATTGTCATAAGCTGGGTACCCTAGATTCTATTTTTTCCAAAATCTAGTTTTAAAAGAACAGAAATAAATGTTTATTTTTTATCTACTATTTATAAGGGTTTTTTCATACAATGTCATATAAATTTCACAACTACTCTTTGAGATGGGAATTATTAAGCCTGGTTCGTAGTTGCATTGTTAAAAGAAGTTATAATAACTTGCACACATCACTGAGCTTTTCAGTGCCGGAGCTTGGATTCTTACTCAGGTCTGTTTAACTCAAGGGCCCATGCTCTTTTCAACAAATCATGTTGTTTCTTCTACTAGAGCTTGTCTTTATTATATTGGGAAACATCTATAACTTTATATAGAATGAGAAAGCTTAGGTCACACAATTTCTGAAATGCTTTTCAATTCTAACCTTATTTGCTTAGATTTGAAACAAAGTATAATAAGTCTTTCCTATCAGAAAAAAAACACTGATTCTCTTCAAAAATCATGCTGTAATTGGAAATATAAGCCACACAATAAAAACTGAAATCTCTATTGAAATAAATCACTAAAATTCCCTGATTCAAAAGTATGAAATATATCAATATTTTCCCCAACCTTCTCTGCCTCACCTCCTGATATGTTTCATATTTCTCAGTCATATATTCACAAAACTTGAATTTAGGAAAATGTCTTTGAAACATGCAAGAGACAAAAAAAGCTAAAAAATATCTTAATATGTGAATTAATACATTAACACATTTTGTATAACTTGGTAATTGCAAATTTTAAATATTTGGTATTGCATACCTTTTAAGATAAAAAGGTTGTTGAATACAATATTTTTTTCACATTACATTAAAAACATTCTGTCATTTATGTCAAAGATCTTTTTAAATTCATGTTTTAGTTTGCAATGATAGATGAGAATTCAGAAAACTGACATAAAAATAGAACAAAAATAAACCAACATAAAATAGACATATGTAATGATAAGACAAGAATATAATAAGAAAACACAGCTAGACTATTTTTGGTGGGTAATAAAATGTGAATATGTGAATTTCTTTGAAATATTTACTTCTAGACACTTTATCTTTATCCAATTAGAACAATCCTTAAAACATCACAAGGAAATGACATATTCCATTCCAGGAAATTTTACATGGTTTTTCTTTGACATCTGTCAGTAATTTATTTGTTGTTTTCCTCTTTTATCTTTTTGTTTTTCTCTTTTTATTCAATCTTAAGCTTTATTCTCTCCACAGGTTTTGAAATATATATATATATATATATATATATATATATATATATATATTAGTGTGTGCATGGGAGTCTTGTAATGGATACATTATTAAGGAATCATTAATATCCTTTATAATGGATCATTAATATTTGCTAGCTAGACATCTATACTTTTTATTCTGTGGTTCATTTTCCACACTACCATGTGATCATGTAAGCTAAAGATGGCAAATAGATTCCTTTTTGTGTGGCACATAGAACTAGTTAGTAAAATAAATAAATAGGTAGTAGTGGCCTACTAGGTTGAGAGAGGAGCTATAGATTGTGTCTTTGCTAACAGAAAAGAGTTCTGGAACATCTAGATGTTTGGAGGGAATAGTTGGGTGAGTGACAAGTAGCGGTTAGTGTGCTATATATTTTGCATACCAGATTTAAATTGTAGTCAGTGTGAATATTAATTAAATAACAATAAGATGATTTTCTGGTCTCGTAATACACATTTTTAAGTGCCTTATAACTTTTGTTTTCCAATATTAGAATGTATAATAATATACCAGCATTTAGTGCATGCTTACTCTACATTAAGCACTATTTGAAGCTTTTTTACACATGTGTTAAAATCTTTAACATATGTTTTTGTCTTTAATGCATGGACAGTGAAAAGAAGGGATGGAGTATAGGTAAAGCACCTCCTTTTCCTTCATTGTATAAGTTGCTTTACATCAGAGACTATGGGGAAGTGAAAGGCTACGGAAAGACATATAACATTCCAGTCTTCCTAAAATGGTTAATTACATGTAAATATCACTTGTTAAAATTGATTTCAAGCCATTAATTCAAAAGACAGACTGAACATTCTTTACATTTGATGACGATGACACAATCTTCTTCTCAATTTCCCTGCAGGTCAGACACCAACAGTGAAGTTGGTGGAAAAGGCTAAACTCTTTTAAATTGTCATATTTAAAAGGTCCTTATAACCAGTGACCAATTTATTTGCTGAAAGGAGAGGTAGATGGGAGGCAAAACAATCACTTTTACGTCATGAAGTTAGATTTAATTCCAAGGCTTTTTTTTTCTTCTCGAACAACTAAGTGACAGGGCTAATGAACTTGATCTGTCTAGGTTTAGAATTGGCATTGCCTTTCTTGTTTATCAAAAGCTTGACAAGGTTAATGAGCTTGATATCAGGTGATGGTTCAACTTGTCAAATTAACACTTGAAGAAATAAAATAATAACTTGTGGCATTAGTTTCTGTCATTTAATCTATTGATTTATGACACTTTCTATTACATATTACGAGAATATTGCATCAAAAATGAGAATTGGTTCTGCCATACCAATTAGGTAAAATAAATTTTAGTTGCATTTTATCTTTTCTAAAAGATGAATTAGACAGTCCACTGAGTTTGTAAATGTTATCAGATGACCTATAAAGTTAAGGAATCATTAACTTAGATAATGCAATTGAATCACTATAAAATTCTTCTGTAACTTTAGAAGCATTTTCTATGATAATTCTGATATTTTTAAAATTAATTTTAGAGAGAGGGAAGAGAGAGGGAGAGAAAGAGAGAAATGTGGGGAAGAGCAGGAAGCATTAACTTCCATATGTGCCTTGACCGGGCAAGCCCCAGGTTTTGTACTAATAACCTCAGCATTCCAGTTCGACACTTGATCCACTGCACCACCACAGGTCAGGCACTTCTGATATTTTAATGAATGCAAAATTAACTGAAACTTTCTCTTCTGTAAGGAATGACTATATTTTTAGTTGAAATTATTATCTTTACACAGAAGTTAAATGACACAAACAAGTTATAATAATTTAAATACCTAACTTAAATGACTTTACTCACAATAATGTTATTATCAGTGTACAATGCTCTTGTCTGAAGAATAAAATCCATTGGCAAATTCACACATCCATTACTAGTTTAGGGAGCTATTTCAGGTACAAAGGGCTAGTAACTTTCATTTATATTCAATAATTACACTCGTTAGGCTAATGCCTCACTCTTTGAATGCCTTCAGCAAAGCTTTTGACCTCAAAAGACTGTTTCCAAAGCAATTGTCTTCCAGGTAAATGCTCATTCTTTATTGAAAGTCTGAAGGGAATAAAGAGAAATCTGTTTATTCCTATCAGACAATCCAAACAAAAAATAAAACTTCTCTGGGTAAATACCTGATATTTCATTTAATGCTCTTAAGAGAAATTTAATAAACTTTAAAAAAGCTATTTTATTAGTTCTACAATTCTTTCATTTGGACAAATAATGCAAATACACTTTCTAACATTTTTGGAATTAATACTCAATAATGAATCAGTAATTTATAATTCTGAGCATTCATATATCAAGCCCTGTAATTTCTAGATGTGTGACATTGTCCAAGTGATTAACCTTTTCACCTTTAGATTTAATTTTTTTAATTTATAAATTCACAAAATTTATAAGCTACTATTATATATAATATTATAATATTATAAAGCTAATATTACAAACACAACCAATTTCATGGCATTACTGTGATAAGCAGATAAGTTTATTATAGGAGTATTATTAAATAAATAATAAGTTTATTTATTATAAATAAGTTCCCAATTATTCATGGAATTCATTTGTACATATACTGTGAAACTCTTCATGAAATTAAGTAGAAGTATAACTATTTTAAATGCAATAAAATATAGATTTCGTTAGGTTCACCAAAAGAAATTGCATAAGGCTAAGGGAGGTAAAACAATGGGCTTTAGTAGCACATCTGGGTGCAGATGGGCTGAGACCAAAGAAGGAGTCAGCCCCGATAGGAGGGAATATGGGGGCTTTATAGAGTTCGAAAGTTCTTGCTGATGGGTGTAGCTAGGGAACTAGTAAAACTTCCTTCGTCTGCTCCTTGGAATTCAGGTGGGTCACTCTGTGGTTTGTCGGTCCCAGGAACACCAGAAAGGTGTTTACAGCCTTTAGGTCTCTTAACCATGTCTGTTCCTCTTGGGTTAGACTTTGGTCATTGTGATCTGCTAAGTCTTAATGAAAATGGGAATTAAAAGGGGCAAAATGGAGCTGCCTTTCTTCTACATAACAAATATCTCAAAGAAAGACTCAAATGTAGTGCTAGTGGTTTCTCTCAGCATTAATTTCTAGAACAACTCTAGTGGACAAAGCCCTGTACACTGGATGGAACTGAAATGCATCAAAACCTCAACAGATCACTCAAAAATCTCTTAAGTGATGAGGAGTGAAAGTAACTTGAAAAAGTTTTGTGGCATCTTGTTTTATTTATTCACACAGTTAGTGTTAAATTTTCAATATGTAAAATCATGAGTTATGAAAATATAAATTAAGTAATATGTCAAACATTTTTAAAATGAATTAATTAATGAGAAAACCAGCAAGATGTTAAAACTAGTTCATAGAAATTTAAATGTCATAAATTTGGGGAGTGGTGGGTTGTATTTTGTTCATGGGTTTGTGTTTTTGTTTTCTTTTTAGATTCAGTTTCATGTTACCAAATTCTTCATTTATCCTTGGGAAAACACAAGGCCATATGTAAAAACCCTTCTGATGTCTAAGTGTCTTTCTCCTGCAACTCCAAACCCAGACGTGCCACTCTGTGTGCACAAATGGTTGAGTCAGGAGGCTGGGTCCAGTGGTGGGATTCAGCCAGTTTGCACTGGTTTAGCAGAACCGTTATGTAATTTTTTTTGTTGAGTTTGGTGAACCGGGTGTTAAAATGGCAGTTGTAATCAAGGTTCTCTCTAAGGTGGGCACCTAGGCAGCTGCCCAATGTGGAAATCACAAATTTATATTCCTTACTCTTTTTTATAATGTTCATCTGTGCAACATTGTATTCTAAGCGCCCATAATAATGTTCATTCCATGAGAAGGTGAAAAAAATTGAAAATGAGGATGCCAATCAAGAAGCAATATGGGCCTGACCAGATGGTGGCATAGTGGATAGGGCCTCGGACTGGAATGCAGAAGAACCAGGTTCAAAACCCTGAGGTTGCCAGTTTGACTGCAGGCTCATCCAGCTTAAGCACCGGCTCACTGGCTTGAGTGTGGGGTTGCTGTCTTACGCAAGCTTAAGTGTGGGATCATAGACATGACCCCATGGTCACTAGTTTGACCCCAAAGGTCCCTGGCTTGAAGCCGAAGGTTGTTGGCTTGAGCCTAAGGTCACTGGCTTGAGCAAGGGGTCACTTGCTCTGCTGTAGCCCCCAGTCAAGGCACAAATGAGAAGGCAATCAATGAACAACTAAGAATTGGTGTTTCTCATTTCTCTCCCTTCCTGTCTGTCTGTCCATCTCTCTAACTCTGTCAAAAAAGAAACAAACAAAAACATAAATAATCAATATGGAAATATCTTAAACGACAGTTTTATTGTTTTTGTCAGATATTATTTACTATTTTTTCATTAATATGTTAAAACTTATATTCTAGTTTTGTGTACCTCTTTTATTGTTCTTATTTAAGTATTAAATGGATGAAATAATAAACTAACTTTCAGTATGTTGTTAAATTATTTGAATCCCACCATAGGCTGTGAATACCTGTCCTTGCCATGTCTGAGGCTTTGATTTAACTGGAAAAGAATACTTTTCTAATCCATTGCAAGGAATAGCCAACTCTTAGGGCATAGGACAATCAGAATGTAGGAGAACATAGGGGACAGGCTGGTTCACACTGCGTATTCTTTCCGCCATGATCTTTCTATGGTAACTGCCAGCTAAGAGCATGATCCTTTTCTCCTACTCTCCCATCCCTTCTCCATTATACACAGGACGTCAGTCTTCAAGGAAAGGGACTTTTTCCAAGTCTGCCAATCATACTGGGAAAGTACTAGCCTTGCTTACTTTCATGGAATGTTTTTCAGCTTCACATCTCTTTTGTCAAATCATGGGTGGAAATACCCACTGTGCTTATGTGTTAGCTGATAGATGTTTTCACTTGTTGGCGTGACTGATTTGGGCCTTACAGTCTGTAAAAGGAGCAGAGAGTTGCCAATGGAAGAAATCAGAACCGCTTCCTTGCCTGGGGAACATCTAAAAAACCTCAGCTAGTCTCTAGATGATGTTAAGAGACCATCCCTTTCCTGCAACCCTCCTGAAGTGGTTTTCCCTCAAGGTCTTCTCTCTACAAAGCCCAACACTGTGTATGTTTTGTTAGACCTCAATTCAAGCATCCAGGTATATTTCAGTAAGAACAGACATATCCCAGCCACCTTTTGTCTGTCATCATTATTTAGTTATTTGTTTCTATCTTCCTTCACCTACTGTCCTGTTCCACCCTTTTGAAGAGTTATTGTTAGTAAATCTTACTGTGCATATAGTTTTTGTTTTGTGAAGACAGCAGTTAAGGGCACAAGAACAGCTATGGGGAAATTTATGTGAATACATCTCTCTCTAATTCCCACAGTGCAGCTGAACACTGGGTAGCATTTTCCCAGTCAGCTCTGCCATACTGACGTCAATCATTTGAGGGAAATTATTCAGATTTTATTTTTGTGTCTGTGGTAATGAAGCATTAACCAAAAGATTGTCTATTTGGAAGCTTCCCTCTACCCCACCCCAAGCGATTTGCTCACATTAACTAATTAAAGTGCTTGAAGTATAACTCATTCTTCACTGGTATACTGAAATCCTGTTGTATTGATTTTTTATAATAATTTTTATACCTGTGTAAATATATATATGTATATGTATGCATATATAGATATAAGAGTGTGTGATGTAGATCTTAAGTTCTTAACTTTTTTTATGGTTTCTAATATATGTGACTAATGTAGCCCTTGCTTTAAAATGTACCATGTAAATATAAACATATCTCATGAAGATATAAAATATACAATAAAATTGCAATCTTTTTTTCTACTGGTGATAAACACCTTACAACACTCCTTACTGCTCTTCTATATTTTTTTATAAAATTTATCAACTTCTGATGTATGATGAGATATATATATATATATATATATATATATATATATATTTTTTTTTTTTTTTTTTTTTTTTTATTTTTCTGAAGCTGGAAATGGGGAGAGACAGTCAGACAGACTCCCGCATGCGCCCGACTGGGATCCACCCGGCACGCCCACGAGGGCGTTGCTCTGCCTCGACCAGAGCCACTATAGCGCCTGGGGCAGAGGCCAAGGAGCCATCTCCAGCGCCTGGGCCATCTTTGCTCCAATGGAGCCTTGGCTGCGGGAGGGGAAGAGAGAGACAGAAAGGAAGGAGGGTGGCGGTGGAGAAGCAAATGGGCGCTTCTCCTGTGTGCCCTGGCCGGGAATCGAACCCGGGTCCCCCACACGCCAGGCTGACACTCTACCACTGAGCCAAACCGTCAATATATTTTAAGCAGATATATTTTATCTGATTTGTTCACTACTGCATTCTCAACTTTTAGAACAATGGTGCATAGTAAATGCTCAATATGTATTTTTGAATAATTAATAAGTAAGCAAAAAATCCTGTATTATATAAACTGTCAATAGAAATAATAATATAAAAAACTGCTTAATTTATTCAATTTCTTAGTTTGAATTTTAGTTTAAAGTGATTCATGACTTTTTCAAAGGTTAACTGTATTTTAAAAAAGAGAGAAAAAGAAGGAGGGAGAGAGACAGAAATCAATCTCTTCTGTATGTGCTGTGTTAGTGGATTGAACCAGAAATCTCTGCACTTCGGGACAATACTCTAACCAATAGAACTACCCGGCCAAGGCTGATTTGTGACTTTTAGAACTAATAAATTTTAATAACTGAAATTTATCAGAGTGTTCTTTATTAATAGAAACTCACGTTAGTGAAAAACCTGGAGACATCTCTTATCAGGTGCTAGAGCTAAACATTTAATATATGCAATCAAATTGCTTTTATAAATCAAATTTGGAGAAAAATATCAACAACTAATAACATATACATAATAAATCCCAGATGAATCTAAGAATTAAATAAGTTATTTTTCATAAAAATATAAAGCAATAAAAAATTCAAACCACTATTTATCTGAATTTTTTTACTCCCTTAATTTTATTTTATACACTATTATATTGAAATGACAGTTACTTTATTTTTAGTTCTTGACCCTTTAAAACAGTGCTTCCATAAATATTTTTGTATATATGCTTTTACAATTGCTCTCTAAATCAATACCAGCAAGATATTGAAAAACAACTCCCCCACCACTTCTCCAATAATAATAATTTATGTTGTTATTTTATATTGGAAGTGGGAAATATGATCTCTTATTATCACTTGAATTTGCAGTTATTTGACTACTAGTAAATTTTAACTTTTTTAAAATTTGGCTAGTTACCATTTAAATTTGATAACCTCTGAATAATCTATTTATAATAAGTCCTTGAATTACAAACATCCAACTTACGTACAGCTTATACTTATGGAAGGAGCATCATAGGGCTATGGGTAATGCATTGCAGTTGGACATCAGTAAACATGGCCTCATAAAGTTCCTCGACTCCCATGGCAAAGAACTAACCAATGAAGACTTTATGTAACTAAAGCAGCAGATGACAACATTTAGGGAAGAAAACAGGGATCTAGAAACTCCAGAACCATAAAAATTTTCTACAAAAGAGTTAACTGATGTTTTTCGTCTCATTGAAACAGGAATGGCAAAGTTAAAGGAGCACAACCCTAACACAGAGAGGTTCATTAAAGTTTACTGTACAGTTACCGAAGGCCTGAGATGCTACAGGGCCATTTATGTAAAGTGAGAAAAAGAAAAGCTCTGTACAAACCTCCCTTGACACTGTATTCAGGAGACTGACTCCAGCAGCAGAATCAAACCCTGACTCTCTAACACCAGTCCCATACTCTCCAACAAGTCCACCATCTTCTGCATCACCCATGATTGTTTACAGTTGTATTTGAAAGTGTTTACATGTGTATATGCACAGAAAGGTAAAAATAAATATTATGTCAAGACAAACATCTGTCTAAGCTGCATTTAATAGGTAAATGTACCTGTTCGATGAAGCCAGTATCCAGATGGTAATGAAACAACAGAGCCAAGAACTGGTGGGCCATTAGCTTTAATCCTAGCTCGCACCTGGCAGGCAAGTAAAAACACACACTGGGCTCCAAAACCCACTTAGCCAGTGCTCACAAAGCTACTGACTTATCCAAGTTTGCTAGAATCAAAGGTTTCTAGCTCACCAGCCTTATTTACCTCTGTTGCTCATCTCCTTCCTTCTCTCTGCACAAACTATGCACAAACTGGCTTCTCACTTATCACTCCACCATCTTGGCTGCTTCCCCTGGCCTCCTCTACATGGCTTCTCTCTGCTCTTCCCTGCTCTCTCCTCTAATGATAATCTCAGGAACTGAGAGAGAGCAAGCTTCCGGTCTGCCCCACTTTATAGTGTAGAAACCAAAACCTTTAATCCAATATACAAACAAGGATGTCTCTGATACAAAGTCACTTATCTGAGGCATAATGGGATTCCTCATGAGAGTGCACCACCCCACATCAAAAAGGGTGGGAAAGGCTTAGTCCCAAAACCAAGCCCCAGGCTACAAGGATCCTGCCTGCCCACAACTTGCCCCCAAAATATATTAATATAATCATGTCCATCCCAAGCAAGAAGGGCAACCAATACATTACCTGGGCAATGGACTTCCATGGGGGTAGCACCATCTTTAATAAAATGAGCATAATATTATTTTATTTGCCCAACGCTGAGTATACATACAAACTCAACTTCAGAACAAACCTACAGAATCCATCTTGTTTGTAACCCAGGGACTGCCTGTTTCTATTTTTCTTGCATTTTTATTGAGTCTTTAAAATGTTTCTTGTTACGTTAAAAGAACTATTTAGATATAATCTAGCTTTGATCTGTCTAGAATGATTTTGGACTCTAACAAAGTAATATGTAGCATGAGCTCCTCATTCCCTTCTCTCAAAAAATCCATTTTGGCAAACATTAGAAAGAATGTGAAATCAATAAATCAGCAATAAAAAGAGAAAAATCTCCATATGACAGATAACTGCTTATATTTCCACGTGGGAGTGAAGAAGGAGTTTGTCTACAACTTGTGGTAAAGGGCAACAGGCGTCAGTATAAAAGTAAAAATATTCAATAGTATAATGAATTTAAACAGTGGTCCTGAAAGTATAGCTCCAGAAAAGCAGTATCAGCAACACCTGGAAAAGTTTTGCAAATGCAAATTGGGGGTCTGTTACTGGTTGACTGCATCAAAAATTCCAGTGATACCCAGCAAACTGTTTTAGCAAGCCCACCAGGTCATTCTGATTCATGCTAAAATTCAAAAACCATTAAATTGTAAAAAGCCAGTTAAATTCTGCTCTTTTCTCTTCCCTACAGACAGTATCAGACCATATGTGGAAAAAGAACTCTGACCTCAACCTCTGCAGGAAGTAACCTAGGAAACCATATCGTAATGTCTGTAGCAATCAGCCCTCCACAGAAGAGACTTGGTTATTAACTATCAAGTTCCTTACACGATTGTATTTTCAGCTTCCAACTCAGAAGTAACCAGAGAAAGCCAAGTGCTTTCCAAACAAATGCCATAATTTTATTCCTTTACGAAGTAAATTTGACAGGACCACCTGAAAGTAGTTAATACCACACATATACAACACAAATGTAAACATACTCTCTTTATTTTGCTTAGTTATTTATTTGTTTGTTTATTTATTTATTTTGATAAGATTTACTTCCCTGAAGTAAATCTTTTTAAAGAGATGTCTTAGATAAAAATGAACACTTACTTGTACTTCTCAAAGGCATGGGAAAAAATGCAAGTTTCTCCAAGAAGGAGTCTTGTCCACTAAAGCCAGTATTTTTATAATATCAGCAAGTCTTTTGAGATAAACAGAGGAGGTCCTGAGATTGGTAAAAATAATTGGTGGACTTAGAATAGTTTCTGGAACCATATCTGGTCCTATAAAGACTAGATTTGTAAAACAGGAGTGACTGTTTAATTTCTCAGAGAACTGGTTGCCACCTAAATGAAATCAAAGTGACACCCATACACCTATGTTAGAATGATTTTCTATCCCTTTTGAGACATTTAGCTTAGAGCAGAAAGCCTGAAAACCAAAATCTTTACAGACTTTTGATAGCAACCTATAATTTGACCAATTTTCTGATAATAAAGTTAGGTCCTTTTAAAATATTATTTCAAGTATCAGTCAGTACAAGCAAAAAATATTTCTGGCAGTATTAATCCCTTGGACTTAAGAGTCATCCTTAAAAAGAGTGTAAAATATATTTTACGATGTGAAATTTTACTTTTCTTTCTCAACTGGGCTCAAGAAGTAATCAATTTATTTTTTAAAAAAAACTTTTGAGGATTCTTCTTGAATTTAAGATATGTTTTAATTATGGCCCTTAGTTTTGGCCTTTGATTAAGTTGTGAAGGATACCTGAAAAGGATCCCCTGTAGCCTGGGGTAGCCTAATTTTTAAAAGTAACTGTTTATAATAGTCTTTTTCAGAAAAGAAATGCTATTCAGAGAATTACTGGAATAATACTCAAGGATAGAGGGGAACAATAGGCATTATATCACTCTTACAGTCTTTTGTTTTAAGTACCGTTTATAGCTTTAATT
Organism: Saccopteryx bilineata; assembly: GCF_036850765.1. Lineage (NCBI taxonomy): Eukaryota > Metazoa > Chordata > Mammalia > Chiroptera > Emballonuridae > Saccopteryx > Saccopteryx bilineata. Next base: position 47,506,734 of record NC_089502.1, read on the forward strand.
TTTTTCATTAGCCTTTGCAATGAATCTTCCTTTTTTCTCTGTGTGTGTGTGTGTGTGTGTGTGTGTGTGTGTGTGTGTGTGTGTGTTGTGTGACATAGACAGAGAGAGAGAGACAGAGAGAGGGACAGATAGGGACAAACAGGCAGGAAGGGAGAGAGATGAGAAGCATCAATTCTTTGTCGTGGCTTCTTAAGACTCCTTATTTCACTGATTGCTTTCTCATATGTGCCTTGACAGAGGATGTGGACTCCAGCAGAGTGAGTGACCCCTGTTCAAGCCAGCAACCTTGGGCTCAAGCTAGCAACCATGGGGTCATTTCTATGATCCCACTCTCAAGCCAACGACCCCATGCTCAAGCTGGTGAGCCCCCGCTCAAGCCGGATGAGACCACACTCAAGCTGGTGACCTTGGAGTTTCGAACCTGGGTCCTCCGCAACCCAGTCCAACTCTCTATCCACTGTGCCACCACCTGGTCAGGCTGCAATAAATCTTTCAATAAAGCTATTTTGAAATTTGGAAACTGTTTGGTTCCCGGCTGGTTTGCTCAGTGGATAGAACATCAGCCTGGCATGCAGACGTCCTGCATTCAATTCCCAGTCAGGACACACATGAGAAGCAACTATCTGCTTCTCTTATCTTCCCCCTCCCTCTCCCTCTTCTCTCTCTCTTCTCCTCCTGCAGCCAGTGGCTCGGTTGGTCTGAGCATCTATCTCAGGTGCTAAGAATAGCTCAGTTGATTATATAATCAGTCCTAGACAGGGTACATGCAGGATTCTGTTTTGCTATCTCCCCCTTTCTTACCTAAAAACAAATTGGAAGCTGTTTGGGGGCTTTTTGCATAGTAATTAAAACAGGCATTTCATCCTGTTAATTTGATTTGAAAGCTTTCATTTTTAAGTGCACTTCTTACATGAACTTATTTATTTGGAATATTTTCCATAATGGCCACTGTAATTCTAGCTTATTTTTAGTAAACTTTTGCCATTTTGCTAGTATTTGCAGCTTCTGAGATATAATGCTTAAATATAAGATAAGCAGGTTTGCTGAAGTTGGCTCACTGTACTGTTCAGATATAAAATATTTCATTGTTTTTAGCTAGGTCTTCAAGTTTCCCGAAGTCAAATGAATGCTTTAATAGGGGTCATCACCAGACTAACAGCCTTTAAATGATTGACCTAAAATGCTTGTGGCATTTTTTTTTTTGTATTTTTCTGAAGCTGGAAATGGAGAGAGACAGTCAGACTCCCGCATGTGCCCCACCGGGATCCACCCGGCACGCCCACCAGGGGCGACGCTCTGCCCACCAGTGGGCGATGCTCTGCCCCTCCGGAGCATCGCTCTAGCGCCTGGGGCAGAGGCCAAGGAGCCATCCCCAGCGCCCGGGTCATCTTTGCTCCAATGGAGCTTCGGCTGCGGGAGGGGAAGGGAGAGACAGAGAGGAAGGAGAGGGGGAGGGGTGGAGAAGCAGATGGGCGCTTCTCCTGTGTGCCCTGGCCGGGAATCGAACCCAGGACTTCTGCACGCTAGGCTGACGCTCTACCACTGAGCCAACCGGCCAGGGCCGCTTGTGGCATTTTTGATTCTTGCAAATAAGGGAACTCAAAAGTTAGAAGTGTAGCTTCAGTAATAGTAACATTTAGTTGTAATCAATAGGAGTTAGGAAATATTTAATTTGCTTGCTATTCTTTCTTGATGGCTCCCTGGACTTCCCCTTTGAAATGCCATGGGAAGTTTATGTTTGCAGTAGGGCCTGGGAAGCCTTTTTAGAAGCAAACATTTAGGAGGAACCTGAAGATTAAGAAAGGGGAATAAATCACAATAACTTCTTGTAAGGGCTTAGTCACAGAAGTTTCTATGAACAGTTTAGGTCCCATAGAAAACTAAGAACTTAGTTCACAAATTCTAAAACTTTACCTTGTTTCCCAAGAAGAGCAAAGAGTCTCTTTTGCAGATGGCTCCCAGAGGTGCCAGGCCCTGGCTCTTCCTCAGAGGCACCTGACCCCAGCTGTCCTGAAGATAGCACCAAGGATGCCAGGTGGTCCTTTGCTAATTGGACCTGTGCTAACATCAGAAGAATTTGCCAGGGAGACCTTCTTGTAAATCAGACTTCCACCTCCTGCATGCTGCTATATGATTAGCTGCAGGTCCTTTAATAAATCACTAACCTTTCCCAAAATACTATATATAAGCTGGTCAGTTAGCCAAAACTGTTAAGGCAGAATTTGAATACATTGTAGGCTCCCTGCCTTTTCAGGTTTCTGGCAATTTGAATAAAAGACCCTCTTATACCACTTGGATCCATTTCTGTGATTGATTGATGGGCATCTCAAATCCTGGCTTGAAACAATAACACAAATGCAGTAGGCAGTTAGACAGACATGAACAGAGCAATTAACAGTGGACCAGGTACAGAAGGACACCAAAACAAGGACAATAGACCAGAATGTAGCTCTTTTGATGCTTAAACTAATTTTTTTTTTTGCATAGAAACTTAGAAAATCCAGATCTAAAATTTAACTGAAAGAGGTGAAAGCTTATATTATTGGAAGCTCCTGAGAGGAACACAGGTAAATTACACTCAAAATAGAAAACCAGAAAGGCTGTTATCAGGCAGAAGAGAACCAGTCATTGTATACATTCCTTGTACTAAAACAGAATTAAGAAATGTACCCTGAAATTTCCCCAACTCTATCCAGAACTGGTTTCTGGGAGCAAAACAACAAATACTAAGTAGGGTCTGATGAGAAACTTCTGTAGAGGTGTCTGTGATCACTGTAGAAAGCCCCTCCTGCCTATATAAATTGTCTCCTAGAGTCCATTTCTTTACTTCTATGACTTTCTAAATACACTTTCTCTTACAGTTTGGGTCTTCACTCTGAATTTTTTCCTAGCCAGAACTCAAATACCAAGGTTTCTGAACTAATGTTCAGTCTGACCCACTGGTCTAACACCTGGTTACATATTTGTTCACACCACTGCCCAACAAAACTAAATATTATTTACTAACTTGAGGCCTCCCACTGGCCCCAGTTCAGTTTAAATTAGACTCAGTTCAATCTTGGATCAAATTTGTTTCTTAACTCAAAACCAGTTCAATCCCAGACCCAGTCTAGTTTTTAAATTGAGCCCAGTCCAACTTTAGCCAGTAGCCACCAAGAATTTCCAATGTAGAATGTGGGGACTGGGGAAATGACTTAACCAGCAGATCCAAAGAAGGGGGATTATTAGGGAGTTGACATGGAAAGAGAAAAGCAGAGGTTCTGTGCGGTGTGGGATCAGCAATCAGTAAGTGAAGCAGACCATAAGCATAGAAACCTGCAGAGGCTGTTAGCCTGGGGTAGGCAGGAAAGCATTCAGGTGAGGGCGGGGCTAGAGCTGAGCTTGAACTATGAGGGGGCGGGAACTACTCACTCGCGGAGGAAATGAGTGGGACAAAGACTCTGTAAATAGGACCGTGTGAGGGGCCGCGTGTAAGCAGTCTGCAAGCATCCAGAGTCCAGGCAAGAAGGTGGTGGGAGGCAGAGACGGAAGGGGACTGCTGAGGAGTACAGGTTTTATCTCACATCGTGGAGAGGAGTCAGCAAAGATTTTGTTTTTGCGGCAAGGGAGTGTCTTGATAATATGAAGCCTTAAGAAAATTAGCTCAACAGAAAGTAAGACAGAAAACCCAGCAAGGAAGTGAGAAAATACTGATGAAATAGCAGTCTCCTTCACCACCTCACTAGCTTGCTGAAAGTTTCAGCTTCTGTGATAGTTCACCCGCAGTTTAATGTTGGAGTTAATTGTGTAGTGTGGGAGCTCCCAGGACTAGGCTTTTTGCCTGATTTCATTCAATTCTCATGTTAACCTTAGGAGATAGGTAGGAATAGCCCCTTTCAGTGGGTGTGAAAAATAGAGGCACCTACGTATTTGGTAAAAATCACACAGTTAGATGTCACTGTTGTGAGTTAGGAGCCAAGATTCAGGATGCTGGATTTCTAAGTGTGAACTTCTGTGAGTCACCACTGGCTTTCTCATGAATGTAGAGCAGCCACCTAGGATTGGGGAGGAAGGGCTTTGCTGAAGGGAGGAGGATGTGTTTACCAACCTGCCTTTTGTCCCATAGATAACGCTGAGTCATCCCACCTGTCCTCTCAGTGATGGGGGAAACCACCACAGTGAGCATCAAGCTGTAAGTTCAGCCTTCCCTCTGGGCCATGGTGTGAGGGTGGCCAGTTGGGGACCAGGGCATTACAGCAGGCCCTGTGAAAAGAGGAGGGCCCTGCAGGGCCTGCAGAAGGCTGAGTCAGCCTCTCAGGGCTTCTGCAGTTGGTCCTGGGCTTTACTCCCCTCACCCTGATTCTGTGTAAAAGACACAGGGACAAGAGGGAACCAGCTTGGTTTGCATTTGCCTCTGAGAATTAGAAGGGTAGTCCGAGAGACTCCTACCCTGTCTGTAAACCTGGAGCCCTTCTCCCTCTTACAACATCTGGGCCTTGTCTTTCTGGTGGTACTAGGTGCTACTTGCCAGGCTGGCCTCAGAAGCCATATTCCCTATATCCAGCTGAGCCCTTTCCATGCTTAGCCTCTGCTAGCTGCCATCTGCATCTTCTCCCATACTCAGGGAGAAAACCAGATTCCCCACCCCCACAAGGTGAGCCTCACTCCCTGCCCTTTCCACCCTGCAGACGAATCAGGATAGGCATGCGATTCCAAGCGATAATCCCCCCAATGAGGGACCGTGCCCTGGCCGCTGCAGACCCGCACAAGGCCGACTTGGTGTGGCAGCCATGGGAGAACCTAGAGAGCAGCCGGGAGAAGCAGAGGCAAGGTGAGAGGGGACTGAGCCAGCAAGCAAAGATGGTCGTTAAGGGGGTGGTTGAGCTAGTCCTACCCCCTCCCACTGCCCTAACCCTGCCCATCCTAGCCCTGAAAGTGATTTCCTCTCCTCCCTCCCCGTGTGCTCTCCTTCCCTTGTTCCTGCAATCCAGTGGAGGACCTGCTGGCAGCTGCCTGCTCTAGCATTGTCCCTGGAGCCGGCACCAACCAGGAGCTGGCCCTGCACTGTCTGCACGAGTCCAGGGGAGACATCCTGGTGAGACACTGCCCCCAGTAGAGGGGAGGACCCTTGGGGAGGCATGGATCCATTTCTGCTGCTCAGCAGTCAGGCCTGCTGGCATATGCTGATTTGGGACGGGCTGGAGGTTCCAACCAAGTTGGGGGTTGTAGGGACTCAGGCTAAGGCAGCCTTAGTTCCAGGGTCCTGCTGTCCATCCCAATCCCCGATTCTGGGTCAGTGGGTCCTCACCCTCAGGCGGAGCTGTTGCTGAGGGCTTTCTCCATCAGTGGCTGCCTGAGGAGGCCCTCTACATTTGTCCACTGAAACCCCTGCCAGCGCCTGACCGCTTCCTCACTTCCCTTTCAGGAAACGCTGAATAAGCTGCTTTTGAAGAAGCCCCTGTGGCCCCACGACCACCCACTGGCAACTTATCACTACACAGGTGGGCCTGGAGTCTCAGGGGGTGTCCTATCAGTGGGCCCAGTTAGTGCCAAGTCACAGCCCTGGGTGGGGAGGTGGAGAATCCCAGACCTGGGTAGAGAGGTGGGGGGTGGATAACCAAGAGCCAGAGTGAGGGAACTGACAACCAGAGCTAGGGATCTCTCCAGGGGCTCACTGTTCCCTGGAGAGGAAGGGAGAAGGACCTGAGGGGGTGGGAGCCCATCCAGGAAGAGAAGCCCAGGACACAGGACAAAGGACAGGAACCCAGGGAGTGCCATCCAAACTGGCACCAGGTACCTGGAACTTTGACATCCTCTGGACATTGACCAAGTGGGCATAATCATAGCAGCTGCACTATTAATCAGTCTCTGTTGAGGGGCACATGCCATCTGTGGCAGGCAGAGCACCAAGGGTTTCACATGCATTGTCTGATTTTGCCTGTCCACAACTGGAGAGGTGGCTTCTATTATTCCCATTTCACAAGCGAAGAGAGGGAGGTTCAGAGGCTAAGAGGCACGGCTAGTAAGTGGCAGAAGCAAGTTGTGGTGCCAGCTTGGAATGCCAGCAGAGTATGGATGGATGACCTCACATTTGCAAGATGGTCAAAACCCCTCAACAGTGCTCACTGTCCCACCCACCTCACTACCCTGGCTCCCTCTTTGACCCGCAGGCTCTGACCAGTGGAAGATGCCTGAGAAGAAGCTTTTCAACGAGGGCTTTGCCATGTACAAGAAGAATTTCTTCCTGGTGCAAAAGCTGGTGAGCTGGGCACTGTTTCCAGAGTAACTGAGGGCAGGAGCTACCTCTGCCAGTAGGGGCCTGCAGTCACTTTCCAAGCCCTCTTAAAAACTCTTAATTCAGTGCACTGAGTAGCCTCAGAGACAACTTTCTAAACTAAACAAGAAGGAAAAGATACCAGGACTTTCCCTCCTTGATTCTAAGCCCCTTTCCCTTGCCTTACAGTACTATGGCCACACTCTGGGCTCTTAATCCAGTGGGAGGCCTGACTGGGCATCGGAATCAGTGCCATCAAATTTAAAGTAGTTGCTTGCCTAAGAGGAGAAGGAGGGATGCAAGTGGAGCTGGGCTATCCCCTGGGGGGGGGGGGGCTGGAGTATTGAAAAGGTCACAATTAGCATGTGGAAGGAGAGGTCTCCTGAGAGGGGAACCAATGGAGAGCCAACTGGTGACTACCTAGCTGACCTTGGTGGGGGCCTCCGCCCACTTCTTGTCAGACCTACGGCTTCTTTCCAGTAACTCAGCTGACCAGGTAGAGGACACCCGAGCCCAGTTTTCCTAGACTTATCTTGTCCTCTCCCTATGTTCTTCTGGGAGAGTGAAGTGCTTTGCTAATCTGAGGACTCGCATCTCTCTACCAGCCCGGTCTGGCCAAGTCTGGGCTGTGGGAGAGTGGGTTGTGTGGACCAGTGAGGGAAAAGGGCTTCCAAGAATGTGCTCTTTCCTCCTGGAACGGTAGATTGTGCCACAGAAGGCTCTGGGGATTTGACAAAGTGCTGATGAATTCTACTACTCAGGCCCTGTTGTGAGGACAGACTTTTGCTAGGTTCCCGAATGGACAATATTTCCAAGGAGCACATGACTGTGAAATTCATTGAGGCACCCCAAATGCTTTAATTAAAAGAACAGACTGATAGTCAAACAGATCAGAGATCGTTGATAGTAAAAGTGTAAACGGGATCTAATTAATATATTTGTGATTTGGCCATTCTTTTGGGATGGAATTTGTCTTTTTCTCTTCAGACCCAGAGGACCCTCACTGACCCCTTAGACTCTGTGGACAGGACCTCAGTGCTGCCCAGCAATGGGCTGAGCAGTCTGGGAGCCTGCGGGACTGGGGAGAGTGTGAGGAAACAGCCTCTGTGTTTTCTGTGTGGGAAGGTAGTCTAGAAACCAAACCCAGTGACCAAGTAGATTTGTGAAATGGGAGAGCTAAGATTTCAGAGCTTGGGAGGCCCTTGGAGATCATATAGTGCTCACCCCACTCACGTGAAGAAACTTGTCTAAGTCAGCCCAGCTACTTAGTGGCAGAGTTAGGAACAAGGGTTGGACCTCTTGCTCCATCTTCAGGTTTTCCAGTGCTTTCCTATCAGTCTCCCTTGTTAACCTGACATTTCTCCACCCTCACTTGTAGGTTGCTGCTTCCTGGAGATGAATAAAATCGTTTATCCAAATTGATGAAGGGAGTCTATGTTGCAAGGTCTATCCTGGCTTTGAATGTGGAGGGTGCTCAGATTTCCCCCCCCCCCCCAACTTTCTATTTTGAAAAATGTCGAACTTACAGGAAAATGGAAAGAATTGTATAATGAACACCCATATAGCCCTCATTTAGATTTGCCAGTTAACATTTGCCACATATGCTTTTTTCTTCTATATATAAACTTGAACATGTACCTATTCTCTCTATTTTAATTCATAATTAGAAGTTACATATACCATGACTCTTGACCCAAATATCTCCTAAAAACAAGGATATTCTACAAAACCACAGTATTTTTATCATCAAAGAAACTTAAACTGATACAATAACACTCTCTAATATGCAATTCATATTCAAGTCTCCCCAGTGGCTCCATCTTGTTCTTTTTAGCTTTAAAAAAAGTGCTGAAGCTTTTATTCATTGAATTGTGCAGTGGTTTGTACAGAGCAGATGTTGCAGAAATGCTTGTATTTGGGGGCTCGATTGTGTTTAGTGTTTACAAAGCTTCAGGGTAGACGTGAGAAAGGCTGGAGTATCCCAGGCAGATAAGCTGGACCAGAAAGTCTGACCTCAGGTTTGGCTTCCCACCAGATCCAGACCAAGAATGTGGCCCAGTGTGTGGAGTTCTACTACACCTACAAGAAGCAGGTGAAAGTCGGCCGCAATGGGACACTCACCTTCGGGGACATGGATACAAATGATGATATGTCAGCCCAGGAAGAGGTTGAAGTGGACATTAAGGTGAGTCCCTTCTCAGACTCAGCTGCTGAGAACCTGGGCTGGGACTGGGTCCAGGGCTGAACTGAGAGCCTGAGGCCAAGACCTCCAGGAGTCCCTGGACAGGAGAGAGAGGAAGGTAGTGCTCCTGACAGCCCCAAGGAGCTGATGCCCTCGGCCCTGCTTGTGGACCTTTGGGTTCCCCTCTCTATTGGCCAGTGTTATAGTAATAATATCTTGTGTTGCTGCAGAACTTGGGGGAAATTTCCCACAATATTCGCACCAACATCAATTTATTGTCCTCTCATAAAAGACTTCTAACACTTTCTAAAACTTGAGCCATTCTTGCATCCATTTTATGAGTTCTGCTATTTCTGCATCCTACCTTATGCTACCATTGCTATTTCTGTTATTTCCACATACCACTTGTGATACTACTTAATATTTTTAAAAATCAACTCATTTTTCACCCTAAAGGGAAATTTTATATCACAATCATAAATAGAGAAACAGTATTACTGGCCATAGAAGGTACTAGTGTATCAAAATCAAATAATGTTATTAAAATTCTTACCTGTGAAGGCTCTGAAAAGAGCCTGACCTCTCTTTAAGTCTAGAGAAAGCATAAAAGACTACTAACACCAACTCGAGACATAGTTAAGATGGTTGTGACACCCACCCTACCCCCACCCCACCCACATTCACAAGACCCTAAGGCCCCTCCACCCCCACCTGTTGCTCTGGATGCTCTTGCCAATAGGAAAGCCAGTAGCCCTGAGAGGGTAGAAGGTGTCACCAAAGCTACACACAGACTAGCAGGAGCAAGGGATATCAAAGGCAATTCTTGTTGCTACCTCTTCTCCGGCTGTACCTTCAGATTGCCTGAGGGGATTGGCTGGAAGCCAGGATGCTGGTTTTGTTTCTGGCTTTGAAGAAGCCATATTTGGCTTGGAGTCACTAGTGTAAGCGCTAGAAAGTTCTTGAGGCCCCCTTCACTCACCAGTCCCACAGAGCTATTTCTCTGATCTTGTTCCTCAGCTTTAGTTGTATAAAAGAAGTTCTAAATGAATGCAAGTATACAACAGTGTTGTAATGTTAGGTTGGAGCCAAAAAGTATTCATTCTGCTACTACTTATGACATAGCCTAAAGACATCCTGTTGGTAACTGAAAGTGGAGAGTTTTGTTTCTAAACTATGCACTATCAGGTATTTGTCAGCATTCATGTACATATTAATATGGTTCTATAGGACCCCAACTATGGGAGTAACAAAATTCTCCCCTAGACTCCTGGACAGCTACCTAGATTCCAACTTCCCAATTAATTTCCTTCACAAACTTCTACAAGCCCAGTATCCCAAGATTGCAAAAATCTGGAATACCCTTCAGAAACAGGAAGAAGCAAATTTATACTCTCTTCTAAATCACTTATGTAATATGAGTGCTTTCATCAAAGTGCTACTTATGTTTCCCAAGGTTTTTTCTATTTAAATTGTATTTAGTTTCAGGTGCCTTAACGAATATGTTGTAATAGAAACCTCCTTTGTCTAGAGTGATTCTCCTTTTCTAAACTCATGGAGACCAGAGTAGGTGAATGTAGGTGGAGAAAAACAAGATGGTACCTCTCTGTATTAATCCCACCGATACTGCATTTAGAAGGGTTCATGCCCCAGGATGTATTTGCAGTTCAGTGATTAGAGGGCAGATGCAATTGTGGCACATGATCTGCCAATTAAGTAGGTGCAGGCATGGAAGCTGGCATAGGTATATCCTTTTTGGTGCTTTCTCCCCGTGAACATATGAGGCTCGTCTTTTTCTTTTCCTGTTCGGAGCTCTTTAAGAAGTTAAATGACAAGCACCTCCAGCTTTATAATGTCCTTCCCACACCATCTCACATAGCCCCATCTACACTCAGCAAGGGCATGAAACTAACCTAGTGCCTGTATTCCAGACCATTGCTGAGGTCTCTTACCCACCGAAGGAGGCAGTGCTTCCCAACTGTCCTCCATGCCTTTGGCAGCTCCCCTCACAGCTTAGGTACACACCCATCCTCTTGCCACCTCACCTCCACCCCTGGCACAGAGGTCATGTGCTGCTTATGTCTAGAGCGATCCCCTATACTGAACTGCCTCAGTGACCTAAATTCTTCTCATGTGCCAGAGGTTAAGATGAAGGAGGAATAGAACACATACTCAAGCTCCAGCTATTTAAATATGTCTTCACTGGGGCTCACTAACTTTGGATGGTATTTATTACCAGACTGGCGAGCCTAACTCCTTAGGTTTACAGGAAGTATGCATATTTTTATAAATTTTAAAAATGGTATGTCTTCCACACATTTTGCTGTGTTGCTTACTATTTGCCTCTAATAATTTACAACTGTTTTACCCTTTCCTCATTTGTCTCTCAGCTAACGGCCTTGTTGGAGGGAATAGAGCACGGGAACAACTTTGACAGTATGTAATTATTGTACCAGTATTTTCACAGCATAAAAATAAGCATATTCCTTTTATTTTGAAAAAAAATTATGAGATACTGCCTTTTGTTTGCTGCCTGTGGCACCCTTTTTTAAAAAAAGATTTACATATTAAAATAGTGTACAAATATATAAATATTATCTCTTACTGGACAGCTGTGATAGACCAGACTGAAGATTTTATTTTTTGTGTGCTTTTTATAAAAAAAAAATAATACACTAAAGAGAATCTTGCTGATGTGATCGTCATGCACCTATGTGACTTATTTATATTTGAATGTTCTTCTGTATCTTTTAACTTTTTATTAAACAAGGTTTTAAAAATTCAGAGTTGAATGTTGTGTTTTTTGGGGGAGATTGTCACCATCTGGAATTAACATAAGTAGGCCTTGTTTTGCTTGCAGGCGATTACTCAACATGAACTATAAGAATTCTGGTTTATTAGCCCATTGCCAATGATGCCAGGAGACGAAAAATTTACACACTAACGTTTGCCTGGCTATACCAATTACTGAATATATAGATAGTTTTACAAAATTTTAGAGAAGACTCAACTCACTGGCTCACACCAAAATATTATAGATTAATTCCAAACAAATGGGAAATTGTGGTCTGGAAAGCCAACTAGATTGGGAGCTCAACAGAAAGAGATTAGAGCTGAAAACCAAGAGAAATTTACCAACAGTCACCAGAAGGAGCATGAAAGAAAACATCAAAGGGCTTGCAGGCACCATGCTTGTGTTTTTCATTATACCCAAAGCCACCAGAAATCTCCTTTGGTTTCATTGTTGCCACAAAATCTGATAATAAATAAAATTTTAATTGAATAAATTTAAAAATCTAAATGGTTTTATTCAACATTTCGCAAATCAATTAGCCCCTTATCTAGTTAACAGAAATAATCTCTGAGAGTTGTGCAAAATGGAAGGCTTTTATAGACAGAAAGAAGGTGAGATAAGGAAATTAAAACGGGTAGATTATTTAGGCAAGGTAACCTTGCCTTAGAGGAATGCAATATGTTTATCAGGTAAATTACCTCACTACTATTGACCAGGAAATTTCAGACAAATTGTTTTAAAATTTTAATCTTGGAAGAGGCTGAAACTGCAAATGTTTGGTCCAAAGTCTTGGTAGGGCTTATAAAAATGACTCCATTTTGAACCTGTTTTATTTTTAAAACTTTTTCAGTTTGTTGAAAATTTGATTTTTATTACATGCTATAGTGTTTTAATTAATGCTTAATTAGTAAATATGATACATCTTTACATATACTGCTCACAAAAATTAGGGGATATTTAAAAATGAATATGAAGCAATTAAAAAAGCATTTGATTTTTTTTATTAAACAAGAACATCAAAAAAGCAAAAGACAAGTCAAAGAAAGTTGTTTGGTGTTATGCAAATGAGATGTAAAAACCAACTTTTATTTCATTGGTGAAAATGTGCTATACAAAAGGCTGAAAGTACTGGTGTGTCTGCATGTTCCCCGATCTCCTAATTTTTGTGAGCAGTATATTTAACATTTCATAAATGCCTAAAAATGTATTCATGTCTCCAAACTAAAAGTTAGTTTGAATTTTCTTCATCTAGCTTTAAGATATTTCCTTTAAGATAATAAGGAATCATTATAAATTTTGCTTCTAATGATGTGATATTACACCCATTAATATTTCCGATGATAATTTCTGACCTATAGAGAAGCTAGTTATATTTTTATACATTTGTGGTGTGAGCATCCAAATTGTTAAGGTATTTAAATAATAAAATAATATTTTAGATAGAATTTTTTGGTGTTTTGAGGTAAATAATTATAAATCCCTTATTTTTCAAGTAATATGCTCTATTTCTATTGTCTGGATGTTTTTGTTATTATGAAGTTATATTGTGTGTGTTGGTAAAGAAAAAGTTATGACACATTAAAAAATGGTAAGGCAGCCTGACCAGGTGGTGGCGCAGTGGATAGAGCATCAAACTGGGACACAGAGGACCCAGGTTTGAAACCTCTGAGGTTAACAGCTTGAGTGCAGGCTCACCAGCTTGAGTGTGGTGTCACCGGCTTGAGCATGAGATCATAGACATGACCCCATAGTCACTGGCTTGAGCCCAAACATCACAAGCTTGAGCAAGGGGTCACTCATCTTCTGTAGCCCCCGGGTCAAAGCACATATGAGAAAAGAATCAATGAACAATTAAAGGAGCTGCAATGAAGAATTGATGCTTCTCATCTCTCTCCCTTCCTGCCTGTCTGTCCCTATCTTTTCTTCTCTCTGACTCTTTCTCTGTCTCTGTCACACACACACACACACACACACAAATGATAAAGCAGACTTTATTCAAAAGGAGGGCTATTACAATAGGTATAGGGACAACTACAATGAAGTTTAGAGTAGGAAAGAGAATTTAGATTCAACACTACACACACACACACACACACACACACACAGTGGAAATTTATACCCAAAAAGCAGGGTAGGTGTCAGTAGAGAGAAGTTCCTAAGAGAAAACATGGAAAGTAGCAGAGGATTCTGGCTGTCTTAACTAGATTGTTACTGAAGGCAGGGGAGGGTGATATCACCTGGTAGATAATGGAGGATGAGATATCCAGGGTGACTACACATTGAAGGTGGGGGATTCTGGCTACACTGACTTAGCAAGATTCTCACTAAAATTGAACAATGCAGAGATAAAGATAGAAATTCAAAAGTCAGGAGCTAGTTGAACTAAATTTTCAGAGGAACCTAAGATGAACACTTTACACTATTTGATGTGCTTTATAGAAGAAGAATAATTAACAGAGAAATTATCTGATAAAATAAATGAAAAAGAGCACAATTTAGCCAAGTTTTTCTAAGACATACTAAGATAAATAGAACATTGTAAAGCCAGTAGCCACAGCCACCATCACAGCTGCCTGGCCCATGCAGGTTCGCGTTAGATTCGTACAGATGGTAATGAAACAACAGAGCCAAAAACTGGTGGGCCACTAGCTTTAATCCTAGCTTGCACCTGGCGGGCAAGTAAAAACACACACTGGGCTCCAAAACCCACTCATTCAGTGCTCACAAAGCTACTGACTTATCCGAGTTTCCTAGAATCAAAGGTTTCTAGCTCACTAGCCTTATTCACCTCTGTTACCCATCTCCTTCTTTCCACACAAAGAATGCACTAACTGGCTTCTCCTTCAGCACTTCACCATCTTGGCTGCCTCTCCTCTCGTCCACGTGGCCTTTTTCTGCTCTCCTCTCTGTTCTCCTCCTAGAACGTAATCACTCTTCTCTCTGGAACAACGTGGTGATCTCTCTTCCTTTTAAAACCTTTGGCATGAAAGCCCTCCCCCAACACATATTAACATAATCACACCCATTCCAAGCAAGAAGGTCAACCAATACCATCACCTGGTCGAGGGGCTTCCACGTGGGTAGCACCATCTTTAACAAAGTGAGGATAATATATTTTATCTGCCCAACAAACATGTAGATGCATTTTCTAGGTATTCAGAAATATATTTAAATATTAAATTATTAAAATAATCTGAACATTCTTTACAAATTTAAGTAGTTGTTTTAATATATATTTCTTATAGAAATCGGTCTTGAAGTAGGTTTTCAAAAATATTTTTTTTAGTTTTAAGTTATCACACATTAAATTTGACTTTTTATTGACAGAGTTCTATGAATTTCAACACATGCAAATTTGTCTGGCCATTATCAAAATCTGGATACAGACTAGTACCATCATGTCAAAAATTCCCTTGTGTTATCTCTAAAAATTTTTTGGAAATACACGATTTTATAACTTTTTTACCATAAACATGATACAAAGATTCAAGTGTAGAAAATATAGACTATAAAACTGATCATAACCTGGCCCTGGCCAGTTGGCTCAGTGGCAGGGCATTGACCTGGCGTGCAGGAGTCCAAGGTTTGATTCCTGTCCAAGGCACACAGGAGAAGCGCCCATCTGCTTCTCCACCCCTCCCCCTCTCCTTCCTCTCTGTCTCTCTCTTCCCCTCCTGCAGCCAAGGTTCCATTGGAGCAAAAAGTTGGCCCGGGTGCTGAGGATGGCTCCATGGCCTCTGCCTCAGGCACTAGAATGGCTCTGGTTGCAACAGAGCAACGCCCCAGATGGGCAGAGCATCGTCTCCTGGTGGGCATGTCAGGTGGATCCCAGTCAGGCGCATGCGGGAGTCTGTCTGACTGCCTCCCCATTTCCAACTTCAGAAAAAAAAACAACAAACCAACAACAAAAAAAAAACTGATCATAAGCTATTAACAATTACTTTTACTTCTGTAATCTTAAAATACACAAATAGATTAAATGTTTTTCTACTAATGTAGAAAAGTGACTCTCTGATGGATTTATTTGGCTAATAATATAAGTCAAAGTTTCAAGTAACATACAAAGCCAAAATTATTAATATCAACTAAAAATAACATTAAAGACATGAAAAAAAAGATAATCAGAATGATTAACATTTATTTTAACTCTTATTTTTTTATAGAAATCTTTCATGAAAGGTAAATTTCCTCTTCTTAATGCTACCAAACCCCAATATTTGGGTCCATTATGCCTGCATACACTGACCCAAATAAATGCATGACCAGGAGTTTATAGCAGAGGACTGTAATAATTTAGTATAGAATTAGCATCAATCTGGAGGTTGGGTAAACTATTCTGAAAGATCTGACTCCCCAATGGCATATAAATTACAGAGTATAAAGAGCAAAATAACAAGACACTGTAGGTTAGGGATTTGGAGTCATGTAGGGAGCTGATTGGTTGAAGGTAAGGTAAGGATAATAAATCATTTCTTCAGGTCTTGAGAACATCTCTGCGGTCCGCCCTGGTGTCCCTTTGTCTGGTGTCATGGGAAAGCAGCCAGGCGGTCCTTCTATCTAAAGGCTCAGGGGCTGGGAAATAGTTGAAGATTTTATCATTAGCCTGCTAGAAGTCCAGACCTGGTGGCCATTAGTCAGGTGCAGGTTCTTGTCTTCTGCTGCCTCAGGGTGTACTGACTGTTTAGCAGAAAGCCTAAGGGCTATGAGGGGTGTATTGACAATGGAGGAAATGGTTTTAAAAGCTATAGTCACAAATCAAATCAAAGTCATGAGGACCTTGGTTTCATTAAAAGATGTTTTTAAGGGAAGAAAATTTTTTTCCTCGCCTGTCTTAGGGCCCCTGGCTGAATGTGAAATTTCAACTAACAAAAACAGATTAACAATACAAAAACTACAGAGTTTATTGAATTTTACATGTACATGGGATCCTTCACAAGAGAATGAAAACCTAAAGAAATGAGCAGAGAGGAAGTTTTTATACCTTCTCTCTATTCCTTGTTTTAGTACACTTACAGTTTTGGTATCACTGGTGTTATTCAAAGCCTGCGAACCTGCCTTCTTTGAACTAAAAGAATAAACTGCACTAAATCTATACTCATTAAAAAGAAAAATACTACCTTGATATGTGCATTTTTTTATAATGTATTCACTTAAATTCAGATGACATAAACAATGTATATGAAAAACTTGATAGGGCAAAGAGTTTTGAACTAGGGGTCACAAATGATAGAAAAGTAATTAAAGAGAACGATTTAGTTTCACAAACTTTGTACAAATTTCTTGGTCCCAAATTCGCTATGTCTGGTTGTAAGAAAGTCTTCCTTCCTTCTGGTACACGGAGGACATCTTTCATGGGAGTTTTATAACCTGTTTCATGACCTGCAGAGCGACCTGCCTACATGTGCCATTTTATCAGACTCCTTCAGGTTAAGGTATCTAATATACCAAATGCCATATTTTGGGGTAGCATGTCCTAAACCCCATCACATAAATACATTATTATTTTTGAATAATGGAGACTTCAGCCAGAGCAGCTCTTTTTTGACATCATATTTCTAACTTAGGGAATAAAATAAAATATTGATTTATATGTTGTAACAATTTTCAGTTGATATAGATGAAAATATTCACTATTGAACAAGACCAGGTGTTGCTTTTAGAAAACTAATCTCCCAAGTTGTATAAATGACAGAACCATAGATTTTCATTTACTTAAAAATTTTATGGCATCTTAAAAAGGAAGGATATCAGAATAGTGTATACTTTAGTCTCCAGACACAATTGCTGCTTTTTCAAAACTGCATTAGAGGGTAATCCTAATGAGTAGTCCTCATTATTCAAGGAGAGTTAGACATTCTACTGACCCTTACATTGTAATTTCATTAACTTGATATATTTAGGGGACAATATAGGGTTTATGATTCCATTTTTAATCAGTTGTTAAAGTTGTATCCATAACTACCAAACTAATATTCAGTTTGCTTTATTCTATTAAACTATGAGTCATATAAAATTTTTAGCAATAACTCATTTTAATGTAAATGAAGTACAAAAGACAAAGAGATTTTAAGCCAACATCTTGATTTGATGAGGCACCGATCAAAATGCCTTAATCATTCCATCATTATCATATACATGACCTATTTAAGTAAGGGAAGACTTTTTCTTTTTTTAATTGTCTTTGGTCATCTGAATTTAAATGGATACATTATTTTAAAAATATCATGAAATAAAATTTTTAAAAAAATGCACTTAGCAGGATAGCATTTTTCCTTTTAGTGAGTATAGATTTAGTGCAGTTTATTCTTTTAGTTCAAAGAAGGCAGATTCACAGACTTTGAATAACACCAGTGATACCAAAAATGTAGGTGTACTAAAACAAGGGATTGCGATAAATACTGTTGTTGTTTTTTTAGTTTGCTTTAAGTAAATAAATTTGATGTAGGTTGCTACTGCACATATTTTTATTAATGAAAAAAAAGCTTTATTAATGAACAAAATATGTGAATACTGGGAATGAAGTTTGCATATGAAAACAAGATATCAACAAACAATTGAATTCTACAAATATTAATACTACAATGAATGTCAAACATTCACAGGCATGAGTTTGAAATGGCATTTGAGAAGAAGACCTCATTTTATTTTGTTTCACGAATATTTTAAAAGAAAATATTAAAACCAAAGATAAACTTTTTATAATAAAATAATAAGTTGGCCTTGGCTGGTTGGCTCAGCAGTAGAGCATTAGCCCGGTGTGTGGAAGTTCCTGGTTCGATTCCTGGTCAGGGCACACAGGAGAAGTGACCATCTGCTTCTCCACTGTACCCCATCCTCCTTTTCTCTCTTTCTTTCTCACTCTCTCTCTCTCTCTCTTCCGAACCTCCTGCAACCATGGCTTGAATAAGCTAAGTTGACCCCAGGTGCTGAAGATGGCTGCATAACTTCACCTCAGGCACTAAAATAACTCAGTTGCCAAGCAACAGAACTGCAGTCCCAGATGGGCAAAGCATAATCTTGTATGGAGCTTTCTAGGCGGATCCTAATTGAGGGGACATATGGGAGGCTATCTCTGCCTCTCTGCCTTTCACTTAATAAAAAGAAAAAGAAAAAGAAGTCAATATATCTGAAATAAGGCTTTTGTGGTCATTTGATTCATGCAATATAATATTTATAAAATGGTGACTTTAATTGTGATTATGTTGTATTGTAATTTTTTTCCTTAACATAAATGTCCCCATACCCAAAGGTGTAAATAGATTTCACCAGCAGCTGTTCAAGAAAAAGACATATAATACTGGTTTAAAAAGTATGTATGAGTATACATATATACCAATATCTGTATCTGTATTTATATCTATAACTATATGTTTTTATCTATCTATATTTATTCATTTATCTATCTATCTATTTATCTATCTATCATCTATCTATCATCTATCTATCTATCTATCTATCTATCTATCTATCTATCTATCTATCCAGTAACTCAGATACAGCCCCCAAACCAAAGTAAATAATATGCTAGAAGATTTTATACTAGACATCTTTTTCTCATTAAAAAAAGAACGTGAAATGGTCTAATAGTATTTCTACAACTACAAATCTTTAGATTGAAAGACAACTATGGTACCTAGGCAGCATTTGCCATATCTGCAAATTATCAAATAGTTTGACAATGGCTGAAAATTAAAAACAAAATTATTTAAAATAGAACTGCCTTTTGACCCACCTATCCCACTTTTAAGAATATATCTTAAGTGTACTAAATCACTGATTCAAAGAAGATATGCACCCCTATGTTTATTGTAGCATTGTTTACAATAGCCAAGATCTGGAAACAATCCAAGTGTTCATCAGTGGATGAATGGATGAAAAAGCTGTGGTACATATACACAATGGAATACTATGTGGCTGTGAAAAAGAAGGAAATCTTACCTTTTGCAATGGCATGGATGGACCTGGAGATTATTATGTTAAGTGAAATAAGCCAGGCAGAGAAAGACAAATATCATATGATGTCACTTATATGTAGAATCTAATGAACAAAGTGAAATGAGGAACGGAATAGAGGCAGAGGCGGTGTCACAGGGACCAGAGGGGCAGCTGTCAGAAGGAAGAGGGATGAGGGGACAGGATCAGAGAAGGTGAAGAAATTACTGAAATTATATATACACAAAACAGATACAGATAACAGGACAGCAAATCCCAGAGGGAAGGGGGGAGGGAGTTAGAGGGGGGGTAAAGGGGCTGTAAATAGGGACATGGGGGTGGGGGGCAAGGGTGTAATATTCAGTGGGACACTTGAATCTATGTTAACACAGTAAATTAAAATTAATAAAAATTAAAATAAAGAATACCTCTTGTTTTCATAACATCCCCAATAAATGTACAGCACAAAAGTGCACTGGTTAAAAAAAAAAAAGTGCACTAGTTGCCTGACCAGGCAGTGGTGCAGTGGATAGAGCATTGGACTGGGATGCAGAGGACCCAGGTTCGAAACCCCAAGGTCATTGGCTTGAGCGTGGGCTCATCCTGCTTGAGCACAGGCTCACCACAAGGTCGAGGACTAGAGCAAGGGGTCACTCACTCTGCTGTAGCCCCTGGTCAAGGCACATATGGAAAAGGAATTACCGAGGAACTAAGGAGCTGCAACAAAGAATTGGTGCTTCTCAACTCTCTCCCTTCATGTCTGTCTGTCCCTGTCTGTCCCTCTTTCTGACTCTCTCTCTGTCTCTGAAAAAAAAAAGCACACTGGTTATAATTATTAACAGACTGCTCTTCTGATAACTGTCATTCTTGAGTAAAAGCTTTTTGGGCTGATTTAAGTTGTGAGAGATTTCCTCTTTTGAGTAGATCAAATTGTCTAGTAATAACATGATCAACTTGAAGATTCCCCTTTTCTTTCTACAGAATGATGCATTAACATACAAAACCAGATCAGGATTAATTAAAGTGTTGTCTTATAAATCAAGACATGGTGTCACTGAATGGAACAGGATTACCTCAAAGTTATAGGACTTGCTTTCATCAGGTAGAGGTAGTAACATAATAAGATTAAGAATGTGGTAAAGATGTAGATTAGGTGGTAAAAACAAAAGACCTTATCATTTGTCTACTTGCAGAGAAATGTTGAGTCAATCTAGAGTTTAAATGACATTGGAGAACATGTGGAGTTTGCAGGTGAACACTATTTCCTAGGGTCAAATCTGCTAAGGCTTCCACTCATTTTGCAAACGCAGCTGTCTATAGCCTTAAGATATCTGGGATAAGCAGGAACAACTAAATTAAGTTGTATGCTAAAACTGGCAACAGGCCTTTGTTTGTTGCTAGATTCTTGAATGAGGGTTTCATTATGTTTTTGATGCACAAATGAAGCAATTTTTAAAAAATATATAGTTTAGAAGCCTTAAGATAATGTGGTTTGGGTAGTGCCTGTTTGTGTTTCTCTTCCCAAGGAATGTGTTCAAGGACTGAACATTTAGTAAATTCCTAGAGTGTGGCAACTAATAGAGAAAAGTTAACAACCTAACCTTGCAATAATCCGGCAAGTCTAGAAATCTACAAAACTGTCACTTGGTTGTGAGTTTAGGAAATTCCTGGATTAGTTTAAGTCCTTTTGGGGACAACTTAATTCCTTTATCACTTAGATAATAAAGGTTTAGTTATTTCCATCTGAATCTTTATAGGTTCCATACTTTTTAATTTTTCTTATGACAATACTAGAAGTAACCCATATATATATATGTATGTATATATATATATTTCAATATATATATATTGAAATAATGGTCTTTTGTTAAAATTATTCTTCTTTTATGTCAAAGATGGGTTGTAAGGAACATAAAAGATCAGGTTCAGGTTTGTCAGGAAATCCTAAAGTGAGGTCTACACTAGCATCAAAATTTATTGACTTTTTAAACTTAGAATAGAGATCTTTACCTAAGAGATTATTACATAGCTGCCCCTTCCCCAAAGAATGTTTTTTAGTAAAAATAAATTTCCCAGAGTCATTTGTACTAGTTAAGATTTATCACTAAAATTTATTAACTATTTTACCTGTGGAAACCTCTCTTTTTACTCTGAAGGATTTGTTGTCCAATGAGGGTAAATTTTAAAGTAGAAAGTGCAGCTCTAGTATCAACTAGAATATATCAAATTCAATTTTAGCTTCCCCTTGACTATTGAAGGCAATTACTGGTAATAGTGTAACAAAGAATTCATCTGAGTCCTATCAGCTGTGAGAGAGGCCTATATGGCCAGGGGCCACCATCATGGCCATTCACATGCAGGTTCTCATTGAATTCAGGCAGATGGTAAAGAAATGGCAAAGTAGGAGGATGGTGGGCCATTCTGTTTATTGGTGTTTCACCAAGACAGGCAAGCCACAAGAAAAGCCGAGGGAAAAGCAGAAAACCTGCTTTTTTACATAGAGGGCCAGGGATCAGGGAGGGCTCTACAATGCTGATATCAGGAACCGAGAGAGAGCGAGAGCCTCTAGTCTGCTTCATTTTATAGTGTAGAAAATTAAAGCCTTTAAGCACATATACAAATAAGAAAGTCTCTGATACAAAAGCACTTATTTGAGGCATAAGAAGGATTCCTTATAAGAGTGCACCACCCCCTATCATGCAACAGTCAAAGGTGTGGGGGAAAGCTTAGTTTTGAGAAGACCACAGTATTAGAAGGGAGGAAAAGGCTTAGTCTTAAAACTAAGCCTTAGGCTATAATGACTTTGCCAGCTTACAGCCTGTCTCCCACACCCAAAGCTAGCAAATATATACATCATATTTACAAACTTATTTGACCAACAGGGCTCATGTTGGGGAACTTCTTTGGAGGTAGAAAACAGGGCTTTTGAGAAAAAATTTAATAAGACTTTTGAAGAAAAAAATCTATTTTAGTGTCCTAGTTGATTATACATGCAACATGTATGTTTGGACCAGTGTTTTAATGGTGTAACTTTAAGGGAGTGTAATGCAAATGTTATGTCCATCCAATTGTCTTTGTTTAAGGTACATTTTATGCCTTTATCTTTTCATTAGCCTTTGTAACAACTTTTCTAATGAAGCTATTTTGAAATCTTGAAGCCTTTTGGGAGTGTCTGTGTACCAATTAAAATAGGCATCCCATTCTGTTTGTTCATCATGGGGTCCCTTGCTCGCAAGTGCTCTTCTTAAATGAACAATCTTATTTAATTGCAATGTTCTCTATTACATGGCCATTGTAATTCTGGATTGCGTTTAGTAAAGTTTTGTCATTTATTGTCTAGATTTCTGCAGCTTTTGGGACTACAGTTATTTAACATAAAATAAGCAGGTGTGCTAGAAATGATTGCACTTAACCCTGTGGATATAAATCATTTCTTAGCTAGGTATTTGGGTTTCTTGGATCCAAACTAATACTTAAACTTTTTTGACTTCTAAGATTCCCATTTGCAACTAACTTTTATTTAAAACAGAAATTTATTTATCTGAGACCTCCCAGTAGACTAGACCCTTTCCAGTTCAAACCAGACCTCATCCAATCCCAGTCTCAGAGTGTTTTTTAAAACTCGAGATGATAACCACCAGTTCTTTCCTATATAAAATCTGAGGACTGGAAAAAAATGAAACAGCAGACCCCAAAGAATGGGGAAAGTGCATTGATTCTAAACAAATAAGGAACTACAGCTGCCACTAGCAGTTTCTTATTTTTAAAATTTATTTTATTTTATTTTTCTTACTGAAAGGAGGGGCAATAGATTCTCTCATGCACCCCGACTGGGATCCACCCAACAACCCCCATCTAGGGCCTATGCTTGGACCAATCAATCCAAAAATTGGGAACTGCAGACTAAACCATCAGCAGTTCCCAACAAAATCTTGGGACAGAATCAAGGACTAGGGTTGCCAATTGTGGACAAAAAGCTGGGTTATATACCAAACCTGCCTGAAAAGCCTTACAAAATCAGAGACCTAAAGTAATCACATAGGATGGTCTGAAATTAAAACTTTCTACCTAAAAGTGAGTCATGGCAGGTAGCCATGTTCTAAGCCAGTGCCTCCCTTGACAAAGTTCAATCTTTACCTTGACTGAGCTTGTCTATTGCATTTTTGCATCTAATATAACACACCCTTGAAATGTCAAAGCAATTTCCTTTTCCCAGACCCCATAGGGCACAATCTTCCACCAGAAAATGAGACCACAGAACTTCTTATTGTCATCTTGTTCTCCAACATATCATCTCTATGTGCTGTAAATTTTCACTGTGAACTATCTTGGACCCACCAATGTAAAAGAACTGTTTGTGTATTTGTTTTACTTTTACCCAATCTCAGAGATTTCCCTGCTTTGTTTCCCTTTGCTTCACTAATCAATGAATTTCATGTAACTCCTTTATATCTTTGATTCTGATGTACAAAATAAATGGTAAAACATAATTTGAAGCATTTTCTTAATCTGTTGAGATTTTGTTTCCTGACAACTTTCATTAGTTTGGCTCAAATAAACTCTTAAAAGGCTTTTTTGTTTGTTTGTTTGTTTATAAGTTTGGACTTTTTTATGACAGAGACAGAGACAGTCAGGGAGAGGGACAGACATACAGGAAGAGAGAGAGATGAGAAACATCAATTTTTCGTTGTGGTTTTTTAGTTGTTTATTGATTGCTTCCTCATATGTGCCTTGACCGGGGGATACAGCAGAGTGAGTGACCCTTTGCTCAAGCCAATGACCTTGGGCTCAAGCTGGTGAGACTTGCTCAAACCAGATGAGACTGTGCTCAAGTTGGCGACCTCGGTGTCTCGAACCTAGGTCCTCTGCATCCCAGTCCGACGCTCCACTGCACCACTGCCTGGTCAGGTTGGACATTTTTTATATTGACATGATTAAATAAAAATGGTACAAAACCAATTAGATTGGGGGCTTGGTGTAGAGGGTGGAGTTTAGAACCAAGAGGAACTTACCAAAGGGCATTGGAAAGGTTGAGAAAAACAAAAGGAAAAATAACGGGGGGGGGGAAACGAAGGACTCAAAGGGGTTGTGAGTACCATGCCTGTGTTTTCTCTTGTCCCTGAAGATGATGGAAGTCTCCTTTGATCCTACATCTGCCACCAAATCTGTTAATGGCCAAAAATTCAATCAAGTAAATTCAAACGTCTAATTAGTTTTAGTGAATGATGTATGAATCAGACATCATTTCATCTTCTATATAAAAAACTGCTACAAGAAATTATACAAAATAAAAGGTTATTATAGGCAGAAATAGGTTCAAAAAAGAAAGTTGTCAGCAAAAGAGAAGAAAAGATTGTTTCAGGAAATGGCACCGTTTGGGGGGAGAAGGGTGGCAGAGGTCTAATCAAGCAGATAACCTCAACACTGTTACTAAGGACTGATGAAATACACTCTTATTGGTTTAAGGGCACATTCCTGGGAAAAGCCGGAACTGTAATTAATACTTAGTTTGCAGAGTAGAAACAGAGTCATGGGCACATGGAATAGAAGGACAGCTGTCAGATGGGAGCAAGTAGAGGGGACTGGATGAAACAAGGTGAAGGAAGTAGCCAAAAACATGTATACATTACACACAGACACAGATAACAGTGCCAATAACCAAAGGGAAAGGGGGGTAAGGTAAGGTGAATGTGGGCCGGGGCTGGATGGGGACAGAAAGAAACTTTGCTTGGGGTGGAGGGTATATGATGCAGTGTGCAGATGGTGTGTGATATTGAGTTGTACACTTGAAACCTGTATGCTTTTGTGAACCAATATCATCCCAATAAATTCAATTAAAAATTAAGAATTGGTTTGCTTTTTTGAAAACAAGGAACTCCACCATGGGCCTACTATTTCTTTTGTTAACAGAGGTTGAGATTATTTTAGTGGCTGGAATATAAAGTACAGAAAAAATAAACAGAAATGACTAAAGGGAAGTTGAAGGATACATGACCATTAATTGCTTTGAATAAGTTTGGAATTTATTTTCCAAGTGATAGGGAACCACTGGAGAATTTTGTGATCTCTTCCAATATGTGTTTTGTTTATTCCATGACTAATTTATACATACACATGTTTTAAAAAACTCATTTAGCTCTTCTATCTATTCCATGTGGTATTTTCTGCTAAATTTCCTAACAGAATGCTTATACTGCAATTCCTTGATTTCTCAGTGCTGCGTATGATATATCTACTACTTACTGTCAAAGATGAAGTTACTGCTCACTTACCACCACCACCATCACCACTGCCGTACAGTCATCGCACCGTTCTCCAGCACACAATCACTCTCCCTCCCCTTTTTGAGTGCCCATGAAAATCTATTGTTCACATGACCAGCTCTAGGGAGCATAGCTAACCAACATGCCCTGCTGCTGTCCCTCTGGATTCAGTACCTACATGATGCTAAGGCAGTGCATAGCTGAGCTGCTCTTAGCCAGTGAGTGTGGCCATGCTGCTGAAAAAGAGGTCTCACTTCACAGACTTCCTAGCATTCCCAGACCACACTTTGAGAATAGCTGACCTATACTCGGTGTTTTATCGTCCATACTTAGCGAAATGCTGATATTTGTTTTAGAACAATCACTGACAGGACTAGGATAATAAATTGGAGACAGAGAAACTGATGACAAGAAGACCAGTTAGAATGTAAAAAACAAAAACAAAAACAAAAACAAAAACTCACAGCAGGTATAAAAAGAACCAGAACGATGACAGTGACAGTAAAGGTAGGACAGAAAACTGAATAATGGATATTTGGAAGCTGTCACTGATGAGATCTGAGAGTTTACTAAATAGAAAGAGATGCAAGAGTCAAAGATTACTTGGAGAATTTTTCCTGGAATAGAGATACACTGAATTGTGATGATTTGTGAAAGGTTGTTTTTCTCCTACTGAATGTGAACAACCTGTCAACAGGTATGTCAGAAACTTGTACATCTTTCTTTCCTTATTTTGGAACTGAGAAAATATCTACCCTATAAGATAGCGGTGAAGATTTTTTTTTTAAAGTGTCAAAGCAAAACACTTAAGATTTAGCACTTTGAAAAAGAGTAATAAAACTTATCATTTCTGTTATTATTATTTTTTCTCTATTTTTAAAAACTTTTAGGCCTTAGGAATACCAGTTACATTATGGGGTGAGGGCCAGAATCTTGGAAAATTACAAAGTCATCAATTATATCAGTCTATAGGAACGCCACCTTTGGAGTTGTTCAAAGCCTATCTGTGAAGTCATACATAGTGACCCTATATTGGCCATTGCTTAGCTTTTATTATTTTGGCTTCAGGGGAGCTGCGGTTGCTGAGCCATGCTCTAAAAGCTATGCCTGTAGCAATAATTTTTATTATATGACACTTATTCTTTCTTCAACCCAAGCAACTGGGAAGAAAATTCCCTAGATATTGTTACCACAGTCAAATTCTTTTGATATTAAAATGCAATTATATAATAAAACAAACATTCTTATAATAATTCATTATAAGGCATACCTCAAAATTATACTGGATTAATAAAAGAATAGTTTCATGGAATACATTTTTTTTTTTAGAGAAGGACAGGAAGGAGGTAGGGGGAGACAGATGAGAAGCATCAACTTATAGTTGCTTTTTATTTTAGTTGTTCATTGGTTGCTTCTCATATGTGCATTGATGGGGTGAAGGGAGGCTCAAGTCAAGCTAGTGTCCCCTTGTTCAAGCCAGAAAACTTTAGGCTCAAGCCAGCAATCCAATATTCAAGCTGGCAAACCAGCACTCAAGCCAACGAGCTTGTGCTCAAGCTAGTGACCTTGGGGTTTCAAAATAGGGACCTCAGCATTCAGGATTCAGGATTGATGCTATATCCACCGCTCCACCGCTGGTCAGGCTGAGTCTTAATTTGAAAAAAAATTATTATGTACATTTAGAATTTGATAAGAAAGTATAATGAGCCAGTGTCTTTACAAAGCCTAAATTATTTGCTGATAATAAGTTTATGATGACATTAATTTAAGCAGCTGGGTCAGAGATTGGGGACTTCAATTTCAGGAACCTGATCAAAAGTATCTGCTTGGTTTCACCCAGCATTCCAGGCAGTATTTGTGGCTGCACATGCATAACCTGTGAGTAAAGATTACTTAAAAAAATAAAAATTCAGTAGTTCAATAATGGAATAAGCCACCATGCACAGTTGCATGCTATTTCATATGCAAAGGTAATATGATTACATTTCAGGAATACTGCAAATAAGTCATGTTTATATGAGAATGCACAGAAAAAAAAATGTGACTGAAGGAAGCATTTAGAACTTGCGGCTTACATACAATCTTACTAAAGAAAGCGGAGGAAAAAAAAAAAAAGGCCCTGGCCGGTTGGCTCAATGGTAGAGCGTCGGCCTGGCGTGCGGGGGACCCGGGTTCAATTCCCGGCCAGGGCACATAGGAGAAGTGCCCATTTGCTTCTCCATCCCCACTTCTTCCTCTCTGTCTCTCTCTTCCCCTCCCGCAGCCAAGGCTCCATTGGAGCAAAGATGGCCCGGGCGCTGGGGATGGCTCCTTGGCCTCTGCTTCCGGCGCTAGAGTGGCTCTGGTCGCGGGAGAGCGATGCCCCGGAGGGGCAGAGGGTCGCCCCCTGGTGGGCAGAGCATCGCCCCTGGTGGGCGTGCCGGGTGGATCAGTCGGGCGCATGCAGGAGTCTGTCTGGCTGTCTCTCCCCGTTTCCAGCTTCAGAAAAATACAAAAAAAAAAAAAAAAAGCAGAGGAAGAGAAGAAAATTTGGATAAAATAAACGACTTTGTAACAGAGGTAAAGAGGGAGAGAAAGGTCACCTATGGGAAAACAAATAACATTTAGGAATGATATATGGGCATTTAGGAGAAATGATGGGAGATATGATAGTTTTGTGACAATATAGTCATCCCTTACCATATCAGAGTTCACTTTTTGCCATCTCACTGTATCACAGATTTGTAAATTGTATATATCTAATTTTGTATCACAAATTTTTCGCTATATCGTGGGATTTTGCAGTATATAGGTACTTTCTTATATTTATTATTTTAATTATTTTTGCAGTAAAATAAGCATTTTCTAGCCTAAAAATTGAAAACAATATAAAATATTAAATAAACATTAAAAGAATATTAAATCAAAATAAAATAAGTAGTGTACAGCAGATGAGTAGACAACGACTCACACATATGGAAAACACAGCTATGGTTGCTTCCACTTGAGCTAGTTTGCTCATCTGAGATTGTACTCTGCACATTATTGGCTGATGAATGAGAGATGACCAATCAGAGCACTGTATTTACTTAGGTTTAAGAGTGTAGAAAGTGTTTAAGAGCACAGGAAGTTTTTATAAGAGTGTGGGAAAAGTTAATATCAGTGTTGGAGAGGTTTATAAGAGAGTGAGGAAGGTTTATAAAGCCTTAAAATATATATAAATAATAAAATAAATATAAGGTCGCTACTTTCCGGATTTTCGCTTATGGTGGGGGGTCTGTAACCTAACCCCTGCCATAGAGGAGGTACCATTGTATATTTTTAGGTGTGGTGTGGATACTTCTTATCTCCTGTGATCTGTGGCCAGTTTTTCTTGGTGTCTCTGAGGAAGGAGATTTATGAAAATTCAGTTCTTTTGAGGTACTTTTAGGCAGAAAAGAGATTTCAGCATCTCAAATGCCTTCTGTTCAAGATAATCTTTGTCACAATAAGAAATTTTGGGTTCCTTCAGCTGCCACTTTGTAAACTCCCAGGGGAAGCACTTTGAATGAAAAAGAGGTGCTGTAATAAATTATAAATTTTTAATTTGGCACGTCATGAGGGACAGTCATGGTCCAGTCCTATAACTTCTTCAGTGCAAGGTTTTTAACCCAGCCCTGTCCACTGTTCTTCACCATTTAGGTTATTACACCTTTGAAATGCTAACAGTAGTAGCACCCCTGAAAGTGTAGCTGTCCTCAAGAGAATATAGAATGTTGTTAACTGTTCTGTAATCCCATTCTCACCTTGCTCTCTCCCCCCTCCATGCAATCTTCCTTCAATTTTCTCCTTAATTTCAAATGCATAAAAGCAACTGCAAAGTGTCATTCTCTGAAGCATTAAAACTTACTTCTTGGCAGTTGTCAACAGTTTTGGCTAATAAACTATTAAAATTTTCTATAGGTTTGGGTATTTCTCATATCAACATTTACTTGGTGCAGTTAGCAAAATTCCAAAGTGATCGACCCAGGACCAACCTGTGCTCCCAACCCCAGCACTAGGTACAAGCAAGAGCCCACTTTTTCCCAACCAGATTCTTGCTCTACATCAGCTAAACTTCAGTAAGTTTTCTCCCAAATCCTGAGCCTCTTTGTGTTAAGTAGCAGGTCCATGACTTTATTTAAGCTATTCTTAGAAAATCTTTGAGGTGGATAAGGATTGAGACAACCCAGAGAATGCAGAAAAATAAAATAGGTTGCTGCTTTTAATTTTGTCTTTTTAATTGGAGTACTTATGGAGAACTTGAACAAAACTTCTGCTAGTTAAATGAGAAACTGAACTCTCTTTAGCTCTAAAAATAGAAAAGTCACTTGGCTTCCCTAACCTGGATAGCCATTGGGGCAACAATAGTTGTTGCAGATTCCTGAATCTGGACTGGCAGTGTTTGGTCTCACGAGGCACCCCACGGTACTGTAGCTAACTCTGGAGAAGCCACACGAGCCCCAGGGAGAAGAGCAAGGTACCTTAGAATGGGCTCACCCCAAAAGAAAGAGTCCCCTCCCATAGAAAAAATGTGATTCTAGCGGTATCTGGTAAGCTCTCACTGACGCTTGCTTGGGTATTCTTAGGTGACTAAAAATCTTGGTGGGGTTGATAATTTTTTTTTGTCTCTAGGACATAAAGCCATCCTATAAGGATATTCACAACATTCAGCTCATCTGGAGACATGCACATAAAGGATGGTTTTCAGATTCTATAAATCTCAAAGGAGAAACGAAAATCAACATGGGAAATCATGCCTCCAAGGCCAACAAGCCCCAGGATAGTCAGCCTCCCATTAATATTAAATTGTCTGAGATGAGGTTCCTTTGATATTTCTAAATTAACCTTACATGTGCACAATTAGGAAAAGCTGGCTATATTTTAATTGATTTCTTGAAGAATCAAAAAGAGGATTTAGATAACTAGATCAACTTATATGACACCGTAGAGGCTTCAATTCAATTCTTTGAGGTATGAAAATGGCTGTCCTGATTTTAAAATGGGGAAGGTCATTTGGAACTTGATTTGTCAAGGAAAGATATAAATTATAAATACCTCGAAAACAAAATTTGGATCCAACAGTTCTTTAGGTTTCTCTATATTTTGTGTGCGTGTGTATAGATACACAAATAATGTGTAAATGTGACATAATTTTCTATCATTGGATGATAACTTTAAAATTAATTTAAAGGCAAGGACTTGTAAGAACTGGGTATTCCAAAGTTCTCAGAAATACAAAAACTAACTCAAATGCTTTTAAAATTAATGTTTAGTAAATAAAAGTGTAAGTTTGTTGGTTTAAGTAGAACAGATGTGTCTTTCAAGTTATTGGCATTAAATATATATTTATATTTTACCTGTGTTTAAAAATAACGTCCATGTTACCTTCTAACTGGTTTTCTTTATGCCCAGTTAGAAGGTGATGAAAGACAATTGGACTTTGGGTGATGGGAATGCAGCATAAGCAAATGTCAAAATAACCTAGAGCTGTTTTCTCTGAACATATGTACCCTGATTTATCAATGTCACCCCATTAAATTAATAAAAAAAATATTAGCAAGCTGGATACAGCAATACGTTAACCCTTTGAGTAGTGGGTTATTTTTTCATGCTTGCTGACCCCCGGGAGTAAGTTTTTTCTCAAAAAATGAAATTAGTTCCTATTACAGTTTTATTAACTTAAAATTATATTTGTTTGATAACCAACTTATGAAAACAAAAAGAACATACATATGTCTCTTTTTAATGTTGCCTTACACATTTTTAAAATAAAAATTTTTGTACCATCGCAAAAAAAAACCCCAAAATGTCCATGTTAACAATTGACTTTGATTTGTATGAAATGTTTCTAAATGTTATAAAATGTTTCTATAAGTTCACTGGGCTAAAGAATGCTAATTGTTTACATTAGAATTTGAGGTTTTATCTGACCAGGTGGTGGCACAGTGTATAGAGCATCAGACTGGGATGCAGAGGACCCAGGTTCAAAACCCCAGTGTC
Organism: Saccopteryx bilineata; assembly: GCF_036850765.1. NCBI lineage: Eukaryota > Metazoa > Chordata > Mammalia > Chiroptera > Emballonuridae > Saccopteryx > Saccopteryx bilineata. Next base: position 47,538,155 of record NC_089502.1, read on the forward strand.
ACTAGATTGAGCACTGGTTCATCCAGTTTGAGCATAGCTCACCAGCTTGAACCTAAGGTCACTGGTTTAAACAAGGGGTCACTTGGTCTGCTGTAGCTGCCTCCCTCCTGGTCAAGGCACATATGAGAAAGCAATCAATGAACAACTAAGGTGCCACAATGAAGAATTGATGCTTCTCATTTCTCTCCCTTCCTGTCTGTCTGTCCCTATCTGTCCCTTTCTCTATCTCTCTCTTTCTGTGTCTGTCACAAAAAAATGAGGTTTTAAGGGAATATATACAAATTTTCTGTCTTCTAGAAAGGTCCCTCAAACACATCAAAGATTTTTTTAGTTAAATTCAAAAGAAAATATTGTAAAATAAATAATAAATTATACTGTATATAGTATGGGTAAACAATGGGTGTAAATTTAACAATTAATGAGTATATGGGAAGCTCAAGATGGCCACTTGGTTCTTCTCAGCTTCCTGGCAATACCATTTTTTAAAAATTTGCATTCATTTACAGAGGACTTTCTTGTTATGACAGTCTTGACACACGTCCTTTCAAGTTTATTACACTCACTCCTATAAAAAACTTTAAAAAATTGAGATGTAAGTGTTTCAGCTTACACCATTAGCATAGTACTTACAGGATACATGGGTGAACTAGTTTGGTTATACACTGTGGAAAAGTGCACAGCGCAGTGTATGAGTGAAGGAGTTGGTGTCTACCAGTCCACTTACCTATGCCATTTTAGACTGTTAAAAGCACAGTGTTCCAGGCTCTGGCTGGTTAGCTCAGTGTAGAGCATCAGCCTGGCATGTGAAAGTCCCGGGTTCAATTCCTGACTAGAGAGCACAGGAGAAGGGCCCATATGCTTCTCTACCCTTCCCCTTCTCCTTTCTCTCTATGTCTCTCTTCCCTTTCCACTACCAAGGCTCCATTGAAGCAAAGTTGGCTAGGGCACTGAGGACAGCTCCATGGCCTCTGCCTTAGGCATTAGAATGGCTCTGGCCGCAATGGAGCAACGCCCCAGATGGGCAGAGCATTGCCCCCTGGTGGGCATGCAGAGTAGTTCCCAGCAGGAGCATGCGGGAGTCTGTCTGACTGCCTCTCCGCTTCTCATTTCAGGAAAATACAAAAAAACAAAATAAAACAAACAAATAAAAAAAAAAAAGCACAATGTTCCATTTGTGTTAGGGTAGGGTATGTTTCAACTTACACCAAAAGTTGGGTTACATCACTGTCATAGAAACGGAACTGTGTTGATATCCATGGACCCCCTGAATGTATTATAGTACTTTGAAGGCAATCTTAAATTAGGTGGAAAATTCTTACAAGCTGTCATTATCAAAAGGAGACATCTTATACTATTGCCAAGTTTTTATAAAGTTCCTTCAAGATGTCGTATAGGTAACCATTTTCTTTTTACACAATGTTTCCAGGAGAACAAAAAACTTTAGATTTTGTTTATTGAAAAGAACGTCAAATAAAAGGTACTCTTTGACCTTGTTGGAAGGGATCTTATCAGGCACCTAATAATAAGTGAATATCTCCCCTTGTCTCTGTCTCTGACAGTTGTTTCTGAGTGGTTATTAAAGACTTACCTAGGAGGAGAAGCTACTGACATCAGAGGTAGAAAGATATTCCAAGACATGAACAAGGCCTGTATACCTACAAATTGATGTTTAACTCAGAAACCAATTGTTTGATTGTTTTTACCTATCTAATGATAATATTTATCATAATACTTATACTGATTCTTTGGGTTTTTCCTCAGAGTCCAACTGTTTATGACTATAATTATTTATAAGAGAACTGTTAATTCTCTTTTTATACCTTATGTAAAGGTAATAACACATATAGAAAAAAAATGAGACTGATGGCTAAACTCAGATTATAATAGCTCACAGGATATAAATAATCCAGTCTCTTTTTTGCTAAAGACCACACTACCTGATTGCTTTCCATTTATCCTCCCTTCCCCTTTTTTTTGGAAAAATTCAGCCTCAGTTCACATCCCATGGCTATGGTATTGCTCCATCCCTAATGGTTCAGCCTTTCAACAAGTCAATATGAATACTGAGACTTTCTAGAGCATGAGACCACACTATCCAACCAACCAAAAGGTTGGTCATCAATGCCATCTTTGAATTGATTTGTAACCCAAAGGGGAAATTGTGGACAAAAAGTGGTGCTGTAATAAATAATTCATTTTTAACTGGGAAGGTCATTGTGGGAAGTCATGTCCCAGATCTATAACTTCTTTTTTTTAATTTTTTAAAATTTATTCATTTTAGAGAGGAGAGGGAGAGACAGAGGGGGAGAGAGAGAGGAGAGACAGAGAGAGAGAAGGGGGGAGGAGCTAGAAGCATCAACTCCCATATGTGCCTTGACCAGGCAAGCCCAGGGTTTTGAACCGGGGACCTCAGCATTTCCAGGTCGATGCTTTATCCACTGTGCCACCACAGGTCAGGCTCAGATCTATAACTTCTTTAGTGAAGAGTTTTCAAGCCAGCCCTGTCCATTGTTCTTGTGCATCTAGGTTAACACATCACTGAAATTCCAGAAAAAAATGCTCCTCAAAGTTGTATCTACCTTCAAGAGAGAAAATAATATTGCTAACTATCCTATATAGATATAACTAGCCAATCTCTGCTTTGCTTTCTCTCACTTTCATGTAAACTTCCTTAAGTTTCCTCCTTAATTCCAAATGCAAAAAAGAAACTTCAAACTGCCATTCTCTAAAGCATTTGAGAGCTTCCTTTCTGACAACTGTTAAGAGTTTTGGTACAAATAAACTAAAAAAAATTCACTATAGTTTTGGACATTTTTATATCTACAGCATTCACAGAGAATATTATGTCAATTGTGTCCAGGAAATTGTGTAACACAGTAGCCATGTAAGCCCTTTGTATTCTCCCATTTATTGTGAAAAATAAGCCAAACTATGTATCCTAGCCTCATGATCTGGTGTCTTCAGCTTCACCTTGAACCATGTTTTCCCTCGCATGTTTTGTTCCAGCAATTCTGACCTCTCTGTGTACCTTGAATATACTAAGGTAATTTGTCACTTCATCTTTCTTGCACTAGCTATTCCTTCTGTCAGAAATGCTCTTCTCTCTGCTCATCACATTGTTGGATCCTTTTGTCATTCTGACTTCAGATAAATGTTACCTCTTCAGGTGGTCCTTCCCAACCCTTATTATTGCAGTCACTCTTTATTATTTTACTTATTATTTTTACTTTGCACATTGCTATCTGATCTATTTGCTTGTTTATATTTTTCCATTTCTTCTCCCACACACAATGTCGCTACTGAAGGCTGATTACAAGCACTCATCAGCATTAATCATAATGGCTGGCATATTGCAGAAACACAATATATATTTATTTATTCAATAAAGTTCATTTGCCAGGTAGAATATGACTTTTGATTATTAAGTTTTAAATTTTTTATTAAATTTTCATTATTTTCTCTGTAAACATAATCATTTAATAGCATCTTTTTCATGTTTTGTTTGCGTTTCCTCTCCTTTTGTGTTTTTACTTCAACTTTTTGTTTCTATATCTTGTTATTTCTTTCATTTATCTGTGTAAGCCTGTCTTTACTCTTGCTCTTCACCTTTGACTGGAAATAATATATGGCTTTTGATATTTTAAATATTTGTTCTTTAAAACAATATTTAGTATAACTTTTTAAGTAGACCAGAAGGGAATTGAGATAGAGAAGTTTATTATTTATAGGTCTTTGGGGAAGTATATATCATTGCTTCAAGAAGCCACATGGGGAGATCAGGTAACAGTGCAGGCAGAGAGAATGACAACACCTGGAGCACATGTCTTTATTAGGGTCTGTAGGTGGAGTGTTTTAAGGTTCCTGTATAAGGAGACATTAATCAACTCAAACCAAAAACAATGAAGTCTTTATAAGTACCATGGGGTCTTATCTAAGGGGCACAAATTGAGAAGGTTCTGAGAGGTGGGAGAGATTATTGCTCACAAGGGCGACTAGAAAAGTCATATCAAGAACTTATAGCCTGACTAAGCAGTGACACAGTGGATAGAACATTGTCCTGGGACGCTGATGACCGAAGTTTGAAACCCCAAGGTCGCCAGCTTGAACGTGGGCTCATCTAGCTTCAAGGCAGGTTCACTGGCTTGAGTGTGGGATCATAGTTATGACCCCATTGTCTCTGGCTTAAGCCCAAAGGTCACTGGCTTGAAGCCCAAGGTCACTGGCTTGAGCCCAAGGTCATTGTCTTGATCAAGGTGTCAATGACTCTTGGCTGGAGCCCCTTGGTCAAGCATATATGAGAAAGCAATCAATAAACAACAACAGTGCCACAACTATGAGTTGATGATTCTCATCTGTCTCTCTTCCTCTTTGTTCCTATCTTTCTCTCTTGCTTGAAAGAAAAAATAACTTACATTTACCTGGGACTCTGAGGGCTATTATTTAGTATGTGTTTTCAGACAGGACTATTGTCAGTTCAAGGTCCTGCAGGCCAACTGGCCAAACAAAATGAGTACTAAGACAGCGTAATTGAGGGACAGAATAGCTAAATTCTTGCTGGGAAGTCTCTCATGCCCAGAGTACTACTCTACAAATTGTGGGACATATATTGATGAATAAAGCACAAGTCATATCCTGAAGAGTTTACAACTGAGTAAAGAGGCAAACCATAACTATAAAGTAAGATTTAAAGACTAAAATAGTGAAAAATCTGCTGAATATAAGCTGAATATGAAGCTAATTTATGGAACAGAAAACATTGTTATTTAAAAATCTTTTAAAATATATTGCATTAATGGTTTGTTTGATCTTCGAGGATGAGAAAGCAAGTTGAATAAAAGTAGAATTTTTAAATACCTTATTTGATTTTTAATTTTGAAAACATAGAATATTTTGTATATAGTAGGATATTTTATGTGGCCTTATACTAAATTTCAGCTTCAATATAAGGAAGATAAAAAAAGAAAAAACAGGAGAAAAGAAGGAAATTTTTATTTTTTATCCTTGAGCTGATATACTAGTTAATGCTATAAAACTTAAGAGCTCTGTGGTATTTTCTGCATTTGCCTACCTTCCTTACTACCCAGAAATGATGCCATCTACATATAAATCCTCATAGTCAAGTCATGCTACACTGAGAAGTGTCACTTTCCACTTCAGAAAGCTCATTAATTTAGTATTCATGAGTAGCAGATGGTAAAGTGAGTTAGTTTATTAATAACAGAATTCAGGTCTGTAACCAAACCTGCAAGAAATTCACCTGCATTGCTGCTTCCCTCCCCCTTCCCCTCCACACCATCCGTGATCCTCCACATAATACAGTGTGTCCGTAAAGTCATGGTGCACTTTTTACCGGTCACAGGTAAGCAACAAAAAGACGATAGAAATGTGAAATCTGCACCAAATAAAAGGAAAACACTTCCAGTTTCATACCTCTTCAGTGCAGTTCAATGTGGGCTCATGCACAGATTTTTTAGGGCTCCTTAGGTAGCTATCCTGTATAGCCTCTATAGTCTCGTCACTGACTGATGGCCTACCAGAACGGGGTTTCTCCACCAAGCTGCCGGTTGACTTCAACTACTATGTAATGTTATTCCTATGTGGTGGTGCTTTGTTATAAACGCACCGATATTCACGTTGCACTTTGGTAACAGATTCAAATTTAGCGAGCCACAGAACACACTGAACTTTCCTCTGTACCGTCCACATCTTGACTGGCATGGCTGTGGGCTGCTCCTCTGTATAGATGGTGTTACGTCATCATCTGCACATGTGCACATGCTACCACATCATCCTACAGAAACTGGGAGGGTTTTCCTTTCATTTGGTGCAGACTTCACATTTCTATCATCTTTTGTTGCTTTCCTGTGACCGGTCAAAAGTGCACCATGACTTTATGGACACACTGTATATTATCATTTGGCTTGAATACATTATATACTTTAAGATCTAAGGACAAAAAATGGCAACTTACCAGTAAAAACAATCTTATCCTGGGATTGTGTGTCATAGGTATAGTTGGTTGTACTACCTGGGTAATCAATGCATTCATTACATTAGCGCTTTTCCCATTTTATCACCTTACAACCCCAGATTTTGAGAGAAAGAAAGAAAAGTGATTATTTGAAGTTATTTTTTCTGGGTGGCTCTATTACATAGGTTGACATAGAATAATTCAGTAAATAATGATGTTTCTTAAATAAAAGATTTTTCATTAATTCTATAATTACTAGAGATGGTATTTCTTTGAAGATACTTACCTACAAATAACACATTAGCGCCTGACCAGGTGGTGGCACAGTGGATAGAGCATTGGAGTGGGATGCAGAGGACCGAAGTTCGAGACTCCAAGGTCACCAGCTTGAACATGAGCTCATCTGGTTTGAGCAAGGCTCACCAGCTTGAGCCCAAAGTCACTGGCTCGAGCAAGCGGTCAATGCTTCAGCTGGAGCCTCCCAGTCAAGGCACATATGAGAAAGCAATCAATGAACAACTAAGGTGCCACAACAAAGAATTGATGTTTCTCATCTCTTTCCCTTCCTGTCTGTCTGTCCATATTTATTCCTCTCTCTGACTCTCTCTGCCTCTGTCACAAACAAACAAACAAAACACATTAGCTTTTTTAGTAGCTTATTCATTATTTACCTTTGGGGTTTTGGATTTTCCTTTTTACTCATCACAGAGCACAGCTGTGGCATGTAGCTGATTTTTCTTGGAACAAAGGGACTTTGTCTCTGACTCAATAGATGTTTGATGTTAGATAAAATTTTCTCAATATATAATCTAAACTACTTTTACAGATCTAGCTTGCTCAAGAAAGGCCGATATGAAAGTCTTGTGAGTTTAGCCTTGCTCTTGAAAATATCAATAAAATGTAATCTGTTTCATTCAGTGTTTGGAGTTGCCCCTACTATATTTATACAACCAGAGGATACAAAGATGTTCAAAGGTTCTTTTGGCAGTGACAATAGTAGCAAGTGTTAGACAGACAGATGGAATCAGACCAGACCCTGGTTTAGCAACTTTGGTACTTGAATTCTGGCTAAGAAGGAATTCAGAGTCAAGACTCCATAAAAGAAAGTTTACTTGAAAAGTCACACAGGTAGAAGTAGTGAGCTGTAGAAGAAATGGGCTCAAGAAACAAGTACAGAGGCAAAAGAAGGGGCCCACAGAACTCAGAGGAGAGAAAGGTAAAGGTAATACACCTGGGAAAAGAAGTAAGGAAGAAGGAAGGTGCAGGCATGCTCCCACAAGGGAGACCACACTGGGTCCTCGGTCCTAAAAGCTTTGAAAGGTGAAGACTTTAGGGTGGATGCCAAGGGAAGATCTCAATAGAATAGTTATCAGCTTTCTAGGTGTGTCGTTTCAGGATGGTGGTCTTCACTGATTGGTCGGTGCCAATTCAGGGGTTCATTCATCAGTGCAGCTAGTCTTCATGTCACCAATGGCATTGCTTGGCTGGTTTTGCTGCTTTCCTGGACCTGGAGCTAAAACAAAACCGAGTCCTAGGTGTCATCTTTAGGGGTTAATGCTTAAAGGAGTGGTTGTGCAAAAGCCCCCATGAAAATGACATGAGGCCACTCTTTTGGCCCCTTGTTCATCCCTCACAGGGGTGTACCACATGACTAGCAATGTGGTAGGGGAGGTAAGGTCAGGGGAAAGTTTGAACTGCATGACTAGTGATATGAAAAGTCGGAGAATCTAAACTGCATGATCAGCTATATGCTAGGGGAGGAAAGGTTGCCCTGGGGGTGAGTTCCTTGTTTTTCCAGATTTGCCCATTGCTAGAAACTCTGGATTTTTTGCCCTGGTGAACTTCTGTACGTGGCCCATTCTCATTGCTATGCTCAAGTATGTCTAACTGCATATCACAGTTACTCTGAGGAAAAAGCTGACTTAGGCTTTTGGGGATGATTTTGTCACAATTCCAAAGCAACCCTGAACCTACACACTTATAGTTTTATTTATTTTTTTTATTTTAAAGGCAGTAATGGCCTGGTCTGTAGTTATGCAGTGTTGACCTGAAGTGCTATGGTCACTGATTTGAAGCCCTGGGCTTGCCCACTCAACAGGGATACAATAAGCAATCAATGTTCACCTAAAGTGAAACAGCTATGAGTTGAGACTTCTCATTCCTGCCACAATATTGATTTATTGTAAAAATCAATAAAATAAAAATAGTCTTTATGTCTTCAGTCATGTGACTCTAATGTAATTTAGAATTAAATTGTAATGAAACTGAAACAACTAAAATTGACATTACCCCTCCAAAAGAGAACAGTTAAATGACTTTATTTTTTGCAGAATGAATGATTTATTTAACTCTGAACCTGCAAATTAGAAGAAAATTGGGTAGCCTACATATCCTCAGTATTTTATACCTTTCTGCATGTAAAAATTTAGGGATTTTATTATCACTCATAATGAACTGTTTCTGTGCATAGGTGAATAAGCATTCATCTAAAGGGTGTAAGCAAAGCAACACCATATAACTACAACTAACCTAAGAATTGCTCCCTGTCCGGACACCACAGTCTCTGAGCAATGGGATTAAAAACATTTACTGGTATGGTTACTTTTCTAAAATGATGAATAAATGTGTGAATATAAGTGCACTGTGTCCAGTATGTCACTATTTAAATTAAATTGTTACCTCTTGACCAGGCAGTAGTACAGTAGATAGAGCATTAGCTTGGAACAGTGAGAACTGAGGTTTGAAACCTCAAAATTGCCAGCTAGACTCATCCAGGCTTGATGCAGGATCACCAGCTTGAGCACAGGGTTACTGGCTTGAGTGAGGGATCATAGACATGATGCCATGTTTTCTAGTTTGAGTCCAAAGGTCGCTGGCTTGAACAAGGGGTAACTGGCTTGGCTAAAGTTCCCCCAGTCAAAGTACATATGAGACACAATCAAAGAACAACTAAGGTGCCACAGCTATGAGTTGATACTTCTCATCTCTCGCCTTTCCTGTCTGTCTGTCTGTCCCTGTCTGTCTCTCTGTCTCTGTTTCTAAATAAATAAATAAATAAATAAATAAATAACATTGTTACCTGGTAGGGCATGATTTCTTTGTCTTCCATTAGCTGTATTTCTGTTTATTTTATTTTATTTTAAATTAGAGTTGAACATTATTAGCTTTGTGGGCCCCAAAAGTCTAATATCGATTGGGAAACAATAGTAGAAAAAATTTAAATGAGGTGAATAGAAAGTATTGGCAGTCTCGGAAGTTAAGCAGGGTCGGGCCTGGTTAGTACTTGGATGGGAGTATTGGCAGTAAGATTTAGTGTCCTTAAAGTAGTACTGAGGAAACTGGCAATTCTCACTAGTGAAGGTAATCCTTGGTGTCTCAAGTTTTTCTTAAAGTGAAGAAGTAGCTGAGTGTCATACTTAAAGTCACAAGAGAGAAAGGACAATATCAAATTCTAGATAAGCCTGACCTGTGGTGGTGCAGTGGATAAAGCGTCAACCTGGAAATGCTGAGGTTGCCGGTTCAAAACCCTGGGCTTGTCTGGTCAAGGCACATATGGGAGTTGATGCTTCCTGCTCCTCCCCCCTTCTCTCTCTCTCTCTCTCTCTCTCTCTCTCTCTCTCTCCGTTCTATAATGAATAAATAAAATCTTTAAAAAATTCTAGATAAGCCACTCTCTGAAGGTGTTGACTAGAGTGAACATTTACATGGGGTAACATTTGTGAACAATTTGGGGATAAAATAAGTTCATAGTCAGGAGAATTATGAGTATGTTAAGAGAACATACTTTTTTCCTTTCTTTTTTAGGCCTGACCTGTGGTGGCGCAGTGGATAAAGCGTCAACCTGGAAATGCTGAGGTTGCTGGTTCAAAACCCTGTGCTTGCCTGGTCAGGGCACATATGGGAGTTGATGCTTCCTGCTCCTCCCCCCTTCTCTCTCTCTCTCTCTCTCTCTCTCTCTCCCTCTCTCCTCTCTATAATGAATAAATAAAATCTTTAAAAAATTGTGACAGACTATATTTTTAGAACCACTTTGAATTTACATAAAAATTTAGCAGATAGTACAAAGAATTATTTTATGTTGCCTCAGCCACCAATTTGTATAGAATTTTGCCTCTTATTATTGTCTTAAATTAATATGGTATATATGTTAATAATAATGAACTGATACTGATATATTATTATTAACTAAAGTCTATACCCCATTTTGATTTACCTAGTTTTTACCTGATGTCCTCTCTCTGCCCCAGGATTCCCTCCAGGACACAAAATTACCTTTGATTTTCATATTTCCTTAGGTTTCTCTGGGCTTTGACGTCATCTCAGACTGTTCTTGTTGCTGATTTTGACAGGAGTACAGGTAATAATAATTATCTCCTTGACCAAACCTTAGTCAAGCTCTTCTGAACCATCTTCTCTGCTCAGCCTCAACCTTAGCCACCATTTTTCCTGTGACCGCATAGCCCACTTTTAGCAAGAATCTTACTACATCTGTTCAGAGAGAATATTCTACCCTTGATGTTTAACCACCATGGCCTGTTTACAGCACGAATCCTGGTAAGTAAATTTAATAAGAATTTTTTTACTCTTGATGACTCCTTAGTATTTATTTTTGTTTCTTGACCTTTTAATTCTGCTCATCGGTTATAAATCCTTAGCTGTCTTTATTGTATTCAGCGTTCAGTCAGCCTCTCTTTCCCCTATTGCCAGAGCCCTTGACATCTATTGCAATAATCTTGAATCAAGTTTTTCTGACTGTCATAACATGTGTCTGAGTGCACTTTTCTTTAACGTTGTTTGGGAAAATTGTAGGGTACTCTACTACTGGGATTTGTCTGATGTTTTTCTCATGATTATACGATGTTATGGGTTTAGAAGAGGAAGATCACAGAGGTAAAGTACAATTTTCACCTCATCATATCCAGGTATACACTATCAACTTGATTTATTATTGTTGCTCTTGATTTGATCATCTGACTGAAGTAGTATTTGTCAGATTTCTCCCCTGTAAAATTATGTTCATCCCCTTGAAATACTGTATATTTGGAAGGAGGTCACTATGTGAAGCCCACACAAAGGAATGGGGACTTATGTTCTACTTCCTTAAAGGTAGAGTACCCGCATAAATTATATATTTGGAATCTTTCCAAATGATGGTTTAACTCCTTTCCTCATTTATTAATTTATTTAATCATTCATGTATATCAGTTTAAACTCATATATATTTACTTTATATAACGTATTACTGTAATCCAATACTGCTTTATTTATTTGGTTGCTTAAATTATTTCAGACTTGGCCATTTGGAATTTTTTCAGTTGGCTTCCATTTTACCTTGACATGTCTCCATCAATGTCATTTTTGTTTTTTTTTGTTTTTAACTTTCTTATTCTCAGTTATTACAAAATACTCCAGGTTTTTCTCATATATTTCCTGCCTCAATTATTTATCAGCCATTTCTCAAAGGAACCCCAGCTCCTTGATATTAGAAATCAAGATCTGGCCCCTACTTTTGCTTATTGCTGCTTGAATTACTATTTTGTTTAATCTCTCTGCTGACAGAGCAAATGAATATGTATGTGTTCAACAAACACATGTAAATACACATATCTATACACATATGTCTCTAACTGCCTATAACTAGATTATTTATTTATTTTTAGTGAGAGAAAGAGAAGGAGAGAGAGGGACAGACTGTGACAGACAGGAAGAGAGAGAGATGAGAAACATCTACTCATAGTTGCAGCACCTTAGTTGTTCACTGATTGCATTCTCATATGTGCCTTGACTTGGGGCCTCCAGCTGAGCCAGTGACCCCTTGCTCAAGCTAGCGACCTTGGCCTCAACCCAGCAACTACAGTGTCATGTCTATGATCCCATGCTCAAGTCAGCGACCCTATGCTCAAGCTAGATGAGCTGACACTCAAGCTGGAGACCTCAGGGTTTCAAACTTAGGTACTTAGCATCCCAGGCCAAAGCTCTATCCACAGTGCAATAGTCTGATCAGATCACCTATATATGTTTTAAGTTAAACACATGTTCTTATTCATGTCTCTTACACATTCATTACCATATGGATAATTTTAGCCTGTTCTCTTTGCTCTTATGTAACCTTCCACTACAATAGTGAGATATCTGACTTCTACCATCTGCTACTCATTTACATAGTTGTTCAATTTCAGTATAAATGCATAGCAGTATCAAAATTGTTAACTGGAACTCCAAGGGGAAATAAAAGTATCAACAAGAGTAAAGTGTTTATGAGCCATTCCTTTTGCCTTTAGCCTTACAGACACCATTTGTTTCCTTTGTTACTTAAGTCAACACCTTCTTTCACTCGCTTCACTGAGATTGCTTTAGGCATGTGTAATACTGCTAGATTTTCTTGTTAGAGTCTGCATTCTTTCCTGGGATCCCCTGACCTTTTAAATTATTTCTTTTACATTTGCATACAATTAAGGTTTACTATATGTACTTTATGTACTTTTTTTTATAGATCTGACCATCCATGATGTCACATATTCACTAAGACAATGCTATAAAAAATATTTTCACTGTCCTAAAATTTCTTTGTTTTTTTTTTATCTATACATTCTTTTACCTGTCCCTTTCCCTTGTTTTCAGTTTTTGCTTGACACAAAATGTCATATAATTAGAATCCTCAAATATATAGTATTTTAAGTTTGGCTTTTCTAACCTAACACTATGCATTTAAAATTTCTCCATGTGTTTTGTTCCCTTATAGTTCATTTTTTTTATTTTTTTAGTGAGAGAGACAGAGAGAGGAAGAGATAGGGACAGACAGACAGGAAGGGAGTGAGATGAGAAGAACCTTTGTTGTGGTTCTTTAGTTGTTCATTGATTACTTTCTCATATGTGCCTTGGCCGGGGAGCTAGAGCTAAACCAGTGACTCCTTGCTGAAGCCAGCGACCTTGGACTCAAACCAACAACCTTATGCTTCATAACAGCAACCATGGAGTCATACTTATGACCCCATGCTCAAGCCAGTGACTCTGAACTAAAGCTGGTGACCCTACACTCAAGCCAGATGAGCCCGTGCTCTAGCTGGATGAGCCTGCACTCTAGCTGGATGAGCCCACACTCAAGCAGGCAACCTAGAGGTTTCGAAGTTGGGTCCTCTGAATCCCAGGCTGACACTCTATCCACTGCACCACTGCCTGGTCAGACTTTTCTTATTTTTTTTATCTTTTTTTAAAAAATCACCAAATGGCACTTCATTATATAGATATATCACAATCTGTTTATTCATTCACCCGTCAGAGGACGTCTTAGTTGCTTTGCGATTTTGGCAATTATAAATAAAGTTACTATAAATATTTGTTTGCAGGTTTTTGTATGAACATAAATTTTCAACCAAATTGTGTAAATACTTCAGAGCACAACTGCTGAATCATATGGTAGGGATATTTTTAACTTAGTGAGAAACAGCTAAATTGTCTTCAAAACTAGCAGTGCTATTTTGTATTTCCACCTGCAATAATGAAAGAATTGCTATTTCTCATCTTTTCCAGCCTTTTATATTCTCAATTTTTAGTATTTTACCTTTTCATATACCTAAAGCAGTATACAGTGTTATCTCATTTTTTAAATACGCAATTTTCTAATTATATATAATTTGAACATCTTTTTTATATGTTTATTTGCCAATTTTCTTTCACAACATATCTGCTCCTATTATTTGTCCAGTTTTTAATTGGGTTGCTTCTAATTGTTGAGTTACAAAGAGTTTCTTTATATACTTGGGTCCCATGTACTTCATCAGGAAAATATTTTGCAAATATGTAGTTTTCCAATATTTGCCTTCTCTTTTTAATGTGTTAACAGTATAAATTGTAGAGCAGATTTTTAAAATTTTCATAGAGTCAAATATACATTTTTTATTCATAGATCATGCTTTTCATGTTATATATAAAAACTTATTTCAAACCTGAGATCACTTAGTTTTTCTCTTATCTTAGTGTGTGTGTGTGTGTGTGTGTGTGTGTCAGAGAAAGAGAGGGACAGGTAGGGACAGAAAGACAGGAAGGAAGAGAGATGAGAAGCATCAATTCTTTGTTGCGGCACCTTAATTATTCATTGATTGCTTTCTCATATGTGCCTCGACCAGGGGGGCTACAGCAGACCAAGTGACCCCTTGCTAAAGCCAGCAATCTTGGGCTCAAGCTGGTAAGCCTTGCTCAAACCCGAAGAGCCTGCACTCAAGCTGGTAACCTTGAGGTCTCAGACCTGGGTCCTCCACATCCCAGTCTGACGCTCTATCCACTGCATCACCATCTGGTCAGGCTGTTATGTTATTTATGTTTTACAATTTTACATTTCACATTTAGGTCTGTAAGAAATTATGAGTTAATTTTATGAAAGGCATAGATTAGCATCTATTCTTTCACAAATTCTATGCCACCTCGATTTTGATAGTCTTGAAATGAGGTGTATCACCTTAATTTTGATTCTGTTTCTTTACTATTTTGTTGAGTAGTCTGGGTCTTTTACCTAACCATATAACCTTTAATATTACTGTCACATTACTCAAAATATATATTGTTGATTGCTAGAGTTTTGTTTGCCATGATTTTGAGTATTTAGATCAATTTGAGAACAACGGAAATCTAAAAAATAGTGAGTCTTCAAAATGATGGATATAAAATATCACTCAACTTATTTAGATTATTTTTCAACAGAGTTTGGTAGTTTTCTACATACAGATACTGTATATATTTTGTTAAATATAAACTTAGGTGTTTAATTTTTTAAGTTCTAATATAAATGATACTGTTTTAACTTCCAATTGTTTATTGTTGATATAAAAAGTCAACTTTTGTGTAGTAACATTATATCCTATGACATTGCTATCATTTCTTATATTTTATGATTTATTTTCTTTCCTTTTTTTTTCCTTTCATTTTCTTAATAATACTGCTGTCTTGCTTCTTTGTTCTTTTTCTTGGTGAGCCTGGTTAGAAGTTAATAAAATTGTAATGATATTTTCCAATAATTAGTTTTAGGTTTTACATTATTCTTGATTGTTTTTCTTTTTTCTTATTTCATTTATTTACACACTAATTTTTGTCATTTGTTCACTTTCACTTGCTTCACACTAATTTTTTTCTTCTCTCTCTGGTGTTTTTTTTTTTTGTTTGTTTGTTTTTTTTGTATTTTTCCGAAGCTGGAAACGGGAAGAGACACTAATGAAGCCCTGCTTTCTGTGCCAGGATGGTATTGACCATGTACACAAACAATTACAAACTAGCTCTTATCTGTCATTACTTTCTTCATCAAATTTCTTCGTACAATTTGCCACACCCCTAGAAGCTCAGTCTCTCTCTTTTGTATTGTCATTTCTTGACAAAATCAGTTTCTAAATTCCTATCTAAAGCCATAATCTAATCATCCTTTGTGCTTCTCATCACTTTCCTCCTGTGTACATGTATAATGCACATGTTAAGACAATTGTTTTCTACTTAAATTTGTCTTTTGTCAGTTAAATCTGCAGGGCCCCAGCCAGTAAACCTCAAATGGGTAGAGAAAAATAATTTTCCTTTCCTCTTTTATACAATCTTCTGTCCAGTTTTTCCTTCTTAGATTTTATTTACCCAAGTTGAAATAAAGTAACACATTTTAATTCTTGTGTATATTGGGAGTAATATATATTTTATGTGTATCGGACGCTGATATTTTATATGTATAAAAATCACACATTAAAAATGGCAGAAAAAATTGTATTCATAATCCTCTTTTGGTTCTTACCCTTCTGTGATAGTAGGTAACTTTATAGCTTCCACAGCACTGCTGCTGCTGCTCGTTATTATTTCTTGTTTCTCAAAATAATGAAGACCTTGAGGTTACATTATAAACAGGAATGTTGTAATGACATTGACACAGTTATAACTGCTTCAGAAGGAAATTAGCACCACAAACTATTGAATGCTTTCTTAAAAAAAAGAAAAACAAAAAAATACCTTTTTAAGACCATTATAATACACCTAAATTGTCAAAACAATGCCAGTTTTTTTCTTTCATGACATCACATAGAGGTTTAATGTTGCATCTTTTTACACCAGAAAATTCAGTAAGCCTGACCAGGTTGTGGCGTAGTAGATAGAGCGTTGGACTAGAATGTGGAGGACCCAGGTTCGGGACCCCGAGGTCGCCAGCTTGAGCGCAGGCTCATCTGGTTTGAGTAAAAAGCTCACCAGCTTGGGCCCAGGGTCGTTGGCTCCAGCAAGGGTTTACTCCGTCATCTGAAGGCCCCCGGTCAAGGCACATATGAGAAAGCAGTCAATGAACAACTAAGAAGTCGCAACGCGCTACGAAAAACTAATGATTGATGCTTCTCATCTCTCCATTCCTCTCTGTCTATCCCTGTCTATCCTTGTCTCTGACTCTCTCTCTGTCTCTGTAAAAAAAAAAAAAAAATTCAGTAAAAAAATATTTTCTTAGTTGCTTTCAAAGAAGAGCTGTTTGATGAAATATATATATGTGTGTGTGTGAGGGTTGCTTATTTTATAGGAGTAGTATGTCTTGTGCAGTTCTTCAAAAATAATATCTGTTATAACTAGTCACTAACTAATGGCGGAGTACTTTCATTTGCAATGAAACAAAAAAGGCTTGGCTTTTCAAGATGCAGTATTTTGAAGGTGATTTTGATAAATTTGTTTTTCACAGTCCTATAACATTGTATTAACAAAACTAACATTAGAGACTCTAATGTATTTGAACTGACATTGCCAATAAGCGCTGAATAAGAAAATAATAGCTTTTAAAGTAATACATTAGATAAATTAATTTTTCAGCAACTTAATTTTCCAGTAGGTAGAATTTTGCTTTCCTATTGACAAAGCCAGAGCGCTTCCACGTGAACACCCTGGACCAATTTACCACACATTTAGGTCTAGAATATCTGCTAAAATTTTGTCTGCAAACAATTGCTTGTCATTTGTGGTTCCTCAAGTCACTGTAAAATATCACAGTGCCAATAAAAAGTATAATTTTGTAATATTTTAATAAGTTGAGGAGCTAAAAATATTATTATAATAAATACTTTATTTTGTAATGAATACTGTGTCAAAATTTTCCTTTTTATTTAAGAAAAACTTAAAATGCTGGGAGGTACATAATAAATAAATCACATTTTCATATAAGTACCATTTAACATAAAAAAAGAAGCCACCGCCCTAGCCGGATGGTTCAGTTGGTTGGTGCATGGACCGAAAAGCAGAGGTTGACAGTTCGATCCCCAGTCAGGACACATACAGAAACAGATGTCCCTGTCTCTCTCCTGCTCCCTTTCTCTCAAAAATCAATAAAATAAATATTTAAAAAATATATTAAAAGGAAGCAGCTGGTGTTCAGGTATACATAGATGGGGGAAATGGTCTTACATCCTCACATGTCTGAATAAAGTCTAACAGTTACTTCATTAAAACTTTTTTATGCTATTGATAAAACATTCCACTTTAGAATTACAATGTTTAGTGCCTGATCTGCAATGGTGCAATGTATAAAGTGTTTAGTTGGAATGTTGAGGTTTCCAGTTCGAAACCCCGGGCTTGCCT
The DNA here is from genome assembly GCF_036850765.1 of Saccopteryx bilineata. NCBI lineage: Eukaryota > Metazoa > Chordata > Mammalia > Chiroptera > Emballonuridae > Saccopteryx > Saccopteryx bilineata. The sequence goes on from NC_089502.1 coordinate 47,555,697, forward strand.
GGTAAAGGCACATATAGGAGTTGATGCTTCCTCCTCCTCCTCCCTCTCTCTCCCCCACCCCATATCTAAAATATATAAATACAATATTTAAAAAAAAGACAAAAAACTTACAATGTTTAAAAATGTATTTTTAAATGAGATCTGCCTATCTCTAAACCTGCAATGTCAATTATTTAAAATTGACGTATACACTAAGATACAGGGCCAAGTATTCCAGATAGGCTAATCTCTTCATTGTTTTAGTACAATTAGTTGAGACTCTTGAAGCAAATCATAATTTAGAATTGAAAAAGTAAATCAGGTGTCCTGCTATATTTTCAAATCTTATGAGCATAAATTCTAACAGTTCCCAATATTTAAGGGGTCATAGGCCTTTATCACAGATCATTTGTATTGATGTCACCTGAGGTATCATAATCACGGCATCTGTTCCTAAGTAATGTTGCCTAAAGATGGCAATAGAAAGCATATACCATGGTCACTACAGTGATAGACACATAGTGGGTTTAGAATCAAGTGTTTCTGAATGGAGAAGAGATTGCTTCTCTCAGCTCCGGATATTTCAGGCTTGTATTACTAACTTCTTAACTCAGTATCACCAGGTATGCTTGTTAAAATGCTGATTTCTGAATGTTATCTCAAAAAAAACTGAATCTAAGTATGTGGTATATAGCCTAAAAACAAGCAGGTTAAGAATTCCCCTTAGGGTTTTCTTTTTTCTCTTCTTTTCCTTTTTCTTTCTTTTTTTGACAGAGACAGAGTGTCATAGAGACAGACAGATAGGGACAGATAGACAGGAAGGGAGAGAGATGAGAAGCATCAATTTTTCTTTGTGGCACCTTAGTTGTTCATTGACTGCTTCTCATATGTGCCTTGACCATGGGGCTACAGCAGACTGAGTGACCCCTTGCTCAAGCCAGCAACCTTGGGCCCAAGCTGGTGAGCTTTGCTCAAACCAGATAAACCCGCACTCAAGCTGACAACCTTGAGGTCTCAAACCTGTGTCCTCTGAGTCCCAGTCTGACGCTCTGTCCATGTTGCCACCACCTGGTCAGGACCCTGAGGGTTTTCTGATGTTATATTTTCATTGTGAAGCACCTTTGCTCTAAAGCAGCAGTGAGAACCTGAACAGGTGGTGACACAGTGGATAGAGTGCCTGACTGGGACACAAAGGACCCAGGTTTGAAACCCCAAGGTCACCTGTGAAATGTAGAAACATCGTATCCCTGACCATAGAACGAGTTTTTCAAGACTTGCAGATGAGTAAGTGGAAAGAGTTCTGTAAAGGCCATAAATGTTCATTTTTGTCTAGATTCCGGAAAGCCCTCAGGATGCTGCTTTAACAACCTCTGTAAAAGGCCAAGATAACCAAGCATATTCTTTTGCTTTTTGTAAAATACTTCACTGAGCACAGACTCCCTAGATTGTCCCAATGATAACAGAAAGCCTGTTTTGCTTCTGGAAAACTGCTTGGGCTGGGTGCTCACTTCTTTAGGCTTATAAAAGCAAACCCTTAAATTCGTTTGGGGCCACGAGTTCTTTAGGATGTTAATCCACTCATGATCGCCAGCATTAAATTAAAGACTCCTTAATTTGGCTACTTAATTGTATGGCAAGCCTCTGTTTCCTCGCTGTTCAGATATAACAGCCTGCTTGAGCACGGGCTCACCTGGTTGAGTGCAGTGTTGCTGACTTGAGCATGGTATCATAGACAAGACTCCATGATCACTGGCTTGCAGCCCACGGGCCCTGTACTGAGCACAAGGCCATTGGCCCTCAGTCTCTCTTTCTCTCTCTCTGTCTCTGTCACAAAAATAAATAAATAAATAAATAAATAAAGCAGAAGTGAGAGAAACACTGAGACGATCAAGTGAGGCTTTAATCCAAAAACAGGTTTTCTATTTAAGATATAATTCAAGTTCACTATTATTGGATATCATAGAATGGGTCAATATAATAACATAATAAGACACAAAATAATCTACCTGACTCTCTCTGTACAAGAAAATTTATTCTAGCTACCCTGGAAATCAAAATCCTACCTGTGTTCATTAGGCAAGGGTTTCTCGTTACATATATCTCAAGGTAGTGAAAGAATTAGTGGAGAAAAATTAATCTACACAATGGAATAAAAAAGTTAAATAATTAATTATATAGTTTTCTTTAGGATAATTTTTACAAGAAATAATTAGTGTTAGATAATGTGTTTATGATAATAATTTCCCATTTTACCGCTCTAAAAAAATATGGTAACACATAGCCCAGTGTAGTTAAGAGAACTTGTCTTGTCCTAATGTATTATGAATTACTCATCTAATATTTTCTAGTGCAGCCAATTTTATTCTTCACAATCCCTTCCATGTCTCAGTTTGCTTATTACTATTAAAAATTACTATTTCTTTATTCACTATTCAAAATTCACTTCACACTAAGTATGTATATCAACTGCATACATAAGAGCTGTCTCATTTACATTTCCTTACAAAAATTCCTATCATCACATTTTTTCTTTCTGTTAAGATATGCAACTTTCCGCCTCTTTCTAAGAAGTTTTATGCCTTTTACATCTGTTCTGACTTCCACCCATGTTGTAGCAGTGAAGGTTATTAAAAATCTTATTCTTTTTGGCTAAAATGATGATGATGTTGAAAATAATGTAAGACCAAAGGTGAAAAAGATTTCCCAGTTTTAAAAAAATAGCACAGTTGCCATGATACTGCCTATTTAGCATAATACTGTGAAAAAATCTTATTCCTATAACCCCTATGGAGTTTTAATGTTTAATTGTTTTTTTCTACTGAAATGTTGTATGTTGTCAGTCCAAAGTTTCTGTGCTCAACACATCCAAACACAATCACTCAAAATGTCAGAGTTTGGAGTAAGGAAAGTTTTATTGATTGAGAAGTTGCCAACTGAGATGATAGAAGCCTCAGTGGTTCCTCAAATTCATCTTAAGAAAGTACAGGCCCTGGCCAGTTGGCTCAGCGGTAGAGCGTCGGCCTGGCGTGCGGGGGACCCGGGTTCGATTTCCGGCCAGGGCACATAGGAGAAGCGCCCATTTGCTTCTCCACCCCCACCGCCTCCTTCTTCTCTGTCTCTCTCTTCCCCTCCCGCAGCCAAGACTCCATTGGAGCAAAGATGGCCCGGGCGCTGGGGATGGCTCCTTGGCCTCTGCCCCAGGCGCTAGAGTGGCTCTGGTCACGGCAGAGCGACGCCCCCTGGTGGGCAGAGCATCGCCCCTGGTGGGCGTGCCGGGTGGATCCCGGTCGGGTGCATGCGGGAGTCTATCTGACTGTCTCTCCCCATTTCCAGCTTCAGAAAAATACAAAAAAAAAAAAAAAAAAAAAAAAAAAAAAAGAAAGTAGTACAGAGTTCAGGCTTCTTTTATGTCAAGGGAAAGGAGAATGAAAGGAACTGTTTTTGTAAAACTGAAGCTGCAAGCAGAGTTCTTCTAATGATTAGTATGTCTGTATGCAGGACAAGGCAAGAGCCAGTAGCATGAAGGGAACAGGAACAACACAGTCTTAAACAAGATGGAGTCAGAAAGACAGAGCATTTTACTCTTTTACAAGCAGAGATAACAACTGCGCATGAATCAAGTAATAAATAGGCTAAGGTTGGAAATCAAGTAGTGATAGGTTATTGGATGCTAAACAAAAAAGTCTAGAAGCCAAATACTGAGACATAGAATTCAGTGAACAACCACAACCAATTTAAGGGTTTGGTTTAAAACTAAGGCACAGATTATATGCTTCAGGGTTTCCTGAACATATCTATATAAACTTAACCAAACATTAGGAAATGGCCGAGATTGAAATGAATATAATAATCACAGATAATTCTTTTTTCTTTTTATAGTAACTAATTCTTTTTTAATGTTTCTTTTATTGATTTTAGAGACAGAGGAAGGGAGAGAGAGGGAAAGAGAGACAGGAACATTAATTTGTTCATGTATGTTCCCTAACCGGGGATTGAACCGGCAAACTGTGCTTCAGGACAGTGCTCCAACCAATCAAACTATCCAACCAAGGATATAGTAGATATTTCTTAATAATAATTGTGGCTAGGAAACAAAAATAGCTGTATTATCTTTGCAATGGGCTACTTAAACCTGATTTTATTATATTAATAATTTTATTTCTGGGATTTTGTTATTGGCAGTTGTATTACCAACCAGAACTGAAGTCCAGTCATTTCATAGGTGTCAGCCAAAAGTACACTCCAAGTTGATTTTGTTAGTAGAAATATCATTGCAAAATAGCAAGCAAAAAACACACAACGAATTATTCCTGAGTCAGTGCTTCCCAAGAACAAAGAACAGTACAGTATTATAGGGCTAGTTGCTTATATCATATTGTGTTGAGGTATGTTCGGGGTGAGCATGCTCAGTAAGTGAACATGGTTACACATGCATTGCATGTACAGAAAAGGTCAAATAAGTCCCACCTTAGGTAGAGATTTTAATGTTATAATGAGAGTACAAAGAAAAACCTTTATACTGAGGTTACTGAAGTGTTATTTGGTCAGTTTCAACTGGGCTGGTGTGTTTTCTTAAGAGCTTCCTTGTCCTTACCTCTGGCCCTGAAGAAAAATATTTCAGATAAGCATTGTTAGAGTACAGTCAATCAAAGAAGCTTATCAAATATATAAGTACCGTTAATTACATAGGTTTTCTCTTAGTTCTTAACTTTTCCATACAAGTTAAGTGGGTGACAGTTTAATATTGTGATTTATAATAAGGAGTATGTATTTGGTTTTTCTTCCTGTTTCTAACACAATGGTTAGAACCTTTGGAACTTCCTGTGATAAGAGCCATAATGGTTTTTCCTGTTATGTGTATAAGGTGACTGCTGACCTGCACTTAAGGATGAGGACTGGTTACCAGGGGAACCAACCATGTGATTAGAAGGTTGGTCTTTTTAGTCTTACCTCCATGACCGCTAAGGGGGGAAGATAAACTAGAGGTTGAATTTAACTACAACAGCCAACAATTTTAATCAATTCACCCTTATAATAAAGCCTCCATAAAAACCTCAAGAAAGATATGGTTTGGAGACCTTATGGGTTGGCAGGAATTCGGGGAAAGTAGAGCACTCTGAGAGTGTATAAAGCTCAGCACACTTTCCCATACCTTGCCTTGTGCATGTCTTCCATATGGCTGTATGTGATTTATATCTTTTTATTATAAACCTGTATCCTAGAGAGTATATGGGTATCCTGAGTTCTGTGAGCCACTTTAGCAAATTAATTGAATCCAAGGGAGGATTTGTTGAAGCTTCCAATCTATATAGCCCATCAGTCAAAGCACAGATAATAACTTTGACTTGAGATGACATTTGAATTGTAGGGGTTGGGGTGAGGGACAGTCTTATGGGGCTGAGTTCTGAACTAGTGGAATCCAATGTTATCTCTGGATAGATACGGTCAGAAGTGAATTGAATTGTAGGACACCCAGCTGTTGTCCACAGAATAATTTAGTGATCTTGGGAATACCACCGCCTTCAAACATTGTAATTCAGTCCTAGAATAATTTGACGGGTTGTTGAGGAGAATGTTTTGCAGTTGAACTAAATTTTTTTTGCTAAACATTACATTCGAATGTATGTGTTTGTGACCATACAGAAACTTCATTTCTCTAATATTTTTTTTTCTCTTGATTCAAATTGTCCTCATCCAGCATCTTCAATCACCTGCCGCCTTCTTCCTTGCATGACCACTCTCTTAATCATTAATCCTTTAGAACAATGAGGATCTGACCAGCTTGAAATAATTTTAGGAACAAAGCCTTGGGTCAATTGACAACAGAGACAAAATTTTGGTCAAACCAAAGATAACATCAGGCTTCAGTTGTATTTCAACTTCAGGGCCAGAAAAAGCAGGAAGACCAGATGAGGCAAAACCATGCCCAACATCAGATAAGGTAAAATGATAGACTACACCCTACCCTGGTACTGACCAATTAGTAAAGACCCTGACCCTGTCCATGACCTTAACACCCTTGGTCACCATGATTAATGATTTTCCTTTATATAACCCATCTCTTAGAAGCCATGGAGAGCCAGGTCTTTGAGCATAAGCTCACCTGTCTTCAAGTGTGGACCACTTCCTAAAAATGAACCCTTATTTTTTTTTGCAAACACTTATTTGTGTCTCATTGGGCTCTGATACTTACAGGCAAATGTACCCTTTAATCTGGTAACAATTTAAGATCTCATAGAACTTAAAACACATCCAGGTAAATTTTAAAATTTAACCTCAAACATAAAGTTACTCAGTTTAGAAAATAATATTTAATGTCCAATTAAATTAGAATTTTAGATAAAAATAATTTTAGTACAAATATATCCCAGGAAATCCTTATATAAAATAAAAAAAGATTTGTTTATCTGAAATTTAAATTTTACTGGGCATCTAGTATTTTATCTGGCAAGCCCATTCTAAAATATAAGGCATTTTTTTAAATAGATTTATGTAACTTTTATTATTATATTTATATTAATATTATATTTAACATTATATTAAAACTTAAAAATCAGGCAAATTTCAAATTGGTAACATATTGTTATCTGTATAACTTCTATGATTTGAGGGCTAATATAACATCATTCTTCTTCCCTCAAAGGTGTTTGTAAAAAATTAAAAGATGGAAGTAAAAATCAGAAAGATAGAAATGAAAATATTATCTTTATTTAGAATTTAACTTAAAGAAAATTGAAGTGGGCTTGTTTGTATGTCACCTATTTGTCAGCAAGTGGGCTTCTTAGTATTTTATCACTGAATTGTTCGTCACCCAGTCACAGGTACAGCTGGACAACCAAAGGCCTCCCTTGAGTGGGAGTTGCCTCTTTGAAATGGGCACTGCAGAGTGATAAATGCTTTTTTTCTGTAAGCAGGCTGCCACTGAAAAGATGAGGTATGCATTGAAGTGAAAAATGTTTGCCTCCTTCTGTAGTGATGCTCACTCCGTGTAGTCAGAGAAAGAAGGATTACTTAGACTCTGACAGAGCAGTATTGATTTTTGTTTTTGACACAGAGATGCTGAGTTTTAGCCAGTGATAAGAACAATACAATTTATGGATATACTAAGGCATGTAAAACAATAACAACAAACTTTTATTGGCAAAGAGCCATATCGAAATAATAATACTTGTGCATTCAGTAGAACCTCCCCTCTTCGCTAGGCATATTTGTACTCAGTGCACCTTTTCAAGGTTAAGGCAAATGCTTAATGCACTACCAATTCATTCAATTAAGGGACAGTGACTCTGGTTAAATCTGGATTAAGTCAAAATTTCTCAATAGATGTTTTAAGAAAACAAATAATTGGCAATTGGTAATAAAAACCTAGTTTGGATTATTAATCTTAGAAAATTAAGAAAGTTCCTTATGCTCTTTGGTTCACAGAAGATTTTTTTTTTTGTATTTTATACATATAAAAGGAAATGGTTGTCAAGGTTATTGAGGTTTACTATATCGATGATAAACTTTTAAAAGGTGAAAATTTTTGCTTAAAATTATGAATGTCTGAGAAATTTTAGTACATGTGGAACTAACTGAAAGGATGTATTCATAAAATTTCATTAGCATTGTAAGTACTTGCTCATGGTATCATAGTGGGATCATATAGCAAATTAAATAGATCTTATTTATTATCATTATATATAGCATATATATGATGGCATTATATATGATATATATATAATTAGTTATATGGCAAATGTATCAATTTAATAAGATATTATATTGAAGAAAAAGAATAGGACTGTTAAACTGAAGAAACATTTCCTCTGTGTTAATCAAGACATTGTTGTTTATGTCTTTTAAGAACTCTACCCCCCTTTTTTATGATTATAGCCATCTACCTAATTTATCTTTTTAAAACCAGTAAAGCTGCATACCTACTTGATGAATGAAAAAAATGTTCTTATCTTAAACATTTAAATTATGAGCATTAAAAAAGTATTATCTCTTTTCTTCCCACCTTCTAAATTCTTCTGGGCTGGGCTAATAATCAAATTAACAGACAGATTAACAGGAGAAAATGAAAGTCTAATACATGTACATGGGAAAATCACGTATATATGATAAATCCAAAACAATTCCAAACTCAGAGAGACAACATTTGTGGTTGTCTATAAGACATTTGTGGACAAGGGAGAAAAGGGAAGAATTGGGTATTAAATTTCTGAAGTGAGAATGGGTGATTTGCAGGTAGTTCAGGAAGGGAAGATCACACATTTCAGGAATGGAACACAGACTGTAGCTATCTAATTGACCCTTACCTAAATTCCTTTTGATGACCATATTTACTTCAGATTAGGGTAAGAGTATATTCTAAATTTTCTTCCCAAGCAGGTTTCTCTGCCTGAATCTTTTGGACAAGAAAGGGAGGCAGGTCAAATGTATTTTCTGAGTCTTTCATTTATTAAAATCAATATCCTCAAGAATAGCTTTGTGGTGGCATAATTTTGGTCCCTTAAATATTAATAATACTATATAACAAGTTTATAGATAGACTTCTTTACTTAAGAGGCAGACAGGCTTTAATTATTTGAAAATAAACTTGTCTTCTTTAAAGTCAAGTATTAAAATTAAAAATAAACACAAATAATCAATTAAAATATTTGGCAATTCCAAATACTAATTTGATGTTTTATTAAGGCAAACTGTTCTTCACAATGATAAAAAAAACCATAAAAAATATACAGTGGACACATGTAAAAAATTTTGTTCAGCTCAATAATTGAGGGAAACAACATAAAAACAAATTCAAAGGAGAAATTGCAGCATAAACACATATATGTAAGCATTTAGGAATGCTGGAATGGGTCGCTAATGAATACTGAAGTGATCAATATCTTATAGAAAAATAAAATGTAATGTTTGGAAGTTACGTTTTTCACAGGGTGAAAATCAATATATCACTACTAAATTAAATGAATTTGCAGTATCCATTTTCTACAACTAAAACTCTGCCTCTATTTAGATTATCCTTGGGGGGCTCACTAAAAAACTGCAACAGTCCACTCAAAAGATATAGAATTTACACACTTTCAAATCTTTGAGAATATTCCTGAATTTACAAAGAGATAATATATAGAATAAAACTGCTTTTTATAAATGATTATGTTATTTATCAATTCTAATTTCTGGAAAATATAGTTGTTAAAAAGACTGATTATCAGACTCTGTTACTCTTTTATTGTTAAGTAAAATATGCATATCTACTAATCTCTTGCTAAGAGATAAAAAATATTCTCTGCTCTGGCTGGTTGGCTCAGTGGTAGAGAATTGGTTTGGCATGTGGGTGTCCTGAGTTCAATTCCTGGTCAAGGCACACAGGAGAAGTAACCATCTGTTTATCCACCCATCCTTCTCCCCTTTCTCTCTCTCTCTCTTCTCCTCACACAGCCATGGCTCTGATTGGTTTTAGCGCATGACCCTAGGAGCAGAGGATGGCTCCCTGAAGCCTCTGCCTCAGGTGCTAAAAATAGCTCAGTTGTGAGCACAGCCCCAGATAGGCAGAGCATCAGGCCCAGACTGGTATTGCTGCATGGATTCTGGTTGAGGCGAATGTGGGAGCCTGTCTATCTCATTCCTCTCACTTCAAAAAATTAAAGAAAAAAATTTCTCCCTTTATGACACTATGAAATAATAATAAAAGAGATAATGTTTTGAACCCAAATTAATAGAAAGAAAAATACTTCTTGCAAATAATAAAGATATTTTTTGGCCATCTTTATGGCTATTATATTTTTCATAAAAAATTAAATAGTGTTTGCTATAAATTAAATTATATTTTAAAATTTATATGTTGAATTCCTAGCTTAGACTTAGTACTTCATAATGTGAATTTATTTGAAAAAAATTATCATAGATGCTATTTCTTAAAATAAAATTATGGTAAAATGGTAGATCCCTAGTCCAATATTACCGGTGTCCTTATAACATGGGGACATTTAGACACAGATTACATACAAGGAGAATATCATGTAACAATGAAGGTACAGATATTGGTGAAGCTTCTTCAAATCAAGGAATGCCAATGGTTGCCAGTAAACCACCCGAGTTGAGGATAACTGCCCAAAATAAATTCTCTCTCACAGCCTTCCAAAAGAACCAGCCCTACCAACACCTTGATCTTGGGCTTTGAGACCTCAGAAATGTGAGAAAATACAGAACTATTGTTTAAGGTATCCATTTTGTGATACTTTGTTACAGCACCCCTAGCAAACTAATATAGCACTTTAAAGTTAATTTTTTTTTTTTTTTGCATTTTTCTGAAGCTGGAAACAGGGAGAGACAGTCAGACAGACTCCCGCATGCGCCCGACCGGGATCCACCCGGCACGCCCACCAGGGGCAACGCTCTGTCCACCAGGGGGCGATGCTCTGCCCATCCTGGGCGTCGCCATGTTGCGACCCTCCTGGGTGTCGCCATGTTGCGACCAGAGCCACTCTAGCACCTGGGGCAGAGGCCACAGAGCCATCCCCAGCGCCCGGGCCATCTTTGCTCCAATGGAGCCTTGGCTGCGGGAGGGGAAGAGAGAGACAGAGAGGAAGGCGCGGCGGAGGGGTGGAGAAGCAAATGGGCGCTTCTCCTATGTGCCCTGGCCGGGAATCGAACCCGGGTCCTCCGCACGCTAGGCCGACGCTCTACCGCTGAGCCAACCGGCCAGGGCTAAAGTTAATTTTAATGGCTGTCTGTTAGTGCAATAGAAAGTTAGAAATCAATTATGTCATTGTGGTATAGAACCATTGACAAAGGTTTGTAGAAATGTTGTAACCAAGGTAAGTTTTGATGAGTGAACTCTGGTTAGATGAAGGAAGTGGCAGGTGAATACGAAGCAAGAGGAACTATATACACCTCGTGGAAATATAAATGGATATAACCACAGGAAAATATTAAGAGACAGTAGAAATTACTAGAGTAAATGAAACTTATTGAGGAGTGGTTAAACATAGTATACCCAAGTATGCTGAGTAAATTATAAAGAGCCTATAAGTCAAGCAGAGATAATGCAATTTAAAATAGTAAGCAGAATGTTCTGAAATAGAGATATAAAGTAATTAAAAAGTCTGAAATAAGCAGTTACAATAAAAAAAATGGAAACAAACTGTAACTTCCCAAATAAATCAAATTCAAAAGTGCCTCAAGAACAAGAGGTTATTCCTTTATTACTGAGAAAATTAGATTCTATTTTTATTAAATTATTTCAAAGAAAAAAAAGATGCTGTTCAGTGTTTGCATTACTTAGAGTTCTCCAGAGAAAGGGAAGCAGCAGGATGTGTTTGTATGCGCACCTATGCAGAACAAGATTGACAGATTGATTGATCTAATTTAGAAACTGGCTCACACAATTGTGGAGATTGACATGTCCAAAATCTACAGAGCAAATCAACATGCCGGAGACCCAAAGAAGAGGTGATATAGAAGGTTGAATCCAAAGGCAATCTGGAGGCAGAATGTTCTTTCCCTCATGTACCTTGCTCTTTATCATAAGGCATTAAACGGTTTGGATGAGGCCTATACACATTAAGGAGGATAAATGCTTTTACTCTAAATCTACTGATTTATTTTATTTTTTATTTATTTTTAATATTATTTGTTAATTTTTAGCCCTGGTTGTTTGGTTCAGTGGTAGAGTACAGGCCCGGTATAGGAATATCCCAGGTTTGATTCGTGGTCAGGGCACACAGAAGAGGCACTTTTCTGCTCTCCACCCTTTCCACCCACTCTTTCCACTCGCGCTTCTGTCTCTGTCTCTCTCTCTTCTCTCCCTCTCTTCCCCTCCTGCCATGGCTCAATTGCAGTAAGCTGGCCCCTGGCACTGAGGATGGATCCATGGCCTTCACATCAGGCACTAAGAAAAGATCTGTTGTTGAGCAACAGAGCAATGCCCCAGATGGGCAAAGCATCACCCCCCTAGTGGGCTTGCTGGGTGGATCCCAGTCAGAGCACATACGGGAGTGTGTCTTTCTGTTTCCCTTTCTCTCACTGAATAAAAAAAGTTATTTCTTGGTTTTAGAGAGAGAAAAAGTGTGGGGGGGGGAGAAACATCGATTTGTTATTCTACTCACTTATGAATTCATTAGTTGTTTCTTGTATGTGCCCTAATCAGAGATCAAACCCTCAACCTTGGCATATCAGTATGATGCTCTGTCCAAATGAGCTAACCAGTCAGTCTAAGTTTACTGATTTAAATATTAATTTCATTTTTAAAATACCTTCACTGTAACATCTAGACTGGTATTGGAACAAATATCTGGTTACTGTTGTCAAGCCAAGAGGACACACAAAATTAACTATCACAATATTTTTTTGTGTGTGTGTGTGGCAGAGACAGAGAGAGACAGATAACGACAGACAGACAGAAAGGGGGAGAGATAAGAAGTATCAGTTCTTTGTTTCGGCTCCTTAGTTGTTCATTGATTGATTTCTCATATGTGCCTTGACCCTGGAGCTACAGCAGAACAAGTGACCCCTTGCTCAAGCCAATGACCATGGGGTCATGTCTAGTATCCCACACTCAAGCCAGAGACCCTGAACTCAAGCTGGTGACCTATACTCAAGCCAGATGAGCCCGCGCTCAAACCAGTGACCTCAAGGTTTTGAATCTGAATCTTCTGCATTCAAGTCCAATGCTCCACTGCTCCACTGCATGGTCAGGCATCCTTTACAATATTAAAGCAATATGAAGCTCTTTATCACCTCTGATTTTCTTGTTTTTTATTTTGTTGTGAATATCTTGTGAAAATTCAACACCTTTCAGTATCCTTTTGCATAAACACATTCTTAAGTTATGTTTTCATTCATTGATCCAGTATTATATAAAAAGCATTGTTACACCTAGGGGGGTAGGAATGAAAAAAGAGAATATAGATGAAATATATGTCCTGTTCTCAAGAAGCTTAGAAGGTATTAGTGATAAAAAAACAATTAACAAGTTATTCTTATTTTTTTGAAACATTTGAAACAAATTAAAGATTTTTTGTAACAACTTTATTGAGATATAATTTCCATACCACAAAATTTGTCCTTTTAAAGAATACAATTTAATGTTTTTTGGTAAATTCACAGAATTGCGCAACCATAACCACTGTCTGATTTTAGAATATCTTCATTACCCTTAAAAGTAATCCCATACTTATTATCTATCACTTTCTAGCCCCCGTCTCCCAAGCCCCTGGCAACTAATTATCAATGTACTTTCTGTCCTTATAGATTTATCCCTTCTAGACATCTCACATATATGAAAGTCATACAGTATTAATCTTTTGTGACTAGCTTTTTTAACTTAAAATATTTTTAAGTTTCACCCATGTTGTACTACATATTAGTAACTCATGTATTTTTATTGTAAAACAATATTTTATCTTGATATACTACATTATGACAATTCATTCATTATCTGATTGAAATGTGGATTGTGGGACTTATCCCTTTAGACTATTATAAATTATGCTTCTATAAACATTCATGTAGATTTATTGTGTTTGTATGAGCATATATTTTTACTTTTTTTGAATATATGTAGAGTTTCTGTGTCACACGATAAATATATTTAACATTTTGTGGAACTGTCAAACTATTTTGAAAAGTTACCATATAATTTTATAATTCCACCTGCAATGAGGGTTTGTTTTTCCTCTTCCTAGATGACACTTATCATTGTCTGTATATTTTATTATAGCTATTATTATCGGTATATAAAATGATATCTCATTGTGATTTTGATTTGCATATTGCTGATTGTTAATAATATTCAATATCTTTTCATGTACTTTTTTTCTGTATCTTTTTTATTAATTTTAATGGGGTGACATTGATAAATCAGGGTACATATGTTCAGAGAGAACATCTCCAGGTTATTTTGACATTTGATTATGCTGCATTCCCATCACCCAAAGACCAATTGTCTTCCGTCATCTTCTAACTGGTTTTCTTTGTGCCCCTCCCCTCCCCCAACCCTCTCCCTCTCACCCCCACCCCGTAACCACCACACTTTTGTCCATGTCTCTGAGTCTCATTTTTATGTCCCTTTTCATGTACTTTTAAACATTTGTACATATTCTTGAGATAAATGCTTTTTAAAATTCTCTAGAAACTTTTAAACTGTGTTGTTTCTTCTTTTGTTGTCGCTTTGTAAGTGTTCTTAATATAGTATAAATAGACATTTCTTATTAGATATATAATTTGCAAATAACTCTCATTATTTAAGTTGCTTTTTCTCTTTTTTATGTGGAGTTTTTAGAAGGAAAAGAAAAGGTTTTAATAACACTAATACTTTCCTTTCATCTTCAAAGTTCTTCTGGTCAGGCTTATAATCAAATTAACAGAGACAAATTAGCAGGAGAAAGTCAAAGTGTGACACATGAGCATGAGAAATTCACATAGGCATAAAAATTCCAAAGACAGTAAGGAAACACTGATATATGACATTTTGGAAAAAGAAGAAAATGAAAGATGTGAGGGGCAATTTAGAGGTAGCTCAGGAAGAGCAGAACACACATGATATAGACAAATCCATGCTCAGCTACTCAGAAATAAAGGGACATGGGTTATCTAGGCTAATAAACCCCTGCCTGAAGCTCTCCTATTTACTATATTTCATTAAAATTACATTGTTCAAACTAAGACTGACATTCTAAGATTTTTTGTTCCTGAATTAGGTTATTTTATCTGTTCCTCTTGGGCTAGAGAGCAGAGAAGGCCAAAGACCAATGGTTCTTTGTGAGTCTTTTGTTTCTTAATAAACAACTAAAAATCAGTATCCAAGAAGAAATTTTCTTTTTCTTTTTCAAAACCATTTCCTAAATAAGCTCACAAAGATGTACTTCTAATGCTTTCTTCTAAGAGTTTTTTTTTTTTTTTATGTTATTGTTGGGGGGCTCTTTTTTATTTTTTTTATTTTTTATTTTCTGAAGTTGGAAATCAGGAGGCAGTCAGACAGACTCCCGCATGCGCCCAACTGGAATCCACCTGGCACGCCCACCAGGGGCGTCACTCTGTTGCAACCAGAGCCATTCTAGCACCTGAGGCAGAGGCCACAGAGCCATCCTCAGTGCCCAGGCCAACTTTGCTCCAATGGAGCCTTGGCTGCGGGAGGGGAAGAGAGAGACAGAGAGGAAGGAGAGGGGTTGGAGAAGCAGATGGGCCCTTCTCCTATGTGCCCTGGCCAGGAATCGAACTCGGGACTCCTGCACGCCAGGCCGACACTCTACCACTGAGTCAACCAGCCAGGGCCTCTTTTTTTTTCTTTTTTTTAGGTTTAGCCCTACATTTGGTGACTGATCCACACTGAATTAATTTTTGTCTATTGTGTAGGTAGAGATTCAACCTGATTCTTTCGCATTTTGATATTTAGATGTGCAATGAAAGACTTTTCAATCATTTATATTTAACTAAAAGTGACTCTTGGCCTGACCTGTGGTGGCACAGTGAATAAAGTGTTGACCTGGAATCCTCAGGTTGCAGATTCGAAGCTCTGGGCTTGCCTGGTCAAGGCACATATGGAAGTTGATGTTTCCTGCTCCTCCCCCTTCTCTCTTTCTCTCTCTTCTCTAAAAAATGAATTAATAAGAAAATTTAAAATAGGAAAAAAAATTAAAAAATAAAAGTGACTGGTAAAATATATTTCAAATACATATAGTATTGGAGGGACTGACATAGGTACTTGGGGATATAATAGAAGGCAAGGCATACTCATTTTTTGTCTGTATAGAGGTTACATTATAATAAAAATTTTTGATGCATTTGATTCGAGTACTATCCTTTACAAATGCTGTATTTCCCCATGTATAAGACACCCCATGTATAAGATGCATCTTAATTTTGGGGCCAGAAATTTGAAAAAAAGTACCATATGAAGTTATTGAACTCAGCTTTTATTCATTATAAAATTCATACAACTCCTCATCACTGTCAAAGCTGCCATCCATTAGCTTGTCCTCATCTGTGTCTAATGACGAATCACTGTCTTCAACAATGAGCACAAAAACAAGTGCAAAAAATGGTAAATGCAAGTAAAATATCTACAACTCAGTTTTTAGACCCCAAATTTTCTGAAAAGAGGTGAGTTTTATACATAGGGAAATACAGTAATAAAATAGAGCAAACAAGATCATTTTTATTACTTTTAAGTGTTCTGGTTATTTGGTAATAACAAATTTGATTTATCCTTGTTAACTGAAGTTGAAAAATAAAATAATTTAAAAATTGTAGAAAAATATGGAACATAGAATGCTTCTTCTGAAATATCAGATATCATCTAAATATGCTTAATTTAGATGATATAGACAAATCCGTGCTCAGCTTTGGTCAGAAAAAATAAAATAAACAGAGCTATAAGTTTCTGTTTATAATTTTATATAACTATAAGTTATATAATACATAACTATAAGTTTATTATGAGTATGTGGCAAACCCCTAAAAAAGTGCACCATCAATTTGAAAGTCATATTTTAACTTTAAGACAGAAAACATAAAAGTAAATGACTTGGAATCTTAATTAAAAAGTATAAATCTTTACTCTGAGAAGACTCTTCTTAACCTTGTCACTTTTCTAAACACAACTCATATTTTTATAACATCTGTATATAATCAGTTCCAGTATATAAGAACAAGAAAAATGTCTGCATCATAAATGTCACCTACAACAGATATCACTACATGTGTTCAGTAATAAGCTCTCATAAAGACCTTGCCTTTAATAGTTTCTGAGTACTTTAGAGATTTGTTTATATTGCATCTTATTTCTTTATTTATCCATTTTAAATTAAACATTTAATAAAACTTTTATTCATAAATCAATAAATTTATATATAAAACAAAAATCTAGACAATCAAGACCACATTGACAATGCACAGACATACTTGCTTGACTAGGTGGTGGCGCAGTGGATAGAGCATTGACCTGGGATACTGAGGACCTAAGTTTGAGACCCTGAGGTCACAAGCTTGAGCATGGGCTCATGAGCTTGAGCACAGGGTCTCCAGCTTGAGCATAGAATCATAGATATGACCCCATGGTCACTGGCTTGAGCCCAGATTTGGTGGTTTAAGCAAGAAGTCACTGTCTCAGCTGGAGCCCCTTGGTCAAGGCACGTATGAGAAAGCAATCAATGAACAACTAAAGAGCTACAGCTATGAGTTGATGCTTCTCATCTCTCTTCCTTCTTGTCTCTCTGTTGCTTTATCTCAAAAAAACAAAACAAAAAGAAAAAAACAATGTTCAGGCATACTCAATAAGACTGTAAATTAGCATAGTAATAAGACTTGTAAGTATCATAATTTTTGCAAAACATACCCTGAATGTACACTGTTTATAATCTCATTTTTACTACCACTCTCCTCAGAAAGGATCAATTCTATTTAGTTATAAACTTAAAGTATTATAAATCCTAAATTAATAAAGTTTTACTATATTTGAGGACCATTCTTGGCTTAGGTACTGATTGCTTCAGCCATTTATATCCTGAATACATATGTATACAAGGGTAAGTCATATGTGTGTCTGAGTGGTTTTTGTTTTTAAATTTTAATAGAATGTAGCATCAGTAAGGTCACACAAACTTGTACAAAATTATCCTTTATTTCTATTCTAAACTTATAGTTCTGTTTATTTTATTTTTTCTGACCTAAGTATTCACAATTCTTTCTTAAAAGTATTACGAAGAGAATCACCTGCAGAATTATGTCAATGCCAAATCTATTCAATAAGGTAGTTCTAGTTGGTGCATATTGAGCATATATTTTCTTCCTTGTCTTTCAAAATGGACACCTGACATTTTCTTTTTCTTTTCTTTTTTATTGTTTTTTTTTCTTTTCCAAGTAAGTAAAAGGGAGAGAGAGACAGACTTCTGCATTTGCCCTGACTAGAACCTGCCCAGTAACCCCCATCTAGGGCCGATTGTCCATCTGGGATCATGCTTGTAACCAAGCTATTTTTGGTGCCTGAGATGGAGGCTCCATGGAGCCATCTCAGTGCCCAGGGATGATGAGCTTGAACCAATTGAAACATGGATGCAAGAGAGGATAAGAGAAAGATAGAGATAGAGATAGAGATAGAGATAGAGAGAAAGAGAAAGAGAGAAGGAGAGGGTGATGGATGGAGAAGAAGATGGTCATTTCTTCTTTGTGCCCTGACCAGGAATAGAACCTGGGAGATCCACAAGCCAGGCCAACACTATCACAGAGCCAATTGGCCAGGACCCCTTTTCCTTCTTACTTTCACAATTAACTTACCAGCTTGATGAAACACTCTGCAAAGTCTCCACCTTTTCTTGAAATTACTACCTAATATAATGAGCCAATTCTCTATTTTAAAAGGATTCAGATTCAAACAAGGAGCAAAAAAAGTTCACAAGGAATTACAGTGGGTATAAAAATTTCTTTTTCTTCTATAGGGAGAAATCTTACATAAAATGCTTTTATTTCCTAAAAATAAAAGATAGAATTATTCAAAAATAAAGCTGGAATCAATAAATTCCTGTCTATTATATTCCTATTTTTTTATTTTTTATTATTTATTTATTTATTTATTTATTGTTAGCAAGTGAGAGAGAGAAAGAGTGAAGGACAGATAAGAAGGGAGAGAGATGAGAAGCATTAACTCATAGTTGTGGTACCTTAGTTGTTCATTGATTGCTTTCTCGTAAGTGCCTTGACTAGGAAATGGGAGGCTCCAGTCGATCCAGTGACCCCTTGCTCAAGCCAGTGACTTTGGGTTCAAGCCAATGAACTTGGGCTTCAAGACAGTGACCTTTAAGTTCAAGCTAGAGACCATAGGGTCATATCTATGATCCCACACTCAAACCAGTGACACCATATTCAAGCTGGTGAACCCACACTCAAGCCAGAGTCCTCAGGGTTTCAAACCTTTGTTCTCAGTGTCCCAAACTGACACTTTATCTATTGTGCCACTCCTTGGCCAGGCTACTTTTTCTACTTTAGAAGGCCTTATGTTTTACTATCCCACAGCCTCCCAATAGGTGAGTTCCAAATGTTATGACATTAGAAACTAGAAGGCCTAAATTTAGAAACACAGTAATAAACACTCAACTTAATGGACTGAGTAACAGACATCTAGTTGAAAATAGTTCAGTAAAATTTTAAAGAGTTTGTCTTAATTTTAATCACAACTTGCTCCTTAAGTCATTAAGTAACCAAATATATTTGAAAATGTAAAGTAGTTAAGGCAGAGGATTTCCTTGCTACCTTCTCCTCCTTATTATAATACAGGCTGGAATTACAACAGGTGAAGATGTGATCACCAGCCTAGTATCAATGATTTCATCCATGTTTACTAGTCACAAAGGACACCTTCAATCACACTATGAAACATCATTTCCGATTTACTTTCCTTATGTTCAGAGAACATCCAGGCATAAGGTTAATATGGAACTAACATCTTATTTATTTATTTATTTATTTATTTATTTATTTATTTATAGGGAAAGACAGACAGACAGGGAGAGACAGAGAGAAAGGGAGAGAGATGAGATGCATCAACTCGTTGTTGCAGCATTTTAGTTCATTGATTGCTTTCTCATATGTTCCTTGACCAGGGGATGGAGGTCTCCAGCTGAACCAGTGACCCAGCTCAAGCTAGCGACCTTGGGTTCATGCCAGGAACTTTGGACTTCAAGTCAGTGACCTTTGGGCTCAAGCCAGCGATTTTGGGGTTTTGAACTTGGGTCTTCAGATTTCCAGATCCATGATCTATCCACTGTGCCACTGCCTGGTCAGGCTATGGAGCTAACATTTAACATTACAGCATTATAGGACTCAAAAGCACTTTCTCTTCAACATCATACATAAGAAAGCTCTCCATTCATGCCTGTGGTGAAAATGAATAAATTTTTTCATCTTTTTATTAGTTCAACTAGCGTTCCACTATTCAGAAAAACAAGAGCTTGAAATATCATTTCCCCAACTTTCTTCCACAGAACACAGGTTTGTGGAGTCCTAATATGTACCATAGTCAATAACACAAGTTTATACAGTTGCATGTTTAGTAAATAATAAGCTAAACAAAGAAATATGTTTAATTTTTCTGCAAAGGCTTTACTGTTGTGCTCCAAGGAGTGGGGGAGCAGAAAACAGGTTTAAAAGTTTCTGTTCATAAATAAAAGTCGTTTTTAAATAAGCTTAAAAATTTGCCTGAAACATTTTGATTAGTTTAACATAGCATTCACAAACCTTGAGTATAGAATGCACCCCACCACTACTTTTTCCTCCTTTAAAAATTCTGGTAAATACATATAAATTGAGAAAAACTGCATTAGAGATTGATTAACTAAAAGTACTTCAATGAACACTGTTTCTCTGAAATGATTCTTGTTACCGAGAGAAGAAAATTTATTAATTTTATGTTTATAAGATGATTATTTACAAATGCTATTGATTGATTTGTAAGATAGAAATTCATTTCCACATAAATATTTCCATATTAATTACTCTTCTAGTTAAATTTTCTTTTGTTTGTAAAGCAGAAATTTTTTTTTTTTTTAAGTTTCTCTTTTCTACTTGAGTAGCAAATTAGGGTTACTATAGGTTTTCAAAACTCAAACAAAAGTCTAAAACTAGAATGTGTGTTTCCTCAAATGCCAGTGAGTCTTACAAAAACTAAGTCAAGGGTGGTAATGGTCAGAAATTGGTGTAATGCATAGTAAATTCAAAACTTTGGACAAATTTAAATAATGATGTTAATGTATACTTTAAAGGTTTAAACTGAAAACTCAAAGATATCAGTACAAAAGTGAAGATATGCTCGACATCAATTCTGGTGTTGTCATTTTTTTTTAAATTCCCCACTTTTATGAAGATGTAATATGTGTATAAACAGTACACAATTCCTTTTTCTTTTTTAAAATTAAAAAAAATTAAATTTAACAGGGTGACATTGATCAATAAGAGAACATAGGTTTTAGGTAAACATTTCTATAGCATATGAACTGTTGATTATGTTGTATACATACATTATTTTCAACAGTTTCTATGTGATTTTTAAAAACTAAAACTGGAAATAACCTCATATCTATTAATAGATAGTTGTTGAAATAACCAATTGTATTCTCATGCTATATAAGACTCTATTGTCAACTTTTGGCCTGATTACTATATTTCTCCCTCCATCTTCATTTACTTTAGTTTATCCTCTATTATTATTCTAAAACTAAGTTTCTATAGTATACTTATTTTAAATATTTAATTAGTTTGTATTTTCTAGAATGGAGATTATTTACTTTTGATAAATGATGAATTTCAACGTTCATGACTATTCCAAAATATACGTAAATTTTATGTGTACATGCATTTTGGTGTGAGGTTGTCCATGATTCGTAGTGGTGTCTGAAATCCAATTGCTTTGAGAGATTACTGCTTTGTAGTAAAAATGCCCTTGATGCCCTGGAAGGATAGCTCAGCTGGTTAGAGCATTGCCCACAAGCACCAAGGTTGCCTGTTTGATTCCCAGTCAGGGCACATACAAGAACAAATCAATGTTACTGTCTCTCCTTCTCTCTTTCCTCTATCTCTAAAATTAATAAACATTAAAAAAGGAAACCTTACAAAAATAAAATAAAATAATAAAAATGCCCTTGAATGACATTCTGATTTGAATATCTACAGACAGTAAAGAAATATTGAAGTTTTTCTGTCAATTTATTTTTCAATATAGTTTGCATTCAACATCATTTTATATTAGTTTCAGTTGTACAGCATAATAGACAGTCACATACTTTACAAAGTGTTCCCCTGATATTTCAGATACATACCCGACACCATACATAGTTATTACAATATTATTCACTGTATTGATGATTCTGTACTTTATATGCCTGTGACTATTCTGTAACTGCCAATAGTACTTATGATCCTTTCACTTGTACACCAGGCCTCCAAACCCCTCACCCTTCTGGCATCCATTAGTGTGTTCTCTGTATCTTTCAATTTGAATTTGCATGTTAGAAAATTCACACAGATAATGGCATGAAGGACAGATTATACAGAACAGATTGAAAGTAAAATGTATTGTTTTCAACATTATATATTACAAGAATATTGAAAATAATATATCTTTTCTAAAACCATATGGAAAGTATTATGTTCTTATATAGGTACATGTTTGAGTATTTTGCTTGAGAGATGGTTCAAAACATTCAGTAGGTTCATAAAGGAATCAATGACCCTCGATTTAATAAGTATAAGCTAAAAGTAAACATATAATCCAACATGTTAAAGAAATGAAATAAGTATAAGAGTAGCATATTTTTCTTTCTTTTTTTCTTCCTTCTTCTTTTTATTTTTGAGAGGCAGGAAGAGAGAGACAGGAACATTGAGCTGCTCTTATACTTGCCCTGACCACGGAATTGAACCAGCAAACTCAATGCTGCAGGAGGGTGTTCCAACTAACAGAGCTATCTGACTAGGGTTTAAATACCTTAAATATTTTCTTTTTGTATTTTTCTGAAATGAGAAGTGGGGAGGCAGAGAGACAGACTCCTGCATGCACACGATCAGGATCCACCCAGGAAGCCCACTAGGGGGCAATGCTCTGCCCATCTGGGATATTGCTGCTTTGCAACCTGAGCCATTCTAACGCCTAAGGCGGAGGCCATGGCGTCATCCTCAGCGCCTGGGCCAACTTTGCTACAATGGAGCCTTGGCTGTGGGAGGGAAAGAGAGAGATAGAGAGAAAGGAGAGGGAGAAGGGTGGAGAAGCAGATGGATGCTTCTCCTGTGTGCCCTGATCGGAAATTGAACCTGGGACTTCCACACTCAGGGCCAGTGCTCTACAGATGAACTAGCTGGTCGGGGCCCCTTAAATATTTTTTATTGATTTTTTTTGAGAGAAAGAGAAAAAGAGAGAGAAGAGCGAAGAAGGACTGAATGTTTGTTGTTTCATGCAGTCATGCTTTCCTTGATTGCTTCCCATGTGTGTCCTAAACAGGGATAAAACCTGTAAACATATCATTTCCAGATGATGCTCTTAACCAGCCCAGCTAAACAGCCAGGGCAAGAGTGCTATTTTATGCCAAGGGGAAAGTGGGGGTATAAGAAAAGAAGCCATTGCTCTACTCAGTTGAGATCAAAGGTGACATTCTTATAAACTTTAACATTTGGTTTTCAAGGTTACTCAGGTTAAGCAATTTTATTGTTTATACTCTTTTTAGCAAGTTAAACATATCTATCATACTGTTAGATAGATTGATATTTAAGCTTCTTTCATAGCCAAGCCTTTCCTTCTTTAACTGATGTTTGTAGTACATAAAAATTATCCTGAGAGGTCATCAGGAATGGCAGAATCAAGTGTTTCATAATTATGCCAGTTTTTCATGGATACATGCCTAAAACATGATGAGACTTTTTAATAAAGACATTTTGAATATTCAACAATCTCTACTTTGAACTTTTACAAAACTTGAGAATTAAACATCTTCTTTTAACTTTTTTAAATGTTTTCGTACAGCAATTGGGTTTGGTTAGTAAATGTTTAAATGTTTAGTATATGATCACACAGTTTTTCAAGTCAGAATTCCTACATTGATCTCATTGGGCTAAAATCAAGGTGTCTGTAGGACTGCTTTTCTTTCTGGAGTCTCTAGGAGAGATTCCTTTTTTTTTTTCTCATTTGCTTGTTGGCAGATTTTATTTCCTTGAAATTGTAGGACTGAGACTCCCCCTTCCTTGGTGACTATGAACTGAGTGCCATTTTCACCTTGTAGAGTCCACTTGCATTCCTTGGTTAAAGGCACACTTCCTCCAACTTGAAAGCCAGCTACGATTGGTCAAGTCTTCTTAAATTTTGACTTTCTCCTCCGTTTCCTTCCACCACATTTCTCTCTGACAACAACCAAGAAAAGGTCTCCTTTTTAAAAAACTCATGATTACTTTGGGTTCACCTGTATAAATACAGTATAATCTTCCTTTCTGAAGTCAGTAACCTTAATCACATCTGCAAAACCCTTTTTTCCATATAAGGTAACATATTTTCAGGATTAGATTATTAAGATGTGGGCATCTTTGTTGCACTATTATTCTGCCTACCTCATCGACTATAACTAATAATATGTTATTGCTTTGATCCAGAAACAAAAGATTTTCGTATGTTGATTCAAGTTCTGAGTGAATGGAGCCCTATGGAACACTTAGTTATGAATAGAATTTCTTAATAAAATTAAGCACAAAATAGCTTATGTCCAATATTAAAATTCTTGATTTTTGACCTTTGTATTTAAGTTAACTCTCTTCCAGGTCAAGTATATTTTGCAGATATATGCCATTTTAGTAAGTCTCTTGAAATGGCAGTAACAGTCTCCGATGTTATTTACTGTCAGCTGCCATGACCAGTGCGAGGAAATGAAGACCTGAGTGGGGGCGATGGATGATGAAGGAAAACAGAGACATAGAGAGAGTTTGGGCTGGGTCGGACAGTGAACTCTGATGGAGACACAATGACTCCAAGCTTGTTTTCAGCCTGGTGATCTCTCGGGGCTTCAAACCTGGGTTCTTTGTTATCACAGTCCAACAATCTATCCATTGTGTCACCGTTAGCTCTGGTTTTGATGTCAATGTCAGGAACAGCCTTCAAGGTATTATAGTGACCTTCCTTGCCAGGTCACTCAAGGCCAAGCAGGACCCTTCCTATGCTCTCGGCTGCACGTAGGCCGGACATATTCAGACACAGTGGTTCTCTGCAGTCAGCATCATGAAACATTTAAGAAATATTTTTAATGTCATTTTAGAGTTTACATGGGTACCTTTTCCAATGACAGCCAAACCTTCAACCTTAAAATATTTTTTTTTCATTTTTCTGAAGCTGGAAACAGGGAGAGACAGTCAGACAGACTCCCGCATGAGCCCGACCGGGATCCACCCGGCACGCCCACTATGGGGCAACGCTCTGCCCACCAGGGGGCGATGCTCTGCCCATCCTCGGCGTTGCCATGTTGCGACCAGAGCCACTCTAGTGCCTGAGGCAGAGGCCACAGAGCCATTCCCAGCGCCCGGGCCATCTTGGCTCCAGTGGAGCCTTGGCTGCGGGAGGGGAAGAGAGAGACAGAGAGGAAAGCGCGGTGGAGGGGTGGAGAAGCAAATGGGTGCTTCTCCTGTGTGCCCTGGCCGGAAATCGAACCCGGGTCCTCCGCACGCTAGGCCGACGCTCTACCGCTGAGCCATCAACCTTAAAATATTTTAAAAACACAGTTTTATACATATTGCCTACTTCACACAGCAAACTGAAACAATTCCTTGTCCTCACTTTGATTACATTTATAATTTTCACAGTTTCTTTCACTACTGACTCAACATCAAAAGGCAAATTATTAAACAACTGTTTTCTATGGGTAAAGCAACAAGTAGTTTTATTAATATTCTGGTACAACTTATCTATAAATATGTAGTAACTTTCTTCCTTGCTTTATTGACACAAACATAGTAATGAATCCAAAGCACTTTTACATTCTTAAAAAAGAATTATTAAATAACTAAGAAATCTATTTGTCAGTGGCATTTAGTGATAAATTCTAACAGAGACCAATTTTATATATGTACTACACACATGCAAAACAGCGGTTAATTTATCACATTGTATATCTAATATCATTTTGAGATTTAATTGTCATTTGATGAATTAATATTACCAACACAATTTTATCATCATCATTATTATTGTTATTGACTTGTTTTATAAGTTTCTTGACAAAAGTGCATATATCTGTTTTTGCTACTTTAAATAATATCTCTTTAATTTCAATCTCTGAATTGAAATTAAACAACAAAATCCTTCATTTTGATACTGGAAAACAACTATTCATTTATCCTAAGAAAAAATTTGATTAGCACCCAGTTCATTATATTAAAAAAAGAGTGTAAAGGTTTTGATGGCTCATGTCACTACTTATTCAATGGAACAATGACTTAATAAAATTTTAAGATTTCCTATGTAAAACAATATAAAAGTATTAATAGCTAATAATCTGTATTAAGAATACAATCAGCACCATTCACTTTTTTGGCAATTTACATATTCAACTATCTTTTTAAGCTGAGGGATAAAGGTTATCTGTACTGTACAAATCAAGAAACCAAGACTCTGAATATTTATCTAACACTCCAAAGGACATAAAATGTCCAAGTTAATACATCAAGTCTAGTTTTAGGGGTTTAAGATTATTTGGTCAAAATATTGTAAGATACAAAATTAAACTTTATAGTACAATGAAAAAGTAATTAGCTACAAGAGCTACTTCTTCTTTCACTTCTATTAGCCACTCTAAGCTTGAATATAACTCCTTGTACTGCCTTCTCTCTGTTAAAGAGGGAACATCTAAAATGCGCTCAAATCCAAATACTTCACAAACCCTACGTTTGTTCATCTATATTAATTTCAAAATTCTGGTTTTAATATACTTGTTCTTTTTTGAATTCTAAGACTTAGAACATATAATTATAACTGAGATTAGTATCCTTGTAAATTTTAAAGGTTAAATCTGATAAAACTATTTCAGAGTATGAGTAGAATTTATCAAAAGTGCATCTCATTTATTTAAATCAATTACTAATTTGTGTTATTAATATCTGGTCTAAAATGTTAATAAACCCTACAAAAACCTTAAACTTATTATATCAGTAAAAAATGCCAGATATAATGAATATAAATGCTAATGTCTGCAAAACCAAGTTATGGATATAGATAAATTATCTTATGAAATATAGTATTTAAAATATTTATGTTGTATTCCAACCATCAAAGAAGAAATAAGCTTTGACAAAGACAGATGACCTACTTCCAATTACTTCCATAGCATAAAGTTGTTGCTGAGAAGTACCTTCTTAGCCAGGAACTACATCACTCTGCCACTCCTCCATCTAGGTTGAGCCTGGTAACTAGTTTTTATCAATTGTTTTTAACAGAAGCGATATGTCTTCTAGTCTACTTCTGGTCTAAGGTGTTCAAAATTGATTGTGCTTTTTCTATCCTCTTTCTTCACCTAGTAATTGGAAGTAGAGAACTCTGAGGCCCGAAAGGACTGAAAAAAGAAAATATAGAAGAAACTCGTGTTACTGAACTATTACATTGAGATAAAGTTGGAGGGTTTTTAAGTAAAAACACAGGTAACCTAGTTAAATTTTAATTTAAGATAAATAACAATTTTCAAATGTTTTTTATTATTATTTTAGGTGAGGGGAGTGGAGATAGTGAGACAAACTTCCACATGTGTCCTGACCGGGATTGATGGCAACCCATGTCTGAGATTGATGGTCAAGACATGGAATCAACCAAGCTATTTTTAACATTTGAGGCTGATGTGCTCAGACCAGCCAAGCTATCCTCAGCACCTGAGCCTGTGTTGGAACCAATCAAGCCTCTGGTTGCTAGAAGAAAAGATGGAGAGAAAGGGGAAAGGAAGAGGTCGGGAAGCAGATGGTTGTTTCTCATGTGTGCCCTGACTAGGGATCAAACTTGGGATGTCCATATGCCAGTCTGAATGTACTGAGTCACTGACTGGGGCCAACTTTTCGTTTGTTTGTTTGTTTTTAGGATAGCTAAGTTCTCAAAATTATGTAAGACATATTATGATTATATTTATTCCCTATTTATCCAAAATTAAAATTTAACTGAGAATTCTGTATTTTATCTGTTTATGGTGCTTGAAAAGAAAAAAATAGCCCTGGCCGGTTTGGCTCAGCGGTAGAGCGTCGGCCTAGCGTGCGGAGGACCCGGGTTCGATTCCCGGCCAGGGCACACAGGAGAGGTGCCCATTTACTTCTCCACCCCTCCACCGCGCTTTCCTCTCTGTCTCTCTCTTCCCCTCCTGAAGCCGGGGCTCCATTGGAGCAGGGATGGCCCGGGCACTGGGCATGGCTCTGTGGCCTCTGCCTCAGGCGCTAGAGTGGCTCTGGTCGCAACATGGCGACGCTGAGGATGGGCAGAGCATCGCCCCCTGGTGGGCAGAGCGTCGCCCCTGGTGGGCGTGCCGGGTGGATCCCGGTCGGGCGCATGCGGGAGTCTGTCTGACTGTCTCTCCCTGTTTCCAGCTTCAGAAAAATGAAAGAAAAGAAAAGAAAAGAAAAAAAAAATGCTCATAGATAGCAAGCACCTAATATTGATGTTTGTCATAGTAGCTGGTATCACTCCAATGCAGGGTCAGCAAAGATGATCAGTGGGCCAAACCTGGCCTTCTGCTTGTTTCTATACAGTTCTTGAGGTAAGATTTTTTGGTTTTTATTTTACATTTTATTTTTTGGTTTTACATTTTCAAATGGTTGAAAAGTTGAAGAAGGAGAAAGAAGAGAAGGAGAAGTGAAAGGGGAGGGACAGAGATTGTGGCTGCAAAGCCTAAATTATTTATATTCAAGGCCTTTGCAGAAAAGAATGTGGGGACTTTTGTAATCTAATGGCACATAAACAGAAATATTTTTATTTCTATGATAAAATTAAAAATAATATCTTAATTTTATTTTATTCTGATTAATTATGTTTTCTTAATTTGCAATCTGTATCTGGGTGCATCTGATTTAAGGAAACAGAGAGATTAATTCAAAGAAACATAAAAAAAAATAGAGAGGATATATTAACTCAAATAACAGAAAAGGCTCTGGCCGGTTGGCTCAGCGGTAGAGCGTCGGCCTGGCGTGCGGGGGACACGGGTTCGATTCCCGGCCAGGGCACATAGGAGAAGCGCCCATTTGCTTCTCCACCCCCCCCTCCTTTCTTTCTGTCTCTCTCTTCCCCTACCGCAGCCAAGGCTCCATTGGAGCAAAGATGGCCAGGGCACTGGGGATGGCTCCTTGGCCTCTGCCCCAGGCGCTAGAGTGGCTCTGGTCGCGGCAGAGCGACGCCCTGGAGGGGCAGAGCATCTCCCCCTAGTGGGAAGAGCTTCGCCCCGGGTGGGCGTGCCAGGTGGATCCCGGTCAGGCGCATGAGGGAGTCTGTCTGACTGTCTCTCTCCATTTCCAGCTTCAGAAAAATACAAAAAAATAATAATAATAACAGAAAAGTGCAAATTCTAGCTTTGATTGGAACTCTGGCTTCATTTCCCTAGATTTCTCTTTTCTTTGCCTTCTTTCATTTTCAGCTTGTAATCAGGCCAACTTTCTTCATTCCAACAACTGGGACTCTATATTTTTGCTTGATATCCAGAGACAACCTTCATATGCAGAGACTTGATCTTTGACTTTATCTATTTGGATCATCTCTGAAATAATCATTGTATAATTTGATCTACATATACAAATTATCTTCATTAACTTAAACAGTCAGTGCCCATCAAGGTAGCTAAATTTAGTCATTCTCATAGCTGTGAAACAATGGAAGAATGATAGAATAAATGTTGAAAAGCAATCACAATATTTACCACACATTCTTTCTTAACATATTGATGTTGACTTCCAGTAACAGTTGTCCAGAAGCCTAGAGGGTTGGTTTCTTACTAGTACATGAAGATTCTTCTGTAAAAGGGTTTAAAATGCTGATCATAAAGAGTTGCTTAACAATTCAGATAATGACTGGTGGAGTGCAGGAAGAAGCAGCAAGAACTGGTGAACCCAGCTTGGCATTGCAAGTAGACCACAAGCAACATCTCTGTGATTGGATCTGATGATTCAAGACCAGATCCGATGGACATGCTTTTAGATAAGCGTTATTTCTCCAGAGAGCCATAGAGATGATCTGTTGATGAGATAACCAAAGCAGTAATGTCTCCTATATTTAGGCACTTGAACAATACTGAGAAGGAGAGAAAAGGGAGAAGTTATCATACTAAATATATAGAACTTGAATAAAATTTTAACAATACAAATTTTTTTAAACCAAGTGAGAGGTGGGGAGGCAGAGAGACAGACTCCCACATGTCCCATGGCTGAGATTCTTCCAGCATGTCCCATAGTGGGAGATACTTTGCCCATCCAGAAATATTGCTTGGAAACCGAGCTATTTTTAGCACCTGAGGTGAGGTCATGGAGCCATCCTAAGTACGCAAGGCCAACTTGCTCAAATCAATCAAATGATGGTTGCAGAAAGGAAAGAGAAAGAGAAAAAAAGGAGAGAGGGAGGGGTGGAGAAACAGATGGGTGTTTCTCCTGTGTTCCATGACTGGGAATTGAACTCAAGATATCCATAGGCTGAGCCAATGCTTTACCACTGAACCAACTGGCCAGGATCTATACAAACAAATTTTGATCACTCAAATTTTGAAGTAAAAAGCACATTTGTACCACTACCTCTTCCTTCCTACACCAAGACTGCTTTGTGAGCAATTGTAGATTGAACTTTAGTGCTGGATTCATAGGTCTTGAATGCAGCAATTTGCAGAAATCTTGAAATCATTGGAGTTAAAACTAAGAAATAATTGAGATTTGCATTTCTCTAATAACTAATGAAGATGAGCATCTTTTCATATATCTGTTGGCCATTTGTATTTCTTCCTGGGAGAAGTGTCTGTTCATGTCCTCTTCCCATTTTTTTATTAGATTGTTTGTTTGTTGTTGAGTTTTATGAGTTCTTTGTATATTTTGGATATTAGGCCCTTATCTGAGCTGTTGTTTGAAAATATCATTTCCCATTTAGTTGGCTGTCTGTTTATTTTGTTGTCAGTTTCTCTTGCTGAGCAAGAACTTTTTAGTCTGATGTAGTCCCACTCATTTATCTTTGCCTTCACTTCTCTTGCCTTTGGAGTCAAATTCATAAAATGCTCTTTAAAATGCAGGTTCATGAGTTACTACCTCACACCTGTTAGATTAGCTGTTATCAACAAGACAGGTAATAGCAAATGTTGGAGAGGCTGTGGACAAAAAGGAACCCTCATTTACTGTTGGGAGGAATGTAAAGTAGTACAACCATTATGGAAGAAAATATGGTGATTCCTCAAAAAACTGAAAATAGAACTACCGTATGACCCAGCAATCCCTCTACTGGGTATATACCCCCAAAACTCAGAAACATTGATACGTAAAGACACATGTAGCCCCATGTTTATTGCAGCATTGTTCACAGTGGCTAAGACATGGAAACAACCAAAAAGCCCTTCAATAGAAGACTGGATAAAGAATATATCACACATATGCACTATGGAATACTACTCAGCCATAAGAAATGATGACATCGGATCATTTACAACAAAATGGTGGGATCTTGATAACATTATACGGAGTGAAATAAGTAAATCAGAAAAAAAAAACAAGAACTACATGATTCCATATATTGGTGGGACATAAAAATGAGACTAAGAGACATGGACAAGAGTGTGGTAGTTACGGGGGGGAGGGGAAGGTGAGGGAGGGAAGGAGGGAGAGGGGAGGATGAGTGGGAGGGGCACAAAGAAAACTAGATAGAGGGTGACGGAGGACAATCTGACTTTGGGTGATGGGTATGCAACATAATTGAATGACAAGATAACCTGGACATGTTTTCTTTGAATATATGTACCCTGATTTATTGGTGTCACCCCATTAACATTAATAAAAATTTATTTATAAAAAAATAATTGGGAATTTAAGCTTAACTTTTAATTGTATAGAAGAGAAAAAAGAAATACAATGGCATGACAGCTTGCCCTTTTCTAATTTTGTGTCAGATACTCCAGGGTAATGAGTGAAAAAGCAACAACAAAATGCCATTATTAATCTGTCTTTTTATTGAAAAATAAACATAGAAAACTTATGAATCAAAAGAGTATAGCTGAATGAATGTTCACAAAATAAATACACCTTTGTAGGTAACAAGCTAATCATATACCATATTACCAATATCCAGAAACTTTCCTATATATCTCTCAATTTATCTTCTATTCCTCCTCTCTAAATATAACCATAAAATTAGTTCTAAATCTTATTAATTGATTTCATCTATTTTTATAATGATATAAAACCATACATCTTATATGTATTTCTCATGGCAAATTTTTTCCTCTTAATGTTCCCCAAAAAGTCTCTCACCCAGGAAATCCAGCTGGAATTATGTTTAATGACTACTGTCTCTCTTCTTGCAAAATATTATTTTGATGGACCAAAAATATAAAGGAATACTTAAAATTACAGTGGCCACTCTGGGGCTTTTTTTTTTTTGTTTAAGTAGCAAGAAAGACAGATGGAGACAGAAGGAGAGTGAGACAGGGACAGACAGACAGGAAGAGAAAGGAATGAGAAACATCAACTCCTCGTTGTAGCTCCTTAGTTGTTCATTGATTGTTTTCTCATATGTGCTTTGACTGGGGCTCTAGCCAAGCTAGTGACTCCTTGCTAAATCCAGCGAACTTGGGCTCAAGTCAGTGAACTTTGGGCTCAAGCCAGTGACCATGGGGTTATGTCTATGATCTCATGCTCAAGTCGATGATCTTGGGGTTTTGAACCTAGATCCTCAGTATCCCAGGCCGATGATGTATCCACTGCACCACCACCTGGCCCAGCTCTGGGGTTTTTTGAGGTTCCAAATCTTGCCTTTTTAAATGTTATAATTGGACCCCACAGATTTAAAACCAAGCAGGGAGAATAATTTCATGTTTTAATTGGTATCTAGAATCATCTAAGCAATGAAACAAGAGGAATCTAAAATGGACTATAAAATACTCTCAGTTGACTGAGGAAAGTTTTAAATTAAAAAAAGAGACATGACTCTATTCTTACCATCTCTGTTTCTTAATCCTCTCGTTATGCCTTCTTCTCTTGCAGTTTTCCTTCCTTCTTGTTCTTTCTATCTTTCCCTTGTTAAACTTCCTTTTTACTCCCCAAACCTGAAGTTTCTCCTCACTGTTGTGCAAAAATTTTCCCTCAAACCCTTTTCCCCAACCCCTGTCTCTATTTCCTTTTACATACCAGCCATCAATGACACTGATGCTTTTGTCACCACATTCTCTGAACAAAGGCTGAATTCACTGTGGTAACTGAACATTTTCTTAAAGTTTCAGAATATACCTACTGGTAAACAGAAAATTTATTTCTGTCATCCAAACTTACCGACCTGGTTCTTTTCCTTGTATTAATGAATTCACCTCTTAGTAAAGGCCAAACCCAACACTAGCAAACTGAGGCAGAATAGAATAATCCTATGGAAAGTATCAACAGAGTCATTCTGGGGGACATGGACCCTACACATCAACAAATAACATTTTATTTCAATTTTTTATTCATTATGCTTATTAAATATTTAAGCTTCAGAAAAAATTCTAGATGTATATTTCCATTTATTTTTTACTCTTAATTCATCATTTATATGTTATTAATTGAATTTGATATTACAAATTATATACAATCCAAGTCAAATGGAGAGAGCTGATGCAGGACACTTAAAGGTGATAAAAGTGTGTGATAGAATAAAAAGAAAGGAATTTATAATACTAGTGTAAATTTATTTTGAAGTTTTCTGTCAACAATCTTTCAGCTAAAATTTTTTTAATTTATCAAAAATTTGGTAAGTATGCCATACTTGATATATAAATGAAATGCTCTTTTAATTAATCAGAATTTCAAACTCATACAAAAATATTCACTTATTTTTTAAAAATACACATTTTATGCCTGACTAGGTGGTAGCACAGTGGATATAGCATCAAACTGAGAAGCAGTGAACTCAGGTTTGAAACCCTGCTTGAGCGTGGGTTCATCCTGCTTGAATGAGGGATCACCAGCTTAAGTGTGGGGTCACTGGCTTGAGCATGAGATCATAGATATGACCTCATGGTCCCTGGCTTGAGCCCAAAGGTCGCTGGCTTGAATCTCAAGGTTGCTACCTCAAGCGAAGGGTCACTAGCTCTGCTGTAGTCTCCGGTCAAGGCACACATGAGAAAGCAATCAAAGAACAACTAAGGAGCCACAACGAAGAATTGATGCTTCTCATCTATTTCCCTTCCTGTTGGTTCTTATCTGTCTCTCTCTGTCTGTCTGTCTGTCTGTCTCTCTCTTTCTGTCTCTGCCACAAAAATGTGTATGTATATGTATATATATACACATACATATACATACACACACACACTTTTTTTTCTAGTAATTCATGACTTTCTGTATTCTCGATATAGGTGAATTTTTTTTATTCTCTCTCTTTTTTTTATCTTATTTTTATTAATTTTAATGCAGTAACATTGATAAATTAGGGTACATATGTTCCGAGAAAATATCTCCAGATTATTTTGACATTTGGTTATGCTGCATACCGCTCACCGAAAGTCAAACTGTCTTCTGTCACCTTCTATCTGTTTTTCTTTGTGCCCCTCCCCTCCCCCTACCCCTCCTTCTCCTTCCTCGCCCCTTCCCCACCCCTCCACCCCACCCTCTGTTACCATCACATTTTTGTCCATGTCTCTGAGTCTCATTTTTATGTTCCATCTATGTATGGGTTCATATAGTTCTTAGGTTTTTCTGATTTACTTACTTCACTCGGTATAATGTTATCAAGGTCCATCGATGTTATTGTAAATGATCTGATGTCATCATTTCTTATGGCTGAGTAGTATTCCATAGTATATATATACCAAAGCTTTTTAATCCACTCGTCCTCTGATGGACACTTGGGCTGTTTCCAGATCTTCGTTATTGTGAATAATGCTACTATAAACATGGGGGTGCATTTCTCCTTCTGGAACTGTTCTATGGTGTCCTTGGGGTATATTCCTAAAAGTGGGATGGCTGGGTCAAAAGGCAGTTCGATTTTCAATTTTTTGAGGAATCTCCATACTGTTTTCCACAGAGGCTGCACCAGTCTGCATTCCCACCAGCAGGGCAGGAGGGTTCCCTTTTCTCCACATCCTCGCCAGCACTTATTCTGTGTTGTTTTGTTGATGAGTGTCATTCTGACCCGTGTGAGATGATATCTCATTGTGGTTTTAATTTGCATTTCTCTAATGACTAGTGATGTTGAGCACTTTTTCATGTGCCTATTGGTCATCTGTATGTCCTCTCTGGAGAAGTGTCTATTCATTTCTTTTGCCCATTTTTTGATTGGAATGTTTGTCATTCTGGTGTTGAGATTTACAAATTCTTTATAAATTTTGGTTATTAACCCCTTATTAGATGTACTGTCAAATATGTTCTCCCATTGTATAGTTTGTCTTTTTATTCTGTTCTTATTGTCTTTGGCTGTGCAAAAGCTTTTTAGTTTGATATAGTCCCATTTGTTTATCCTGTCTTTTATTTCACTCCCCGTGGAGATAAATCAGCAAACATATTGCTGTGGGAGATGTTGAAGAGCTTACTGCCTATGTTTTCTTCTAAGATGCTTATGGTTTCATGCCTTACATTTAAGTCTTTTATCCATTTTGAGTTTATTTTTGTTAATGGTATAAGTTGGTGGTCTAGTTTCATTTTTTTGCAGGTTACTGTCCAATTTTCCCAACACGATTTGTTGAAGAGGCTGTCTTTACTCCATTGTATGCCCTTACCTCCTTTGTCGAATATCAGTTGTCCATAGAGCTGTGGGTTTATTTCTGGGTTCTCCATTCTGTTCCATTGATCTATGTGCCTGTTCTTATGCCAGTACCAGGCTGTTTTGAGTACAATGGCCTTGTAGTATAGCTTGATATCAGGAAGTGTGATACCTCCCCCTTTATTCTTTTTTAAGATTGCTGAGGTTATTTGTGTTCTCTTTTGGTTTCATATAAATTTTTGAAATATGTTATCTATATCTTTAGAGTATGTTATTGGTATTGCATTGAATTTATAAATTGCTTTGGGTAATATAGACATTTTAATGATGTTTATTCTTCCTAACCTTGAGCACGGTATATGCTTCCACTTGTTTGTATCTTCCCTGATTTCTTTTATCAATGTTTTATAATTTTCCGAGCACACGGCTTTAGTCTCCTTGGTTAAATGTACTCCTAGGTACTTTATTTATTTGGTTGTAATAGTGAAGGGGATTGTTTCCTTAATTTCTCTTTCTGACTGTTCATTGTTGGACTATAAAAATGCCTCTGATTTCTGAGTATTGATTTTATATCCTGCCACTTTGCTGAAGTCATTTATCAGGTCCAGTAGTTTTTTGACTGAGACTTTAGGGTTTTCTATAAACAATATCATATCATCTGCAAATAATGATAGCTTTACTTCTTCTTTTCCAATTGTAATGCCTTTTATTTCTTCTTCTTGTCTGACTGCTGTGACTAGGACTTCCACGACTATGTTGAATAAGAGTGGTGAAAGGGGGCACCCCTGCCTTGTTCCTGATCTTAAGGGGATTGCTTTTAATTTTTGCCCATTGAGTATGATGTTGGCTGTAGGTTTGTCATAGATGGCCTTTATTATGTTGAGGTCTGTTCCCTGTATTCCCATTTTGCTGCAAGTTATGGTCATGAATGGGTGCTGGATTTTATCAAATGATTTTTCTGCATCTATTGAAATTATGTGGTTTTTCTCCTTTCTTTTGTTTATGTGATGAATCACATTGATTGATTTGCTAATATTGTACCAGTCTTGCCTCCCCAGAATAAATCCCACTTGATCATGGTGTATGATTTTTTCCATATATTGTTGGATCCGGTTTGCTAATATTTTGTTGAGGATTTTAGCATCTAAATTCATCAGGGATATTGGCTTATAATTTTCTGGCTTTGTGTTGTCTTTGCCTGGTTTTGGAATCAGAATTATGCTCACCTCATAAAAGGAGCTTGGAAGTCTTCCTTTCTCTTGAATTTTTTGAAATAGCTTGAGAAGGATAGGAGTTAGTTCTTCTTTGAGTATTTGGTAGAATTCACTTGTGAAGCCATTAGGCCCAGGACTTTTCTTTGTTGGGAGTTTTTTGATAACGGTTTTGATCTCATTTGGTGTAATTGGTCTGTTTAGGTTTTATGATTCTTCCAGATTGATTTTTGGAATATTGTATGTTTCAAGGAATTTGTCTATTTCATCTAGGTTGTCTAGTTTTTTGGCATACAGTTCTTCATAATATTTTCTTACAATATATTGTATTTCTGTTGTGTCATTTGTTATTTCTCCCCTCTCATTTCTAATTTTATTTATTTGAGTCCTCTCTCTCTCTTTCTTGGTGAGTCTAGTTAAAGGTTCATCAATCTTGTTTACCTTTTCAAAGAACCAGCTCCCAGTTTCATTGATTCTCTGTATTGATTCTTTAGCCTCTATGTCATTTATTTCTGCTCTGATCTTTTTTATTTCCTTCCTTCTACTACATTTGGGATTTACTTGCTGTTCTTCTTCTAGTTCTTTTAGATGCAGGGTTAAGTTGTTTATTTGAGCTTTTTCTAGTTTCTTAAGGTGTGCCTGTAGTGCTATGAACTTCCCTCTCAGTACTGCTTTTGGTGTGTCCCATAAATTTTGAGTTGTTGTATGATCATTGTCATTCATTTCTAGAAATTTTTTTATTTCTTCTTTGATCTCATTCTTAATCCATTTGTTATTTACAACCTGCTATTTAGTTTCCATGTGTTTGAGAATTTTTGAGCTTTTCTGTTGTGGTTCATTTCTAATTTCATGCCATTGTGATCAGAGAAAGTGCTTGATATAATTTCAGTCTTCTTAAATTTGTTGAGACAACTTTTGTGCCCTAATATGTGGTCTATCCTAGAGAATGTACCATGAGCACTTGAAAAGAATGTATATTCTGCCGCTTTCGGATGAAAGATTCTAAAGATATTCATTAAATCGAGTTGATCTAGTGTGTCCTTTAAGTTTGCTGTTTCTTTGTTAATTTTCTTTCTTGGGGATCTATCTAGTGATGTTAGTGGTGTATTGAAATTCTCTACTACCATAGTATTGCTGTTGATCTCGCTCTTTATATTCATCAAAGTCTGCTTTATATATTTAGGTGCTCTCTATATTAGGCGCATAGATATTTATAATAGTTATATCTTCCTGTTGGATTGCTCCCTTTATCATTATGTAGTGACCTTCTTTATCTCTTACTATGTTCTTTGTTTTAAAGTCTATTTTGTATAATATAAATATTGCTACCCCAGCTTTTTTTTCATTTCCATTTGCATGAAATATTTTTTTTCCATTCTTTTACCTTCAGTCTATGTGCCTCTTTTGTTTTAAGGTGTGTGTGTTGTAGACAGCATATGTATGGGTCCTGTTTACTTATCCATGCAGCTACCCTATGTCTTTTGATTGGATCATTTAATCCATTTACATTTAAGGTTATTATTGATATGTAGTTGTTTATTGCCATTTTATTCTTTAAGGCTGTATTCCTTTTTGCTATATTCTTTTTCCACTTTGATCTGTTTACACCATGCCCCTTAATATTTCCTGCAGCATTGGTTTGGTTGTAATGAATTCCTTGAGTGTTTTTTTTTTGTCTGGGAAACTTTTTATTTCTCCTTCAATTTTAAATGGTAGCCTTGCTGGATAAAGTAGTCTTGGTTGTAGGTTTTTGTTCTGCATTACTTTGAATATTTCTTGCCATTCCCTTGTGGCCTCAAGTGTTTCTGTTGAGAAGTTGGATGTCATCCTTATGGGGGCATTTTTGTAGGTGATAGCTCTTTTTTCTCTAGCAGCTTTTAATATTTTCTCTTTATCACTTAGCTTTGGTATTTTAATTATGATGTGTCTTGGTGTAGATTTCTTTGGGTTTCTCTTTAATGGAGTTCTTGTGCTTCTTGAACTTGTGACAGTTTCTCCTGCATTAATTGAGGGAAGTTTTAAGCTATGATATGATTGAACAAAGTCTCTATCCCTTGTTCTTTCTCTTCTTTAGGAACCCCTATAATGCATATATTATTTCTATTTATGTTGTCACAGAGCTTTCTAAGAGTTTCCTCAAACTTTTTCTTTTTTTTTTTTCTTTGTCTTTTTTAGAAAGACAGACAGATAGGAAGATAGAGATGAGAAGCATCAACTCATAGTTGCGGCACCCTAGTTGTTCATCAATTGCTTTCTTTCTTTTTTTTTTTGTATTTTTCTGAAGCTGGAAATGGGGAGAGACAGTCAGACAGACTCCCACATGTGCCCGACCGGGATCCACCCAGCACGCCGATCAGGGATGATGCTCTGCCCACCAGGGGGCGATGCTCTGCCCCTCCGGGGTGTCGCTCTGCCATGACCAGAGCCACTCCAGCGCCTGGGGCAGAGGCCAAGGAGCCATCCTCAGCGCCCGGGCCATCTTTGCTCCAATGGAGCCTCGCTGCGGGAGGGGAAGAGAGAGACAGAGAGGAAGGAGGGGAGGTCGAGAAGCAGATGGGCACTTCTCCTATGTGCCCTGGCCGGGAATCGAACCCGGGTCCCCCGCACGCCAGGCCAACGCTCTACCGCTGAGGCAACTGGCCAGGGCCGAGTTTCTCTGCTGTCATGCCTTCATTCCAGTTTTCCTCCAACTCACTGATTCAATCCTCAGCTCTATCCATCCTGTTTTTAATTCCTTCCATTGTGGTCTTCATTTCTGATAATGTATTTGTCATCTCCGATTTATTCTTTTTTAATATTTCAATATCCTTTTTTTATACTTGCTATTTCTTTATTTAGGTGTTCGTAATGACCATCCATTGTTGTTCTAAGATCCCTAAGCATCCTTACAATCATTATTTTGAACTCCGCATCCAGAAGTTTGGTTATTTCCATATGACTCAGTTCATTTCCTGGATGTTTCTCTTGTGGTTTCATTTGGATTGCTCTCCTCTGTCTTCTCATTGTATCTGTGTAGAGCTGGTTGAGTCTAGGCTTGGTGTTGTCTGCCTCCAGTTTTCAATTGTGTAATTTCTAGGTCTTCTTGGGTTGGCATCAGCTATTATTTGTAATCCACTTTCAGATTTTGGCAGCTTTGAAGTCTTGGTTTGTTTGTTTTCTTAACAGGTGGTAGTCTTGTTTGCTGACATCAGCAGGGGGCTTATTTGAAATTGTATCCTGGAATGCGGTGGGTGTGACCTGAGGCTCTGAAGTCCTCTTCTGCCAGTTAATCTCTCTGGGGATGGGTTGCTTTCTCAGCTTCAGTAAGGGGAGGTGTATCTCATATCTCCATGGAGACCTGAGTTACTGCCCCTCCTCCTCACTTCTTGTTTTCAGCTGTGTCTTGTTGTGCTGATTGGAGCTGGAGAGATGTCTGTATCTCTGTGATCTGGAAGTACTTTGTATTCTCTTTTGTGGATGGATCAGCCCCTCCCCCAGTTATGGCCACCTCCAGCACTGAATGAATCATTTTTTCAGGCCATCACCCTCATTCCTCTCCCCCTCAGCATCCGTCTCTCTCTCTCTCCTTTGTTTTTGGAAGACAAGCAGGCCCTTTCAACACACTTCATTCCCTGGTCGCCAGCCAAGTGGCTGTGAGCAGTATTTACTGCTCTTTTCATTGGAGTGAGAGCCCAGCCTCAACCCCCCCCCCCGTTTCTGTAAGCAGGGGAGATTCAGGCTCTCACTACCAGGTTTGTTGTGGTTTCTTCTTTGCTCCTTGGTTTTTGAGAGCTGTTCTTGTAGTCCAGATTTGGTTTTTCACGCTGATTCTTCATAAATTAGTTTATAATCCAGTTTGGTGGTGTGAGCTGGGAGTCTGTGTGTCTGCCTACTCTGCTGTCATCTTCAGGTCTCTATATATACAC
Organism: Saccopteryx bilineata; assembly: GCF_036850765.1. Lineage (NCBI taxonomy): Eukaryota > Metazoa > Chordata > Mammalia > Chiroptera > Emballonuridae > Saccopteryx > Saccopteryx bilineata. The sequence continues at coordinate 47,596,172 of NC_089502.1, forward strand.
ATTTTATTACTTCTCTTTATTTCTCCTTATTTTGCACACATGAGGAGGGACAAATATTTCTATAGTATTTAAGCAATAATGCATAAAAGCCTTGATTATATGATCATGATACTTGCTTCATAAAATGAAAGTTAAATATTAGGGTAAATGACGCTGTCAATAGTAACTTTTACATAGTAAATGTTGAAACATATGTTAAGAAGAGATAAGTAAAAAAATATAAAATGCTTTTTTTATCCAAAGAACAGAATATTTTGGAAGTAAACAATTTTAATTATAATCTATAAAATATAGGTTATCATCAATTAACATTATGATTATAAATCACAGACTGTTAGACATAGTTCTTCTGTTAAAGGTGAACTACAATTCTTTATATTCTTTTTAATATTCATGTTTGCAGAAAACTTCAGTGTGACAAAAGAACAGAACAAAATGAATTGTTTTACAAAACTTAGTATAAACCAGTAAACATAGTGAAAGATTTTCTGACTTTTTTAAAAAAATTTATTTACGTATAGTTGCTATACAATATTTTAGTAATGATGTAGTCAGGTGTACAATATGGTCATTTGACATTTTTATACCTTATAATTTGATCACCCCACTAATTCTAGTAATCATCTGTACTGTGCAAACTTAAAGCAATATTATTGCTTCTATTTCCCTTCCTCTTTTCACCCATGCCCCATATCCTCCCTTTGGTAACCATTCCTTTAGTCTCTATTTTTATGAGTCTGCTTTTGTTTTGTTCTGTTTGTTCGTTTACTTTTTCTTTTTTAGATTCCAAGTATAAGTAAAACCATATACTTGTCTTTCTCTGCTTAATTACTTCACTTAGCATAACACCTTCTGACTCCATTCATAATGTCAAGTTTTATTTTTTATTGCTGCATAACATTCCATTGTGTGTGTGCATGTGTGTATATATGTATGTTTATATTCATCTATCAGTGTTCACCAAACTTGCTTCCATATTTTGACAATCATAACTAATGCTGCCCTGAACATAAGGGGTGCATATATCTTTTAGAATTAGTGCTCTCATTTTCTTTGGATAAATAAAATGGTTAATATCATTAATCATTAGGGAAATGCAAAATAAAAAGTCACAGAATGAGATAACACCTCACACAGATCAGAATAACTATTTCAAAAAGTCAACAAATATAATGTGTTGGTGAGGATGTGGAGAAAAGGGAGCCCTTGTGTACTGTTGATGAAACTGCAAACTGGTATAACCTGTGTTAAGAACAGTGTGGAGTTTCCTCAAAAAACAAAAACAAATATACCACGCAACCCAGAAATCCCAGTTCTGAGTACTTATCCAAAGGTTTTCTGATTTTCTTAAAAGATTTTTCTTCGGGATTTTTTCCCACTAGTTTTTGATGTTAATTGAATTTTTTTCTGTGATTATTTTTCCTGAAAAAAGAAATATAAAGAACTAGTGAAATACTCGTCTGAATAACAGGTAGTTATAGGCAACTAAAATGAAGAATTATAGTAGTGGTATAACTACATTTGTGGCTTCCCAGTTCACAGAACCTTGAAGTGTTTTTAAATTACATGGTTTTTGACAAGGAGAAATTTTAGAGAAGAGTCAGTAAAATCAATATTATTTTTCAGACTTATACCATGAATTGTTTTTCAAATGTTGATATTCTATTAAAGTCTAAGTTTTTCATATATATGAATTTTAGTATTGATTAAAATGTTTACACTATAATATATATTTTAAAATTATTCCAAGACTTGTCAGAGATCCGAGTTGGCACTCACTCCTTCTGGTACTAAACTGGAGTTATGACTAAAATACAGAACAAACTGACTACCCAACTGAAGACTAGCTTAATAGAAGTCTCATAACCAAAGACTTACAGAAGGAGCATCATTAGACGGGTAGGAAAGGCAAAAAATGAAAAAGGGCTGGACCCACCTCCCTCCTACAGGTGGAATCTGAGAATCTCGAAAGTTATCTCAACTGCAAAGGTTCCTCCTTAAGAACATAGGGTCTCAACCCCATGCTAAGCTCTGAAACCCAGTACAGATGGGGGAAAATTGCCCACATAAGACCTGGGTGTAAAAATAAGCAAGGATTTTCTCAGCTAAAGAGAGGCCCAGGAACCCTTTTAAAGGGCCAGAACATACTCTGGGCTTTAGTGGAGGGAGGGCAAAGTGGACTGTGATGAGATACTGGGGTTTGTGGCTTTGGAAAGAAAGCTGAAGGGACAGCTGCCTGTGTTGATTAACTCTACTACAGACCTTATGATTCATGGATGAAGCATTCATCTTCTTACACATTCAACTTTGGAGAATGCAATTGCCCCACTTCACTGGACTCCCTGCAAGCCCATTCTGTGGAGCTCATGCTTTGCGGAAAAATTAGTTGCACAGGTCTGAGGGGTAGAGATCCGAGTGGACTCAGTGCATGTCAGTAACTGAGTCGTGTAGCTCTCCAAAAGTTTCAGGCAGAATCTTGAACAAACCAAGATAGGTAACTCTGAGGGGAAAGCCATTTCCTTCATCTCCCCACAAGCCTGACTGGTGTCTCCTCCTCTCAAAATATCTCTTCGCTCCATCCTTCAGGCTCCCAGGGAACCTGGCCTGCTGAGCTCAGACTCTCCAGAAAATACCAGCAGAATCTGGGACAGTCTGCGTTGTGCGGCTGTAGGACAAGGGGCATTTTTCCATTGCACACTTCCCTGTTTCTGGGCTTTTAGCAACATTAAAATTTTTAATTTAAATTTTAGTGTTTGGTTAATGATAATAGCCTATTAGTATAAAAATAGATATATTTGATTATGTGTAAAAGAGAATACTATGTTTTCATGTGTTAATTTCTACTTTATATATATTTTTATTTTTTGAGTTGAGTGATAAAGTTTTTGGTCCAATTTTATATGGTGGTATAGTCCTACTTTCCTTATGGATTTGCAGTTTTATTCTTTTCTGGATTATATATCAAATATTTTCTATATATATTTGTTATTAAAGAAAAAATATTAGGGTAGATTTAGAAGCTGTATCTAAACATGTCTTAGGCAATAAAGACTATGTCTAAACATGAAATTTCCATGCGATGAGGTTTGGTTCTTTTTTTTTTTAATTTTATTTATTCATTTTAGAGAGGAGAGAGAAAGAGAGAGAGGGAGAGAGAGAGGTGAGAGAGACAGAGAGAGAACGTGGGGAGGAGCTGGAAGCATCAACTCCCATATATGCCTTGACCAGGCAAGCCCAGGGTTTTGAACCAGCGACCTCAGCATTTCCAGGTCGACGCTTTATCCACTGCGCCACCACAGGTCAGGCGAGGTTTGGTTCTGAAAGTGTATTTGAGCACTACTTGTGTAATCAAGAGAGGGACAGCATCTTGTGATAAAAACTAAAGCCAAGTTAGTTTTCTATCTTTCAGAAGCTAACATTATTGATAATCGGCTCAAAATGATTATGGTACTATCCAACAGTATTCTGAGAATACATATCCCAAATTGTTTTGGATCAACAAAGCCTATTTTATTCCCTTCTAAATTGCTTATTTCCTTTGAGGACAAGAAATTTATTTTATTTTCCCTACAGTGTTGATGTTAAACAGTTTTTAATTGCTTATAAACAGAAAAACTCCAGTGAAAAAGAAATTATGTATTCAGCTCTGGTAAAGAAGTACTAAAGTGTGGGTATGTTCATGTTTTTTATGAAGTTAGATGCTTCCTCATATTCCAAGTGTTTTCAATGGTGTTTTCTGTGCTCGATCTTAATGATCTTACTGTCACAATATGAGATTTTACTTAAATATGTAATTTTGTTTTTTTAAACCTGTAAAAGATCATGGTAGTAAGCTGCTTAACTATTTACTATATGTGTGGCAATGGATGCTGTCCATCTGAACACATAAAATAAAATGTTAATAAGAAACTTAATTTATAATTAGGCTTTTTAAAATTATTACATCCATATTCATTAGACAAAAAAAGACTTGTGAAACTAGTGTTGTTTGAAGGCCTCCAGAGTCAAAATGAACAATCATCATCGTTTGTAAGGTACATTTCAAAAGCTAACAGGATTGGCAAAAGATTAACTTTCCAGGTACCACACAGAAAATTCAATGTTCAGGCCTATAAAGCTTTGTCCACATTTACTTGGTATAACCTTTACAAATGGATCGTATTGCTGTTTTAATCCAGATTCATGTACTTAAATATAAAGTTAAATTGAGCTTTTATTTCTCTTTAATATGAAATATAAACATTTGCAACATAAAATTTACAAGTCAAGTGCAGATTACTCTAAACTGCAGTAACACTGGTTCTTTATATCTGTGCTCAGACAAGGATTAGGCTGTCATAAAGTTAACATGATTTGACTCTATAAAACCCCAAAGAACTATAATTAAAAAGAAAATTTGTACTTTATTTAAACTTAATGTTTTATTTTACACTTTATTGCACACTAATCCCTCCCTTATATCTATTAGACCTGTTGTGAACCATTGAGAAAATATTAATATTTGTCAGTTGGGAATAACATAAAGTAAAAATTTCACTTTTATTGGATTTTGTCTTAGCCTATATGGTCATTCAATCTTAAGACTGTTTTTTATAGTACCAACTAGCAATAATGACTGTACTAATATAGTTTCTAATGGCAACTTACATTACGATCGTGTCCAAATTATGTAGCTCCAGTAGTGTTATTTTTTGCTGTACTTTATCATCCATTTTAATCTTGAAAAATGTCATGTAAATCAATGTTGAATCCTCTGCTCATTGTTTTTCTTTTGTAAATGTACTACAACACAACAAAAACTATTTATAAGGAAGACACAGCATTAACATTTTAAATTAGCCATGTTGTAAAATGTAGAACGTGATTTGTCACACAAATTACATATAATTTATCTAATCACTAAACTAACCTTCATTTACTTACTGAAAATATACAGTCTTTTACATAAATCAATGTACAGCCATAACATTAGCAAAGATACTATTATGGAAAATTGAAATTGGGATAGAACTTAGCTAAAAAATATCTCTGTTCAAGCTCATGAACTTATTTAAATTTAATATATTTTAACCCAATATATACCTGTACTTTTCAAATGTTGCATACTTTGTTATTTAAAGAAGTGATTAAATTATTTTTCTAATATATGAATGATAAGTGAAAACTCAGACCATTTAAGGTGGTTAGTTCTAGTTAGTGAAATGTACAAATATAATTCATGTAAAAGTTAGGTTATTTTTTTATAATTATTAGTTATAATAGAGTTCTAAATATATACACAGCATTCTTACAAGCACTTTTGCATAAATTATATTATTGAACCTGCAGAAAAACTCTAAAAAGTGAACGATGTTATTATTTATGATTTATAAATAAAAAAGTAAAGGGAGAAATTTGATAACCTGTTCAAGATCATTTTGTGACAGAAGTATGATGTGAATTGATATTTTTTTATGTCACTTCATTTTGTTAATCAGTCAATACATTTGGATTCTTACTATGTGGTTAGTGCTCTGACTGTAACTGAGACAATGTATATTCTATTAAAAAGTAAATATGCTAATAAATCAGTAAAATAATTTAAAAAACTAAAGATTATAAAGATAGAAATATAGAATAATATGGCAGAGATTAACTGTCTGGATAGCATAACCAGTAAGACATGTGTGTGGTATTTCAGAGAAAATACTTCAGAAGAGTTGACTTAGGAGTTTTGCTTGAATGATGATAAGAAATCAACTATATAAAGCTTGAGTGGAAGAACATTTCAAGCAACAAAATGAGAAAATTGTAAAGTCCTGAGATGGCTACTTAAACCCATTCAGCCTGGAATTGAAGGAAGCATGGAGAAAAAAGTAGCTGTGATAGAAAATGTATGCAGTGTTGAGATCTTGTGGTGATGTGCACACCATGGTGTGATTATCAGATTTTATTCTGCATATAATGAGAATCTGCTGTGGCATTAATAGTAAAGAGAGAGTATGATTTAAGTTTTGTAAAGATAACTCTGACTACTGTGTAGAGCTCTTTTCTAGAGATACAAGTGCAGATGGAGGAAAACACTCATTCACTGAAGTAGAATCTATTTTGAAGATTTGATTTGAGAGTGAAATTACAGTTCTGTTTTAGAATTATAGAGTTTAAGATGCCTATTAGACATGGAAATTGAGATCTTGGGTAAACAGTTGAACTGTTAGACTATAGAAAGAGTAAGTCTACGGATCATATTTGAAGTTATGGGACTGGATGAGATAACCGAGGAAAAAAATGTATAAATGTTATTTTCCTGGAAATATCTATACAGTGGTCTCTGTTTTGTAACATTTAATATTGTTGCTTAAACCCTAAATCAAATTTCATATATTATGTGAATATTTGTTTTATTTCAAAAGAGGATTAATTTTTTCTATATTTTTATTTCAGTTGATTTATAATGCTAGTATCAAACACTCGCTTATAGAGCAGATATGCAAGTGCATGCACATAACTCTTCCATCGCAACCCCTTGCTGCACAGTGCAAGACTTATTGTAAGATATTTCTTGAGTGGGTTAAATAAAATTTTTTGTATAAGGGATGATTTTATAGACTAAATTTATTTTAAAACAACTAAGAAAGTGGCAGTAATTTTGAAAATTGTATAAACATTCTTTAAGTTACATATATGATCACAGTATAGGACTCTTAGTTTATAATTTATAGAAAAAATTATTTTTCTATAAATTATAAACTAAATTTTCTATTATTATATATACTGATAGTGATAAAGTCTAATCTTAATTTCTCATTAAAATATTTGAGTTTAGTTGCACCAAGATGGCATATTAAATAATAACATATAAAGTGGATCATTTAGCCTGGCTGGATAGCTCACTTGGTTAGATCGTCGTCTCAATATACTAAGGTTGATCCCTGGTCAGGGCACATATAATAATCAACCACTGAATGCATAAATAAAATGGAACAACAAATCAATTTTCTCTCTCCCCTCCCATTCCTCTTTCTCTAAAATAAAATTTAAAAAGTAAGGTAAATCATTTATTTATAATTCTTCTAATTTTCTGGAACAAAATTTTTTTTGTTTGCCTGCTTCCTTGGGAACAAAAAGGTAAAACAAGATTGCAAATTTTACATAATGCCCCAGGGTTAGATGAAAAAAAAAAAAAACCCCATCAGAATTCATACTATTATGTTTACTTTTTTTATATTTTTGAAGCTTCAAGGAAAATAAGACTTTTTTTTTTTATAAATTTTTATTTTAATGGCGTGACATCAATAAATCAGGGTACATACATTCAAAGAAAACATTTCCAGGTTATCTTGTCATTTAGTTCTGTTGCATACCCATCACCTGAAGAGAGATCGTCCTCCGCCACCCTCCATGCAATTCTCTCTGTACCCCTCCCCCTCCCCCTCTCCTTCCTTCCCTCCCCCCACCCCCTGTAACCACCACACTCCTGTCCATGCCTCTTAGTCTCACTTTTATGTCCCACCAATGTATGGAATCCTGCAGTTCCTGGTTTTTTTTGATTCGCTTATTTCACCCCACACAATGTTACCAAGACTCCACCATTCTGCTGTAAGTGATCCGATGTCATCATTTCTCCTAGCTGAATAGTATACCATGGTGTATATGTGCCCCATCTTCTTCATCCAGTCCTCTATTTTTTTTTACAGTGATTAAAAGCCTTTAAGCAAACTCTTGGCCAATACAGCAAGAATCCATAAAAGAGTAGTGGCCTTAACATGTTCACCAAGTCCAAGTTGGCCCCATCACCATGCCAAATCCCTGAAAAATGCAACCCAACCACAGTTCAGTCTGTTAGGAGCTGTCACAGGGAGCAGGAGTCCAGGAAAGTTCCCCACAGGAAAAGTCTGCATGGCACTGGAATTGTTGTCACCATTCTATACTTTGCAGCTCATGTCCAAGTCCCAATGACCGCTGCTTCTAGCTGGTAATGATTCAGGTAGACTGGAAAAAGCCATTTGCAGCATGCGTGGATATGGAGCTTCTGTTCTCCTCTGCCTGGAGAGTTGAGACCAGGTTGCTTTTCCCTGGAGTTCTGTGACTGTGGCCTGGTAAAGAGAACCTTGGGATACACTAAGCTGGGTGGCAAAGGTAAATTCATAAAACAAGTTGGCAAAAGGAGGAAAGAGAGCTCTAAATTAGGAGTAGGTCCCAGCCTGAAATATGAGTGGGGCATTGAGGTAGGAGGGATAAAGGAAACACTATATATTAATCAAAGCAGCAGAAAATAGGACTATCAACACCCACAACAGAGATCTTTGAGGGAAGAATAAAAAACCTGACTATTCAGGGAAAACATAGTTAAGTGGCCCTTGTGCGAATGAGATCACTTTACCTGCTTCTTGGAAGAAATACCCTAGGCTCGTCCACAGTGTTGTAGATGGGGCCGATGGCCCTGGGCACCTTCAGCCTTCAGTGGCAAACCCCAGCTTTCTGGGCAAGGTTAGGTCATAGGTGGCTGGAGCAGGGCTGCAAGAGACTGAACCCTCCCTTAGAGGAGCGAGGGGGAAGCCTACCTTCCAGTGTCCCTGTTTCCTCACAGCAGAGGCATGTAAGTCTAGCAGGCTTTAGCTCAATGACCTTCCTTTCCACTATTGAAGCAGGACCCAGATGACATCCTATGAGACCCCTTTGGGGCGTTGGAGCCTTTAAGGGTGTATCCTAAAAGCTGGTAGTTCCCCTGATCTCTATTGGGCTTTTTCTGCCTCTAGGTATCTTAAAAGCCATTCTCAGAAGATCTCACTGAGGGGTTTGAGGATCCCCATCCGCCTATATAAATCTTTTTCATGTATCTGGAGCTATTTGGAAAAAAGACAGAACAGTGTTATTAGCTAGATCTAATAAAGAAGGTAGTAGTTTGCAGGCGAAAAAGATTTGGTGTCTCCTGTTCATCAGCATTCAAAAGAAATGTAAAAATTTTTTTTTTAAAGTTAAAAGCATGATATGGTAGACCCGTCGGAGTCATTGGCCTGGTGTGCAGGATTCCCGGGTTCGATTCCCGGCCAGAGCACACAGGAAAAGCGCCTATCTACCTCTCCACCCCTCCCCCTCTCCTTCCTCTTCGTCTCTCTCCTCCTGCCTGCAGCCAAGGCTCCACCGGAGCAAAGCCACCCTGGGCACTAAGGATGGCCCCATGGCCTCCGCCCCAGTCGCTAGAATGGCTCTGGTTGTAACAGAGCAACACCCCAGATGGGCAGAGCATTCCCCCCTGGTAGGCATGCCAGGTGGATCCCAGTCAGGCACATGCAGGAGTCTGTCTGAGTGCCTCCCCATCCCCATCCTCAGAAAAATACAAAAAATAAATAAATAAAAGAAAAAATACAAAAAAGGGGGGGGGCATTCCCTTGTGCTAAAGCTCCAGGTTGCATGGAGTGAGCTTGAGTATGTCCTATTAAACATGGAGCTCTATGTTGACATATAAGTCTTTGAAGAAGGAGGAACTGCTGAAATAGTTCATCAGCATTTGTCCCTAAGACAGCAGTCTTTATAGTGGGCACACCATACATGGATATTTGCTATCTGTCTATAGATTAAGGGGGGAATATGGCAAATGCTGAAAAGCCATGATCTTTGTGCCCCTCCCCTCCCCCAACCCCCTTCCTATCCTCCCCCCACCCAGTAACCCCAACACTGTTGTTCGTGTCTCTGAGTCTCATCTTTATGTCCCACCTATGTATGGAAACATATAGTTCTTAGTTTTTTCTGATTTACTTCTTTCACTCAGTATAATGTTATCAAGGCCCATCCATGTTGTTGTAAAAGATCCTATGTCATCATTTCTTATGGCTGAGTAGTATTCCATAGTATATATATACCAAAGCTTTTTAATCCACTCGTCCTCTGATGGACACTTGGGCTGTTTCCAGATCTTTGCTGCTGTGAACAATGCTGCCATAAACATGGGGGTGCATTTCTTCTTTTCAAACAGTGCTATGGTGTTCTTGGGGTATATTCCTAACAGTGGTATAGCTGAGTCAAAAGGCAGTTCCATTTTTAATTTCTTGAGGAATCTCCATACTGTTTTCCACAGTGGCTGCACCAGTCTGCATTCCCACCAGCAGTGCAGGAGGGTTCCCTTTTCTCCACATCCTCGCTAGCACTTATTCTGTGTTGTTTTATTGATGAGCGCCATTCTGACTGGTGTGAGGTGATATCTCATTGTGGTTTTAATTTGCATTTCTCTAATCATTAGTGATGTTGAACATTTTTTCATATGCCTGTTGGCCATCTGTGTGTCCTCTTTGGAGAAGTGTCTATTCATTTCTTTTGCCTATTTTTGGATTGGATTGTTTGTCTTCCTGGTATTAAGTTTTACAAGTTCTTTATAAATTTTGGTTATTAACCCCTTATCAGACGCTATGTCAAATATATTTTCCCATTGTGTAGTTTGTCTTTTTATTCTGTTCTTATTGTCTTTAGCTGTGCAGAAACTTTTTAGTTTGATAAAGTCCCATTTGTTTATCCTGTCTTTTATTTCACTTGCCTGTGGAGACAAATCAGCAAATATATTGTTGCGAGAGATGTCAGAGAGCTTACTGCCTACGTTTTCTTCTAAGATGCTTATAGTTTCACGGCTTACATTCAAGTCTTTTATCCATTTTGAGTTTATTTTTGTGAGTGGTGTAAGTTGGTGGTCTAGTTTCATTTTTTTTGCAGGTAGCTGTCCAGTTTTCCCAACACCATTTGTTGAAGAAGCTGTCTTTACTCCATTGTATTGTCTTACCTCCTTTGTCAAATATCAGTTGTCCATAGAGCTGTGGGTTTATTTCTGAGTTCTCTGTTCTGTTCCATTGATCTATATGCCTGTTCTTATGCCAGTACCATGCTGTTTTGAGTACAATGGCCTTATAATATAACTTAATATCTGGAAGTGTGATACCTCCCGCTTTTTTCTTCCTTTTCAGGATTGCTGAGGCTATTCGTGTTCTTTTTTGGTTCCATATAAATTTTTGGAATATGTGTTCTATGTCATTGAAGTAAGTCATTGGTATTTTAATCGGTATTGCATTGAATTTATAAATTTCTTTGGGTAATATAGACATTTTAATGATGTTTATTCTTCCTAACCATGAGCACGGTATATGCCTCCACTTTATTCGTATCTTCCCTGATTTCTTTTATCAATGTTTTATAATTTTCCGAGTACAAGTCTTTAATCTCCTTGGTTGATTTATTCCTAGGTACTTTATTTTTTTTATTGCAATGGTAAAGGGGATTGATTCCCTGATTTCTCTTTCTGACAGTTCATTATTAGTGTATAAAAATGCCTCTGATTTCTGAGTATTGATTTTATATCCTGCCACCTTGCCAAATTCATTTATCAGGTCTAGTAGTTTTTTGACTGAGACTTTAGGGTTTTCTATATACAATATCATGTCATCTGCAAATAATGATAGTTTTACTTCTTCTTTTCCAATTCGGATGCCTTTTATTTATTTTACTTGTCTGATAGCTGTGGCTAGGACTTCCAGAACTATGTTGAATAAGAGTGGTGAAAGGGGGCACCCCTGCCTTGTTCCTGATCTTAAGGGGATTGCTTTTAATTTTTGCCCATTGAGTATGATGTTGGCTGTGGGTTTGTCATAGATGGCCTTTATCATGTTGAGGTACATTCCCTGTATTCCCACTTTGCTGAGAGTTTTGATCATGAATGGGTGCTGGACTTTATCAAATGCTTTTTCTGCATCTATTGCAATTATCATGTGGTTTTTCTCCTTTCTTTTGTATATGTGGTGAATCACATTGATTGATTTGCGAATATTGTACCAGCCTTGCCTCCCAAGAATAAATCCTACTTGATCATGGTGTATGATTTTTTCCATATATTGTTGGATCCGGTTTGCTAATATTTTGTTGAGGATTTTTGCATCTAAGTTCATCAGGGATATTGGCCTATAATTTTCTTTTTTTGTGTTGTCTTTGCCTGGTTTTGGAATCAGAATTATGCTCGCCTCATAAAAGGAGTTTGGAAGTCTTCCTTCCTCTTGAATTTTTTGAAATAGCTTGAGAAGGATAGGAGTTAGTTCTTCTTTGAATATTTGGTAGAATTCCCTTGTGAAGCCATCAGGCCCAGGACTTTTCTTTTTTGGGAGTTTTTTGATAGCTGTTTCAAGCTCATTTGTTGTAATTGGTCTGTTTAGGTTTTATGATTCTTCCAGATTGATTTTTGGACGATTATATGATTCAAGGAATTTGTCTATTTCATCTAGGTTGTCTAGCTTTTTGGCGTACAGTTCTTCATAGTATTTTCTTACAATATTTTGTATTTCTGTTTTGTCAGTTGTTATTTCTCCACTCTCATTTCTAATTTTATTTATTTGAGTCCTCTCTCTCTCTTTCTTGGTGAGTCTTGTTAAAGGTTCATCTATCTTGTTTACCTTTTCAAAGAACCAGCTCCTGGTTTCATTGATCCTCTGTATTGTTCCTTTAGCCTCTATGTCATTTATTTCTGCTCTGATCTTTATTATTTCCTTTCTTCTACTCGCTCTGGGCTTTACTTGCTGTTCTTTTTCTAGTTCTTTTAGATGCAGGGTTAAGTTGTTAATTTGAGCTTTTTCTAGCTTCTTGAGGTATGCCTGTAATGCCATAAACTTCCCTCTCAGGACTGCTTTTGCTGTGTCCCATAAATTTTGAGTTGATGTATGCTCATTTTCGTTTGTTTCTAGGAATTTTTTAATTTCTTCTTTGATCTCAATGTTAACCCATTCATTGTTTAATAACATGCTATTTAGTTTCCAAGTGTTTGAATGTTTTTCAATTTTTCTATTGTGGTTGATTTTTAGTTTAATGCCATTGTGATCAGAGAAAGTGCTCGATATGATTTCAATCTTCTTAAATTTGTTGAGCCCGCTTTTTGCCCTAACATGTGGTCTATTCTAGAGAATGTACCATGAGCGCTTGAAAAGAATGTATATTCTGCTGTTTTAGGGTGAAAGGTTCTGAAGATATCTATTAAATCTAGTTGATCTAATATGTCCTTTAAGTCTACTGTTTCTTTGTTAATTTTCTTTCTTGAGGGTCTATCTAATGATGTTAATGGGGTATTGAAATCCCCTACTATTATAGTATTGCTGTTGATCTCGCCCTTTAAGTCCATTAAAGTCTGCTTTATATATTTAGGTGCTCCTATATTAGGTGCGTAGATATTTATAATGGTTATATCTTCCTTTTGGATTGCTCCCTTTATCATTATGTAGAAAATAAGATATTTTTCCTGTAGCACCTAAGAAACCCATTTTTATGAAAATAAATTACAATTAAAAAACTGTTTTCTTCAATCTTTAAGTTTTTTAATTATTACTTTTGAATTGAGCTTATTAGGGTGATATTGGTTAATAGAATTACATAGGGTAGGGCAAAGTAAATATACAATCATGAATACATGAAAAACAGTTTATTCTTGTTTATTATTTATTAAATATTATATTATTTTCCATACAAACAGCTCTATACCTAGTTTTGCCATACCATGCACAGGTTTAGGTATACACTTCAGGAATACATCATCTGAATATTCTGTGTTCAACACCGCAAGTCAAGTCTCCTTCCATCACCATTTATCCCCCTTTAGTCTCTTCTTCTACTCTCTACCCCCTATTCCTTTTGGTAATCACCATACTGTTATCTGTGTCTATGAAATTATTATTATTTTTTCTTAATCCCTTCATCATTTTCACCTAGCTCCCTCTCCAAGCCCCTTCCCTCTGACAGGTGTCAGTCTGTTCTCTGTATCTATGAGTCTGTTTCTATGTTGTTCGTTAGTTTACTTTGTTCATTGGATTCCACATACAAATAAAATCACATGGTACATGCCTTTTTCAGAGTGGCTTATTTTACTTAGGGTAATCCATTCCAGGTCTATCCAAGGGTAAGATTTCTTTCTTTTTTACAGCTAAGTAGGATTCCATTGTGTGAATATACCACGGCTTTTTTTATTTACTCATTTATTGATTGGCATTTGGACTACTTCAAAATATTGCGTATTGTAAATAATGCTGCAACAAACATTAGGATGTATTTCCTTTCGAATTAGTGTTTTGTGTATCTTCAGATATATTTCCAGAAATGGAATCACTGGACACTCCATTTTTAAATTTTTAAAGTAATTTCATACTGCTATCTACAGTGGCTGTACTAATCTGCATTCCTACCAACAAGAGTTACCTTTTTTCCACATCCTCGCCAACACTTGCTATTTGTTCATTTATTGCTAGCCATTCTGACAGGTATAACATGATATCTCATTGTGGTTTTAATTTACATTTCCCTGATGACTAGTGATGTTGAGCAACTTTTTATGTCAATTGATTGTCTGTGCTCCCTCTTTGGAGATGTGTCTGTTCAGGTTCTTTATCTTATTTTAAATAGATATTTTATGTTTAATTGTTTAAGTTAGTTATAAATTTTGAAAATTAATCCTTTATCAAATATATCATTGGCACATATGTTTTCCAATTCAGTGGGTTGTCTTTTTATTTTGTTGATGATTTCTTTTATCTTTGTTTTACAATAAACCTTTGGTTTGATGTAGCCCCATTAATTTTTTTTTCTTTTGTACTTCTTGCCTGAGGAGATATATAAGAAAAAATATTGCTATGAGAACTGTTCAAGATTTTATTGCTTGTATTTTCATATAAGGTTTTTATGGCTTTAAGACTTACATTGAAATCTTTACATATTTTGAGTTTATTCTTGTGTACGATGTAAAAAGGTGGTCTAATTTTATTTCTTTACATGCATCTGTCCAATTTTACCAGTGTCATTTATTGAATAGACTTTCTTTAACCCATTGTATGTACTTTCTTTCTTTGTCAAATATTAATTAACCATAAAGGCATGTGTTTATTTTGGGCTCTCTATTTTGTTCCATTAATCTATTCATCTGTTCTTGTATTAGTACAATGCTATTTTAAGGACTATGGCTTTGCATTATAATTTGATATTAAATAGTGTGATTTCTCCAATTTTGTTCTTCTTCTTTGCGATTGCTGTGGAATATTTGTTCTTGTTCTCTGAAATACGTTCTTGGTATTTTGATAGAAATTTCATTGACTCTATAGATTGCTTTGGATAGTTTGGACATTTAATGATGTTAATTCTTTCTATCAATAAAAATGGCACATGTTTCCACTTATTTATATATTTTTTTTCTTTTTTTTAATTTTTTTTCTTTTTATTTATAGAGACAGAGAGAGTCAGAGAGAGGGATAGACAGGGACAGACAGACAGGAACGGAGAGAGATGAGGAGATGAGAATCATCAATCATTAGTTTTTCGTTGTGCATTGCAACACTTTAGTTGTTCATTGATTGCTTTCTCATATATGCCTTACTGCAGGCCTTCAGCAGACCGAGTAACCCCTTGCTCCAGCCAGCGACCTTGGATCCAAGCTGGTGAGCTTTTGCTTAAACCAGATGAGCCTGTGCTCAAGCTGGCAACCTTGGGGTCTTGAACCTGGGTCCTCGGCATCCCAGTCTGACGCTCTATCCACTGTGCCACCGCCTGGTCAGGCTATTTATATCTTCTTTAATTTTTGTCTTTAGTGTCTTATAATTTTCCAAGTGTATGTCATTTTGACATTTGGTTACATTTATTTCTAAGTATGTTTTATACAATTATAAATGACATTGTTTCATTAGTTTCCCTTTCTGATAGTGTATTATTGGTATTTTCAAATGCAACAGATTTTTGTATATGTTATCCTGCTGCATTACAAATCCACTTATCAGTTCTTGTAGTTTTTTTGTTGAAGTCTCTAGAATTCTTCATACATTATTATGCTATCTGCAAATAATAACAGTTTTACTTCTTTTTTTCCAATTTCGATACTTTTTATTTCTCTTTCTTATCTGATTGTTATGGCTAAGACTTCCAGTGTTATATTGAATAAGAGTGGAGAAAGGAAACATCATTTTCTTGTTCATGATGTTAAGGGAAAAGCTTGTAGTGTTTGCCTCTTTTCTTTAAATATATATATATGTTTGTATTTATTTTTCTAAAGCTGGAAACGGGATAGACAGACAGACTCCTGCATGCGCCCGACTGGGATCCACCCGGCACGCCCACCAGGGGGCGATGCTCTGCCCCTCCGGGGCGTGGCTCTGTCGGGACCAGAGCCACTCTAGCGCCTGGGGCAGAGGTCAAGGAGCCATCCCCAGTGCCCGGGCCATCTTTGCTCCAATGGAGCCTTGCTGCGGGAGGGGAAGAGAGAGACAGAGAGGAAGGAGAGGGGGAGGGGTGGAGAAGCAGATGGGCGCTTCTCCTGTGTGTTCTGGCCGGGAATCGAACCCGGGACTTCTGCACACCAGGCCGATGCTCTACCACTGAGCCAACCGGCCAGAGCTTGTGTTTGCCTTTTGAGTATGATGTTGGCTGTGAGTCATATGTGGCCTTTATTATGTTGAGGTATGTTTACTTTATTCTCACTTTGCTAAGAGTTTTTATGTTAAAAAGACGCTAGATTTTGTCAAATGCTTTCTTTTTGCATCTATTGATATGGTCATGAAATTTTTATTCTTCATTTTTTAATATAGTGTGCAAAATTATTGATTTGTGGATATTGTACCCAACCTTACATCTTTGGAATAAATCTCACATGATCATGATGTATGATCTTTTATATATATTGCTAGATCCAATTTCCTAATATGTATTTTGTTGAGGATTTTAGCATCTGTGTTTATCAGGACTATTAGCCTATGATTTTCTTTCTTTATAATGTCTTTATTTGATTTTGGAATAGTATAATGTTGACCTTATAAAATAACCTTGGGAGTCTTTCTTCTTCTTGAATTTTTTGGAATAGTTTGAGAAAGATAAGCATTATATCTTCTTTGAATGTTAATTCTTCTTTGAATGGACTGGATGACCTGTGAAATCATCCAGCCCAGAACATTTGTTTGTTGGGAGTGTGTTGATTATTACCAGTATTTTTATTTGATTAGTTATAATTTATTCAGATTCTCTGATTCTTTCTCATTCAGTTTTAGAATATGGTATGTTTCTAGGAATTTATTTATTTCATCCAGATTGTCCAAGTTGTTGGCATATAGTTGTTCATAATATTTTCTTTCAATCCTCTGTATTTCTTTGATGTCAGTTGTTACTTCTCTGGTTAAAGTTTTTTCAGTTTTGTTTACATTTTCTAAGAACTGAATCTTGGTTTTATTGATAGTTTGCCTTGCTCTTTTTAGACTTTATTTATTTTTACTCTGTTTTTTATTCTTTCTGAAGTAGTAGAAATACTCAGTTTGTACTTTTTTGTTGTTATTTTTATATAATTCTTTAAAGGATAATGTTAAATTTGTTCATTTGAAATTTTTCTTATTTCTTCAGATAGGCCTGTAATCTTCTGACTTTCCCCTCAGGATTCCTTTTGCCATGTCCCATAGATTTTGGGCTATGGTGATCTCATTTTTATTTGTTTCAAGGTAACTTTTCATTTCTTCCTTGATATTGTTGTTAACCCATTCATTGTTCAGTAATGTTATTTAGACTCCCCATCTTTGTGTATTTTTTAAGTTTTATTTTTGTGATTGATTTCTATCCATAGTTTCATATCATTATGATCAGAAAAGATGCTTGATAAGATTTCAGTCTTTGTAAATTTACTAAGACTTGTTTTGTGTCTTGACATATGGTCTAACCTAGAAAATGTTTTATGTGCACTTAAAAAGAATGTATATTCTGATGCTTAGGAGTAAAATGCTCTGAAGATATCAGGTAAATCCATATGATCTAGTGTGTCCTATAACACTGCTATTTCCTTGTTGATTTATTTTCTGGAAGATCTCTTCATTGATGTCAATCAAGTATTAAAATCCCTCACTATGACTATATTACTGTCGATCTCTCCACTTATGTGATCAAAATTTGTTTTATATATTCAGATGCTCCTATGTTGGATTAACCAGTGTTTAAGAGGGTTATATCTTCTTGTTGGATTGTTTCCTTTTTCATTACATAGTGTCCTTCTTTGTCTTTTACTATCACCTTTGTTTTAAAGTCTATTTTGTCAGATCTAAGTATTGCTACCTTAACTTATTTTCTTCACATTTACATAAAATATCTTTTCCATCCCTTTACTTTTTGTTTGTGTGTATATACTGTTCAGAGATGGATCTCTTACAGATGGAGTGTATATGGCTCTTGTTTTGTTATCAATTTAGCTACTGTATATCATTTGATTGTTGTTTTTAGTCATTTACATTTAAAGAGATTATTAACAGGCACATATTTATTTCCATTTTATCCTTTTAACTGTGTTATTTGGGTTTTTTCTCTATTTTTCTTCTTTTTAAGGAAGACACTTTAACATTTCTTGTTATACTGGTTTGGTGGTAACAAACTCCTTTAAGTTTTTCTTGTGTTTGTGTTTAAGGTCTCTTAGTATTTTAAGTAGTGTGTAAAACCATTTGTTTTGATGTCTGCAGTTTTAATTAGCAAACATTGAGGCTTAGTCAAAAAGAAAGCTCAAAGGATCCTGACTAGAGTTTGGTCAAGAAAAGTCTTTGTCAGGAAATTTAAGCATGCATAAGTTGGGTGCTTCTTCTGTCCCATGTTATGGCTACTGAATTCACTTACTGGTGTTCAGATGACAGATGTGCTGGAGGATGTCTAAAATAGTTTTACTACAATACTTGATATTTTAGCATAGATGATTAGAAAGCACCACTCAACTACACTGTTGACGAGTGTTCATATATGTGACCTCTCTTGTATGCTGGTCTTACCTCATGGTATAGATCCTAAGAAGAATGGTACTAGAGACAGGAAATGGAATCTGCCAGTCTCCTCAGTCTTGAAACTGTAACTGGCCCTATAATCTTTCCATCACATACTATTAGTCAAATCAGTTTCAAAGCCCACTCATATTCAAGCAGAAGAAGTATAATACCTACTTATTTGGGAAGTGTATGGTCATTTTTAATTAGCTGCATCAGTATTGGAGAGATTCAAAGAAATTTTGTTAAGTGAATGTAGCATGGTAGTTTGACATATTTAGTCTTGATCTTGTGTATATCTTTTTAATAAGCCATCTTTGCCTATTTTACTGAGTGCTAAAAATTCATACTTTATGAATCCTGCGATTAAAGTTTTTAATTTTCTAAAGAGTTTTAATGATCAAAATATATGTTACTCACAGTGAATGAAATTATTTAAACTTTTTACTTTATAGTTTGTCATATTTGATACAAAACAAAATGCCCAGTGGAATGACCCATTAATTTAAAAACATGTATAAGAATGTATCATTAATATAAAAACACAAAGCTTGGTAATTTATTAGGATTCTATACTATTTTTAAAGGGAAACTCATGTTGCATTATAGGACTTTTTAAAGTCCCATGGTTTACATAAATGAAATTAAGGTATCTGATTACAAACTCAAATCCCATTTAGCAATCAAACTGTCATAGTTGCCCATTCAGAAAGCAGAAATCAAATTTAGCTTGTCCTCTAAAGAGTTATAATTCAACCAAGATAAAAAAATTAATAAATTGATTAATTTTATTTGCAAACTGTGAAATTGTAAGCAGCATTATAAATTTCTGAAAGATATAACATCAGGACTTTGATTTGTTAGTAAATTAGTAATGAAAGCTCATTTTATGAAAAAACTATCTGCAATCAGTACGGATAAATGAAGAATAACAATAGTTTCATCATCAGATTCATTCAAGTGGCAAAAAGTCATTGGATTTTTAAACATTAGGCTATTTCTTCTCATTAGTTACACTTTAGAATTAAGCAATATTCTCCAAAAATAACTCTTAAAGAATCACTATCATCTTGTATGGAGGATTTTCAGAGGCAAGTTGGGTTGCTTTAAGAATGTTATTGAGTCCTGGCCGGTTGGCTCAGTGGTAGAGCATCGGCCCGGCGTGCAGAAGTCCCGGGTTTGATTCCCAGCCAGGGCACACATGAGAAACGTCCATATGCTTCTCCACCCCTCCTCATCTCCTTTCTCTCTGTCTCTCTCTTCCCCTCCCGCAGCTGAGGCTCCATTGGAGCAAAGATGGCCCGGGAGCTGAGGATGGCTCCTTGGCCTCTGCCCCAGGTGCTAGAGTGGCTCTGGTCGCAATGAGCGACACCCCGATGGGCAGAGCATCACCCCCTGGTGGGCAGAGCGTCAACCCCTGATGGGCGTGCCTGGTGGATCCCAGTCAGGCGCATGTGGGAGTCTGTCTGACTGTCTCTCCCCGTTTCCAGCTTCAGAAAAATACAAAAAAAAAAAAAGAATGTTATTGAATAAAAATTTTGTCTGAATGAAGATAACATTATATCACCTATTAATGCAAGGCACTGGGTTAAGCCTAGTGATTTACTTTTATGAATGCTAGGTTATGTGTAAATATATAAGAACTTAATAAAATGACACTAAGCTTTCCTTCCTGACCCTTAGAAAACTATTGATTACATATAGCTAAAAATACTGTCATTGATCAAACAGAGATTTTTTTTGTGTATGTTTTTCTGAAGTGAGTAGCTGGGAGGCAGAGAGACAGACTGCCACGTGCACCCGACCGGGATCCACTCAGCAATCCCAGTAGGGGGTGATGCTCTGCCCATCTGAGGTGTTGCTCCACTGCAACTAGAGCCATTCTAGCACCTGAAGCACAGGCCATGGAGCCATCCTCAACACCCAGGCCATTTTGCTCCAATGGAGCTTTGGCTGAGGGAAGGGAAAAGAAAGAGAGGAAGGAGAGGGGGAGGGGTGGAGAAGCAGATGGGCTCCTCTCCTGTGTGCCCTGATCGAGACTCAAACCCAGGATATCCACACACCAGGCTGACACTCTACCAATGAGCCAACTAGCCAGGACCTTAAACAGAGATACTTTTAAAAATTCTTATCATTTGTTTGGAGCTCTTTATGTATATTTTGTGCCTGCTCAAAATTTACAAAATTGATTTTGTGATTGAACATCTTTAA
The DNA here is from genome assembly GCF_036850765.1 of Saccopteryx bilineata. NCBI lineage: Eukaryota > Metazoa > Chordata > Mammalia > Chiroptera > Emballonuridae > Saccopteryx > Saccopteryx bilineata. The sequence goes on from NC_089502.1 coordinate 47,617,132, forward strand.
AATATTCCTATGATTTATATTTATTTCAATCTTTCCCACTACCAATAAAAGTTTTTAAAATAAATAAAAGTTTAAATTTATCATACACTTTATTTAAAGCACATAACTTTCATTAGTACATTAATATCTTTTCTTTATTCATTAATCTATTCATTTGTTCATTTTATTTTTATATATTTCTCCATTTTCATTTCCTCTTCCATAGTAACCATTTTAATATGTTAATTGTGTAACTTTGCTTTGTATGTGTGCTTGCAAAATGCATATCATTTTGTATAAGCACGTTTTTAATTTATTAAAACAGCATTATATTATAGATTTTACTTTCTTGCTTTCTTTTAAAATTTACACTATGCTTTTATAAGCCACTTGTCTTGGCGAAAAAAAAAAAGCCATTTATGTTGAAATCCATTGTTTCTAATTGCAGCAAAATAGATGTGAAAGCTCTTCAACTTCCAATGTAGTATATTTCTTCTGAAGTAGCGAATTTCAATGGACAAGAAAGGATGTCCCAGCATCATGTCAAGAGGTACAGAGAACAAGAGACTGAGTATACACTGACAGGCAGCTGAATCTATTCAATAGAAATGTGAGAGTTTCTGATATGTAGAATCTCTGCCAAGTATCAAAAGATGGATGGACTTGGAAAAGCTTAGATCCTTTGGAATTCAGAATAAGAATATGTCTTTGTTTCCTAACAGTTATCCCCCATGCAAAAGTTAGGTCCTGCTTTCATAGTCTCTGCATGAGATTGAACATGTTATTGTAGGATTCCCAAGCATCTTTGACACTCCCAACTAGTATTTGTTAACTGGAGATTATCTGGTCCATAAAATCAGATATGTGCAGCAACATTCTACTTTTAAATGAATTATTATATACAACATAGAACCTCAGTTTGTCTGGAAAACACAAATGAGGTGCAGTGGATGGTTTACATATCCTATGTCCAGTTACTAAAGGAGGCACATACGTGAGTCTGAATTTATTTGGGTCTTCATAGTATGTTAGTATCAACCAGAAGTGAACAGCCATTACATTAGAACCCTAATCAGAGGTATCCCAGAAGGCTGAGGTGAAGGAAAATTCTATTGGTGAGTAAGACTTTAAGTAGTATGTCTGGCTATCCATTGTGCATAGAGAGAAAACCTGATGTATAGATCTATTCTGATTCTGTGTAGAGACTAATGAGTTCGCTGGCTGGACAGAGACCTGGAAAAAACTGAAGTTGGAAAATTGATGATGAAATTGAAGAAAAAGTTTGTAAATGAACCTCTCAAAACAGGTAGTGAGTATGAGATATTTACTTTGCATGTAAATTTGTGTTCCACCAGCAAACATTTATTGTGGATTAGACAGCATTATGGACATAATCACACATTTCATAGATGTAGGTCAGCTTCATTTCACACTGCAATGACTATTCAATGGGCTCATGTACAAAGTTACCATGATGGCAAATAAGGAGAATATACATGTTATAATAAAAATGTATATCCTTTGACTAAGGCAGGTCTGTCTACAGTCACTTTTTAATTTATTTTTTTATTCAGTGAGAGGAAGGGAGGCAGAGAGAGACTCCTTTAGGTCCTCTGACTGAGATCTACCCAGCAAGCTCAGTAGGGGGCAATTCTCTGCCCATATGAGGACTGAGCTTTTCTTAGCACATGAGGTAGAGCTCATTGAGCCATCCTTAGTGCCAGAGGGGAAGAGAGAGAGAGAGAGAGAGAGAGAGAGAGAGAGAGAGAGAGAGAGAGAAACGAGAGGGTAGTGGGTGGAGAAGCAAATGGGTGCTTCTCCTGTGTGCCCTAATGGGTAATTAAACATGAGATATCCATCTGCTGCTGGCCAAGGTTTACTGTCACTTCTAAGTGCTCTACTTTCCACTAATGAGGGCCAAGTTTGACCCTTCAATTTGATATAAAATGCTAAGAGAACCTAAGAGTTACGTGATAGCAGACTGATTATATTGGACCTTTCTCATTATGGAAGGAAAGACTTTTGTCTTCACAATAACACATACATATTCCACACTGGGTTTAATTTCCTGGCTATTATCACCCTGATTAATTACACAGTGTCTTATCTATTGTGCGATATTATAGATAACATCATCTATGAACAAGAGACTTATTTTGCAGAGAAGGAATTAAAGCAAGAACATAAGCACATACATTTTAAATGTTTTATGTGCCTTTATCTTGCTACCAAGGAATAATTATTTTAATAGAATATTAAAATATACTGCCAAATTTTAGTTAAAACAGTAGAGTGTAGAAACACAGTTCAATACATGAATGTTGTCATACAGGTTATGTTATATATATTCTTCAAACAATAGCCAAAATAAAATGCCTCTTTTTTATAGCCTAAAGTATAGGTCTGGGAACCATGGGAAGGAAGTAGGAGTGCTTCTTTAACATTTACACCAAATAACTCTTAGAATAAGGTTTGTTTCTCATCATTGGGACCTTAAATTTGATGTGGTAAAGGGTCCTGGTACATAAAAGTAGCATACTTACAGCAGGTACACAACTATGTTTCTGTGAAGAAGAAAGCAGAGACTTGTTCTTGGTCTTATTTATGATTCTGAACTTCCAGGTAGAAAAAAGAGATTGCTGTAATGACCAGAATAATTAATTCTGATCAGCAAGAGGAAATAAGGTTGCTGCAACAAAGCAGAAGCAAGAGAGCCTTCTTGGGACCCAGGACAATTAACAGGTGATAATAGTCTTGATTAACAGAAAACTGGTGCAATCAATAAAACCAAAAACCACCAAAGACTCAGATATTGTGGAAATAAACATTATGATTACCAGGTAAAGATAATATTTAGACAAGATGTTGCCAGAAAGTAATGGAATATGGAATGGGTCATAAAAAAGTGCTGATCAATTTAGACCTTGTGACAAACTACAGAAAAAGAACTATGTGATACATTAATAACTTTCTGTACCCACTTCTAAAGAGCTTTGTTGTTTTAAATTTTAAGTGGGAATATGACTGAAATGAATTTATCTTGTGATGTTAGAGTAGCTGATTAAATTTTCTGTGTCCCTTATGTTTGGAGTACATTTTTTTAAATCCAATCAAAGGATTATAGTGGAAGCTGAGGGGCAGAATAGATAGTGTGTGAGAAATATTCTTAGTTACTTCTTTCATATGTAGTCTTCACCCTTTTCCTTCTGTGTGACTGGAGATGCTTATCTTTCTGGACTGCAGTGACCTTGCTACTTTTCCCTTTGTCTTTTGGTTGCCAATGGGAAACACAAATGGAGAATTAAAAAGTTAATGAGATAAGTTATTCTTTTTTCTAGCTCAGTCCTTGCCAGCCATGGGTTAAACAGTGGTTGCATTTTTCTATCTCAATCCACAGATCCTGTTGAGAATCACGCCCTTACAGCTATCGTTTCCACTTATGTTTTTTTATAACAATCATTTGTCTTTATCCATTTAGCGCTAACTATGGTAAAAAACTTTCTGTTGTTGACAGCCTAGGATACTTTATTACAGTTCATTGCTTTTTCTTAATGCTGTTCATACATGTCTTTTTATTATATTCTTTCCAATCAACCCATTTGATTGTGTCATTTGTTTCTTTAAAAGACTATGATAAACATGGTGATCTACAGTAACACATAAAATCATTGAGTAATTTATACATATTCAAGAAAGCATAATGAATCAACAATTTTGTCATTAAGTAGTTTGTTTAGAACAAACATAATACATTATTTTGCTTGAAAAATACATCCTTAGTTTCTGATGTTCATACACCTAAAAAGCTCATTTTGTAGTTCTCATATAGAAACACATTTTGCCCATTTTAAAAATGAAGATAAGGTATTCTTAAGTCCCTCTGCTAATACTCAATATGTGGACAAATTTGCACACTGAAAAGATTATTTGTACAGAAGCAGAACATTTATAGCTGTTATTTTTATTTATTTTATTATTTTTTAGATTTTTTTTATTTATTCATTTTTAGGTAGAGAGGAGAGAGTAAGAGAGAGAGCGAGAAAGAGAGAGAGAGATAAAGAGAGAGAAAGAGAGATGTAGAGAGAAAGAGAAAGGGGGAGGAGCAGGAAACATCAACTCCCATATATGCCTTGAACAGGCAAGACCAGGGTTTCAAACCTGTGACCCCAGCATTTCAGGTCGATGCCCTATCCATTGTGCCACCACAGGTCAGGTATATTTTTTTGAGGTTAGAAAAGAGGCGATAGTGAGGCAGACTCCTGCATGTACCCCGACTGGGATCCACCCAGGAATGCTGTCTGGGGTCAGTGCTTGAGTACCAAGCTATTTTTAGCATCTGAGACTTATGCACTCCAACAGAACTATCATCCGAACCTGAGGCCATACTCGAACCAATTAAGCCACTGTCTGTGAGAGGAGAAGAGGGAGAGAAGAGGGAGAGGGAGTGGAGGAGAAGCATATAGCCATTTCTCTTGTGTGCCCTGATCAGGAATGAACCTAGGAAGTCTATATGCTGTGCAGAGACTCTATCTGCTGAGCTACCAACCAGGGATTATATCTCTTAGTTCTAAAAATGGCAAGTAAAACTGGGTCAAGACAACCACCAGGTGCCTCCTGAGTGTTTCATTTGCCCATTCTTCATGTGTCACCCATATGATTTAATTTATTTCATTTATTAATGAACAGGTTCTTAATCACAGACACAAAATGGCAAACAAGAAGAAGGTGACCACCTTAGAACAATAGCAGAGAAAGAACTACAATTTCCCTCTTTTTTATTCTTGGTGCCAACAAAACTTCTTCTAAAATGTGTGTGTTATCTCCCTGCTTCCTATGCCTTGTATCAAGTGTGTTTTGTTCATCGATAACTTCTGAGATTTGGTATGATGATGCCAGTCTGAACTTTGAGGTAGGACTTAATTAGGTTTGTTTGGATAATTGTCCTAATCCTTTGTGTCATTGTAGTTTTTAAAAGTTACTTAAATTTTTACACTTTCCTTAAGTTTCTCACATGCAATCTAGAGACTACGTCTCAAGGTGTTGTGAGATTTAATTAATCATTATCAGAAATATGATTTGAAATGAATGTTTCCCCAGGAACAGCGTGAATCACTGAGTCTCATACCACCAAAACGACAAAAAAGTTAATGTTACTGTTTTAAATTATGTTCTTGGTGGTTGTATAAAAATTGTCCATCAAACACTGGGCCCTTAAGCATATGAGTAATCGAAATTTTATTGAATAGTGATGTACATGCCAACATACCTATCACTCAGGAGAATGTAATTTAAGAAGTTAATTTTTGCCCTTTTTTGTTATAGTCAAATCTTTACACAAGATATGTCTCTTGTCTTACTGACACAGCTCATGAAACATTTATAATAGAATGGCATTCACAAGTGGGTTTAGAAAATTGTTTGCACTGGTGCGAATTATATCGAATAACTACAGATCCCAGTTTACCAATAAATTGTGTTCCAGAGTTCATTTGTTTGAAATTGAGAAGAAGGCATTTTGTTGCAGAAACAATATTGTACATGGTAGATAAGCCCGCAGGACAATCCCCAAGTCATATTTAATCAAGAGAAAAGCGGAGTTAAATTTCAATGTAATATATGTAAAAAGAATAGTCATGCAGATGTATCTTAAGTGAAATAGATTTCTTTGTGGTTGTCTTGCCGTTTAAATTACAGACTATAATATTTTTTTCTATTTAAATGGCATGATGTAACATACAGAGAGAAAGAAATCCCAGCAGAATCTCTGCTCTACAATGCAAAACTCATTAGTCACAGACACTGCAGGGACTTGTCAATACTAAAGCAGTGAAAAGACTGAATAAAGTAAGAACTAATGGAAAAAGGGAGGGGATCAAAGGATGTTGTAAAATTTAAGATTAGGATATTAAGATTGAAGGTGTGCATATGTGAAGAGAGAAAAGGAAGGTGTTTGTGAAAATATATATTTATATATTTTAAAATTTTTCTATTGATTTGAGAGAGAGAGAAAGAAAGAGGAGAAGAGAGAGACATCAACCTATTGTTTCACTTAGTTGTTCCATTTAGTTCTATACTCATTGATTGCTTCTCATTTGTGCCTTCACTGGGGTGAACCTGTGATCTTTGGTGTGCCAGGTCCATGTTGTATCCACTGAGCCACCCAACTAGGGCTTGAAATGATATGTTATTTATTTTATTTCACTAATTTTATTTTTTAGAACACCATAACAATCGTACTGGACTATGGCTATTTGACTAACAGATTTTGAACAAAGAGAATTGAATAATATAAAAAAATACATATTTCATAAGAATACATGCAAACAGAAAGTTTTATATCAAATACATAATAAACCAAATGAGTAGAAGGCAAAGGAAGTAAAGAAAGTGGGTATACTTGAGCCCAAGATTGCTGGCTTGAGTAAGGAGTCATATGCTCTGCTGCCGCCCTCCAAACAAGGAACATATGAGAAAGTAATCAATGAACAACTAAGGTGCTGCAAAAAAGAATCGATACTTCTTATCTATCTCTCCTCCTATCTGTCTATCACTGTCTATACCTCTTTCTTACTAAAAAAAAAATAAGTAAAAGAAAAGAAAGAGAAAAAGAAAAAAAAAGAAAGAAAGAAAGAAAGAGAAAGAAAGAAAGAAAGAAAGAAAGAAAGGAAGAAAGAAAGAAAGAAGAGGGTATAAGTGGATGGATGAATAAACTAATACACAAAAAAATATAAGGGTCTTACAGACACTATGTAGTAATGTGTCATGAACTGAAAAACATAGTGAATTAAGCCTTTTATGTATTTACTTAAAAATATAACAAAAAAAGTGACCTAAAAATGTCAAAAGTTTTTAAGACAAATGTAACATCTCCAAAATGAACTAGAATCATTTTTCTAGATTTCTCAAAACATGATAATAAACTCCTTGTGGTCTTGTGGTTCCATATTACCCAAATGCCTTGTTCATCTCATTAAATTTCCCACAAAATTACAATATTCTTTCTTATATATTTTACTCACTTTGAATTCCAAAAGGGCATTTCTTCTGTATGTCATAATTAATTTTTGATCAATAACAAATGGCCATCCCTGTCTTAGCAAATTAGCTTCAAAAGTTCTCTAGGTAACTAACTATAATCAATACCTCAATAATCATGTGTGTAATACATATAATGGAAACGTACCACTTAGTAATTTTGGTAAAACAGTTTATGATTTTTTACTTAAGTTGATATACTTATTTAAAGTGAATCAGAATGCAAGCAGTGTATTTGACATTTTTGTTTTTATTTTAGCAAAGGAACTTTTGTGTTTTTTTTTTGTTTTTTTTTTTGTTTTTTTTTTTTAAAGGGACCTTAGACCTCATGGAAGTCAGTTTGTTTTCTTTTTTTTTTTTAATTTTATTTATTTATTTATTTTATTTATTTATTCATTTTAGAAAGGAGAGAGAGAGGGAGAGAAGAGAGAGACAGAGAGAGAGAAGGGGGAGGAGCAGGAAGGATCAACTCCCATATGTGCCTTGACCAGGCAAGCCCAGGGTTTTGAACCGGCGACCTCAGCATTTCCAGGTCGACGCTTTATCCACTGCGCCACCACAGGTCAGGCGCAAAGGAACTTTTGAATGTTATTGAAACTATTCAATGTATTCTAAAAGGGACTGGCAAATCTACATTTCTTATGGATTATTTAATGTACTTTTTCAGTATCTACTTAGATTATTAGGTGACCAGTGAGATATGACAAAAGTGCTAGACTTACAACATTTTCAGATATAGTTTTTTGTTTTATGCTATAGTAAAAGTGAATTTTCATAATTAGTGTCACAATTCCTTCAATGATTTCTCAAATAATTTAGAGTGAAACCAGGGGTTAGCTTTACTATTTGAAGTAAAATTCCCAAAGAAACTATATGAAGCATGACACACACATGCACGTTTTCAAACACACACACGCACACACACACATTTGATAATTATTCTAGTGTTCTTCCTGTAACAAGTACAAATGTCTATTTTAACAATGTACTTAAAATTGCATAACTATATTTCCACCCAGATATATATATACCTAAATATATACAAACTGATCCATATATAATTTTATAGTTATACATATCTACATGGAAAGCTTGTTTTGTTATTACTACAAATATGTGTTAAGTACAGCATATGTACTGTAACTTAATGCACACACATAATACAAAATAGATGATATTGTTATCTAATTTTTTTTATTTTTTTTTTGTATTTTTCTGAAGCTGGAAACGGGGCGAGACAGTCAGACAGACTCCCGCATGCGCCTGACCAGGATCCACCCGGCACGCCCACCAGGGGGCAACGCTCTGCCCACCAGGGGGCGATGATGCTCTGCCCCTCCGGGGCGTCGCTCTGCCGCGACCAGAGTCACTCTAGCGCCTGGGGCAGGGGCCAAGGAACCATCCCCAGCGCCCAGGCCATCTTTGCTCCAATGGAGCCCTGGCTGCGGGAGGGAAAGAGAGAGACAGAGAGGAAGGAGGGGGGGTGGAGAAGCAAATGGGCGCTTCTCCTATGTGCCCTGGCCGGGAATCGAACCCAGGTCCCCCGCACGCCAGGCCGACACTCTACCGCTGAGCCAACCGGCCAGGGCCTTGTTATCTAATTTTATAGATGAAAGAACCAAGTTAAAAAAGTTAAACAATTTGGAGATCTAAAATGATGGCAGTGTAGAAAGACATAGAACACATCTCCTCACATGAGCGAAATGAAATATATACATAAATACAACACATTTCCTCCTGAGATACAACTGAGGGCTGTATGAACAACTTCCGAGCAACATATGAGAGAAAGAGAGCAAATAAAAAAGGCTGGGAAAAATTGGAAGTTCTGTAGGAGCTGCAGAAACTTTGAGATGGGAGGTGCCAGAGAATTCCATTGTTTTACATCCCCTTCCACTTTAATTTATAGTGAGAGAGGGGAGACAGAGAGTCAGACTCCCACATGTGCAGCTCCCAGAATCCACCCAGCAAGCCCCCTATTTGGCTCTGCTCTGCCTGTCTGGGCTGCTGCTCTGTTGCTTGGGAACTGAGCTATTTTAGCGCCTGAGGTGAGGCCATGGAACCAATCTCAGTGCCCAGGGCAAACTTTGCTCAAACCATTTCAGCCATGGTTGCAGGAGGGCAAGAGAGAAAGAGAGAGAGAAAGAGAGAGAGAGAGAGAGAGAGAGGGGAATAGGAGGGGTGAAGAAGCTGATGCTTGCTTGTCCTGTATGCCCTGACTGAGAATCAAATCTGGGACTTCCACATGCCTGCAGAGACACTACCACTGAGCCAAATGTCCAGAAATCCCCTTCCACTTTAATTGGGAAGGTGAAAGCTCTATTTTGGTGCTTTGGCCTTCCTGCAAGATTGCAAGAGCACATTTATACTTGTTACAGGAAGCCACATTGCCCATACTCTTTTGGATCTGAACAAAGAGAGCAAGCAAAATCCATAGGGTGTTACCATACAACTTGAACCTGGCCTTCATGCTGTTTCAACTTATCAGACAAGTGCCCCAGGTGACATCAGTGACTTCTCAGCTCCAACTAGTCTTCCAAGACTGTCTGGCACATACAGACCACAGAAGTTGCTTCTACATGAGATCTTTTTCTGTACAACAATGATTGAGAGACCATAGAGGGAAGGCTGTGAGCTCTCTAGGAACTGCAAGAATTCTCCAGGACTAGAGATCTCAGTGAGCACCATTCTATTGATATATGCACCTCTTCACCTTCATAGGGTAGGTGGGAGCTCTATACGGGTGTTCAGGCATACCTGCAAGATTGTTACAGCATGTTCTTAGACACATTATCCGTCACTGAGATAAATACCATGTAAGTTCACATATATGTAGAATCTAATGAGCAAAATAAACAAATAGAGAAAGACAAATAGTTACAAAGAACAGACTGACACTTTTCAGAGGAGAAGGGTTTGCGGCACTGGATAAAAAGGGTGAAGCGATTAACAAACAAAAAAAAAATCATAGACATGGACCACACTATAGTGATTACAAGGAAGGGTATACAAGGAGAGGTAAGTAGAGGCATAGATGGTTTTTGAATGAGACTTAAGAGGGAGCTGAACACTCAATACAAAGTACAGATGATGTATTATAGAATTGTACATCTGAAAACCCTATAATTTTATTGACAAATGTTACCTCAATAAATTCAATAGAAAAATAAAATGTATTTACTACCTAAAGCATTATACAAATTTAATATAATCCTTATTAAAATAACAATGGCACACTCCTCAGAACTAGACCATCTAAGCCTAACATTTATATAGAACCACAAAGGGAAGCTTGATAACCAATGAAACCTAGAGAAAGAACAAAACAAAAGTACTATGGTCCCAGATTTAATACCATACTACAAAACACTAATAAATAAATATTTACTGACATAAGAACATATATATGTCAAGGAAATAGAATATAGATACCAGAATAAAATGGTCATTTTTAAAAATTAATCGTAATAGGCTCTGGCCAATTGGCTCAGTGGTAGAGCGTCGGTGTGGCGTGCAGGAGTCCCGGGTTTGATTCTCGGCCAGGGCACACAGGAGAAGCGCCCATCTGCTTCTCCAACCCCCCTCCTTCCTCTCTGTCTCTCTCTTCCCCTCCCACAGCCGAGGCTCCATTGGAACAAAAGGATGGCCCAGGCGCTGGGGATGACTCCTTGGCCTCTGCCCCAGGCACTAGAGTGGCTCTGGTCGCGACAGAGCAATGCCCTGGATGGGCAGAGCATCGCCCCCTGGTGGGCGTGCCGGGTGGATCCCGGTGGGGTGCATGCGGGAGTCTGTCTGACTGTCTCTCCCCGTTTACAGCTTCAGAAAAAAAAAATTGATCATAATAAAAGCAGAAAATAAATATAATGTGGTAACGATGGTCTGTCTGATAATAGTGTTTGAATTGGAATATGCATGCAATTAAATGAAATGAAATCACTGTTTTTACTATCTACAAAAATAAACTCTAGTCTAAGGGGATTAAAGACTTAACTGTAAGATCTGAAAAGCCATATAATGTCAACTAGAGGAAAAATGCAATAAACTTCTGTATATGTCTCTTTGGTAGAGGAAACAAAAGGAAAAAAATAACAAACGGGATCCCATCAAAGTAAGAAGTTTTTTGCACAATGAAGAAAACCATGAATGAAGCAAATGAAAATACAAGCTACTAACTGGGAGAAGCTATTCACAAATGATGCATCTGCTAAGAGGTTATTTTCCAAATTATATAAGAATCTTATACAACTTAATACCAAAAAAAATCCAAATAACCTGTCTGAAAAATTTGTAGAGGACTTAAATAGATATTTTTCTAAATATGTTCAACGTCACAAATTATCAGGAAAATGTGAATTAAAACCACAATGAAATATTACCTCACACCTGTCAGAGTGGCTATCATCAAAAAATCAACAAACAAGTGCTGGTGAGGATGTGGAGAAAAAGGAACCTTTCCCTACTGTTGGTGAGATTATAAATTGTTGTAGATGCTATGGTGAAAAGTATGCAGATTTCCCCCCAAATTTAAAATATAGCTGCCATACTACCCAACAGTTTTCCACTTTTGGATATTTATCTGAAGACAACAAAACACTAATTTGAAAAAATAAATGTGACCCTAGGTTCATGGCAGCATTATCTACAATAGCAAAGATACGGAAACAACCTAGGTATTCATAAATAGACAAATAAATAAAAAAGATAAGGCACACATGTAATGGAATATTACTCAGTAATAAAAAAGAATTAAAATTTGCCATTTGAGACAACATGGGTAGACCTAGTGACTCTTATACTATGTGAAATAAGTCAGACAAAGAAAGACATTTACCGTACAATTTCCCTTATAAGTACAATCAAATTTATTTTTAAAGGAACAAAACAAAATGGAAACAGACCCATAGATAGAGAAGATGATGGTTGCCAAAGAGGAGGACGTGGCAAATAAATTCAAAAATTTACTTTAAGTAAGTTGTCTGACACCACACAGCTTATAAGTGGATGATGGAAGATTCAAATACAGGCTAATTTTACTTTACAGCATACAAAGAAATCAGTAGACTACTTCTGTATATAGAAAGGTGGTGACTTTGTACAATTCCTGGCATTTTCTCTTTGACAGAAGAATGTTTTTTAAATAGTGAATCTATTATTGTGGTGTGCCACCACATAGGTCTTCACTAAAAGTATGTTAAACTGTGTCTAGTATAGAGACATAATTTTACCAAGCATTTATGAAAACTATCAGAAATCTTAGAATGAATTAAAAATGTATGTATGTAAAGCGAGAGACAAAAAATTGTTAAATAAAAAAGCTGTGTATTTAAGAGGGTGCAACAGTAAAAAAAAATTTAAAAAAATGTTACATTTTACTTACCATCAAATAACATCAAGTCATTGGTGTAAGAAAAATCACTTATTTGGTGTAAATGTATTTGTTGGTCATTTAATTTTTACAGATGGTTATATTTCAGAGACAAGTGAGATAAGAAACTTTTGTAGACAGTCTTAAAAATTATTGTTAGAGATGAAATGTTTGTGTCCCCCCAAAACCCATATTTTGAAACTCTAACCTCAAATATGATCATATTTGGAGATGGATCTTTTGGAATGGAATTAGGGTTAGAGGACCTCACCAAGGGAGGGCCTTAGGAGAAGTGGCTTTATAAGAGGGATCTCTCCCTTTCTCCCTCTCTTTTTTTATCTCTCTTCTCTCTACTACCTAAACTCATGCATTGAGGAAAGGCTCTGTGAGTTGATGATGGAGAGGTGTTCACTGCAGGCAGGGAAGGAGCTCTTGCTGGGAATGGAATCAACCATTTGTTGAGACAATGACTACTTTATTATAAGGATTATTTATCTTAAAGTGTAAGATTATAAATTATTTCCACTTTATATATATATTTGTATGCTGGCACAAAATTTTCTGGTTGTGACAAATAAAAATCTGTTGAATTGAATGTTCTGACCAAATGTATATATTTATATTTTAAACTGTTAATGTATATTTATAACCAACCTACCAAAAGAAGCCTTAAAACTTATTATATCATGGCTCATTTACTTTAAAGATACTTGGAAAAACCGAAAAATGACCTTGTTAGTTTTACTCTCTAAGTCATCCTTTCAAGATCTTCTGTCATTACTTATTTTTCCCAATATAACAACACTTAATAGAAGTTATTTATATGTGTGTTTGTATAATAAAAATAAACTGGAATATCAGGTTTTCCTTGACAGCCCCACTCTAACATCAAAGCTTACATTAATATACCTAGAATGCTCCAAATATCAAATACATAAGTTTAAGCCATATTTAAGTTATTTTGGTCATGAAATCTTTGGGGGTTGATATAGTGAACTTTTTAATTTATTAAATTCAGATTTTACAATTCTGGCAGAAATGGATTTAGCAATTAGGGAATGTACTGCTTTCATGGGCTTGCCCTAGAAAAGAACTACTTATCATCACTACAGGTGCTGGTCAGTAGCTGGTCAAGAATCTCTGTCCTGTCCCCTAGTTCAACTATTTTCTGGTTTATTTTATACATGAATTCTAGTCTTCAAGTCTATTTCTACCAGAATTAGGGAAAAATTAATTTATTAATTATTTTACAACAAATGGTAACATTTATTTATGGACATTGCTGAAGGATTTGGCTCTCATGTAAAATCATTTTAAATTACACTAGTACCATGTTTAAGAAACTTCCTGTAAGGTCGGTGGATAATGGGGGATGGTCACGTGGGGAACCCAGACCTGCGAACTTTGGCTAGGACCACCCACAACCAAGCGCTCCAAAAGAAGCTTGCAGGAGCCCTTTGGAAAAAAGCGACCGTCTGCCAGGCAGTGAGACTTCCCTAGAGGGACCCTTTAAATATCTCCCATGCGGTTTAATCCTTGCGACTTCCCTGGCCTCCATCTGGCCTCCATCTTTCCTCGGGGCCAGGGAACCTCGCGGGTGGGATGCTCTGTACTCAATAAAGCCTTTTGTTATTCCACACTTGGTGGCTCTGGCCTCTTTCTTCCTTCTCGGTGGGGAAAAATACCTTACACTTCCTTAATAATTGCTATATTGATCTCTTAGGAACTGCAGCGAAGGATACTAGAAAATTGCTTTAACCTGGGTTTTAATTTGGCAATACCATTTTTTCAGAATGTACTGTGTGACTATGATATTTTGGTTTAATGGCTTGGAGCATCCTGTTAGCTTGATTTAAGGCCAAAAGCAAAATTTATTACAAATAATCCTTGAAAACACACACTTACCCAGGCTTGTAAATTCAGGTTTTTTAATGAGACCCTAGGTGTAGTATTTGGCTACAGCTCCCATTTTTTGGAATCCATTTTGAGAATGCACTGCTATTCCTTCTTATTAACAGCCTCTTGGATTTGCATTTTTAAAACAGATTATTGGTATTTTCCAAGTAATAATGAGACTAAGGGACACATTAATACACAGCTCCCTTTTACAGTTTAAAATATTTCTGACAATACTTTTAGTTTTAAGGTACTTTTAGCTAGAATACTTCTCAGGAAAATTAATCCAATATTCCAGTTGTAGACTGTCTTTGGCTGGCACAACATTTTTTGGCTGTGACAAATGGAAATCTTTTGAGCTGAATATTGTGACCAAGCTTTAAGTTGACATATTTCACAATTTCTGTTATCCTACTTCCTTGTAGTTAGGTTTAGCCATGCAGGAGTCTCTTCCTCTCAGCTTTTCATTAAGTTATACACTGATGAAACATTTTTAATTTCTTAAAGCATTTTTTCTTATTTCTTTCAGTGCTTTTTGTTCATTTAGTGAAATAGACACAGTAAGCAACCTCCCTTTCCACCATGATCTTTCTGTTGCTATGAAATGTAAGTGTTGAAATTAAATTTTGATTACTTTTAAAATCTACTGAAAGTTTAGTATTTAATAGAAAACATTTAATATATATTAACAGTAGTTCAAATATATAAAGACTGTACTTTTTTATATACATGTGACAAACTGAGAGACAGAAAGGGACAGAAAGACAGAAAGGAAGGGAGAGAGATGAGAAGCATCAACTTATCAATTTATTGTTGTGACACTTTAGTTGGTCATTGATTGCTTTCTCAGATGTGCCTTGACATGAGGCTCAGCTGAGCCAGTGACCCATTGTTCAAGACAACAACCTTGAGGTCATCTCTATGATACCACGTTCAAGCTGGTGCTCAAGGTAGTGAGGTTATGTTAAAGCCAGATGAACATGTGCTCAAGTCAAGGACCTCGGTGTTTCAAACCTGGGACCTCAACTCAGTGTCCCAGGTTGATGCTCTATCCACTGTGCCACCACCAGTCAAGTTGTACTTATTTTATTAATATATTATCTTTATTTTATCGTAAAAAGAAACAAAGCAATGTTTATAGGTATCTCCATATATTAACTATATTCTTTCTAAATTTCTTGTCTTTTATTTTCCCATACTGATCAGAATTAAATAAAAAATTCTCATATAAAATTATGAAGAAAGGGAGTGTGAGGAAAAATGGCTTCACATGCTTTTTAATTAATCTGCACTCATTCCTCTACTCCTTTAACCAACATTTATTTGAGGGTTGAGTCTCATG
Organism: Saccopteryx bilineata; assembly: GCF_036850765.1. Lineage (NCBI taxonomy): Eukaryota > Metazoa > Chordata > Mammalia > Chiroptera > Emballonuridae > Saccopteryx > Saccopteryx bilineata. Next base: position 47,632,749 of record NC_089502.1, read on the forward strand.
ATAGAACCCGTTACTTATAGGGTAATACAAATTCAAATATTTGAAACACGATGCATCTTCTTTTTTCCTTCTTGCTATTTCCCCAGAGAGATGTTGACTGGGAAGTGACAGGCCCTGGAGAAAAAAGAACTGTGTGTTGGCTTAAGTACAGAATGTAGAAATGATTTATTTCAAAATATAGATATAAACAAATATAATTTAGTTGATTTGAACATTTAATTTAATCAGAATACAACATGATTTGTTTAACAGCTGTTAAAAATAAGTTACAAAATAACATTCCAGCTTGCATAATCTTAAGGAAGTGTTCCTAAATTAGTGTTTAGTCACTTTCTATCACAAAGCAATTATTTTTTATTTTTTTTGTCAGAAGTTCTATCTTACCAATGTTTACTTGTCCAAGTTCAATCCAAAGTTCTTTAAAAATATTTGACATGGAGGCACTGAAATTCCCTTGCAGGCTGGAGGCAATATCTATTCCACACTCCAGTGTTTCATAACCTGTTCAGTAGAATAATAAAAGGTTTCCAGCACTGACACTGAACAACCATGTATACTAAAGGGTCAAGTGCATTCAGGCTAATAAAAGAGTATTGACAGCTATACAAATCCATCTCCAATTTTATAATATAACTAGTCAAAAATTAGTCTAGATACAAGAAGTTTTAAACAACGTTTTTTCCCTCTTCTTTTCCAAGTGAGAGGAGGGGAAATACAGAGACAGACTCCACATGCATCACAACTGGGATCCACCCAGCAACCCCGTCTGGGGCTCATGCTCTGCCCATCAGTGAGTATGCTCACAATGGAGCTATTTTTGTGCTTGAGACACAGGCTCCACAGAGCCATATCAGCACCTACAGCCTGCATGCTCAAGTCAATCAAGCTATGGCTGTGGGAGGAGAAGAGAAAGAGAGAGTGAGAGAGAAGGGAAAGGGAGATGTGTGGAGAAGTAGATGGTCACTTCCCTTGTGTGCCCTGATTGGGAATTGAACCTGGGACAGCCACAAGCTGCTGATGCTCTACCACTGAGCCAACTGTCCAGGGCCAGTTTTGTACAACTTTAAACTCTATTTTGCATTTCCTTTGGGGGACTGTGATTGTTTCTTAAATCTCATGAAAACTTTTATGTTTACATTGCAATTTACTACTACCTATCTCAGGGGTCGGGAAACTTTTTGGCTGAGAGAGCCATGAACGCTACATATTTTAATTCCGTGAGAGCCATACAATGACCTGTGTACGCCACGCATTATCCAATAAAAATTTGGTGTTGTCCCAGAGGACAGCTGTGATTGGCTCCAGCCACCTGCAACCATGAACATGAGCAGTAGGAAATGAATGGATTGTAATACATGAAAATGTTTTATATTTTTAATGTTATTATTTTTTTATTAAAGATTTGTCTGCAAGCCAGATGCAGCCATCAAAAGAGCCACATCTGGCTCGTGAGTCATAGGTTCCTGACCCCTGACCTAACTATTAAAAATTCAGGATTGCTATCTTCAAACCCTACATTTCTAGGGTAAGAGTCCTCAACTACACATGCTGATGGAGGGCTTGCAAATTCATATACTCTGAGACATAGTATAAGAAAATGAAGTGAATGAATTAAAGATCTGAACTAATCGGAACTAATTTTCAACATCACATAAATGCAGGAGTTGCCACAATATACAAGAGAATAAAAACCGAAAAGCCAGTTATTTGAATAACAGAACATTTTATTTTTATTTTTTTAATTTTATTTATTCATTTTAGAGAGGAGAGAGAAAGGGAGAGAGAGAGAGACAGAGAGAGAAGGTGGGGAGGAGCTGGAAGCATCAACTCCCATATGTGCCTTGACCAGGCAAGCCCAGGGTTTTGAACCGGCAACCTCAGCATTTCCAGGTCAACACTTTATCTACTGTGCCACCACAGGTCAGGCGAACATTTTATTTTTTAATGTTTGTGAGTATATACATTATAAGTTGACCTTCAAGTTCTTATCTGATATCTGAATCAATTGTTCAATAGCTCTCTTTCCAAATTACTATGCATTTTTTAGTTTAGAAATAATAAAATTCACTTTTTGTGTATAAATACCTATGAGTTTTAATAACTGCACAGTCATTTGTGATCATTATCATGACCAAGAGGTAGACTAGTTCTATTATGTCTCAGAACATTCCTTTCCAAAAAGTAGAAACCAAACAAATATCCTTAAATAGGTTTGTGGTTATACCACACAAATTTAAGATTTATATTAAATTGTTTATTTTCTCACCAGCCCCATCATATCACTTGCTACCTTCACAATTATACTTACTTCCATATAAAATTCTAGCCCTACATCAATTCAACCATCTGTCTACTCTGCTCTTGTATCTGGATTGCAGAGTGTAGGCGTGCCTAGGAGATATCGCTGGTTTCCTTCCAGAGCACCGCGGCAAAGCAAATAACATCTTATTGCTGGTGGAATGTCTTCCTTCAATTTTTTAAAATAACACAACATTTGTGATGTGTGATAAAATGAAGTGTGTCTGTAATTATGAAGAGAAATTCTACAAATGCATAAACTGCTGATACTACAGTTTAAAGCTTTCCATTTTAACAGCTAATTTTCTCTTAACATTCTTTCCATTTCTACTTTTGCTCTCATATTTGGGCTGTGGTTCTGCCTCACTTGGGACCTGCAATAGACTGTAAACTGATGTTTTCTCTTCAGTTTTTCCCATGACACCCAATGTACCTCATTTTTCCTTACCCCACCCCATTCCACTTTATTTTAACTACGAGAAAAACTTTTATAAAACACAAAGCCACTGCTTATCTTTCAATATCTCCTCAGAATCTAGGAAGTAACAGAGTTTGAGCTACTTAGCATGGTCCACCAGATTCTTCACTAATAACTGCAATCTTTTTTCTTTCTTTTAGCGAGAAAGAAAGAGACAGACAGAGAGAGACAGATATACAAAAAGGGATAGAGATGAGAGGTATCAATTCATAGTTGTGGCACTTTATTGTTCATTGATTGCTTCTCATATGTGCCTTGATGGGAGCAGGGGGCTTCAGCCAAGCCAGTGACTCTTTGTTCAAGCCAGTGACTTTTGAACTCAAGCCAGTGACCATGGTGTCATGTTTATGATTCCCTCCTCAAGCCAGGGACCTTGGGGTTTCAAAACTGGGTCCTCAGTGTCTCAGGCTGATGCTTTATCCATTGCGCCACCTCCTGGTCAGGCTAATACCTGCTATGATTTTTCACATCTTGTTCACGAGCATTCAGTACTGTACTGCAATAATAATATATCGCTTGAAGTTTCCTGACAGCACCTTAAAACTCCTGGTCTTTGTTCATGTCGTTCTCTTTGACCAGAATTAACTCCAACTTTCTTAGGTAACACCTATTTTTCCTCCAAAACTTAACTGTGGCTTCCTGTAGCCATCTTACTTCTCCTGTCTTAATTGAATCCATGTTTTGTGTATCCCAGAACACCTTTACATTCACAATCATTGTTTCTACAGCTATAAATAGTGATTTGGGGTTTATTTATCTATGTATCTCAAAAAACTATTTTTTTGTTGCGAGAACAATATCTTTTATTTCTATGTTGTTTTGTATTTACCAAAGTATTCAAATTGTACTTGTTGACTACATGTTCATATTGCACAATTTTAAACCAAATAATAAAGTTAAACAAGTACTCAAGAGCTATTTAAGAAAATCAATATTGCACATTTGAGTGTATAATTCTTCCGGACTACATTTAAAAGAGGAGTTACATACTAGTAAGACCAGAACTTAAAAATAAGTCAAATTTACTTGAAAGTTTTAATTAACTTTTTCCTGATTACCATAGAATTTTTAAATGCTTAAGTTCAAAACATAATAAATGAGATTTATTTGGCATTTAAAATTAAATGATTATTTAGTAATTCAATTTTCTTGAATTTGCCAATCATTTCTGGCAGGAAGACAGGCTCCGCATGTTAAAAATCACCTACTTGAAAAATCTGATAAATGTGACAATTTAGAATGATTTAAAATAAGACCTAATAATTTCTGAAAATCTAATAAATATTCTTTTCCTTTCCATGATTTAGAGATTTACATTTATTTTATTTTGAAGTCCTATTAATTATGATTTATTAAATAAAATGAGTATTTTGCTTTGCACTCTAATTTTTCGTGTTTCGGCACATATAGTAAATAACATTTTTATCATATGTGTATGTAGTAAAGATAGTCTTCAACATTCCCATTTTACTGAATTACAATACTAATACAATAATGTGAACTTTCAAAGTCCTCTTAAAATTTGATCAAGCCATGGGTTTTACATGGTTCTTCCATTATAAATAACTGTGTCTATAAATATATTTGTTAGTTCTTGAGGCTTACTTTAATTTTCTTTCTTTTTTTTTTCTTTTGCATGAAATACTTAATGCAACATTCAACTTTCCAGAGTTCTCCTTTCAGGGTACACTAATAATCAAGCTTGTATCTATAATCAACTTTTAATTTTCTGCTAGCAGATTTTTTGCATTATAGCTCATCTTTAACAAATCTTGCTTTAGCTTCTTAGAGACACTATCAGGTCTACTGCTTATTCTTTTTTTGTTGTGGTTTTGTGTTTGTTTTTTTTTCTCTGAACATGTAGGCCACATTCCAGAAGATACTGGAAGACGAGAAGTTATGTTATCCCTTGCTATTCTCAGTCCACATAATCTTAAGCTTAACAAGTACAAATGTTTAAGAATTACAACATTTAATTACCTTCACCTGGTCCCAAGCTAAATGTAATCAATCTAGGATATATTATTTAAAGACAGAACAGAATTTAAAGAAGTATTTTTCATAAAAGAGTTCCACACATCAGTTGAAGATATTGTGTTTTTCTACAGTATTACATGAGGTATAGGCAAATTTGAGGACAGTAAAGAAATAAAGGTGAACACTTGATGGCTCATTCTTAATTTGAGTTTTATAGCAAATCTGATATATTTTATTTTGTGTTAAACCAATATTGACCTTACCATCAAAGGGAATATTGACTAATTCACTTGCAAGATGATCTGGGTAAGTTGGATGACTGACAACATTTCACCAAGGCTCTTTCAGTCACATTCTGAAGTTGCATAGTGCTACTCCAGAAATATTATTTCCTTTTTATTAGAACAAATTCAGTTTTCACTGTCTCCTGGATTAGCACACATTTAGTACCATCCAAAATGTCTATGGAGGCATTTGATTCGTACCAAAAGTTCTCAGAAATTTGGTCCTTGATACTTGGTTCTGTCTAAAATGCCCATGGAGACGTTTGGTCCATGCCACCCCATCTACCTAACCCCATGTGCCTTGACCAGCTAGGCTATCAAGGAAGAAGAATTACCTACTTGAGAGTTTTTTGACAATTATTGGCAATGCAGCTTCTATATATAATTGGATCAATGAAACATTATACTTTTTATTTGTGTGTGTGTGTGTGTGTGTGTGTGTTTTAATGTATTAATCCTGTAAACCAAAATTATAAGTAAGCATTGTGGACTATACTTACCCAGCACATACAGACCCAGTACTCAAGCTGGCAGGCTTGCACTCAAACTTGATGAACCTGTGCTCAAGCTGGAGACCTTGGGGTTTTGAACCTGGGACCTCAGCATCCTAGGTCCATGCTCTATCCACTGTGCCACTACCAATCAACCATGCCTTCCCTCCCTCCCTCCCTCCCTCCCTCCCTCCCTCCCTCCCTCCCTCCCTTCCTTCCTTCCTTCCTTCCTTCCTTCCTTCCTTCCTTCCTTCCTTCCTTCCTTCCTTTTTCTTTATTTTTTTTGGACAGAGAGAGATAGAAAGAGAGACAGATAGGGACAGACAGACAGGAAGGGAGAAAGATGAGAAGCATCAATTCTTCGTTGCAGCTCCTTAGTCTGCTTAGTTGTTCATTGATTGCTTTCCCATATGTGCCTTGACCTAGGGGCTACAGCAGACCAAGTGACCCCTTGCTCAAGCCAACTACCTTGGGCTCAAGCTGGGGAGCCTTGCTCAAACCAGATGAGGCCATGCCCAAGTTGGCAACCTTGAGGTTTCGAACCTGGGTCTTCTGCGTCCCTGTTTAGTGCTCTATCCACTGAGCCACTGCCTGGTCAGGCTCTACTCTTTCTTTGATTTTGATTTTGGTTTATAATTTTTTTTGAGATTTGCTATTTATCAAATATTAAACAGTTTGATTATTATGTACCTTGACATGGGCTTATTTGTTTCTTTCTGCTTAATGTTTGTTGAGTCTTTTAAATCTGTATTTATTTATTTTTTAACAAATAAGGAAAAAAATATTCACCCTTATATTTTTAAGTATTTATTTTCCCCCATATTCTCTCTTCTTTACTTTTTGATAATCTAATTACATGCATTTTCTTTTATTTAATTACCTTCCCAGTCTTAATGATACTAAAATAAGAGTCCTAAAACATCTCATGACAATTTTGAGAGGTATTGCCAAAGTTAATTCAAGTACTAAAATATCTCTCTTTTTAAAATTTACATGTATTTTAGGCTGATATTATCTAACAGGTCTCTCTGGGCATGTTTGTTTTATTGATTGATTGATTGATTGTTGTTTATGTTGAGCAACTAATTATCTGTATTCAAGTTCCCTTCCTCCATTCCTTATTATTCCTATCAACTTAAGCTTATTTAGTGTGTGTATATATACATATATGTGTATACACATATATACACACACACATATATATACATATATATATATTTGTTTTATTCCAAATATATATATATATATTTGTTTTAACCATTCTAGAATTGCCATTTAGTGTTTTTTTAATAATTTCCATCACTGCTGATATTTCCTAACTTTTAGTTCATTGTAGGTATATTTTCTTTTATTCTGATAATGATAATTAAAATAACTGCTTTTAAAATGTTTTCCTGTTCTTTTCAGCATTAACATCTGGTCCATCTCAGATTAGCCTCAATTGCTTTTTCCTTCCTTTTGAGAATATTTTCTTTTTTCTTGGATAGTTGTTGAACAATTTTGGATTCTGGACATTATATATGTGTGGGCATTAGCAATTTTATCTTCTTCCAATTAATGTTTCTTTTGTTTGGCAGGCAATTTCTTCATTAAATTGAAATCGTAGTCTCTGTTTCTTAGGTGGAAGATCAAATCACAGTTCAAATGTTTTGTTTTATTTTTCTTCAGCTGAGCTTTTGAGAGTCTGCAACACACATGCATAGTTCATGTGTTAGGCTCTTTCCCTTCCAGAATTCCACCGCTAGCTGCTGAATTCAGTTTCAGGGTATAAGGACTAGAATGACTGGATTTTAAACAGGTGCCCTGTAGTCCCTATTTACATGTCATCTCTGCCTGGCTTCAGAAAAAATTAAAAAGTGAGAACTCACCTTGGCCAGTTTGCTCAGTGGTAGATTATTAAGCCAGTGTGTGGATGTCTCAGGTTCCATTCCTGGGCAGGGCACAGAAGAGAAGTGACCATCTGCTTCTCTACCCCTCCCCATGCTTTTTCTCCCTTCTCCTCCCGCAGCCGTGGCTGGATTGTTTGAACACATATGTGCTACCCCTGCCCCCCCCACACACACACTCCACACTGAGGATGGCTTCATGGACCTCCACCTCAAGAGTTAAAAATAGCTCAGTTGTGAACATGGCCCCAGATGTGCAGAGCATGGGCCCAGATGGGGTTTCTGGGTGGATTCCACTAAGGACGCATGCTGGGGTCTGCTTCTCTATCTCCTGTCCTCTCACATGGAAAAGAAAAAAAAATACAATAAAAACTCATTCCATATAATTTTTCTTTACAAAGCAGAGATACTCAAACAGATTTGTCCTACTTTTATTCACATTTTTGTACCTTTTGGTAACATTTTGCTTAAATGTTCAGAGTTTATAGTTGCTATCTCAAGGAGAATCAGTCTCATGAGGTCTTAATGAACAATTATTCAAAGTCAAATGGCCCATTTTAATGTAACAGTGCAGACATCTTTCTTATTGATAATAATCCTCCCCCTACAATGTCACCTTGGTATAACTCTTCATGACCTTATGACATTTATTGACCTACTTGTAAATTCAGTAAGTGATAGCTGTGAGGCAACAGATTTCAATTTGATATATATTGCACTTATATAAAAATAAATATTTTACAACAATATAAAACATTCTCCTGATATAGCATAAGATACCTAAAATATTAAGTTTATCTATATTTTTATGCAAAAATATTTATTGAGTGTCTATTATAAGGCAGACCCTCTGATTATAATGTTCAAATAGAAGCTAACCTAAAATGTGGAAGAGCTGTATAGAAATGTAAACATCAAGTATAAGATCTGACTAGGCACCAGATAATCTGAAGGTAATCTTAAACATGTGTAAATCAAAGAAAAAGCAGCCTAAAACCCCACAGCACCCTATGATTTATGATTCATTATAATAAATGTTTATTAAACATTGAAATGCTGGTCCTTTACAACATTTTTAAAAATCTTCCTCATTTATAAAATTTATAGTTTCTTGAAATACAGTGATAATAAGAGTGCTTTATATTGGAAGTGGTAGTTGCTGAATCTGACAAGTTAATGTGAGATTGATCTGATAAATTAATTCCTGTGACTTTGATCTAAACCAAAATAAAATGTCTGCTTAATGGTAGAAAATGTATGGTGATGATGTAATGTCCCTTGCTAAAATAACATGTGGAAATGCCTTTAAAATATTAAAACACATTTTAATGCAACATAATTTGTAGGAAAAACTACTTTAAACAGGAAAAGTTTTGATATGTAAATATATCAGCTTGTGTTATTTGTTAATAAGGAATTTTGTCTGCACATAATTGAGAATGCAGAACCACAATGTTTTCTGTTTCAAATGGCAAAATCAATATCATAAAAAAGTCAATGTAGATTTCATTGTTAAAAAATATGATCAAGTTAGCAGGTCAACAATTAGCTTCTTTAAATATAAGTTAATATAGCCTGACCTGTGGTGGCGCAGTGGATAAAGCCTCGACCTGTAATGCTGAGGTTGCGAGTTTGAAACCCTGCACTTGTCTGGTCAAGGCACATATGGGAGTTGATGCTTCCTGCTCCTCCCTCCTTTCTCTCTCTCTCACTCCCTCTCCTCTCTAAAATAAATAAAAAATTTACAGAAAAATAAATAAATATAAGCTAATATACATAAAATATATAAAAATAATAACACATTTAAAATATTTTGTTACAATCTTGTGTTTCTCATACACATTCAAACTAAAGTGAGGGGTATGAAGTAAAACATAAACATCTATTTTCCATATTCTAAGATCCACTTCCTAGAGAAAACAATTGCTAATAATTTTTGTGTGTAACTTTATGGAATTTTTTTACTTAAAAATCAAATATATTGCAAAATTTTATTCCACTTATTCTGCAATTAGCTACCATTAATACAGTGAAACTTATTCAACATATTTTAATATTACCTTATTTCTTTTCATTGTGGCAAAGTATTTATTTTAAAATATTTGGTTATATCTAATTTTGTCTTGCTAAACATGTTTAGTGAATATCTTTGTAAATTAATTTTTGCATATCAATGCACTTCTGTACAAATACTACAAAAGTATGAACATATTAAAGATTCTCAATAGTGTTAATATAAAAAAAAAACTTCCAAACCTGTAAGAATTTTTATGAATTTATTTGAGCCAAACTGTCAACAGTTTTCGGGAAGCAATGTCTCAATGACTTGAGAAAGTGCTCTGGGAAATGGTATTTTCACCATTTATTATATACATTAGAGTCAAAAGGGGCAGACATAAGGGAGTTACATGTAATTGATTGGTGATAGACTAGGGAGGCAGGAGAAAACAAAGCAGGGAAACTTCTGAGATTGGACAAAAGTGAAAATGTATGTTGCTGAAACTTTTACATAGGCAGGAACAGGACAGGTCACAGTTAATGGTTCACATAACAGTAACAATGAGGGGCCTCTTGGCTTCTGCTCTGGTGGGATGTCTGGCCTGATGCAGAAAGATGATCTTTACATTTCAAAGGTATGTTATCAGGTGCATTATCTTAGATGCAAAAGACAGCAGACCCTTGAGTAAAAGCAAGCATTCACCTTTGTGTAGAGAAAGTTTTTCCCTAGGACAGGACTACCCACCATAAACCGCATTTAGTTAGAAAGGTTGGATTTAGACCATCCTTTGTTACCTTACCTTCCTGAGTTCACAGGGCCATTGTATAAGCTTTTCCTGAGCCTGTTAGGTCCAGTTCATTGCCACATATTGATTTCCTAAAAAAAAAAAAAAATCTAGTTGTTCTCTCAGAAATGCTATCAATTTACTTCCCCAAAATCAATGCATGGAAAGGATATATACTCTTAGCCTTTTCACAATGTAAGTTATTATACACTTATTTAAAATTTCCCAATTTATAAGTAAACATTGATATTTCATTTTTATTTTACTTTGCGTGTTTTGAGCATTAGAGAGAGAGAGCATTTATGTATTTTTTATCCTTATTGAGCATTTGTTTTTCTTATGTGAGTTACTTGTTCATATATTTCCCCTTTTCCAAACTGTTGGGCAGATTTAATATATATATATATAATGCTCACTTTGTTAAAGATGGCACTGCCCATGGGGAAGCCCGTCACCCAGGTGATATTAGTTGCCCTTCTTCTTGGAATAGGCATGATTATATTAATGTGTTTTGGGGGCGTGCTGTGGGCAGGCAGGATCCTTGTATCCTGGGGCTTGGTTTTAGGACTAAGCCTTTCCCATCCTTTTTGATGTGGGGTGGACTTTGTATCAGACACTTCCCTATTTTGTATATTGGATTAAAGGTTTGGATTTCTACACCATAAAGAGGGGCAAACCAGGAGTTTATTCTCTTGGTTCCTGAGATTAGCATTAGAGAGCAGAGAGCAGAGCAAGGCCACTTGGAGGAGAGGAGAGGCAGCCAAGATGGCGGAGTGTTGAAGAAGAAGCCAGTTTGTGCAGAGAGGAGGAGATGGGGAACAGAGGCGAATAAGGCTGGAGAGATAGAAACCTTTGATTCTAGGAAACTTGGATAAGTCAGTAGCTTTGTGAGCACTGAATGAGTGGGTTTTGGAGTCCAGTGTGTGTTTTTACTTGCCCACCGGGTGCAAGCTAGGATTAAAGCTAATGGCCCACCAGTTCTGGGCTCCATTGTTTCATTACCATCTGTCTGAATCCAATGCAAACCTGTTTGGGCCAGGCAGCTGTGATGGTGGCTGTGTATACTGGCCTTACACAAACCATTGCTTTACTTTATAAATTCTAAATGCTCTGCATAGGCTATGTATAATAGTCATGTGCCTGTTATTTATAGATTTTTTTTTCTGTGTTTTGGTTTAATGTTTTTATATTTACATTTGCTGTTCATAAATTTAAACTTTTATAGTTATCCAATTTATTAATCTTTCTATGTTTTTATTGATTTTAATTTATTGTGTTAACATAGATTCTAGTGTTACCCTGAATGCCTCCCTCCTCCCCCGTATTCCCCTCAACATCTCCCTTGCTCCCCTCCCCATAGTGCCCTCCCCTCTTTCCTTCAGGTTTATCCCATCCTATCATCCCCTTTCCCTCTGTCCTCCCTTCCTCTGGTCTCTTTGATCTCTCCTCTGCCTCTATTCCATTCCTCAGTTCACATTGTTCATTGGATTCCTCAAATGACTGAGGTCATATGATATTTTTCTTTTTCTGCCTGGCTTATTTCACTTAACATAATAGTTTCCAGGTCCATTCATGTTGTCGCAAAAGGTAAGATTTCCTTCTTTTTCATGGCTGCATAGGATTCTATTGTGTATATGTACCACTGATTTTTAATCCACTCATCCTCTGACAGACACTCAGGCTGTTTCCAGATCTTCGCTATTATGAACAATGCTGCCATAAACATGGGGGTGCATTTCTCTTTTTGAATCATTGATATGGTATTCTTGGGATATATTCCTAGAAATGGAATGGCTGGGTCAAAATCTATGTTTTTTATATCTTTGTAATCTTTTAAATTTGTTTAGCTGGGATAACATATTATATTAGTTATATTTCAGGTGTACAAAATAGTGATTCTACATTTTTATATCTGACAATGTAATCATGGTGAAAACTTACCCATCCTCCCACCTCCTCCCCCTGCTTAACTATCCCTTTGGTCTCTGTTACTTTTATGAGTCCATTTTTGTTTTATTGATTGATTGATTGATTCCACATGTAATTAAAACCATATGGTATTTATCCTTGTCTGATGTATTTCACTTAACATATACCCTCTAAGTCAATCCATGCTATCACAAATGGAAAGATTTCATTATTTATTATTGCAGTTTAATATTCTATTGCATACACAGATATACAGAAAGATAGATATATAGATATATACATATGATGTTTTCTATATCCATTCACCCATTGATGATACCTAGGTTCCTTCTATCTGTTGGCTATTGTATCAATCTTTTTAAAAAAGCTTCTGAGTGTTGTATTATGCTGAAAATGATCTTGCTCACTTCAATATAATGAAAACAAAATCTATCATATATTCTGTTACTGCTTTTATAATTTCAGTTTTACGTTGATATGCTCAATCTATATATTTATACATTTCATTTTATTTGTTGTCTGTAGGTGCAGTAAGTAGAAAGACTTCCCCTAAGATATTTATACTCTGATCCTTGAGGATCTATGATTATATTAGGTTACAAGGCAAAGTATACTTTATGGATATAATTAAATTTACAAACCTTAAGCTAGGGTGATTATCCATATTATTTGATAGACTCAATTCACTGGATAATCCATATCTTTTAGTGATTACTTAAAAGAAATAGCCTTCTCCAGATAGATTAAGAATTATGTTCCAGAAAAGAAAACTATAGAGATTCCAAGGAGAGGGATTTGGTGTACTGTTACTGACTGTGATATGTACAAGCACACATTAAAGGATTGAAAAGAGGGTTCTAGGAGCTATTGAGGGCCCTGGGTTCAGTGGTGAGATTCAGCCAGTTCACACTGGTTTGGTAGAACCAATACCGTTTTTGTTGAGTTTGGTGAACCAGTTGTTAAATGGCACTTAGAAACAGGTTTCTCTCTAAGGTGAGTGCCTGGGCAGCCACCCAATGTAGAAATCACAAATTGACACTCCTCACTCTTTTTTAATCTTCATTTGTGCAACAACATATTCTAAGCTCTCATAGTAATGTTCATTCCCTTCATAGGTGAAAAACATTTAACGGAATTGTGCTTGTAATATTTATTTACTCATTTCATAAGACTCAATATACCTTTGATGAAATACTACATTTTAATTTCTTTGTGTTTGTTACTTCAGTGAAAAAAACCCCACATATAATCTAAAGAGAAAAAGTGCCAAACAATCAGGGAGTGAAAACTGCCATTGGAAATATCTTAAATAACAGTTTTATTGTTTTTTGTCAGATATTATTTAATATTTTTATTAATATTTTTAAATGTTTCTTATAACATAATCTAGTTTTGTGTACCTCTTCTATTGTTCTTAAGTATTAAATGCATGAAGTAATAAACTGCCTTTAAATATATTGATTTTTTATACTTTTTTTGTGCCAGAGACAGAGACAAAGAGAGGGACAAAGAGACAGGAAGAGAGAGAGTTGCAGCACCTTAGCTGTTTATTAATTGTTTTCTTATATGTGCCTTGTCCTGGGGGCTGAAGCCTAGTAAGTGACCCCTTGTTCAAGGCAGCTACCTTGGACTCAAACCAGTGGCCTTGGATTTCAAGCCAGCGACCTTTGGGCTCATGCCAGCAATCTTTGGGCTTAAGATAGCGACCTTTGGGCTCAAGCCACTGACCATGGGATTATGTCTGTGATCCCATACTCAAGCCAGTGACCCCATGCTCAAACTGGGTGAGCCCATGCTCAAGCCAGATGAGCCTGTGCTCAAGCTGGAAACCTCAAAGTTTCAAAACTGGGTCCTCTGTGTCCCAGTCCAATGCTCTATATATTGTGCCACCACCTGGCCAGGTTTTTTGTTGTTGTTGTTTGTTTGTTTGATTTTTATACTTAGAATGATCATTAGGGCAGAAAATTGGTTGCTAAATTATTTGAATTCCACCATTGACTGGATTGACTACCAGCTAGTGAGGAAAAGGTACATCAATTTTAAAGCTTCAAGGAACTAGATTCTTCCAAGCTCTTAACTGAGCTTGGAAGCAGATTATTTTCAGAGATCCCCAAGAAGTGTCTTGTAAGGTGGAGACCAGGCAACCCAACTACACCTGAAAAACTTCTGACATACATAAGTGCGAGATAACATTTATGTTGTTTTGAGTTACTGTATTTGTGGTAAATTTTTATGACAACAATAGAAAATTAATGTAGTATGCTTTAATTTTTTCTTCTCTATATAGTAAAAAATAATCCCACTGAATTAATTTGGGTTTCCCTTTTATTTTATTTTATTTATTTATTATTATTGTGTGTGTGTGTGTGTGTGTGTGTGTGTGTGTGTGACAGAGAGAGAGAGACAGATAGGGACAGACAGACAGGAAGGGAGAGAGATGAGAAGCATAAATTCTTCATTGCAGCACCTTAGTTGTTCATTGATTGCTTTCTGATATGTGCCTTGACTGGGGGGCTACAGCAGACCAATTGGCCCCTTGCCCAAGCTAGCAACCTTGGGCTCAAGTTGGTGAGCATTGCTCTAACCAGATAAGCCCATGCTCAAGCTGCCAACCTTGGGGTTTCGAACCTGGGTCCTCCATGTCCCAGTCTGACACTCTATCAACTATGTCACTGTGTCAGGCCCTTTTATTTTATTTTTGATGTATTACACATTTGATGGAAAAATAAACTTTATCACAAACAGTTTTGAAACAAGTTGTGACTGCTAAATATAGAACCTATATGCTGACTTCAATTATCAAACGATATTAAAGGAATTGCTACTGGAAAGTCATGTCAATATACTATTCGTCTATCTTTATCTTCTTTTGTTATCATTGTATATAAACCCTTCACACCTGGTCTCACAGATACTTAGCAGGCAAACCATGCTTCACCTCCAAAAACATGAAACAACAAATAGAAAAGCTAACGCCAGTTAGGAGCTGAGGTTTACAGTAAAACCAATCATCTTATTAAAAACTGCGGTGATGCTATATACATGAATTGGAAATTTTGTAACACTGAGGATAAAATATTTTGACAAACATTCTGAGGAAAATATAACTTATAGATACTTGGGAAATTATCACGTTATTTTTAGACCAAAAGAGTGAATGTAATTTATGTGGAAAGCTTATCCATAATAATTTTTTGTATAAAGTAGAATAATTTAAATAAAAATAATTTGTACTCAAGAAAAAAACAGTGATACAATTAATAAAGTGCTTATAATTTATGGGTTAAAAATCAGATCTTTGAATCTGAAGGGATATACGTTACGTTTCACTGAATAATTTTATTATTTTCTTTAAACTTAAATCATGGAGGCTTTAGTTAGTGCTTAAAGTGTCAACCTAAAATATATTGAGTAGAATAAGGAGTTTTGTGGAATAACAAGTAGAAATTGGTATTAAATAAATATGTGAAAACTGAGGCACTCTTCCATGAATTTTAAGTTATAAGTTAAAATTTTGATATAAGAATATGATTATACTTGTAGAATTCTAAATTGATGTTTATCTCATATACACTCTCCTTTTTAAAGCACAAGTGCTCTATTAGTTTAGGTACATGATACTTCAGAATGCCCAAGTACACTTTTGTTGAATAAATATTTATTATAAAAGAAAGCTTTAAAAACCATCTATTTAGTGTCATAAAAGCAGCAATGGTTACTTGAGTAGATTTGCCCTCTTTAACTGACTGTTTTTTATGAAAGTTATAAAGAAACATCGTATTTGTTTCTTTAATTATTTGATCAACAGTATCAGTGTAGTTTAAAGCATCTTGTTTCTGCCTTCACAATTGAGATGTAAGATTTTCCCTAATTTAGTTTTAAAGGAGTCATATTAACCTAATTTTAAGAGATCTCTCTCTCTCTCTTTCTCTTTTAGATTTTATTTATTCATTCTTAGAGGGGGAGAGAGAGAAGGGGGGAGGAGCAGGAAGCATCAACTCTCATATGTGCCTTGACCAGGCAAGCCCATGGTTTTAAACCAGCAACCTTAGTATTCCAGGTTGACGCTTTATCCACTGCGCCACCACAGGTCAGACAAGAGATCGCTTTTATTCAGATTTGAACAAAGTTTATTCCATTACTCGTTTTGTTTTTTTTTAAAAGAAGGTTTATCAAATATGTCAAACCTTTTTCTGCATTCTGGCTTCTGCTGAGGGGATGCCATTGGTTCTGGGAGATAAATTCCCAGCTTTCATACATGACAGCTAGTTTAATGCACAGTAAAACAACTACTGTGACTACTCATTTTGTTCCTAAGTATAACCATAAAAATGTTCTGTGACAGAATTATATCAGAGAAATATGTCATTTTATTGATAGATATTCCAGAGGGTATTAAAGAAATCTGTGCATCTATTTTTCACCTAAAATAAGTTTTAAGAAAACTTGCTTACTTTGTTTGCTCTGTATTGCTTTAGTCTCATAAATTCATATAGATGACTCAGAAATTTTTTATGCTTCAAAATTCACTTAATTTCTAAAACAAAGAAGAATACTTAGGCAAGCACTCAGAGATGACAGAATATTGTTAAAAACCTATTGTATCTTCAGACACTTCTGTAATTATGGAAATTATGTGTTACAAGATAACTAAATTACTGGAAGCATATAATAACCAACATGAAAATAGATATTTAAAACCATATTTTTCTATTAGTTTTATAAACAGAAGATCGAAGTTAACTTCGCCCATGCTAAACAGGTTTTTAAATATATTTTTGCATGAAATTATCTTTACTTAAAAAATGTTTTTTCAACAATTTCTTCCCTAATAGACTGCAAACATTTTACTATTTGTTGTAATTATGCCTCTGTAAAGCACTGAAGAATATTGCAATATGTAGCTGTTTCAAAAGCTTGAGGCTCATTCACCATATAATACATATGATTTAATTGAGATTGCATATTGAAAAGCAGAAGAAAATTATAATACCCATGTTATTAACACATGGAGAATTTAAAAATACATGAATTATGCTTTAAAAAGTTATATAAACTGAAATTTGAAGATTCCTATAATTGAACACCTTGGAACCACTTAAAATTACTGTGTAAAAGCCTAGGTTGCAATGTTTTATTATACTGGCGATTAATCTTGAATGATACCACAGTTACGGATATCCCTGACAGAAGAGCTATTTTAATGGATTCTACATTCTACTGGAAAACGCTTGTAGGTTAGTAATGTGCAGCTTAGTTTTCATGGTTTAGAAAGTATTACACTGTGGTTTCAACAAAATTAATCTTCACTTTCTCATGTGCATATCTCTGTTGTTTAGATTAAACTAACGAATTAGGTTTACATGCAGAGCTTAAAAATGTAATTAAGTATTTTCTATCTGTAGTGTCTCAGCAAAATGACACTGGCTGACTAGATGAATTTAGACTTTCGTTTGCTGTTACACTATTGTATGTCCACCCTTAATCCAAAATGACAGCCTGAACAGAAAGTGAGAAAAAAGGAAGCTTTGTCAGATTGTGCAGAAATCTTTTAATTCGTTAGACATTAAGGTTTCTTAATTTATATTTTGTAGTAAATTAGCAATTTATGCATTTCTATCTTTATATCATAAATAAAAATTAGAATTAAAGCAGACAGAAAAGAGGAAAGTCTAAGTATCAAGAGTAACATCTAACAATGTTAGAGTATTTTTGATAATTAAAATAAAACACATTGTTCTTAAAAAAATGTGTGAAACTTGCTATGCAGGACCTTGCTTTTAAGAATGTCTTATATCTATTCTGTATTCTCTCTTCATATTCTGGTAACTGAAAAAAATTCATTAACATACATATTAGCATTAAAGGACAGCTAACATAGTCATTAGTGCCATAGCTCAGGGGTTTGGAGAATTCAAGTATAGTATCAGACCATGGTGCCAAAAAGAGGAGTAGAACAAAAGGATTTCAGCAGCAATTCTAATTATTTGCCTGTCTCCTAAAAAGGTACATAAAATGGTCAAACTAACCTTTTCATCAAAACTAATCTGTCATGGATGACATATTGTAGGCTACCTTTACCTGGTTTGATATTTATCCAATGCTATATAGAGTGTACAGGTTTTTTTTTAATAACTGCATTTTACAGAAAATATCTTTCTTTCATTCCTTGCAGAGATTAATGTACCCTAGTTTTACAAAAAAAATCGTTTCATCTGTAGTTTCAAAAACATTTAAAATATAATATAGTTAAGTAATAAATAGAGACACCTGGTGACATGATTCTGATCACAATGTTTATATCAATATATTATATAATGTGTAGACCATAACAATAGAAAGAGGACATAGAAGTAACATTTTATATTGGTACTTATTTTTGGCTAATTGAAACTCTAATAATCTGACAAAAATTTAACACCTGATAATCTTCCATGGCAAATATAAATTTTTCTCAGTTTGAACTGAGTAGAAGTAATGCTAGGCTAGTCTGAATTAGTGTAAAGCAAGACACCTACATGTGTATATAAAATTTTAAGTATCCATAAGATACATTTTATTTGAATTATTCATTAAACAATACATTAAAGTATTTAAGGACGTACTATGTACAAGGCACTGTTCTGAAGCAGCAGGTGTATTGGGATCAAAGTACACAAATTCTCCAGCCTCATGGAGTTTATATTTTAGTGAAGGTGTCAGACATTAACTAAACAAATATATAATATTTAAATAAATTGTATAAGATAGAAACAAATATATAATATTGTTTCTGGTAATAATAAGTGCTATACAGCAAATAAACAATGTGAATAAATAAAGAATAAAAGTGGTCATATTATTGATAGAAAGAAAATGAAAGGCCTCTGTGGGAGGTAAAATTTGTCCAGAGTCCTGCACAAAGTGAGAGTGATATAGAAAATAAAGCAGAAATTAATCAAGTTACTACAGGGTCATCTTGGACAAATCATATTAATCTGCTCTGTATACAATAGTTTCTATAAATATGAGTGATGTAAAAATCTTAAAATATTTTATTTTTCTAAAAAGGTTCAAAAATTGTCTCAACAACTGTGTTTATATTCTCAATTTGTTATAGTTTTTTTTTCAGGGCTAACATAAGACAAAAAATATTAAATTGAATTTAAATTTTATTTCCATTAAAATGTTTTTTATTTCTTTTATAATCCAAGGTTATGGATGTTGAAAGGGACCTTTAGGACTGAAATGGTAATCTAGCCTTCGGTCTTCTTTTCAAAGAAGTAAGCTCAGATAATATATGATTGATATATGAATTGTGTTAATAAATTAATATAATTAATGATATAAATATGTGTGTAGTGTTGTGGTGTGTGTGTGTGTGTTCTTGTTCTTGTTCTTATTAAAAATGCTGTTTATTTTGGTCAAACTTTCCATTCTGTGCATCATGAATTTTTTCTTAAGTTACAGAAATAATTTTGAATATAATTCAGTTTCTGTTTGTGGTTCTGCCACTTTTCCTAAATGTATAAAGAATATTTCTTGTCTGACCAGGTGGTAGCACAAAGGATAGGGTTTAAACCTGCGATGCTAAGGACTCAAGTTTGAAACCCCAAGGTCACCGGCTTAAGTGCAAGATTATAGACATGACCTCATGGTTGCTGGTTTGAATCCAAGGTATCTAACTTGAGCAAAGACTCACTGGATTGGCTGGAGCCCCTCCATCCTTCCTTCCCAAAAGCATGTATGAGAAGCCATCAATGGACAACTAAAGTGATGCAACTATGAGTTGATGTTTCATCTCTCTTCCTTCCAATCTGTCTCTTTCTCTCTTGCTTTAAAAAAGAAAGAAAAAAAGAAAATAACTCTTTTTAACAAGAGCTCAAACTTCCCTACTATGGTGGCAATTTATTAAAAGCTGCATGTTAGTTTTGAGTCAGGAAAATGAATCCTATTGCACTGTGATGTCTAGCGTTGGCTCTCCGTGCCACATCATTGGAAGTTGGACTTCAGACAAATATAGGTCTCTTTTTTTCTTTTTACAAATACATTCTTCCTTGAGACATAGCGCTAAGGTTTTTCTAGTTTATAAAGAGTTTTTTTGTTGTTGCTGCTGTTGTTAGAGGATCCAATAAAATTTCTTTGTGCTTTAATCTGTTAAGCAGAATTTCCCAAATGAACCCAAGGATGTCCTACCTTAATCTGTAAACCCTGTGAATATGATGAGAAATCTCTCCAGTTGATTATGTTACGTTCTACAGTATAGTTGCCCTTAAAATAGGGAGATTATACTGGATAATCTAGGTTGGCCCAGATTATCACATGACCCCTTAAAGAGAGCTTTTTTTTGGGCTAGGGGCAGAAATAAAAAAGCCAGAAAGATTTAAAGTATTAGTGAGAAACAATACATCATTTTTGGTTTGAAAAAGGGGGCTGGGCTATGTAAAAAGGCATGTGAGCAGCA
The DNA here is from genome assembly GCF_036850765.1 of Saccopteryx bilineata. NCBI lineage: Eukaryota > Metazoa > Chordata > Mammalia > Chiroptera > Emballonuridae > Saccopteryx > Saccopteryx bilineata. The sequence continues at coordinate 47,653,318 of NC_089502.1, forward strand.
TTATGGAGCTGAGTGAAGTCTTGGGTTGACAGTCAACAGGAGAAAGAAATCTCCATTTTATAACCACAAACTGAATTATGCCAACAATCACAATGAACTTGGAAGTAGAGTGCCGTGATCCCACACGGCTAGTAATTCCAGGTCCTGAGGGAAAACGATGTGGAATTAAGAAAATAGACTCACCGAGAAAAGTGAATGGGATCGGGAGGGCTCTGCAATACAGATGGCAGGAACAGAGAGAGAGAGAGCCTTCGGTCTGCTTTATTTTATAGTGTAGAAAATTGAAGCCTTTAAGCCAATATAGAAATAAGGAAGTCCCTGATAGAAAGCCACTTATCTCAGGCATAAATAGGATTCCTCATAAGAGTACACCACCCCACATCATGAAACAACAAGGGTGTGGGGAAAAGCTTAATTCTGAGAAGATCTTAGTATTATAAGGATGTTGAAAAGATCTTAGTACTAAAAGGGTGGGAAAGGCTTAGTCTTAAAACTAAACCTTATACTATAAGGCCTTTGCCGGCTTACAGCCTATCTCCCACAGTAGAGTTCCCTCCAGAGCCTCCGTATAAAAACCAACCCTACCTGACACCTTGATTTGAAGTTTGTAACACCATGAACACAGATGCTTGTCACACTGTGCCAGACTGATGACATAGAGAACTGTAAACTAATAAATGGGTATTGTTTTAAGTTGATAAATTTTTGGTACTTTGCTACACAAGAGAAATTTAATATATTTCTCAAAGTATGGCTATTTTGCACTAAAATCAGTGTATATATATCTTGAAGACTGGCAACAGAAATATTTGTTGAGCAGGTATGGTATACTTGATAATCCCAAGTAGAGACTTTAAATTTCCTTAACAAGGCCTCAGTATTCTGTTATGTTCAGACAGGGAGAAGCAATGGTAGTGGCTGTGTAGTAGCAGCTGATAGAATTATGTATTGGTGGTGCAGGTAGAAGCCATCATTTAAACATTTTCAATTTGAAACGTATACTTGTCACTTTGGTGATACTTCAGGTTTTTTTTTAAGTATTAGCTATTGTTTTGTTTCTGCTAACCATTTGTGATTGCTTCTAGGTTAATTTCTTGTTGCCACATAGACTAGTTCCTAAAATGGGGGGGATTTTAGTTCTTTATAAACTTGGCAGATACCTCTGAATTTACCTGTTTTATCTTTGGACCACATATAGGTATTGACATAAATTGTCTTTAATAAATTCTGCGTTTCTCCTTTTCATTTACCAATCTTTCCTCTACTGACCCACCAGTGTTAAGAGAAAAAGATGAATCACTTGTTGGTATTCCAAAGTGAGATCATGTTCTCTTGCTACTATAAGTTGTATCCTCAAATAATTCATATATTGAAATCCTCATCACCAATGTGATAGCATGATGAACTGGGGCTTTGGGAGGTGATTAGGTCCTGAGGGCAGAGTGATCATGAAAGAGGTTTACCTCCATTATAGGGAAGACGCAACAGGGCTACCTTGCTGCTTCCATAATGTGCGAATGCAAGGACACAGCCATCTATGAACCTGGAAGCAGGTTCTCACTAGTCATCAAATCTCCCAACACCTTGATTTTGGACTTCCAAGCCTCAAGAACTATGAAATAAAAATTTCTGTTGGTTTCAAGTCATCAGTCTATGGTATTTTGTTATAGCAACCCAAATGAAGTGAGATACTTACCAATAAATTATGCCTTACATACAAATGTAAACACATATAGGGTCATGTCCCTTTTGTACAATGAAAAGAATTTTCTTAGAAGATGAGTGTTTTTTCAAATTCAACTAAGCTTCAAAATACATTAGTGTTGGTAATTTCTGTTTCAATTGATGGAAAACTTGCTTCTAGTGTTTTAACCAATTTTCTCTAAATTTCAGTCAACACAGTGTGAAACTCTTAATCTAAATTGCTTGAGGACTCTTGAAGTTTAAGTGGTGTAATTTACACATCTCATCTTGCAGAGTGATATATTATAATCGAATCCATTTTGAATTAAGTTGATGACAGTTTAATTATTTGCATGTACAAAGTATGCATAATAATCTTATCTTTCATTTAAATGTTCTGTACTGTGTTTATTCTGAACATGTATATATAATAAAAACATATAGATACATATCCATAATACATTAAGCAATTCTTGATCAACTACAGCAAGTCAGAAAGTAAAAAGGTAAAAAAGAAAAAGTAAAAAAAAATCAGAAAGTAACCACAATTTAAGGACAAAATTCATGTTGGATCAAATTTTCCCACAGTCCAATCTGTTTTTTTCATTAAAAAAAAAGAGCACCTAGATTTATATTTTTCAGTAGAGCTTACCATTTTTCCCATGTATTTTTAGATTTTTTCCTCAGAAAACTCTTAGAAGCCAGCCAATTTACTTATCTTGTTTGGAAATTTTAATCTACCAAGCACCTTTGTGAAAGTATGGATATCAGTTTTTCTTAGAGATTTCTGAAAGACTCTATATCCTCTCACTTTTAGCTTTCATCCATTGGTAACCTCCAATTGCTACATATAGTATTTATGCAAATCATATGTATACAGTTTGTTTATTTTTGCAATTGTTTTGGGATGCTTGTTCTCTGGGTCTATAAAAATTATTGAGATATTTTGACATATAACTGTATAAGTTGATGCACAACATATTGATTGGATACATTTATATATTGCAATAAGAATTACCACTATAGTGTTAGGTAACAGTTCTATCTCATCACATAATTATCAATTCCTTTTATTTTTTTCTTTTTCAAATGAGAGGAGGGGAGGTAGAGAAACAGACTCTTGCATGCACAGACCAGGATCCACCTGATGAACCCAGTCTGTGGCTGATGCTCTGCCCATCTGGGGCCATGCTTCCAATGGAGCTATTTTTAGCACCTGAGGCAGAGGCTCCATAGAGACATCTTCAGTGCCTGGCCACTGCGCTCAAACCAATTGAGCCATGGCTGTGGGAGAGGAAGAGAGAGAGAGAGAGAAAAAGAAAGAGGTGGGAGGGGTGAAGAAGCAGATGGTCGCTTCTCTTGTGTGCCCTGACCAGGAACGGAATCCTGGACATCTACACACCAGGCTAATGCTCTACCACTGAGCCAACTGGTCAGAACCTCAACTCTATTTTTTATGATGATAATAATTAAGATGTAGTTTCTTAGCACTTTTAAAGTATATGATACATAGTATCTTGTTGTCAATAATTATGCTGTGTACTAGATCTGCAGGACTTATTTATCAACTGGTTACAAGTTTATATGCTTAAATAATATCTCCTCAATTCCCTTACCCTATCGAACCTGGTAACCATAGTTTTAATCTGTTTTTTTTTTCTTTTTTTATGTTTGGCTTTGTAGGTTCCACATTTAAGTAATATCATACTAGATATACCACATCATTTTTTAAAATTTAAAATAGCCCTACTTTTAAAAAGTTTACTTCAAAAATTTTCAATTTCAGTTTACTTTCAGTATTATTTTGTACTGGTTTTAGGTACACAGCATAGCAGTTAGTCAATCATACGCTTTGCAAAGTTTTCCCATTGATGTTTCCAGTATTCATCTGGCACTATACATGGTTATGACAGTGTTATTGACTATATTTCCCATACTTCACTTTATATGTCTGGGATTATTTTGTAACTGCCAATCTGCACTTCTTAATCCCTTCACCTTTCTCACCCATCCCTCCAACCATTCATGCCTCTGGCAACCATCTCTCTGTTTTCCATATCTATGGAATTTGTTTCTGTTTTGTTTCTTCTGGTACTTTTTGTTCTTTAGATTCCACATATAAGGGAAATCATATGGTATATTTTTATTTTTGGCTGACTTATTCACTGAGCATAAGGCCTTCTAGATCCATCCATGCTGTCTCAAATGGTAAGATTTCATTTTTTTTTTATGGCTGAGTAATTTTTCATTGTATATACAGATTACTGCTTTTATATTTACTAATGTATTGTTGGACACTTGAGTTGCTTCCATAACTTGGCTATTGTAAATAACACTACAATAAACAGAGAAGTGGATATATTCTTTCATATTAGTGGGTGTTTTTTTTTTTTGTTGTTGTTGTTGTTTTTGGATAAATACCCAGAAATGAAATCTCTGGGTCATAGGCAGTTCTATGTTTAATTTTTTGAAAACCATTTATACTCCTTTTACAGTGGCTGCACCATCTGTATTGCTACCAACAGTGCATGGGGGTTTCTTTTCTCCTCAATCCTACCAACACATGCTGTTTGTCTATTTATGAATAAAAACCATTCTGGCAGGTGTGAAGTAATATCTCATTGTGATTAGTGAGATTAAATATATTTATAAATGTCTACTGGCCATGTGTATATTGTCATTAGAGAAGTGTCTATTTAGGTTCTTTGTCCTACCTGCCCCCCTCATTTTTTTCTATATATAGAGAGAAACAAAAAGGGAGGAGAAGAGACATGAGAAGCATCAACTCAGTTGTTTCACGTTAGTTGTTTTTTTTTATTGATTGCTTATCATATGTGCCTTGACCAAGGGGTGAGCCAGTGACCCTTTGCTTAAGCCAGGAATCTTTGGCTTAAGCCAGAGACCTTTAGCTGCAAGCCAGTGTCCCTTGGGCTCAAGACAGAAGTCTTGAGAACATGTCGATCCTGCACTTAAGCCAGCAACCCCACACTCAAACTGACAACTGTGCTCAAGCCAGCAACCTTGGATTTTGAACTGGAGCCCTCAGCATGCCTGGTAGACACTCTATACACTGAGCCACCACCAGTCAGGCTTTTGGCCCATTTTTAATTAGATTGTTTTCTCGATGTTGAGTTGCATGAGTTTCTCATAAATTTTAGATTTTACCCCTTTGTATTATTGGTGAATATGTTCTTCCATTTAGTAGGTCTTTTTGTTCATGGTTTACTTTTATATGCAAAAACCTTTTAGTTTAATGTACTCTCATTTTTTTATTCTTTCTTTTGTTTCCATTGCCAAGAGGATATATCAGAAAACAATATTGTTAAGAGAAATTTTGATGCTTATGTTTTTTACGAAGGGTTTATGGTTTTGGCTCTTACATTTAAGTATTTAGTCCATTTTGAGTTTATTTTTGTATGTGATATAAGAAGGTCATCTAGTTTCATTTTTTTGGATGTGTCTGTGCAATTTTTCCAAAATCATTTATTGAATAGACTGTCTTTACCATTTATTATGTTCTTGCCTTATCAAGAATTAATTGCTCATAGAGCCTTGGTTTATTTCTGTGCTGTTTATTCTATTACATTGATATATCTGTCTGTTTTTATGCAAGCAGCATTCTCTTTTGATTACTAGAGTCATATAGTGTAGTTCACTAACAGGTAACATGATACCTCTATTTTTATTCTTATTTCTCAAGATTGCTGTGGCTATTTAAAGTTTGTGTTGAGTCTATAGATTGCTTTGGGTAGTATGGCCATCTTAACAATTTTAATGTTTTTTATCCATGAGCACAATACATGCTTCCATTTTTTTGTATCTTTTCAATTTCTTTAGTGCTTTACAATTTTTAAAGTATAAGTCTTTTACTTCCTTTGTTAAATTTATCCCTAAGAGTTTTATTCTTTGGTGCAATTCTAAATGAGATTGTTTTCTTAATTTCTTTTTCTGATATAGTAGTTCATTATTGTTATAATAAAATGCAGTTAATTTTTGAATATTAATTTTGTATCCTGATACATTATTAAATTTATTTATCCATTCTAGTAGTTTTTTTGAGGAATCTGTAGGGTTCTCTACCTTTCTCTCTGTCTCTTCATATATATATATTATATATATATATAATATATATATAATATATATAATATATATTATATATATTATATATATATACACACACATAGATATCTATGTCTGCTTATGTTATCTTCTTAGAGTTTTATTGCTATGGCTCTTACATTTAAGTCTTTAATTTATTTTGAGTTTATTTTTGTATATGATTTAAGAAGGTGGTATATTTTCATTTTTTATGTGTATTTTCCACTTCTCTCTCTCTCTCTCTCTCTCTCTCTATATATATATATATATATATATATATGCAAATAAGATAGCTTTATTTCTTCTTTACCACTTTGAATGTCTCTTATTTTATTTTTTTATTTAATTGCAGTGGCCTGGACTTCTAATAGGGTGTTGAAAAAATGTGATGAAGTTGGACAGCCTTGCCTTGTTCATGATCTTAAGGAAAACAATATTAGCTTTTCACCATCGAGTATGAAGTTAGCTCTACATTTGTCATATATGGCCTTTATTATGTTGAAGTATTTTCCCCCTATTCCCACTTTGCAGAGCATTTTTACCATAAATGGATGTTAGATTTTGTCAAATGCTTATTTTGCAACTGTTTATATACTATGATTTTCATTATTTATTTTATGTGGTGTATCACATTAATTGATTTATAGATATTGAACCAATCTTGCATCCCAGAATAAAACTTACTTGGTTGCCTGACCTGTGGTGGCGCAGTGGATGAAGTGTCGACCTGGAAATGCTGTGGTTGCCGGTTCGAAACCCTGGGCTTGCCTGGTCAAGGCACATATGGGAGTTGATGCTTCCTGCTCCTCCCCCCTTCTCTCTCTGTCTCCTCTCTCTCCCTCTCTCCTTTCTAAAATGAATAAATAAAAAAAAAATTAAAAAAAAATTAAAAAAAAAAAAAACTTCCTTGGTTATGGTGGATTTTTTTAATGTATTGCTAAATTTGGTTTGCTAATATATATTGAGAATATTCATCAAGTACATTGTTCTATAATTTCTTTTTTTATATAATGCCTTCTTTTGGTTTTGAAATCAAGGTAATGGTGGTCTCATAAAATGAGGTTGGGAGTCTTCTCTCCTTTTAAAAATTTTAGAATAGTTTGAAAAAAATAGGTATTAATTTTTCTTTGATTGTTTAACAAAATTCACCTGTAAAAGTATTTGCTCCAGGACTTTTGTTATTTAGAGTATTTTGATTATTGATTCAATTTCATTAGCAATAATCAGTCTGTCCAGATTTTTTTTCTTGAGTCAGGCTTGGAAGATTGTATGTTTTCAGAAATTCACTCATTTCTTCCAGATTGTCTCATTTATTGGCATATAATTATTCACAGTACTTTTTATGATTCTTTGTATTTTTGTATTGTGAACTGTCATTTCTTCTCATTACTATTTGACTTTATTTATTTGAGTCTTCTCTCCCTTTTTTCTTTTTTTTTTCGTATTTTTCTGAAGCTGGAAACAGGGAGAGACAGTCAGACAGACTCCCGCATGCGCCCGACTGGGATCCACCCGGCACGCCCACCAGGGGCGAAGCTCTGCCCACCAGGGGGCGATGCTCTGCCCCTCCGGGGCATCGCTCTGCTGCGACCAGAGCCACTCTAACACCTGGGGCAGAAGCCAAGGAGCCATCCCCAGGGGCCATCTTTGCTCCAATGGAGCCTCAGCTCCGGGAGGGGAAGAGAGAGACAGAGAGGAAGGAGGGGGGTTGGAGAAGCAGATGGGCGCTTCTCCTGTGTGCCCTGGCCGGGAATCGAACCCGGGACTTCTGCACGCCAGGCTGACGCTCTACCACTGAGCCAACCGGCCAGGGCCTCTCTCTTTTTCTTGATAAGTCTGATTAAGGGTTAAAACATTTTGCTTCCTTTTTTAAAGAACTAAGTCTTGGTTTCATTGATCTTTTGTATATTTTCAGACTCCATTTCATTTATTTCTGCTCTGATCTTTATTATTTCCTTCCTTCTATTCACTTTGGGCTTTTTTGTTTTCTTTTTCTTCTTAATTTAAGTGAAGGTTAGATTATTAATTTAAAATGGTTCTTATTTCTTGAAGTAAGCCTATATTACTATAAATTATCCCCTTAGGAGTGCTTTTGCTGTGTCCCAAGATTTGGAGTCATGGTGATTTCATTTTTATTTGTCTCAAAGTTTCTTTTGATTATGTCCTTGATCTTCTTGTTGATCCCTTAATTCTTTAGTAATGTGGTATTTGACTCCCTGTGTTTGTATGTTTTTCAGTTTTCTCCTTATGATTGGTTTCTACTTTCAAATCATTGTGGTCAAAGAAGATGCTTGATATGATTTCAATCTTTTTATATTTATTAAGAATTGTTTTGTGGCCTAACATGAAATCTTTTATTATTATTATTATTATTATTATTATTATTATTATTAAGTGAGAGGCAGGGAGGCAGAGAGACAGACTTCTGCATGCACCCCAAACTGCATCCACCTGGCAAGTCCTCTATGGGGCAATGCTCTGATCATTTGGGCTGTTATTCCATTGCTCAGCAACCAAACTATTTTAGAATCTGAGGTGAGGCCATGGTGCCATTCTCAGTGCCTGAGGCTAACTTGCATAAATGAGCAATGGCTTTCAGAGGGCGAGAAAAAGATAGGTAGATGGAGAGAGAGATAAGGGGAAGGGAGAGTGTTGAGAAAGCAGATGGTCATTTCTCCTCTGTGGCCTGACTGAGAATCAAAACTGAGACTTCCACATGCCAGACTGGCACTTTATCACTGAGCCAAATGGCCAGGGCCTTAATATATAACCTATACTGGGAATTGTTATATGTGTACTTCTGCTTTGAAGTGAAATGTTCTTTAAAGATCATTTAAGTCCATCTAGTCTATCAAGTAATTTAAGAATACTGTTATCTTTATGTTATTCTGTCTACAGCAGTGGTCCCCAACCCCTGGGCTGCGGACTGGTACCAGTCCGTGGGTCATTTGGTACCGGTCCACAGAGAAAGAATAAATAACTTACATTATTTTCCTTTTATTTATATTTAAGTCTGAACGATGTTTTATTTTTAAAAAATGACCAGATTCCCTCTGTTATATCCGTCTAAGACTCACTCTTGATGCTTGTCTCGGTCACATGAGTACATTTATCCATCCCACCCTAAAGGCTAGTCGGTGAAAATATTTTCTGACATTAAACTGGTCCATGGCCCAAAAAAATTTAGGCTGGTCTACAGGATACATTGATGTCAATAGGTGTTATAGTCACCTATTATGACTGTTGATCTCTCTCTCTTTATGTCTACCAAGATTGGCTTCATATATTTAGTTTTTCTTATGTTGGGTGCATACATGTTTACAAGAGTTGTTTCTTTTTTCTTTTCTTTAATTTTTTTTTTAGATTCTATTTATTCATTTTTAGTGAGAGAGAAGAGAGTGAGAGACTGAGAGAGAAAAGAGATAGAGAGAACAGGGGGAAGAGCAAGAAGCATCAACTCCCATATGTGCCTTGACCAAGCAAGCCCAGAGTTTCAAACTGGTGACCTCGGCATTCCAGGTTGACGGTTTATCCACTGCGCCACCACAGGTCAAACGGATTGTATCTTCTTGTTGAATCAATTTCTTTATCATTTGGAATGCCCTTTGTTTCCTACTATAGCTTTTGTTTTAAAGTTTATTTTATCTAGTATAAGTATTGCTACCTGAGCTTTTTTTGTTTCTGTTTGCATGAAATATTTATTTTTTCCATTCCATTACTCCCAGTCTGTGTCTTTCATTCTGAGGTTTGTCTCTGGTAGACAGAATATACAATTATATATATATATATATATATATATATATATATATATATATAGAGAGAGAGAGAGAGAGAGAGAGAGAGAGAGAGTTTATTTTATTATCCATTCAGCTATGTCTTTTGACTGAAGCATTTACTCTATTTACATTTAAAATGATTATTGATAAATACATTGTTATTACCACTTAATTAACTCATATTCATTTACTTTTTCTTCTTCTTTTTAAAGAAGTCCTTTTAGCATTTCTTATAATACTGGTTTGGTGGTAATGAACTTCTTTTTTTTTTTTTTTTTTTTAAATACTGTTTTTATTTAATTTTATTTATTCATTTTTTAGAGAGGAGAGAGAAGGGAGAGAGAGAGGAGAGAGAGACAGAGAGAGAAGGGGGAGGAGCTGGAAGCATCAACTCCCATATGTGCCTTGACCAGGCAAGCCCAGGGTTTCGAACTGGCGACCTCAGCATTTCCAGGTCGATGCTTTATCCACTGCGCCACCACAGGTCAGGCGGTAATGAACTTCTTAACTTTGTCTTGTCTGGGAAGTTCTTTATCTGTTTGTTTTTTTTTTTAATTTTAAGTATTAGCCTTGCTGGGTAGTGAAGTCTTTGTTTTGCTTCTTTACTGCTTTCAATATTTCATGCCAATCTTTCTGGCCTGAAATGCTTTTGTTGAGAATATTGCTGATAGTCTTATGGAAGCTCTCTTATAGGTAAATATTTTCTCCTTCTTGCTTTTAAGATCCTCTTTTTATTTAAATATTGGCACTTTAGTTATCATGTGTCTTGGTGTGACCTCTCTGAGTTCAACTTGCTTTGATTCTTGGAATTATATGCCTATTTTTTTCTCTACTCCAGAGAAGTTTTCAGTCATTTTCTTCAATTGTTTTTCAATACTTTGATCTCTTTTTTTCTTCTTCTAGTATGTTTATTTTGAATGTTGTTATTCTTGATGTTGTCCTAAGGTTCCTTAAACTATCATCATTTATTTCTTTTTCTTCTTATTGTTCTGATTATTTTCTATTACCTTGTTTTCCAAATCACTCAATCAAACTTCTGTTTTCTCTAATCTTCCCTTGATTCTTTCTAGTGTATTCTTAATTTCAATTTTTGCATTCTTCGTTTATGACCTTTTTATGGTTTCCATGTAATCTTTTATGCTTATTATTTCCTGTGGAAGTTCTCACTAAACTCTATGAGCATCTTTATAGCGAATGCTCAAACTCTGTATCTAGTTTGCTTGCCTCCATTTCATTTAGTTCTTTTTCTAGAGATTTCTTCTGTTCCTTAATTTGTGAATTTTTTTTTTACTCTAAATATTGGCTACCTTCCTGTGTTTGTTTTTATCAGTTACGTAAGTCTTGTGTGTGTGTGTGTGTGTGTGTGTGTGTATTAGTCTTGACAAGGTGACCTTATGTAATCAATGTCCTGTGGGTCTCAATAGTAGTTTCTCTGTTCACCTGACCCAGGTGCTCCAGGAATGTCTCTTGTGTGGGTTGTGTGTGCTCTCCTGTTTTCTTTGAGCTTTGATTGTTATTGGCATGTCAGTCAGTGGGTTGACCCTCAAGCTGACTGGCTGTGATATTTGGCCTTAACCTCAGTGTACGATATGCTGTCCGGGAACCTGAACCCATGGAATTGAATTCACCCCAGGAGCATCTGATGTCTGCTGAAACCATTGTTTGGGTATGCCAGCTTGTTGAGCTAATCTAGTTGTGTGCTCTATTGTGGTCTAAAGTTTGCCACTGCGTTTGTTAATTCTGGGTCCTCTTAGGAGGAGCTTTGGTACAGGTCAGTGTCAGATTAGCTTAGGGATAACTTTCAGAGTTACAGAGTAATTAGCAATTGGTAATTGCCTGTGCTGGACCTGGATGTGCATGGGGGAAATCACGCTGCAAACTGAGGCTGGCTGCCACCAGCACTAATCATGGGACAGGTCAGCAAAAGACACAGGGCATCCCAATTCTGGTGAAACCTGCTGGTTGCCCCTAAGTTTCAAATACTGAAAGAGCCTCAAGCTCTTTGAACATCTTTTACATGCACTGGGTGGGACAGGTACTCAGAAGTCACCAAGGTGAGGTAAATGGCGTTTCCCAGATTCATACAGATTCAGAACTGGCACAATTGCTGAGCCTGAGACTACTTAGCAAAGGTCTCATGTGAAACTGAGGCCTGTCGCTACCTGTCTGGGGCCTGTGAACATTAGATATAGGGCGGGGTCTCAGGGAGTCATCAGAGTGAAGCTACTGGAATTCATTAAGCTAATGAAGATTCAGGTTTGGCCATGTGGGAGCACGGTTCAACACAGGGATAATGTTGGTCATCCCTCCAGCCCTTGTCATGAAACCACACAACTGTTTCTCCCTGTATCTTACTGGCAACTCCCAAGCATCACTGGAATTCTTCAAGAGTTGTGTTGTTTTTTATCTTTAAAAGGCTGAAACATGGGCCAAGCCTGTCTGACTGCAGCCAAAAGAACATCAGGCAGTGTAAGAACCCAATGATGTGGGGTCTCTGGGAGTCCTCAGGGTGGAGTGAGTGGAGTATACTAGGTTAAGGTAGATTTAGACGTAGCCATGTGGGAGAAGAGCTCAACACTGGTAAGATGGTGCCTGACTTCTGGCTGCAATGGAGGAGGATTCAACACAGGAACATTGGCAGCTAGCACCTTCCCTGAAGCCACACAACTCAGATTCTTTCTGTATTTCTCTAGAAACCTCATAGCTTCTGCCTTTCTGCTACAGTTTAGGGTGAGTGAGAGTTTGTGTATGGGCCTTTTAAGAGAATGCCTATGTTTCTAGCAGTCTTTTGTCTTACTAAACAGAGGAAATCCCTGCTGATTTTTACAGCCAGATGTTTTATGGGCTCTTCTTCCCAGCACTAGGTTTTGGGTTGGGGATGCTGGCATGGGGCTGGAATCCCTCTCTCCCTAGGGCCTCCTCTGCAGCTGAGATATTCCTCCCAATTTCTCAATTGCCACATGAGGGTAGGAAACCAGATCATTTTGTATCTCTGTATGTCTGACCAGTCTTTATGTAGCTTTGTTTTTAATCTTTAGTTATAAGCCTTCTGTTTAGCTAGTCTTCAGATGATTTTCCATGTTAATTGTTCTAGAATTTAGTTTTAATTTTGATGTGGTCATGGCAATTGGTGAGCAGTGTCCACCTACTTCATCATCTTAACTGGAACTCTAGAATCTCAAATTTTGTTTTTAATTTGAGTTTTCCTACTGACTACTGATTTTGAACATCTTTTCATTAACCTGCTGGCCTGTTATGTATCTTCTTTGGAGAAATGTCTATTCAGGTATTTTGCCTATTTTTAATTAGGTTGGTTGGTTTTCTTGCTATTGATTATATGTTATTTATATAGCTTTGATGGTATATATACCATCAAATAGACTTCTCAAATATAGGGTTTGCAAATACTTTTCTTATTCAGTAGGTTGATATTCCTTTTTTATTTATTAATCTATTTAGAGGGAGAGAAAAGGAGAGAGAGAGAGAGTCAGAGAGAGAAAAAGAGATACCGATTCATTGTCATAACTATTCATTGGTTGATTCTTGTATGTACCCTGACTGGAGATTGAACCCACAACCTTGGCATACCTTCCCAATACTCTAACAAACTGAGCTGCCTGTCTAGGGACGTTCATTTTGTTGATGGTTTCTTTTGTTGTAAACAAGCTCACACATTTGTTTTTATTTTTATTTTGTGCTTTTGCTATCATATCCAGAAAGTCATTAGCAAGACCCATGTCTGTGACCATTATTATTTTGTTCTCTTCTAGGAAGATGAACCTAAAAATAAAAGACCAAAGTGAGAGGCAATAATTATTCCTAAAGCATAGAATCAGGCAGGAACTCAAATAACATTTCAATTAACAGGTAAAGGCAAGGAATATTTTTGAGGAAGATTAGGAAAATTATTATACAAATGAGAAGAAATTTCTGTTGCTGTAGTTAGGATACCAGAACATACTAACAGAAAAAGTATTTCTGTTGGTGTAGTTTATATTACACCAAATTTCTGTTGATGGAGCTAATACAGTGATGCTAATTATATAAAAAAAGTCTTTAATTTTTTATCTGTTGGTCATACAAATAGTTGTTTGCAATACAACGCTGCTGTGGACCCAGTCAAAAGGTTATTTTGCACAGTTTTAACATTTTAAAAGTTGCAAGAGGTACAATGTGCAAGACAGTTCCTTTGGAATGGCAACTATGACTCTACTTAGAAGTGCCTTTGTTTATATCATTTTTCTAAGAAGTTTCATGGTTTCAGTTTTACATTAAGTCTTTGATCTTTTTTGAATTAATTTTTCAGAGTGGTGTAAGATATCCATCTGGGTTCATTTTCTTACTTGTCAATATCTGATTATTCTAGCACCATTTATTGAAAAGACTGTCTTTACTGAGTATTCTTGGATTTCTTGTCAAATATTTACTGACTGTATATGCTTCAGTTCATTTTTGGGTTCCCAATCCTATTACATTCTCCTGCTTGTCTTTTTTTTATGCCAATAACATATTCTTTAGAGGACTATAGTTTTATAGTATAGCTTGAAATCGGAAAGTATGATGTTTCCTGCTTTGTTCTTTTTCCCCAAGATTACTTTCTTTATTGTGCTGTGTGTGTGTTGTGTTGTGTGTGTGTGTGTGGAATAAAAATATAATATAATAATATATTTTTTAAATTTCTGGTCTAATAATTTAAAAATCTTTGTCACAACTAAGTCTGTTTTTGATTGCTTGCATTTTCTCTTCATTTTGTGTTTTGACTTTAACTACTTATTTTGTTTAAGCTCAGAATGATGAGAAATAAATTGAGGTATATAGCCTTTAATGTGAGTTTATCTAATTATAAGTTAGATTATGTTTATATTTGTTATAGCTCTAAGTATCAAATGGTAAAATTTACTCTCTAGTCTTATTTATTTTTGTCTTCTCTGTTGTTTTTGAGTTTCCCTGTAGACTCTCTCTTAAATGGAATCTGACCCTTGCTGTTCTATTCAGCAATAAGGTCATATTATATTAAAGGAGCCCTGTTGATTTGATGGTAAAGTCTGGACAGAGGTGAAGTGTTCTATATTTCTAAATTAGTTCTTAGTGTTTCCCTGGGCCTACACTCCTGGGCTATGACCTTCAGAAGTGCTTCTCCCCTGTTTTTCTTATAGGTGAAACAGGATGGATACAAGAAATGAGAGTTGGTAATTTCTCTTCCTAGATGTCAGTTAGGTTCTGGTAAAAAAACAAAACAAAAACAAAATATGTTAATAAAATGGTTTCCTTGCTGGCAAGCTTTTACTAATTTAAAGCAAAAAGCTTTGGTTTATTTCAAAATAGTTACTTTTATTTTCCTACTAGAGGTGTTATGGGTTTTGTCTATAACCTTCACTGTGAGACCTTGGTGGAGATCTTGGGGCAATATCACAAACGTGCAGAGGACTTCCCAATGGATGGGTCTCCTCAGTAGTATGTATCTCTCCAACTCATCCATGGTTCATCTCCAGCAATTGGTCAATTACCCTTAACCCTTTCTACCAGGCTCCAGCTGTGGTTTCTACTCCCAGAAACCTTTGATTTTGTGCATTCACTTCCCTCTTCAGTAAATGGATTGGCAGTTTTTCCTGTTATTTTATTTATTTTAATAATTTAAGAACAGTTGATGATACTTATTTTGTTCATCTTTTTGCTTAATGGGACAATGGGTGTGACAATTTCCAACCTTGTTATAGATCAGATCGATAATATAATTTTATTCTATTTTTAAAATTTCTATTCAATTTACAGTATAAATATTAGAGAAAATATTTTTAGAGTTTTTCATCTTTAGGTAATTGGATATAGTTTTGTTATGCCTGCTCCAACTGCTTTGCTATATCCCTGTGTGTTTTCCTTATAATTTATGAATGGTTTACACTAGTAATCCTCAACCATGGTTATGCATTAGCATATCTTTGGAAGCTTTAAAAAATACTAGAGCCTCTTTTCAGGTTGTTAAACTAGAATTGATAATAATAATTTTCATTTAATTTATTTTTTAAAATAAATTTCCAAGGTTTTTTTTTAGACATCTAGGTTTGAGAACTGTTTTAGGTCAGCTTCTGAATTCTTTAGGGTGAAATTTGAGACTAAAGTTTATTAATTCAATTTAGTGTTAGAATAGTTTTTATATGTCAGGACAGTTGAGTGTTCAGAGAAATTATTTATTTATTTATTTATTTATTTATTTATTTATTTATTTATTTACAAGAGAGACAGAGAAAGAGGGACAGACAAGCAGGAAGGAAGAGAGATGAGAAGCATCAACTTGTAGTTGTGGCACCTTAGCTGCTCATTGATTGCTTCTCATATGTGCCTTGACCTGGGGTATCCAGTTGAGCTAATGACCCCTTGCTCAAGCCAGTGACCTTGGTCTTCAAGCCAGTAACCTTTGGGCTCAAGCCAGCAACCACCCCATCATGTCTATGATCCCATGCTCAAGCCAGTGACACCATGCTCATGCTGGTGAGCCCACACTTAAACTTTAAAACTCAGGGTTTAGAATCTGGGACCTCAGCACCCCATGCTGATGCTCTATGCACTGTGTCACTGGTTAGTCTGACTCAGAACAATTATTAAAGCCATTTACTTTTATGATAGCTAAATATTCTCTTAAAAATTTTAATACAATAATTTCAAAACTTGGAATTTCAGTGTAGAGAGTCTTCTTCATTAAAAGAACAAACAGGCCCTGGCCGGTTGGCTCAGCGGTAGAGCGTCGGCCTGGCGTGTGGGGAACCCGGGTTCGATTCCTGACCAGGGCACATAGGAGAAGCGCCCATTTGCTTCTCCACCCCCAACCCCTCCTTCCTCTCTGTCTCTCTCTTCCCCTCCCGCAGCCAGGGCTCCATTGGAGCAAGGATGGCCCGGGCGCTGGGGATGGCTCCTTGGCCTCTGCCCCAGGCGCTAAGGTGGCTCTGGTCGCCACCAGAGGGGCAGAGCATCGCCCCCTGGTGGGCAGAGCATCGCCCCTGGTGGGCGTGCCGGGTGGATCCCGGTTGGGTGCATGTGGGAATCTGTCTGACTGTCTCTCCCTGTTTCCAGCTTCAGAAAAATACAAAAAAAAAAAAAAGAAAAAAAAAGAACAAACAAACTAAAAAACAAAATTCTTAAGTCTTTTATTTTTATAGCACAGTGGTTACTCTAAAAATTATTTTTAAAAGTGTTACTTTAACTGGAAGAACACATGGTGAAACATTTCAAAATTATACTATATTACTGTTCTTTCCAAACTGCATTTTATACTGAGAAAAGTCATCACTCTGTTATCAATATAAAATGAATGTTTGTGAAATAAATTATTTTTTTAATTATTTTATTTACTGTTTTTACAGAGAGAGAAGAGAGAAAAGGAGGACAGTGAAAAGTATCAACTCATAATTGCTTCATTTTAGTTGCTCATTGTTTGCTTTTTGTATGTGCCTTGACCAGGAAAGCCCAGGGTTTCATACCGGCGACCTCAGCATTCCAGGTTAGAATGCACTACCCACTGCGTTCCCACAGAACAAGCTGTGAAAAAATTATTTCACTTATCAATTTATGAAAGCAACCAGAGAGATGTTAAATAAAAAAAATCAAAAGATAATCCAAAGAATCAGCACAGATTTAGGAAATTATGAAAGCTGACCTGAATTTGTTAATAAATACCAAATTGGTCAATAACTACAAGAAAATGACTACTTGAATTTTATTGAAGAAAATTACATCTGCATAGACAAGATTCTTTTGCGTTCTCAGTGTCTCATTACTTACAGGCTATAAGCATACTCAAAGACCATTTAAAGTATAAACTTTTATAATATCAGATAACCCTAGAAGAATGACCTCATCAATACTCAGCATTCCATGAAAAGCACACCCAGTAATATATTTTGCTAATTTTAAGATATTTAAATTTTTTCTGAATCTATAAAAAACAATGTTGCAAGAAGATTTTATATAACTTTTGTGAGATATTTTAGATTTTTAATTTTTTGGTTGCTCTGAGTATTGACCATAACAATTATAGTTTTCCTTTATGTGATAAACTACAAAGCAAACTACTAAAAATAATTTCAGAATAATGCTATAATCAAAAGATATATGCTATTAAAATATCTTAAACCAATACTAAAATTGTGGTTACAGAGAGGCAAAATATCTTGAAGAACAGTGCTACTAGCTGCAATAATATGATTAGAGTAGAACAATGCCCACAAGATAAGGTCATCTATCGCACTTAATGAGTTACCTATTTTTTCTTGTTTTCAAGAGCTAGCCTTCAGATAACTTACTCTTTACCTTTACTTACATCTTACAATAAGTCAGAAACAGTAATAGGTTTTTCAGATAATTTACCCTAAGGGTCCCTACAGTTGTCCATCTCCCCCCTTGAGAAGAACAGAAAGGGGTAGTGTATTTCATTTTAACCTGCTGACTTAGGAAATCACCTACTGTGCTACTGCAAGAAATAAAAAGACTCCAACTGATAATCAACAGGGAGAAAAATTGCTTTAGAAAGAATATTCACACTTGGGGCATGATAATGAAGAATGTCACAGGTAAGCTTTCTTTTGTGAGCTAAATATTATGGTTTGGCTAAAGCCATCTCAAGTAAACACTATTTTGCTTAAGGATCAATTCCCCCTCACACACACACAAAAGAGAAGTATAAAATAATATCAAAGAATGTGTGTGTGTGTGTGTGTGTGTGTGTGTGTGTGTGTGTATATATATATATATATATATATATATATATATATATATATATATATATAAACTCCTTGAAGACAAACCTATTTTGCATGAAACTAAA
Organism: Saccopteryx bilineata; assembly: GCF_036850765.1. Classification (NCBI taxonomy): domain Eukaryota; kingdom Metazoa; phylum Chordata; class Mammalia; order Chiroptera; family Emballonuridae; genus Saccopteryx; species Saccopteryx bilineata. The sequence goes on from NC_089502.1 coordinate 47,671,693, forward strand.
AGCAATAACTCTTCAAGAGGTTCAAGGTCCACTTTTTATAAATTCTCTAATAGTATGTTAAAAATACGTGCTCGTGGGTTACATTTTGTCTCAATGAATTGTACTCCTGATTTTTTTCTATAGTTATTTTTTTAATATTCTGCATGTAAATGAGATCACACAGTATTTGTCTTTCTGCATCTGACTTACTTCCCTTAGTATAATTCTCTCAAGGTCCATCCATGTTGTTGCAAATGGCAGGATTATCTTTTATATGGCTAAATAGAATTTCATTGCGGCTACAGCCCTTATATTGTTAAATCCAGAGTGTTTGTAAAATCTCAAGAAGGCAAAGACAGAGGCTATACTGTATGGTCACTAAAACATATTTACTAGAAAGAAGCACAGAGTACATTAATGCACTTAGAAAGCTTTTCAATAGAAAGGGTAAAATGCATTACTTCTAAATTTATTTTTACACAGAAAACTTAGATTAACTTTTAACTTATACATCCTAAATATTACTGACTAGTTACTTTGAAATAATTAGCTTGAATTATAATGCTTTTTTCCCAATAACTCAAACTGTTACTTCCTTAAAACATACAGTAAATAATTAATGAATTAGGACTAAAAAGAAGTTATAGCCTGACCAGGCGCTGGTGCAATGGATAGAACGTTGGCCTGGGACGTTGACGACTCAAGTTTGAAACCCCAAAGTTGCTGGCTTCAGCACAGGTTCACCAGCTTGAGTGCAGGGTCGCCAGCTTGAGCATGGGATCATAGACATGATCCCATGGTTGCTCGTTTGCTAGCTTGACCCCAAAGTCACTGGCTTGAGAAAGAGATCACTGGCTTGGCTGGAGCCTCCGAATCAAGACACATATGAGAAAGCAATCAATGAACAACTAAAGTGTTGCAAAAAAAATTGATGCTTGTCATCTCATTTCTGCCTTCCTGTCTGTCATTCTCTCTCTCTTTCTCCCTCTCTCTAAAAAAAAAAAAAGAAGTTAGATTTTTTAATTTCTAAACTCATTGTCTTACCATCATCTGATGTTTTCCCGAATAAATGCAATTATGAAGAATCCTCAGCAAATAGAAATGGTAGGTTTTTAAAGGAAAAAACCAGTCACCGGAGAACAATTGTACATCCAAAATAACTAAGTCAGAAAAACCTCTCAGGCTACAGCAATAAATTTCCAAAATACTTTGGAAATACATATTTTATACATATCATTATATTCCTAATAATGTTGTTTATTAAACTATTTTTAATATAAAACATAAGACAAAGTCATATTGATATTTTATAAATTACTACTTGAATATTACTTGATTGATACAGTGAGATCTATTGATAGTTAATAAGAATTCAAGTGAATCACTGGAAGTGAAACTGAAGAGCTAGTCAGAGATCAGAATGAAAGACCTTAAATGGCTAAGAATTGTTATTAATTTTATTCTGTTTTTAACAAATTCAATGTTCTAATGTAAACAAACATATTTCCATGGCCATTTCAATGACATTTCCAGGTACTATATATGTTGTATTTACCTAAATTATCTAACTTGATATTTAGATCAGTTTAGGTCAGTTTCTGACTACATAGTTGGATAGACCATCTTAAGGCAATACAACTGATTATTCGTGTCATCTCAATATCTAAGTTCAAATCTGAGTACTTTTTTGAGAAAAAATACTAACATTGTCCAATGTAAATCTAACATATGGTTTTAATTTCCATCCTTGTAATGATGCCTTTTATTACTTTTTCTTATCTGATTGTTATGACCACAGGATCCAGTACAATGTTAGTAAGAATGGTTCCTGATATTAACGGAAATGCTTTCAGTTTTTGCCTATTGAGTATAATGCTCACTGGGGGTTTGTCACTTGTGACCTTTATTATGCAGAGGAATAATCCCTCTATTTCCACTTTGCTGAGAGTTTTATCATAAATGGCTGCTGGATTTTATCAAATACTTTTCCTGCATCTATTGATATGATCATGTGATTCTATCCTTCATTTTTAATATGATATATAACATTTACTGATTTTAAATATTATACCAACCTTGCATCCCCAAAATAAAACCCATTTTTTTTATAAAGTATTCTCACTTTAATGTATTAGTGGTTCTCTTTTACTGATATTTTGTTAAAGATTTTAGCATCTATATTCATGAAAGATATTGGTCTGCATATTTTTTCTTCTTTGTAATCTATCTGTTTTTGGAATTAAGATGATGCTAGCCTTGTAAAATGAGCTTGAGAGTCTTCTCTGTTTTTGGATTTTTAAGAATAGTTTGGGAAGGACAAGTCTTAGTTCTTGACTGAATGTTTGGTAAAATTTGCTTGTGAAGCCACCAGGTCCAGAACTTTTGTTTGTTGGAGTTTTTTTTTTAATACTCCTTCAATTTTAGTTGTAATTGGTCTATTCAGGATTTCTGATTCTTCTTGATACAGGTTTGGATGATTGTATTTTCTAAGAATTTATTCATCACTCAGGTTGTTCAATTTGTTGTCATATAGTTGTTTATAGTATTTTCTTAGAATTCTTTGCTTTCTGTAATGTCAGTTGTTATGTGTCTTCTTCATTTCTAATTTTACTTATTTGAGTCTTCCCTCTATTTTGTTGTTGAGTCTGGTTAAAGGTTTGTCAAACTTGTTTATCTTTTTAAAGAACCAGCTTTTGGTTTTATTTTTTCTTGTGTGTTTCTTTTTTTCAGTCTCTATGTCATTTATTTCCACTCTTTATTATTTTCTTCCTTCAATTTACTCTGTTTTGTTCATTCTTTCTCTAGTTCTTTTAGAATTAATGTTACTTATTGTTATATATTGTTATATATATTTAATGTTATATATTGTTTATTTGAGATTTTTCTTGCTTCTTGAAGTAGGCATGTAAAACTATGTACTTCCCTCTCAGGAGAGTTTTCACTGCGTCCCATAGATTTTTGAGATGTTGTGTGTTAATTTTCATTTCATTCCAGGTAACTTAATTTCTTCCTAATTTAATTGTTAACTCATTCATTGTTTACTAACATGCTATAAAACCTCCATGTGTTTAAATGTTTTTCACATTTTTATTGTACTTCATTTTCAGTTTCATAACATTGTGGTTAGAAAAGATACTTGATATGATTTTAATGTTTATAAATTTATTAAGACTGATATTTTGTTCTAATATGTGGTCTAGTCTAGAAAATGTTTCATATGCACTTGAAGATGATGTATATTTTGCTGTTTTGGGATAAAATATTTTGTAAATATCAATTAAATCCTTCTGATTTCTTTGTGTCATTTAAGGTTGCTGTTGGCTTGTTGATTTTTTGTCTGGAAGTTCTATCCATTGATGTTGGTGGAGTATCAAAATCCACTACTATGACTGTGCCGCTGTTGATCCCTTTCTTAATGTCCACCAAGATTTCTTTATATATTTATGGGCTCCTGTTTTGGGTGCACATATGTTTACAAGGGTTATAATGTCGCGCTGGATCTCTTTTGCATTATATAGTAGCCATCTTTGTCTCTTGTTATGGCCTTTGTTTTGAAGTCTATTTAATCTTATATAAATATTACTATTCCAGTATTTTTACATTTTCACTTTCATGGAACATTTTTTCCCATCCTGTTGTTTTCACTGTGTGTGTACCTTTTGTTTTGAGGTAAGTCTCTTGTAGATAGCATACACACACACACACACATAAGTTCATGTTTAGTTATCCACTCAGTACCCCATTTCTTTGGATTGAAACATTTAATTCATTTACATTAAGGTTATTATTGATAGGTACTAATTTACTGCTGTTTTATTCTTTATACCTATATTCTCACTCCTTATTTTTAAGGCAAGTGTTTTAACATTTCTTGCAATACTGGTTTGGTGTTATGAACATATTTTGCTTTATTTTCCTGGGAAGTTTTTTATTTTGCCTTCTATTTTAAGATTGCTTTGTTGGATATAGTTTCCTTGTTTGTTGGTCCTTGTTTTTCATCACTTTGAGTATTTAATGCCAATTCTTTCTGGTCTAAACTGTTTCTGTTGAGAAATTAGCTGAGAGCCTTATGGTAGCTCTTTTGTAGTTAACTATCTCTCCCTTGCTGCTTTTAAGATTCTCTTTTTGTCTTTAACCTTCACCATTTTAGTGATGATGTGTCTTGGTTTGGGCCTCTTTATGTCTACATTGTTTGGGACTCTCTGTGCTTCCTGGACTTGTGTGTATTTTTTTCTTTACCATGTTAAGAAAGTTTTCAGTCACTATTTCTTCAAACATATTCTCATCCTTCCACTCACTCTGTTCTCCTTCTGACACCTTTATTATATAGATATTGTTACACTTGGTGTTGTCTCCTAGTTCTGTTGGATTTTTCTCATTTTTTAAAATTCTCTTTATTTTTTTATGTTCTGCTTAGGTGCTTACTGTTTTTTTGTCCTATAAATCACTGATTCATTCATCTGCTTTATTTAACCTGCTGTTGATTCCTTCTAATTTATTTTTTATTTCAGTTATTGTATTCTAAATTTCTGCCTGTTTTCTGGGGGGTTGTATGTCCTTTTTAATGCTTATTATCTTTCTGTTAAGTTCTCACTGAAATAATTTATTCTATCCCTAAGGTCTTTGAACATTCTTTTAAGCATTGTTATAAACTCTATGTCTGGTACTTTGCTTGCTTCATTTCATTTAGTTCTTTCCCTGGGGATTTCTTTTGTTCTTTTATTTGGAGCATATTTCTTTGTGTTTGTCTATGTGTATTAACTATCTTTCCTATGATTCCAAAACTTGTTATGAGGCTTTTCTTATGTGGGTGCCTTGTGTGTTTCAGTGTCACAGCCTTTTAGATCACCAGAGCGAGATGCTCCAGAAATGACTCATGTGTTGTGTATGTGTCTTCTCCTATTGTAGTTGAGTCTTGAATTCTGTTGGCCCATTCATGGGTAGAGTTATACCCTCAGTCTGGCTGACTGTAAGAATAAACCTTGTTCATCATGTGTGAGTCACTGTTTAGGAACTGCCCCCTGAGGCAGAGTTGTTCCTGGCAGGGTTTGTTGTCTGCTTGAGTCTTCTTTTGGCTGTGCCATTTGTGTAGCTAGTTGGGTCGAACTCTGGTGTGATTTGAAACTCACAACTGGTTGTCTTGGTTTGTGACCTGCTTGGCCAGAACTCCAGTGCAGGTCAATGTCAGACATTGTGTATAACTGGTCTTTGTCTAGCTGTCTGGAGCTACCACACTATTCAGGGTTTGTGGCTACATCCACTAGGCCTGGATGTGTATGGGAAAGGCCAGGCTGTGTTTCAGGATCAACCTTCTGCAACTCTGAGCTGGTGGTAAATCAATGAAAGGTCCAAGGCTGCCTAAGGCTGGCATCCACATGTTGCGTATTTTGCCTCCCTATATCTAGGTTGTTTGGACTTCCTTCAGGGTCTATAGAGTGGATCCAAGTTGACTGTGCCTTTCTGAACTTCCCATAAGAATCAAGCTCAGTAGAGTGGGGCAACCAGTTTGAGAAAATGGGGCTAGTGAGTCCCTTATTTTGGGGAAGCATGGTCAGGCAGTCATTGGGAGAATGTGGCTCTTACTATAGAGCCATACTTCTCAGTCTTTGCCAGAGTCTCCAACTCTGGCTCCCCCAGGAGGATCATACCACTCCATGAACAAATTCAGTAGGATGGGGCCACTGGGACACTTGGGCAAACAGATCAAGAAAGCTTTTCATTGGAGATCACCAAGGGGGTACCAGAGAGTGATGAACTGTATTTCTCCTGTTAGCTCTGTCAATACAACTGCTCAATCCTTGGACTGGAACTTTTGAAAAGTTTGCACTCTAAATGTCCCAGCTGTGTGCAGCACCTCCTTCCACTCATGAAACTGAGCTCAGTATAAAAGGGTCAACAGTATTAGGAAATGCAAATCAAGGCAGCTGTTAGGGTGGTGCAGGCCCATGGGAGAGGAGCAAGCTGCATGCCTCCTCTGAGTTCTTCAGCAATACCACTAGAGACCCTTTTAAAAGAGTCTTCCTTTGAGTGTAGTGCCTGCCTAATGCATAGGAAGGGGGAAAGCTTGGCCCTTGTTCCGAAGTCACATAATTCATAACTGTTGGAGAGTATGCTTATAGTTTCTTCAGATAAAGAGTGCACCTCTGATTTCTTTTAGTTGTAGCCAACAGTCTTTTCTGCTAGATATGAGTTTGGTAGGATGGTGTCATCAGTATTTAGGGGGCCTGTTCAGTAGACTCTATTAGCTGGTGCTGTAAGTTTAGAAGTGCCTGACTATGAGAGGTGTCACCTGAGTGTGGTGTGGGATATGTTGAATCAGGACTGGATTCTCCCGATCTCTCTCTGAGCCACACTACCCAGATCTTCTCTCTATGGCTTCTGGGTACCCTGAGTCACCTTCCCTTTCCCACAGCCCCAAGTGAGTGCCCTTAGAGTGATCTCCTGTGTATTAGCCCTTTATTTTTTTATTTATTTTTTTTTTTAGATTTTATTTATTCATTATAGAGAGGAGAGAGAGAGAAGGGGGGAGGAGCAGGAAGCATCAACTCCCATATGCACCTTGACCAGGCAAGCCCAGGGTTTTGAACCGGCAACCTCAGTGTTTCCAGGTTAACGCTTTATCCACTGCGCCACCACAGGTCAGGCCATATTAGCCCTTTAGGAGAACACTTTGGATTCTAGCAGATTCCCTTCTCATCGCATCAGAGTCACACTGATTTTTGTTGCCTGATGCTATGCAAATCCCCCATTTCAGCCCTGATGCTTTGCTTTGGGGGTACCAATGTGGGTTTGAGACCTCATTTTTCACATGGGGGACTTTTGCAACAGAGATGTCTCTCCAGTTCTCAGCCTCTGCGCCTGGTTGCAGGGGCCAGCCCTCTCCACGTCTCCAACCTTCTTTGCAGTCTTTGTGTAGCATCTTCTCTAAATCCTTGGTAATAATACTCCAGTTCAGTTGCCCTTCAGTTGGCTATTCTGGCTGATTATTCTATAATTTAGCTATATATTTGGTTTGAAGTCAAGAGAATATGTGTATAGCTTCCACTTACTCTGCAGCTATCTTAGATCTCCCCTTCTGAAGAAACTATTTTAAAGAGAATTAGAGAATAATATATAAGTGATTGTTTTTGTGAATTCCCACACTGGTAAATATAGGCAAGTTTTAAATAATTACCAGACCTTGCCAGCACTTTTTTTTTTAATTATAATTTTATTTTTTTAATGGGGCGACATCAATAAATCAGGTTACATATATTCAAAGATCAACAAGTCCAGGTTATCTTGTCTTTCAATTATGTTGCATACCCATCACCCAAAGTCAGATTGTCCTCTGTCACCTTCTATCTAGTTTTCTTTGTGCCCCTCCCCCTCCCCCTTTCCCTCTCCCTTTCCCCCCTCCCCCCGTAACCACCACACTCTTATCAATGTCTCTTAGTTTCACTTTTATGTCCCACCTACTTATGGAATAATGCAGTTCCTGTTTTTTTCTGATTTACTTATTTCACTTCGTATAATGTTATCAAGATCCCACCATTTTGCTGTAAATGATCCTATGTCATCATTTCTTATGGCTGAGTAGTATTCCATAGTGTATATGTGCCACATCTTCTTTATCCAGTCGTCTATTGACGTTGCCAGCACTTTCTATCACAGTTTTTCAACTTCATATTTGTCAGAGCTGAAGGTGAATAATTTTAATAGATCTCCAAATGATTTTAGTATAAACTCTAAACTCCTTAATCTTGTTTAAAAGGCCCTGTTTTAACTTTCTTTATTTCTCACCACTTCCAACTCCATATTTAAACTACATTAAGTATCTTTCAGTACCTCAGGTATGTCTTGTTTAATATGGTAGTCTTGCCTTTGCTTCATTATTTTTGTTATTTTGTCTTATTGTTGCTTTGCTGTTTGTTTTTTCTCAGTTCAACAGAAACATGGTGGTTAGTACTCCTTAGTTCAAGACACAGTATCACCATAAATCTGTATATAGTCTCTTATTTTGAAAATTAAATTTAACAGGGTGACATCGATCAACAAGACTACATAGATTTTGGGTAAACATTCAATATGGCATTTGTCTTCCTCCGTCTGACTCATTTTACTCAGAAAAATACCCTAGACATATTTGTAAATATGTCAATCCATATTTACAAATGACAAGATTTCATTCTTTTTCATGGCTGAGTCATATTCCATTGCATATATGCACCACTTGTTCTTTACCCATTCCTCTATTGATGGAATTGTTTCCATATGTTGGTTATTGTAAATAATGCTGCAGGGAACATATGATTGTATGTCATTTTGATTTAATGTTTTGGGTTTCTTCAGATAAATAGCCAGAAGTGGAATTTCTAGATCCTTCTTTGTCTTTTCTTATATAGCTTTTGTTTTAAAGTTTATTTTGTCTGCTACAAGTATTGCTACCCCAGATTTTTGGTTTGTTTGTTTTCATTTTCATGAAATATCTTTTTCCATCCTTTTATTTTTATTCTGTGTAGACATGTAAGGGTCTTGTTCTGTTATCCATTAAGGCTCCATATGTCTTTATTTTTGTAATTAAATTTATTGGAGTGGCATTGGTTAATAATATTATATGTTTCAAGTGTAAAATTCTATGATACACTATCTGTGAATTGCGTTGGTGCCCAAAACCCACTGTCAAATGCTTTTTGTTACCATATATTTTACCTTCTTTATCCTTTAGTACCCGACCACTCCCTTTCTCTCTGGTAATCACTATACTGTTATCTGTGTCTATGAGTTTTTGTTTGTTTGTTTTTCTGGTATATCTATTTGTTGCTTTCAGTTTTATACCCCACATATGAGTGAAATACTTAACATTTTTTGTCTGACTTATTTCACTTAGCATGATATTCTCAAGATTCATCTATGTTGTAGCAAATGGTAGTATTTCAACTTTTCTTATGGATGAGTAGTATTCCATTACGTTTACTCTCACATCTCTTTTATCCCATTATATATCAAAAGACACTTAGATTGTTTTCATGTCTTGACCACCATAACTAATAATTTAATAAACATAGTGGTGCATATATCTTTGCAGATAACTTTTTTCAAATTTTAGGGGTAGATACCCAGAAGAGAGGTTGCTCGGTTATATGGTAACTCTATTCTTAACTTTTTGAAGAGCCTCCATACTGTTTTCCATAGAGACTGTACCAGTTTATGTTCTTACTAGCAGAGAATGATGATTCTTTTTCCTCCATAATTTTTCAGAGGTTTGTTATTGTTTAACTTGATGATAATACCCATTCTAACATGTTGTGTCTTGGTGTGGGCCTCTTTGGGTTCATCTTGTTTGGGACTGTCTGTGGTTTTTGGACTTGTATGTTTATTTCTCTCATTAGGTTAAGAAAATTTTTAGTCATTAGTTTTTCATGTAGGTTTTCAATATCTTCCTCTTTTTCTTCTCCTTCTGGTATCCCATAATGTAAATATTGATACTCTGGAAGTTGTCTAAGAAGATTCTAAAGATTCTATTTTCTTTTTGTTGTTCTGATTGTTTCCTGATTCTTTATCTTTCTAATTTCTGATTTGATCCTCTGCTTTATCTCTTCCACTATTGATTTCCTGTAATGCATTCACTCTTGACTTCAGTTAATGTATTCTGCATTTCTGACTGGTTCATTTAAAGGTTTTATATCTCTAACAAATTATTCTTTTTAGTCTAGAAGGAAAAGTACAGTGTTATAAGTTTCAATTTAAAAAAGAACTAATGCTGCCTGACCAGGCGGTGGCGCGGTGGATAGAGCGTCGGACTGGGATATGGAGGACCCAGGATCGAGACCCCAAGGTCTCCAGCTTGAGCACAGGCTCATCTGGTTTGAGCAAAGCTCACCAGCTTGGACCCAAGGTTGCTGGCTTGAGCAAAGGGTTACTCGGTCTGCTGAAGGCCCACAGTCAAGGCACATATGAGAAAGCAATCAATGAACAACTAAGGTTTTGCAATGAAAAACTGATGATTGATGCTTCTTATCTCTCTCCGTTCCTGTCTGTCCCTATCTATCCCTCTCTCTGACTCTCTCTCTCTCTTTCTCTGTAAAAAAAAAAACAAATAAAAAAGAACTAATGCTGTTAATAATAGAATGTAAAACTTTGTTTCAGAATACTTGATGAAAAGTCTGAAATTTCAAAAACTAAACTGATCACAGAAACAGTGGAATTTTTATTCTCTCTAAACATACTACATAATTTCCGTGAAAATTCTTTAAAATAACTTAGGTAGACATGGACTTTTAAGATTGTAGAATATTTATTATTTTTTTGTATGCTTATACCATAATCCATCTCAAGGTTCCCTTCTTGCTTATAACTCTCATGATAACATTGTTCACAAGATATTTATGCTTGTAACATCTATTGATTCACAAGTTATTCTTCACATTTCAACAATATACTTCTGATGGTAAGTATCCCAATATAAAAGTCATTTTCTTATTTATAAGTGGTATAAAATTGTTTTTAATTAATACACAGATATGTTAAATAAACTGAAGACCAAAGAATAAGATAATTTTGTAAACAAACTGAATGGCAATAATTTAAATATTACATGGAATCAAAAACTTGCTTCTCCCCTTTCTATTTAGGGTTAGAATATGCTTTTCATGACCTTCAAAGAGAAAGAATAAATACATTTTCACTATATCCAGTGAGTATTTTGAGTGAGGAGGTAGGCATATTTGCCTCAAAAGAAGTAGAAAGATGTTAGCCACATCAGTCTTTCTTTCATGAGAAATAAACCCCATCATTTTATTATTTTAAATAACTCATCTTTTGGTCACTGTTAGTCTTCTTCATTAGAATGACATTGCTGTTTACATGGGATGGGGATATTAGGATTGGTAGACAGTGTTGGAAAGTATTCAGCACATAAGTATTATATAAGAGTTAGCTATTACTATTTTTAATTAAATATAGTTGACATACAGCTTCAGTCTATGGCCATAAAACCCTGAACGTGCCCAATCTCATCTGATCTGAGAAGTTAAGCAGGGTCTGACTTGGTTAGTACTAAGATGAGAGACATATAGCATCGTATAAGTTTAAGATATATAAAACATTGATTTGTGGCATTGCTAACACCTTAATTGGGTCACTTAGTTTTCACTTACAGTGACGGTAAAAATTAAGATCTCTTACCAATTTTAATGTTCATAACAGTATTATTGTCTATAATTATTGTATTGTATATTTGATCTCCAGGACTCATTTATCTACTAGTTGCCAGCATGCCCCCTCAAATTATATTTCCCATTTTTTTTTAATTAAAAAAATTTTTTTTTCTACAGAGTCAGAGAGTGTCAGAGAGAGGGATAGATAGGGACAGATAGACAGGAACGAAGAGAGATGAGAAGCATCAATCATCAGTTTTTCGTTGTAACACCTTAGTTGTTCATTGATTGCTCTCTCATATGTGCCTTGACCGCGGGCCTTCAGCAGACCCGGTAACCCTTGCTCAAGCCAGCGACCTTGGGTCCAAGCTGGTGAGATTTGCTCAAACCAGATGAGCCCACGCTCAAGCTGGCGACCTTGGGGTCTCGAACCTAGATCCTCCGCATCCCAGTCCAATGCTCTATCCACTGCGCCACCGCCTGGTCAGGCTTATATTTCCCATTTTTCTACCCACTGCAGCACCTATTAACTATCATTGCACTGTCAATTATTTATTTATTTTTTTACATTCGACATATAAGAGACAAGTGTCTCAAGAAATCCACTGGCACTTTCCATGGCTTATGAGTAAAATGCCCTGCAAGACCTTCAGAGTCTTACAAAATCTGTTAGCACCCCTTTAAAAAATGTCCTATAGATTGTATTAGCATTCATGTTCCAAAGAATCTGTATGCTTTTTGTTTTTCTACAATAATGTTGCATTTAATTGGCTATCCTTCTTAAGACACCAAATAGTTAGGAACACAACTGAGCACATAAGATATAAAGCTCGGTATCAAGATGTCTGAATGGCTCACTTATGCAATATACCAAATATGAAAGATTTAAGACTTCAATCATTTACTGTGGTAGTACTATATTCAAGATGTTACAACTGGATAAAAATGGCAGTTCCTCAAGTTTTATTTTGTGCCACTTAATGGAGCCCAGGTGGAGAATCAGGTAGTCAAGACAAAGGTGGGAATCTGTACTGTTGAGGGAGTCTGGAACCAAATATCCAACAGTTTCATTGACTCTAATGTGAAAGAAGAGCTTGGGGGAGGACTCAGTGTTCAGAAAAATTAGGTAATGTATCAGAATAAAGAAAAGTGTCTTCTTGCCCTGGCCAGTTGTCTCAGTGGTAGAGCATCAGCCTGGAGTGTGCATTTCCTGAGTTTGATTCCTGGTCAGGGCACATAGAAGTGACCATATGCTGTTCCACCCTTACCTCTCCCTCTTTTTTCTCTCTCTTTGTTCCCATGGAGCCTCCATCTCAGGTGTTAAAAATAGCTTGGTTTCAAACATGTCCCCAGATGGGAAAAGAATTGGCCCCAGATAAGGGTTGCTGAGTAATCCTGGTCGGTGTCCATGCAAGAGTTTGTCTCTTTATCTCCCCTCTTCTCATTTGGAAAAGAAAAAAAATTAAAAAAGAGAAAATTGTATTCAGGTTTATCTGACTTCCCCTCATAAAGAGATCAACACAAAAGTACCTGAACAGGGCCTTCTCTGCCCAAGGCTACAGATAAAGAGACCTAAGAATGAAAGCTCTGAGTCTAGAAATGTGAACATGGAGAATATGACCAGCCAGTGGGCCTGTGTCTTTGACTGCAGCTCCCTTAAGAGACTGTGATGCACTAGTTTTGCACCAAGTCTGTCATTGGGAGAGCACCATTCTACATGAGATCTGTCAGGTAAACCTTATGTAAATTCCAACTTCTAGAATTGAAAACTTATACATAGGTTTTTGATCAGTGTCTTAGTCGGCTCATGATGCTGTAATAAAATACCATAAATGGTGGTGTTCAAACTACAGACATTTATTTCCCATAGATCTGAAGGCTAGAAGGCCAAGATCAACGTTCCATCATACTTAGGTTCTGGTGAAGACCTTCTTTCTGGTTCTCACATGGCAGAGAACTGAGGAGGAAAACACCTCTCTTCTGAGTTTTACAAGGGCACTAATCCAATTCATGAAGTTTTCACCCTCATGATTTAATAAAATCTTAGTTACTTTTCAAAAAACCTAACTCCTCATACTATCGCATGGGGGAGGTAGTAGGGTTTCAATATATGAATTGTGGTGGTGGAGAGAACAAAACATTGAGTCTACAACAACCAAGATCTGCACTACTCAGGGCATGCTGGGTAGAGAATTTGGATTTAATGCAACAACTTGAGGATTAAGAAGGGATCTAAAAGTTTGGTTGATTAGCTGCACCATGGGCAAAAAGATGACCAACACTAAATGAAGTTTAAATATAGACCTACTTTGGTATAAGGAAGGGATTTGCCAGACCGGTGGTGGCACAGTGCATAAAGCATCAACCAGGAATGCTGAAGTTACTGATGTGAAACAAGCAAACAGGTTGCCAGCTCTGAATGTGGGCTCATCAGTGCAAGGTCACTGGTTTGAGTGGTCGATTGTACACATGATCCCAAAGCTTGCCAACTTGAGGCCAAAGGTCACTGTCATGAAAAACTCAAGGTGTTTGGCTTGAGCAAGGGGGCACTGGCTCTGCCACAGTCAAGGCAAGTACAAAAAGCTCATTGTATAATTACGAGTTGATGCTCCTCATTCTTTCTCACTCTCTTTCAGAAGCAATCAATGCACAACTAAAGTAATAGGAAGAATGAATTGATACTTCTCACCCTCTCTCTCCTTTTCTGTCTCTCTCTCTCTCTCAAAAAGAAATAATAAATAAATATTTCATGGGAAAATTATAAAGAGTGCAATAATTGATCCACATAAATATAGTTCATTGATATTTCATATGGGAGTGATAGCAACACAATGCAGCAAAGCTAGACTTTTTAACCAGTGGTGCTGCTATAATTAGATATCCACATGCAAAACAATGAATATAGACAAATAAATTATATTCTCCACAAAAATTAGCTAAAAATGAATTACAAATCTAAATGTAAAACACCAAAGTATAAAATTTCTAGAAAATTACAGGAGAATATCTAGATGACCTTTGGTATTATTATACATTTGTCCAAACCTGCAGAATGTACAACACCAAAAGTGAATCATAATGTAAACAATGGACTATGGTGATTATGACACATCATGAAGGTTCATCAATTTTTAGAAATATATCACTCAGGTGGAGGATGTTGTTAATGATGGCAGATATGAGGGAAAGTGGGTCTATGGGACACATCAGTAATTTCTCAATTTTGCTAGGAACTAAAACTTCTCTAAAAAAGTAAAATCTTAATAAAAATAAATTTAGTTGCTTACTCCTCTTAGAACTCAGCATGTCAATGGTATTAGTAAAAACTAACCATAGATTATTTTTAATATCCAGATTTTATATTCTATGTAATTTATTTATTTCATTCTGAGTAATATGGGCCATGAAATTAATATATCTTTTGTTATTGTATCAGATTGTTGTTTATTTGTTTATTTCTTTGATTAGTATAGATATATGACCACATTTCTTACAGCCAGATTTTCTTAGAGATACCAAGTTAGGCTATTGTTGCTTGAAAATAGCAATACGAATGTGATATATTTTAATGTACTTTTACTAAAAAATCAGAACTACTATCATTTAGATTGTTACCATACTGTGCAACTGTAAGATACAGTTACAGCAGTTATTCAGGTAAAGGCAGTATGTATTCAAATAACTTTATGATAGAGAAAGGAAACTATTTTTCAAAGGTCCAGACTTTGCTCTTGGAGTCATTTGAGGTCAAGCCCTCCAGCATTTTTTTGATTGAAGGACAATGCATGTTTGCTCTGTATCAAATTTATTTAAAACTAATTACTAGTCAATGCTTCCAGTCACTTAACAATGACTATTAATGGGTAGTGTCTTTTACATCACAAATATCCCTTTTTTACTTACTATAGTTTAAATATCTCAGCTACTCTTTTATACATTTACCCCTTTGGAACCACAAAGAAAACAAATTTGAATCACATGTAACACAGAAGACTGGGTCATCTCTGTTATGTCTGAGGCACAGTTCCTGTATCTGTAAATTGGAGATAAAGAAACAATACCATTGCACTGTACGGGGGATTAAGTGAGATAGTGCATTTTAACACTCAATCTATAGTGGGTGTTCATTCAACAAACATTAATTGAATGTTATTATGTGTCAGACATTGTTTCGGCATTAAACACAAGACAGTAGCCAAATCAGATGCAGTGTTACTGTTCTAAGCTATGATTATTGGGGACAGAGAAACCCTAAATATAGTAAGTATCCAAATAACCTTATTATTGTAAGTTGTAATAGTATGAAGGAAACAATCTGAGATGGAAAAAGATAGAGTGGGACTTATTTAGGTAGGATGATCAAGACAAACCTCTCTAAGGAAGTGACATTTTTAAGTTGAGAACTAAAGAAAAGAAGCTGGATTTGGGAAATGAGGGGAGGAGCATTCTAGGCAGAGGGCAGAGTGCATGCAAAACACATATATTAAAAAGGTGCTTTTTGTATTAAAAAGTAAGTTATCCATGATGATTATAGACATAAAAACAAAGTACCTGTGATGAAAATGCACAAGGATTTCTTTTTATCACAAAGGTGGACAACAGCAAATTAGGAGATAACAACTGCCATTGAAAGAGCTAGCTTGTTCCAGTTGCAAATGCAGGTGCCACACCAAGCAGGAAAGTGCTAGGCTGGGTCAGAAAACAGGAAGACAAGGATGATGGAAAGGTGAGGGTTGAAGTTTTTATTTGGTTTACTGTGGAAAGAAATGGGTGAGGCAAGGTAGATCCACTGAGTAAATTTAATATTGAATAGTTTGACTAATTTCAGCTGGCTCTGTGCTATATAATTGATTCCTAGTTGTCCTAAAGTTGATGCTTAGGTGACTTATTTATTTATTTTTATATTTTTCTGAAGTGAGAAACAGGGAGGCAGAGAGACAGACTCCCACAAGCGTCTGACTGAGATTCACCCAGCAAGCCCACTAGGGAGTGATGCTCTGCCCATCAGGGGCATTGCTCCATTGCAACCGGAGCCATTCTCGCACCTGAGATGGAGGGCATGGAGCCATTCTCAGCACCCGGGTCAACTTTGCTCCAATGGAGCCTTGACTATGGGAAGGGAAGAGAGAGACAGAGAGGAAGGAGAGGGTTGGGGAGAAGCAGATAGGGGTTTCTCCTGTGTGCCTTGGCCAGAAATGGAACCCAGGACTTCCACACACCAGGCTGACGCTCTAACACTGAGACAAGTGGCCAGTAATAAGACACTTAGGTGATTTAGAACAAGGGAAATAGTCACTTGTAGTATTAGTGTTTGGTAAAGGAAGTGGTTGGTGGCATACACTTTGAATTGGTCATTCTGAATGTCAAAAGCAGGCTCACAAGCAAGCTGTTTTCTATCTCTAGGAAGTAGCTAACTCAGAGAGTCAGCATATATTTATTAAAAATTGAAATTCCTGGACTATATTATAGACCTATTTAATCAGGCTATGGACTTTTATTCTTAACTAAATCTTGGCTAACTTTTATACATTCATCCATGCAAAAAACATGGACCAGTATCTAGGAACTGCTAGACTGGACCTATAGTGCAGTGCTATTTCCAGCACTTACTTGACACTTTTGTGGTATGTCTAATCTAATGGTCTCATTGTCTTGTATATTAGAATGTAAGTGTATGAGAGGCATTATATACTATAACCTACAATAATTAATTTATTATATGATGGTAGATTTAATTTAATACACACAAATACTATAGGTTGAGTTGCCAGAACAACTTAATTTCATATAAAATAATTCATGATTAATTATTAAATAAGTCAAATATTCATAATACAAGGAAAATTTTAATTTTATTTTTATGTTTTATTTTTTTGTTTAAGTGAGAGGAGCACAGTTAAAGAGATATTCTTGCATATGCTCCAACCGATATCCACCCAGCAACCCCCATTTGGAGCCAATACTCGAGTCAACTGAGCTATCCTCAGTACCCAGAGCTAATGTTCAAACCAATGGAGCCACTGGCTGTGAAAGGAGAAGAGAGAGAGAAGGAGGAGAGGGAGAAGAAGAGAAGCAGGTGATTACTTCTCATGTGTGCCCTGACTGGGGATCAAACTCAGAATTGCTGGACCAATGCTCTATCCACTGAGCCAACTGGCTAGAACCAAAAATTTTATTTTATTATTAACAGTGATTCAAATTAGAATTCTCAAATAGTGGGCTACTTTGAATAGTATATATTTCACAGTATTAAAATTTTATAGGCTTCATTATAATTTTCTTCCATTTCCATGATTTTCCCCTCTTTTTTTCTCAATTGTTTTACAAATAAGTTTTGGTAGACATTAAACACTATTTGTTTCCATCTCATGGTTATTCTGAATAATGCTGCTATAAACATGAGCATACATATATGTCTTCAATTTCCTGTTTTAATTTCTTTCAGATATATAGTCAGAAATGGAATTACTGAACCATATTATAGTTCCACTTTTTATATTTTGAAAAACCTCCATATTGTTTTCCATAGTAACTGAACCAATTTGTATTCTTCCTAACAGTGCATGAGTGCACATTTTTCCACTTCTGCCAACACACTATTGCTTGTATTCTTGATGATAGCCATTTGAACAATTATAAGTGATGGTATCTAATTGTTTTGTGCCACGAACCAGCACAACTAATAATTCTAGCTCCTGATGGAGAATGATACGGAATGAAGAAAATAAACTTAAAGAGAAAAACAATGGGATCGGGAAGCCTCTGCAAGCTGATGGCAAGAAGAGAGAGAGCTCTTCACCCCCAACCTGGTTTTATTTATAGGGCAGAGAGAGTCATTAACAAATCAAAGATACCTCTGATTACATTTCCAAGGCAACCCAAGAATTCTTCCAAGTGCAGAAAACCCCCACCATATATAACATCTTAACTTCACAAAACAAAAAAGAAAAAGAAAACTGCCTCCAGTCTCTTTGAGGGACATGGAGGATAGGATGAGTACAAACAATCCACCATCACAGCTAACATGGATATGTGGAGAAAAACTTAGCCTTTAACAACTTAACCAAGCAAGTGAGGTGGCGGTTGGGGAGATTGTCAGCTTACTGCCAGTCCCCCACACCTTCGTCCCCCAAATATCTAAACTGCAAAGACCCTGTCAGTTTGCGGTCCCCAACAGTTTTAACCTACATTTTCCTAATGATTATTGATGTTGTGAATCTTTTCATGGACTCATTGAACATTTGGATGTTTTCTTAGTAAAATGTTTATTTAATTCCTCTGTCCGTTTTTTAATTGGATTAAATTTTTATTATTGAGTTATATGAGTTTATATATTTTGAATATTGACCACTTATGCATATAAACCATACTGCAAATGATTTCTCCCATTCTGTAAGTTGCCTTTTCATTTTTCGATTGCTTCTTTTGTTGTACAAAGCTTTTTAGTTTGATAAAGCCCCATTTGCTTTTTTCTCTTATTGTATTTGCTTTTGATGTCATATCTATCTATCCATCATCTATTTATTTATCACCAAAAATAATGTCAAGGATCACCTTTCTTATGTTTACTTCAGAAGTTTTATGATATTAGGTCTTATGTTTGAATCTCTAATCCATTTTAAGTTAATTTCTGTGAGTGGTGTAAAGTAGGGTTTCCAATTTGATTTTTATGCATGTGATCATCTTATTTTCCTCATAAAATTTGGTGAACAAACTATCCTTTTCCCTTTAGTGTTTTTAGCTCCTTTGTCATATATTAGTTAAACATACATTTGTTCATTTCTAGGCTCTCTATTCAGTTCCAATTGTCTATATTTCTGTTTTTGTATCACAACCATACTGGTTTAATTATTATAGCTTTGTAGTGTATTTTTAAATCAGGAATTCTAATACCTACTCTTTGCCCTTCTTTCCCATGATTGCTTTTGCTACTTAATATCTTTTGTGATTTTATACAAATGTAGAATTTTATATTTCAATGTTTGATACAGGTTGTTCTGAATCTATATATGGCTGTTGGTAGTATTGATATTTTAACAATGTTAATTTTTCTCATCCATAAACTAGGAATATTGTTCCATTTGATTGCTTCTTTTTCATTTTCTTTTATCCAAATCTTACAGTTTCAGTGTACAGAACTTACACTTTGGTGGTTAAATTTATTCCTAAGTATTTGATTGTTTTAGATGCTATTATAAATGGATTAGTTTATGTTTTTTCATATATTTTTGTCAATTTATAGAAGTGCAACTAATGTCTGAATGTTGATTTTATATCCTGCAATTTTACTGAATTTAGTGGAGTTTTTACAATTTTCTATATATAATATGATGTAACCTGTAAATAATAATAATTTCATTTCTTTTTTTATGATTTAGATGCCTTTTATTTCTTTGTCTTGTTTTATAGTTTTCTATTCTTATAGTGTTCTTAAATGACTGTAGTATCAGGGTAATGCTGACCTTGTAAAATGAGATTGAAAGTGTTTGCTCTTCTTCAATTGTTTGGAGAAGGATTGAAAATATTTTATTTTAAAAATGTATGATAGAGCTTGACCAGGTGGTAGCACAGTGGATAGAGCATCAGACTGGGACACAAAGGACCCAGATTTGAGACCTCGTGGTTGCCAGCTTGAGCGCGGGTTCATCTGGTTTGAACAAGGCTCACTAGCTTAAGCCCAAGGTCGCTAGCTTGAGCAAAGGGTCACTCGGTCAGCTGTAGTCCCCCAGTCAAAGCACATATGAGAAAGCAATCAATGAACAATTAAGGTGCCACAATGAATAATTGATCTCTCTCCCCTGTCTGTCTGTCTCTATCTGTCCCTCTTTGGAATAACAACTCTTAGGTTAATTAAAAATTTTTTTTCTAAACAACATTTTTTTCCTGCTCTGATCTTTATTTCCTTCTGTTAACTTTGGACTTAGTTTGTCTCTCTATACCTAGTTTCTTGAGGTATAAAGATAATTTCATTTAATATATCCATTTATTATTATACACTTTTCTATCAGAAATAATTCTGTAACATCCTGTAAATTTTGATGTTTTGTTTATATTTTCATTTCTTTCGAGATTTTAAAAATTTTCTTTTTATTTCTAGTTTGACTCATATATAATAATAATAACCATTATAACTTTTTGATAAATTGGCCCCTTTATTATTATACATTGACTTTGTCTCTTGTTACTGGATTAGATTAAGGTCTATTTTGTCTAACATAAATATATCTATTCCTGCTTTTGTTTGGTTTTCACTTGTGTGGAATATCTTTTTCCATCCCTTCAGTTTGAGCTTTTGTGAACATATAGTTGGGTCTTGTTTATTTATCCATCCAGCCACTTTGTGCTTCTTTATTGGTAAATTCAGTCAATTTTTATTTAGTTATTTTTAATATATAAAGAGTTACTAATGTCATCTAATTAATTGTGTGAGGCTATTTTGTATTTTTATTGTTTTATTTCCCTTTGTTTTTTTCATTAAAAAAATAAGTGGATAATTTTTCATGGTAGTATGCTCATTTTGTAGCCTTTGTGTATCTACTTTAGGTACTTATTTTATGATTACCATAAGATTCATATAAAGAGGTCTAATAAATAAAACAGCCATTTTAAATTGATAGAAACTTGACTTTATCTACAAGACCTTTACCTTTTTAACTCCTTCAATATTTTGATGCCATTATTTGTTACTTTTGTACCGTGCATTCATTATCAAATTATAGTAACTATAATTATTTTTAATATAATTTTACTTTGACCTTTGTACTATAGTGAAATGGTTAGCATAGCATCTTATGACATAATTAGAGTTTTCTAAGTCTAGTGAGTTTTTACCATTATCAGTGTGTTGTATACTTTTATCTGTTTTGTCACTCTTAGGGTCTTTTTATTTCCACCTGAAGAACTCTGTTCAGCATTTTTTGCAAGGCAGTTGTAGTGGTGATAAACTCCCTCAGCTTTTGTTTGTCTAGAAAAGTTTTACTTCCCCTTCAATCTAAGGTATAGCTTTGCCAGACAGAGTGTTATAAAGGAACAGTTTTGTTTGTTACGACATAGAATATGTTATTCTACTATCTCCCATCCTGTATAATTTCTATTGAGAAATCCACTGATAGCCTAATGGGTTTTCCTTTGTAGATTCCAATCATTTTTTTCTGGCTTTTTCTTAGTGTTATTTTTTATTCTTGATTTTTGACGTTTTTATTACATGATGTCTCAAAAAATGTCTTTTAGTATTGAGATAATAAGGTGATTGATTGGTTCTATGAACTTGGATGTTTAATTTTCTGCACAGGTTTGAGATGTTCTCAGCTATTATTTCTTGAAATAAACTCTCTAAACCCTTCTCTCACTTTTCCCTTTTTGGAATATCAATTATTGTAATGTCTATTCATAAATTCTTATGTATTACAGTCTAATTCTAATCTCTTAGCTAAACTAAATATAATTTCCTTTGACACATATTCTCACATTTCTTTGAAGAGTGAAAGTTTATAGAGCTTTTTCAGATCTCCATTATAGAAATGTACATACTCTAGTTATTTGTGGACACGTCTGTCACTTTAAGATAAAGCTACTGAAGGGAAAGGATAGTATTCTATTCATTTATATATTCCCTGGAGCACTGATCAGCATGGCTGACAGTAGTAGCTGCTTAGCAAATGTCTGAAAGCAGAAGGAATGAATGAGTGAATGAATAAATTCATAATTTAATGAATTCTAATGAGTGACATGGCGGTGGACCTTAGGCTAGGCACTGCAAAGTATTGTCATCTTTTCTTGTAGAGGATAATTATTAAACTGAGAAAATAGGCAAGAACATGTAAAATAACCTATAAAACCTTCCCCAGAGATCAAAGAAATATTCCAATTCAAGGTGTCAGTGAAATGCATGAGACTGGAAGAATGATAAAATGAGATCAGTCAGCTCTGTGTTGGGAAGAGTAATTAGGGCTGGTGAAGAGTGGCACCATTAGAATAAGGAAGGCTGGATTGGAGAATATTAAACTTCTGGAAATAAAAAGTTTATGAGAGAAATACTTTACTAGAGTCAAGAGGGAAAGTATAGATTGGCACTGAGCTTGTCACAGCCTAAAATAAAGGGTAGGGACTAATTTAATCAATAGTATTTATAAAGTCCCTATTATGTGTACCAAGGGAAAAGTACAACTAGGCACTGGGTCACAAATAAAGAAATGATTATGCGAGCTGGCAATTAACAACAAATCTTTCAAGATTTAATTTGACTCTGTATAGTGTCTTTGCAATAATCCTAAGTATAATATTTGTCAGATCTAATTTGTGGCAAAATATGGCCTTGTTCTTTGTAGTTTCAGATGACTCTACAAAGGATCACTTCTTGTGCTGGTTTTGCCATTGCAGGGGCCAGAGCCTCAGAAAAATCAGTATATGCCATTGCTAGATAAATGTGACTGTGGAGAAGAGACAGTATATTCACCTGCCAGTTTAAAGTGCTACTGAAATATAAAAGCTCTTGTATGGTATTGCCATACTCTACTGTCTATCACTTATGCATTTTGTTTATGGTGAATCTTTTTAATCCTATCCTATAAACTGTTTAGAACCATAGAGGTTATATTAAAGCCTCCATCAATTGTGAAATAGAGATCAATATTCAAAATGTAATCTAAATTGCTTAAAATGCTAATATGAACACTATTGTGAACACTGAAATACAACACAGGCATATTCTGCTTAGAATATTTCATATTTAAGTATCTAAATTTAGAAATCTGGAGAAGAAAATTGAGGGCTTTAGGGAATATAGCTGTGTTAGACTTGCCTTTGCCCAAATCCAATGTGAACCTGCCTGGCCTTGGCCACTGGCGTTACAAGGATTATTTCTCATTTATAGAGTGTTAACTGTACAAAAGTATTCACTAAAGCATGTCTTAAGATATCTGAATGCATTTGAAAGACATGAAACATTACACAAACTATACACAATTTTTAAGGTACATATATGTTCTACAAAAAGGCCTATCTGTAATAGTATATGCACCAGTTTAAGTACCACCATGAACTGATAGCAGAAAATTTCAGATTTAAATTTTAGTCAGGCAAATTTTCTATAAGGAGGGTTGAGCTGAAAGGGTAAAGGAAACATAAACATTTATCAGGTGATGTTCCCTTTTGATAATAGCATTTCTACATGAAATGTAGCTATGAACATATTCACATTCTAGGGAAAAGGCAAGCAGTTTGGCGAAACTGGTACAACTGGAGCTGAGGAAGAGATTTATGATGATGAGCAAGGACATACATTAAGTGTACTCCAAGTTGTAGAAGCAATATTTGCTTTAAGGCCTTCCTGGACAATCAACAGCCTTACTCACACAAGTGTGCCTTCCTTCACTGATATTAAAAGCACATAATTGGGACCTGACATCTGATAGCTATGAAAGCTAGTTTAATATAATTATTAGCATTCAAAAATTGGCTTAGTAAGCTTCTATTTTTAGTGGTTCCTAGATAAAAAACTGCTGATTTTTCCCCCATTAAATATGTTAAGAAGTTAATGGAAAAGTTGTCTGAACAATAGTTTGCTGTGTCTTAAATCTAATTAAGAGCATTCTTCATCACAAATGTTCACTTGATCCTAAAGGTGATTCTCATCTACACAGATGAACAAAAAGCACACAAAAGAAAATTAGATGACTGCCAATGTACATTAGAAGTAAATTACTTTCATCAAAAATTACTATCCAAGAGCACACACATCGCATAGTTAAATATTTAATTCTTTTTGTATCCTGAAATGCCAGTGAATTTGTTTTTCTTTTAGCAGAAATTTTTATAGTTTCCCCTGGGTCCTATGTATAGAGAATGCACTGACATCACTGTTTCTTGCTAGTAGTCTCGAAAGCACATTATTATTTGAAAGCACTCTGATAATTGTTGAGTACAAGTAAAATTATTTTGGTTCTCATTTGATTATAACAAGAAATGCTGCATTCAAGTATTTGGAAAAATAAAAATAAAATATGGTAAGAAAAATAGTATACATAGGTAGAATTTTCAAGATGATGAATAAATCAGCATACTAAAGTTAAATTGAAAGCAGTCATCAAGTGTCATGATACAGGTTATAAGGGGTCCTTTAGGAACTGCTAATTAAAACTTTTTTTTTACTTATTTTTTAAAGAGACAGAGAGTGAATCAGAGAGAGGGATAGACAGGGACAGACAGACAGGAACGGAGAGAGATGAGAAGCATCAATCATTAGCTTTTCATTGCACATTGCAACACCTTAGTTGTTCATTGATTGCTTTCTCATATGTGCCTTGACTGTGGGCCTTCAGCAGACCGAGTAACCCCTTGCTGGAACCAGCGACCTTGGGTTCAAGCTGGTGGGCTTTTTGCTCAAACCAGATGAGCCCGCACTCAAGCTGGTGACCTGGGGTCTCGAACCTGGGTCTTCCGCATCCCAGTCCGACGCTCTATCCACTGCGCCACCGCCTGGTCAGGCAAATTTTTTTTTTTACTTTTTTTAAATTAATTTTTAGAGAGGAGAGAGAATGAGAGAGAGAGAGAGAGAGAAAAAGAGAGAGAGAGAGAGAGAAAGGGGAGAGAGGAGCAGGAAGCATCAACTCCCATATGTGCCTTGACCAGGCAAGCCCAGGGTTTTGAACCGGCAACCTCAGCATTCCAGGTTGATGATTTATCCACTGCGCCACCACAGGTCAGGTAATTAAATCTTCAACAACTCTTGTCTGTGAACAACACTTATCTTCCAATATAGAACATCAGATATTTTATCAAGATTATCATGGAAAATATTGGATTCCTTGGGTGCCCCCTCCATTATTCTAATATTCAGAAAAAGAAGGGAGACCTATGACTTTTACTTCAAGATGTAATAGAAATATTTTTCTTCAAAAAAAATTATGTTTAGCTTCATCAGGAAGATCTTTCAGAGGCGTCTTGATAATATCCCCATAAATTCCACCTATATTGCTCTATCCAACTGAACAAATTGAGAAATGCAGGCATTGCTGTTTAAGAACAAAATACCACACTTTACAGATGATGAATTCTAAGGCAGTGGATAAATTTTAGCATAAAATCTAGAAAGATGACCTACTGAATGTGAGAATTAGAAAGATTAGCTTTTCTGTTTGAACGTGGTTAGGTGATTTTGTTCTAATGGGTTCACTTTCCTACTGTTTTTACCCGCCTCTGCTTAAATCGGGTGTGATTATGCTTCTCGTGAGGCTAAAAGGAAGAATGGGGCCCTGGCCAGTTTGATCAGTGGTAGAGCATGGGGTATGCATCTACATGTCCCAGGTTGAATTCCTGGTCAGTGTACACAGGGGAAGCGACCACCTGCTTCTTCACCCACCCTCCTCCTCCTCCTCCTCCTCCTCCTCCTCCTCCTCCTCCTCCTCCTCCTCCTCCTCCTTCTTCTTCTTCTTTCTTTCTCTCTCTCTCTCTCTCTCTCTCTCTCTCTCTCTCTCTCTTTTCCTCTCTCACAGCCATGACTTGATTGCTTTAAGCAAGTTGGCCCAGGGCTCTGGAAAATGGCTTCATAACCTCATCCCTAGTGCTAAAATAGTTTGATTACTGAGCAACAGGGCAAAGGCCCCAGAAGGGCAGAACATCGCTGGGTAGGGGGCTTGCCAGATGGATCCCTGTTCCAGGCACATGCAGGAGTCTGTCTCTCTGCCTCCCTGCCCCTCACTTAATAAAAGAAAAGAAAAGAAAAGGAAAATATTATATATAAAAAAGAAGAGTGAGAATGGGAAGCAGAGAGGCAGGATCAATCTTCCTGAGGCAGAGATAATGTAGGAGCTGTTTATACGGTTGGCTACAGGTATGTAGCTCAAGAAGAGCTTGAATGAGAGTCTAATGTGGGAATGCATTAATGCTTAATTCAACAAAATCTTTTTTGCAATAACCTTTGCCACAATGTGGGGATTAAGAAGAAAATAAGCCCCCAAGTATGTCAATATTTCCTAAAAGGAATGTTTCTTTTTCTCCATTTTGTTTACTTTTTCCCAATTCTTGAAAAAAAAAAACTCACTCAGCTCAAGGAATCACATTCTTGGAGTTGTCGCAAAAAGATTCCCGAGTCTTGGAAGATGACTTGAAATATGTAAAGGAGAAATAAAATTGAAGTGTGTTTTTAGAAAACACTTGTCTGCCTTATCTGATCAAGAATTCTAAAATGTATGAAAGACACAGGTAGTCCTTAGTTTTTACCACTCCAACTGCATGAATCTTTTCCCAGTTTAAATAATAATACTTGTGTATCTAAAAAATGTGGTTGCATGGTTGAAATTTTAGTGACCACAATATTAACTGTAAATTGTTACATAAACTCTGCTGTCAACTTTTTATTCCACAAACCATTATGCAAATCAAATGTGTGCATTATAATCAGTAGCTAGTTGCATCACTTCTTTCAAAGTCTGTTGGTGATTTGTCACTGAACATCCGTTAGATCACACACAACAAAGAATAGTTGTGTGGCCTTCTTGTCTGCCAATGATAAACCTATGCAACATTTTACAAAAGTCAACAATCAAAAGAGGTAAGAGGTCGAGGTCAATAAAGATGATAATAGCAAAAAAAGAAAAGAAAAGAAAAGAAAAGAAAGGAACAACATTGGAAGTGAAATTGGATGAGGTTAGATTTGAAAATGGTGACAGTAAAGCAAAGATAGGATGAGACCCTGGGCCTCGTAGAAGCTACACTACAGGCCATATTTTAAAAGTCAAATTAATACAAAAACAAAAACAAAACAAAGCAAAGTTGCTTTGACATCATTTAGTTTAAGTTACGCTAGGAACAGAAAGCTGCTTATGTTTGAAATAGGGCATTTTCTTTTACTGTGGAGGACTGGAATCGAAAATAAATCCCAGTATGAATAGCATTCGGGCCAAAGCATTGGAATTAGTTGTTCCATTGAAGACAATGGCGATTATAAGGAGACTGAAAATGAATATTTTACTGTTAGAAAAGACTGATTTTAACATCTCAGAAGTGTGCATGAATTGATTAAAGTTAAGCTGTCTGTTGAAGCTGCAAGCTCAGGTCAGAGTGCTACTGTGAAATTCACACCCAGATTCCAAGGATGGCAGGAAGTCTTCTCTTTGCACAGTAGTACAAGACTTTAGTGTGAAAATTTTTTTGCAGGATTTGGATAGAATGTAAATTGAGTTTTAGAAAATATAGATGACTACAGAAATGTTGACATTGCCTCCATTCAAATAGCTGTAGCCTGACTAGGCGGTGGTGCAATGGGTAGACTGTTTATCTGGAATGCTGAGGAGCCAGGTTTGAAACTGTGAGGATACAGGCTTGAGTGTGGGTTCACTGACTTGAGCCCAAAGTCACTGGCTTGAGCAAGGAGTTGCTGGTTTGGCTGGCGATCCCTGGAGAAGGTATACATGAGAAAGCAATCAATGAACAACTAAGGTGCTGCAACTATGAGTTTATCCTTCTCATCTCTCACCCTTCCTGTCTATCTGTCCCTGTCTGTCACCATCTCTTCTCTTTCTCTCCTCTCTCTATTTCTTTCTGTTTGTCTCTCTCTTGCTAAAAGTAAATAAATAAATAAATAAATAAATAAATAAATAAGTAGTTGTAGGTATGCAGTCAGAGGACTTAGTGAGGGCAAACTGAAGAAAATGGTTTTGTGGTAAGGGATAAATGTGTCACACAAGAAGTGCTGGAGAAGAAAACTTCATATTAAAAGAATTCTCAAAGATTTAATGCAATTGAAAGCACAATGAATAAAATTTTGGAAGCTGTTCCAAACTTAGAAGTATGACAACTTGCCAAGGCATGAAAAACATGCTCACTGCACATGCTAAATTATATAATGAGAAGGCAAACCTGTTCAAACTACTCTTGATACATTTTTTACAAAGAAATAAAACACAGTATTTTTTAATGTTAAAAGTATTAAAGAGATTTACTTAGTCAGTGACAGAGAGTATTGGATTGAGTTAATTCCTGATATGTATTAAAAAGGAACTACTTTGGAAATGTAGTAAAATTCCAAGCAGAAAATAATTTGAAACTAAATTATTCTTCTCCATTTCATCAGCTAGTTAAATCGTCTTACATAGCTCAGGGGACAGAGTTAGTAAAGGAGCAAATCAGTGCCAAAAATAGGTTTGAAATGCAGTGGAGAGAGATTAGCACAATAATTTGAGAGATGAGTAACATCAGCTAACATTTAATAAGAATAAAGTTGCTTAAGAGATTTATGATAGCTTTGATACAAACACAGGAGTTAGTATAGTCTAAAGAAAATTAAGATCAAATTAAATCAAATTAAACCATGCTGCACTATTAAAGAGAGGAAAGCAATGATTAAGATGTTTTTAATGGCAAGTTCCAAAGCTTAGATTAAATTTGAGTTAATAAATTGAGAATAATCAAAGGAAGTCTACAAGAGTAAATCTCAAAGTCCATACATTCTGTTGTAACAGTATACAGGAAAAAACAAAAACAACAAACCAAACAACAACTTAAGTGGCAGAGAACTGAAGAAGAATTTAAAAATATTAATAAAAACTAGTATCAATCCAATGACAAGAATAAAAGTAAAGCCATAAAAGAAAATTCAATAAAATGTCAACATAAGAAACTGATTCAGTTTTATTTTTCTATGTGTTGTTTGTCTAGTTTTTCCAACATCATTTATTGAAGACTGGTTTTACCCCATTATACATTCTTGCCTCTTTTTAATACAAATTAGTTGACCATGTAGGTGTGGGTTTATTTCTAAGCTCTCTATTCTGTTCCACTGATCTGTATGTCGGTTTTCATGCCAGCACCTTTCTATTTTGATTACTATCACCATGTAGTATAGTTTGATATCAGGTAGGATGATACTTCCACCTTTGTTCTTCTTTCTCAAACATGAGAAATGATCCCTGAAAGAATAGTCTTATTGTTTTTCTTTCTCAAGATCACTTTGATTATTTAGGGTCTTTTGTGGTTCTCTATAAATTTTAGGGTTATTTGTTCTAATTCTGTGAAAAATGCATAGATGGTTCATACACATATGAAAAAAGCTCAATGGTAGTAATTATCAGTGAAATGTAAGTTAAAAACAAAATAAGATAGCACCTCACACCTGTCAGAACGGCTTTTATCAATAAATCAACAAAATGTTGGTGAGGATGTGGAGAAAAGGCTACCCTTATGTTTTGTTGGTGAGATTGCAAATTGATGCAGCCATTGTAGAAAAAAAAATTATGGAGGTTTCTGTAATATTTAAGAATAGAATTACTATATGACCCAGCAATTCCACTTTTGTATATTTATTGTGTATTTATCTGGAGAAATTAAACATTATTTCAAAAAGATATATGCAACCCAATGTTCATTGCAGCATTACTTACTTTTTTTATCAAGAGGAAAAGACACACAGGGAGAGAGAAAGCGGGAGAGTGAGAGACAGAGACAGACAAGAAGGGAGATGAGAAGCATCAACTTGTAGCTGCAGCACTTTAATTGTTCATTGATTGTTTTCTTATATGTGCTTTGACTGAGAGATTTCAGTCAAGCCAGTGACCCATTGTTCAAGTCAGCGACCTTGGGCTTCAAGCCAGAGACCTTTGGGCTCAAACCAGCAACAATGGGGTCACGTCTCTGATTGACACTCAAGCTGGATGAACCTATGCTCAAGTCAGTGACCTCAGGTTTCAAACCTGGGTCCTCAGTGTCCCAGGTTGATGCTCTATCCACTGTGCCACCGCCTGGTAAGGCACAGCATTACTTATAATAGCCAAGATATAGAAACAACCTAATTTTCCAATGATAGGCAGATAGGATTATGAAAATATGGTACAAACATACAATGAAATATTACTTGGGCATAAAAAAGTATAAAATTTTGCCTTTTGCAAAAACTCGGATGAACATATTACACTAAAGTGATGAAATAAGTCAGACAGATAAAGACAATTGCCATATGATTTCATTTATATGTGAAATCTAAAGAACAAAACCAACCAACAAACAATTTTGTACATACAGAAAACAAATTGATGGTTGCCAAATGCAAGGGAGGTTGTGGATATGGGTAAAAAAGATGAAGGAATTAGAAAGTGCAAATTGCCATTTATAAATACAGTCAGGGGGCTATAAAATATAGCATAGGGAATATAGTCAGTAATATTGTTATAACTCTTTATGGTGTTAGATATGTATTAGACTTACTTATTAGGATGATCACTTTGTAAGTTATATAAATGTCTAGCCTCATCACTACATTATACAACTGAGACTGTTATATGTCAACAATAAACAAAAAATATAAAAAACATTAAAAAAATGTTAGCTTAAAAATAATAGAAATTTACAAACATAACCAATTCAAAAGGACAATGACAACAAATATGGTGGTAACTTCCAAAAATAGTGCAGACTTCAACTATCCACAGGCCACATATTCAGAAGATTTAAAATATTGCCAAACCCTTCAGGGAAGCCAGAAATTTTACTAAATACAGAAATAAAACTGGTAGGTAAACATTTTTGTTAAAATGCTAAATTTACTTTTGGATGTTACATTTAAATAACCCCAACAAACTAGTAGTGTTTAGTCATATAAAAACAAAATCTATAAATTTATACATCATTGTCTTGTAAATATGAGAGAAAGAACTTAAACTTTTGCATCACATCCTGAATTTTATTTATTTGACTCTCCAGGCCCACCTGTACAGAATGGATGGACTATGTTGAAAAACATGGCCTAGAATATAAAAATGCATAAATATATCATCAGAGTTTCTAACAGAGGTCAACAATTGGTAAAGAAACAAAATCTTAAACCACAAAATGGGGACATAAAAATCTTTAATAAGTTTCAAGTACGTATAGATCCTGAAAACACTGAGTAACATGTTATATAAGTTAACAGGACTCCTAAAATATACTTATTAATAAGCAATTAGTTATTTAAAGCACAGTTGGCTTTTCATAATTGTTAAGAATGAAAATAATGTTATATACATGCATCATTTCACAATTGTAGAGAAGCAAGTCCAAAACTTGCCCATTGACTAGAAATCATTGTTATTGTAAATTGAAATTTCTTCAGGAAGAAAACCTAATGTTGGTAAAGATTAAATGCAAAAATTTTTCCCTCAAAATTCATCCATCTTTATCTTATCAGATCTAATTTAATTGTATATTAATTACTGTCATTGCTTCCAAATATTTGAATTTTATTGAGGTATGTAACAACAGTTTAAAAGATTGCAATTTCTAAAATTAATATAGTATTTTTTGAGCAGTTTTAGGTTAACAGAAAAACTGAGTTAAAAATAACGTCCCAATAGACCGTATAACCATTTATCAATGACTTACCTTATCATTAATACCATGCACTAGTGTGGCCCATTGGTTACAATTGATGAGCCAATATTGATACAAGTACATTGTTATTAACTAAAGTCCTAGTTTGTATCACGGTTCATATTTTCCATTGAATATCACATGGATTTTTACCAATGGATAATGAGTTGTGTTTAAAATTATACTATCAGCCTAACCGGGCAGTGGTGCAGTGGGTAGAGCGTCGAACTGGGATGTGGAGGACCCAGGTTCGAGACCCTGAGGTTGCCAGCTTCAGCGCGGGCTCATCTGGTTTGAGCAAAAGCTCACCAGCTTGGATCCAAGGTCGCTGGCTCGAGCAAGGTGTTACTCAGTCTTCTGTTGCCCTGCCATCAAGACACATATGAGAAAGCAATCAATGAACAACTAAAGTGTCTTAACAAAAAACCAATGATTGATGCTTCTCATCTCCATTCCTGTCTATCCATCCCTATATATCCCTCTCTCTGACTCTCTCTCTGTCTCAGTAAAAATAAATAAATAATAAAACAAAATAAAAAATTATAGTATCATACAAAATAGTTTCACTAATTGAAAAATTACCTGTACTTCACCTATTTATTTTTTCTTATTGCCCCCCCAACCCTGGCAACCACAGATGTTCATATTCATTTCATAAACTTGCTTTTCCAGAATGACACATGGTCTGAATCCTACATTATGCAGTCTTTTCAGTTGGCTTTTTATTCCCTTAGAAATATGCATTTGAGGTTGCTCCATGTCCTTTTGTGGCTTGACAGAACAGTTATCTTTATCATTGAATATTGACTCATTTTGTAGATAGTCATGGTTTGTTTATCCATTCACTGAGTGAAGAATATCTTGGTGCTTCCAAGTGTTGGCAATTATGAAAAACAAATTAACAAACAAACATAAATTGTTATAAATATTTGTGTGAAGTTTTTTTGTGTCTGTAAGCTATTTACCTCTGTGGGTAAGTACCCCAGTTGTCATCGTTGTATTATATAGTAAGAGTCAATTTAGATCAAACTGTCTTCCATAGTGTCTGCATCATTTAGCATTATTACCAGCAATGTAGAGCTCTTGCTGCTTCACATTCCTACCAGAATTTGGCATTGTTCTTTGTTTTAGCCATTGTTTTTTATTAATTTTACTAGGGTGATGTCAATAAATCAGGGTATATATGTTCAAAGAAAACATGTCCAGGTTATCTTGTCAATCAATTATGTTGCATACCCATCACCCAAAGTCAGATTGTCCTCCGTCACCTTCTATCTAGTTTTTTTGTGCCCCTCCCCCTTCTCTTTCCTCTCTCCCTTCCCCCCCTGTAACCACCACACTCTTATCAATGTCTCTTAGTCTCGTTTTTATGTCCCACCTACCTATGGAATCATGCAGTTCTTGGTTTTTTCTAGTTTACTTATTTCACTTCATATAATGTTATCAAGATCCCACCATTTTATTGTAAATGATCCAATGTCATCATTTCTTATGGCTGAGTAGTATTCCATAGTGTATATATGTATATATTTTAGCTATTCTAATAGTGGTTTAGTGGTATCTTGTTGTAATTTGCAATGTCATAATGACGTGTTGTTGAGCAGATTTTCATATACTTATTTGTTGCTTGCATATCTTCTTTGATGAGGTGTCTGTTTAAATATTTTGACCATTTTTAAATTGAGTGGTGTTCGTGTTGTTGAGTTTTAAGAGTTTATAGTATGTTTTGGATACCAATCCTTTATCTGGTATGTGTTTTTCAAAGATTTCACACCCCCCACCCAAGCTTGTGGCTTATCTTTTTATTCCTTAATAGTGTTTTGTAGAACAGAATTATTTAATTTAAATTAAGTACACATTTTTTCTTTTATAGATTGATTTTTTGTTGTATTTAAAAAGTCATGATCAAATCTAAGTCATCTAAATTTTCTCCCTTTTTATTTCTTAAGAGTTTTATAGTTTCACATTTTACATATAGGTCTATGATCCATTCTGAGTTGGTTTTATAAAAGGTGAAAGATCTGTGTATAGATTCATTTTTAAAATCTTTTAAAAATATTTTATTTATTCATTTTAGAGAGGAGAGAGAGAAGGAGAAAAAGAAACAAAGGAGAGGAAGAAGGGAGGAGAGGACCAGGAAACATCAACTTCTATATGTGCCTTGACCAGGCAAGCCCTGGATTTTGAACTGGCGACCTCAGAGTTCCAGGTCAATACTTTATCCACTGGGCCATCACAGGCCAGGCTAGATTCATTTTTTTTTTAAAGGAGAAAGTCTAGTTTTCCCAGAAATTTTTTTTGGAAAAGACTATCTTTTTTCCATTGCATTTCTTTTGCTCTTTTCAGTTAACTATATTTGTGTTAATCTATTTCAGAGATCTCTATATCTTTTTTCTTTTACCAATACCACACCATCTTGAAGACTGTAGTATTGTAGTAATGCTTGAAGTTGGATAATGCAGTCCTCTGATATTTTCTTTCCTTCAATTTTCTGTTGGCTCTACCATGCTTTACCATTTCTACATAACATTTAAGATCAGTTTGACTACCCTGGCTTGTTGGCTCTGTGGTAGAGCATCAGCCCAGCATGTAGATTTTTTGGGTTCGATTCCCCATCAAAGCACACAACAGAAACGAGCATCTGATTTACCATCCCTCCCCTTCCACCTTCTCTCTTTCTCACTTACTTTCCTGCAGCCATGGTTTGATTGATTCAAGCACATTGGCCCTGAGCACTGAGGATGGTTCCATGGAGCTTCTGCCCCAGGCACTAAAAATAGCTCGGTTGTGAGCATGGCCACAGATGAGCAGAACATCCACCCCAGACAAGGGTTGCTGGGTAGATCCTGGTTGGTGTGCATGCAGGAATGTGTCTCTCTATCTTCCCTCCTCTTACTCTGAAAAGAAGAAAAAAAATTTAGATAGAATAAAAGGTCCATTTGGCAATATTCACAAAATAACTGGCTGGAAAAATTTTAATTGGAAAGCCTATGTTTTTAAATCTGTTTTCTTATTTTGTGTTCTTCAACCTTCCCCCCACACCCCAGTAGCAGCAAGGTGAATGATATATCAAAAGGAGATCGGTTAGGTAAAATACATAAAATTACATTTTTCAGAACAGTTGAATGATAATGTCTGGATTTCTCATGTTTTCATAAACATTTGAAAATAACATCTAAATTTTTACTCTGCTATATAAATATGGCTAAATTACAGAAGACATGATCAAATACCATAGTGCTTTTTGGGAAGAATATATTCTTTAGTATTTCATGTGTGTGTTTTATAATGCTGCTCTGAAAATACAACTGCAATTTTGGGGTGGCAACATCAATATGCCATCTTGAGATGAGTTGATTTGGCAAAAAAAATGATCAAAATCATACCAACGCAGAATTTATTTTTAATTAGAAGCTAACTTATTCATACGTTTCGCCATGATTCTGCTTCATTTTTA
The DNA here is from genome assembly GCF_036850765.1 of Saccopteryx bilineata. Classification (NCBI taxonomy): domain Eukaryota; kingdom Metazoa; phylum Chordata; class Mammalia; order Chiroptera; family Emballonuridae; genus Saccopteryx; species Saccopteryx bilineata. The sequence continues at coordinate 47,706,607 of NC_089502.1, forward strand.
TGCTATGGAAGATTAGTTCTGGAGTTTTTCCTTACCTCTAATGAGAGTCTATATTACAATTAATAAAAATATTTTAACATATATTAATATATGGACATAGTTAACTGTAATATCTATTTTCTGCCATTTTGGCTGTATTTGTTCTTAGATAATTATATTTTACCTTTACTAATGTGTGTGCTTGTGTTTTCTTCATTTAAGATTTTGATAGTGTCTATTGTTATTTTGGTGTTTTTGTTTTTTATTTGTCACTTGAATTTTGAATAAAAACAATACAGTTATGATTAATTATAAAATTGACAATTATACCTGAAATGGATGATCTGATACGCTTCAATTAAATAGAAGTAGTTGCTTGTATGCTTCTACAGAATTTGAAAATTTAATGTTTTTCACAAAAAAACTAGCTCTTTTTGCATCATGTAAATTTAGTTAAAATAACACGTAGACTGTTTTCCTGTTGGCAAAGGTAAAATATTTGTTAAGAACTGGCAGAGAGAAAACCATGACCATTGTCATCTGACATTTTTAATGCTAATATCTAATCTTGCTTTACTTTTAATCAGGTTAACCTCTATTTCAAATGAATAAAAACAGAACCAAGAAGGAACACATTTCTTAAATCTAAAGCTGCAATTAAATGAAATTGTTGCCTTAAATTTAAAAATACTTCACACATCTGGATCTATGCTAAGAATATATATTATATTCTCAAATAATGTTTTCAACTACATAATTTTTATTTCCCAAATTATTTTTGCTATTTTTCTCCTTTAAGCATCCATTTTATTACTGTGTAAATGGTGGAAGCTTGACAGTTTGTAGGTTTTAATGAACTATATCTCCTTTGAGCTTTAAATTTGCAAAACAATGTATTAGAAAAAATGATAAAAACTGCTAATTTGTGTTGTTCTACATTTGAATGGTTAGATAATTCTCATAATTATCTTTTGAAGCACTTGGAAAGGAGTTTTGCCTTGGAATCTCTTCTCATCATGCACTTTAAAAATACGGAACTTCTGGTAGATGGTACTTAACAGATATTAAAACAAGCATAAGGGAATGTTGAAGTGTTCAGAATATGAAGAGCTTTAAAATAGTTATAATTCATTTTGTTTTGTAGAAGCAGATTTAAATGTGTCGTGACAATTTTGTTAAGGACAAATCTCCAATTTTCAATTTACTAATTTTATACATCAGGCTAACTTTATGAAATATCTCCAATAAGACTTGCACTGAGGTGATATAATTGAATAAGAAACAAAAATATTAACATAGTTAAAAGTTAATGATAAATTTTTGAAAGCTAAGAGGAGAGGTCAGATTTTTAGTCATATTCATTTTGCTAAAAAAGACTTTGAAGACATCACTCTGTACTTGGTTTGCTATTCTCTATAATCAGAAAATATGTATATATCTTAGTTTATGCCATATGGGTCAAGTGGATGGGAAAAAAATCAGTTCATTTTAATGTTAATGACAAAAATTTCTTGTACATGAGCTTTTGTTGTGTTCTGTTTTGTTTTCAAATATATGCTTTAGATTTATTTCACCAAAAATTATTGTGTGACCAAGTGATGTAGAAACATTACTTTCCAACATCTTACTTTTCTTCCTCACTTGCAAATGTTTAAATAGAGATGCAACTCAGTATCCTAAAACTATCTCAAAGCTCAGACATTTAAAGTTTCTAGTTTATTAGTGTTTTTACAGGATCAAAATTCCTAGTTAATTAGAATTTATAAATTTTATTTAAATTATGAGCAGTCAATATCTATAAAATGAATATGAATGTGTAACCTATAACATCCTTGAATTTAACATTATATGTATAAAATATGTAAAAATAACATATTTTCAATATTTTTCAGTTCATAATCATAATATAACATGCCATATTAATTCTGTAATTTATATATAATTGAATAATATAAATGAATAATAGAATAATATAATTGAATAATAAAAAAATGGAAGAATACTGTTGGGTTAGCAGAAGCAAGAACTCTTGTCTCAAAACATGAGCCTAACTCTTAGTAAGCAGTTATAGCAGCTGCTGGAGGACAGTAAAAACATAAAAAGAGACTCACACAGAATTTACACAAGTGTCCAGGAACTTCTGAAAGTTGACTGTGGAACACAGAAACTCACCAAAATCTTTCAGACTTCACATTAAGTGAAAATCATCAGCAGACCCACTGTTAGAGGAATTTGAAGCTTGGGGTAGGATGGAGGTAGCCATTGCAACAGACAAAACCAAACCAAAATTGAGCTCAACTCTGGTTAAGACTCAAGCAATTTGCCTGTGAAGAGAAATATTTCAAACGGAGTCACTATCATCAAGGGTCCTAAAAACAGAGCCAGGAGGTCATTGGAGAAGTTAGTCTTACACACTCTCATACTGGATGGAATATGAACATTTGACTGTGTCAATCATGAATGGCTACATTCATCTTATTGCAGCTTTCAGTATGAGGCATATTTCACTGAACCCCAAGGAGTAATTAGCATAGTAACCTATCTTACATAGACTAATGTTAATTACTTTTGCCTATGCCAAACATAATTCATTCAAAACAATTGATATAACCTTGTGTTTTTGCTTGTCTTTCTCTTCCTACCTCCAACCCATCGGAGCACATTTTAGTTTCCTCCTGAATTAAATTATCTTTTCATAATTTAAATTGCTAAGATTCTAAATAAACTTTTGGTTTGCTTTGCAGCCTCAGTTTTTCTTGTTGGGCATGCCCCGACATTCCCCCCAACTCCACAAACACAAGATACTAATGACTTGAAAGTTAAATATACATAATTTTGTATTCATTTATTTAAAAATATACTTGTCAAAGCAGAATGATATAATATATTTATTAAACCAAATAATATTGGATGTTTGGGCATATGTTATGCAGGCTTTTTCTTTTTTGTTCCATGTGTACTCTTGCATGTATTATGGACAACTCTGGAACACAGGAAACAATATGGCAGCATGGTATTGTGGTCACAAGGTATGGCAATTATTTATAAATTTTAATAAATATTGAAATGACTTGTGAAGCATATAAGAAATGCAGATTACAACATAGTTCTCCGGGTATTTATGTTGTATGTGATATAGACTAAGAATCAGGAATATGTTTTTCTCCCTCACTACCTCAGTGTGTAGAATTTTGTTCATAGTCAGTCATGGAACACTGTAGTCACACCCTTTATTTGCTAAAACCTAATTTTAATTGATTTGGTTCTTTATTCTTTTTCAAATTATCTTCCTTTTTCCATAGACATTCACCCTATGTATTTGATATATATCCTTTCAATCTATCTTTCATGCTATCTTTGTATCTATCTTATTAGTAGATAGATAAATAGATAGATAGATAGATAGATAAATCCATGTAAATGTGAAATATTCTTTTCATGTGATTTTAAAATGTTACTTTGTTATTAGTTTTATGCCTTATTTTAACTGAATATCAGTCTAAAACTTACATGTTTCATTGTGTAGTTTTCATTGAAAGTGCATTACAATACATAGTGTGAACACTTCATGCATTTGTTCTGCTATAGATGGATTTCTAGGATGTTTTCACCTCTCTGTTAGCACAAGCAATAGTAAAGAACAAACTGATGCATCACTCATTATACATCTGGCAAGAGTTTATGTCATTTATTTTTTTAATATATCCCCCAGGCATGGAATTGTTCAATCATAAGCATCCTCAACTTTATTAAATATTATGATAGTATATTACAAAACATCCACAGTAGTTTCAATTCCCAGTGACTATATATGAGGATTATAGTTTGCCAAAACCCTACTGACTTTTTAAGTTACTTGCCCTTCCTTCAAGTTTGTCCTCTAATACAGTGGTCTCCAATCCCCAGGCCAGGGACCGGTACCGGTCTGTGAGCCATTTGGTACTGGTCCGCAAAGAAAGAATAAATAACTTACATTATTTCCATTTTATTTATATTTAAGTCTGAATAATGTTTTATTTTTAAAAAATGACCGATTCCCTCTGTTACATCCATCTAAGACTCACTCTTGACGCTTGTCTCGGTCACGTGATATATCAATACATTTATCTGTCCCACCCTAAAGGCCGGTCCGTGAAAATATTTTCTGACATAAACCGGTCCATGGCCAAAAAAGGTTGGGGACCACTGCTCTAATACTCTAAGTTGCCATATTACTGTAGCTTCACTTATAATCTCTCTGCTTACTTGTGAGGTTTATCATATTTTCCTATAATTGTTGGTCATTTGTTTTTGAACTTCCCTCCTCAATCACTCAATATTAACTGATTACTTTTACCAGACACTTTACTAGATGTCCACTGATCTAACAATGAATGGATTTTTTTAATATTGTCTGTCTGTTGTTTTTGTGTGTTGTTTTTCTTCTATTTTCAATTTTTTTTTATTTTCAGCTTCTCTGTATGATATAAATATTAATCTTTTGTTGATTATAAGCATTGCAAATAACTTTTCCCAGCCTCTTACTTATTACCTTTCATTTGATTTTACATTTTTGGGGGTATAAATGGATCTTCATTCATAAGCTACACTCAGGTGATTCCAATGCTGTTGGTGCCTGCATGAAGCTAGAGAACTCTGGGTCTGGATGTGTCTTCATCTATTCATACTTTAGAAAGCAGGACATTAAGTTAATATATTTAGATGTTAGTGACAAAAGTTTTTTCTCTGTTTGAAGTGAGGAGAATCTCTCTGGAATAACCAATGCAAAGAATTTTACACAATGGAATTCTTTTCCATTCAACCTCTTTCTCTTATATAATTAAAGCCAGGACAGGTTACAACACATTATAATGAATGCTGCAATTTTTTAACCTCTAATGTAATTACATTGCTTTTACAGTCCCAAGATGTGTTACTCTTTTGAATCAAATTTTGTCACTACAGTTGTGTCATCAGTTTTAATAGTTTTACAATCACTGAATCTTCTAGAAAATTTTATAGCTTAATATAACAACCAGACAGAGCATACCTTCTTCAAAAGCTGTCAGAACACTTAAAATCATCCTATAAATTTGGGTCTTATTTGAGCACCATTATTCTTTCCAGCTATAGTTTTATATGAAGATTATGATAGAATTTTTTTATATTTAATTCAATTATAAAGACCAATTCATTTTTTCCTCAGAAGAGTGTTTTACATCCATTATTTATTTTTCTCTTTCTAGACCTAATTTATACAATAAAAATATAATAATTAGGTGTAAAATAAATATAATAATTAGGTAACACTAATTCTTCAATTGCATTTTTTATTGTAGTCATTATCTGATATGAAAGTATATAGGATTCCCTTCACTTCATGGATTAGGTCACCATAGTCAATCTCTTCCTCATGTTGCATTTTTAAGGAAGTGTTGAAACAATTTTTTATCTGTGTGAAAAAATTTATTTAAACTTAGTTGAAAATGCAGTTGAATTCTGTCAGACAGTTCCTGTTTTTATCTATTTAATGTTAAATGAGAAATGTAATAGATATGTCTGTTCCTCTCCACATATTTTGGTAATGTTTATGCTCAGCCAATATTTACTCTTTAAAGTTGTCTGTTTAAGCCCTAGATAAAGCTTCTCCAAGGTACTGAAAAAAATATATATTGCATCTTTATTTATTGATTTTTAGAGAGAGAGACAGGAGAAAGAAAGAGAAAGAGAGATTGAGGGAGAAAGAGGAAGTAGAAGCAGGAAGCATCTACTTGTAGTAGTTGCTTCCTGTATGTGCCTTGACTGGACAAGCCCAGGGATTTGAACTGGCGACCTCAGCTTTCCAGGTTAATGCTTTATCCGCTAAGCCACCACAGACCAGGCATGAAAAGATACACTTTCAATTCCAGATGTCTTGGCTTAACTTCCATTTCTCAATCTGACTTGTGACTGAACGTTTCTTAGGGCAAGCATCAACAGCAGTAGCAGAAATCCAGGGTTCCCCAGAAAAGTTGTCATTGGCTTAAAGAAACTGAAATTTGTTTTATTTTACAATAGAGTTTATTGTCCTGAAATGTTGTTAAGATACTTAAACATGGCAAATGAACATAAGAATACTTAATTTTTAAAAATAGCGAATCACTTTTTTTTAATGTCCGTATCACAAAGCACCTTAATGCTGTGTAGCTTAAAACAACTATTTTAACTCATTATTAAGCAGGTCAGCAATTTGGGTGTCCTCAGTGGGGTGATTGCCCCTGGCTCACCTTGGCATTGTGATCAGCTGCTCAGTTGCCTGCAGGCTGGCTGGTCTAGAAAACCCTGAACTGGGAGAGTCTCTTTTCTAAGTAGTCTGTGATCCTCCAGCAACCTAACCCCAGGTTTGTTCCCATGGTGACTGAACAAGTTTCCAAAAAACAAACAAGCATGAGAAAAGTTCAGCTTATGTTAAGAACTGGTATATGATCACACTTCATTCTATAGGCAAAGTAAGTTACAGCGCAGACTCAGAATTAAAAGAAGAAAACCTAGATTCTATTACTTGATGAGAGGAACTGAAAAACTAGCACTGGAAAAGGTATGAATACAGATAAAAATAAAGGATTGTGGATATCTTGACGTTTATCTTGAGAGCTAACAATTTTTTGTTACTTTACTAGTGCAGTGATTATACAATTTGTTGATTGACATAATGTTCCATACTTTAAAAAAATCAGATAACCCCACAGGCAAATTAAATCTATATATTTTAAAATTAGAATTGTAGCCAGTTATCATGTTAATAAGGTAGCTAATTATGCTACCTTCTAGTTGTTTTGCATTTCTCATTTAAGACTGCTTTTCTCAATACACAAACCCCGGGGATATTGAGGGTTCAATTCCAGACCACTGCAATAAAGCACATAGTACAATAAAGTAACATATTTTTAAAAATTTTGCCTGACCAGGCGGTGGTGCAGTGTATAGAGCGTCGGACTGGGATGCAGAAGACCCAGGTTTGAGACCCCGAGGTCACCAGCTTGAGCGCGGTCTCATCTGGTTGGAGCAAAAGCCCACCAGCTTGAACCCAAGGTCGCTGGCTCCAGCAAGGGGTTACTCAGTCTGCTGAAGGCCCACAGTCAAGGCACATATGAGAAAGCAATCAATGAACAACTAAGGTGTTGCAACGCCGCAACGAAAAACTAATGATTGATGCTTCTCATTTCTTTTCGTTCCTGTTTGTCCCTGTCTATCCCTCTCTCTGACTCACTCTCTGTCTCTGTAAAAAAAAAAATAATAATAATTAATTTTTTAAAAAATCTAGAGATGTTTAAAAAAATAAAGTTGAAGACATAAAAAAATTTTTTACAGTACATTTAAAGTTATGTTTATATTATATTGTAGTCTAGTAAGTATGTAATAACATCATGTCTAAAAATTGTCCATACTTTGATGCAAGTGACTTTATTGTTAAAAAAATGTTAACTGCCATCTGAGCCTTCAGCAAGTCATAAGCATTTTTCTGATGGAAAGTCTTGCTTCAGTGTTGGTGGCTGCTAACGGTTAAATATGGTGTTTGCTGAAGTTTGGGTCTGTGGTGGTAATTTATAAAATAAGTCAACAATAAAGTTTGCCACATTTATTGACTCTTTTCTGGACAATTTTATTGTTGCATGCAATGCTGTCTGATAACATTTTATACACAGTAGAACTTTCAAAATGGGAATCAGTCCTCTCAAAATTTGCTACTACTTCATCAACTGAGTTTCTGTAATATGTTAAATATTTTGTTGTCATTTCAATGATCTTCATAGCATCTTCACCAGGAGTACCTTCTATCTCAAGAAACCTCTATCTTCACTCATTCATAACAAGCTACTCCTTATCTGCTCTGGTTTTATCACAAGATTGTAGCAATTCAGTCACATCTTCAAGCTCCACTTCTAACTCTAATTTTATTTCTATTTCCCTCACATCTGCAGTTACTTCTTCTACTGAAGTCTCGAACCCCTCAAATTCATGCATAAGGGTTGGAATCAACTTCTTCCAAACACCTGATAAAGTTGATATTTTGACCTCTTTCTATGAATCACAAATGCTCTTAATGGCATGTGGGGTGACAAACACTTTCCAAAATGTTTCTAATTTATTTTGCCCAGATCCATCAGAGGAATCACTATTTATTGCAGCTGTGGCTTCACAAAATGTATTTCTTAAATAATAAAACTTGAAAGTTAAACTTACTTCTTGATCCATAGGCTGCAGAATGGATGAAGTCTTAGCAAGCATCACAACACCATTCATTTTGTTGTGTATCTCCATCAGAACTGTTGCGTGACCAGGTACATTGTCATAGACCAGGGGTCGGGAACCTTTTTGACTGAGAGAGCCATGAACGCTCTCATATTTTAAAACGTAATTCCATGAGAGCTCTACAACAACCCATGTACGTTACACATTATCCAATAAAAATTTTGTGTTGTCCCGGAGGACAGCTGTGATTGGCTCCAGCCACCCACAACCATGAACACGAGCGGTAGAAAATGAATGGATTGTAATACATGAGAATGTTTTATATTTTTAACATTATTATTTTTTTATTAAAGACCTGTCTGCGAGCCAGATACAGCCATCAAAAGAGGTTCCCAACCCCTGTCATAGACCATTAATCTTTTAAAGGGAATCTTTTTTTCCCCTGAGAAGTAGATCTCAACAACGGGCTTACAATATTCAGTGAATAATGTTGTAAAGAGAAGCGCTCTCATTCAGGCTTGGGTTTTCCATTAGTAAAATTCCATTAGGCAGAGCAGATTTTATATAGTTCTTAAAGGGCTGTAAGATTTTTTTAAATAGTAAGTGAATATTGGCTTCAACTTATACTCACTACCTGCATTAGATCCAAGCAGAAGAGTCCGTCTGTCTTTGAAGATTTGAAGCCCGGCATTGATTTCTCCTTTCTAGGTATGCAAGTCCTAGACAGCCTCTTCTTCCAATATTGGGCAGTTTCATCTACATTAAAATTTTGTTTTTCAGTGTAGCCACCTTCATTAATTAGCTACATCTTTTAAATAACTTGTTGTTTCATCCTGCTTTTTAATGTTTATGGACACAGCTTCTTTCCTTAAATCTTATGAACCAACCTTTCTAGCTCCAAACTTTTCTTTTGTAGCTTCCTCACTTTTATGAACATTCATAAATTTTAAGAAAACTAAGGTTTTGCTCTGATTTAGGCTTTGGCTTAAGGGAATATTGTGGTTGGTTTAGTCTTCTATACAGAACAATAGAACTTTGTCCATATCAGCAATAAGGCTGTTTTACTTTCATACCACTCTTCTGTTTACTGGATAGCAATTTAATTTCCTTCCAGAACCTTTTTTGCATTCATAACTTGGCTAACTGTTTGGATGAAAAGGCCAACATTTTTATCAATCTTGGCTTTTTGCATGCTTTTCTCTCTAAGCTTAATAATCCTTAGTTTTTGGTTCAAAATGAGAGACACAGGACTATTCCTTTTCCTTGTACAGTTAGAAGATATTGTTGAGTTATTAATTATCCTAACTTTAATACTATTGTGATTAGGAAATAGGAACACATGAGGAGAGGGAGAGAGACAGTGAAAGGTTATTCAGTGAAGCTCTCAGACCCCACAGAACATTTATCAATTAAATTTGTCACCTTCTATGGGCACAGTTGGTGATGCCCCCAAGCAATTAAAATAGTAATATCAAATATAAATCAGATCACCATGACAAATGTACTAATAATGAAAAAATATGAAATCTTGTGAGAATTAATCTAAATGTCACACAGAGACACAAAAAACACACATTTTTGGAAAATAGCTTTGCTTGTTGTAGGGTTGCCCCAAATCTTCAAGTTGTGAAACACAATAATTGTGAAACACAAAAAATGAAGTCAAGAAAAATGAGGTAGGTTTGTATTAAAATGACAAGTCATTTTAAATTATTAACTTTATCATTGCTATCAATTGGTTCATAGTAATCATTGTAAAATCACCAGAACTTTCAACTGTGAGAAACTATCCTAACTTACAACAGTAATCAAAGCTGATTTTTAAACAAGAATGTCTAGGACAAGCATTTCTGTGATTACTATGTGGAGACAAACAAGCTATTTCATTAACCCTCTTCTATTTCCCAAAAGAGCTTTCTTATTTTTTAAAAAAATGTTTTTCTCTGAATAACTGTAGATCTGACCTTTTCTTCTATAAAAATCAACAATAGACATTTCACTCTTTATTAAAAGATTGATTTCCAGAAACTGGGGCTATACTGAAAAAGAAAAGTTTAGTTAGAAAAATATCCATGTCTCTGACATACATTTTTTTTTGTCAGACAACAAATGACATTTTACTTTGGTATTGAAAAGTAAGCAGGCCAACCTTGTTTCTAAACTACAAATAAAATACAAATGATAACATATACTCTTGGGGGTATGCTGAACAAGCCAAGGAGACAGGGTCTAAAGTGAATTACAGTAGAATATATATATTAAAAAATCTTTGGGGGCTTGAAGTTGAATTGGTGCATTTTGTTCCTCAAATGTACAGCAAGTGGAAACTCAATTCTTATTTTTCTGTAAGCAATTTATAGATAATCATACATTTATACGATCATCACTCCAAAACACTGGTGGACAAAAATCTTCAGAGTCAAGCACTTGTGACTTCTAATTTATTTGAAGATAAACTATGTTCTCAGAGTCACTGGAATAATTTATTTTTCTAAATACAAGTTTGAGCAGGAGAGAAAGAAATTCTCTATGTTTAGCAAGAGACTAACAGATATACCATGAGAATGTCCCTTTTCGCACACACAAAAAATGAAAATGAAGCACAGGTATTTCAGTCTGTTTATATGTTTTTCACTGTTATAATACACATTTGAAAACTAAGCATTATTTTTCAAAATATACTGAAAGCAGAGTATTTCTAGAAGTTAATGTGTTATGTTTTTTTGTATCTATGATTGGCATTCAAATAATGAGGGCATAGAATAAGTGAACCCTTGTGAGAACTATTAAAATTCTTAAGGAAACTCAAGCCTGGTGGGCCATTTTGCAGAGATATGCATAAATGGTGAAAGTATGTGTGGTCAGTGCCAACACATACCGACTACAGAGAGATAACTTCAATCTCATATTGTTAGGATGCTTTTGGGGTACAATCAACTGGTTTTAATTTAGATTTGCAGTTCTCATTTGAAAGACTATTTTTTTGAATGAAGCAATGGATGTATTAATTTAAAGATTCTAGCTAGATCCTTATTACAGCTAAGACTTACAGTTGGGTGCTTTTTGGTATTGTGTATTTCTAAATGTTTTGCAAACAAAAAAAATTAATGAAGGATAGTGTTATAATAGATTGAATGTAAATATATATATATTTATTCCATATTTATATATGGAATAAATATATATGGAGACACAACCATTCATTTATAAAACCTTGTTTATGTTATATTTTCTCCTAAGGTAGAGATGTATGCTAGGAGATGTACAAATATTAGGCCACATTCTTCTAAAATCCAAGTCTTCTACCTGTGATTGAAAAGAAGAATAACAGAAAAATATCCTAAAGGGATCACTTTTTAAGCAATCAGGTACTTTGAGCCAATAATAATAGAACAAACTTAAAAATAAATATTGTAAGTATGTAGCTATTTGAATAGTTTGTAATGTTTACTTTAAGGTACTTGAGATTTATTTGCATTGTTGGGTGTATCAGTAGTTGAATTTTAGTTTTACTGGTATTCCATGGTATAGATGTAACACAGTTAGTCATCTACCAGATCAGGGACATTTGGGTTGGATTTTGGTATGGGTAATTACGAATAGATTAACTAAAACATTTACATACAAGTTTTTGGATATCTTTAACTTTTAAAATATTTCAAAACTGTTTTTCAAACAAATTGTTTGCATTTTTTCCACCTTAAATGAGTTTAAGTTATATATCATCACCAGCAATTGAAAATGTAAGCTTATTATTATTACTTTCTTAATTTTAGCCATTTCAATAGGTGTAAAGTGCTAACTTATTATGGTTTTGATTTACACTTTCTTCATGAAAAATGATGTTGAGCATCTTTTTATGTGCTTATTTGCCATTAATATATTTTCTTAAGTATCTCTCATCAATTTTTATTAAATTATTTATATTTTTTCTTTTTCTTTTTAAGTGAGAGGAGAGGAGATAGTGAGACAGACTTCTGCACATTCCCTAACCAGGATCTACCAGGAAACCCCTGTCTTGGACCTATGCTTGAATCAACCAAGCTATCCTCAGTGCCTAAAACCAGTGTTTGAAACAACAGAGCTACTGGCTGAAAGAGAAAAGAAAGAGAGAGAGAAGGGGAAGAGAAACAGATGGTTGCTTCTCTTCTGTTCCCTAAGCAGGGATCAATACCCAGGACATTCACATGGTGAGCTGATACTCTATCCACTGAATGAAACAGCCAGAGAAATTTTTCTATTTTCAAGTGTTGAGACTCCCTTATATATTTTGAATACAAGTTATTTATCAGGCATGTATTTTCAAATATATTCTTAAAAGTATTCTTTTAAGATCAGATGAGTTAAATTTTTATAAAGTGGAATTTATAAAGTTTTGATGATAGTTTGTATTATTACTAAGAACATTTAAGTACATTTTTAAAGATTTTTCTCCTATGAACAATAACTAAAAAATTTCCAGAAAACAAAATCTGATAATCATGTTGTTTCAGAGGTAAATTCTACCAAATATTTATTCAAGAATTAGTACCTATTCTCAAACTTTTCTAAATAATTGAAGACGAAGGAGTATTTTCAAACTCAATCTACAAAGCCAACATTACTCTGACACCAAAACCTAAAAAGAACATTACAAGAAAAGAGAATTACTGACCAATATTCCTGATGAACATAAATATGACAGTGTTAAAAAAAATACTAGCAAACCCAATTTAACAGTAAATTAAAATAATTGTACACCATGATTAAACAGATATTAGAGCTGAAAAGCAAGGGTGGTTCCACATTTACAAAACATTAGTGTGATTAATCACATCAACAAAACCAAGAATAGATGAGTTGGGATTTGAACACAAAATCAAGAAAGAGAAAAAACTCATAAAGACAATAGTGTAGAGGTAGTAAACTATTTGATATCAGTCTGAATAACATTTCTTGGAGTATTTATTTATGTATAGATGATATACAATATTATATTAGATATATTAGTGTCATGTGTACAGTAGAATGATTTGACATTTTTCTATCTTACAATGTAATTACTGCACTAATTATAGTCCTCAAGAAAGAAAAAAACAAAAGCATAAATAAACAAATGAAACTTCATCAAACCAAAAGTTTCCACAGAACAAAGAAAGCCATCAATAAAATGAAAAGATAATATACTGAATGGGGTAATATATTTACAAATGTTAAATGTGATAAGCAGTTGATATCTGAAATATATAAGGAATCCACACAACTCAATAACAAAATAAATAAACAATCTGACCAAAATATGAGTAGAAGGCATGAAGAGATATTTCTCCAATGAAAACATTCAGCTAACCAACAGATATATGAAAAGATGCTTAACATCACTAATCATGAAAAAAAAATGCAGCTCAAAACCAGAATAAGATACAACTTTATACAGTCAGAATAGCTATAATCAAAGGCTGACAAATATTTGTTGGCAAGGATTTAAAGAATAGAGAACTGTTGTGCACTGTTGGATGAACTGAAAATTGGTGCAGGTACTATGGGGAACAATATGGAGATTACTTAAAAATTTAAAAATAGATCTACCAACCATACAGCCTAACAATTCCACTTTTCGGTGTTTATTCAAAGAAAGAAAGCAAAAACACTAATTCAAAATATGTGCAAAAAAATATGTGCATCATTACCTTCATTGCAGTGTTATTTACAATAGCCAAGATATAAAGTCAAATTAGGTGTTAATCAATAAATGAATGAATAAGAAAATTCCAGTATACAGATATAATGGAATACTAAATAATAATAAAAAAGTATAAAATCTGGTCATTTAAAACAAAATAAATAAACCTAGAGGGTATTTTGCTGTGTAAAATTAGTCAGACAAATACCATATGGTTTAATTTGCTTATGAAATCTACAAAAACAAACAAAATGATGAAAATTTTACAATAACATGAAACATAATGAAGTAGAATGTCTTCTTGGGCATCATCTTTGGGAAAATATAATAATTTATATAATCCAGTAAATACACTAAAAGATATGATCGCATCAGAATTTGTCTACAATTTCAAAATAGAACATATTAAAACACTTACTTTAATCATAAAATTTGAGCAAAACTTATTTAAATTCTATTCAGACAAATATTTGCATTTGTAGCTCTTATATTTATGTACTTGTTGAGGACAATCTCGTTTGATGCTCCATCAGGAGTCTGCCATCGTTTAGAGCTGTCAAGAAATAGATGCCATTCTGTTGGACTGTATGTAGTAACACCTAGCTGGCTGAGAAGACTATTGATATCATGACATTAAACAAAGTGTTTGTCTTCGGAAATAAAGTCCGCAAAAATTTGTTCACGCTTCCTGAAATGGGATGCTTTAGCAGACCTGTGAAGTACATTCTTTTCTTGAAGCCTGGAGGCTAATAACTCAGCTGTTTTCTTTGATAGGCCCAAATCTCTTACTAAGTCATTGAATTCAGGTTTGCTGCTTGGCATCAGAAGAAGACTCTTCAGATTCTACAACCATTTCCTCATGCATCTTATCAAAATACACTTGATCACCATGTTCACTTTCTTCATTCTTAGAGGAAATAAAACCATTAAAAACTGGAACCAGGACTGTCTCAGAGTGTGGAATAGGTCGTATTGCTGAAGGAATATTAGGATATGTGATTATATGTTGTTTTTTCTTACTGATGCCCTTTGTATGGATCAGACAGAAATAACAGTCACTGCTGTGGTCCTTAGGTTCACGCCAAACCATGGGAACACCAAAAGGTATTCCTTTGCGTTTTCCTTTTGTCCAGTCATGAAGCATTTCCTCACAATTATGACACACAATGTGAGGAGCCCAATTCTTGTCTTGATCGCCAAGGGGAATTTGAAAATAGGCAATATATGCCCGTGTCACAAATGATGAAATATTGCGCCTTTGACTTTGAAGTGTGTAACAGCCACATATATAACAGAAGGTATCAGGACTATTCTTACATTTATGCCTACTCGAAGAAGCCATGATTCAATCTTAAAACAAAATAAGAGGGTGTTTTATCAGATAATAATCTTTTACATTTAAAAACAACTACAATCATGTAAAAGTGATGTTTGTAAAACATTAATTGCCTTGTGGTTATGTTCAATCCAAGAGTTATTGACCTTTAACTCCAATTGAAAAACCAATGCATGCCATTAACTATAACAAAAAGAAATTAAAATTGCATACAAACTAGAGCACCAAAAAACTGATTTCAGATTTGGAATCAGCGATGCAGAAATATATAGAAAAAGTTCTAAAACTTCATTCAGCAGAAAATGAAAAAAAAATGTTCCCCAGTGATTTTTCTTTTAATTTTCTATTCCATGATTACATGGGATGTTGAATAGTTTTTTTCTATGTTTGTTTATCATATATATGACAATAATTTATATAATTTATATTATATATATATATATTCTTTTTGATGAAGTTTCTGCAAAGATCTTTGGACTACTTTTAAATTAGGTTATTTTTTTATAGTTGAATTTTAATGATACTTTGTACATTTTGGATAGCGGTTCTTTATCATATCAATATTTTTGAATATTTTGTCTCAGTCTGTGGTTTGTCGTCTATTTCTTTTGATAGTGTCTTTCATAGGAAAGTTTTGTATTTTAATGAATTTCAGCTTATCAGTTTTTTTTTTCATGGATCATGCCTTTAGTATTGTATTTTGAGTTAAATTTTCATATAAAGTGTAATGTATAGGTCTAGGTTCATTTTCTTGCACATAGAAATCTAATAGTCATAGCACCATTTGTTAGAAAATTATATTTTCTATTGAGTTGTCCTCCCAACTTTATTGAAAATATTTTTTATTACATTTGTATGAGACAACTTGTGGATTATTTATTCTGTTCCATTGTTTTATTTTTCGTGAATAGACAGTGACAAAATTATTTTGGATTTAAATTAATTCACAAGTATTATGTACCTTTCAAATGTTTTTTTCTCTTATCAAATCTGTATTGGCTACCCTAAGTTATCATAAATTTTTAAAAGTACTTGACAAGTTTCAAAACATCATGCTACACTGACTGTAATTGTATTGAATCTATATATCATTTAATTAAGGGCAATTGACATCTTACCAATACAAAGTCTTTTAATCCACAAAAATAATATGTTGCTATATATTTCTCCATTTGTATAAAATTAAAAAAATTATTTTATCAAAGCTATGTAGTTTTAAGCATATAAGATCTGTATATGGTTTGTTATTTAAGCATTTTAGATAATTTTAAGAGGCTATAGATGGGATTATATTTTATATTTTTCTGTTCAATTGTTAGTTGCTAGTATATACAACTTATTTTTATATGTTTATTTTGTGTTTTGATACCTTGCTGAACTCACTTATTGGTTCTAGAAGTTTCCTTTTTTTTTTGTAGATTCCTTGGCATGCCAAAATGTCAGTAACAAGTTTTTGTGTTTATTTACATTGAAACATACTATTTGAAATTCTTGAGTCAGTTGAAATATAAATACCACTTAACATCCTTTATTGTAGTGTTATATATATTTACATGTTATAAATGAAAATCTTATTATGGATGAAATTCATTGTCTTCTTTTATTCAAAAACATAATGACTGATAACTTTTAATGTTTCAAATTCTTTGCAAATATGACTGTAATTTGATCCATAATATTTCATCCATTCTGTAAAACATTATGCATGTGTTTTTATCTATATTGAACACTTACTGTTTGGCAATTTCAATTATGTATGTATCTGTACATTTTGGTACACTTTAGCATTTAATCTTTTCAAAAATTTTCAGAGAATAGATTCTTAAAAGTGAAATTACTATGCTAGGAATTAAATTTTAAAAAAGTATTAAATCCCTTGTTTTCTTTCTGAAAGGGTGTGGCTAAATTAAAATGGAAATAAACTATTTTAATTGTAAACCTTGAATAGCATTGTTTACTGGTGAAAATCAGAGTTTGATTGATCCAAATGAACACAGCAAGATATATCTAAACTTCTTCTTAATTAATTTCCTCATTTTAGTATTAAGTAAATTTAAAATTGTTAAAAGTATATGACTATATTTTACCACCTTTATATACTTTATAGCATCTTATGTTGAGAAGTTTATAAAATAACTTGAAGGAGAAGAAATTGAAAATGTGTAAGAAAAGAGATTCACAAGCATGCATTATATTATCGTATTCTTTCCATTAGTTTAATCCTTAAAAAATTATGTTGCTTAGATGTTAATAGTCAGATTCGTTTTGTTATACTGGATTAAGTTTATATGTCTAGTTTACATAATTACACTTTCACTTATGTAGGTCTTTGAGATGTTATCTATTTGACAATAATCATAAATAATATGAGAATAAAGGAAATGGTCCATAAGGTAACTACTTGTGGTTTAATTCTTCTCATTAATCTACCGTACTATTTGTGGTTTATGCCTGCTCTATCCAGTGATGTTTAATAGCCCTGTTACTGTAACCATCAGCCATACACAGGCCTGTTGATCAATGATAGTTATTACTTAATGAATATGTAATGAAGTGTAGACCCAAAGAATAGTCAACTAATCACCCATTAACTTTTGGTTATAAGTTGTTAAAAATCCCTTCAGTTTGATTTTACCAATATCTTCAGCAGTAATCAACTTCATCCTTAGGAATCTCAAATAAAATTTTGAGTCTTACCTGCGTTCGTGCTCTCAAGTACACAAGTAAGAGGATTATATCAAAAATCTGTTTTAGAGAGTAGCAGCACACAGGTTTTACTATCTAGAATTAACTTCGTATAGTCTCCAAAGTTTACTAGATGAATTATCTTGGAATAGGGTATCAACTTCTCTAAAGTTCATTTTCTTTATTTGAAGTAGTTGAAAAAAATCTTAATTTATGGGTTTATGGTGAAAAGAGTTAAATAACCTAACATAAAGTGCCTGGGAAATGGTAGCTGCTGTTAGACTTACTAGTTAGCACTTGTACTTCTGTTTCATTTCAACCTCCTAAAATGATTTTTAATTTTTATATCATATTCTCTATAATATTGTTGTCTGTGTACTTAAAAATACAAAATTCAGCATATTAAGCTTTCTATTTTCTGGGTTTTTTAAATTTTTTAATGAGAGAAAGAGGGACAGACGGACAGGAAAAGAGAGAGGTAAGAAACATCAACTTTTTGTTTCTGCACTTTAGTGTTAATTGATTGCTTCTCATATGTGCTTTCACTGGGAGGCTCCAGCCAAGCCAGTGACCCCTTGCTCAAGCCAGAGACTTTGGGCTCAAGCCTGAGACTTTAGACTTCAAACCAGTGACTTTTAGGCTCAAGAAAGAGACCATGGAGTCATGTCTATGATCCCATGATCAAGCCAGTGACCCTGCGCTGAAGCTGGTGAGCCCATGCTCAAGCTGACAACTTCAAGGTTTCGAACACGGGTCTTCTGCATTCCAGGCTGATGTTCTATCTACCTCACCACCACCTGTTCAGGTTTAAACTTTCTAATTTTTAAACAGCTAATACTATAGCTCTAAAGCCACACTAAAATTAATTGATGATATTAAATGCATAAGCTTAAAAGAAGAAGTGTTTTTGGTATGCTTGATCTTTTTGCTGTTGTATACTTATATTTCACTGCTACCTGAAGTGGAATTTTAGACTCAGTAAACCTTGAGTGAGATAGCTCTAGGTGGAGAAAACCATAGGATAGTTTACATTTAGGATTGACTATCTTCCTTCACACTAAAATAAAATAAAATAAAATGCTGAACATTCTGGCATATTTCAACCTCGTACATTGGGCAACTAAATATTTTGACATTAAAATGGATTTTGAATTCTACAAAGTAGGAATATCTTACTGTTTGTTATGCAAGTAGACAGTAAAAGGAAGAGATCGCAAAGTCTATTTTTGCCACTTGTAGCTTTTTTGACAGGAAGACAACAATAGGACAAGGGATATATAGTTAGTCTCCTTGTTTACAAATTGACTTCTTTTGGGAGATAATGTTCTTTAAAGTAGTAGTTAAAATGTTTTCTAGTTATAACAATATTAAAGATGCAGTTCTAGGAAACAAGACTTTTTGAATTTTAAAATCAATATCAAATAGCATTATTTAGGCCCTGGCCAGTTGGCTCAGCGGTAGAGCGTCGGCCTGGCGTGCAGGGGTTCGATTCCCTGCCAGGGCACATAGGAGAGGCGCCCATTTGCTTCTCCACCCCTTCCCCTCTCCTTCCTCTCTGTCTCTCTTCCCCTCCCGCAGCCAAGGCTCCACTGGAGCAAAGATGGCCTGGGCGCTGGCGATGGCTCCTTGTCCTCTGCCCCAGGCGCTAGAGTGGCTCTGGTCGCAGGAGAGCGACGCCCCGGAGGGGCAGAGCATCGCCCCCTGGTGGGCAGAGCATCGCCCCTGGTGGGCGTACCGGGTGGATCCCGGTCGGGCGCATGCAGGAGTCTGACTGTCTCTCCCCGTTTACAGCTTCAGAAAAATGCAAAAAAAAAAAAAAAATAGCATTATTTAAAGTATACCCTTAATGGTCATTGCTTGGACAGGAAAGCATAAAAATTTCAAATGCAAGATGCATGGTTCTTGCAAAAGTTTATTGACTTCTGAGTAAAAGTTTATATAAATCTTTAAAACATTCATGTGCTGCAAATTATTGTAAGATGATATGAACAAATAGCAAAATACACTTTCAATGAAAATTGATATTATCAATTTGCTTTGTTTTCAGAAGATTCATTTTTACTAATTTTAAATTTTTTTAACTGTATGCAATCTAGATTCTACCACTTACTATCTGTATAACTTTGACTAAATTACTTAACCTTTATAAACCTCAGTTACTTTTATAATCTGTGAAATGGGAAATATAATAATTTCTCTCAAAACTTACTATAAGAATTAAATTATAAAATAAACAAAGATGGTTTGTAAGTTCCTGGGTTCCAAGGACATATTAAGGGTCATTTTTAGACAAGGACTTTACAAATTAAATGTTGCTGAGATTTATGACTTGAAATATAATTTTTCCTCTTTTGGTTAAAGGAATCCTGCATCCTGTTACATTTATTGTTTTAACTAAACACTAATATATTCTCTTCCAACCAATCCCATTTCATAAGAACTTCTTATCAGTGGCTTGCCCACAATTCTAAGCCATGAGCTGACATAAAGAAACATTTCTCATCTGTCTTTCGAACTGAAATTCTGAAACCTAATTATTATTATGTAAGAAGAAAGACATAGTTAATAAATCTTTGTTTGGTTTGCACATTTCTCTCATTTATATATTTTCTAGAATATATAATATATATAATTCCAATTTATCTTTAATGGATTTTTTTCAAGTCTTTTCTTTAATGTGCCTTATCGTCTACTTTAATTTTTAATCTTTAATGTATCTTAATTGATACTAGTGCTTGCCTCCTTCTTGAGACCTCAATCTCATATTTAATTCTTTGTACCTGGTACCTGACTGAGCATGTTGACTCTGTAGAATTCATATTGCTTTGAAAAATAAAAATTCAAGAAGAGGTGTTCTTTTGTGCAGATATTCTCTGTACAAAGTATTTTCTACAATTATAAACTTTAAGATTTTTTATTTTTATTGGAATGATAAAAATATTATTGAGCAAAAATATGGCCTAAAATCAAAGTTAATATGTTTTATTGACTCAAATGCACATGTTTACCAATAAAGTATCTCTATCAGGGTTTGTTTGAATATTGTTCATAAATATGTGTTTAATATCTATATATACATATAAATATACATATACATGCACACACAAGGAAAATTAGAAACTTTTGAATTAGAACAAAAATATAAAGTATTATTTTCAACTGTTTAATGTTTAAAACTAACATTTTAAAAGACAATTATATCAGTGTAACAAATGATTTGTTTCACATATATGATGGTTTAAGAAAATAAATATAAGGAAACAAAAAAGAAGTAATTAAAAAACGTCAGCACAATTGTTATTTTATTGAAGTTCAAATATAGCCAACACATAATAAATATGAAACGCTTGAACTCAGAGTCTGTAGCTAGAAGAAAGTGTTTAGCATTAGAAACATGGATGTGTATAGCAGACTTTTCTAAACTAGTTTTTACTCTAATTATAATATAAAAGCTATATTTTTCTTATAAAAGAAGTTAAATATTGGCCCTGGCCGGTTGGCTCAGCGGTGGAGCGTCGGCCTGGCATGCGGAGGACCCAGGTTCGATTCCCGGCCAAGGCACAAAGGAGAGGCGCCCATTTGCTTCTCCACCCCTCCGCCGCGCTTTCCTCTTTCTCTCTTCCCCTCCCGCAGCCAAGGCTCCATTGGAGCGAGGATGGCCCAGGCGCTGGGGATGGCTCTGTGGCCTCTGCCTTGGGCGCTGGAGTGGCTCTGGTCGCAACATGGCGACGCCCAAGATGGGCAGAGCATCGCCCCCTGGTGCGGCAGAGCATCGCCCCCATGGTGGGTGTGCCGGGTGGATCCCGGTCGGGCGCATGCGGGAGTCTGACTGTCTCTCCCTGTTTCCAGCTTCAGAGAAATGCAAAAAAAGAAAAAAAAGAAAAAAAAAAGAAGTTAAATATGTAAGAAGCTTCTAATTATATAGTTTTTTATTATAAGGAAGTAGTTGAAGAATTAAAAAATAGAAGTGTGCATTACATAAAGAAAGAACTTTTTCTTGGGTAATAGGGAACAAGAATTTAGCCCAGTATTTGGTAGTAAAACAGCATTCTATATATGGTTGCAAAGAGTTGTTTGAACTTTGAGAAATCGCTAATGAATACAGTACTTTTTACAATTGTGCGTAAGGACCGAGCAGAATGATGCGGCATAAGTATAAATTGAAAATCTTAACTAAGGAATCAACAGCATCCAGATGATTAAAGTGGAATTTATACCAGATGAAATTACTTTTTTAACTAGATCAGAGTATACATGTCATCAATTTACAGTGAGGCAGAATTAACAATTTAAAAATAGAACATTAGTATTTATTAATAATTTATTCTATATTGCTATATGTAGATAATTGTAAACTATTGTTTTTCATTTCTGATTTTTCTCTCCTCTCTTACTACATATATGGATGTATTTCTATATTTATAAACAGAGAACAACTACTCAGAAATACATGGCAGTCTAGTGCAGCAATTAAACAAGAAATTTTTGACAAAAGGTTTCCTGGGGTGTTAATCTTGTCTTTGTCACTTGACACTGAGTAACCATGGCCCTATATTAATTTTTCCCTGATTTTTAAATTTTTATCAGTGAAAGAGGGATGATAATAACTACCTCATAAGACTGTTCTGAAAATTAAGAAGAAAAATTATAGCAAACCTTGAAATCAATTCCTTACTCATAGTAAGCACTTAAAGATGATGTCAGTTACTATTATAACATTTAATCCATCTCTTTTGTTGTAGATATAAAGTACTGAGTTAAAGAATCATTTCCTGTATTCAAGGAATATACTGAGAATAAAAGAGAAAGAAAGGGAAGCAGAAAGTGAGGAAAAGAAGGAGAAAAAGGAAAAAAAAACAGAAGAAAATAGAAGCATCCTAAAATTTTAAAGAATAATAATAATAAAATAAAACAAACAAACTTACTATAAGAATTAAATTATAAAATAAACAAAGATGGTTTGTAAGTTCCTGGGTTCCAAGGACATATTAAGGGTCATTTTTAGACAAGGACTTTACAAATTAAATGTTGCTGAGATTTATGACTTGAAATATAATTTTTCCTCTTTCGGTTAAAGGAATCCTGCATTCTGTTACATTTATTGTTTTAACTAAACACTAATATATTCTCTTCCAACCAATCCCATTTCATAAGAACTTCTTATCAGTGGCTTGCCCACAATTCTAAGCCATGAGCTGACATAAAGAAACATTTCTCATCTGTCTCTCGTAAGAGAGACAGAAGTAAGTTTCTACTTCTGGAAAAATAGAATAGACTTGAGTTAGCCTATTTCTTCTGTTAAGTACAACTAAAAATATTAGAATGAATGAATGAATTAATTAATTAATCAATAAACACACACACACACAGATTGAAAGGTGAGGAAAAGAGATGGCCTGAAGACATTGGGTCCCAAGGAATGGTATGATATTTAGCTTAGCATTTCCTTTTGCCTCATATTATCTCATGCATGCAGGCTAATACAGCAGCACCCTAGAAATGCTAATGGGAACAGACAAGCCCAAATAACAACCTGCTCTTTAACCAAAAAGTCAGGAAATAAAGCCTAGCAAGACAGAATTTCTTTATACAGTAACTGCTCTAGGCCAGCCAAACACCACAAACATATACATTCTGTGACCACACCACCACCCATACCAGCAAAGGCTGAGTGAAGAGCCAAGATATCCCCAAACCCTTACTTTGATAGTATCAGAGAAACTGAGAATTTTATTTCCTCTGGATGGTAATGAGTCTTCCTCTATCAAAAGTGTCCACTTGGGGAGATTATATTGGGAGCCAGGACTTTCACTCCCATCCAGCAATAATGAAGTGTTCTCTCACCCACTCACACACAACATACACACATGCTGGGTTGGTGCCATAGGAGGTGTAATGGAGAATTGGAACTTGTCATCACTGCCTAGGCATAACAAGACCAATCTTCACCTCCATGAGATTAGTGGAGGTCACAGGGTGAACAGCAGTTAGACACTAACTTTCTCAGCCAGCAGAGTCTGAACAGAGGCTTAGCAAGAGCCAGAGCAATGAGTTATCTACAATTGGGCGTTAATGGAGACCACATAGGGAACCTGGAATTCAAATACCACCTGGAATAATAAGGAAATATTTTCTTTTTTCTTGACTGGATTGGTGTTAGATGAAGCAGATAAAACAGAAAATTTAAATAAGATATAGACTTTCATAACACCCAAAATGTTAAAATTTTACTTGAAAATCACTTATGATAGAAGGAACCAGAAGATCTCAAAATGAATAAAAAAAATTCATGACAACATAAAGAAAGAAAAAATGTCACTATTATCTAAAAGAGATTTTAAAACAACTACAATGAAAATGTTTTAATGAGAAATTACAAAGATGCTTTAAACATATGAAAAGATATACATCTGCAGCAAAGAAAGTCTCAACAAAAATAAAATATATAACAAAAAATGGAAATTAAAAAATTAAAATATAATAACCAAAACAAACAAATAATTCAAAGAAATGGGTTTAACAGTAAAATGGAAAGGCAAAGGAAAAAACTGATTTTTGGTCTGACCAGTGGTGCAGTGGATAGAGTATTGGACTGTGACACGGAAGACCCAGGTTTGAAACCCCGAGGTTGCCTGACCAGGCGGTGGCGCAGTGGGTAGAGCATCAGATAATCTGGGATGTGGAAGGACCCAGGTTCGAGACCCTGAGGTCTCCAGCTTGAGCGCGGGCTCATCTGGTTTGAGCAAAGCTCACCAGCTTGGACCCAAGGTCACTGGCTCAAGCAGTAGGTTGCTCGGTCTGCTGAAGGCCCACGGTCAAGGCACATATGAGAAAGCAATCAATGAACAACTAAGGTGTTACAACGAAAAAACTAATAATTGATGCTTCTCATCTCTCTGTTCCTGCCTGTCTGTCCCTATCTATCCCTCTCTCTGACTCTCTCTCTGTCTCTGTAAAATAAATAAATAAACAAAAAAAATTAAAAAATAAAAGAAACCCCGAGGTCACCAGCCTGAGTGCGGGCTTATCTGGCTTGAGCATGGGCTCACCAGCTTGAGCACTGGGTGGCTGACTTGAGTGTGGGGTCATAGATGTGAACCTATGGTCGTTAGCTTGAGCCTAATTGTCGCTGGTTTGAAGTCCCCTGCTCTGCTGTAGCTTCCAGTCAAGGCACATATGAGAAGGCAATCAGTGAAAAACTAAGGTGTTATAACAAAGAATTGATGCTTCTCATCTCTCTCCCTTCCTGTCTGTCTGTCCCTCTCTCTGACTCTCTCTTTGTTTCTGTCAAAAAAAAAAAAAAAAAAAAAAAGGAAAGAAGAAAAGAACTGGTGTTCTTGAAGATAAAGCCAGAAGAATTACCCAATATGAAAAACAGAAAAAAAAAAGTGAGAGCCAAACAGACATACAGAAAGAGCTTCACAGACCTATGAAACCACAACAAAAGTCCTCCATTCATGTCACCATTCACGTCACTGGTGTCCCAAAA
Organism: Saccopteryx bilineata; assembly: GCF_036850765.1. Classification (NCBI taxonomy): domain Eukaryota; kingdom Metazoa; phylum Chordata; class Mammalia; order Chiroptera; family Emballonuridae; genus Saccopteryx; species Saccopteryx bilineata. Next base: position 47,731,969 of record NC_089502.1, read on the forward strand.
AGAGATGAGAAAATGGATGAGACTGAACAAGTATACAAAGAAATAATGACTGAAAAGTTCCCAGTTGTACAAGACATAAATATGTGGATTCAAGAAGCTGAGTGGACCTTAAACAGAATAAAGAAAAAAAAATCTACACTAAGACAATTTTAATAAAACGTCTGAAAAATAATAACAAACAGAAGTTGTTGAAAGCAGTAAGAATTAAAGGACAGCACACCTATCAGTGAAAGCAATTCTAAGGATTGCAGAAATCATGGGTGGCAAAAGAAATTGCCACAAATTTTTCAAGTGCTAAAGGAAAAAATCCTTTCAACTCAGAACACTAAACCCAGAGAAAATATCTTTCAGAAATTTAAAGAAAAATCAAGACAGTCTAAAAAAAAAAAAAAAAAAAAAAAAAAAAAACTTCAAGAATTTTTAGCTAATAGATGTACTCTAAAACAATAGCTAAAGAAGTTTTTGGGGTGTTTTTGACAGAGATAGCGAGAGAGAGTCAGAGAGAGAAACAGGTAGAGACAGACAGGAAAGGAGAGAGATGAGAAGCATAAATTCTTTGTTGTGGCACCTTAGTTGTTCATTGATTACTTTTCCATATGTGCCTTGACTAGGGGTGGGGCTACAGCAGAGCCAGTGATCCTTGGGCTTCCAACCAGTGACCTTTGGGCTCAAGCCAGCGACCATGGGGTAATGTCTATGATCCCATGCTCAGGCCAGCAACCCTGCACTCAAGTCAGTGAGCCTCTGCTCAAGCTGGATTAGCCCGTGCTCAAGCCAGCAACCTTGGGGTTTCAAACCCAGGTCCTCCACGTTCCAGTCTGATGTTCTATCCACTGCACTACCGCCTGGTCAGGCTAAAGAATGTTCTTTATACAAAAATAAAACTTAATAAATAAAAAGATTATTGGTATCAGGAAGAGACAAAGAACACAGTAAGCAAAACTATGGATGGATACAGTAAACTGGCTTTATTATCATGTTTTAAAAATTGTGTTTGATGTTGTTTAATATTTTTATTTATTGATTTTAGAGAGAGAGGAGGGGAGAGAGAGAGAAACATTGATTTGTTCCACTTATGCATGCATTGCTTGATTCTTGCATATGTCTTGATCAGAGATCAAATCTGCAACCACGGCATATTGTGGTGATGTTCTAACAAAATGAGCTAACCAGCCAGGGCTTGTGTTTGATTTTGAAAAAAAAATATATAATATTTGATATGGAGCTGAATGTGTATGGATAAAATATCAAAGACCATTATATTATAAATGGAAGAGAGTAAAGAGATTTAAGAACAGAGATGGTTTATATACTTTATTTGGACTGGTAAAAATGGCAATATATAATGTAGTACCTAAAACTACCACTAAGGTTGCACTCAAAGGTACACTCAAAAATATTATACGTGAATCAAACAAAGTGGAAATCAAACTACCCAAGTAACCCATAGGAAGGCAGAAACATGAATATAAAAGCTCAAAGACTAGCAGAGAAAATTCCAGTAAGTATGTTTGTTTGTTTATTTTGACAGAGAGAGAAAGAGAAAGGCACAGATAGGAAGACAGACAAGAAGGGAGAGAAATGAGAAGCATCAACTCTTAGTTGCAGCACCTTAGTTCATTGATTGCTTTTTCATATGTGCCTTGACCGGTGTGTGTGTGAGGGGGCTACAGCAGATTGAGTTACCCCTTGCTCATGCCAGCGACCTCTAGGTTTTGAACCTGGGTACTCCCGGTCCCAATCCAGCCCTCAATCCACTCGATCCACCACCTGATCAGGCTGTTTTTGTTTTTAAATTTAGAAATTAAATGTAATGGACAAGAACCTATAATTTTTAGGTAAACATCTTTATAACATTTGAACTGTTCATTGCCTTTTGAATCCATTAGGTTTTAAAGTTCAAGAATAACCCTCTTTTGATTTATGCTCTGTTCTTCAGGTCCACTAGAACAGTCCTCATCTCTTAACTTTGGGCATCAGTTCTGACTACTGTTCCCTGTGTCTGGCTTTCTATAGACCAAGGAGGTGGCCCAACTCTGAAACTTAAGAGGAGACAATCTTGTCCCCCAGGCCTCTGTTCCCTGGATCTATGATGACAGTGGTAGCCTTGTTGACCTCTGGACCTTCCTTAAGCTCATTTTTTCCTTTCCATGAAGGACTATGCATACTTGTAGTGAGATAGCTGTATTTGGCCTATTGTATAGAATTTCAGAAATCTAATAATCATTGCTTATTTCATCTCTCCTCTTTTCCCTCTATTCCAAGCTGTCAGTGTTTCTGCTGATAAAATATTCAATACTTAAACAAAATCTTGTTTGCCTCCCATGTAATTCATGGAGCTCCAAGCCACCAAACAAAGTCTCCTACAGATCTTTCCTGGATAACTACATCTCTAGTGGTTTCTGTTGAGATAGCTGATGGCTCCATGAATCACACACACAAATCTCTGTAGCAAAGGTAGCCACACACTTGATGTTCTTTCTAGAATACACTTTTTTTCCCATTTTTTGCAATGTCAATAGGCTGAGAATTTTTCACATCTTTAAGTTGTAATTTTTTTTCCATTTAACAATGGCATCTTCAATTTATCTCCTTTCTGATGCATTTTACAATAAGCAGCAAGGAAACACTTGACCACACCCTCAGCACTTAGCTCAGATATTTCCTCAGCTAAACATCCAAGTTCATCACTTATACATTCTACTTTACACACTATTTAGTCAAGGTGTTTTTATTATTTGTAACGAAGGAGTTCAAAACCTAGTATGTCTACTTGTCTTGTAGATATTCCAGGAAAAAAGAAAACAATACAATACCACCAGAAGGAACAGATAAAGCAGATATGGCCTTTATTACTTGCATATGGGGAGAATCAATGGTGGCTGATTAGGCTGTGGGTCCACAACTGGCCATGTGCACTCTAGCTTATAAAGCAGTTAGACAGTAGCAGTGCAAAGCCAAGGGCAGAAAGCACAAGTTCTGGGAATCAGAGAACCAAGGCCTTCTTCAAGGTCTTTTTGTTCCTTGGCGGAATGATGCACATTCAAGAGCGGAAGGGCCCGGGCCCTGGGACATCTTCCAGGAAGCATGGAAGGGTCATGTTGACCCTACATCATTATACCAAAAACAGCAAAATATGTTATAACAAGGACATTTTCTTTCCTCTAGTTACCAATAATTTGATGCTTATTTGTCTGTGGTCTCATCAGAAACATCTGCAATATTTATATTTGTATATATCAACATTCTGTTGCTCTGTGATGATGAATGCATTCACTGTAGCTCTCTCCTTTTCTTTCTGAGCCCTCACCAAAATTGCTTTTCACATCTTTTTTTCTACTAACAGCATTTTCAGAAAAAATCTAGGTGTTTTTTTTTTAATATACACATCAAAACTTTCCATCTTCTACCCATTATTCAGTTCCAAAACCACATTCACATTTTAAAGATATTGTTGCCATAGCACCCCTCTTTTCAGTACTAAAATAAGTATTCGTTTGTAAGGACTGGTAAAACAAAGTAACAACAAACTAGAAGCTCAAATAACGAAAGTTTATTTTTTCCCAGTTCTGGAAATAAGAACTCTGAGGTTAAAGAGTTAGCAGGGTTTCTTTTAAAAACTACCTCCTTGGCTTGTAGATGGCTGACTACTGCTTGTGTCTCCACATAGTCTCCTGTGTTTACTACATTTCTCTAAATTTTCTCTACATATAAGAATGCCAGTCATATTGGATTAAGGCTCATCCTAATGACTTTTTTTTTTAGCTTAATGGCCACTTTAAAGACCCTATGTTCAATAAAGTCATTTTTAGCCCATGGCATGTAAAATTATTAAATAATTAATAGCATAAGTCTGACCTGTGGTGGCGCAGTGGATAAAGCGTGACCTGGAAATGCTGAGGTCGCTGGTTCGAAACCCTGGGCTTGCCTGGTCAAGGCACATATGGGAGTTGATGCTTCCAGCTCCTCCCCCGTCTCTCTCTCCTCTCTCTCCCTCTCTCTCCTCTCTAAAAATGAATGAATGAATGAATGAATAAATAAATAAATAATAGCATAAGAAGAAAATAAAAAAAAATTTACCCTAACACCTATTTTTTCATTATACCTACAAGTGGTTTTGTCATCTATTCTGCTCCTTCAAAGGTAAATTATGTTCCACAATATGTTTATGTCGAAGATTCAACTCATACCACTTCAGAATGTGATTGAATTTGGGAGTAGTGTCTTTAAAGATTTAATTAAGGTTAAATGAGGTCATTAGGGTGATTTTCATCCAATATGGCTGTTGTCTGTATAGTAAAAAAAATACATTTGGACATAGACCTGAGCAGACAGAAGACCATGAGGACACTTAGAGAAAGCTACAAGACAATGAGAGAGCTCTCAGAAAAAACAAATTCCGATGATACCCGGATAATGTCTAGTCTCCAGTGTCATGAGGAAATAAATTTATTTTGTTGAAGCCATCCAGTCTTAAAGTTTATTATGATACTCTTAACATCTAATATACCTTTCCAAACACTTTTTAGTCTGCTTTTCTATTAATTGAAAGGTTTGTATTAGCAATCTAAAAATGTTTAAATCTGACTTCAGAAACTAGAAAAATCTATTTTTTTGAAAATAAACCTACAGTATTCCAAACTTTAACAAATAATAATTTCTTTCAAACTAGAATGAGGTAATATACCCAATGTTGGTAAATGCTTATTAAAAATAAATACGTTTAATAAAAATTTTGTTTTGTCTTTGTAAATGCTCCTTAGAAAATGTGTTAGTTATATAGTTTCAATAATTAAAGAAGTAGCACCATTTATAGTATATTGTAAATTTTTATTGGATTAAGAACACTTAACATGAGATTTCTCTTAGCAAAAATTTTTAAGTGTACAATACAATATTGTTAACAATAAGCACAATGTTGTAAAGTAAATCTCTACACCTTCATCTTGCATAATTGAAATTTTATGCTCATTGATTAAAAATTTTCCACTTCTCCCTAATGCTGAACCATCGTTAGTGATGACTGCATTTTCTGATTCTTTGAGTTTGACTATTTTAGATACCTCATATAAATGGAAACCATGCTAGCTAATTAGCTATATATCATCTATATATAAATCTATATCTGTATTATATATATATTTAATGTATATCTCTCTATCTATATCTATTTTTATCATGTATCTCTATCTCATCCTTAAGAGGTATGAGGTGACATCACACTGTGGTTTTGATATACATTTTCCTGATGATTAATGAGGTTGAACATATTCTCATACACCTGCTGGCCATCTGTATATCTTCTCTGGAGAAATGTTTAATCAAGTCTTTAGAACATTTTTTTTTCTTAAATGAGAGGAGGGGAGGCAGAGAGATAGAATACTGCATGCCCCTGGACCGGGATCCACATGGGAAACCCACTTGTGGGTGATACTCTGCCCATCTGAGGTGTTGCTCCATTGCTTAGTAACTGAACTCTTCTTGGTGCTTGAGGTGGAGGCCATGGAGCCATCCTCAGTTACTCACCCAACTTGCTCCAATCAAGCTATGGCTGCAGGAGGGGAAAAGAGAAAGAGAGAAAGAGAAGAGAGAAAGAGAGGGGAGTAGAAGCAGATGGGCACTTCTCCTGTGTGCCCTGACTAGTAATCAAACCCAGGACATCCAGACACTGTGCTGATGCTCTACTACCAGGGCACTCTAGAACATTTTTAAGTGAACTTTTTTTTGCATATTTTTTTCCTGCCCTTGCTGAGCATCTCTGTGATGACTGTTTCAAATTCTCTATCAGGTAAATTATATTTCTACTTTGTGAGGATATGTTTCTGGAGACTTATCTTGTTCTTTGTGTAGAATATAATTCTCTGTTTCTTCATTTTCATTGACTTTCTGTGTTGGTGTCTGCACATCAGACAAAAGAGCTACCTCTCCTAATCTTCACAGACCAACCATGTACTTGAGTAGATATTGACAAATCAGTCTGGCAAGAGATTCTGTAGTTGCATTAAAATTTGACATTAATCCAACTAGATTTTTTTTATTCTTAGCAATCTACAGGTCTCTAAACTATACAAGTGCTATCAGCACCTTGAGGCAAGTGAGGAAAGCCAATACTTCAGGCAGCTTACTTACAATTTGGATCATTAGATACATGGTGGACATACTTCTCTTCCTTTTTTAAAAGCTATAAACCGAGTTTCATCTTTATGTTGTATGTTGAGTTAGAAGAAGTAAGTAGTTATGGCAATGACAGCCTGAATTTCTGTCGCAGTTCTCATTGGCCCCAGGTGGGTAGATTATGTCATGTTTCACATTCCACCAGTGATCTAAAACAGGATAGACAGAAGCCAATCCCTTAGGTAGTGTCTGGAAAAATTGGGGCAATCAAAGTCCAGTACACATTTTTCCCTTTCCTAGGTGAGTTTTGTCCTGATTATGTGACATCATTCTGGGGGTAAGGATTATGGCAAAAGAACATATCAAACTTCCCTATCAGCCTTGACATAGCTGGTTGCACATTTTCCTGGAGTGCAGGAGCCCCTTCATTACTTTCTGGCTTTCTCAAAAAGAGAGTCAGAAAAAAAAAAGAGAGAGAGAGTCAGCCATGAATTATTGTTGAATCAGTATGTTCTTGGGGGTAAGAAAAAAAACAGGATTCTGTTCAACTATCCTGCTTATGTCATTCTTGTTTACAGCATTTTCCTTTCTTTTTTTTAGTGAAAGAGACAGACAGATAGGAACAGACATGCAGGAAGGGAGAGTGATGAGGTGCTTCAACTCATAATTGGGGCACCTTAGTTGATCATTGATTGCTTTCTCATATGTGCCTTGACCGAGCCAGTGACCCCTTGCTCAAGCTAGCAACCACGGGTTTCAAGCCAGTGACCTTTGGGCTCAAGCTAGTGACCATTGCGGTCATATTTACGATCTCACGTTCAAGTCAGTGACACCATGCTCAAGCTGGTGAACCAGTGCTCAAGCTGTATACGCCTATGCTCAAGACATGGACATTAGGGTTTTGAACCTGGGTCCTCAGCGTCCCAGGCTGATGCTCTATCCACTGTGCTGATGCTCTATCCACTGTGCCACTGCCTGGTCTGGCTCATTTATGGCATTTTAAAATCATTAGCTTATATAGGAGCTTCTTTATTGGAAATTGCCACACTGCTGTCCATGCCCATGAACTTATTTCTTATTTTTTGCTCAATTTTCCTCTGACAGTTGTCAGCCTGATCTATAAGTCTGTCTCTATATTCCTTGTTAGTTCATTTTTTAAATATATAATAGATTTCTAAAGATATAATAATCCCCATTACACAATTCACGTATTTACAATGTAAAATTTACTTTTTTAGTATATTGACAGAATTGTACAGGCAACATTTTTACCAAACCTAAAAGAAACCCTGTATCATCAAGATTACCCATTTTTTTCTTAACCATGCCCTCATTCTAGCCCTAGGTAAGCACTAATTTAGTTTCTGTTTCTGTAGACTTATTTATTTTGAACATTTGATATAAAGTAACTCGTACTATATATGGTTCTTTTTTACTAGTTTCTCTCTCTAAGCATAGCATTTCAAGGTTCATTCATGTTTTAGCATGTACTAGGAATTCATTATTTTTAATTGAATTTATTGGAGTAACACTGGTGAACAAAATTTTGCAAGTTTCAGGAACACAATTCTACAACACATCTCTGTACACCTCTGTATTGTGTGTTCACCAACCCACAAGTCAAGCCTTCATTCATCACTCTTTATCCCCCTTATTATCCCCTTTCCCTCCACCCCTGGAAGTCGCCACACTGCTGCCCATGCCCATGAACTTATTTCTCTTTTTTTTTGCTCAATTTTCCCTTACAGTTGTCAGCCTGATCTGTATCTATGAGTCTGTCTCTATATTCCTTGTTAGTTCATTTTGTTCATTAGACTTTATATATGAGTGAGTAGTATTCCATTCTGTATATGTACCACAGCTTTTTTTATCTATTCATCTACTGGTGGACACTTGGCTGCATCCAGACCTTGGCTATTGTAAATAATGCTGCATGAACATAGGAGTGTTTGTATTTTTTCGAATAAGTGTTTTAGGTTTCTTCAGAAAAATTCCCAAAAGTGGAATTCCTGAGTCATAAAGAAGTTTTATTTATAATTTTTTGAAATAAATCTATATTGCTTTCCACAGTGGCTGCACCGATCTGTATTCCCACCAATGGTGCACGAGGGTTCCTTTACCCAGCTCTCTCACAAATACTTGTCTGTTGCTTTATTGATGCTATCCATTTTGACAGGTGTGTGGTGTAATTTCATTATTGTTTTAATTTGCATTTCTCTGATGATTAGTGACATTAAGCATTTTTTCATGTGTCTATCAGGCACCTGTATGTCCTCTTTAGAGAAGTGATTATTTGAGTCTTTTGTCCATTTTTAATTGGGTATTTTGTCTCCTGATATTGAGTTATATAAGTTCTTTATAAATTTTGGATCTTCATCCTTTATAAGATGTATTGGTGAATATGTTCTCCTATTCCATGAGTTGTCTTTTCATTTTGCTAATGGTTTCATTCCATGTACATATTTTTTTATTTTGATGTATTACCATTTATTTTTTTTTCTTTTTTATCGCCTTGCCTGAGGTGATATATCAGAAGAAATATTGCTATGAGATATGCCTGAAATTTTACTGCCTATGCTTTCTTCTAAGATTTTTATGGTTTTGAGTCTTTTATCTATTTTGAGTTTATTCTTGTGTATGGTTTAAGGAGGTGTTCTGGTTTCATTTTTTAAAATATATCTGTCCAATTTTCCCAACACCATTTATTGAATGAAGAAACTGTCCTTACCTTATTGTATGTTCTTGCCTCTTTTGTCAAATATTAATTGACCATAGAAGTGTGGGTTTATTTCTGGGCTCTTTATTTGTCCCATTGATTTATATGTCTGTTTTTATTCCAGTACTATGCTTTTTTGATCACTATGGCCTTACATTATAACTTCATATTGGTAATGTGATTCCTCTAATTTTGTTCTTCTTTTCCAAGATCACCATTTCTAGTGAAGGACTATTGTGGTTGCATATACATTTTTAGAATATTTTTTACAGTTCTGTAAAAATATTCCATTGGTATCTTCATAGGAATCATATTAAATCTATAGATTGCTTTGGGTACTATGGACATTTTAATGATGTTAATTCTTATCCAAGAACATATATGTACTTACACTTATTTGTATCTTCTTCAGTTTCTTTCTTCAGTGTCTTATAATTTTCTGAGTACAGGTCTTTTACATCTTTGGTTAAATTTATTCCTAAGACATGACCAGGTGGTGGAGTAGTAGACAGAGGATTATAGTGGGATGCAGAAGACCTAGGTTCAAAATGCCAAGGTCACAGGCTTATTCAGCTTGAGTGCATGCTCACCAGTTTGAGCACAGGGTTGCTGGCTTGAGCATGGGATCATAGACATGACCCCATGGTCGCTGGCTTAAAGCCCAACATCATTGAATTGAGCCCAATGTTGCTACCTTGAGCAAGGGACCACTCACTCTGCTGTAGCTCCCCCTGTCAAGTCACATATAAGAAGGTAATCAATGAACAATTAAGGTGTTGCAATGAAAAATTGATGTTTCTCATCTCTCTCCTTTCTTATCTGTCTGTCCTTATCTGTCCCTCTCTCTGCCTCTGTCACACACAGACACTCAAAATTTATTCCTAGGTATTTTTTTTCCAAAGCAATTATAAATTATCTTATATTCTGCAATCTTGATAAAATTGTCAAATATTTTGGAGCATATTGTTGATCCTTTCCAATTTTCTACAAAGATGATCATGTCTTTTGCAAACAAGGAAGGTTTTATATCTTCCTTTCAAATCTTTATACATTATTTCCTTTTCTTGCTATATAGCATTAGCATAGAATTCCATGTCCAGTAGGATGTTAAGTATGAAGGGTATGAGAGAACATCTTCATTTTGTTTCTGATTTTAATGGAAAAGTTTCTAGTTTCTCATTACTTAGCATATTGTTAGCTATAGATTTATTGTTGATATTCTTTATCAAGTTGAGAAGTTTCATGCTGTTCTGTTTCATAATTAATGAAGGTTAGATTTTGTTTAATGGGTTTTTTTGCATCAAATGATGTAATCACAGTTTTCTTGTTTTTTTTCTTTTTTTTGAATTTTTTGTTTGTTTATTTGTATTTTTCTGAAGTTGGAAATAGGGAGGCAGTAAGACAGACTCCCGCATGCGCCCAACCAGATGCACCCAGTATGCCCACCAGGGGGTGATGTTCTGCCCATCTGGGGCATTGTTCTGTTGCAACCATGGCCATTCTAGCACCTGAGGCAGAGGCCATGGAGCCATCCTCAGCGCCCGGGTCATCTTTGCTCCAATGGAGCCTTGGCTGTGGGAGGGAAAGAGAGAGACAGAGAGGAAGGAGAGGGAGAGGGGTGGAGAAGCAGATGGGTACTTCTCCTGTGTGCCCTGGCCGGGAATCAAACCCAGGACTCCTGCACGCCAGGCCGACGCTCTACCACTGAGCTAACTGGCCAGGGCCTGTTTTGTTTTGTTTTGATGAAATGGATTACATTAACGGATTCTGAATGTTAAAACAGTCTTGCATACCCGGTATAAATATACTTTGCTAATAGTGCATAACTTTTCTATGCATTCTTAATTTGATTTGTTAATATTTGTTGAAGATTTTTGTATCTAAATTCATCAAAGATATTGATATTTACCTTTGTTTTCTTGTAATGTTTTTGTCTGGTTTTAATGTTATTGTAGTGGTAGCTTTACAGAATGGATTAGGAAGTAGTGCCTCTATTTCTAACCTCTGGAAAAAATTGTAGAAAATTGACATTATTTTTCCCTTAAGTGTTTGTAGAATTCACCAGTATACCCAATTAGACCTTGGAATGAATTTTATAAATGCATATTTCTCTCTATATCTGGCTCTCTGTTGACGTATGTCAACAAAGTTACCCATAATTCCTCAACTTCTGATTTGTAAAGTTGGTCATTTGTTAGAGTGTCTTCTTGGACTGTGCAGACAGCCTGTTTATATTCAAGTACTGGTTCGACCACTAACAAGCTATTTGTTCTTGGACAAGGTAATTAACTGTTTTGTACTTCTGTTTTTGTTTTCTTCACCTGAAAAGTAAAAATAAAATAATGAAAAATAAGTGTGTGTGAGAGAATGCATGTATGTGTGTGTGTGTGTGTGTAGACACACACACACACACACACATATGGAGAGAGAGAGAGAGAGAGAGAGAGAGAGAAGAGAAAGAGAGAGAGAGAGAGAGAGAGAGAGAGCTTAAATCCATGCCTGAATTTTGAAATGTCATTATAAACATGCCACAAATGTTAGCTACAATCCATGAAGTCAAGGACATCTTTGTTTAAATTGCTCAACTGGTTAGTCACATAAATGTAATTATGTAATAATTTATTTATTATGTTTGCTTCCAGAGATTTTTCTGGACTAAAATGTTATAGATAATTTTGTTTTTCTAAATTAAATAATTGCTGACATCAATCTAAAATTAAAGCAAAATAAAGATTCAAAAGTTAAAGGAAGTAAGGAACACTAGCAAGCAAGACAAGGGATTGAATTTAAAGTGCAGAATTTAGTCAGATAAGGGATGATTTTAATATTTCCAAAAACCATCGAGTCTTCATTATTATGTGTTGGTATGCAATGATGGAGGTAGAAAGCCTTTGGCAGAACTAAAAATGAATTCCTCTCATGCCAAACCTATACTAAGAAATAGTTTGCTGGGAAGCCACAAGTATGTTCTCAAAATAGCGATACTATCTGCCCTGTGGGGACAAAGTGGGCAAAGCATCAACCTGGAATGCTTAGGTTGCCAGTTCAAAACCCTGGGCTTGCCTGGTCAAGGCACATTCAGAAAGCAACTACAAATTGATGCTTCCTGCTCCTCCTCTCCCCCCACTTTTCCACTTTTTTCCTCTTTCTCCTCTCTTTAAACTGAATAAAATCTTTAAAAATTAAAAATATATATATAGAAAGATGCTTCAATAACAAAGGTATGGTATCAGATATGACACCCGCATCTTTTAATCTTCAAACTGTTATCTGAAAAAGTCTACATTTCACATAAAGGCAAATATGCCTAGAATTTGGAGTGAAATTGATGATAGAAAAAAATAGGAGAAATGCAACATTTAAATGAAAAATATTGGAAATCTTTTTTTTTTATTTACTCAAGGTGGTTCTATGCCTTATAAATTTGTTATGTAGTTGTTCTTTTACATTTGATATTTTGAAACTAAGTAAACTTATATTGAAATACCCTAAAATAAAACATAATCTAAGATGAAAGCATACTACTACAAAAAGAAAATTTTCTTGGCAAAATCTTTTAAGTTATTCAATACTATCAAATTTTTATCTTTTGGACACAAAAACTAAGAAAGTTTCAGTGGTTATTTAATTGAATTATAACACTTAGGTTATTTCTCATCAAATCATCAATAATATTTACATAGGCGTTTCTGGATAAATTTATAGACTGTTGGTTTTCTCTGCATGCCTAAAACACTAAAAATTCCATAGGCAATAAATATTCATAGTTTGCAAATAGCTTATGTCACTTTAATATATGTCTTTTGAATATCAATATATGTATTTTGAATGTCCTACATGGCTCAACTGATCTTTAAGTAGAAAGCAGATAGTGTTCTGTATTTCATCTATGCTAACTACCTAGAATATCTTTCTGTACACATATATACAGTGTGTCCGTAAAATCATGGTGCACTTTTGACCGGTCACAGGAAAGCAACAAAAGACGATAGAAATGTAAAATCTGCACCAACTAAAAGGAAAACCCTCCCAGTTTCTGTAGGATGATATAGTAGCATGTGCAGATGATGACGTAACACCGTGTATATAGCGGAATATCCCATGGCCATGCCAGTCAAGATGTGGACAGTACAGAGGAAAGTTCAGTGTGTTCTGTGGCTCGCTAAATTCGAATCTGTGACCAAAGTGCAATGTGAATATCTGCACATTTATAATGAAGCGCTATCACATAGAAATAACATTACTTGGTGGGATAATCAGTTGAAGGAAACCGGCAATTTGGTGGAGAAACCCTGTTCTGGTAGGCCATCAGTCAGTGACAAGTCTGTAGAGGCTATACGGGATAGCTACCTAAGGAGCCCTAAGAAATCGGTGTGCGAGCCCATATCGAACTGCACTGAATAGGTATGAAACTGGGGGAGTGTTCCTTTTATTTGGTGCAGATGTCATATTTCTATCATCTTTTGTTGTTTTCCTGTGACTGGTCAAAAGTGCACCATGACTTTACAGACATACTGTAGAATTATGTGAGCACTTTATACTTTAGGTAAGTTAAATTAAAGGTTAAAAAAAGAAAGATTGTTTAAATAGTTAAAACGTCTAAATTGCCTGAGTCTTTAAATGGTCTCATTAAGAATTGTGTGAGATTTCAACTTTCATATATTAAGAAACACAAATGGATGACCATCTTGCAAAACTTGTCCTTGTAGAAATAGAGAATATTTCCCTGATTAGGTGATGGGGCAGTGGATAGAGCATTGGGCTGGGACGCATAAGACTCGGGTTCAGCTTGAGCAAGGAGACATCGGTCTACTATAGCACCCCCCCCCCGTAAAAAGCACATATGAGAAAGCATTCAATGAACAACTAAAGTGCTGCAACAAAGAATTGATGCTTCTCATCTCTCTCCCTTCCAGTCTGTCTATCTTTATCTGTCCCTTTCTCTGCCTCTCTCTCTTTGTCTTTGTCATAGAAAAAGAAATAAATAGAGAGTATCTTTGTATGCACTTGCTGATATTCCTCCAATATACATAGCATTTCCTTAAAATATTAGTTTCGATGTTCTGTAAAATAATCTTTATTTTCCTCGTGAACGTTCAGTACAGAGTAAAAGATGTATTCTTTCAAGAAAAAATAATTTTGGAGATTATCAAATTAAACTGAAGTATAAACTCTTTTTAAAAACATACAATTTAAAGAAAATTTAAAGTTCTCATTAAAATGTAAATACATGTGAAGCTACAGTATTTAAATGTCTTAAAACTTGCTACCTTTTTATCTGCTTTAGCTCACACTATCACTTTAGTTTTTATGTATAAGCAAACTTTCCTAAGTTCTATTTAATGATTTGTAGAAATTTTTTTCCGTAGCAACATTTAGGCCCTTTGAATAGGAACAGAAAGCTTAACAAAAAAACCTTCACTTAGTCTATCATCTGCAAATTCCTCCAAAAATTTCGATTTTTTTTCTAATGGCTATTCTGTTCATTTGTCTCCATATTACTCTTATAAATAAATACATGGATAGTCATTTGTAAATAAAAATGACTTTACTGAAGCACATTATGTTAAATATTAAATTCTCACTTAATAGTGTTAAATTTTCAAGCAAATATTTATGTGTTTCTCTCTTGTTAAGTTAGAATGGATTACAGACTTTCATGAAACACCTGAAATAATAGAACTACATAAAAACACAGACAGTGAGCTCCTTGACATTAGTCTTGACAATGAATTTTTTGGATGTGATGCCAAAAACAAAGAAAACAAATACAAAAATCAATAAGGATAATTACATCAAACCAAGAAGCTTCTACACAGCAAAGAAAACCATCAACAAAATGAAAAGACAGCCTGAGGGGAAGAAAATATTTACAAATCATGTACCTGTTAAAGGGATAATATCCAAAATATATAAATAACTCATATAACTTCATAGAACCCTCACCACAAATACTGATACTATGATTTAAAAATGGGCAGAGAATCTGAGTAGATTTTTTCAAAGAAGAGTTACAGATGACAAACATGTACATGAAAAGATGTTCAATATCACTATTTTTCAGGGAAATGCAAATCTAAACATCAGTGAGATATCATTTTTCCTTGTTAGAAAGGCTATTATCAAAAATAACAGAGATGATAAATACTGGTGAGGATGTGGAGAAAACAGAAACCCTGGTGTCTGTTGGTGGGAAAGTAAATTGGTAAAGCCACTATGAAAGATAGTATGGAGTTTCTTCCAAAAACTAAAAATAGAACTACTAAATCACCCAACCATTGCACTTATGGGTATTTATCTGAAAAAATAAAAATAAAAAAGATACATACCATGTTTATTATAGTGTTATTTACAATAGCTAAGATATGGAAAAACCTCAGTGTCCATCAATGGATGAATGATTAAAAAAGGAAACATATCCTGACCAGGCGGTGGCGCAGAGGATAGAGCGTCGGACTGGGATGCAGAGGACCCAGGTTGGAGACCCCTGAGGTCGCCAGCTTGAGCACGGGCTCATCTGGTTTGAGCAAAAGCCCACCAGCTTGAACCCAAGGTCGCTGGCTCCAACAAGGGGCTACTCGGTCTACTGAAGGCCCGTGGTCAAGGCACATATGAGAAAACAATCAATGAACAACTAAGGTGTTGCAACACGCAATGAAAAACTAATAATTGATGCTTCTCACCTCTCTCCGTTCTTGTCTGTTTGTCCCTGTCTATCCCTCTCTCTGACTCACTCTCTGCCTCTGTAAAAAAAAAAAGGAAACATATATATTATAATTGACATATATATATTGATATATATATACACACACACATATATATTAGAATATTATTTAGCCATTAAGAGAACAAAATCTTGTCATTAGCAACAATATAGATGAATTTTGAAAGCACTATGTTATATGAAAGTAGGCAGATAGAGAAATAATTATATCATGATTTTACTTATATATGGAATCTGAACAAAAAAGAGTTCACAGGACAAAGAACAGATTTGCAGTTCCCAGTAGCGGGGGTGAGGGGTGAGCAAAATGGATGAAAAGAGTTAAAAAGTACTTAATCATTTTATAACTTCCAATTATAAATAAATAAGTCGTGGGGATGTGATGTACAGCATGACAATTATAGTTAATACTGTATTTCAAATTTGAAAGTTGATGGAGAATAGATCTTAACATTTTTCAGCACACACACACACACACACAAATTCAGTAACTATGCATAGTGGTGCATGGTAATCAGACTTTTTGTGGTGGACATTTCATAATGTATACAAATATCTAATCATTATGTTCTGCACCTGAAATTAATATAATATTGTATGTCAATTTGACCTCAATTAAAAAAATTTTATATTTTTTCAGGTACTTAGCATATATTTTCTTTTCATGTCCAATGCTTCCTTCTGGAAAACACATACATATAAAATATTCAAACTAGACTATCAAAACCTTTTTGTATTAAAACAAATATTTACTATGTATTTATTTAGGACCAGGCCTTTGATCAAATTTGGATATTCAAAAATGAACAAGACAGACAGAGTCTCTGTCCTAATAGAAATTCCATTCCAGTGGGAAACATAGACATTAGCCAAATAATTACACAAACATTTCTATAATGTTATCTGTACTAAGTACCTCAAATGAAAGGTAATATAAGCCATGAGAGTGCATAACTGCAGAATATAACCTATGTGGAGTAGAGTTTTTATTGATAGTTCATTACCACATGTTCCCATGACATTGTTTAATTACATTTTCTCTCTATTTATTACCTATGGTTCCAGGAAATCTGAAAGCATTGGTTAAAAAAATAGATTTAAAGGAATTAGCATAATAATTAATGAAAGTTATATAAGGAGGTTAGACTAAGGGTTTTCCCCCCAGCTTATGCCAATCCCTTTAAATAAAAAGTAAGTGACCGTGTTGTTTATTTCCCAATAATGAGGCTGTTATATGGGTGCTATTGAGTAGCTACTATCTATTGGTTACTATAATCTTTAATGGTTTTCTGAATATTTATCTACTATAATAAAATATATAAAATTCTTTAGTAAAATAATTTTTAAATTTCTGGTTAGTTGTGTTGTTGCTCTTCATAATAGAATGATAGAATAATTTACTGTAAAAAAACATTAAGGTTTAGATATTAAAGAAGGCTTTACAGAATAAGAAACACATTAGTCATATGGTGAGTTAGGACACTGAGCAGATTATCAAGAATGGTTGTGAAGACTGATTAAGTGAAAGGGGTAATGCCTAATAATTTTTCAAATGTATAGTTGAGAGATATAAACCATAATTGAAATTAATAATAACCTACATGAGTACTTAAAATTGTATTCATCTGTAGAACCAGGATGTTGAGACAGAAATAGAGAGTTGGCATAAAGACATTGAATTTTCATTAAGAATTATCAAATGGGAATGGTTAAGGATAAGGGTATGTCTCCATGCTGCATTCAGACATAAGAAACTAATGGATTTTAATTTTTATGGTTCTCTGTACTCATGTAGTGTGTGATAATTATGCACACTGAGAGGCAGATTAAGGTCTATTGAGGCCCTGGGTGCAGAAGAAAATATTGGGCCCCTTTGAAAAAAAAGAGAGAGACAAGGAAAATAAAAATACATGTTGTTTTTTTATTAAAATTTTTTTTATTTATTCATTTTAGAGAGGAGAGAGAGAGAGAGAGAGAGAGAGAGAGAGAGACAGGGGAGAGGAGCTGGAAGCATCAACTCCCACATGTGCCTTGACCAGGCAAGCCCAGGGTTTCGAACCGGCGACCTCAACATTTCCAGGTCGATGCTTTATCCACTGTGCCACCACAGGTCAGGCCTAAAAATACATGTTAACCATATTTTTAAATGAGTAAAAAATATTATGAACTACTAATGTTAAAATTGCACATATGAAACCAAACTTGGTGTCATTAGAAAAAAGTGTGAAGTTGGGGTTTTGTGGGGCCTTTCAGAAGTCAGGGACCAGGGCATCTGCCATTAAATCCACCTCTGCGCACACTCTGTTTGGATGGTGAAGAAAGAAAAAAAGGCCCTTGCTCATGACTTATTTTCACTTTAATAGTGAATAGATCAATGTTTGAGAAGGTTAAACAGGAGCTTTAGACCATAAATCTCTGGGGAAAGGAGTAGTGTTAAACAATGAGTATTGATGGGAAGAAGAAACAGGCTTCTTCTGATTGAAGATACTACTTTTAAGTGTGGCGCTATAGAAATTTTGAAAATAGATTATATGGTCATGGTCTGTGGTTTGGTGGATAAAGCGTCAGCTGGCTTATAGATGTCCTGGATTGATTCCTGGTCAGGGCACACAGGAGAAGTGACCAAATGGTTTTCTTCCCCTTCATATCTCCCTCTTCTCTTGCAGTCAGTGGTTTGACTGGTTTGAGTGTGGCCCTGGGCACTGAGTATAGCTCCATCAGAGCCTGACATCCTCAGGCACTAAAAATAGCTCAGTACTCAAGCATTGGCCACAGATGGGGTTGCTGGGTGGAGATCCATGGGGACATATGTGGGTATCTGCCTCACTATCTCCCCTCTTCTCACCTAAAAAAATTACATTATATGATTTATTAATGTTTCTTCTTTTTCTTTTTTATTATTTTATATTGAGTTTATTCCATGGTTGTCTAGTCTAAGTTATCACGTTAATGTGGGTGGTGCATTGCATAATATATCCATCCCAAAATATAAAACACCAATTTATAGCTTAAACTTTATGACAAAGGGGAATTTCTTCATAACTTATTAAGGAGTCCTGTATTGTTTCCCTGTCATTCAACTGGTTAACTTCAAAGAAGAGGAACATCATTCCTGCCTCATTCTATCACAGGATGTGCTAAAAGTTTTAAGTTTAGACAAGCAATCTTGCTAAATCCTTAAAATTGTATCTTACATTTACTTAAAAATAATTTTAATAAACAGTGGCCTTAAAACTTGAGTTTATTTTTTCACTCAGACTTGAGTTAAAATTCTGACTCTACTGCTTTTCCAGCTATTTGTCCTTTAGGAAGTGCTTATCTTCTCTGCTCCTTTTTTTTTTTTTTTCTGAAAGTGTAAATCAGGATGCGCAACTTTCTGAAGCATCTCTTGTAAGGAATAAATTGGAAAATACATGTAAAATGTCTTGTACAAAGTTTAGCAAGTCATAAGGTATCAGAAAAACACTGTCATTTAAGCGATTGCAAAATTTTGCCTACTCTTCTTCATTTTCAGGGAGAAAAAGGGAGTACTAATTTAAGAAAGGCAAGCAGGTAAGCAGGTGAATAGTTTTTGCCAAAGCTAGAGAGATCTAAATGTCTATTCTCATTTAGTGGCTCTAAAAACACCAGACTATCCCTTGTCCCCGAAGGTAGTAATTCAAAAAGAAGATCTCTCTCTCTCTCTCTCTCTCTCTCTCTCTCTCTCTCTATATATATATATATATATATATATATATATATATATATACCAAATGATTCACTGTTTATGCTTTTCTTAAAGTTATTCTTCTCTCTTTTGTTCAGGAGATAAGTGCACACTAAACATATCTCAGTAGAATGACTCAAACATTATCATCAGCCATTATCTCTCTCCTTCTGTATGTATGTATTAACAATCTCTTGAATTATTTGATGAAGATTATTTTCCTCAATCACAGATAGCTCCAATTTAGGGAGAATGTTAGGCTCTGGCTGGTGGCTCAGTGGATAGGACATCAGCCTGGCGTGGTAATGTTCCAGGTTCAATCCCTGGTCAGGACACACAAGAGAAGTGACCACCTGCTTCTTTTCCTCTTCCCTCTCCCCCCCTCTTTCTCTCTCACAGCCACTGGCTCAGTTGGTTCAAGCATCAGCCCCAGATGCGGAGTTGCCGCGTTGATCCTGGTCAGGGCACATGTGGGAGTCTGTCTCACCTCCTCTCACTTAAAATAAATGAGAATATTATAGCTCCAAAGTCAGAAGACCACAGTTTAAATTTCACCTTTGTTGCTTAATAGTTGGGTAGTGTTGAGAGATGATTGTTTTTCATTAACAATTCAGAAAATTTTAAACATGTATTGTCATTTTACCAGTTACAGATTTTTCAGTATCTCTTATTGTCCTCAAGATAAAAGTCACAGTCTCAGTGTGACACAGCATTCAAATCACTTGACGCTCTAATTGTCAACTTTTACTTCTTGCCATATCTCTGATATTGCCTCATGTAGAAATCATACTAAAATTATACAATACATAAAGTGTATCATTTTATCTTATTCCTTTTTTGCCAAAGTTTTCTTTTTCCTGGAATAGCCTCCACTCTTGCAATCATACTATAGCCAGATGATTCACACTACACTTTCTTCAAGATTGAATTCTCCAAAAAACTATGTCTGCCTCATCCCCAATAAGTTTGGTGTCCCATTTCAGTGCTCCTATAACTCCTTATCATACTTCTATTATTGCATTTATCACACTTCATTAAATAGTTTATTTGCATGCCTCTTCCACCAAAATATACAGTAAGCTTCTTCAGGGAAAGGATTCAGACTAATTCAACTTTGTATGCACAAAACCTAATAACATCTAGAATGAAGTAGGGCTTGGACAAATCTAATTCAAATGAACAAGTTTAAAATCAGGATAATTTCAATAACTCATAGGATAATTAAATTGAGCATATATATATCAATATTTTACAGAATGTCATAAAATTGGTGTTTTATGCATATGTTTTTAAAGTGTGAAATAAGTAGCATACTTAGCAAAGAGCCCCCAATGCAATCTTTGCAAAGTATTAATTCTAGGAAACATAAACATCTAATGCCCAATTTTTCTCAATGGATCTTTGTAGGCTGACATTTTTGAGAGACTTACATTTAATAATTAAAAAACCTCTTTTATCACTGTGTCCCTACAACAGTCATAAATAAACAAATATGATTCATACAGAGGTAAAACCCAAGAGAAATAACCAAGTGTTTATAACCTATAGAACTGAAAACAATCAAGGAAATCTTGGAAAAAAGTTTATCATAATCAAGATATTCTTTTCATAAAATTTGCCTGCAAAATGATTCTTTTACAAAATTAAAATAAATAAACTGCTGCTACATACAACAACATGTGGGAATTTTGCAAACATAATGATGAACAGGAAAAGACATGTACAAAAAGGCTCGTACTGGATGATTTCATTTATATCAGATCTTTAGCATTGGAAGTCAAGAGAATTGTTACTGAGACCCAGGGGGTATAAAGGAAGTAGATATTGGAAATGAAAACATAGGAGATTTTGAAATACTGGTTCTATTTTATAGTCTGAGAGTTGACTACATGGGTATGTTCATTTTGTGATGATTCATCATGCTGTCCACTTATTATTTGTATAGATTTCAACATGTATAACTTAATAAAAAATGATTAAAAATTACCTTCACTCAAAACTTTGCATTTTAACTGAAGTTAAAGCCCTATATGAAATATTTTTATTTGATAACCTCATTTTAGTATGAGAGTAATAACTCATAAAAATAGATACAGAAGAGACTAAAGAGAATTCAAAATAATAAAAATGTGATTATTGATTTAACATTCTTATTCACATAAAATAAAATCTGCTTTTGAAATATACTGCCTACAAAGTATTATGGTAGTGCCTCTGTCGTATTCATTTGTATGTTCCACAAATGTAATGTAGCAAATATCACATAGTAAGTGTTCAATTATTGTTTGTTGAACAAATAAATTTATGGCTGTATCAGCTTTTTCTCCTGGTCCACCTAATACATCATAGCCTTTGACCTGACATAGCAATTTTATTTGTCACCTGCCTTCAATCAATTAGCTGAACAAGAGCCCCCATTAGTCCTTTCAACATTCATAAACTTATTTAATAAGTACAGATAATAATGATACATTTTTGATACTGTGATATCAACAGAGGGTTTCCTGCTTTGTTTTCGTATACTTCTTCCTTCTTGAGATACTATTCCTGCGGGAGTAGCAGTTGGCATCCAGAATTGTTTGGTTTTCTGTGGCAAAAGTGACAACTCTCAAAAGAATTTTAATACAGAGATATAGAGTGATAAAGAGAGAGGTGAGAGGCCCTGGCCGGTTGGCTCAGCGGTAGAGCGTCGGCCTGGCGTGTGGGGGACCCGGATTCGATTCCCGGCCAGGGCACATAGGAGAAGCGCCCATTTGCTTCTCCTTCCCCCACCCCCTCCTTCCTCTCTGTCTCTCTCTTCCCCTCCTGCAGCCAAGGCTCCATTGGAGCAAAGATGGCCTGGGAACTGGGGATGGCTCCTTGGCCTCTGCCCCAGGCGCTAGAGTGGCTCTGGTCTCGGCAGAGCGATGCCCCGGAGGGGCAGAGCATCGCCCCCTGGTGGGCAGAGCGTCGCCCCCTGGTGGGCGTGCCGGGTGGATCCCGGTCGGGCGCATGCGGGAGTCTGTCTGACTGTCTCTCCCCGTTTCCAGCTTCAGAAAAATACAAAAAAAAAAAAAAAAAAAAAAGAGAGAGGTGAGAAAAAAAAGAGAACATTTGGGCACCTGTCAGAGAGAATGATGGTCAAATTACAAAAATACGTGTTGAGAGAATATTTTCCATTTTCATGTAACTATCTCCTCTCATCCCCTCCGCTTGGGAAAAGGTAGAGCCAGGAGCCCTTAAGTCACTGTTTTCTGATATTCAAATATGAGTTGGAGAAAAGAGAAAAGAATTAAATGGAATGAGAGATAAAAACTATGATTTAGACTGAATGTTACTTCTTTTTTTTTTTTTTTTTTTTTCTGAAGCTGGAAACAGGGAGAGACAGTCAGACAGACTCCCGCATGCGCCCGACCGGGATCCACCCGGCACGCCCACCAGGGGCGGTGCTCTGCCCCCCAGGGGGCGATGCTCTGCCCATCCTGGGCGTCGCCATATTGCGACCAGAGCCACTCTAGCGCCTGAGGCAGAGGCCACAGAGCCATGCCCAGCGCCCAGGCCATCTTTGCTCCAATGGAGCCTTGGCTGCGGGAGGGGAAGAGAGAGACAGAGAGGAAAGCTCGGCGGAGGGGTGGAGAAGCAAATGGGCGCTTCTCCTATGTGCCCTGGCCGGGAATCGAACCCGGGTCCTCCGCACTCTAGGCCGACGCTCTACCGCTGAGCCAACCGGCCAGGGCTGAATGTTACTTCTTAAAACACATCTATTAGGAGGTCTTAAAACCCAAAATCAGGAAAATTGAATGTTTCCTACTGAAAATGATGTACAAATATAAGACATAGGCAGTCTAGTAGATTTCAGATTGTATCAAAGAAAAGGTCTTGACTTTACACACCCATAAGTACCATCCATTTAATAAATTGATTACATTAGAAAAATTCTAAAGGTAGTGTGGAGAGTTTCACCCAAAAAATATTTGTTACAATATAAGCAAACTTATGGATTAGGGCTATAAAGAATAACATCCAGACAATTCTGAAGTGGATTTCAGTTTATGGGTTAGGCTTTGGGAGTTGTTAAGGCAGAGCATCTTTGAATTGTTTATCTCTTTTTTTCTTTAAACAGATTTATTTAGACAGAGTCACATACTCTAAACTCATATTTAAAGTACAAAATTCAGCAGATTTTAGTATATACACAGATATGTATAACTATCACTAGTCAGTTTTAGAAAATTTTCATTACCAAAAAAGAAATCAAGTATCCATTAATAGTCATTCTATTTATTTCTGAATGCATCACACTCCCAGTCATAAGCAACCATTAGTTTCCTTTGTGTCTCTACAGATTTGCCGATTCTGGACAATCAATATAAATACACACAATATGTTATCACTTTGCGACTGGCATCTTTCACTTAGCATAAAGTTTTAAGGTTCATTAGTGTAGTACATATGAATACTCCATTCATTTTTACTGAAAAATAATATCCCATTTAATGGACACACAATATTTTACTTTTCTATTCCTCTGCTAGTGACTGTTTGAGATGTTTCTTCCTCAGGGCTATCATTAATGGTTTTGCAGTTATCATTTGTGTGTAAATTTTTGTGTCAATGCAGGTTTTCATCCCTCTTGGCTATATATCTAGGGATAGAATTGCTGGTTCATATAACAACTCTTTGTTTAACAAACGGAGGAACTGCCAAACTGTTCTCCAAAGAAACTGCACCACTTTACATTTCCACCACCTAACTGTGTATAAAAGCTTTAATTTCCCATATACTCTCTAAAAGTTTTTATTATGTATTTTTATTATAGCCATTCTATCTGGTGATAAGTTGTACCTCATTGGACTTTTGATTGTTTTTTCCCTAACGACAAATGACACTCAGCATAATTTATGGACTTTTTCTCCATTGATATATCTTCCTTATATAAATGTCTATTAAGATTATTTGCCAATTATTAAAATTCAGTTATTTTTCCTAATATTATTGAGTTGTAAGTGCTCTTTATATATTTCAAATACAAGTCCCTTATGAGATATAAAGTTTGTAAATATTCTTTATTATTCTGAGCATTGTATTTTTAGTTTTTTTTCAATTTTAATTTTCTTATTTGGAAAATTAATTTTAACAGGGTGACATTGATCAAAAAGTTTACATATCAATAGATTTCAGGCAAACATCATTCCATCAATTGTATAGTAAATTATGTTGTATATCCATCACCTTAAGCTAAATCATTATCTGTCACCTCATATTTGTCCCTCTT
Organism: Saccopteryx bilineata; assembly: GCF_036850765.1. NCBI lineage: Eukaryota > Metazoa > Chordata > Mammalia > Chiroptera > Emballonuridae > Saccopteryx > Saccopteryx bilineata. The sequence goes on from NC_089502.1 coordinate 47,756,483, forward strand.
TACACCCGTTCTTTAACCCTCCTTCCCCTTCCTTACATCTACCTTCCCCTGGTAACCACTGCACTTTTATCCATTCATGAGTCACAGCTTTGTATCCAACTCTTTGTAATATCATACAGTTGTTAGTGTTTTCTAATTTACTGATTTCACTCAGTATAATGCTCTCAAGTTACATTCATGTTGTTGTAAATGATCCTATGTCGTCATTTCTTATGACCAAGTAGTATCCTGTTATGTATATCTACCAAGTCTTCTTTATTCTGACCCCAAAGGCAAGGGGAGTAATGGCAAAAATAAATAAATAAGCCTATAGCAAACTAAAATGCTTCTGTACATCAGAAGAAACTGACCACAAAACAAATAAACAGCCTGACCTGTGGTGGCGCAGTGGATAAAGCATCGACCTGGAAATGCTGAGGTTGCCGGTTCGAAACCCTGGGCTTGCCTGGTCAAGGCACATATGGGAGTTGATGCTTCCAGCTCCTCCCCCCTTCTCTCTCTCTGTCTCTCCTCTCTCTCTCTCTCTTTCTCTCTCTGTATTTCCCTCTCCTTTCTAAAATGAATAAATAAAAAATAAAAATTTAAAAAAAATTTAAAAAAATAAATAAATAAAAAACAAATAAACAACCAACAAAATGAAAGATGATATTTGCAAACAATAACTCTGATAAGGCATTAATATTCAATAATATACAAAGAACTCACAAAGCTCAGCAACAAACAAGCCAGAGATCTAATTAAAACATGGGGAGAGGACCGCCTGACCAGGCAGTTGTGCAGTTGATAGAGTGTTGGACCTGAATGCGGAAGACACAGGTTTGAGACCCCAAGGTCGCCAGCTTGAGCTCGGGCTCATCTGGTTTGAGCAAAGCTCACCAGCTTGGACCAAAGGTCGCTGGCTTGAGCAAGGGGTTACTTGGTCTTCTGTAGCTCCACGGTCAAGGTACATATGAGAAAGCAATCAATAAACAAGTAAGGTGTTGCAACAAAAAACTGATGATTGATGCTTCTCACCTCTCTCCGTTCCTGTCTGTCTGTCCCTATCTACCCCCCCCTCTCTGTCTCTGTAAAAAAAATATAGGGGTGGACCTGAATAGACACATCTCCCAAGAAGACATACAAATGGCCAACAGATATATTGAAAAAGGCTCATCTCCACTAACCGAGAAATGCAAATCAAAACTACAATGAGATACCACCTCACACCTGTTAGACTGGCTATTATAAACAAGATAGGTAAAAACAAGTGTTGGAGAAGCTATGGAGAAAAAGAAACCTTCATTCACTGCTGGTAGAAATGTAAATTAGTACTCTACAACCATTATACAACGAAGTATCGTGGTTCCTCAATAATATAAGAATAGAACTACCTTATATTTCACTGGGGAAAAATTTTTATTTCCTTTTCTGCTGCATGAGATTTTAGAACTCTTTCTATATATCTCTGCATTGCTGATTCCAATAGGGAGGGGTGGAGAAGCAGATGGGTGCTTCTCCTATGTGCCCTGACCGGGAATAAAACCCTGGACTTCCACACACCGGACCAGTGCTTTACCACTGAGCCAATTGACAAAGGCCTTTTATTTTATTAAAGATTTTATTTACTAATTTTTTTATTTACTTATTTTTTATTTATTCATTTTAGAGAGGAGAGACAGAGAGAGAGAGAGAGAGAAGAGGGGAGGAGCTGGAAGCATCAACTCCCATACGTGCCTTGACCAGGCAAGCCCAGGGTTTCGAACCGGCGACCTCAGCATTTCCAGGTCGATGAGAAAGGGGAGAGGGGAGGAGCTAGAAGCATCAACTCGTAGTAGTACTGTAGTTGTTTCTTGTATGTACGTTGACTGGGTAAGCCTGGGGATTTGAACTAGCAGTCTCAGCATTCCAGGTAATACTTGATCCACTGTGACACCACAGGTCAGGCTGTCTTTCTACTTTCAAAAATTATTATTATTTTTAAAATTATTTTTATTTATTTATTCATTTTAGAGATATGAGAGAGAGAGAGAGAGAGAGAAGAAGAGGAGGAGGAGCAGGAAGCATCAACTCCCATATGTGCCTTGACCAGACAAGCCCAGGGTTTTGAACCAGCGACCTCAGCATTCCAGGTCGATGCTTGATCCACTGCGCCACCACCAATCAGGCTCAAAAAATTATTTCTTTTAGTAGTTTGGTTACATGTTTTCAGGTGTGTCTCTTTTTTTTTTTAATGTTTTTTACTTTGTTTTAGTTGAACTTTTTGTATTTGTATATTCATGTATTTTCTCAATTTGGAAGCTTTAGCTTTCTTACCCTCTTTCTTCATATGGGACACTAAAAATGTATATGTACACATTAGCTTAATGGCATCCTCTAAGTCTCTCTGGACTGGTTTATTACTCTTTATTATTGTTTTTGCTTTTTGTTCCTTACACTCAATATTTCCAGATAACTAACATGCCTTCAAATTTGTTGGTTTGTTTTTCTACCTGTTTGAGTCTGTTCTTTTTTAGGCTATAAAGACATTAATATAATAAATAATAAACTTGAATTTGAGTAATACTGTACATAATTTAGTAGTTAATTTAAACTTTGGTCGCTGGTTTGAAACCCCGGGCTTCAGTGTCAAGGCACATATGGGAGTTGATGCCCCTGCTCCTCCCCCTTTCTCTCTCTCTCTCTCTCCTTCCTCTCTAAAAATAAATAAAATCTAAAAAATATAAAAAAGAGTCTGTTTTTGAACACTTATATTTATTTCTCAATATGTGTCTTTAATTTTTTAAAATTTTATTTATTTATTTATTTATTTTGCATTTTTCCGAAGCTGGAAATGGGGAGGTAGTCAGACAGACTCCCGCATGCGCCCTTCCGGCATCCACCTGGCATGCCCACCAGGGGGCGATACTCTGCCCATCTGGGGCGTTGCTCTGTTGCAACCAGAGCCATTTTAGTGCCTGAGGCAGAGGCCACAGAGCCATCCTCAGCGCCCGGGCCATCTTTGCTCCAATGGAGCTTCTGCTGGGGGAGGGGAAAAGAGAGACAGAGAGGAAGGAGAGGGGGAGGAGTGGAGAAGCAGATGGGCACTTTTCCTGTGTGCCTTGGCCGGGAATCAAACCTGGGACTCCTGCACGCCAGGCTTATGCTCTACCATTGAGCCAACCGGCCAGGGCTTCAATATGGTTGAACTTCTTTATGGTTTATTTTTTATAGCTTCTATCTTTGTTGCCATAATCATTTTGTTCATATATGATTTTCCTAATTGTGTTTAGCTACCCATCTTTGTTCTCTTTTAACTCATTAAGCATATTTCAGATGGTTGTTTTAGTCTTCAAATATTTTGGGATTCATCGGTTGTCTTTCTTTTATTGACTTCTAGTTGAGTTCCATTGTAGTTAGAGCATACTGCATATGGTGTCTATTCTTTTATAATTTAAGGTATATTTTATATACTGGAATGCTTGTGACGAACATTTTTTCTGCTCTTCTGGATAAAAGAGTTTATAAATGTGAATCAGATTTAGTTGACTGATGCTATTCAGTTGAAGTATGTTATTATTGATACTCTGTTTTTGAATCTGTCTGTAACAGAGAGAAGAGTATTGAAGTCTCAGTTGTAACAGTAAATTAATGAAGTTAAATATATGCCAGTTTTTGTCCCATGTATTATGACACTCTATTATTAGGCACATATGCAATAAGTACTGCTATCTTCTTTCTCTTCTTGTTCTTTTCTTCTTATTCTTGTTCTGGTTCTGGTTCTTGTTCTTCTTTTTGAGAATTAACTTCTTCATTTTTATAAAGTCTTTTTTTATTCCTGCTAATTTTTCTTCCTCTGCTCTACTTGGTATGAAATTAATATAACTATTTCATCTTTATTTTAATGATATTAACATGTTATATCACTCCCATTCTTTAACTTATGATTTATGCATGTTTACATTTAAAGGGCAGTTCTTATAAACAACATAAAGTTGGGTCTCCTCTGTTATAAATTCTATTAGTCTATGTCCTAAATTCATGTATTTAGACCATTAACATTTAAAATTATTGTCAACATAGTTAAAAGAGCATACAATATTCATTACTATTTTTTTATTCATTATCCTTGTTCTTTGTCTTCCATTCTTTATCTGCCTTTAGTAGTTTTAATTGAGTATTTTCTATGACTTCATGATATGTTCTCTCTTAATATTTCAATTCACCTTTCTATTTTTTTTCATGGTTTCTCTAGAATTTAACATATATATTACAACTAGTTCATGTCTACTTCTAAATATCAACCCCTTGAGCAGTGAGTATTTTTCATTCTTGTGAACCCTGGGAGTGAGTTTTTGTTTTTAAAAAATGAAATTAGTTCCAGTTCTAGTTTTATCTACTTAAAATTATGTTTGTTTGATAACCAATTTATGGAAAACAGAAGAATGCACATTTGCCTTTTTTTTAACACTGCTTTACGCATTTTTAAAATAAAAATTTTTATACAATCGTACTCTGAATGGTCAAGAGGCACAAGGATATACATGCACTAATCAAAGGGTTATTTGGTCCAGGGAGTGTAGTTACCTTATAAAAGGATTTCTTATCTTTCTGTATCATCTCTGTTAATCCTAACATTCATTTTATTTGTCCATATCCTATACTCATCAAATATATTGTTGTTACTTATTTTAAATCTTCTGAATTCATGAGATTAATTAAAAATAAGAAAAATAAAAGATTTAAAAATGTCTTCTCTAACATTCTTCATTTCTTCACAGTAATCCACATTTTAGATACATCATTTCCCTTCTTTATGAAGAATTTATTTAATATTGGCTTCAAGGCAGACTTGATAGCATCATAATTCTTTAGTTTTATTTGTCTGAAAAACTATTTCTCTTTAACTTTTGATTTTTGTTTTTCATTATTCTTTTTGTTTGCCATATTACATAATCCTTATTAATCTATTTTTAAATTTGCTTATTCATTTTTTTATAGAGACAGAGAGGGGATAGATAAGGATATATAGACAGGAAGGGATAGAGATGAGAAACATTAATTCTTTGTTGTGGCACCTTAGTTGCTCATTGATTGCTTTCTCATATGTACCTTGACCGGGGTTGTGACAGCAGACTGAGTGAACCCTTGCTCAAGCCAGAAACCTTGGGCTCAAGCTGGTGAGCCTTGCTGAAACCAGATGAGCCTGTGCTCAAGCCAGCAACTTCAGGGTTTCCAACCAGGGTCCACCTCGTTCCAGTCTGACTATGCACTGAGCTACCACCTGGGCAGGCAAATTTGCTTATTCTTTATTTCAACAATGTAAATCAGTTTATCTCTTCTAATAATTTTTTGAGGTTATAGTACTTGTTAACTTCAGAATTTTCATTTGGTTCTTTATTATAGTTTCTCTCTTTCAACAGATTTTGTCAGTATAAGACCTTATCTGTAAACTACATTTTTTTGCCCTGGCTGGTTGGCTCAGTGGTAGAGCGTCAGCTTGGCATGCAGGAGTACCGGGTTTGATTCCCGACCAGGGCACACAGGAGAAGCACCCATCTGCTTCTCCACCCCTCCCCCTCTCCTTCCTCTCTATCTCTCTCTTCCCCTCCTGCAGCCAAGGCTCCATTGGAGCAAAGTTGGCCCAGGTGCTGAGGATGGCTCTGCGGCCTCTGCCTCAGGTGCTAGAATGGCTCTGGTTGCAACATAGGGACGTCCCAGATGGGCAGGGCATCGCCCCCTGGTGGGCTTGCTGGGTGGATCCCGGTCGGGCACATGCGGGAGTCTGTCTGACTGCCTCCCTGTTTCCAACTTCAGAAAAATACAACAAAACAAAACAAAGAAACAAAAAACCACTACATTTTCTTTTTTAACATATTTTCTCTTTATTTATACTGCCTACTTTAATTCTTTACTGTAGCTGAAATCTCGCCTTTTTTATATACTTTTTTTTATTGTGGACTTGATTGTTTTCAGTATGGTTTACATATTCTTATCATTTGTTTTTATTTCTTTTTCAAATTTAAAACTGAATGGCCCTGGTTGGTTAGCTCAGTGGTAGACTACTGACCCAGTATGTGGATGTCCTAGGTTTGATTCCTGGTCAGGGCACACAGGGGAAGCAACCATCTGTTTCTCCACCCCCCTCTTCTTTATCTGTATCTCTCTCTTCCCCTCCTACAGCCATGGCTCAGTTGGAGCAAGTTGGCCCCAAGCACTGAGGATGGCTCCATTGCTTCACCTCAGGTGCTAATATAGTTCTGTTACTGAACAATGGAGCAACATCAACAGTAGAGGATGATGTTGAGCATCATCCTAGATGAGCAGAGCATCAACAGTAGAAGGCTTGCTAGATGGATCCCAGTTGGGGTGCATGTGGGAGTCTCTCTGTCTCCCTGCTTCTCACTTAAGAAAAAAAAAATTTAATTTTAAAAATGAAAAAAATTAAAAGAACATTCTAAGTAACGTATTACAGTAACTCTAGACACTGATTTTGCTTTTCTCTCTAAGGTGTTGCTTTTTCTTGTTATTTGCTTATTTTATTTTTTTAACTTGGCTAGGCTATGTTAATAAATTCTTTTTCCCCTACAGTGTGAAATTGTTACTGCTCCTCTTTAGAAGGCACAGTCTTGGGTGTATGCCCCATTGGTCTGGACTGCTCTGATTTTCAAAGAGCTCACTTTGCTATCTCTTTCTACTATTTCTCTGTTAACTTCTCTGTTTTATTTGCTATTATACTGTTCCAATTAGGTTTTAGTAATTACCAGCTGGCTTCTCTATTGTTCTGACCGCATACAGAGGTAAAAATTGCGCACTAGTCTTATTTAATTAAAGTGGGTCAAGTATAGTCCTTAAGTCCAGTTTTTAAACTTTCCTTTGATTTTAAGCAGGGTGTTTTTAGCTCTCTTTTTTCCATATTCTGTCTTATGAATTATCTAGCCTATCATTTAGCTAGTTGATCTTAAGAAGAGTTATTCCTTTTGAGACTATTTTTAATCTTGAATTTTCTCATATGTTGTCCAAATAGTCTTTTTTTTTTTTTCAGAAGAAAGAGCCTCACAGTTTTTTTTAATTGACTATCTCTGGGCAAACTCTCTGATCCACTACTTTGAGCACTAGGCAGGGGAATATTCTTTGTTATTTTAAACTTGTCTTTCCTGGCACAGAACTTCTGCTTTATGACTGAGCAATAACAAAGGAACATGGAATCTCAATATTCTTGGCTTGCCACACCAGGGGTGGACCCTCCATCTCATATGTAGAGTCTGACTACAGGGACAAAAGACTCACATCTTGGCCACACTCACCAAAAATTTAGTTTCTTAAACTTAGAGCTTGTGAGACTAAGAAACTCTGGTGGCTTGACACCAGGTAAGATACAGTAGACCTTAATTTGAAGCTAAAATTATAGGGAGCCTATCTTATTGGTCACATGTACCCAGAATATATTATTCATTGAGTTGAATAGGGAGTGGGTGGAGAGGGAGAGTGTTTCAAATACCGTGGACTGTGTTTGAGATTTAGTACAGTTTCCTGAATAAATGTTTATTCTTAATTAGTACAATTTCTAATTGCATTAAATAGTTGGTTTACTTTTTTAATGGAAATTACTAGATATGTTTGTTTCACTTGGGAATGTGTCTGTGGAGCTCCTTGTGTTCTCATCTTGGAAGAGGAACACACTAAATTTTAAAGGTGAGCATGTACACAGAGGAGGCGAGTTTCCAAGAAAAGAAATACTATATAGAGTTATGATTGCATTGCTGGGAACAGCAGTTCTTTGTTTCTTTTGTATTGTTTTGTACTTTAGTAATATAATTGCCAAAGATGATTTCTTTAGTTCTTAGGTTTTTAGTAAGCAAAAAGAAAAATTCCATTACACATGGTGAGAAGAACATTTTTTAGAAGAACTTCTGAATTGAAAAGTAAATTAAAATCCATATTTAATCATATCCAGAAAATAGTTATGGGAGGATCAAAATCTGTAGGATAAACAGAGTAGATAAGTTCTAGCTTTCAAACAGATTTCTCACTAAACAAAATGAGGCTTAAAGTTAAGCTATTCTGTTCAAGTTATTAAAAATAAATACAACTAAACATATGCATAAAACACATTTTACTGTATTTGAAAATGTAAACTAGTGGACTTTGTAAATTATTCTAAGTAAAATCTTTGATAAAATAATAAAAATTATAAATCATCAGCTAACATTTTCCAGAATAATGAAAAGCCAACAATAATGAAATACAAAAGGTAATAGAAATATACCTTGAAAAAAACCAGAGGAAATAAAAGTAAAATTAATTATTCTGTGACATTGTTTTGGACAAATTTGAATGAAATGATTAATTTCTAGGGCAATGATAATTACAAAAATAAGAGGCTTAAAGAACAGTGAACAAAGCTTAGTAGATTACTATTAAGTAGGAAATATTTAAAGAGTTATAGCATAAAAGTTACTTGGCTTATATAATTTTGCAGGCAGCTTTTGAAAAATATTGACAAACAGATAATACTAGAGCTACTTAAACTAATCATAACTATAGACATAAAAGCCAAAGCACATGATTAATTTTAAAAGATCAAGATTAAGTGAAATGAGTGTAAAGTGTTTAGCACATGGCTTGCTCATAATAAGTATTTGAAAGAGTATTTCTTAACACTTTGTTAAATTAACATTTGTTAAGTGGAATACAGCATGCCAGATGATAAGGCATGGTTCAAAAATATACCACAAGAGAAACTGAAATGTAGAAGCTTATTATTCACAGTTTCAGAAGAAATACATGCAGTACCCTTAAGGTCCACATGGGGAGGTCAAGGTAAAGTACAGACCAAAAGAGTGATGGAACTTGGGCACATGCCTTTATTCAGGTCAGTAGATAGAGTACTTTGGCCATAGTAGTACATCTCTCTATATCAATAATTACTTTTTATTTTTGTGAGACAGAGAGAGAGAGAGAGAGAGAGAGAGAGAGAGAGAGAGGAACAGACAGAAAGGGAGAGAAGTGAGAAGCATCAATAGTTGTGGCACCTTATATATCAATAATTACTTTAAATATAAATATATTAAACTTCCTAAGCAAAAGACTAAGAACGACTTAATGATTAAAAAGAAAAAAAAACAAACAAACTGCATGCTGTCTACAAAAATTCATTTTAAATTTAAGGACACACATAAGCTGGTAATGAAAGTATGATAAAGGATATTTCATGCAAGTGGTAAACAGAAGAGAGGAGAGGTGGTTATATTTATGACAGACAAAATGTATTTCCTATCAAAAAATGTCATAAGACACAAAGAATATTATTATTAAAGAAAGGGTCAATCCATCAGGAAGACATAACAATTATAAATATGTATCTAACATCAGAACATCTAAATACATAAAACAAATATTGAGAGAACTGAAAGCAGAAATAGATAACAATACAATAATAGTAGGTTTCTATAACATCTCACTTTTAATAATAGATAAAATTAGAAGATCAATAGGATAACAGAGCACTTGAAGAACACTATAGGCCAAACGAACTTAATAGTTATATACAGAACATTTCACAAAACAGCAGCAGAATACAGATTCTAAATTACACATGGAACATTCACCAGGATATATCTTATGATAAGCCACAAAATAAATCAACAAAACTGGAAAATTTGCTAATATATGGAAGTTAAATGACATAAACAACCATTGATTCAAAGAATAAAAAAAAACACAGTACATGAAAATGTATAAAATGCTGTGATATTAGTACCAACATAAAAGTTTACTTCAATAAATGTCTACATTGGCACTTGCTGGTTGGCTCAATGGTAGAACATCAGCCAGCATGTGGACATCTTGGGTTTGATTCCCAGTCAGAGCACAGAAGAGAATTGACCATCTGCTTCTCTACCCCTCCACCTTGTTTTCCCTTGGGAAACAAGTTATCCCAAGGTGCTGAGGATGGCTCCATGGCCTCACCTCAGGCACTAAAAAACTTGGTTGTCGAGCAATGGAGTAAAAGTCCCAGATGGACATAGCATTACTGGTAAGGTGCTTGCTGAGTAAATCCCAGTCAGAACTCATGTGAGAGTCTGTCTCTCTGCCTCCTCATTTCTCATTAAAAATAAATAAATAAATAAATAAATAAATAAATAAATAAATAAATATCTACATTGAAAAGAAGACAACTTTCAAGTAAAAAATAATAATAATTTTACACCTTAAGGAGCAAAAAGTGAAGAACTAACTCCAATGTTTGAAATGATAAGGGGAATTCAAGAGTTAGAAATTTAGCTTCAGTAATAGAAGTTTTTAGTTGTAACCAATAGGATTAAAGCAGGTATAAAGCTTTATTCCAAGAGCTGGATACATGAATATGCCTAGGTGACTTCATGAGGCTGCAAGCAATCCTCCTTTGTTTCCCAAGCCCAGGAGATTTACAAACACAATAGTATCTAATCCTCTGATTCTCCAAGGATGGAAGGCCCACTGACAAAGAGATAAAGAATTACTGGTTAGCAGATAAACACTAGAAGAATCCTTGGATTGCAACTTTATCTGATTCTCCATAAATCTCAAACCCTTTACCTATCTTTTTCTTTCCCTTACAAAAAGGTTGGCTGAGATGAAGTGTTAAGGTGGATTTTGGGGTATAGAATTCCCTTCTTCTCCTGTTGTTGACCATCTAAATAAAGTCCCCATAAAGATTCAATCCTTGTCTCTACTTATTTGGCTAAGTGGTGACAGAAAGCACAAACAAAAATATTTTTTTTTTAGTTTCAGAAGCAATAAGGAAATAACAGACAGAGCAGCAATAAACAAAATAGGAAAATATAAAAAAATTAAATAGACTTTTTAAAGATAAATAAAATTGCCATACCCTTACTTGCATTAAGGGAAAAGGAGTAAGACTCAAATAAAATCAAAATTGAAAATGGAGACTATAACCACGAATGTCATAAAAATAAAGAAAATCCCATGAAATGAGTATAAATAATTTTGTAATAACAAACTAGATACCATAGGATAGAATGTAAAAATTCCTAGAGACATACAACTTACTAAGACAGAATAATCTTTAAAAATTAAGTCTGAACAGATATATAATTGATACAAAGTTTGAGCCACTATTTTAAAATCTCACACAAGGATAAATACCTAAGACTTTACTGCTAAATTTTATAAAACATTTAAAGAATAAATGCCAATTCATCACAAACTCTATCAAAAATTAAAAAGAAGGGACACTTCCAATCTTATTTTATAAAGCTAACATTACCCTGGTCCAAAGCCAGTTAAAGATGCAGCAAGAACATAAAACTAAAAACTAATAAACCTGAGAAATACAAATACAAAAATCCTCAACCAAACACTAACAAACTTAATTTAACTACATATTAAAAAGATCTTACCATGACCAAGTGGAATTTATCCCTGAAATTTCAAAGAAAATCAAATAATGAGGTATACCACATTGACAAAATAAAGGCTAAAAAAAAAAATGACCATCTCAATAGATTCAGGAAGAGCATTTGACAAAATTCAATATCTTTTCATGTTAAAAAACTCTCAAAAAACTAAGAATAAAGAGTAGTCGCTAAATTTTAAAACAATATATGAAAAGGCAACAGCTGACATAATACTCAGTGGTGGAAAACTTAAAGCTTTTCCTAAGATCAAGAAAAAGGCAAGGACGTCCTCTCTCACCAATTCTATTCAACATAGTCCTGGAAGCCTCAGTCAGAGCTATTGGAAAATAAAAAATAAAAATAAACCACACAAATTGGAAGGGAAGCAGTAAAACTATTTGTATTTCAGATGACATAATCTTACATGTAAAAACTTTAAAGATTCCATTGTAAAAACCTGTTAGAATGTAACAAATTCAATAAAATTTCAGGATATAAAATCAACGTACAAAAATTACTTACAGTTCCATATACTGAAATTGAGCAGGGCCAATAAAAATATTTAAGAATAAAGTTAACTGAGAAAGTAAAATATTTGTATACTGAAAACTGCAAAACATTAATGAAAGAAATTGAGGAAGACACAAATGGAAAGGTATATGTGTTTATGGATTGGAAGACTTAAATTTGTTAAAATCTTCATACTAGCTAGTGATCTACAGACTCAATACAGTCCCTATCAAATTTCCAATACCATTTTTTATAGAAATAGAAAAAGTAAAATTTTAAATTTTATGCAGAACCATAAAAATCACAAATACCAAAATCAATCCCCAGAGGTGGAAAAACAGAAGCATCATACTTCCTGATTTCAAAAAAAATATTACAAAGCCACAGTAACCAAAACAGCATAGAATTAGCTTAATAACAGACAATAAATGAGAAGAACAAAATAGAGAACCCATATATAAATTTGCATACATAGTAAGAGAAAGGTGATCAGATTACAGCCTCTATATTAAGATTTCAGTGCAGTATAGCTGTTCATGCTAATTAATTAAGTTGGCATTCCATGTGTATGTTGCTGGCATTATGTTACTGTTTAAATTTTTAAGTATCTATTAATTTACACAAGAAATGATGGATAAAATATTTGACAGGTTGGGAAAGAATATTCTTATGAATTGCTTGACACATAGAAAGACGATTTGTCACTTGTATATGACAAGGGTGCCAAAAGGAAAAGGATAGTCTCTTCAACAATTGGTACTTTGAAACCTAGATATCCACATGGAAAACAGTGAAATTGAACTTATAACTTACAGTATACACAAAAATAAACTCAATATGAATTAAAGACTAATTGTAGGACTCCAAACTATAAAAATGTTAAGAGAAAAACTACATGACATAGTTTTTTGAATGATTTCATAAATATGACACTAAAACAAAGGTAAAAAAACAAAAGTAAAAAACTGAAAGTATTTTAAACTAAAAAAGCCCAACATCACAAAACATCAAGAAAATGAAAAGCAAAACCACAATAAGATATCACATCACAGCTGTCACAACTACTATTATAAAAAAGATAAAAATGTCTATGAGGATGTGAGAAAATTGAAACTTTTGCACAGTATTGATAGGGATGTAAAATGGTACAATCTTTGTGAATAACAGCATGGAGTTTTTTCAAAAAACTACAAATAGAACTACCATATGATACAGCAATTCTAGTTCTGAATATTTATCTAAAGAATTGCATTCAGATCTTGAAAAGATATTAGCACTCCCATATTCATGGCAACACTATTCACAACAGCCAAGAGATGAAAACAACTTAAATATATATGAATGAATGGATAAAGAAAATGTGTTATATACATATAATGCAATTCAACTAAGCCTTCAAAGAAGGAAATTCTGCAACATGTTACAACCTGGATGAACCCTGGGAAATTATACTAACAGTAATAAACCAGTAACAGAAGGATAAATACAGCATGGTTGCATTTATATGCAGTATCTATAATAGTAAAACTCACAAACTCAAAGGGGCTGGGACTAGAGGTAGACTTGAGAGTTACTAATTAATGGGCATAAAATTTCAATTAAGCAAGATAAATAAATTGTGATTCGCTAGAATAATATTATACCTGTAGTCAACAATACAACATAATATACTCAAAAATCTGTTGAGAGTGCATTTCATATTAAGTGTTCTTCCCACAATAAAATTAAATGTTTATAAAGTAGTATTCTGAGGTGTTCATATCATATATTTATATTTTTACTTACAAAATGGTTTACTGCACCAAACAAGGTGATTAACTGTAGCTCTTGTTTGGCAGTCTCTCCTCCGTGGCTCCCGTTCTGTTTCAAAATCACCACTTCTTCATTTTTGCCCCCTCAGTACTCACGGTGGCTATTACCTCCTTCCTTTGCTGGTTGCCAAATCGTCAATCTGTCCTGTTTGTTCTCTTAATCCTGCCACCGAACTGTGACCAGTCCCTTTAGAATTCTCTTCAAATTCACAGCTTGAGTGAATCTTTGGTTTTCTGTCAAGAATAGCAGCAAATATATCATCCTCCCTTTCAGGGACATGATTTCCACTAAGGCAGATTAGGCAGGGCAAGGTAGCTATAAGTCGTGTAAATACAGAACTCCTTTGCTAACTATAAATATTTATTTGTATAATAAAATACTAAACTACATAGTAACTTGTTTTAGGTAAACTAGCATACTTTTTAAATGTTTTTCTTTTTAGAATGGAGATGTTCACTGGATGTCTAAAATATTAAGTACTTTAAGGTGGAACATGATTTTTTTTTTAGTCGGTAATATTGCTCAGTTACCAGTGAAATCCTGAGTAATAAACAATGTTCAAATGGTACAGAACGGAGATATGATTCCAAAACTTATTTTTCTTTCTAAGGTTCTATTTTGTCATGGGCCATTTATGAATTATTTATTAAAAAAAAACATATAGTGTGAACCAAGACAAAAATACCATCTAAGAAGGGTTCCTGGTTGCTAATTGCTCAAACTTAAAGAAACAAACCAAGAACAGAGCCTAGCAGCCATTTCTATACAGGAGCCTCTCATGCAAACTGCACTGAACTGAACTAACTGCCTGCCTCACTGTGGTTCTGCCACCTGAACCAGCTCTCATAAAGGAGTTCCTGGAATCCTATTTCAAACAATAGGACTGAGGCTTTTGTCATACAATTGGAGTTGTGCAGCTATATCCACATCAACATTTTCACTGACCAATCGAAGCAGCTCCATTCTAAACAATCAGGAAAGTTCCTTTTGAACTAACCAAACTGTGAAGATTTGGAGTCTTCATTTGCATGAAGATAGACCAATCAGGGATCTGGGTCAGGGACTTTTGTCCATATAAGCCAGCTCCCCTCTGGCTCTGGGAGCACACTTTCTTTTTCCATGAAAGACTGAAGGCTGCATTTCTCTGGTTTATCTGAAACACTGAAGATGCTTTTCCCCCAGCAGACTGGCACAGACCAGAGCGGACTGGCACAGATGAAGCAGATCAGCAAGGAACAGAGCTGTCTAGCCAGAGAGGGGCCTGGCCCCACAATTGCCTCGCAGTCATGCTGTTCTCACAGCTGTGCTTTACCACAAACGAGATGTTTTGCGCTGAACAAAGTTTCCTTCTTCACCTCACCCCAAATTGGGAATTCCTCTTGCCTTAGAATTGGTACCAACAACCATCTGTTGATAACAGTAAATTATGTTTCTTCATTTTTCAGTATTGGTGAACAAATTATTGTGGGTAAGCAGCTGTGTTAGCCTTGCTCTCTGGCTTGCTGGCTGCAAGCATTTTGCCTGACTGGCATGTGAACATGTGGCAGTGCCGTGTGTGTATAGTCTATGTAAGGCTGCGGGTGCTTCTCTTGGTGCCTATTCTCCCAGATCACTGTCCTGCCATTGTGAGGTGCAGTATTCTTGCTCCCTTGCCCTTCACTGCAAAAAGCACATGTTCCTTTATTAGTCCTTCTCCTTTTTTGTTTATTTGCTTGTGTGTCTTTGCAAGCCTCCAATGAATAGTATGACCCGACGCTTTCTGACTCCACATTTCCTCTACAGTCTTCCTGAATCCAGTGAGTACCTGCCTTGCTTCAACCACCAGCATTACAATTATATATAAACTATGTACATTATAGTAAAAAAATGTATATCAAGTCATACCCCCATATAGTGGTTTCTTCTTGCCATTGGAGCAGAAAGAATTTCATGGTATGGAGAAAGAGTGTGTACTATCTTCTGGAATAACATTGATCTCTGCTAGTATTTAAACATATGTAAGTAACCATGGCCAGTTTGCTCACTGGATAGAGCATCAGCACAGTGTGCAGATGTCCTGAGTTTGATTCTTGGTCAGGGCACACATGAGAGGCGGCTATCTGCTTCTCTCCCCCTCCCTCTCTTGCTTTTCTCCACCCCCCTCTCTCTTCCTCTTTCATAACCAGTGGCTTGATTGGTTTGAGCGTTGGCCTCGGATACTGTAGATAGCTTGGTTGATTCAAAGTATTGGCTACAGACGGGGGTTGCTGGATAAATCCTGGTTGGGGTGCATGTAAGAGTCTGTCTCCTCTCACTTAACAATAATAATATTAATAATAATAATAAATAATAAACATATGTAGGTCCCATCCTTTGTCCCTAGCTTATCTGGTTTGTTGCAAATGATGCTGCCTGAGTTTTGGTCATGTGCTAACATAGATCACTCAAAACTGTAGTCCCTGCCTTGGAATTTTTTTTCTTTTTAGAGAGAGAGAGAGAGAAAGAGATACAGGGACAACAGGGACAGACTGACAGGAAGGGAGAGAGATGAGAAGCATCAACTCGCAATTGCATCAGTTTTTTAGTTGTTCATTGATTGCTTCTCATGCCTCAACTGGGAGACCAGCTGAATCAGTTACTCTTGCTCAAGCCAGCGACCTTGTCTTCAAGCCAGTGATGTTTGGGCCCACGATCAAGCTGGTGGCCTTGAGATTTCAAACCTGGGTCTTCAGTGTCCCAGGTCAATGCTCTTTCCATTGTGCTGCCACCTGGTCTGGCTTGTGGACTCTATTTTTAAGGATCATAGACTTTAAAGTTTCGTCTCTAAAGTCTAAGCCTATTTTGGCCATCAGCTTTCTGAAAAATTTTGCCCTTTTAAGGCATGCAGAAATACTTTTACAATTTTAGAGTGCATAGAAACTTTTGGTCCTTCCCCATGGCCTACTAAAACAGTGTGAAACACGAAAGAATTATCTCATGCAATCATCTTACTTAACATACAACCCTTTATATTATATTCTACTGTAGCTATCTCATGTTGACATGTTATACACCTCAATGATGCATTCTCCCAGAATTCCATGGCAAAAGTAATGCAAAAACTCATTCTGTTTCTTACACACACTTCAACCTTTCCATGTGACCAATGACCAAATGCCTACTCTAGTCTGCTTTGAATATTTCTATCTCCTCACTGCTCATACCGTATTTTTCTTGCCTTCCTCTATAATTGACTTTGCCAGGAGTCCCAGGTTTGATTCCCGGCCAGGGCACATAGGAGAAGCACCCATCTGCTTCTCCATCCTTTCCCCTCTCCTTCCTCTCTGTCTCTCTCTTCCCCTCCCGCAGCCAAGGCTCCATTGGAGCAAAGTTGGCCCAGGCACTGAAGATGGCTCTGTGGCCTCTGCCTCAGGTGCTAAAATGGCTCTGGTTGCAACAGAGCGATGCCCCAGATAGGCAGAGCATTGCCCCCTGGTGGGCATCCCAGGTGGATCTGGGTCAGGTGCATGTGGGAGTCTGTCTGACGGCCACCCTGTTTCCAACTTCAGAAAAAAAGAAAAAAAAATTAGTCTGTTTTGTAGCTTAAAAATAAGTATTTCAAAAAAATTTCCTTTGTTTTCTTTCTAGAAAAATATTCATACTTCTTGAGGCAGTGGGAAGAAGAAAATAACCATATACCAAATCAATTTTAAGAAGTTGAATAGAGCTTAACCAGTGGTGATGCAGTGGATAGAGCATCAACCCAGAACACTGAGGTTGCCTGCTCAATCTTGAGTTTGCTAGCTTAAACCTGGGTCACTGGCTCAATCTCAAGGCTGCTAGCTTGAGCCCTGGGTTGCTGACACTACCCCAAGTTCTCTGGCTTGAGCTCAAGGTTGCTGGCTTAAGCCTGAGGTCACCAGTTCGATACTTGGTCAAGGCATGTATGAGAAGCAATTAATGCACAACTAATTGGAGGAATGATTTGGTGCTTCTCTCTTTTTCCTTTATTCTTTTCCTCTCTTCATCTCTTTCTCTTTAATAAAAAAGAAGCTTAATATATTTCAAGTGTTTTGCAACATGTTCTATGAATGTGGGTTTCCTTGGCTTTTCTCAATTACAAACAAAATGTAATATATATTAAAAAAATCCTTATTCTTCAAATTATGTCCATATGATTGACAGGAGACTGTGTTGTTAATGTTGTGTTGTTTAAAGGAGTAAGTATCATGATAATGTGATTAAATTGGCCTATCAATCGAGAAACTGAGAAAAAGTAGTAGTTCTCAAAATATAAGGAGCTCGGTATAAATTATAAAAAAAATTTCCACATGATTGTAAAATTCTAAATGAGCAGTGAGACAATAAACATTGCTTATATGCAAACAATATAGAATGTTAGATGATAAATAGTGTAGGGAAAAGACTGGATATTGCAAGGTAAGGGACATAACAAATGTGGAGGCATAAAATTCTGTTCTGTCGAGTGATCACTTCTTTCAAAGAAGTGAGAAAGTTAGCCATGTGAAAATTTTGGGAAAGAGCTAGAAAGTAGGTAGAAGGTAGCAATAATAATAACAATGACATTTCTGAGTAGGCTATATGGGGAAAATATGGGGAAGAGTGGCAGAAAAAGGAAGAGAGGAATAGCAGGAGAGCAAGTGTAACGACCTTATGAGGGAGAGGTAAAAGCTAGGTGAATGTAAAGGGAAGATAGAGAAACAGGGTAGGTAAAGGGGAAAATCTAGTGTAAAGGACTTTAAGGCAGGAAGGTGCCTGATATGTTACAGAAACAGCAAGAAGGCGAGTTAAGGTAGAGCATAGCGACCATGTGATAGAACAGTAGGAGATAAAAATAGAGACTCTGACAATACAGTTTATTAAACCATTGCAAGAACTTTTATTTAATTTTCAGTGAGATGAAAACTACTTGGAAAGTTATAAGGAGAAGAGAGGTATAACAAGACTCTTGGAAGATTCAATATAGCTTCAGTGCTGAGAATAGACCATAGTGGAGGTGGTGGCCAAGATAGAGAGACTAATTAGAGGCTATTGTCACAATACAGATGAGAGATAATGGCTTGAAACAAGGCTGTAAAAGTTGATGTGATTAAAAGTGGTCAAATTTTGGATGCATTTTTCATGGAAAAGATGACAAGATTTTCGTTAAGGACTAGAAGTAGAACATAGAAGAAAGAAAGGCTTCAAGAACAGTAAGAAAGACTGCTGGTTGCTTACCATTTCATCCTTTATCTTTAATATATAATAAAATCCCATTATTGGAGTGGCAGTGTCTTCAAGTTAAGAGAATGAGGAGGAGGAAGTGGCAGAAGATGAGAAATTACGTTTCTCAGCTTCTCATTCGAATGAAAGTGACCAAGAAAATGCAAGGTTAAAACTGTTGAGTGGATGTTCAAGAAAAGCACTTTAAAAAGAAATGGCTCTGCTAAGACATCTGTTCTTTTTTTTTGTTTCCCTTGTTCTTTTCTTCTGTTTGAGAACCGGAATATGAAAAAAAAAAAAAAAAAAAAAAAAAAAAAAAAAGGCCAAGGTGATTGTCAAAATCTTATCTTAAAGCCCTTCAACAAATAGTAACAGTTGCCCATGTTTAAAAATATTTGTCATATTGAGAAACAAATCATTATACATTGACTCATGTAATAAGATCTCTGTGACTTGTATCTTAGTTTGATTTCTAACAAATACAAATAAATCCAATGTATTCTTCATAAGAAGTTAAAATGCTGGCACTGCCCATTTACTGAGAAAGGGAAGACATTGGGAGGAGCAGATTTAAAGGGAAAACTAGGAGCTCTGTTTTTCATGCATTAAGTTTGAGATGCTTATTTGGTGCCCAAGTGCAGATTTCCACTAGGTAACTGGACGGATGAAACCAGATATTGTGGATGAAGCTTAAAGACTGATTATAGCAGGTGCAAACATATCTATAGCAATGTCTAAACACCAGGAAAGACACAGTGATTTGTAAATCTTATTGATTCATTTAAAACAACATCGATTTATTTTTTATCTTTAATTGTTTCATTTCATGTACAATTGGTGAATATTGCTTCATAATTAATTCATAAAAAGGTAAATATCTTTTTTGTTTTTGTTCTTTTCATAATAATGGCATCACAATGAAAATGTACAATATTTCATAGAATTTTCAGTTAACATCTTTAAGTCTTTGCAATATTTTAAGTGCCAATTTATATCAACTTGGACAGAAACTATTTCTGGTATAATAAATTAAATACTAATAAAATCACGAATTCTATTACTCAGTTAAATTTAGGGGATATTGTTCCTTTGTACCAAGTAATCATAAATATATATTTGTCTTTTAAAATATGCAAATAATTATTATGGACAAAAAATAAATGGTTCTATCAAAACACAAAGAAAATATTCTCATATTGATAACTATTGATTAATATAACTTGCTAACAGATGCTTAAAAATCTTGAGGTTGAGGAAGATATTAAAAAGGCAAATAGTAATAAAACTAACTATGAAAATATATAACCCATTGAAGTCCATTCAACCTAAGCGGCAATCTTAGTATTGCTGATGTAGCATAGTTAACAGAAGTACGGGCGATTACCGTTCCAAAGATTCTTTCACTATAAAGCCCTTGCTCTGCACAAGCAGAATGTCAAAATTTCCATTCAAATTTTAACACTATAGCTACATGTTTCTTTGCTCTCACTGTAATTACTTAAAGGAAAATTAGTACCATAAAGCTGTACATTTATCATCTTACAGTGTTCTTCCCATCTTTGATTCTGCATTTATGCTTTACATTCAGTCAGGAGTTTATTATTATCCATTTATAAGCAGCCAACAAAATAGTAAATTATGCATTTGAAAGCCCTGCTGGCTGACATTTTTTAAAGTTCACTAGACTTATTTTTATTTTATTTTATTTTTTTGTAGTAGAAATGTGCCGCAAGCACTCAAGGTCTGAAATCTGATTCCCATTTAGATGTCGTTGAGAGGTAAGTGCAATGAGTTCTTATTAATATTTCATGGCCTGAGTGTGCCATACTGTGACACTGCCATCTTGTAGGCATTTTTTCTTCATCTAAGGAACAACCTGTAATCAGATAGATGTAATTTGATAGGCGCATTAAGCTTTATTATACCTTGCTTTTTGTTTCATGATAATAATTTCAAGTGATATATTAATTTGCAAATGTTTTCTCTTTACTCTGTATATAGTGTGGTGAAGGGCATTAGGCATATGACAACTCGCCATTAAGCCAAAATTATCGTTATGTTTTCACAATAATTATAAAATACTTTCAAGATACAGGAAATTTGTAACATATGCTTTTTACATTGATGAGAATCCAGAATATTATGTTTTAAAATGCTATTTTTAATAAATGCCTCATTAACTTTCTCATTGTTCTCAGATGTAAAGCAGTAAAAAGTAATCTGTTTTTCCTTGTCTATGAAGAGAAATCTTTTGAACTCACTGAAAGAATTAAAACATTAAGAGTGTGTAGATGGTAGCAATATTCAAAACATATTATTTTACTTGTGATAGGTGTCATGGCATAATCAAGAATAGGGAGGAAAAAGAAAAAACAAAATAAAGTCAGACTACACTTATCCTCTGATTATGAATATGACTAATTGCATCTTTATATTTATTTTTGAGTTTTTTTTATAAGAAAAGTTTGAAAGCATTCTGTAAAAACACTTCTACTCATGTCTTCTATCTGCTTCTTTTAACTCAATAAAAAAGTTAATGAAGTCATACTTTTTGGCAAATTATCAAAACAATTTTTTTGTTGTAGTTATGTAGAGATTTTTCTTTGGTCATTTGTTTGCTTTATTGTGCTTCAGTGAAGAGATAAATTTTAAAATTTTTGTTTCTTAGCTTTGCACTGTATAGGTTGTCTAAGATATTAGTTAGAAGCACAATTTTCAAAGCAACATAGATGTTTATGTTAAAGGCTTCCTGACCTCCAATGCTTAGGCTTTTAAAACAGATATACTTGACAGGTATATTTTCTCTACATTAAAATGTATTTAGGGTCTTCCAAACTCTTTTTCAACTAAGCCTCAACTTTTAGATTTCTACATTCATCTTGCATTATCTAATTTTAGCAAAAATCTTGCTAATTGAATTTAACCAGAATACCTCATTCTCCCCATTTGACTACCATTAACATCCAAAGAGCTTTTCATCCTCCTCCAACCCCCAGGTGCTGTCTGTTCACCCTGGCCTGCCAGCAGCAAGAGTCCTGTTAGGATGGTTCAACCAGATTCTCCCATGAACCCCGATGCTTTCTGTTAGTAATTTTTCATCAACTAACTCCTACCCTGATCTTTAGCTATAAATTCCTACTGTCCCATACTGTATTTGGAATTAAGCCTGGTGTTATATACTGAGTTCTTTTTTTTCCCCTCCTGTCCACAATTATTATGAGTAATTCCTGTGTTCACCACTTTACTGTCCAGCTCTGCTTTATATTTGATATAACTCTACCATCTTGTTCACATATTTATCTTCTAATGGTATTACATGGCTCATAGGGGAGTGTCTTATCCCACACTTTCTTTTTTTTTTTTTTCTTCTCCTTCTTTTCCAAGTAAGAGGAGGGAAGGTAGAGAGATAGATTCCTGCATACATTCTGACCAGGATTCTCTTGTCTGGAGCTGATGCTCTGCTCATCTGGGGTCATGATCAAAACAGAGCTATTTTTAGTGCTTGAGGTGGAGGCTCCACAGAGCCAACCTCAGTGCCCGGGACTATATGCTCAAACCAATCAGACCATGGTTGTGGAAGGAGAAGAAAAAGAGAGAGAGAGAAAGGGAGAGAGAGGGATGGAGAATCAGATGGTCACCTCTCCTGTGTGTCCTAATTTGGAATTGAACCCGAGACATCAACACAACTGACCAATGCTCTACCACTGAGCCAGTTGGCCAGGGCCTATCTCACCCTCTTAAGCTTTAGGAGGAACAAATGTTTGGAACTGCCCATCTCCTTACCTCAATCCACACAGAGATGCTCTTCTGCTTAGTACTTATGACAGAGTTACATCCTGATAAATCTAATGTGATTCAAAAATATTATAACTCTAAAATGCACTTAATACATCTAACATACTAAACACCATAGTTTAGCCTAGCCTAACTTAAACATGATCAGAACATTTATATTAGCCCACAGTTGGGCAATTATCCTGCTGTGAGCAACTTGCCCTAACTAGGTAGTCTCTCGCTCAATTAACACAAATGTTTTGTTGTTAAGTTGCCTAGGAAATAATGATGTATTAATGGATTTTTAATGATGGTGATGACTGCTCAATTAATATGCTAATATAAACTTTTATGATTAAACCTGGTCATAAAAATATTTGTTTTTTTAAGAATTAGGCCCTGGCCGGTTGGCTCAGTGGTAGAGCGTCGGCCTGGCGTGCAGAAGTCCCGGGTTCGATTCCCGGCCAGGGCACACAGGAGAAGCGCCCATTTGCTTCTCCACTACTCTCCCTCTCCTTCCTCTCTGTCTCTCTCTTCCACTCCCGCAGCCAAGGCTCCATTGGAGCGGAGATGGCCCGGGCGCTGGGGATGGCTCCTTGGCCTCTGCCCCAGGCACTAGAGTGGCTCTGGTCACAACAGAGCGACACCTGGAGGGGCAGAGCATCGCCCCCTGGTGGGCAGAGCGTTGCCCCTGGTGGGCGTGCCGGGTGGATCCCAGTCGGGCGCATGCGGGAGTCTGTCTGTCTCTCCCTGTTTCCAGCTTCAGAAAAATACCAAAAAAAAGGAAAAAGAAAAAAAAAAGAATCATTACTTGCCCTGGCAGGATGTCTTGGTTGGCTAGAGCATAGTCTGGAAGCACAGAGGTTGGCGGTTCAATACCTGGTCTGGCACATACAGGAACAGATAGATGCTCTTGTCTCTGTCTCTCTCCCTCTTCCTTCCTCTCTCTCTCTAAAATCAACAAATACAAAGTTTTGTTTTGTTTTTCAAGAATCATTTCCTGAATAAACATACCAGAAAATACTTTATTTGTTGTGCTATCTTAACTGTTCTGGTCTATTTTCAAGGACTTTTTTTTTTTTTTAACTACAAGTTATAAAAAACAAAGAAACAAAAGGAAATTTACTGGATGCATCCCAGGAACCTTACAAAACAATCAAAATTTGGGAAGGAAGAGATCAAAAGGTGGGCAGAACGCAATCAGTAGTTCTATCAGTACTTCTCATCACTTGTCTGTGCTCTGCAAGTCTTTCTCATTTCAGAATGACTTTCTACAGAGAGGAGAAAACATATTAAACTTTATACTATGTCTTGCTGTTGTGGAACTCCAGAGAGATATTTTGCCAAATTTGCTCATAGTTTTTAAAATCCTAGGGAAGATTGAAGGAAAGATTGATCACAATTCATGAGTGTGACCTTTCAGAATTAAAATATTGCCAACCAAGCAATTGGCAAGCTGTTCATGAGAAATAGCTTTGAGAATATAAAAAAATTAAGCAAATGCAAGTTACATAACTTGGCAAAAAACGATTTCAGAAGAAAGTATATTTCCTTAGAGATGAATCACTGTTAAATATGTGCCAATATAAAAACTGTTTACTCTGTATAAATTTAATTTATAGTGTTTTCTTTTAAAGTAAAAGGAACTAATTAAGTTTCCATAGTGACAATTACTTTGTCACAATGTAGCTGACTTAAAAATAATTGAGAGATCTATAGGCAGATAAAAATATTTTTTAATAAAAAATATTTTATGTATTATATCTTTGTCATCAAATTCAAACTACTATTATTATAGAATATATATTATTCCCAATTTTAGTTTTATTAACTTACATATTTTTTTGGTCATCAAAAAACACAAAAAAACTTACTATTTGAAGTTGCAAAATTTTACAACTGACTTTGGAAATAACTCAACATGTTACCACAGCTACTTTTTGATACATATCACAGCATGTAAAATGAATTTGCAATTTGGTTTATTTTGTTTTTCAGGAGGGAGTCTGCATATGTTATTTTTTAAATTATAAGATTTGAAGAGCTTTGTAGAAAGGTACAAGACATATTATATCATTTTAATACTTTTAAATTGACACTACTAAGAAAATTTTGTATTATATATAACCTCATCCAGTGAGAATAGGTGATTTAATACTTCTTTTTAGTTTTTATTCTGAATTTACAATTAAAACTCAATATAACTTAATCTGTCCTTTGTCAGCCATTAATATTCATTGTAGTAATTATTTTAATATCTCTAGGTCTTAGCACAAAGAAGCCAATTAACCACAAAAGGACAATTATATATATTATATATAATTATATATATATATTATATATAACTCTAATTTATAAGAGAAATTGAAATGTTAATTTTAAAATAAATTGCTCTCATGTTTTACAGTTATTATGGGGATCTTGTATCCAAAAATAATAATAATTTCAAGATTTTTCATACTTATTTTACATCTTTAGGTGAAACTTACAAATATAAATGTTGAACTAAGCACAAATACTAATTGGAACAATTTAAAAATTTTATATATATTAGAACAATATGTGATGACAAGTTATAACTACCGTATTCTCACTTCTCATATCTGTTCTTAACAACAACTTTTTGGTCAAATTTGATTTAGATACTTGAGCTTTGTGGTCTTACTTGACACATAGCTAAATGATAATTTGACTTGATTTCTTTGAAAAAATAATAAATTTTAACTAGTTGACATGAACAGTTGTTGCAAGATATTCAATAAAATACCTCAAAAACTGTTTAGAAAAGAAAGAACAAGCAGTATGTATATAAAATGTGATTTTTGAAATTTCATGCATTCTCTGCAGATTAACTACTTTATTTTCTGTTATTTCAGTAACTGACTTTGAAAATTGAAACTGTATATTATATGTAAAAAGTTATATTTCAAAACAGTGTACTTTTACCAGTCTTTTTCATTTACTCATTACAATTATCTTTCTGTATGGGAAGTTTTAAGATCCAGCTACCTGATAAAAATAGAACTGTTTGTTTTAATAAAATAACTTAAACAACTAGTAAATGAAAAGAACATAATTATGGTGGAGGGATTCTAAGTACAATACTATGAGAACCATAATTTGCTTTGTAAATATGAAATGTTGCTATTATGACTCAATACAATATTAAAAAAATACTTGTTTTTATTCAGTAATTTTGAAGTTCAGTTTATGTACTATGTGAATTTTACACTAAATTTATTTTCATAGCAACACGGTATTTTAAAATAAAAGTTAAAATTTATTTTAATGTCTAATAGTAATAGTCCATTTATGCTGATTAAAAATCAGTATCATTTTTTTTTTTTGCTATTCAGTGCCATAAGAGGCTTCTTATATTTCGTTTTACATTTTTGGTTATAAAGCAAAGGTAATAATTTAGTTAACTTTATCCATTCCACTTTTACAATTACAAAACAAAATAACTCAAAATAGCATGGAATTTCAAGGAAGCTTAAGTGCAATTTTGCTATTTCAACACGCTATTCCACAAATCAAAAATAGTGATTTGGGAATTTGTTTATAAATGTGTTCCATTTAATATGCTGTAACCTTTAAAAGTTATGACAAATACAGTCATGCTTATAGGATAACAAGTCCCAGGAATGATTTAACTTTGCTGTGAACCCTTAGCCTGACCTTGTGAAAATGCTTAATGCATATGCACTGTAACTACCATATTTCTTTTAGTATCAGAAAGAAGGCATTTGCAGGACATAATATGATCTCAAATACATATTCTAAGGAGATAATGGAGAAAGTTTTATCAGACTTATTACTTACTATTGCAAGGAAAAATATTTTATGTCCTTGCTGAATAATTATAATAAATAAGGAACACAATTTAAGAGAACTTGTAATTTATTTGAGGGAAAAATAAGTAAAACTAGTTGTTATTCATTTTCTCATAACACCTCAATGTGTTTTCCAACCCAGAGGCTTTCCCAAACCCATTGTTTAGGGGTTTTACCGAATGTAGTTTACACTATGTTTGCATGATCAAGAAATCATTGGCCATTGGTGATTAATTCAATCTTCCATCCACACTTTTCTTCCTGGAACTTGGGGCTCATGTGGAGCTGAAAGTTCAAACCCTCCAACTTACACTATTGGTTCCTCTGCCAATCAGCTCCCATCCTAAAACTCTCTAGGGGCACCTTATTAGCATACAAAACAAAATTCGTAACTTTAGAGATTTCAAGGTTCTTATGTCAGAAACCAGTAACTAAATCCAAATATTATAACAAAAGATGCTCTTACCATCCTTATCACTGAGGAAATATAAGAGTTTTTAAAACTCTTGTGCCAGAAGCGGGGAAAGAAGACGCAATATGGCTTTCTTTTTATATCCTAGTATCACAGGGGTGTCACTAAACTCTCTTATTCTAACCCAAGATGGCAACCATGTTCTCTTAGGTTGTCTTCTAATTGTTTTATTGCAGTAGTTTTTATATTTAGTTCACTCCACAATGAGTTCATTTTGTATAACAGCTTTTTTAAGAGTAAGTCTTTTCACCAGAAGAAATCATGCTTCCCTCATATGTTTCTTCATGAAGTTGTGAAAGGATTGCAACCTAAAACGGAACTGGAGGATATGAAATGGAGAGTCTCACCCAAGCACCCTCAGGAAAATGAAACCTAGGAACAGAAAAATTGATTTTTCATAAATACTTGATTTATCAAAGACCAAAATTAGTTTTCTGACCAAGAATATCTGCCAAGAATCTCTCCCCATCTTCCAGCCAGTGAACTTCCTGTTTGGAATCTGATGAAACTACCCCTTCTCTGCATTTCTTGCACAGAAAATACAACCTGCCCCAAACCTTTAGTGAACTTGCCTGTAGGTTGCTACAGTTTTCATTTCTCAAATTGTAATTTTCCTTCTCTTCTTGAATCAACTCAATTTTTTGTAATTCCAGTTTGCCTCAGGTTATCTCTTTATATTGACAAAGTCAAAGTACTATTTCTGCCTCTCAGTAACTTAATTATTGATATTATATATAAAATATTTAATTATACACAATTGCAATAATATATATATATATATATATGCAATTACTGAGAGATATAGCCCTTCTGAATATAATAGTCCTTCCTCCCTTATCTGCAGAGGCTAAGTTCCAAGGCCTCTAGTGGATGTCTGAAACTATGAATAGTACCAAATCCCACACATACTGCTTTTCCCTATACATACATACCTATGATAAAGTTTAATTTATAAATTACTCACAGCAAGAAATGAACAATATCTAATAATAAAATAGAATAATGGTAACAATATATTCTAATAAAATTTATATAAACATTGTCTTTCTCTTTGATAACTGATCTGCTTTAAGTGACTAACAGAAGAAGAATAACTGGACGCAGGGATAATGAACATCTTAGGTACGATGGAAAAGGATGGTGTAAGATTTTATCACGATACACAGAACAGTCCATAATTGAATATTTATGAATTATTTATTTTTAGAGCTTTCCATTCAATATAGAAATCCTTGATATCTTGGAAAAATACAACTGTGGACAAACAGGGAGCTAATGGTATAAATTTACACACACACACACACGCATACATATATACTGTTATTTATCTAACTCTATGCCATTGGTTTTGAAATGTAGTGCTTCAACTTTCTTTCCCCAGGGGACAAGTGTTAATGTCTAGTGAAATATTTGTTTGTTACAACCAGAGTTAGTACTATTACTTGTCTGTATTAGGTAAAGGCCATGGATACTGCTAATAATCCCCATGCTACTGGGGGGAAGAAGTTTTGCAACCAAGATATCCTTCTGGATTTTCAGATGTTGCATGTGGGTTTAAGCACCAGCCTTTTCTTTGTCCCAGCCCTTCTTAACAGTTTCTGTGTTGCTTCCTCTGTATACCCTTGCTTATAGTAATTCAGGTCAGCTAGTATTCTGTTATTCAGGTGGATTCCTCTATTGTTTAGCTGTAAATCAGGTTTAGCACCAGAGCAGGTGAGTGTGGCTTTCACTAACTCAGCAGTCATCCTGGAATATCTGTGCACTGTTTTGATTATAGTAACTTTCTATATGTTATGAAGATAGAAATTATGAGGTCTCTAGCTTTGTTCTTTTTCTCAAAAAATTTTTGGCTATTTAAGGTATTTTGTGCTTTCATAAGAATTTCTATTTTCACAAAATGTCATTAAATTTTTGATAGTGAATAGGTTGAATACAGACATCACTGTGGATAATATGGACATTTGCACAATATTCAATCTTCCAATTAATAATATGGTATGTCTTTCCATTTGTTTGTGTCTTTTTAAATTTCTTTCATCAATTCTTTGTAATTTTCAGTATACAAGTCTTTCATTGGTTAAGTTTAAGTGTTTTTTTTTTCCCCTTTAGGTGCTACTGTAAAATGGGATTGCCTTATTTTCCTTTTTAGACTGTTCATTTTTAATATGTAGAAACAAAAAATATTTTTGTATGTCAATTATGTAACTTGCAACTTTGCTGAATTCATTTATTATTTCTAAGAGTATTTTCTGTGAATTTCATAGGGTTTTATACATTAAAGATTATATCAACTCTGAACAGGGATAATTTTACTTTTTCTTTTCCAATTTGTATTCTTTTATATCTTTTTCTTTCCTAATTGCTCTAGCTAGGACTTCCAGTAATTTATGGAATAGAATTGTTGAGAGTGAGTATTTTAACATTGTTTTAAATCCTAGAGAAAAATATTTTATTTTTCCGCTGTGCGCTTGTCATATATGGCTTTTATTATTTTCAGTTGATGCTGTTCCTTTCTTACTTCTGTTTTTAACAAGAAAAAGGTTGAATTTGTCAAAATCTTTTTCTGCATCTATTGAGATGATCATGTGATTTTATTCCACATTGCATTGATATAGTATATCACATTGATCAATCTTATATTGAATAGTCCTTGCAACAAATGGTCACAGTACAAGATTATTGTAATTTGCAGTTTCATTTTGTTTGCCAGTATTTTGTTGATTTTGTAACTGTATTCATCTGGTTTATTGGTCTCTAGTTTTGTTTTCTCTTGTAAAGTCTTTGGTATCAGTGTAAAGCAGGATTCATAAAACCTGTTGAGAATTCTCTTCAAATTTTTTGGAAGACTTTGAGAACAATTAACACTAATTCTTTAGATACTTGATCAGGTTCAGCAAAGAATCCAACTCATCTTGGAATTTTCTTTGTTGGGAGGATTTTGATTATTGATTTAATCTCCTTACTAATTATAGGTCTGTTTAAACTTTCTATTTCTCCACGACTCATTCTGGGTAGATTGCATATTTCTAGAAATTTATCCATATTTTCTAGTTTATCAAACTGTTAGCTTAAAACTATTCATGGTAGTCTCTTATTGACTGTGTATTCTAAAATATTAACTTTAATACTTACTCTTTCGTTTTCAATTTTATTCATTTGTATATTATCTCTTTAATTTCTTCATTTGGCTAAGAATTTGTTGATCATTAAAAAAAAACTTTTAAGCGGTAGAGCGTCGGCCTGGCGTGCAGGGGACCCGGGTTCGATTCCCGGCCAGGGCACATAGGAGAGGCGCCCATTTGCTTCTCCACCCCTTCCCCTCTCCTTCCTCTCTGTCTCTCTCTTCCCCTCCCGCAGCCAAGGCTCCATTGGAGCAAAGATGGCCCGGGCGCTGGGGATGGCTCCTTGGCCTCTGCCCCAGGCTCTAGAGTGGCTCTGGTCGCGGCAGAGCGACGCCCCAGAAGGGCAGAGCATCGCCCCCTGGTGGGCAGAGCGTCGCCCCTGGTGGGCGTGCCGGGTGGATCCCGGTCGAGCGCATGCGGGAGTCTGTCTGACTGTCTCTCCCCGTTTCCAGCTTCAGAAAAATACCAAAAAAAAAAATAATAATAATAAATAAATAAATAATAAATAAATAAAAAATAAAAAAACTTTTAATTTTGTTGATTTTTTCTATTTTTTCTATTCCTGTCATTCATTTGCTCAAACCCCTATTATTTTCTTTTTCTACTTACTTTGTGATGAGTTTGTTCTTTTCCTATTTATTTCAGAGTAAAATGAGGTTGCTATTTTGGGAAATATATTTTTAATTTAAACATTTATTGGTGCAAGCTTCCCTCTGAGTACTCTGTTTTGCTTCATCTTATAAGTTTTGTTATGTTATGTTTCATTTCTTCTTACTATATTTCCATCTCTTTTGATTTCCTCATTTATAAGATTATATTTATTTTTTATAGATTTGTGATTTTTCCAATTTTTTCTGTTATTGCTTAATAGTTGTATTATATTGTGTTTGGGAGAGATATTTGGTATGATTTCAATCTTAAGTTTGTTAAACTTGGGTTATTTATTTGTTTGTTTGTTTTGAGAGAGAGTGAGAGGGAGAGGAAGGAAGAGAGAGGGTCAGATGTATCAACTCATGGTTGCTTTCACTATAGTTGTACATTGATTGCTTCGAAGTAATGAGAGAAAACAAGAAATATTAACTCATAGTTGCTTCACTTTAGTTGTACATTGAGCTTCTCATATATGCTTTGACTGGGGTGGGTCAGTTTTCCCTTGCTTAAGCCAGCAACCTTGGGATTTTCATGCCAATGACCTTTGTGTTCAAGCTGGTGAGCTTTGAGGATCTTGAGGATGATTCCCCTGTTCAAGCCTACACTTAGAGCCAGTGGCCTCTGAACTTCAAACCAGTGACCACAGCATTCTGAGTTCATGCTTTATCCACTGTGCCACCACTGGTCAGGCTCTTAATCTAATGTAATATAATATGAAAAATGTTACCTTTGTATTTAAGAAGAATGTGTATTCTGCTGTTATATAAAATATTTTGAATAAACTTGTTAGATCTATTTGGTCTATGGTGTTGTTCAGGCACTTTATCTATTTTGATATTTTGTATGATTGTTTTATTTATAACTAAAAGTGGATAATTTAAATTTCTTATGATTACTGTGTTGTTGTCTCTCCCTTCAGTTCTATTAATGTTTGCATTACAAATTGGGTGCTCTGATGTTAGTTGCATTTAGACTTATAATTATTATATTTTACTAGTGAATTTACTATCATTATATATGTCTTTCTTTGACTCTTGTGACAGTTTTCACTTAAAGTTTAGTTTGTCTGATACAAATATGTTCTGTTTGGTGTACTTTTAGCTTATGTTTGTTCTTAAGTCTAATGTGAATCTTCTGTAGACAGAATTTAGTTTGTCCTTATTGTTGTTGTTGTGTGCGTGTGTGTTTCATCTTTTCTGCCATTCTATGTCTCTTAATTGGGGAGTTTTATCCATTTATATTTAATGTAGTTACTGATAGGAAATAAAATATTACTGTCATTTTCCCAATGGTTTTCTCTCTGTTTCATAGCTTTTTTCACCCCTCTTTTGCTCTCTGTTTGCCTTTGTAGTTCATTGATTATTTGTTGTAACATGCTGTGATTACTTGATGTTTTTGCTTATTTGTGTTAGTTTTTGTCTTTGAGTTTACCACAAGACACATAAGACATTAGATATTTATTACAGTATGCTTTAAGCCAGCGGTTCTCAACCTGTGGGTCGCGACCCTGGTGGGGGTTGAACTACCAAAACACCGAGGTTGCGTAAAGCCATCGGAAAATACATATTTATTATACAATACATTTTTAAATAAAATATATATTTTTATGCTTTAAGCTGATAGCTCACATATTTCAAACAAATATGTATTTTTATGCTTTAAGCTGATAGCTCACATATTTCAAACAAATATAAAAACTCTCCTCTTCTCCCTTCCCTCTTTAAATTTCTGATATCAAAAATTACATATTTCATATTGTATAACCATGAGAATATTTTATAGTTATTCTTATTCTTAATCTTTTTATTTTTTAAATTATATAAAAAACTAAAAATGAATTAACCACCATTTTACAGTATTTATTATTGCAGTGTCTCATTGAGGAAGGAGGCTCTAAGGAATCTTATTTTATCATCTTGCTTATGCTAACCCTATATAAAAATTTTTTAAAGCCAAACTGTAATGACAGAAGCAGATTAATAATTTAATGAAAACAGTGCTTGGGTTCATACTGTTAGTCAGGTTCAATTCTTCTCTATGTCTATTTTACTTTTCTCTCATTTTGTTTCCATACAAAAATGTCTAGCTACTACCAGAAAAATGTTATTTGGGTTTTTCAGAAACTGAGTTTAGTTTGGAGGGTTTCCAAGAACATGGATTCAATCAGATGACTCCAGTATACCAGGCAGGTTTGATGAAGATTTTACGCTTTTTAATATATACTATCTTTGTCTAAATAATTTATTATAATTTAATCAATTTCTAAATCCAGGCCTCACATCATTACCCTACGTCAG
Source organism: Saccopteryx bilineata (assembly GCF_036850765.1). Lineage (NCBI taxonomy): Eukaryota > Metazoa > Chordata > Mammalia > Chiroptera > Emballonuridae > Saccopteryx > Saccopteryx bilineata. The sequence goes on from NC_089502.1 coordinate 47,789,492, forward strand.
TCTTAAATACAGAATTTGAAATTAATGTTTTACAATCTCTAAAACAAATTTGTTATAGATCCAAACATCAGACCTTGTCTCCACATTCAAAAAGTGAGGTGTTAATTTAATTTTTGACTCATTTTCTATTATTTCTAATATGCTCTATTAGAGTTTTCCAGAGAATCATAATATATATAACACATAAAATACAATGTAAATATATATTATACATTATTATATATACTATCATAAACAGGTACATGTTACTTTAAATATTATAAATCTTTAAGATTAAATATATATATTTAGAGAGAAAGAAAAAAAAATTAAAGAATTGGCATTTTTGTCTAAATAACTTTAATGCACAGATTGAAAATACAATCAGAGTTTCTAAGTTAACCTTGAGGCAGAACTGCTTCTCCTTCAGGAATCCTGAGTCTTTTTTCTTAAGGTCTTCAACTAATTGAGGTTCACTTATACTGTGGAGAGGAATATGTTTTACTCAAAGTCTACCAAATTAAATGTTAATCACACTTAAAAAACGCCTTCACAGCAACATTTAGACTGATATTTAACAAAACTGGGCACCGCAGACTAGAGAAGTTGGCACAAAATTAACTACTGCATATTCCTAAATTATTTGTTATTTGATTTCAGACAATATTCACAGTAAATTTAAATTGAACAGTATAAACCGATGTACTCTGAGAGGTAATTGGTGTGCTAGCATTTAGCTCTGAAACCTTTTATCTTAGCTGAATGAGACACCTGATAACCTTATTTGCTTTTCAGTTAATTTTTGGAGGACAAGTTGACCATAAAATTATTTTCTTCAGACTTAGTGTACTTAAAAATAACACTTTAAAAAAGAAAAAAAAAATTGTCATAGCCAAGACATTTACTTTCACAGAAAAAAATCCAAATGTTTGATATTAAAATATTATTTAATTTTTATTGAATATATCGGGGTGATACTGGTTAATAAATTATATAGATTTAAAATGCATAATTCTACAATACATCATATGTATACTGCATTGTAAAAGAACATATTCAGTGATGCATTTGTTAAGGGTTTAATATTCAAAATTTATAAGGAACTTATAAACCTCAACACTAAAAGAATTCTATTAAGAAATGGACAAAAGACCTGAATAGATCCTTCATCAAAGAAGTCATGCAGATGGCCAATAGACATATGAAAAGATGCTCAATGTCATTAATCAGAGAAATGCAAATTAAAACCACAATGATATATCACCTTATGCCTGTCAGAATAGCTATTATCAATGAATCATCAAACAAGTGTTGGCAAGGATATGAAGATAAGGGAATCCTCATGAACTGTTGGCAATAATGCAGACTTGTGCAGCCAGGTGGAATGCAGTAAGGAGTTATCTCAAAAAAGTAAATGAGTGGATTAAAAAACCATGGCTGCCTGACCTGTGGTGGCGCAGTGGATAAAGCGTCGACCTGGAAATGCTGAGGTCGCCGGTTCGAAACCCTGGGCTTGCCTGGTCAAGGCACATATGGGAGTTGATGCTTCCAGCTCCTCCCCCTTCTCTCTCTCTCTCTCTCACTCACTCTCTCTGTCTCTCTTCTCTAAAATGAGTAAATAAATACAAATAAAAAACCATGGTACATATATACATGGAATACTATGGGGCCATGAAAAAGAAGGAAATATTACCTTTTGCGACAACATGAATGGACCTGGAAACTATTATGTTACGTGAAATAAGCCAGGCAGAGAAAGAAAAATACCATATGACCTCACTCATTTGAGGAATACAAGGAACAATGTGAACTGAGGAATTAAATTGAGACACAGGAGGGATCAAAGAGACCATAGGAAAAGAGGACAGAGGGAAAAGGGATGATAGGATGGGATAAACCTGAAGAGAAGGGGGGAGGGTAATGTGGGGAGGGGGGCAAGAGAGATGTTGAGGAGAATACAGGGGAGAGGGGCATGCATTCGGGGCGACACTAGAATCCATGCAAACACAATAAATTAAATTTAAAAAAGTAAAAATGGAACTGCCTTATGACTCAAAAATTCCACTTAAGGGAATATAGTAAAAAAAAGTCCAAAACACAAATTCAAAACAATACAGGTACTCCTGTGTTCTTTGCAGCATTATTTTTAAAAATATTATTTTTGTGCTTATAGAATTTAAATATTTATCTTATCCTTTCATACATATACAACAATATATCCTCCTGAGTAACCTAGACCTAGTTATCATAGATTTTATTTGCCATACCCAAGGTTATATAGCTGGTTTATTGTAGACAAAGAACCAGAAAACATATTCCCTGATTATTTCTCATGAACTCGTATCTTTACACTATTAAAACTTTCCAGTAAAATGAGATGATAGAAGGTTTTATTGTGACTTCTTAATATCTCAGATGGTTTAAGAGATTCCTATGTAGTATACAACTTCTCTATACGATAGACCAGGAAGGGCACATATTGATATTTTATCAATTTCTTTTTGGTTAAATTTATATTTATTTTATTCAATATAAAAATAACTTTAGGTTTTAGAGGAGAGAAAATATCTTATACAACTGAAATTACCATTTTTTAATGAACAGAACAATATCAAGTAAAAAATAACATGCTTTTTTCTTTAGACAGAAAGCTATCAGTAATTCTGAATGTTTGAAAATGGCTTCATAAATGTGTAATTTTATTCTCATAATATTTTTTTTAATTTTTTTAGGCTTCTTTTTTTTTTTTTTTCTTTCACTTTTCCAAAGCTGGAAACAGGGAGGCAGTCAGACAGACTCCCACATGCGCCGGATCGGGATCCACCTGGCATGCCCACCAGGGGGCAATGCTCTGCCCCTCTGCGGCTTTGCTCTGTTGCATCCAGAGCCACTCTAGTGCCTGAGGCAGAGGCCACAGAGCCATCCCCAGCGCCTGGGCCATCTTTGTTCCAATGGAGCCCTGGCTGCGGGAGAGGAAGAGAGAGACAGAGAGGAAGGAGAGGGGTAGGGGTGGAGAAGCAGATGGGCGCCTCTCCTGTGTGCCCTGGCTGGGAATCGAACCCGGGACTCCTGCACACCAGGCCGACGCTCTAACGCTGAGCTAACCGGCCAGGGCCTTATTCTCATAATATTTTAATCTCTATATTTGTATAGCACTTTATATGTATCGGCATATTTGAATTAAATGGATTGTGTCTGCTCAGTGAAATTCTTTTTTTTTCCTTTTTGTTTAGGTGACAGGAGGGGAAATAGTGAGACAGACTCCCACTTGCACCCTGGTTGGGATCTACCCAGCAACCCCATCTGGGGCCAGTGCTGGAATATCGAGCTATTTTTAGCTCCTGAGGCTGATGCTCTCCAATGGAGCTATCCTCAGTGCCTGGGGTAATGCTCGAACCAACTGAACCACTGGCTGTGGGGGTGGAAGAGAGAGAAGTGGGAAGAAAGAAGAAGATGGTCGCTTATCCTGTGTGCCCTGACCAGGACAGAACCTAGTATAGCCATACACTGAGCCGATGTTCTATCCACTAAGCCAGGTGTAGTGAACCATTTTATACCTACTGCCCACTTATGTATCTCTGTTAGTAGTAAAATTTTCTAACCACCCACCGGTTCTACAGTAAAGGTGATTTGTAAAGTAGGAAAGTAACTTTACTTTATAAAATTTATAAAGCAGAGTTACAGCAAGTTAAAACATATAATTACTTACCAAGTACTTTATGTTGGATTTTCGCTAAGTTTGGCAGAATAAACAAGTACTGCTTTCCATCTTTATAAAACAACTTACTATAGTTAAATCTATCTCTTTATTTATCCTTTGGTTGCTCTGCTACCACCATGAAAGCTGGAACACCCACTAGTAGGCGGTAGTGACCAGATTGACTACCACTGCATTAAGCCATCGCCCACGGCTGAAATTCTTACATTTGCTTACCTGAGGGGAAACACAACTGGCCAGGTTATATGACTTATACAGTTTTCCAAAGCAACTTAATGACTGAGCTAGCCATAAAATTTTTTACTGAATTTTATTAAAGTTTATTAAATTTATATAATGTTACAGACTTTTTGGTTGCTACATATAAAAGGATGGAGAATAAGTTTATAATTTAATTCAGTAGATCAGTAAGTTATTTTTCTATTCTTTCATTCTAATCATCTCCAGGAACATATCCAGCACAGATATTTAAAACTCCAGAATTATATTACCAGTTGTTGTAACAGGAACTCCAAAATTTCAATGGCTTAACACCATTGAATTTATTTCTTGTTCACATGAAGTTCAAACAAAATTTTGTAACTTGCAGGTGACTCTTCTCCACTGTGTTGATTCAGAAGTCAGGTTTCCTCTCTCCTGTGCCTCCACCATCTTCAAGAGGCGGCTTTTAATGGTGTTATGCTTTTCTGTCTGCAACCTCAGAAAGGAAAAGAGGAGCAAGGATCATACATGGGAGGTTTTCATTGACCAGATGTTGTAGTGTAATTTATTGCTTCTGATCCCATTACTCTCATTGAAAATCACTTAAATGGCAACACATAATTACAGGGAAGCCTAGAAAATAGTTTATGTGCTAAGAAAAAAAGACTTTCAGTCACAGCTCAAACTTTGACTGTCAAAATAAATTTTGCATCCTTTTTCTTTTTATTTTCTTTATTTATTGGTTTTAGAGTGGAAGGAAAGGAGAGAGAGAGAGAGAGAGAGAGAGAAACATCAATCTCTTCCTGTAAGTGTCCTGACCAGGGATTGAACCAGTGCCACCCATGCCTCAGGACAATGCTCTAACCCAGTGGTCCCCAACCCCCGGGCCATGCACCAATACCAGTCCATGGGCCATTTGGTACCGGTCCGCAGAGAAAGAAGAAATAACTTACATTATTTCTGTTTTATTTATATTTAAGTCTGAACGATGTTTTATTTTTTAAAAATTACCAGATTCCCTCTGTTACATCCGTCTAAGACTCACTCTTGATGCTTGTCTGGTCACGTGATACATTTATCCATCCCACCCTAAAGGCTGGTCCGCGAAAATATTTTCTGAAATTAAACCGGTCCGTGGCCCAAAAAAGGTTGGGGACCACTGCTCTAACCAATCAAGCTATCAAGCTAGGGCCGTTTGCAGCCTTTTTCATACGCAAAATATAGCAGATCCATGAGAAACAACACAAAACTCCATCTAGTTACTGAATCTGAACGTAACACGTCCACTATGCAAACGATGCAGTTTTGTTTTACTTAAACATGTGAATATGGCTTTTTAGGAACTGGGGATATATGAAATAAAAGAAGTTCACTTGTCCCATTACCAATATAAAATTGTGAAGCTATGACAAGATCATGGCAATTAAAATATTAAAAACTTGCATTCTGAATAAAAAATTCAATGACCTATTCCAATTATGTAATGCTGTTAACACGGTACTGTGAAAACTCTCAAACTTGGAGGTGGGATATTTGTGTTTTATATTCTGATTCTTCTTTTTAAGATAAACTTTCTTGTACATTTCTCAACACAATCCCAGATCTATCTTCTACACAAAAATTTGTTTTTGGACATCATGTTCTGTGGCTTCATCATTAGGGAAATATTCCTATATTAAAAATTTTAGTGTAGCTAAAACAATTTTTTAAAATAAAATAAATAAATAAATAAACTACTATAATGTTAAATCTCAACTGTACCTGAAAAATATACATTAAATGAAGACATTTTAAAGGTCTTACCATGTTGTAGCATGTATCAGTTTGTTCCTTTATATGTGTCGATTATTTTTTTATTGTACACCTATAGGACCCTTTGTTTATTCCTTCACGCTCATCAGGGGGCGCGGCGGTCTTTAGCTCTGGCACACTGCGCGTGCTAAGCAGCGGGGCCAGACGGTGGCCAGCCTGTGGTCAATGCACATGTTGGAATGCAGGGTCGGCTGATTCACGGCTCTAGCACACTGCACGTGCTCCGTTGTGTGGCCGGCAGGTGGGTCGACAGAGGACCCTGCGAAGCAGCACGGGTTGTGGGAGTCCGGGGGCCACTGAGATTGCTCGCTGGGATGGGGTGGTCGGTGTCCAATAGTTGCTGCGCATGCTCCGCAGAGGAATGGGTTGTTGTGCGCCTAGGGCACACTGAGCATGCTCAGGAGAGTGGCCTGGTAGTCGGTGTCCATTTGCCACTGCCCGTACAAGACAACGGGGTCTGTGGCTGGCGACCGGAGTTCCCTGTGCAGTTTCAGAAACGGGACCTGGATGCTCTGCACTTGGGGGCCAACTAGGCATGCTCAAGTGCAAGCCCAGTGTTTGGCGGCTGGATGGCGCTGGCCATGCTCCCAGCTCGTCAGGTATTCGGGGTCGTGTGCTGCTGCACCTGCACCTGCTCTGCAGCGAGTTGGGTGTTTGGTGGCAGGTGGCCGCGGACCTGTTCACATGCGCGCCAGCCAGACGTGGAACTCAGTATGTGCTGGCCACTGGGAATGCTCAAGGGCTGAGCCGGTGTGTAGCGGCCAGTGACAGCGGTGCATTCTCAGGAGCAGGGCCGTGGAGCCAACGTCCGGGAGTCACTGGGTATTCTCAGTTTCGGGGCCCGGTGGTCCACGGTGAGGGCACAGTGTACATGCCCATCAGTGCGGTTTGGTTCGGGGTGGCCGGCTGTCTGAGCAAGTGCTGTAGAGCAGGGCGAGAAGTTCGGCGGGAAGACGTAGTGAGCAGTCTCAGGAGCGCGTCCGGGCGGTCAGCGGCTGGTGACCACTGCGCCCATTCAGCAGCCTGGCCGTGCTGCCGGCTTCCGATTGCTATTGCGCATGCCCAGTAGCGTGTCCTGTGGTGTACAGCTGGTAGCTACTGCGCATGATCCCAGGCGTTCAGGGTTTTTTGTTTTTTTTTTTGTCTGTTAGCAGCAGCGCATGCTCTGCTGCGGGTTTGGGTGGTTGTGGGGTAGAGCACACTGAGCAAGCTCAGCCACGGGGCGGGTAGTGGGGGGGGTGGGCGGCCAGTGGACAATGTGCATGCTCAACTGCAGGGTCGGGTCATAGACCGCTAGAGCACTCTGAGCAGCTCCGGGGCCTGGGCTCTTGGTCTATATTTTGTGACAAGTGCTCATGCTCAGAAGCTTCGCTGGGTGATTTTTTTGTACGTTGGCCACTGCGCATGCTCAACTGTGAGGCCTGTGGTCAAAGGCCGGTTGCCGCTGTGGATTGTCCTCAGCGGGGTCGGGTGTTCCAATGGTCAGCACAACGATTTTTCTTTTTCTTTTTTTTTTTTTGTACATTACTTTTTATTTTTTAGGTCATATTAATTTTTAGGGAGATAGGAAGAAGGGGAGAGAGAAACAAAGAAAGAGAGAGAGGAAGAGAAGTGAAAGAGGAGCTGGAAGCATCAACACTTTATCCAAAGTGCCGCCACAGGTAGCACAATTATTTAAAACTTAGATAAAACAGATATTAGAAAGTCAAATGTAGTTGAACAATATACATTAAATAGATTTTTTAAGGTTTAAACATGTTGTAGCATGTGTCATTTTGTTCCTTTCTATGTCAAGATGTTATTTTATTGTGCAAATATATCACCTATTGTTTGTTCATTCATGCTCATCATGGGGTAGGGTGGTCATCGGTGGGGGCACAGTGAGCATGCTCAGCAGCGGGACTGAGTGGTGGTGGATGAACTTGCTCAACTGCAGGGTTGGTTGATCCGCAGCTAGAGCGCTCTGAGCATGCTCGGGAGCGTGGGCAGGTGGTCGGCCGAAGTTGGACACTACGCATGCTCAGAAGCCAGAAAGTGTGGTTGTTGGCCAGTGGCCACTGCACATGCTCAGAAGCAGGAAGGTGTGGTAATTGTCCAGTGGCCACTGCGCATGCTCAACAGCAGGCTGTTGCTCAGCGCCCTTTGGCCATTGGACATGCTCATAAACAGGACCGGGAGCTTGGTATCTGGAGAACACTAAGCATGCTCAAGAGCAAGGGCATTAGTTGGTGGCCGGTAGCCAAGGCGCATGCTCGGCAACGGGTCTAGGTGGCCAGAGTCTGGTAGCCACTGCGTCACAGTAGCAGGGTTGGGTGTTCTCTAGCTAGGGTACACTGAGCATGCTTGGCAGTGTGGCCCATTTGTGGGCAGCCGTTGGTCCAAAAGAGTGCTCAAAAGCATATCCAGTAAGTCAGCAGGAAGACACACTGAGCAAGATCAGCAGTGCTTCTGGGTGGTCAGTATCTGGTGACCATTGTGCATACTCAGCAGCTGGGCCAGGTTGTCGGCATCTGATAGCTATTGCACATGCCCAGCAGCCTGGCCTATTGTCAACAGCTGGTGGCTGCTGCGCATCCTCCCAGGGGGAGCCCGTCTGCTTCTCCACCCCTCCCCCTCTCCTTCCTCTCTGTATCTCTCTCTTTCCCTCCTGCAGCCAAAGCTCCATTGGAGCAAAGTTGGCCCAGGTGCTAAGGATGGCTCCATGGCCTCGGCTTCAGGTGCTGGAATGGCTCAGGTTGCAACAGAGCGATGCCCCATATGGGCAGAGCATCGCCCCCTGGTGGGCATGCCGGGTGGGTCAGGGTCTGGTGAACGTGGGAATCTGTCTCTCTGCCTCCCTGCCTCTCGCTCAAGAAAAATACAAAAAAAATAATTTTTTAAATCTTAATGCTTCTAGATGTGAAAAAGTTATGATTATAATTGTATTTTTTATAATAGGATAAGAATATAAAAAGATAAATGAATAAATTTTTCCTAATAGTGATATATATATATATATATATATATGTACAACTTTCTAAAAAAAATTGAGTATAATTAGCCCTGGCCAGACAGCTCCATTGGTTAGAGCATCCTCTGGATGCACAGAGGCTGCCAATTCAATGTTCAGTTAGGGCACATACAGGAAAAGCTTATTGATGCTGTCTCTCTCTCTCCCTCTTCTCTTGCTAAAATGAGTAAATAAAAACTTTTTAGAAACTGAGTATAATTAAGTCGTTACAGTGGAATAACAATTGATCAATCTTTTTACCATGTACTTCAAATGACCTTTGAGAATCAAGTGCTGTTTTTCACATATGTGCTATAATAACTTGGTCACATTATGATTTTATAAACTCTGTAATAAAAGATTGCATATGATCTCTTAAAAGTCATTTAACTCATATTTTGTCTCTGAGATAAAGTGGGGATGCTAGCTTCTCTCATTAGTCTCTGCCAATTTTTAATCAGAATGCTCTTAATTGTGATAAAGTAAATTATGCTCCTAGATCATTAAATGTGATATGTAAAATTTTCTTTTATTCTGATGCCAGTCTTTTTTTTTTTTCTTTTTCATATGTTAGTCAAAAAGAGCTTTTTATTCCTTAATAACATTTGAAGGTAAGTATAAAAAGATATCTAAATAAATTATCTGGATAACAGGGTAATTAAATTAAAATTGGTATATTTATTTTTACTATATGCTACCTTGTTGAATTTTCTTACATTGCAGCTTGGAATGTGTAGCTTTACTCTCTTATTTAAATGTAGCTCTAACCTCACATTATATTTTCCATTCCTTAATACATTTTAAAAAACTGACTGCAATTTCCAGTAAGTGCTTTATGGAAGCACAGCTGGCAGGCACAGCAGAATGGGGATAGGTGATACCAGGAGGAAGCAATTAGGAAACAGGTCAATGTTTCTGAAAACAAATTTTGCTAGGTTTAAAGAAAATCACAAAGACACTTCAGGCTAACAACTTTAACAAAGTAGTGTATCTCAAATTTTAAATGTTTAAGTGTGCCTTTGGAATCTCATTGCTTAAGTTGTTGTCTCTAGCCCCAGCAAGAGAAAAACTAAATGTTATGCCAAACCTTGCTTTCTATAGATCTAAATAATGTTGGTTCCTCCTAGATTATTATCTGTTGTTCCTCATTTCTCAGAATATTTATTGAATTCTTCAAGAAGTTCCATTTAATTTATTAAGTATTACTTGAAATGGCCTGACCTGTAGCGGTGCAGTGGATAAAGTATTGACCTGGAACGCTGAAGTCGCCGAATTGAAACCCCAGGCCTGCCTGGTCAAAGCACGTACAGGAAACAACTACTATGAGTTGATGCTTCCTATTCCTACTCCCTCTTTCTCTCTGTCTCACCTCTCTCTAAAATCAATAAATAAAATATTTAAAAGAAAATAATGAAAAAGAAAAGTATTATTCAAACTTAGTATCCAAAAGTAATTCAATGCATGAAAAAGTTATAAAGAAAACCAACAAAATGAATGCCATTAACCCGCTACAAATGATCCCCAGTGGATGATATTTCAATTTACATTTTTTTTACTTTAAAATGATGCAGAAGCAATGAACATACAGTAAAAACTGTACCTAGAATTTTGGATCTTAATCTTTTTCTGGGTTAGTGATATGTCACATGATACTCTCCAATGATACCGGCCAGTGGCAATGAGATGGTCTTGACCAGTTGTAGGCTAATATAAATGATTTGAGGACATTTAAGCTATGATGTTCAATAGGGTAGGTATATTAAATATACTTCAGCTTATGATATTTTCAACTCAAGATGAGTTTACTGGGATGTTAACTCCGTTGTAAGTCAAAAAGCATCTATAGGTATTTTAAGAATGAAAATATAATAAACACTGCTACATTTACTTGTATTCTACTTGCTTACCTAGTCCCGTGTCTCTTTTCTAACCTAAAATAGAGTTTTATTTTAAATGATTGAAAAAGCAGTAAATATATGACTTATGATGCCAGTATCCTATGAAAGCTACATGAAGACAATTTCTACAACCATACACACACACACACACACACACACACACACACACACACACACACACAAATATATACTATGGGATATATATAATATATGCATATAAGTATATATACAAGAAAGAGCAAAAATAGGTTTACAGTTGTGAGTATGTAAAAGAGAGTTTATTCTTGTATTGTTATTTATTATTTTAATATTTTCCATATGAACAACTGTAAACCTATTTTGGTCCTAACCTGTATATGTATATATATACCTAGTAGAAATAATACATTTATCTATTTCTGTTCTGGGATTAGAAGGTATAAACAGAAATGTTTACTAGATCACATCACTGTTCTCCATCTTCCATATTTTATTTCACCTAAATAGTCTATCAAATAATAAATATTTTATATAGTTACAAACAAAATGAATAATTTTAATGACATTTATGTTTGCCATTAATCTATTGTCATAATAATATTTACAGAAAGTTTGATATCCTAATGTTATCCTTTTTTAAATTCATTTTACAGAGTGGGGAGAGAGACAGAAAGAGAGAGAGAAGGTGGGGGAGGAGCATGAAGCATCTACTCCCATATATGCTTTGACAAGGTAAACCTGGGATTTTGAACTGGCGACCTCAGTGGTTCAGGTTGATGCTTTATCCACTATGCCACCACAGGTCAGGACCTAACATTATGCTTTAACTGGCTTTAGTTGTATCAGTTCTTTATTAACCCTTTATCAGAGGTGTTTTTTATAAATATCTTCTCCCATTGGTTGGTTGCCTTTTTTTTTAGACAGTTTTTTTGTTGTTGTTTGGTTTTTTGTCTTTGTTTTTGCTATGCAGAAGTTTTTTTAGTTGTATTTTTACTTCCTTAGCCTTTGAGGTCAAATTTATAAAATCCTCTCTAAGACCAAGGTACATACATTTAATACTTATGTTTTCTTTTATGTAGTTTATTGCTTCAGTCCATTATAGTTAGATCATTGATCCATTTTGAGTTAATTTTTTTGTATGGTGACAAATAGCAACCTAGTTTCATTCTTTTGCATGTTCTGATCTTCAGATATCTCTGAACTTCTTTTCTGCTTTCTCTTCTGCTATATCTTTTCTTACTACAAACCAAGAAGTTTCTCCACGTACAAGAACTGATGTGGCTATAGTGAGTCAAAGTGGATAATTTAGAATACTCTCCTTATCTTAATTACATCTGTAAAGTTTTTTTTGCTATATCATTTAACATAATAATGTATTCTAGCGATTAGAATGAGAACAACTCTGGGTTCCATTATTCTGCCTACGACCTGAAGTGACATTCCCTCTAGCAAAAAATGAATTTTCTCAAGAATTCTATTATTATTAATAGAGATAGTTAATCTGATATTAACATATTTACTTTCAGTTTATTTTAGTTATATAATATTTAACATATATATATATATGTCATTTACTTCATTTCAATTTTTATATTTCATAATTTTGGGTGTATATCCTTTTTCCACATAATATATAGACATATTTAAATCTGATCATTTCTGCCTCACAGGTATATTTACATCTGATAATTTCTTGCAATTGCTCTAACATTTTTTGCTTTCTTTCTCTCTTTTTAAATTTTCTATATCTATCTTTTTCCATTCTTGTTTTAATCAAAATTTATTTTCTGTTATATTTCAAGTTCCTTTATGTGTGTGGTCCTATTGATTTCTAACTCATATTAGCTATTTTGGTTTCTTTATGCATGACATCTCACCATATATGTATAATTGAAGATAATAACTTAATATCTCATATACTAGAAAGACTTTAAAATTCTCTAACTCAAATATACACTGGGGAACAAAATTTTTGTTGCATCCACAAAAACACTTGTTCTTACCTAATTCGAGTGTGCTGATCTCAAATCTGACATTAGGTTTTCTCTATAAGCTACAGTTTTTTTGCAATTCAAGATTACAGGTTTTCATCTTATTATAAAATTTTCAACATTTAGTTTAACATAATGAAGTAGAATGTCTTCTTGGGCATCATCTTTGTGATAATATAATAATTTATATAATGCAGTAAATACACTAAAAGATATGATTGCATCAGAATTTGTCTATAATTTTGAAATAGAACATATTAAAACACTTATTTTAATCATAAAATTTTCACAAAACTTATTTAAATTCTATTTAGGCAAAATTTTGCATTTGTAGCTCTTGCATTTGTGTACTTGTTGAGGATAATCTCGTTTGATGCTCCAGCAGTAGTCTGCTCATCACTAACAGCTCCAAGATTTTCAGAAAACTTATCAAGGTGACTGTTCAGGAAATAAATCTTAATGCTCATATTGCATCCAATGTAGTGGAAAGCCAACAGCATCCTTTGAACCAGAAGTTCATAGTTTTCTGCTTTTTTGTTGCCAAAGGAGTTCTTTGTAACTGCTACAAAAGACCGCCATGCTGCTTTCTCCTCCTTATTCATCTTCCTGGCAAATTCTTTGTCACATATGAGGGTTCAAATTTGAGGTCCATCGAATACACCTGCTTTTATCTTCTTGAAAGTCAAGGCAGGAAAAGCAGAAATAATATGTTGAAAGCATTCACTATCTCTATTCAAAGCCTGAACAAACTTCTACATTAAGCCAAGTTTGATGTGAAGTGAGGGAAAAAATGATCCTGTCTCGATAAAGGACAGGTTCATTCGCAATATTTTGCATCCCTACTTCCAGAGCTTCACGTTTCAGCCACTCCTTATGTGTCCCGTGTTTCTCCCGTGCTTGGCTGCCCACAAACACAGAAAGCAGGGAAACCAGCAGAGTGTTGGCTTACCAAACATTCTTATCAAATGCTTTCATCATGTTTGTCTAAGGTTTTGCTTCTAAACGTTTTCCTAATCTGATGAGATAATCCAGATCAAATTGTCAGTTTGCGTAGATGGTGTAAATAAAATTCATAAAAGAATATTTAGTAATTAGTGAAATTTTCTATATAAAATGTTTCATGGTTCAACTTCTTTATGCTATTCTTATACTTTTATAATGCACATTAAAATATCAAAGATCTTATTAAAGATTCTATTAAAGAAACTTGTTTATGTTCATTTAACCAAGCATTTCTCAAATATATATGGGTATTAAAAAACATTTCTCAGATAATATTTATTAGGATCTCAAGTTCAGTAAAATTCACTTTGGGAACACTGGTTAAATTACTTTAGCTCTGTCATATAGTATATGACATTATACATTATGTTTTATAGAATTGTATACCTAAACTTATATAATTTTATTAACCAATAGCACCATAGAAAATTAAATAAATAAGTAAGAATCATCAGAAGCTTATGTTTGGTAATTAGGTGATCAATCACTCCTTTATGTCACTAACTAGATGAAACTTTCGCATTGTGTGTGTTATATCTACCTATTTAGTAGGTTTTGAAATTAATTTTACTTTACTTTTTTTTTTTTTTGCATTTTTCTGAAGCTGGAAACAGGGAGAGACAGTCAGACAGACTCCCGCATGCGCCCGACCGGGATCCACCCGGCACGCCCACCAGGGGGCGACGCTCTGCCCACCAGGGGGCGATGCTTTGCCCATCCTGGGCGTCGCCATGTTGCGACCTTCCTGGGTGTCGCCATGTTGCGACCAGAGCCACTCTAGCGCCTGGGGCAGAGGCCACAGAGCCATCCCCAGCGCCCGGGCCATCTTTGCTCCAATGGAGCCTTGGCTGCGAGAGGGGAAGAGAGAGACAGAGAGGAAGGCGTGGCGGAGGGGTGGAGAAGCAAATGGGCGCTTCTCCTATGTGCCCTGGCCGGGAATTACTTTACTTTTACCAGTAAAAAATGAAGTTGAGGACTGCAGGATGGCAACGGGTAGCGTTTCAGTTCATATGTCCCTTCAGGATTGACTTTGCCAGTAAATCTGTTTCTGAGAAGTCACCAAGAGTAAACCAAGAGCTAATATGACAATAAGGCATGGTTACCTTTCAAATTTTAATTAATAAATAAAAACATGAAAAATTTTATTTTTTATGAAACACACTTATAGAAATATATATTTAATATTTTGCATTGGCTGAGCCATTTAAAACCTCTAGAAAGAAGTACTTATCTATTCCCAAAGCTGAATTCTAATGTGAATTTTGTTCATTCTGGTTACAACCTGACTCCCCAATACCTCAACTGTTTTTATAACATATAAAGAGCTCACATATTCAGCATTTAATTACATTTCCATAGCTAAGAACGTCCTGGAAAATGTAACAGGGTTCCAGGTTATAGAGTCATAGTTATACTTTTCTATGGTCATGCTTTGCAAATTGTGAGCAGAAAAATATTGTAATGGGAATCAGCCTCACCTGTAGTAATTACAGACTATGATGTAAATTTTTAGGGATGCTAGAATGCCTTTCTGACAAAATAGAGCTTGCACTACATTGACCATGACATGTATTTGGAGATCATTCCATTACATAAGCTTAACTACCCTTGTTAAAGACCAATATTATCAGAAAGAGTTTTAACAGCCAAATAAAACTATTGTATAACAACTTTTTGTATGTTAATTTATACACTATACTTGTCCAAATCAAATGGAAATCTGGATTGTTACATACAAAAATACCGACACAAATATCTGCATGTTGAAGCTATTACTATATAAGAGCTGTCAGCATAAGCTCAGAGAATTTCACATTTGGGGGATTTCAGCTGCCAACAAGCAGCATAAGAGGAGTGTGCACCTAGGAAAGGACCATTAATTAAACATGGAGAACACAGATCCAAAACATGACTCCATATGTGCTGAATAATACCTTCAAAATTTAATAGGTACCAACCTTATATACAATTATTTATACAGAATAGTCTTACGGCATAATTTTTCTAGGCTTTTTACTTTATCATTTGAACACAGTAAGAGTTATCAGATTATTATTTATTTAAAATGCCTCGGTTGTCTTCTTTCATCATTACATTAAAAGGAGAGGCTGAGGGTAGAGTGTCCCTGTTCAATATGCGAATAATGCATTTCTGTATTCTTTATTGCTCTAGAAATAGTGGCATTTCATGTTATTATCTCGAGTTTCTCTATATCTCTTTAGCACTAACAATTTACTCCATTATATAATAGAATAAAAACAAAGTGATGACTAGCTTTATATCCAAACCGAATTACAACTTGGAAACTAAATAAAATATCATCATAAATGAATATATATGACTGGTTTTACAAAATGCAGCCTCCTCTCCAGTTATTCAGGCATTGATTACATAGGTCATATGTAGATATGCCTATGGCTTTTTAACATCACCGCTAGAGTTTGGCCTCAGAAAGAGATAAGAGGAAAAAAGCTATGAAAACTGATTTTACTGCCAGGAATCAGTTTCCGCACTGATACTATAGAGAGGGGATTGTAGTGTGTTGCTGAAACAAGGATCAGGGTTATTAGCAGATTTTATTAATCTATAGTAAATACTCTATCAGAAACAAGGAATGACAAAGTATGTATGTATATATGTATATTTTCACAATAGCTATGATAAAAACTATAGTTACTTTCTCTTTATGATTTTCCTTTTTATACTTAAGAAACTAATTCTCTTTATTGTCCAAAATTATAACGTGCAACACAGTACTCCATACATATATTTGTCATAAAAACAAAAATTTCATAAAGCAATTTGTCTTTATTATGCTATACTTTGATATTTCTCTCTTAGGCTATGCATATTTTATATTTTAAATGCTTATTAAGTCCCCCCAAATTTATGTAATGACCTAGCAATGAGTGTAACTCAGTTTGAAAGAAACCGGCTGTTTGCCCTGACAGGCTACCCTGACATTACATATATTTCAGTAACTGTGAGCTGTGCGTATCAAATTCCCTACTCCTGACAGCACACCCGGACTGTAATCATATTTTTAAAAGGCCTATTTACTATTTTTTTATTTTTATAATATGCTGTTAGTTAATTATTAAAGTACTAGAGGAGGTTGAATTCCATTTAAAAATTCAAAATCTCTCCCATTAAAAATTTGCTAGCTAAGTATCTCTGTGGAGCTAAACACTAATGGTAGAATTCGGTTAGAAATAATATGAACGCCTTTTCTAGGTTTCATAGCGCAACTGAAGCTGGTTTGCAAGCATTTATTAAACTGATATGGAAGTAGAAATAAAAAAGAACGAGGCATGGGAGGGGAGAGAAAGAAGCAATCCACTCAAACTTTAGTTCCTCAAATGATTTTATTGCTTTCTTCACTACACTTTTTAAAATTTTTAATGGATAGTATATTGACTAGTCAGGGAGGGTAAAAAGGGAAATAGTATTTGAATGAAAAAAAATATGAGAAAGTGAGATAGAAACTTATAAATTTATCATTGAAATAGCTTTGAATTTAAAATAAATTTTAGCTTGAAAGCTCATGAGTTCAGCTACCATGCCTGTGTAACTCACCTTTGTAATTATAGTCTGTACCATGGAGCCTGGGAGTATAGAAGTCCTTCATAAATATTCATTGAGTGAGTGTCTAAATTGATGTACAATTTTTGTATGTTTGTAAGTATTAAATATTTTGCAAAGCCGTCTTCTACACACATCACACACTTAATAAATATTTTTGAATGATGATCTTTCTGCTTGCTTTACTCAACTTTCACAGGCCAATAACTTACACTAGAACATTCAATGACTTAAGACAAAATTTCATCGCTATGATGGCCATGCATGCAAAAAAATTCCACATTAGTCTGGATTTCATTTTTTTTTCTGTTGTCAAATGGTGTGCCTCAAAATTTATTTTTGAACATATATAATAAGATGGTGGTTCAAGTTTTAGCTTCTGTCACATTTTTAAAAGAGTACGAAAAAATATGTTCTTAGCACCATCATTATATGGCCCCCAGGATAAATTCCCATTGTATCAAGTTTCTTAAAGTTCTAAATCTACCTTGAAAAAATATGTTCTTTTCCTTTATAAAAAAATATTTTTGAAGCAGTTATTCAGAGACTGCTTTTAAATTTGACACGTATTCCACTCCCACAATTAGTATAAAGTAGTCATTTGCTACTTAGGTCCAAATTGCTGTAAATTGAACAGACTCAACATCCCTTTGGGTGCATGAAATAAGAAGTGACCATAATGGAAAGATTTGAAGTGATCCCAATTATCTGCTAATCAATATATATATATATTATATTTCCTGTGTCATACTATTTATATTGCATAAAATTTAAAATAATGAAACTATTCTTTGGTTGTAGTTAGAAAGTAATACTATTTGAATAACTTATGTGTTAGAAACTTGTAGACATTTTAAAAATGATCTTTGTTGAGATACATACTTTTTATTTTATGCAGTTTTATTTTTAAAGTATAGCTTGATTAGTTTTTACAAATTTATACACCTGTGTAACTATTACACTAATCAAGACACAGGCTATATTTTTTATTTGTTCATTCTAGAAAGGGGGGCAAGAGAGAGAGTGAGAGAGAAAGGGGAGGAGCAGGAAGCATCAATTTCCATATGTGCCTTGAATAAGCAAGCCCAGGGTTTTGAACCAGCAACCTCAGAGTTCCAGGTCGCCACTTTATCTACTGCACCATCACATGTCGCACAAGACACAGAATGTTTACATCACCCCAAAAGTTCCTTCTTGACTCTGTGCAGTCAATCTCTACACCTCCCACTACAAACAAGCACTGATGTTATTTACATCTCTATAGATTAATTTTGCTTTTTAAAAAAACTTTATGTAAGTAGAATGTGTATCAGCAATTGTTTTTTAAATATTATATTGTATGAATATGCTGCACAATTTTTTATCTATTCAGCTGTTTATAGACATATTGATAGTTTTAGTAGGGGTTATATTTTTATAATTGCTATTATAACTTTTGTCCAAATGACAAGTGTTTTGTGAGTATATTTTCAGTTTTTTTATTAAATACTAAGGAGTTGAATTTCTGAATCATAGAGTAAGTTAGTATTAACTTTATAAGAAAGTGTCAAAACTTTTTTCCCACATTGGTTATAACATCACACTACCCAATCCCAACTATTTATGAGGGTACCATTTACTGCATATATTCATGTTGATATATTTATATTTGGTGTTATCAGTCTTTTATTTTCCATTCTAATAATCTGTGAAGTACATTCACATAGTGGTCCAAATTACAGTTCCTCTAATATTAATGATATTGAGTACTTGTTCATGTGTTTAATGTCCTTGAGCATATCTTTTGTAAAGTATTTATTCAAATCTTTCATTTTTATTTAATGTACTTATTGAACATTTATTGAAATGTAATTTGAAAAACATGAAATTCACCCAATTTAAATAGATAGTTCAATGGATTTTAGCTCATCACAAAGTTCTGCCACCATTCCCACAAAGAATTTTTGAACAATTGTATCAAGCCCTCCCTTAAAAAAGCATATTCATTAACAAGCTCTTCTCATATTCCCAATTTTCACATCCCTGGGGAATCTACTTTCTGTCTTTATAAGATTTATTTATTCTAATATTTTATATAAATGGAATTATAGAATATTTGCTCCTTTGTGACTACTTTCTTTCACTTAGCAAAATATGTATTTTGGAGGTTCATCCATACTGTAGCATATATCAGTACTCAATTTCTTTTTATGGAGTAATAATGGCAAATTATATACACATATATATACACACACACACACACACACACACAATATTTTGTTCATTCTTCAGTTAATGGACTTTTGAGTCATTGCCACTCTTTGGCTAGTATAAATAACATGGGTATAAACAATTGTGCACAAGATTCTATTTTTTTTTTGTATTTTTTCTGAAGTGAGAGGCAGGGAGGCAGAGAAACAGACTCCCACATGCGCCCAACCAGGTTCACCCAGCATGCCCACTAGGGGGCAATGCTCAGCCCATCTGGAGCCATTCTAGTGCCTGAGGTGGAGGCCATGGAGCCATCCTCGGTGCCTGGGCCAACTTTGCTCCAATGGAGCCTTGGCTGCAGGAGGGGAAGAAAGAAACAGAGAAAAAGGAGAGAGGGAAGCCTGGAGAAGCAAATGGATACTTCTTATGTGTGCCCTGACCTAGAATTGAACCCGGACTTCCACACGCTAGGCTGGCACTCTACAGCTGAGCTAGCCGGCCAGAACCACAAGACTCTATTTTAACATATGTTTTTAATTCTCTCAATTGCATACTTAAGAATGAAATTTCTGGGTTATATAACTTTTAAGAAAATGCCAAAGTCTTTTTTTAAATCAATTTCACCACTCTACATTTTCCCCAGTAGTGTATGAAGGTTTCAAAATACTCATTTCTTTGTCAACATTTGTTATAATCTATCTTTTTTATTTTAGCCATCTCACTGTATGTAGTGTTATCTCATTATAATTTTGATTTGCATTTTATTGATGGCTAACGAGGTAGAATTCTTAATTTTCATATTGTCTTGTCTTTCTTTTCAACAGAATTGTCTACTCAGAATTGTCACTGATCTTTTGAGTTATTTGTATTTTATTGAGTTATAACTATTCTTTATATATTATAGCTATAAGTTCCTGATCAGACATTTGATTTGTAAATATTTCTGCCATTCTGTGGGTTGTATTTCACTAACTTGATATTATTTTTAAAATGTTCATGAAGGTCAATTTTTAATATATGTTTAAAAATTAACTTTGTTGAAGCAATAATTTATATAAAATGAATTACACATATTTTTTTTTTTTTTTTGCATTTTTCTGAAGCTGGAAACAGGGAGAGACAGTCAGACAGACTCCCGCATGCGCCCGACCGGGATCCACCCGGCACGGTGGGCGACGCTCTGCCCATCCTGGGCGTCGCCATGTTGGGACCCTCCTGGGTGTCGCCATGTTGCGACCAGAGCCACTCTAGCGCCTGGGGCAGAGGCCACAGAGCCATCCCCAGCGCCCGGGCCATCTTTGCTCCAATGGAGCCTTGGCTGCGGGAGGGGAAGAGAGAGACAGAGAGGAAGGCGCGGCGGAGGGGTGGAGAAGCAAATGGGCGCTTCTCCTATGTGCCCTGGCCGGGAATCGAACCCAGGTCCTCCGCACGCTAGGCCGACGCTCTACCGCTGAGCCAACTGGCCAGGGCCTGAATTACACATATTTGAAGTATATAGTAAGGTGAGTTTTGGCACTTGATGTATCTTTTTTTACTACACTTAACTCAGTTAAACACTAATATGATTTCTACTAATATAAATCATTTGTGTCTGTTCTAGATCTTTATATAAATAAAATAATGCAAAAGGTACTACCTACTTTGACCTTAGTGTTTTTGAGATTTATCCATGTTATATGTATCAGTATTTATTTTTACTGCGCAGTACTGGCTGTAGAAGTTTCTTTGTCTTGTCACCATTTTAAGGGCATTTAGATAATTTCCATTTTTTGGTTATTATATGTAAGTTGTTACAAATATTTGTGCATAAGTTCATTGCAGATGTTTACTCATTTTTTGGTGTGTGGAGTATGAGTTTTTAAATATTGTATATACAAGGTCTTTGTTTTATATGTTTTTCATATACATTTGTCTTATGTATGCTTTTCATGTGCATTTACCCCTATGAGACAATTTTAACCTTAGAGAACATTGACTGACTGGTCTTGCGGAGAATGAGAACTACTGAGGAAGGTATTTATAGAAAAGCAAACTCAAAGGCAGCATGACATTTCCTACTTAGTGAAAGCAAACCCTGAAGGGCAATTGCTTAGAATTGACAGGAAAATGGAAACAGAGAGGAACCAAGAAGACAGACTATTATAGAAAAAGAATTCAGGAATCTCTTACTACTTCGTTATTTTTCTGGTATTTTTTTTCACCAAAATAAACTAATACTTACTTCCCTGAATAAAAGTTCTATTCATGTAATTTTCTGTAAGGTTGGCTCTTATAATACAGGTATATGAGGGGGAAAAAGTGCATATCTGGTATTTCTCCCACCACAAATAAAATTGCATTTATGCTATAACTTGTGCCAATAAGGGAGGATGGCACGGTAATATTATAGAGTCAAAGATATGCACTTTAAACTCAGAGATACTGCACTTTTATTAATTCTAGTTTTTCTAATTCTTACATGTGTAACTTTGTACAGGATATTCAATATCTCTAAATACCTATGATTCAATATGTTACATGAAATAATTATCATAATGGTAACCTATCAAGCAGGGTAATTTGAAGATTTAAAATATGTATTTGTAGGGAGATGGAGGAAGTGGAGGAGGGTTTAATGGGGGAAAATGGTGATGGACAGAACTTGACTTGGTGTGCTGAACACACAATACAGTGTACAGATGATATGCTGTAGAACTGTGTTCCTGAAATATAGAAAATTGTATTAACTAGTGTCATCTCAATAAATTCTGTAAAAATAAATAAAAATAAAATAAATATTTATAATTTGCTTTATAATTTTGATACATAAAACTGTTATGTTAGTCCTTATATTCTTGTTTATATAGGATATTTCATAATAAATAATTATATATATATTTATTTATATATATTTAATTATATATATAATTAAAACATAAGTTGAAAGAGTTAAAGATAACACATATACTGCCTCTGACCCTTATAAGGCTTCTAATCTATCATTAACTTTAATTTAAAAACCTAAAGAACTAGATGATGTTTTGAATTTGTTTCTTTTTGGCTACTATTCCCTCATTAAGTATTGCAAATTTTCTCACACTTCAAAACTCCTTGAGGCCCTGGCCAATGGCTCGGTAGATAGAGTGTCAACCAGGCATATGGACATCCTGGGTTTGATTACCAGTCAGGGCACACAGGAGAAGTAACCATATGATTCTCCCCCCTCCCCCTTCTTTCCCTCTTCCTCTCCCATAGCCAGTGGCTTGATTGTTCGAGCATGGCCCCAGGTGCTGAGGATAGCTCTATTAGAGTGCATCAGCCTCAGGCTCTAAAAATAACTTGGTACTGAAACATCTATCCCAGATGGGGTTGCGCATGGTTGGGGGGGTGGTAAAAGAGTTGTGGATCCCAGTTGGGCCACATGAGGTAGCCTGCTTCATTTTCTCCCCTCCTCTCAGCTAAAAATAAAACAAACCCAAACAAAAACCACTCTTTGAGAAATATAACTTACCTCCATAACAATAACATCAAATTAATTATCAGTAGCATAGAAATATAGCCATTTCACTCATGATTTGTTCTCTTATGAGACTCAAAAAATCACTTCACCATTTTATTTATTTCTTACCACCTTGAGATTATTATTCTTTATATGTGTTCTTGTTTATTTTCCATCTTATACTATTGGAATATAGCTTCATAGGACCAGAATCATATTTATTGTAGTCTTCTTTGTCTACTCAGCATTAACACAGTGTTTGGTGCATAGTATACACTTAGTACATCTTCTTAATAAGAATAAATTAGTAAATTCAATGGCTCTGACTTATGATAGGAAAGTTTATTGGAGCCCTAGCTGGGTGTTTCAGTGGACAAAGCGTCAACCCAGTGCACCAGAGATTGTGGGTTTGACACCCAGTCAGAGAACAAAGAAGGAGCAACCAGAGTGCACAACTAAATGGAACAACTAAGTGGGCAAATGAGTAGATGAATCTCTGTCCCTCTTCCTTCATCTCTCTCTCTTAAATCAATGGAAAAGTTAAAAAAAAAGTTTATTGATTGGGTAGTGTTTCCAGTGGCTCATAAATTCTACAAGGCAATCTGAAAAAGTACTCAAGAAGAGTAATTTAAAATGCTTCTGCTTTGTCTTACACATAGGTTTTAAGAATAATTGAAGGGTGTTTTTGTTTCTTTGAATTGGAGAAGATGTATATTTGTTGAGTAGTTGTATATTTGATGGAAAAGAATGAAGAGAGCTTGGAGATGAAGGAGAGAGTGGGGATAAGTGAAGAACCAAGAAAATATGATATTAACCACACAAACAACAGTGTTATTTTTGGAAGAGAAGAGCCTTCTTAAGATCATCAAAGAAGAAAGATAGATAAAAATCATTGAAATACCGTGTGTGTGTGTGTGTAAAAATTGTGGAGCTATTTTGGCAAAGTACTTGATACATTCTCATGATTGAAAGAGATGAAAACCTAAGTAGTGACAGAGACAGAGAGGGACAAATAGAAACAGACAAACAGGAAGGGAGAGAGATGAGAAACATCAATTCTTCATTGCAGAATCTTAGTTGTTCATTGTTTGCTTTCTCACACTGTATGGGTGTTGACCAGGGGGCTACAGCAGAGCAAGTGACCCCTTGCTCAAGCCAGCAACCTTGGGGTCGTGTTTATGTTCACACGCTCAAGCCAGCGACACCACGCTCAAGCTGGATGAACCCGCAGTCAAGCCAGCAACCCTGGGGTCTCAAACTTGGGTCCTCTGATTCTCATTCCGATGATTTATCCACTGCGCCACCGCTTGCTGAAGCCTAAATATATTTAATAACAAGATAATATGTTTATTATTTCTCAACCAGCCAGTGAAATTCATACTGAGTTGTTTCTTTCTTCTGGAAGAAACAACAATAATAAACGTATGCACTTATATCTATCTTTCATTAAACCCTTACAAGACAAAAATAGTCTAAATTTTGAAAACATTGGAAGAGTGGTGGTGCTGATAAAATATTAGGTAGGTACAGCCTGACCAGGAGATGGCGCAATGGATAGAGTGTCGGACTGGCATGTAGAGGACCCAGATTCGAGAACCCGTGGTCACCAGCTTGAGCACGGGCTCATCTGGTTTAAGCAAGGCTCACCAGCTTGAGCCCAAGGTCACTGGCTCGAGCAAGGGGTCACTTGGTCTGCTTTAGCCACCCCAGTCAAGGCACATATGAGAAATCAATCAATGAACAACTAATTGGAGCCGCAGTGAAGAATTAATGTTTCTCTTCTGTCTCTCCCTTCCTGTCTGTCTGTCCCTATCTGTCCCTCTCTCTGACTCTCTCTGTTTCTGCCACACACACACAAAAAAGGAAGTTTAAGCAAGGTAGGTACAATAATTGTGAAAGAGTGCCGAAGTCCAGTTCACAAGCTTTCTAGAGTAAAGCCTTCTGGGTAGACAGTTTGAATATCAGTTATTTTATTAGTGGGGCCAAAGTTTCTCCTCTCTGTAACATTGGGTCACTTATATGGGTCACAGAAATTAAGGGATATTTTATAGCTTCATATTCATTTTGAAATATCCCTTAATTTTTGTGAGTAGTATATTTATATTTTTCTAAGACATAATTATTTATATTATAGACTCTTGAAAAGAATGAGAAAATACATGGCTCCTTTTAGGAAATGTGCTGCGCAGGATGAGATTGAACAAGTGGGTTTGGCTTTCTGCCACAACAAAAGCCAAAGTCGTGAAACAAGTGTTGGTGAAAAAGGAAAGAGGTTATTTAAGTGCTGCAACCTGGAAGAATGGTGGACTCAGGTCTTAAAGAGCATCTCTCCTTCTTGCTTAAGCCTGTAGTTCTTATAAAGATAGGGAGGGGAGGGCTTTTTTCTCATCCAATTATTTTGTTTGCTTTTGGTGTGCTCAGGTCCTATTTACCCATGTTTCTAATATTTGGTGTTCTCATTGTAAGAACCTACCCGTGCCATCCTGGCCGATTGGAGAGACTCCTTGGCACTTCTTGATTTTCTACAGTAATAATCCCCCTTTCAAAATTCTGAACCCTTGTAATATATACAAGGGTAGATGGATGGAGGGCTCATCTTATGTAGTTTCTTTCTGCTGTCAAAGGGCGTAGCCTTACCTATCCCAGGGTCAGGAGATTCTTTCTATGTACTAAAGGAAGAGAGTGAAGAATGGAGGGAAGCCTTTACACAAGGGAGGGTTGTTTTCAGAAGACAACACACACAGCATCTTGATATGGCACTGCCGAACAAGCAAAGCTGACAGACTGCTTCACATTTCGAGAGACAATGTTGCAGATGGGCTTCCAAAGTAAGACCTACTGAGTAGACAGTGAAGAATTTAGTGAAGGGTTTGCCTAGTAGTGCAGGGGGGAATTGTAGTGAAATCAATAACTGGAGAGACTAAAAGATTCTCAAGATTTAATCTTGCGCTGGGCTTTGGATAATACACTCAACAGTAGGGGTAAGTTTGCTGAGGAAATCACTGTCTAGAAAATGCAGAATAAAATAAAAAGTAACATTGTCACATAGCTTTGGAGGCACTGCCCCTTTCTGAAAAGGAATTTTGAATCTCTTTCAGTGCAGCTTTCTTTTGCATTATCAATAGCAGCAGCAAGATTTGAGTCCTTCTCTGGTGGTGCTTGCTTCATCCATGTGTGGTGGATGCAAGACTGAACTCCTGTGAGCTTCAGGAAAGAATGTATTGTCAGCAGGATGTTATAGGGACTGGCCCATTGCTTGGCTAAATGCTGCTCAAGACTTGAGTCTTCCTGGTCTTTAAAAACTTGTTATCCTGGCTGGAACAAGTGTAAGGGTTCAGCAGATGGGTAGATAGATGTACAATGAATAAAGCTGTTAGTGTTTGTCTTAAATGTTGTACATATTGTTTGATTTTTGACTCATGTTCTAAATCTAAAGTGTTTCTTTAAAAAAATTTTAAGACTTTATTCATTTTTAGAGAGAAAGAAAGAAAGAAGAGCAGGAAGCATCACTTCACGTATATGTTGTGACCAGTCAAGCCCAGGGTTTCGAACTGGCAATCTCAGCATTCAGTGGGTAAAGGTCAACGCTTTACCCACTGTGCCACCACAGGTCAGGCATAAAGAGAATGTTTCTAAAACAGACTTAGCCGGATCTTCCACAAATATTTAAAAAGAGTTTAATTTTAACCCGCTTTGGGGTGCTACTTTAATCCGGGGCAAGGCAATAGGTTGTGCCTGTTTCCATTTCAAATGTGTTTCGTGGCATATTTTCACCAGGGTCTTCTTTATTGCCTGGTTCATTTTCTCAGGTCTCCTCATAGATTGGAATCTCCAATATGCATGCAGTTTTCATTAAGTCTGTAGTGTCTGTCCTATCTTCCAACAGATTTATTAACTGGACAATGGTCTATTGCTGCTTTGAATGTTTGTCTATAGTGACTACCTGGCTTGTCACTGACCATTCTCCATGAGGCTGCTTCCATATGTGTATAATTCCCTGGCAGATTCTTTCAGCAGCTGGTCCAATAGTCCAGTCTGCTGGAACAAACTTTGTCAATGCTTTTTTTTTTTTTTTTTTCCGAAGTGAGAAGCGGAGGACTGAAGACAGACAGACTCCCACATGCACCCGACCAGGGTTCAGCCAGAATGCCCACTAGACGTTGATGTTCTGCCCATCTAGGCTGTTGCTCGGTTGCAACTGAAGCCATTCTAGCACCTGAGGCATTGAGCCATCCTCAGTGCCGGGGCAAACTTTGCTCCAGTGGAGCCTTGGCTGCAGGAGGGCAAGAGAGAGAGAGAAAGGCCAGAGGGAGGAGTGGAGAAGCAGATGGGCGCTTCTCCTCTGTGTCCTAGCCAGGTTCGAACCCGGTACTTGCACATGCTGAGCCCATGCTCTACTGCTGAGCCAACCAGCCAGGGCCCGTTGTTAAATAGTCATGTTGGAGGTCTGAGCTTCCCTCTGACTTTGGGAGTAACATGGTCAAGTTTAAGATAGTGGTAGTTTATAAGGTAATATATGAGATGTCTAATAAAATGGCTTGATTTTTCCCCTGTGCCCTCTGTTCTGTTCTAATACGGTTAGAATCTGGTGTGGTACAAATACCGTAATAGGTTGCCTGAGTGAATTGCTCTGCTTCCTGTAAGATGACACATGTAGCTGCTGTTGCCCAGAAGCATGGTAGCCATCTTTTTTTCAAGTGATCCAGTTTCTTGGAGAGATAAGCTATGAGTTGAAGGGTATTGTTTGTTTGTTTTTTCTCTGTCGGATCCATACCCCTTCTTTTTAGGTTTTTATGGGTTGAATATTATGCACCCTACCTGGGGTTCCCTTTGGCATAAATGGCTCAATTGCCCTACTTGTAGATCTCAGGGAGATAAGTGCTTACTTCATGTTCCTTCATGGCAAGTCAGGAGCACTTGGAACTGATGAGCATGTTCTGGTGAAGCTTCTAAACACAATTTTTGCTTCTCAGGGGGAAAAAGTTCTTTGTGTATGCAGTTGATAAAGTAAATTTCTGTCCAACCATGGCATGGGACAGTCTGGCATGGAGAGAAAACTATGCATAAATTCTTTTAGCTCCCAGCTGACATTCTAGAGGCTGAAGAAACACCTGTTTTGTAACTGTTCTCTCCAGTAATCAACACCACAGGTAACATTTTCAAGGGATTTTATCTTTCTATTTTTCTTTTTAAGTTCTGGGCAGTCCTAGTTCCAATGGCCCTCCTTTTTGCAATAGGTGCATTAATTGGTGCTTAGTGGGTATTTCCCCCTTTCTTTCGAGTTCCATCTTCTTATTTCCCAACATTGTTTCTAAGAAAATAGTGGCCTGCTTCAATTTTCTTGTTTCCTGCACATGGGAAACTTTAAAGGCTACGTCTACCAGCTGGGAGAATTTATTCCCAATGCCCTATCTAAACATTAGAACTTCCTTCTGACATCCAGGGTCAGTGGTGGAATTCAGCTGGTTCTCACCAGTTCAGCACAATCAATACCTATTTTTTTGTTGAATTCAGTGAACTGTTTGTTAAAATGGCACTTGTCATCAGGGTTCTTTCTAAGGTGGGCACCTGGGAAGCCGACCAATGTAGGAATCACACATTTACATTCTTTACTCTTTTTTAACATCCATCTGTGCAACAGTGTGTTCTGTGCACCCAAATTGATGTTCATTCTGTCCATAAGGGGGAAAAATTTGTGAGGATGCCAATCAAGAAGCAATATAGGAATATCTTAAATAAAACCAGTCTTTTTGTTTTATGTCAGGTATTATTTAATATTTTTCATTAAGATTTTAAAACTCTTATAACATAATCTAGTTTTATGTAACTTTTATTGTTCTTATTTAAGAATTAAATGTATGAAATAATAAACTACTTTTTGGTATATCATTTTTTTATACTTAAAATGGTCATTAAGGCAGAGAACTGGTTGTTAAATTATCTGAATCCCACCAGTGTCCAGGGCACTTTGCCTAATAAAAGTCATATTTACTGTTCTGACATTTTCTGGTGCCCATCGGTCAGCATCAATGACCTTTCACTAGGCCTGATAGATTCTTTCTAAAAATTCAAAAGGATCTTTGCTTTGTATCAGTTGAACGTTCTATATCATATTCAGGTTTTTTTGTTTAGGCACCCCTTTCTTAATTGAGCCTTTTCAATATGCACCTTTTGTAATGTTCTGGGAAGGCTAGGTTTCCACCATTCGAATCTCAGGTAGGCTGTCAATGGAATAGCCCTGACTAGGTTGGGGGTCCCAATGGCATTCTCTTGATGGAGGTGATGAGCCTCTTCATCAGCCTTATTTATAATTAGCATCTTTTTACCAGCTGTTAACTGGATATGTATAAGTCTGCTCAGTTTGGAAGCTGAGTGGCAAAAATGGAGGTGATAAGATTTGTCATCCTGTAAGCATCCTCCATATATGAGGGGTTGGAATGCTCCTAATTCAGTGAATCTAAAGTGGAAAATGGAGTATAGGCTGAGTAGCATCCAGTGGGATGGACTTCCTCATTTATTCTGCCTATAAGATATTGCCTCAAAGGGACTTGTCTTGCTCTGGATAGGGAAGCCCCATGGCCAAATTGGGTGCCTTTCTAGATCTTCAAGGATACCTCTCCTTCTTCATATGGTGGTGAGGCTGTCACCCCTCTGTGCCCTATTTTAGGGCTATCTAGTAGTAGGTGGTGGTGGGAGAAATCTTCCTGTTGCTAACCCTGGGTCCCTGGTATTAGAGAGAATTAACTCCTCATTTTCCCTTCTTCTTCTCTCTTACTATCAGGGAAAGATTTTGAAGCCAAGTCCCTTCTTTGCATCACTAGGTTCTTATTCCTTCTTTACTGAATCCTTATAATGTAAAGACAGAAATGCCGGGCATATGGGATTTCATGCCATTTCCCCGACTATTGGTAAAACAATTCCAACTGTATGATGGTGTAGTAATTTAGGGAACCAATTTGGGATCATTTTTCCCTGTGGCCTAAAGTATACATAGACCAAGCAGTGTTACAATAGAAAACCAATTTCGACTCAGTCATTAAATCATAACTGTACATGGACCAATCTGCTAAAATTTAGCTCAGTGGACTCCCTTCAGGAATTGAAACAGAACAGCCCTGATAGCACAGAGGTATAAACCCAAAATCATAACCATGAAGGACCACAGACGAAGTGGGAACATATAAATAAAACTTGGATCCGTAATTCAATTATTCCAAATGAACTTTCATACACAAGTCCTAGTGTCTTATCTCCTACCAGCTGATAGCTCAAGCAGTCCTTACCAAAGCCAAATGGCATGAAGCCCAGATGACAACTATGACCACAAACAGTCCTACCAACAACCATTACCATAAATACTTCTAACCAGACCCAAATACATATCATGAAACCCAAGTGGCACAAAGCCCAGGCAGCTATTTTATAGATGCCTGGCTAATCAAAACTTTGCGGGCAGATGTTCATGATCTCTCAGTTGCAGCAATTTCCAGAAGTAAGCAGTGTACCAGCTATTAATTTTACACAACCAGCCCATCAGAACTTTGCCGGCAGCTGTCATTGACAGGAAGCCTAAGTGTCAGGGATAGAGGAGCCCAGCGTACAAGCTGGTTTGACTGACCAAGTCTTGGGGTCAGCCCACTCCCTTCAAACCAGTTTTCTTTGAGCAGTCAAGCATTCCAGGGCACTGAAGCCTTAGGAGGAATGCAGGGAGGCTCCACCAGAGAAGTTCAGGGCTGCTGCGGGGAAGTTGTCATCATCGTCCTCCGGTGGTTGGCCTGCCACTGGCAGCTGGAATCATGGCCTGGATCCTCCAGGCCTCACCGAAAGCCATGCTCTCTTCGCTGGCTCACCAAAAACTGTAACCAAAGAAGTGTGTTCGTCTGCTTGCAACAACAAAAGCCAAACTTGTGAAACAAGTGCTGGTGCAAAATATGTATATTCAGGTCTTGCAACCTGGAGAATAGTGGACTCCCATCTCAAAGACTATCTCATCTACGTGCTCAATCCTGCAGTTCTTATATAGGAATAGGGAGGGGATGGCTTTTTTTTCCCCTATGCAATTACATTGTTACCTTTTGGCTTGCTTGGGCTCTATCCACTCATCTTTCTAGCCTTTGGTACAGTTGATATAAGAAATTCCCCTTGTGCCATCTTGGCCAATAGGGTAGACCCTTGGGCTCTCCCTGACTGTCTGCAGTAACAATAATGCAAAGTATTATCTGTCATTTTGAATAGTCATTTTTCTCATGACAAACTCTCACCAAACCTTCTGTGCCCAAATTGAACTTCTTGTTTTGATTCTTCATCTATGTCAAAACTTATGTTGTTAGCAGCTTGTCTACCCTTTTTATCTCACACATCAAATAGTGTCTCGTGATTGTTGCTCTATGAGTCAGTCAGTGACACCAATGAAATGTGTCAGTTATCTTAATAAATCTTTTCTTCTACAGCTGGTATATACATAGTGTAGCTGAAGGCAATTAGTGATGGCTCTGTTAAGGAGGTGGTGAGAAACAACAACAGAAAAGGTGGTATGAATTTATTAAACTCCTGTGGTTTCAAAGATGAGTAAACTGCCTCTGTCACGAGCTTGGGCATTTGCATTATTAAATGGGTTTCTCTCCTCAGCAGTGATTTTTTTTCACATGAAGCATTTTTTAGCTTTTCATCTGTTTCAAACAGGAGGATGTCCTTTTCTAAGAATTCCCACATTTTTAATTTCCTTCTTAGAATCTTCTTTTATCTTCTTTTTTTCTTTGATAATTTTAAGAAGGCCCTTCCCTTTCAAAAATAACCCTGTTGTTCATGTAGTTATTATCATATTTTTTTTAGATTTTATTGATTAATTTTAGAGAGAGGAGAGACAGAGAGAGGGAGAAGGAGGGGAGCAGAAATCAGCAACTGATAGTAGTTGTTTCTTGTATGTGCTTTGACCAGGCAACCCCGGGGTTTTGAACCCACAACCTCAGTGTTTCATCCAGGTTGACACTTTATCCACTGCATCACCACAAGTCAGGCTCATATGTTTCTTAAGTTTTCACTTATCCCCACTCTCTCTTTCATCTCCAAACTCTCCTCATTCCTTTCCACCTCTCAACAAATGTATAACTGCTCTACCTTTAGAAGACAATGAAAAAAAAGGGAAACAGAACAAAGCAAAACATCAGTTCCTCGATGCTTCTTAATACCTGAATGTAGGTTTTTATCTATCTTCTTGTTTTATCAGTATATAAATCAATAAAATATTATGTATGCTTATTTCACTTTAAAATATTCATCCATGGGTTTCTGCATACTGTCTTTATCACACATTTTGAAATTGATACCTCAGAAGTCAGCTATAAAAATCCCATAACAAATTTTAAAGCTTATTCTCAGTGCTCAACATAATTTAAATCTGGAACACATTGTCCTAATTATCACTCACTTCTTGAAAAATTTTTTCTTCTTTGCTTCAGTACATCCCTACAGTAACATATTACTCACCAATTATAAAAGAAAGAAGTGAGGAGAAAAAAATGACTATAAAAAGCATAATGGAATACTTTAAGATGATGAAATGATTTACATATTGATTATTGTCATAGTTTCATGACTGAATATATTTGTCAAAACTCATAGAACTCTACACTAAAGAGGACAAGTTTTATTATTATTTGTAGGCTAGAACCCATCTCCAAATAACAAAGACAACAATAAAACTTTCTCTGCCATCTTATCAAGTTAGGTGAAACCAATTTCTCCATACTGAAATTTCCAATGCCTTTAATTAATTTATTTTCCACTTCTAATTCCTTAGCAATATTTTCTGGATCTTTCGTGTCCTCAACGTGCTTTTTGTACTACAATAATAATGTCACTCATGTGTCTATTCATTTAATAATCCATTCATTAACAAACTACTGAGTGCCTATCCTGTATCTAAATCTATGTTGTACCTTTAAATACACTAGTACACAAGAACAACATATCCATTTATCTACATGAAGCTTATGCTCCAATGAAAGAGACAGAGAACTCAGGGTGTGAATATGGCTATTTCAAGTAAAGGTGGTCACTAGTAATCTGCACTACATTGATGGTAATATATGAACTGAGATTTTAAGAAGAAGGAGAAATTAATCCAAGAGAAAAAGTGGAGGAAAGTTTTTTAGACGCACAGAACCAAAAATGCAGACACTGAAATAGGGAAGGGATTGAGATTCACTGTCCATTATGAAAGTCAAGTCACTTCTGGCTATTTAAATTGAAATCAATGGAAATCAAAATTTATATATTTTTTTCTTCTTTTCCAAGTGAGAGTAAGGGTAATACAGAGACAGACTCCCACATGTGCCCTGACCGGGTGGTGACAGCCCCCTTCCCCTGTTATGAGACCAATGCATTGCCCATCTGGGGCCATGCTCACAACGACACTATTCTTAGCACTTGAAGTAGATGCCCCATGGAGCCATTCTCAGCACCCCACCCCCGGCAGATGTGTTGGAACCAATCAAGCCATGGTAGCAGGAGGGGAAGAGAGAGAGAAACAGAGAAGTGGGAGGGTAGAGGTGGAGAAGTAGATGGCCATCTCTGTTATGTGACCTCACTGGGAATTGAACCTAGGACATTCACACACAGAGCTGATGCTCTACCACTGAGCCAACTGGCTAGAGCTTGAAGTCAAAATTAAAGTGCTAGTTCTTTTGTCTAATTGACCACATTTCCTTCTTTCTTTCTTTTTTATTTATACCCTGATACTGATATAACATGTTAAAAGCATTTCATCTATCTACACTGTACAAAGCTTTTAAAGTTCCCCAAATTAGATTTTTATCTTAATAAATTAGTCAAGTTACTCTATATTGTTAAAAACCATTATACTTAAGAGCATTTCCTAGAAGTCTCTCACCCTAAACATGACTAAAATATTTACAGACAGGCACACAGAGACACAGGCAGGGCAATGACCTACCCACAGTCACAGAACACCAATGGCAGGGACAAGAACTGCAGTGAAGACCAGCTTGCTCTTACTATGATTAAGCATTTTTTACATTTTGAAAGGCTACACCTTCTCTAACACAAGATAGTTTAGATTTCAGACAATATAATATGACACCAAAACACTTCTCGCTCATTAACTGCAACAGGACTTTAGTCTTAGAACAAGGAGACATAATTCTTTTATAGGCTAATGATTACAAAACTAAAAAAAAAAAAAAAAAAAAAAAAAAAAAAAGGACTTCTCAGAGAACAAATAGCAATGAGTTTAACTCCCTTCTGAACATAGTACTCAAATTTAGGATTTACTGACCTGCAGAAAAAATTATTTCTATGTCTTCTAGGTAATGATGACAAATAAAGAAAACAATAGGATCTTCCTCCTGTAATATTGAATCGCTGGGGAAAAAATGAACAATCTGGAATCTCCCCCCAATCAAAACCCCAGCAGAAAATCTTCATAATAATCAAAATTCTTATAATATTTCCTGCCAAAGGGAAGGGATTCTGAATCCAAGTTATTTTACAGAGATTTAACAGAATCTCAAGATGGAAATGTAAAACCAAAGTCCTCCAACCCACGCTGCACTCTGCCTGCCCAAACCCCTTCTCTGAGAGGGGGAGGGAAGATCATACAGAAAATATGGGCACATCTGCTCACCTTCCTCAGGAGTACTAAGAAGCAAAGTGGAACAGGGAGGAAGGTAAGCATAATGCAGAAAGATCAGAGAGGACAAAGTGAGTGGAGAAAACAAATCCAAGAAACGAACAATTTGCACTTTAGCAACTCTAGAAAAAATTAAGGAATACAATGAATTTAAGAAACTAAGACTTCAGAGCTGAGATCTTGGCATAAGAATGAAAAGGAAAAAAGAAACATCTGGCTGAGAAAACAAAATGGGGGTCAAAACGACACCATCACAGAACTACAAATGCATAAATAACATCTAGAAAGCTGTAAAACCGAACCTCTTCAACAGGAGAGTCCTCATCAATGCGATGGAAAAAGAGACGGAAACAAGAAAGAAGGTAACACATAAGAACCATGCTGCTTAATATAAAGCAGTTAGCATCATTAGGAAAGCACATAATGAATAAAATAAAATAAACTTTGTTACCTTCCATCATAGAAGCAAAGAGAGGGCTTGGATCGACCTGATTGTGTGGGTTGTTTTCTGTACTTTATGTTCTGCCTGTTTTTGTTTTTGTTTTTAAGATAACACATTTCACTTTCCTAAAACCAGCAGTCACTGTAGGGACTTTGCTTAAGCAAAGTCTAACTGACCACATTTCAAAAGCACAAGGGCTGTATGTGTCTAGTATTTACCACACAAAACAGTACAGTGATACATCATTTTCATTATCTCAGAGACTTTTTTTATACAGTGCTAAACTAGAAGCATACTTTAGTATATTAAAAGTGAAAGCAGCCTGACCTGTGGTGGCGAAGTGCATAAAGCATTGACCTGGAACGCTGAGGTCGCCGGTTCAAAATCCTGATTTCCCCGGTTAAGGCACATGTGGGAGTTGTTGCTTCCTGCTCCCCTCTCCAACCTCTCTCTCTCTTTGTTTGACCTCTCTAAAATGAATAAAAATATTAAAAAATATTTAAATGGCAGGCATTTCTGGTGAGTTGAATATAGCATTTCAAGAAAAGATAAGGAACAAAAAGAACTATTTGTTACCTATTTTTTATTAGAGTCTAAAAGTTTTGGATGTAAGGAACTCTTTTGTGTTAATGCTTTATGACGACCTGCACATATTACACGCCCACTAAGTATCATCCAGCATTTACCTGTCCATATTAGAATAACATGTTTTGGGTGTTAATCCATCTCATAGACCCTTCGTCTCTGTTAGTCATACAGTTTTGGAAAAAGATACGGAATTCCATATTCAGACAGGCAACTTGCTGTCAAGATGGTTTTCTTCAATAGTATGCATTTCTTCCCTTTGAAAAATACCAAGACTCCTTTTATCTTCCTATGCCCTTACTTTCTGAGTGGTTTGAACCTCTAGGGCACAGAAGCTAAAATGTGCTTTAAATCATTTTTATGGAAAAAAGGATTTACCCACACTTCATATGCCTCCATATTTGATTATATCACATATTTCAAAGTCCTTGGTGAAAATTGTCTTTATAATTTTTCTAATGCCTTCTTAGCCCACTAACACCTGTTTCTTAGTCATTTCAGAAACAAACTGTGAATCCATAAGGGATATAAAGCTATATTATATGTATCTTAACTATTGGGTCTTCTTTCATTCTGATTTTTCATTGGGGAACTTTGTACTTATTTCACGATTTTTTATTTAATGGGTTGTTAATATTTCTGAAATATAAATTTTTTTGTTTTTCTGGATAACAAGAGAAAATAATTGGAGTGTTATCATTGTTAAAATAGGGATCATACATATCATGGAAACTAACCTTTGAAATTTTAAGAAGTTTCTAGAAATTCCATTGCAGTACTTGATACATAAATGATAATGTAAAAGCTAAATTCAAGAGGATTTGGAAAGCCCAACTGTTTCAAAATATTTGCCTATTCCCTTCATTCCCTCCCCCAATAATGCCTGTAGTGGTAGAGCATCGGCCCGGCATGTGGATGTCCTGGGCTCTATCCTCCGACAGGGCACATAGGAGAAGTGACCATCTGCTTCTCTCCCTCCTCCCCTTTCACTTTCTCTCTTTCTTCACCTCCTGCAGCCATGGCTTGGTTGGTTTGAGCACATCTGCCTCAGGGATCTGAGGATGCCTCCATGGAGCCTCCACCTCAGGTGCTAAATATAACTCAATTGCAAGCATAGCCCCAGAAGGGCAGGGCATTGGTCACAGACCAGGCTTGTCTGGTGGATCCTGGTTGGGGTGCATGCTGGAGTCTGTCTCTTTATTTCCCCTCTTCTCACTTGGGAAAAATTAAGAAAGAAAGAAATGCTTGTAGTAGATACTGAAAACCTTTTTACTTTGCTTAAGTTTGCAATTTATGTGTAAATATCATTAGAAAAGATCACAAATATTAACTATCATAATCTAATATTTTAGCAAGCTTTTTTTTCCCACTTTAATGGCTAGTTGTGGTGAGGACACTACAGAAAAAGAACATGGAATGGCACTCGATTAGATGGTATATATCTAACATGGAGAATAATGTAATGCATATATAATAAAAAGTAAATTCTTAGAGTTTATTTTCTTTTCTAATAAATAAATTCTTAGAGTTTATTTTCTTTTCTAATAAATAACTGCTGTTTTTGGTCAGAAAGTCCAATAGAGTTCTTTAGTTTCTTATAGTCTTTTAAAAGGATGCATGATTATTTACTCATAAAATAAATTTATTGTAGACATTTTATATTTTTACTTGTGAAAATAACATTTATAGCAGACAATTGTAAATATAATACTGCTATGGTCTGAATGTTTATACTCCCAAAATGCATATGTTTAAATTCTACTATCAAATATGATTATATTTGTAGCTGGGACCTTTGGCAAGAGATTAGGTCATGAGAATGGAACCCTCATAAATGAAATGAATGTTCTTATAAAAGAGTAGAGGCATAAGTGAGCTTCCTTGACCCTTCTACCATGTCCAAATATAATGAGAAGTCTACAACCTAGAAGACGGTTCTCATCTGACCATACCAGCTCCCTAATTTGGTACTTCCAGACTCCAGGACTATAAGCAATATATATATTGCTTATTTAATATATATATATATATATATATATATATATATATATATTAAATTAAGTGAGAGATTGAGGATTGAGGGCAAAGAGATATACTTTCACAAGCCACCACACCAGGATCCACTTAGCAACTTCCATTTGGGCCTGATGCTCTGCCCACTTGGGGCCACTGCTCCACTGCTCCACAATAGAGCTATTTTAGCACCTGAGGAAGAGACCACTGAGCCATCTTCACCTCCCATGGCCAGCTTGTTTGAACCAATCAAAGTGTGTGGAACCTGGGATTCCACATACCAGACCGAGGCTCTACCACTAAGCCTAATTGGCCAGGGCTAATTTCTGCTATTTTTAAACCACTTAGTCTATGGTATATATATATATATTTTTTTTTTAATAAATTTTTATTAATGGTAATGGGATGACATTAATAAATCAGGGTACATATATTCAAAGAAAACATGTCTAGGTTATTTTGTCATCAAATTATGTTGCAAACCCCTCGCCCAAAGTCAGATTGTCCTCCGTCACCCTCTATCTAGTTCTCTGTGCCCCTCTCCCTCCCCCTAACTCTCTCCCTCCCTCCCTCCCATGTCCTCTCTCCCCCCCCACCCTTGGTAACCACCACACTCTTGTCCATGTCTCTTAGTCTCATTTTTATGTTCCACCAATGTATGGAATCATGTAGTTCTTGTTTTTTTCTGATTTACTTATTTCACTCCTTATAATGTTATCAAGATCCCACCATTTTGCTGTAAATGATCTGATGTCATCATTTCTTATGGCTGAGTAGTATTCCATAGTGTATATGTGCCACATCTTCTTTATCCAGTCTTCAATTGAAGGGCTTTTTGGTTGTTTCCATGTCTTGGCCATTGTGAACAGTGCTGCAATGAACATGGGGTTACATGTGTCTTCACGTATCAATGTTTCTGAGGTTTTGGGGTATATACCCAGTAGAGGGATTGCTGGGTCATAAAGTAGTTTTATTTGCAGTTTTTTGAGGAACCACCATACTTTCCTCCATAATGGTTGTACTACTTTACAGTCCCACCAACAGTGAATGAGGGTTCCTTTTTCTCCACAGCCTCTCCAACATTTGCTATTACCCGTCTTGTTGATAATAGCTAATCTAACAGGAGTGAGGTGGTATCTCATTGTAGTTTTGATTTGCATTTCTCTAATAACTAATGAAGCTGAGCATCTTTTCATATATCTGTTGGCCATTTGTATCTCTTCCTGGGAGAAGTGTCTGTTCATGTCCTCTTCCCATTTTTTTATTGGATTGTTTTTTTGTTTGTTGTTGAGTTTTATGAGTTCTTTGTAAATTTTGGATATTAGGCCCTTATCTGAGCTGTCGTTTGAAAATATCAGTTCCCATATAGTTGGCTGTCTGTTTATTTTGATATCAGTTTCTCTTGCTGAGCAAAAACTTTTAATTCTGATGTAGTCCCATTCATTTATCTTTGCCTTCACTTCTCTTGCCATTGGAGTCAAGTTCATAAAATGTTCTTTAAAACCCAGGTCCATGATTTTAGTACCTATGTCTTCTTCTATGTACTTTATTGTTTCAGGTCTTATATTTAGGTCTTTGATCCATTTTGAATTAATTTTAGTACACGGGGACAGGCTGTAGTCGAGTTTCATTCTTTTGCATGTGGCTTTCCAGTTTTCCCAACACCATTTGTTGAAGAGGCTTTCTTTTCTCCATTGTGTGTTGTTGGCCCCTTTATCAAAGATTATTTGACCATATATATGTGGTTTTATTTCTGGGCTTTCTATTCTGTTCCATTGGTCTGAGTGTCTATTTTTTTGCCAATACCATGCTGTTTTGATTATCGTGGCCCTATAATATAGTTTAAAGTCAGGTATTGTAATGCCCCCAGCTTCATTCTTTTTCCTTAGGATTGTTTTGGTTATTCGGGGTTTTTTATAGTTCCATATAAATCTGATGATTTTTTGTTCCATTTCTTTAAAAAATCTCATAGGGATTTTGATGGGAATTGCATTAAATTTGTATATTGCTTTGGGTAATATGGCCATTTTGATTATATTTATTCTTCCTATCCAAGAACAAGGAATATTTTTCCATCTCATTGTATCTTTTTCGATTTCCCTTAACAATGCTTTGTAATTTTCATTATATAGGTCCTTTACGTTCTTTGTTATGTTTATTCCTAGGTATTTTATTTTTTTTGTTGCAATCGTGAAGGGGATTATTTTTTTGAGTTCGTTTTCTAATATTTCATTGTTGGCATATAGAAAGGCTATGGATATTTGTATGTTAATTTTGTATCCTGCGACCTTACTGTATTGGTTTATTGTTTCTAATAATCTTTTTGTGGAGTCCTTCGGGTTTTCGATGTATAGGATCATATCATCAACAAAAAGTGATAGCTTTACTTCTTCTTTTCCGATATGGATGCCTTTTATTTCTTTGTCTTGTCTGATTGCTCTGGCCAGAACTTCTAGCACCACGTTGAATAAGAGTGGAGAGAGTGGACAACCCTGTCTTGTTCCTGATTTAAGGTAGAAAGTCCTCAGTTTTATGCCGTTTAATAGGATGTTGGCTGATGGTTTATCATATATGGCCTTTATCATGTTGAGATATTTTCCTTCTATACCCATTTGGTTGAGAGTCTTAAACATAAAATTGTGTTGTATTTTATCAAAAGCCTTTTCTGCATCTATTGATAAGATCATGTGGTTTTTGTTCTTTGCTTTGTTGATATGGTGTATTACGTTAACCGTTTTGCGTATGTTGAACCATCCTTGAGATTCTGGGATGAATCCCACTTGATCATGATGTATTATTTTTTTAATATGTTGTTGTATTCGGTTTGCCAGTATTTTGTTTAGTATTTTAGCATCTGTATTCACTAGAGATATTGGTCTGTAGTTTTCTTTCTTTGTGCCATCCTTGCCAGGTTTTGGTATGAGGGTTATGTTGGCCTCATAAAATGTGTTTGGAAGTATTGCTTCTTCTTCAATTTTTTGGAAGACTTTGAGTAGAATAGGAACCAAGTCTTCTTTGAATGTTTGATAGAATTCACTAGTATAACCGTCTGGGCCTGGACTTTTATTTTTGGGGAGATTTTTAATAGTTTTTTCTATTTCCTCCCTGCTGATTGGTCTGTTTAGGCTTTCTGCTTCTTAATGACTCAGTCTAGGAAGGTTGTATTGTTCTAGGAATTTATCCATTTCTTCTAGATTGTTGTATTTGGTGGCATATAATTTTTCATAGTATTCTACAATAATTCTTTGTATTTCTATGATGTCTGTGGTGATCTCTCCTCTTTCATTTTGGATTTTATTTATTTGAGTCCTGTGTCTTTTTTCCTTGGTGAGTCTTGCCAAGGGTTTGTCAATTTTGTTGATCTTTTCAAAGAACCAGCTCCTTGTTTTATTGATTTTTTCTATAGTTTTTCTGTTTTCTATTTCATTTATTTCTGCTCTGATTTTTATTATCTCCTTTCTTCGGCTGGTTTTGGGTTGTCTTTGTTCTTCTTTTTCTAGTTCCTTAAGGTGTGAAGTTAAGTGGTTTACTTCGGCTCTCTCTTGTTTGTTCATATAGGCCTGAAGTGATATGAACTTTCCTCTTATTACTGCTTTTGCTGCATCCCAGAGATACTGATATGTCGTATTTTCATTTTCATTTGTCTGTATATATCTTTTGATTTCTGCGCTTATTTCTTCTTTGACCCATTCATTTTTTAAAAGTATGTTGTTTAGTTTCCACATTTTTGTGGGTTTTCCCCCCTCTTTTTTGCAGTTGAATTCTAGTTTCAAGGCTTTATGATCAGAAAATATGCTTGGTACAATTTCAGTTTTTCTAAATTTGCTGATATTGTCTTTGTGGCCCAACATATGGTCAATTCTTGAGAATGTTCCATGTACACTAGAGAAAAATATATACTCTGTCGCTTTGGGATGAAGTGTCCTGTAGATGTCTATCATATCCAGGTGTTCTAGTATTTCGTTTAAGGCCACTATATCTTTATTGATTCTCTGTTTGGATGACCGATCTAGAGCCGTCAGCGGTGTATTGAGGTCTCCAAGTATGATTGTATTTTTGTTAGTTTTTGTTTTAAGGTCAATAAGTAGCTGTCTTATATATTTTGGTGCTCCTTGGTTTGGTGCATATATATTAAGGATTGTTATGTCTTCTTGATTCAACTTCCCCTTAATCATTATGAAATGACCATTTTTGTCTCTGAGTACTTTTTCTGTCTTGTAGTCAGCATTATTAGATATGAGTATTGCTACGCCTGCTTTTTTTTGGGTGTTGTTTGCTTGGAGTATTGTTTTCCAGCCTTTTACTTTGAATTTGTTTTTATCCTTGTTGCTTAGATGTGTTTCTTGTAGGCAGCATATAGTTGGATTTTCTTTTTTAATCCATTCTGCTACTCTGTGTCTTTTTATTGGTAAGTTTAATCCATTTACATTTAGTGTAATTATTGACACTTGTGGGTTCCCTACTGCCATTTTATAAATTGCTTTCTGTTAGTTTTGTATCTAGTTTGATTCTTCTCTTTTGTTTTTCTATCATTTGTTTTTGTTTGTTTGTGTTCCATACTTCTTTCCTCTGTTGCTACCTTTTTTAAGTCAAGTGTTTTTGTGGTGGTTTTTTTAAGGGTGGTTACCATTAAGTAATGAAAAGGGTACCTACCATATTCATTGTAGTACCCTATCTTATAAGTATTTCTGCACTTCATCATCCTTTGCTACTGTTAATCTCCATCCTCTCCCCCCTTTTTTTCCTTTGTTGTCACAGTTTAAGTTTGGTTTTATTGTGTTCTTGGTGGAGCTGTTACTTGTGGTGTTGTTTTCTTTTGTTCTTTGAATCTAGTTGGAAAACCCCCCTTAGTATTTCCTGGAGTGGGGGCTTTCTGTTGATAAATTCTCTCATCTTTTCTGTATTTGTGAATGTTTTTATATCTCCTTCATACTTGAAGGATAGCTTTGATGGGTATAGTATTCTTGGCTGAAAGTTCCTCTCTTTCAGGGCTTTAAATATTGGGGTCCACTCTCTTCTAGCTTGTAGAGTTTCTGCTGAGAAATCTGATGATAATCTAATAGGCCTTCCTTTATATGTTGTACTCTTCTTTTCCCTGGCTGCCTTGAGAATTTTTTCTTTGTCATTGGTTTGTGTCATCTTTATTATGATGTACCTTGGAGTGGGTTTGTTGGGGTTAAGAAAACTTGGTGTTCTGTTTGCTTCTTGAATTTGAGGCTTTAGTTCCTTCCACAGGCTTGGGAAGTTCTCGTCTATTATTTGTTTGAGTATATT
Organism: Saccopteryx bilineata; assembly: GCF_036850765.1. Taxonomy (NCBI): domain Eukaryota; kingdom Metazoa; phylum Chordata; class Mammalia; order Chiroptera; family Emballonuridae; genus Saccopteryx; species Saccopteryx bilineata. Next base: position 47,832,275 of record NC_089502.1, read on the forward strand.
CTCCATTCTATTTTCTTTCTCTTCTCCCTCTGATATACCTATTATTCTTATGTTATTCTTTCTGATGGAGTCAGACAATTCCTGTAGGGCTTTCTCATTTTTTATTATTTTTGAGTCTCTTTCTTCTTCTCTCTGTTGTGCCTCAAGTTGTTTGTCTTCTATTTCACTAATCCTATCTTCAATCTGGGCTGTTCTGTTAGCTAAGCTTGTTACCTCGTTTTTCAGCTCGTGAATTGAGTTTTTCATTTCTGTTTGATTTGTTTTTATAGTTTCAATTTCCTTGGTAATATATTCTTTGTGTTCATTGAGTTGTTTTCTGATCTCCCTATATTGCCTTTCTGTGTTTTCTTGTATATCTCTGAGTATTTTTAAGATTTCTATTTTAAATTCTCTGTCATTTAGCTCCAAGGCTTCCAATATGTTAAGTCTTTTCTCCATAGATTTTTCCACATCTATTTGTGTTACCTCTCTTTCTTTTGTATCCATAATATTCGATTTCCTCTTTCTTATCGGCATCTGAGGGTAGTCTTATTGATAGCACTAATTAGAATTAATAAAGAGTAAAAAGAAAAAAAAAAGGGTAAAACACTCCACAAAAAAAAACAGTAATAATTTATTATTTCCCCCTTTTTTTCTCTCTTCTCTTTCCCTCCTCTCCCCTCCTCAGGGAAATATCATGCCTATAATGGAGGGCCTGATTTGGGGTGAAGAGTTCAAGGGGCAAAAAAAAGGGAGTAGGGACCTACTAAATGCAAAAAAAAAAAAAAGGAAGAAAATCTTAGACAAGCATAAGATGATTTGCTTGTAAGTGATGGTCAACTAAGAGATATAATGAAAGGGATAAGAGGGAATCAGAAAAAAGGACCAAAAAAGAATAATAAAGAAGAAAAAATAAAAATAATAAGTAAAAATCTGTTGTATTAAGTGGAGCGAAGACTAAATACAATGGAGACCTTGGGTTGGGAGGACCCAAAATGCCACAAAAATAAAGAAACAAGAGAAAAAAAAAAACAAAAGCAAAAAAGAGAAATAAAGCCAAAAAAAAGCCTTGAGTCCCAAATTAACTAATTTGTTCGTGATTGAGGATTATATGGGAGGAAAGTAAAATGAGAAAAGAAAAAACGAATAGAAAGGAAAAAATAAGAAAAAGAGAAAAACGAAGGAAGAAATAAAATAGGAGGAGAAAAAAACAAAATAAAGCAAGACAAAAAAAAACAACAAAAAAAAACAAAAGAGGAGAGAGTGAGAGTTAAGTGTTTTGGAGTATAACCTTAAAGGAGGGTGAGGATGAAGAAGAAAAATAAAATGCAACACTCATGGGTAGTGTAGTTCAAGAAAGGGGAAGCATAAGATGGGCAGAGAATAGAAGGACCGAGGTGGAGGAAATAAAGGCAAAAAGATAGAAGAAACAAACAACAACAACAAACAACAACAACAAAATTAGTGGATCAAGTTGTAAAGTCTGTGGGTTTTTCTTGATTTTGAGAGGTTAACTTCTTCCTTTTTCTTTTCTCTCCTTCTTCCTAGTCGGTGACTCTGTACCCCAGTCTCTGCCCCTGTGTCACTCTTAGGTAGGGATTTGCAGTTGATGGGATTCTATGGCAATGTCATATAATTGGCTTTAGTCTTGCTGGAAGTAAAGGCTTGTTGGCGTTTGCAGGGTCCAACGATGAGAGAGTTTGCTTTCCTGGATTCTCTCTCCTAGTCCCCCCTTTCTGAATTAGCAGCCTGGTGATCCAGCTATAAGGCTGCAACTGCTTCTACCTGGGGAGTAAGAGGCTCAAAGAGCTGGGAAATCCCCACTCTATCCCCACTCAGTGCAAGGCTTTGGGAAAGGCTCTGAGAGTCAGGGCCTCCAGTGTAATCAGGCGGGGGTGGGAGTCAATTGTTGTCAAGGTGACTGTTCAGCGCCTTTCATTTAGTTGGACCTCTCAACCCAGGCTTTCCACACTTTGTAGCCTGTTTTTGCAGGGAAGAAGAGGCACTAGTCTCTGCTTACGACTAGTGTAGTATAGACCTTATTATCTGCCAAGTCCTTCTTGTTAGCGTTTATCCTTGAATATGGAGGCTCTATCAATCAGAAGTTGCCCCCACCCCTTTAGCGAGAGGCACTTAAAAAATATCACGCCTCTTGTCTTGGATCGCTGAACTGAGAGAGATCTTATCAATTAGAACCGAGGGTGCGCAGATTTTATGGGTTAAGCTAATTTCAGTGATTGGGTCGCAGCTGTGCTTCCGAAGGTATTTTAGGCTGCCTGCGCGCGCCCCTCCCCCAACGCTTGATTGTTAGCTTGAATGGCTGGGTGAGGTGCCCCGCCCATGGAGAGAATCTCCCAAGCCTCTCCCGCTTGCCCCGCCGCTGGCGGCTGGACCGCACCAGGTGCAGGATAATGGAGGCCCCTGGGTGTGCGGGCCAGCAGGGCGCCCTGGGCGCGTGGAATGCCCAAGGCACGCGCGCGAATGGGGCGCTCCGGGCACCAGTGGCCGGCGACCCCCACTCTCAGTGTGCGGGCTGCTGGGAACGTCAGCAGTGCTCAACCGGACCGGGCGCGCGCTCGGCTGCTCGCGGCGGCTCGCGGCGGCGGCTCGTGGCGGCCGCTCGCGGTGGCGGTTCGCGGCGCGGCGGCTCGCGGTGGCTCGCGGCGGCTCGCACTGGCGGCTCGCGTCGGCCGCTCGCGGCGGCTCGCGGTTCCCAAGTATATGGGCTGACTCACCGCAGGCGCACTCCCTCGCGGCTTGAATGAGCGTCGCTGCGGTAGCTTCCTCCACACCCTCGTCTCTCAGATTCAAGTCGGTATATATTTTTTTATCATAACCCAAACAGAATAAAACAAATACTATGCAGGATTTTGTTTTGTTTTGTTTCCTTTTACATTTAACATATATCTATTCACATTTTCTATTCAGAAAATTAGAAGGACTCTTCACTTATTCAAGTCTTTGATGATCTTCACTAATGTTTTGGTAATTAATTCACAAAGTACCTACCAACTGATGGTTAATTTTATTATAGTATTTTCAGATTTGCATTGCAAAATTTCAAAGACAGAGTATTTTCTCATGTATAATACACACTTCTTTTTGAAAAATTTGGGATCTAGAAACTGGGTGTGTCGTATACAGTGGTTGTAGATTCTTTAACTTGCATGTCCGACTTTCTTGCGCTTGTTTTTGTGCTCATTGTTGAAAACAGTGATTCGTCATCAGACACAGATGAGGACAAGCTAATGGGACTTTTGATAGTGATGAGGAGTTGTATGAATTTTATGATGAATAAAACTTGAGTTCAATAACTTTATGTAATGCATTTTTTAAAAAATTTTGTGCCCCCAAATTAAGGTGCATCTTTTATATTGGAGCATCTTATACATGGGCAAATATGGTATTTTACAAATGATAATTTCTAAACATTCTGTATTTTATGTAGAATTTTGCTATTTTTGTATATTTATGTGTAATCCTCTTTCAAATTATAGTCATATTTCAGATAGATTTTGTCATCTATCAAGTTATGAAGATAAAAATGATTTAGGCTTCTTATTGGATTTTGTCCATTTGGTTGAGTGTTATTTTTAGTTTCTGCTACAGGTGTGGTAGATACTTTGCATAATCTGGAGGAGGATATTTCTGTGACTCAGCTTTAATCACACAGTTGAAAACAACACCCAAGGTGGAGGAACAATAAAATGGAAAGAATCAGGGTCTTTGAGTTAACACAGAGCAGAGTGCAAAACCAGTAAGAACATCACTCTTTCAAACTTTAGCATTAGATTGCAGCAGGCATCTTTAAACAATTATATATATTTGAGCACCTCTTTATTACAGCTCCAAAAATGTGATTCCATGGCACCACTTGATTTTTCTTTCTATAATAAATTGTATTCCATGCCCAATTATACATTTCATAAATATTAAAGTAAATTATCAATAAATTTACACAATTTTAAATTTTTTAGAGAGAGGAGAAATACAAAAAGAGAAGAGAGAAAGAAGGGGGGAACCTGGAAGCATCAACTCATAGTAATTGCTTTCTGTATGTGCCTTGAGTAGGGTGTACCCAGGGTTTCGAACCAGCAACCTCAGTGTTCCGAGTTGATGCTTTATCCACTGTGTCACCACAAGTCAGGCTTACATAGTATTCTTTTAAAATTTTTTATTTATTGATTTTTAGAGAGAGGAAATAGATAAGAAAAAAAGAAGAGAGAAAAGCAGGAAGCAGTAGTAGTTGCTTCCCACATGTGCCTTGACCAGGCAAACCCGGGGTTTCAAACCGGCGACCTCAGCATTCCAGGTCGACACTTTATCCACTGCACCACCACAGGTCAGGCACATAGCATTCTTAAAATAATAATAATGCTATTCTTGCTAATTTATAACTTACTGCTTTCATCCCTGATATTAGATCTTTTTTTTTCCTCTCCTCATAAAATTAACTAGATATTTGGTTGTATACTCAATATTTCTCAATGAAATATTTTCAATTACTTATAATCTATATCTGTGTTTATACTACTATCTATTTTCTTATTTATCTGTTTATATTTATTAAAAAATCCTTGTTGTCATTACCTTTAACTATAGTGTACTGACTGTAATCTAAGTTCCTGAATTTAATATTTTATTTCACTTTATGGTTTATTAAATGACTGAAAATATTTGAACCTGTGAATTTGTCCTTGGGCATAATTTTGATTATGTCACATATTTTAATATTTGATGTTAACATGATTATTCTTTTGTAAATAATACTTTTAAACCATGAGTGATTTGAGAGACTGTTTTGAAATTTTTGAGTCATTTTATTTCATTTTGTTATTAGTTTTGAAATTTACCATAGCATGGTTATAAAGTATACTTCAAATAACTTCTATGTTATTGTACTAATTTGTTTATTTTATGGCTTTATATTGATATATAAAGCTGTCAATGTTAATGTTAAACAAACATATTATGTTTGTATAATGGAGAAAATTTAATATTCCTAATGTAAAGAAACCTTTTACAAATTGAAAAGGAAATACCTACCACCTTAAAAATAAGATGGAAGGCTAGGAGGTCCCAATATTCATCTTTCACACTCCCTTCCACACACACAAAGCAAACAACTATCCACTAAAGCAGGCATCCCCAAACTACGGCCCACGGGCCGCATGTAGCCGCCTGAGGCCATTTATCCGGCCCCCTGCAGCACTTCCAGAAGGAGCACCTCTTTCATTGGTGGTCAGTGAGAGGAGCACTGTATGTGGCAGCCCTCCAACAGTCTGAGGGACAGTGAAATGGACCCCTGTGTAAAAAGTTTGGGGACCCCTGCACTAAAGTAAACTACAGTAAATAGCTCATGGAAACTTCTGGACTACAAAGAAGCAGCAGAAGCCCTATGGAGTTCAAAAGGTGAAGATGCCTGCATAGAAATGTATAGGAAGTATATAACTTGCATTAACCTGTCCCTTGGCCAAGAGCAGCTTGGCAAAAGGTGGGATCCCCTTATAGGCATTTCATACCGTAGGGAAAAGGACAGCAGGAGAACCCCATCACATCTACCTACTGTGGTTAATCGCGGCCTTTACTACAGTGGTCTCCTCATCTGCACCAATACTGATACCAGCTCACCGAATTGTCCCAGAGGCCCTACCACTGTATTCACAACTTGGACTTGGAGCTGTTGCTGTGGTGGAACTTGTGTTCAGGGACCACAGTTACTGCCTTGACCCACTCTCTGAGGTGAGAAGCTATAGTACCACACTATAAATAGGGCCAGGGTTGTCACTGCTCCTCACCATACTCCTGGCCCCAGATCACAGCTTTGTCCTGCTATGGCCAGGCCAGTCTCCACTATCCTGAGCCCCACCCACTGTTTCCCAGGTCACACTTTAACCACTGTTACTGAGGCCACGTTGTTGTTGTCTGAGCCCCGATGCTCATTCCAGGTTCTGACTTTAAACCATCATTGTTCAGCTGTGTGGCCCTCCCTGGTTCCCAGGTCACTAATCTGAGCCACTATTGCCAGGCCATGTTGTTACTACTCTGAACCAAGCTCCCCATGTCCTGATATGTGGCTTTCATTGACCAGCACTGGAGTCATGTTCTTGCTGTCCTGTGACTTCCCCATGGACCCAGTGTTGAGATTTTGACACACCATCTCTAGGCTGTGATGCTACTGAAACTTACTTACTTACCTCCTGAGCCCGAGCCACGACTTCCTCTTGTCATCCCAAGGCCTGTGCAGCTGCTACATACTCCTCCCCACACACATACACACAACAGCTGCAGTCATTGCCACATACCCCTGAGACCCAGGTCCTGGTTCCACAAGAAATCTGCATATGTCCACACCAGGGATACCAGTGCCACACCACAGCGAACAGAGCTGTGTCCCAGGATCACAAGCACCTTGATATTTATTTACCTTAGCATCCTAGCTCTACTACTGCTCTGAGTGCCAGTATGCTAGACCAGGATGCAAGGACTGCTTAACCTATGCAATAAATAAATGTAATATACCACATTAACTGACTATAAAACTAAAATCATGATTGTTTTAATAGAAACAGAACAAGCATTTGACAAAACTTAACATCATTTAATGATAAAATTTGTCAAAAAATTAAGTATAAAATAAATGTTTTTCAACTTAATAAGAGCCATATATGACTAGTCCACAGAAAACATTATACTTAATGGTAAAAATCTGAATATATGAAGATTAGAAGGAGTGAAATCACATTTCTTTATGAACAGTTCCTGAGCAGGGCCCTTCTTTTTTCTTCTTCTTTTTTTCAAAGTGAAAGGAGGAGAGATAGACAGACTCCTGCATGCACCCCAACTGGGATCTATCCAGCAACCCACATCTGGGGCCATACTCGCAAACAAGATATTTTCAGTGCCTGAAGTGGAGGATCCATGGAAACATCCTCAACTTCCAGAGTCATGCGTTCAAACCAATTGAGCCATGTCTGTGAGAAAGGGAGAGAGAGAGAGAGAGAGAGAGAGAGAGAGAGAGAGAGATGGGGGGGAAGGGTGGAGAAGCAGATGGTCTATTCTCCTATGTGCCCTGACTGAGAATCGAACCAGGAACATCCACACACTGAGCCAACTCTCTACCACTGAGCCAACTGCCCAAGGAATGGGGTCTTTCTTGTGGTGTGATCTTTCTTACTGGTTCTTTTTGGCTGACTGCTGTCTGTAAGTGGGACAGGGGATTCTCAAGTCATAGTATTTATGAGCAAGTCTCCTTTTCTGGGATTCCTCTTATCCTGTGTTTCTGGATGGGATGGGGTTCCCAAGCTCCTGAAAACTAAGGTTTACCAGGCAAGGCCACTAGGGGCGGATTCCTTTTGCAAGTGTGGCCTGGCAGTGTGGGTGTTTATTGGTAGAAGAGGAAAAGTGTCAGGAGAATACTTCCTCAGTCCACTGTCAGATTGGGACCACGCCCTTAAGCATTCATTTAACTTTATCTCTTTAAAGTCCCATTTTTAAAAATATAATCATATGGGAGATTAAGGCTTCACTATAAATTCTTGGGGACACAATATGATTCACAACTATCTTTAAAAGTTTTCTTTTGGTTATCTCTTGCATTATTTCCAGGGTTTATATTTCCACTTAATGGGAAGATACAAGGAGAAAGAAATCTATACCATCTTTTCCAGACCAAAGTTACTGTCAGTATTTTAAATGATACAAAATAGTAAACAGAATCTTCAAAAGGAAAACATTAAATTAAACAATTATAAATGATGTATTTTTAGTATGATTTAGACTGTCTTTACTGTGACAGCAACAAAATAGAAAATTTCTATGTACTATAATAACTTTTTTTTTTTAATTTGGTAACATAGCCAACAATTAAAATTTGAAAAATGATTAATCCTTGGATTAGAAAACAGCCAATTTGATGGCTTTTTGTCTCAGCAGAGAGCAGTAATTGAAAAATCAGGGTTGACACACATACACATCATTATCTGTGTGTGATTTACATTTCTTTCCTGAAGCCTTGAATTTTCATCTCCCAATGACAATCAGGCAGACTAGAGAATTCAATAGAAAGAGGATTAACGGTCATCTATTTTCCAACAGAATATAATTGTGAAAACTATAAATTCTATACCAAGCACAACAGGGACACAGTATTACTTGAATGTAGTCCCCCACTATACCCCTGACATCTCCATTTGCAGATCACTCTGCCAACCAATCATAAGACAGGCTTTTGTTTTGCAACAGGATTTGGGCAGTGTATACATAGCAAAAAAAAGTGGTAGATAATCAAAGTTTACAGATTTGGTTTGCGTCCAGTGTTTTTTCTTTTATTTATTTATTTATTTATTTATTTATTTATTTATTTATTTTCATTTTTTCTGAAGCTGGAAACGGGGAGAGACAGTCAGACAGACTCCCGCATGCGCCCGACCGGGATCCACCCGGCACGCCCACCAGGGGCGACGCTCTGCCCACCAGGGGGCGATAATCTGCCCATCCTGGGCGTCGCCATGTTGCGACCAGAGCCACTCTAGCGCCTGGGGCAGAGGCCACAGAGCCATCCCCAGCGCCTGGGCCATCTTTGCTCCAATGGAGCCTTGGCTGCGGGAGGGGAAGAGAGAGACAGAGAGGAAAGCGCGGTGGAGGGGTGGAGAAGCAAATGGGCGCTTCTCCTGTGTGCCCTGGCCGGGAATCGAACCCGGGTCCTCCACATGCTAGGCCGACGCTCTACCGCTGAGCCAACCGGCCAGGGCCGCGTCCAGTGTTTTTTCAAACAGCAGCTTCATACTGGTCTGCAGAAGACTTAACCACTGTGATGTTGCTTGAAGATTATAGAGTCTATAATCATGGTATCTGATTCATAGAAAACTAATCATGTATCTATGTTGATTGCATATACACAGGTTTATGTTTATATGGAGATCTTTATAATATTCAAAAGTGAGGTTTACTTGATGATAGTTCTGAAAAATAGTCTTGAGGAAAGATGAGCTGATTAATCTAGTAAGCCAACACTCCACATTTTACACTGTTCTTTTTTTTTCCACATAGTAAATCCCATTTTATGTAAAGGTATCTTCTAAATAGTTATCTTTATATATTTAGAGGTAAGATAAAAAATTTTGAAGTTATTTTCTCTCTCTCTCTCTCTTTAAAGATAGATAGATAGATAGCTAGATACCTAGATAGATAGATTTAAGCTTGTTATCTTAGATGTATTTCTACTTTCCCATCTACTTTTTTTTAAAGAATTTATTTACTCTCTTAGAGAGGGGAGTAAAAGAGAGAGGGGGGAAAGAGAGAGAGAGAGAGAGAGAGAGAGAGAGAAGTGGGAGGGCCAGGAAGCATCAACTCCCAACTCCGGTATGTGCCTTGACTGGGCAAAGCCCAGGGTTTTGAACTGGTGACCTCAGCATTCCAGGTCGACACTTTATATACCGCGCCATCTCAGGTCTGACCCTTGTCATCTACTGTTGTAGTGGCTGATATAATCAATCACTCTACTAAATTCTCCTCTCATTTTTTGAGGGACAATAGAGAAATTATTTCATTTAATATTTTGTTTTCAAAATAAATAATTCAGAATTAAAGGGAATGTTTTACACATGTTTAGGTCATGTAAAATTGACAAATGGTGACTTTGTTTAATGAAGTAATTTAAAGGCAAATGCCAGCAATTCACATTGCTCTTCACACAGAGCTGTAGTGGAGTAATTTCTCAGGTCACAAAACATCTTTCAACTGGGAAAGGTGAACTAACCTTATAACTTGTGATTCAAGATTTGATTGAAGCATGCAAATTTGGATAGTTTAAATCAATAAACATTTTGCTTATCATATCCTAGACAAAGCAGTTTCAAGCAAGGTTACTATTTGTCTTTTCTAGTCTGATTGGTTATGAACTAACAGGATACAAGATCATTATATATATTTGTCCAAATAATTCTAATGTGAACCTTGCTCCCTTGATTAACTTGATGTTGCATTATAGTTGCAATAACATAGATATATTTTAAGAGAGACAGCAAGGGAGTGGAAAGGAAAGAGATGAAAAGCATCAACTCGTAGTTGTCAGTTGTTTACTGATTGCTTCTCATATGTACCTTGACAAGGTGGTGGAGTCTCAAGCTAAGCTAGCAACCTCTTGCTTAAACCAGCGTTTTTGAGTTCAAGCTTGTGACCTTTGGGTTTAGGCGAGAGACATTTCAGCTCAAGACAGAGACCTTGGAATCATAATGATTCCATGCTCAAACCAGTGACCCAAAAATCAAGCTTGCAAGCTTGCATTCAAGCTGGTGACCTGGCGAAACCTGGGGCACTCACACTCTGGGGCAAGGCTCAATCCACTGCACCTCCACCATTCAGGTTACAATAGCATAATTTTACCTCAGCACAGAAAGTGCATCTCAGAGCGACAATTGAAAAGTCACATGATGTTCCAACAATGTTGAGTAGTTTAGAAAAGTAGAATGGCAATTATTAATATTTCTTTTCTCCTTTCTACCCCAAACCATTCCATTATCATAATGATCATTTTCACAATGACCCTTGGTTATTTATATATCTTCTTTACTGATTTAGGTTCTAGTTTAGATTTATTCTTGAATCAACATAGACTTCCTTCGTGTGATCAAGACCTTTTCTTCATCATCATTAAAACTTATCTTCAGTCACTTCTCCTAAACTTGACTTTTTACTCCTGTGGTGACATTTTGTTTGTCATTTCCTAAATTTATTTTTTAATTTAGCAAGCAGTTATGTGGTTGTTATTGAGTGTCAGGTACTATAGCCTGATGACAAAAGGTAGATCAATCACTCTTATTATTTATTATTTCTGTCTATATAACTAATATTTGCAAACACATGGATACCTACTATATCCATGGACTATTCAAGTTCTTTATAATAGAAACACGTTTATGTTTATGTCTCAAAACAACTTCATGATGTAGGTTATATTATTATTATTATTATTCTATACAAGAGAGAACTGAGTCACTGGGAGGTCATGTAACTCGCCTTTGGTCTTAAAATTAGAAAGTAGAAGATCAAGGAATATTTGACTTCAGGGCAGTCTTATCCAAAGCTTACATCTCACAGGCTGTTGCCCATTAGTGTCAGAATTAACAGGGTATATACCATTAGATTATATATAAATAGTGTGATGTTTCCATGAATAAATGTGATTTCTAAAAATGTTTAGATTTAGACTGAATTGAAAAGAGAATACTCTATATATGTAATCACAATAATAGGTTATTTATGTTGAAAAGTGCTCCATCGAAAGTTAGTGGTTTGATTTGTAGCTCACAAGGCAATTGAAAAATCCAGTATTTCCCACAACTGGAGTTATGCAGGAGGACTTCTTTTCTGGAAAACTGTTTCAAAAATAATCAAATAAAAATTTCTGGGTTTTCCAAATGTCTGCAGGTCAGTCATTAATAGTAAATTCTGCATGTATCAATTCCAGCCCAACTTTCTGAGGAGCGTAGCTGGCTTCTCAGAAGATACATATCATCGCAAAGACAAAAAATCCATCACAGGTGCAAGTACCTTCTTTGTGAACTATTTTGACCACAGTCTCAAGACCAAAAATTAGTACATATCTGATTTCTCTGAAATGTATCATCAAGCTAGGCTAAGAAAAGCATTTGGGTGCTGATTTACCGGAGTTATTTCACAGAGAAAAGGTTTTTTGTTTTTGTTTTCGTTTTTTTATGACTTCTGTATTTTATGAAGTGTGACAACCAAATAATTACATAAATAAATTGCTGCTGAATTCTGATTTCAGATTAAGTATTGTTTTGTAGTGTGCTGAGAAATCAGATACATTCAAGGGATTTAGAATCAAGAATTAGTTTAGCTTCAGAACAGCCTTATTGGACAAATGGAGGATAAGTAGCATTATCGCTACACAATTAAATGATTTTTCTGGTAACTCTAAAAATAAGTACTGGCTGGCATTTAGCCTTCATTAGGATGCATAAAGCTTTGGAACAGATGAGTAAACGACAACAGCAACAAAACTAACAACAGAATAGCTCAAGAAAGAGATATAATGATAGTTACAGATAAAAAGAAAAAAATATAACAAAATAGGCCTTTAAAATCAGATCTCAAATGCTTAAGGATATATGAGAAAATGACTTTATAATATTTTATTAATAATAAACTACTTTTAGTCCCTGGCCGGTTGGCTCAGCGGTGGAGCGTCGGCCTCGCGTGCGGGAGACCTGGGTTCGATTCCCGGCCAGGGCACATAGGAGAAGCGCCCATTTGCTTTGCCAACCCCACCCCCTCTTTCCTCTCTGTCTCTCTCTTCCCCTCCCGCAGCCAGGGCTCCATTGGAGCAAAGATGGCCTGGGCGCTGGGGATGGCTTCTTGGCCTCTGCCCCAGGCGCTAGAGTGGCTCTGGTCGAGGCAGAGCAATGCCCTGCAGGGGCAAAGCATCGCCCCCTGGTGGGCAGAGCGTCGCCCCTGGTGGGCGTGCCGGGTGGATCCCGGTCGGGCGCATGCAGGAGTCTGTCTGACTGTCTCTCCCGGTCTCCAGCTTCAGAAAAATACAAACAAACAAACAAACAAACAAAAAATAATAAACTACTTTTATGTGGATTTTATGTGGATCTATAGTCTTTTAAAGAGCTATCGTCTTTAACTCAAGATACACTTTTCAACTTCATTTATTCATGAACATACCTGTTCATTGCCTTGGTGTCAGAAATATTTTATGCCTCATACAGTCTGTAAAGTACTCATAGAGTAAGCAGCATAATTACTTAATTCTGAGGATAATGATATATTCACATTAATAGCATCTGATAGACTACTACTACTAATATGTTTTTATACGAATGTTATTAAGTGATAGTCTGAAGGAAAACGAAATACCTTTGGCATATATCTATTTCTGCACATAGCACTTGATTATAAATATAATGATATCAGGATATCACCACCAAAATCTTAAAAACTAAGAATTATTGATAAGATATAAAGACAGAAAAAGTAGAGAGAAGAAGAACAAAGCTGTATGGAGGAAAGCAATAGAAGAATAATAGCCAGATAGGAAAAAAAGAGAAAGAAATTTCATAAAGCCTATGCTTTGCAAATGCTTTTTAGCAGAAATTTCAATTACCATCTTTCAGAAAAATAGTATATATTTAGTATTATTTTCAAAATCAAATGCCAGTAATAAGGAAATTGCTAATTAAAAGTAAAATATATATATTTTGACTGTTTACTTCTTTCATCAAATTAAATCAACTTTTCTAAATGTTAATGGATATTTTAATTGCTACCTAAAGAATTATTTAAAAGTATTGAAATTCCTTAATTTAATATTGATAGTAATAAATTATACACAACATTAAAAAGTTTTCTTTGCAATTGTATGTCTGGTACTAAAATAAAATGTAGTATAAAATTAGCCTACGTTTCATAAAGTCTTTCTGAAGTTTGTGCTCATTTCAGTAATGTAGTATGATTGTTGAAAACTTGGCCTCTGTAATCTGGAAGATCTATCCTGGATCTTTAGTTTTTCCATGCATGAATTGTATGACTTTGAATTTTTGAAAATTATTTAATATATTTGAGTCTGTTTAGTTTCCAAAGAAATAATAATACTTTACAGAGTTGTTGAAAATATTAAATGAGATGTTCTAATTAAGATGTTTGACACTCTGACTGGGATAAGCAGCCCTTTTAAATTTTGCTGATCATTGGCTAATGTGAGATGAGTCAAATTGAGCAAGTATAAAGCCCTAAGTGTTGCCTTTCCATTAGATAGTAAACAAGTAGTCCTCTGAATAAAATTTATGATTTAACTTAATTATTTTAAATTTTTCATCAATTTAAATATCTAAATAATTTATTTAGCTACTTAGTTAATTAACAATTAATTAAATAAAATACCTTGTCAATATTATTTGATAAAAATATGGAAATCACTAGTTTTTGTCAAAGAATATAATCTAGTACAAATTTGAAAAACAAATGAAAAGCATAAAAAGAGACAATCGTGTGTGTGTGTGGTGTGTGTGTGTGTTTCATTTTTTCATGAGACTAATCTTATTACCTTATCTAAACTGAACCAATCAATGCGGTGGGCTCCCGGGCTCCAGATGTAATTATATATACTTATCAAGCTCTGTGACTTACAAATCCTGATGTTTCTTACAGATGCTATATAAAGAAATAGAGATTTCACTAAGAATGATAATATACAAAATTATATTTAAAAACCCTATAATTAAAACTTCAAAACTATTCCTAAAGTAAAGAGAACTGTCAATATTGTATTTTAAAAGGTCATCATTTAATGTTCAAAGGATATTTTGTATTTCCAAGGTTTTCAAGGAAACATCTATGGGACTAACAAGGAAGTTTTGGATATATCAGAGTGACAGTCATGTCTAAATGAAAGTTCAAAAACTTGAAAAGTTAAGATTTTCAGATCAATATAAGGAGCTTGAAAGTCACCACTCCATCCTAATAACAAGTAAAACGCTGAACAGATTGAAGAATTAATTAATGACTCATCTTGAGTTCTTAAGAAAAAAGGGGACATAGTTCAAACTGCTGCTCCAAGACTAGAGAGCAAATCAGGTGACTACGGTGAGTCAAAGCTTCCCAGAGCAAAGATTTATGAGTTGAAAGACTGTGAGAAACAGCTCAATGGTGGGAAAATCTGAAATGTAATTGGAAAATTTTTGAGAGACCCAGTCATACGAGGACCTTCACAATATTGTTAGATTAATCTCCGGGAGCTCAATAAGGTTCCCACAGTAAATATCTTCCAGCAGGTGGCTTGGAAAAGGAACCATTTGAAATACATCTGAGCACTTGGTTCTTTTTAACAAGGCCTAACCTCAGAAAATAAAATATAAAGGAAAATTTCTTAAATAAGCCAAGGAGAGGATAGGGGGTAACATTTTATTTATAGAGAAACAAAAATAAATATAACAGCTAACATTCTCAGAAAACATGCAAAGAGGAAAGGCACACCAAGATATATTTAAATTGTTAAGAGGAAAACTACTAACATAAAACTCTATACCTTGCAAATTTTTGTTTCAAAAGTGAAAAAATAAATTTTCTTAGATAAAAACTATGGAATTTGTTGCTGTTTGACCTGCCTTGCAATAAATTTCAGAATAAATAAAAATAATCTAGGTTAGAAACATAAATCTATATAAAGAAAAGAATAACATCAAAGAAAGAATAAGTAAAGTTAAAATAAAAACTATTATTCTTTTTTTTTTTTTTTTTTTCATTTTTCTGAAGCTGGAAACAGGGAGAGACAGTCAGACAGACTCCCGCATGCGCCGACCGGGATCCACCCGGCACGCCCACCAGGGGCGGTGCTCTGCCCACCAGGGGGGGGTGCTCTGCCCATCCTGGGCGTCGCCATATTGCGACCAGAGCCACTCTAGCGCCTGAGGCAGAGGCCACAGAGCCATGCCCAGCGCCCGGGCCATCTTTGCTCCAATGGAGCCTCGGCTGCGGGAGGGGAAGAGAGAGACAGAGAGGAAAGCGCGGCGGAGGGGTGGAGAAGCAAATGGGCGCTTCTCCTATGTGCCCTGGCCGGGAATCGAACCCGGGTCCTCCGCACGCTAGGCCGACGCTCTACCGCTGAGCCAACCGGCCAGGGCAAAAACTATTATTCTTATTCTGCATTAATCTAATTGATAACATTTGGTTCAAAATAATGAGTCACGTTATATATAGACAAGTGGCAAGAGTTAACACAGGTAGCTTGTAACGATGAGGCATGTGCTTTTAAGATCTGTATAACCCAAAGAAGTAAACAGTTTGATGTTCCCACTTACTTATGCAAGAATACTTCTTTAGGTGATATGGGCCACACCTTATGTGGTAAACTGGCATTCAGTTTGTTTTGTAAGATGTCTTTGATCATATAAAGAACTGAGAATTATTTCATCTAACCCTCTACCCCTGGCGAATAGTTTTTATAGTCTCATGTGTCTCCCGATTTTGTAATGGTTCCTGAGCCTTTGAGGTCTGGAACGACATAGTTGTCACTTTTCTTGATGTCAGCAGTCTGCACTGTAAACAAAGGTCGTAACATCAATATAAGCACGTTTATGAAAAAGGGAAGAAAAATCAATAACAATGAAGACAAGGAAAATAGACGACGCCATTTGCACTAGGATCCTCAAAAGCCAAAACATGGTGTTAACAGGTTTCTATGGTATAAAAGAAAAACTAGGCAAAGGCATTTTCCCACATGCCTAGCAGGAAGGGGAATTGCATATGTGAACATATGAATGAGTCCACTGCAGAAATTTGAAGGCAACAGCATAATAAAACCATAAAGCTAAAGGCAAATAAAAAGGTATTTAGTTGAGAACTGTAGGGGCAGATGTGCTTTTATATTAATACTAGTAGTATAATTATTGGTGGTTAGAACATGTGCAGTTGCAAGTTTCTGAAGAGGGGAAAGCCAGACAGGTTGACCCAAGGGATGAAGTATTTGAGCTGACTGAAGGGTCATTAAGGGGGTAGTATGCCAGATTAGGATTCCTATTGGGATATTCTAAGTATTTCTTTGGCCACCTAGTATGTATAGTAAGGCTTTAGAGGTCTAGCTTCTTGGAGAAAAACACATGACTTTAGGGAGGTTAGAGACTCGTCACTCTGGCAGAAATGCATTACCCAATTAAGCTTGCCTCCATCTTCCGTCTTAAACGTCAATCAATTATACTTTGTCCAGTGATCGGTAACAGTAGGGTCCAAAATTGTGGGGCTCGTTACCCTGTCCAAAACTTGGTATAATTGCATGGGGCACCTCCTTCTATGTTTGTATAGTGTGATTCCAATCTATAATATGGTGTAACAGGCTCTGTAAGGTTAGTGATTTGATGAATTAAGGCCGGCTCAACCACCTTTGTTCAACAGCCAAGGAGTCTTTTCCTAACAACAATCACATCTGTGTGTTTCAGCAAGACATTCTTTTTTTTTTTATAAGCCCTTCAGCTTGAGGGTCATATGGTAAATGGAAACTTCATTCAATGTCATTATCTAGTGCCTGTTGTCACATCCTATGACATGAGACCTTCCATCTTTATGCTATGTGGGCATCCATACACAGTGATTAATTTTAATAACCCTTTTAATTTGCTTATCTACAAAGAAAAGCCACTAATAGACCAGTAGCTGTATCTAAATGGGTAAGAACATATTTTGAGCTTTTACTAGTACACAAAGTACCAAAATAATATATTTTCCATTTTTTATTTGGTAGTGAGCTTTATGTATAATATATTCCCAGGTTGGTGAGGAAGCTTTCTAAGCCATAAACAGGAGCAAACCAGGCAATCTTGTATAGCTGCAAAAATGTCACTGTACTTTATAGGAAAACCTGTTCCCTTTTCAATATTGCTCCCTACTTTTGCTACTGATGTTCACATTTCTGATAAACCCAGTGGCCTAAATCTTCAGCTTATATCAGCACCAGGGTTCTAGTCTAGGCCAAAGTATCTGCTTCCAAATTACCAGGGAAAGAACTATCAGAATGAGCAGTGACATAAAACACAGTGAGACCTGCTCTAGGAGCTTGTGAGCTATCCCAAATATTTTTCATATTATCTGGTCCTACAACTGTTTTCCTAATAGAGTACATTATTTTATAGTCGAGGGAATGGAAACTGCTTGCAATTTATCTCCCACTATCCTAAGGATCAGGCCTCTCTAACCATGCCAAGTCACACTAAGAAATTTTACAGTGTCCTAAGCCTTATGCCTGTTTTGGCTTAATCACCCATCCTTGATCCTGGAGTTGGTAGCATAAGAAATCAAGAGCTTTCTGCAAAAGGGCTAAATCATTTCATGTTAACTTGATGTCATCAGTGTAATGGATAAAGCACACTGCTGGCAGTAAAAACAAAACAAAACAAGGAAAGATCTTACAGGACCATCCCATGGTACCTAGTGAGGTTGTGCAGGTAATCCCGTGGAAAGACTTGAAAAGTCCACTGTCATCCTTTCTGTGGGCTCCAGATTTTGCATTCCATTCCAGCTTATGAACATTGCTTGTATCCCTTGCCATTGTATCTTTTGCCCTCCAATTTCAAAAAGTGGCAAGCTAAAGTTTCTACTCGGGTATTTTGTTTCTCAACCTTCTTAGCTAAGTTAGTAGCCAAAAAGGGTAGATGGATAAGCAAACATTCTTTTAAAGTTGGAATTTCTTTTCTTGCTTTCCAAGATTTGCTGTGACCTTTAATAGGGTGTCAATTGACAAGTAAATTGCCCATAGAAGTGGCCAGGCTACTATAGCAGTTATTTGCTGTCTTTCCTTACCATCATATGCAAGACCATACTAAGAGAACAAAGACTCCAGCCCAACTACAATTTTGGGGACTCGTTCAGTGGGCCCAAAGCATTTTACATAAGGACAACCCCTCCTCACATAGAGACCACTAGCAATTTTCCTCACAGATACCTCTTTCTTAAAGTTAAGAAACTTAAGAGGCTTGTGAATGTCACACACTCCCAACCCGCCCACTTCGAGGTCAATGACCAAATCTGGGATTTGTTCTGTAGAAGCTTCTTTCCCCTTTCCATTCTCTTGTCTCTTAGCTAGTTCACCTATTGTTAGGAAAATTAATCCAGGCTGAAAAAACAAATAAAGAGGCTGGAAACTGCAGGACTACATCAAATTTATTAAGAAAACTATGAACAGAAACAGCATCTTGGGCAGCAACAAGGCAGAAGATCTTGGCAGTCCAAAAAACATGAAGCTTATCATATACAACCAAGAGAAACATGCTTAACAGAAGTTGCTTAAATCCACAAAATGCTACATGTGAATTGTAGTTCATAGCACCTGCTTGTTTTTTTTCCTTGATTTTGTTTTTTCTAGGTGAAAGGAGGGGAGACAGTGAGGCAGACTTTCACATGTGCCCCAACTGGGATCCACCTTGCAACCTCACCTGAGGCCAATGCTTGAGTACTGAAATATTTTTAGCACCTGAATCTGATGCACTCCAGTGGAGCTATCTTCAGAGCCTGGGACCACCCTCAAACCAATGAAGCCACTGGTTGCAGGAGGGGAAGAAAAAAAGAATGCAGAGAGGAATGGGAAGAGAAGCAGACGGTTGCTTTTCCTGTGTGCACTGACTGAGAATCGAACCTGGGACATCCGTATGCTCTATTCCCTGAACCACTGGCCAGGGCCTGCACTTACTTCTTAAGAGCTGTATAATCCAAAGCAATAAACAACCTAATAGGTTTCATGATCTGTGAAAGAATATTTCATTTAAAGATAAATTTTTAGAAACATATAAAATTGCAAGTCTGAATTAAGAAGAAACAGAAAATATTAACAGACTTAATACTGAAAACCAAATTTAATTAATAATAAATATAAATTCCCAGAAAACCAAAGCCCAGAACCAGACAGATTCACAGGTAAAGTCTACTAAACATTTGAAGAAAAACTAACAAAACACTTCTCAAAGTGCTCTGAAAGATATTGGACAGGAGTAAAAGCTTTCAAACTTATCCTGAGAGGTCAGATTACTATGATACAAAAAACAAACAACAACACTAAAAAATAAAGAATTTTAGTAATACATTAAAAATATTATACACTAAGATCAAGTGTGATTTATTCCAGAGATGCAAGGGTAGTTCAGTTTTACAAATAAACCAACGTGATAGCCCGTGTAAACAAAATGAAGAATAAATATTATAATCGTCTCAATAGATACAAAAAAAAAGCATTTTGCAAGATTCAACAACCATTTATGTTATAAACTCTCAACAAAGTGGGTACTGAAGGAACTTACTTCAAGTTGATAAAAGTTTATGTGACAAACCCACACCTAACATCATATTGAATGGTGAAAAGCTAAAAGCTTTTTCTCTAAAATCAGGAGCAAGATAAAAATGCCCACTCAAAAATCACTCTTATTTGGCATAATATTGAAAGTTCCAGGCACAGTAATCAGACAAGAAAACAGAATAAAATATATCCAAGTTGAAAAGGAATAAGTAAAGATGTCACTATTTGCATATGGCATGATACTGTGTGTGTAGAAAACCCTAAAGACCCCAAAGAAAACTAAAAACATTTATCAGAATAAATGAATTTAGTAAATTTGTAGAATACAAAATTTACATTGAGAAATCATTTGCATTTCTATACATAACTAACAAACTATTAGAAAGAGAAATTAAGAAAGCTATTTAATTTATAACTACATCAAAAAAATACCTAAGGATAAATACAACCAAGGAAGTGGAAAACCTGTATTCTCAAAACTATAACATATTGATAAAAGAAATTAAAGAAGACATAAATAAATGGAAGAATATATTGTGATAATGGATTAGGACAAGTAAATTGGTCCTGGACATTTTGTTCAGTGGACATCTGCTCAACATTTGGAAGTCTTAGGTTTGATTACCAGTCAAGGCACACAAGAGAAGAGACCACATGCTTCTCTCCTCTGCTCCCCCTTCTCTCTCTCTTCCTCTTCCGCAGCCAGTGACATGATTAGTTCAAAGGTGTGAGCCCTGATTGCTAAAAGTAACTCAGTTGGTACAAGTGTCAGCCTCAGGTGTTAAAAATAGCTTGGTTGATCAAGCCTCAGATGGAAGATGTGGGTGGATTCCAGTTGGGGCACATGCAGGAGTCTGTCTCACTATCTTTCCTCCTTTCACTTAGTAAAAAAATAAAAAATAAAATAGGCCCTGGCCGGTTGGCTTAGCAGTGGAGAGTTGGCCCAGCATGTGGAGGTCCTGGGTTCAATTCCTGTTCAGAACACACAGGAGAGGTGCTGATCTGCTTCTCTACCCTTCCCCC
Source organism: Saccopteryx bilineata (assembly GCF_036850765.1). Classification (NCBI taxonomy): domain Eukaryota; kingdom Metazoa; phylum Chordata; class Mammalia; order Chiroptera; family Emballonuridae; genus Saccopteryx; species Saccopteryx bilineata. The sequence goes on from NC_089502.1 coordinate 47,853,081, forward strand.
TTTCCTTCCTTTCTATCTCTTCTCCTCCTGAAGCCAAGGGCTCCATTGGAGCAGGGTTGGCCTTGGAGCTGAGAACACCTCCATGTTCTCTGCCTTGGGTGCTGGAATGGCTCCGGCTGCAACAGAGCAACACCCCAGAGAGCAAAACATTGCCCCCTGTTAGGCATGTCTGGCAGATTCTAGTTGGGCACATCTGGGAGTCTGGCTGACTCCCTGCTTCTAACTTTGGGAAATAAAAGGAAAAAAAGAGTAAAATTGTTAAACTGTCCATACTACCCCAAACAATTTACTGATTCAATGCAATTCCTAACAAAATTCTAATGGAATTTTTCACAAGACTAGAACAAATAATTCTAAAATTCATATGGAAACACAAGACCTTAAATAACCAAAATAATCTTGAGAGAACACAGCTGGAGGTATCAAGCTACTTGATATCAAACTATACTACAAGACTATAACAATCAAAACAAGATGGTATTGGCATAAAAACAGACACATAGATCAATGAAACTGAATAGAGAGTCCAAAAATAAACCCATACCTATATGATCAATTAATTTATGAAAAAACAAGTAATAATATTCAATGGGGTAAAGAATATATAAATGGTGTTGCACAAACTATACTGATAAATGAAAAAAAATTAAACCAGACTACCTTCTTAACCTGTATATAAACAGAAACTCAAAATGGAGTAAAACATATATGTAAGAGCTGAAACCATAAAACTCCTAGAAGAAAACATAGCCATTAAACCCTTTGGCACTGGTATTAACAATAATTTTTATATACGTTTTCTCAGGCAAAGGAAATAACAACAAAAATAGACAAAGGTGACTCCATCAAACTAAAAATATTTTGTACAGCAAAGAAACCATCCACAAAATAAAAAAGTTATTTGCAGAATAAGAGAATTTATTTGAAAATGACATATGCAATAAGCAGTTAATATCCTAAATACAGTAATAACACAGCTCAACATTAAAAAAACAATTAAAAAGACATATATATGGCAAACAAACATATGAAAAAAGTGATCAATGTAAATAATAATCAGGAAAATGCAAATCAAAACCACAACAGCATAGTACTTCATACTGTCAAAAGAACTATTATAAAAATAATAATAACAAATGTTGGGGCAGATATGGAGAAAACAGAACTCTTTTTTACTGTTGGTGGAATTTTAAATTAGTGTAGGCACTATAAAAAAGCTATGGAGTTTCCTCAAAAACTTAAAAATGTAATTATACTATTCAGCAATTCTACTTCTAAATATTTATCCAAAAATACTTCAATAATTAAAAAAGATATATGCACCCCTGTGTTTATTGCAGCATTATTTACATTACTCAAGATATAAAGGTGACTAAATGTCCATAGACAGATGAATGGATGCAGAAGCATTACATATATATCATACAATGGAATATTATTCAGCCATAAAAAAGGATTTGGTTTTAACATTCGCAACAACATAGACGCATATAAAGAATGTTATGTAAGTTAAATAAATCAGGCAAGCAAAGAAAAATATCATATTCCTTTATATGTGGAATCTAATAAACAAAACAAACAACAAAAATAATAAACAAATAAATAAATAAACTTCTAGATACAAAAACAAACTGACGATTGCCAGTGATGATGATGTGAAGAGCTGAGGAGAAATGGGTACGAGCATTAATAAGTACAAACTTTCTGTTATAAAATAAGTCCTTGGAATATAATGTACAGCATAAAGAATAGAGTCAACAATACCATAATAACTGCAAATGGTGACAGAAGTTTACTAGACTTATTGTGGTGATCATGTTGTAAGTTATATATATGTTGAATTATTATGCTTCACATCTGAAACTAACATAACACTTGTCAACAGTAATTAAAATAAATTAATAAAAAATTCTAAGAATGCAAAATAAAAGAATATTTTATTCTGATGATACAAGCCCATCCTTTCTGTGGTTAATTGATGATGTGCTTACTTTGTAAGATGGTGTTAGTCATGTTAAATACTGGGACGCATTTTGCCCAAAAGTGAGAGAGAGGGACAGACAGACAGACAGGAAGGGAGAGAGATGAAAAGCATCAACTTGTAGTTGTGGTACTTTACTTGTTTATTAAATGTTTTTCATTCGTGCCTTGACTGGGAGCTACAGCCAAGCCAGTGACCCCTTGCTCAAGACTGAAATCTTGAACTTCAAGCCAGTGACCTTGGACTTAAGCTAGTGACCTTGGGGTCATATCTATGATCCCACACTCAAGCTGGCCACCCCATGCTCAAGCTGGATAGCCCACACTCAAGCCGGAGACCTTGGGGTTTTGAACATGGTTTCTCAGTGTCCCAAGTCTGCTTTATCCACTCCTCCTCCACCTGATCAGGCTGTATATATCCTTTTATTTATATCATTAGGCATGCCATGCTTATATATAATGAAGCAAATGACAATAACACAAAAGTGAGAAGAACAAATTAGGATATTTTATTATTGTGATGTGCTCACAGTATGCTTGAAGTGATATTTGAAAGTGTACTTGAGTTTGTTACAAAAATATATTGCAAAGTATATGGAAATTACTAAAACATTATAAATGACATTTTAATAAAGAAGAAAAATGAAGTCATATAGAATGCTTATTTTTAAATGTGCTTTTGTGCTTTTCAGCACAAAAATAGTGGCCATGGCTGGGTAGTTGAGTTGGTTAAAGAATCATCCTGATATGCCAATGTTGTGGGTTTGATTTCTAATCAGGGCACATACAAGAAGAAACGAATGAATATACAACTATATGGAATAACAAATCAATGTTTGTCTCTCTCTCTCTCTTTTTTTCTTTCTACCTCTCTTTTCTTCTGTCTAAAACCAATAATTTAAAAAAAATAAAATAAAAATAAGCCCACAAATCATAAAATGTGGAAGGTAAGAATAAAAAAGGTAATGAATACAAAATACTAATCTCTATGGTAGGTATTAATCCAAATATATCAACAATCATTTTGAAATCATTGAGAAACTGTTAGATTGATTTAAAAAACAAACCAAATATGTTAAAAACACATACTGTATAGATTTTAAAAAAGGATAAAAAATAGGTCATACTGACACTAAAATGAAAGCTGGAGTATCTATATTAATTTCTGAAAGATTAGACATCAAAGAGAGAAAAAATTGACATTTATTAAAAAAAGTCATTACATGATTATAAAAGGACGATTCTAAAAAAAAAGCAAAAAACTTAATTATACCTAACAATATGCACCTAAAAATAGAGCATCCAACTGTGTGAGACAAAAAGAAAAATGATAGACTTCAACACACCTCTATAAAAAATGTGTACATTCATCTGTCAGATAATCAGTAAAAACTTTGTTAAAAGCAACATTAGTCAACATGATATAATTGACATCTATAGATTATTTTATTCAACAACAGAAGAATACATATTTTTCTCACACTCACATGGAGCATTTCCTGAGAATGAATATTTTCTAGGCAATGAACACAACTTTGCACATTAAAAAAAGGAATTATATAATGTCTGTTCTCAGACAACAATAGAATAAACTAGTTATTAATAACTAAAAAAATAGAATATTCAAAAAAAATGGAAAATGAACAACACACAAGTAAATAACACATGGACCAAACAAACAATCTTAGGAGAAATAAAAAAATACTTTGAACTGAATGAAAATAAAAATGCAACAACACAATTTGAGGGATGTAATAAGAGCAATGCTTAGAGTAAAATTTATAGAATTGAATTCATTAATTAGGAAAGAAAAAATATTTAAAATAAATAATATACATTTCCACATTAAAAATTATAAAAGGGAAAGTAAATTAAATCCAAAATAAGCAGAAAAACATGAACAATTAAAATTATAGTAAAAATCAATGATATTAAAACAGAATACCAATGGAAAAAATCGATCAATCCAAAATCAAGACAATGTGGTATAGGTGAAAAAATCATCAAATAGAGCAATGGAACACAATTAAAAAATTAACAGACAAGCTGAACTTTTTTTAGAACCTAAACTTTATAAAAGACAAGGCAAGAAAATGAGAAACTAGGCTACTAACTGGGAAAAGATACTTGCAAAAGACACATCTGGTAAAGGATAGTTATCCAAAATATAAAAAGAACTTTTAAAACTCATTAAAAAACAAACAACCTGATTACAAATAAACTAAAGACATTTTTAGCCAGTGGCTCAGTGGATAGTGTTGGCCAGGCATATGTATGGATGTCTTGGGTTTGATTCCTGGTCAGGGCACACAGGAAACGCGACCATCTGCTTCTTCTCTCTTTCCTCTCCCCATTCTCTCTCACAGGCAGTGGTTGGATTGGTTTGAGTGTGGCCCCAGGTGCTAAAGATACTTGGTTCTGGAGCACTGGCCCCAGAGAGGGATTTCCTGGTGCTTCTTGTTCAGGGCGCATGAGGGAGTCTACATCATTATCTCCCCTCCTCTCACCTAAAAAAAAAAGTAGGCCAAATACATTAACCGACACTGCAACAAAGAAGCTATACAAATGTCAAAAAAGTATATGGAAATATGCTCCATATCATATGTAATTAGGGAAATGCAAATTAGATCATTATACCACTGCATATTTATTAGAATGGCCAGAGTTCAAAACACTGACAATTTCAAATGCTGACGAGAACATGGAGTAACAGGCATGCCTGTAGTAAGTCTATACCTATCAATATTTGAATATAAACGGATTGAATTTCTCAAATTAAATGTTACAATCAGAATCAATAGAGTTGTTGAATGGATTTGAAAAATTTAGCAATATACTGCTTACAAAAATTTTTATTATACTTTTAAGGAGACATTTAGACTTAAAGTTAATGGAGAAAAGCATATATATATTAACTAAAAGAGAGTAGGGGTCACTAAGGTTATACAATACAAAGTAGATTTTCAGTCAGAATGTGTCACAAGAGGAAACAAAGTTCTTTAAATAATAATAAATATGTCAGTCTTCGAGAACATATAACATAGTAAATGTATATGCATCCAATATTGGAGTTACTACTTATATAAAGCAAATATTAACAGAAATAAAGGGAGAAATAAATAGTGATACAATAATTCTAGGAGACTTCAATGCCTCGTGTTTAACACTGAGTAAATCAGACAGAGCATAATAAATACTCTCCAGGTCCATGGCATGCTGTTGCAAAAGGGGTGCATAGATTATTTTGAATTAGTATTTTGGGTTTCTTTGGATATATTGCCAGGAGTGGAAGCACTGGGTCATAAGACAGCTTCCTTTTAATTTTTTGCTGTAACTCCCTGCTGCTTTCCACAATGGCTGCACCAATCTACATTCCCACAAACAGTGGGAGAAAGTTCCTTTTTCTCCATATCCTCACCAACATTTGTTTTTGTTGATTTATTGTTGATAGCCATTCTGACAGGGCTGAAGTGATAACTCATAGTGGTCTCAATTTGCATTTCTCTGGTGATTAGTGACTGAACATTTTTTTCATATGTCTATTGGTCATCTGTCTGTCCTCTTTGGAAAACTGTGTATTCAGGTAGTAATATGGAACACCTCACAAATTAGCATGTCATTCTTGCACATGGGCCATGCTAATTATCTCTGTATCATTCTAATTTTAGTATATGTGCTGCCAAAGTGAGCAATAGTTTTATTTTCTTGGTACCTTTATCTGGCTTGGATATCAGGATAATGCTGGCCTTGTAAAATGAATTTGGAAGTATTTCCTCCTCCTCCATTTTTTGAGAGCATTTCAGAATGGTTGACTATTTTTTTTTTTTTTTTTTGTAGAATTCAACAGTGAAGTTTTCTGGCATCAGGTTTTCATTTTTTAGGAGAGTTTTGATTACATGTTGGTTGGTTGTTCCTGATTTCACTGGACAAAATGAGGAAAGAAAGATGAGTCCAAGAATTCAAATTACTTGCTAGAGCATTCATAAATGACCTAAAATTTTCCATGTTCCTTGAAATAAATCATTATGTCTTATAACCTTAAAGCTAATATTGCTGAAAAACAAATTCCACGTTTTGTTCTGATAGTGGATGAGTTACAACAGAAGTGAAATCTTCAACCCCTGAACGTTTCTGCTATTAAAGTTAGGGCATTGACTTGGAAGAAATGGACTCCTGGAAGTTGGAATGAGAATGTATGAAAGACCCTGACAAACCTGTGGACATTAAACTCGTAAATCTTGATGAAGTTCTTTTTTGCCAGCAAAAGCATTTTCTCCACTTTTGTCTAAAGAGATTAACCCAACATTGACTGAACAGAGTACTGGCCTTGTAAAATATTGCTGATTTGTCTCAAGAAGCACTCACACATTCTTTATTGCTTTTCCCCATGTATAAGATGCACTTTTTTTTTTTAAAATGGGGTCTAAAAAATGGATGTGTCTTACACAGGGTTGTCGAAGTATGGCATTTCAAATGCCATAGTTGGAATTGAGAATGAGGCCATATATGAATGCAGTGTTTTATCATCAGACACAGATGATGAGAAGCTGATGGATGGAAGCAGTGACAGTGATAAGGAGTTGTGTGAATTTAACGATGAATAAAACTTGAGTTCGCCTGACCAGGTGGTGGCGCAGTGGATAGAGCGTCAGACTGGGATGCGGAAGGACCCAGGTTCGAGACCCCGAGGTCGCCAGCTTGAGCGCGGACTCATCTGGCTTGAGCAAAAAAGCTCACCAGCTTGGACCCAAGGTCTCTGGCTCCGGCAAGGGGTTACTCGGTCTGCTGAAGGCCCACGGTCAAGGCACATATGAGAAAGCAATCAATGAACAACTAAGAAGTCACAACGCACAACGAGAAACTAATGATTGATGCTTCTCATCTCTCTCTTCGTTCCTGTCTGTCTGTTTCTGTCTATCTCTGCCTATGTAAAAAAAAAAAAAACTTGAGTTCATTAACTTTATGTAATACATATTTTTGAAATCTCATGCCTCATAATTAAGGTGCGTCTTATACATGGGGAAATACGGTATAAACTGTGGACATGAAATGTTCACTATATGCCAGAAATACTTCATATTTTTTTTTTCAAATTATACAGAAAAATATCCACAGACAATGTGTGGAAATAAATATTAAAATGTATGGGATCACATTTAAGAAACAAAAAGGTGTATTAGGAAAAAAAATTATTTTGGCCCACAGAGCAGATATCTATATAAATAAAAATGTAAATGTTTGTTTGTTCAAAATCTTAAATCTCTGAAAGTTCTTCATTGATTGTTTTGAAATTTTGACATTGCATTCGAATACGCACATTTTTTGTTTTTATATACCTACTATTATATAGATGTCACACCTGTGACAGGTAAAAACATGCTTTTTTTGAAAAACAGTGCCATCTGTTGGATGTAAAAGTAACACACACTATACTAAATATTTTACAATTCCATTTCAATGTTATGGGAGAAATATAAATTGCACATGACTGAAGAAGATATTTTCCGTCGAATACGCAAGGACAATTTAAATATGAACATGGATCTCACAGCAGAAATCTACAACGAAGCATTGATAATGATTGAAGGTTTGTGCTTAGAAATCACGAACAAAATTCTCAATCAATTGGGAATGCCATCACTGAATCAATGTGCTGTTGCTTCGTTTGATGTAGAATTGCATAGTGAACAAAATTACAACACGGTGATCTTTTGTCGTATGTGCAATCAAATATTCCTAAGCTAACGCTTGAGCAAAAAGGCATTTACAATCAAATAATGCAAACTGTCAATAACGGGGTTGGAGAAATCTTCTTAGATGTGCCAGGAGGAACTGGTTAAATGGTCCTAACTAGACTGATTCTGGCAGCAATTCGATCCCAAAATGACATAGCCATAGCTCTTGTGTCATCCAAAATAACTGCGACATTGCTACCAGGTGGAAGAACTGCTCATTCCGCTTTGAAATTGCCATTAAACATGCAATTCATTGAAACTCCCACGTGCAACATTTCCAAAGCATCCGGCATGGGAGAAATATTGCAGAAATGCAAACTTATTGTTTGGGATGAATGCACAATGGCACACAAAAGATCGTTTGAGGCTATTGATCGATCATTGTAAGATTTGCGTGGAAACATCAGATTATTTAGAAATAAATGCATTAATATTGCTTGCAGGAGATTTCAGGCAAACATTACCTGTAATTTCTCAATCAACACCAGAGGATGAAATAAATGCTTGCCTGAAATACTCTACTTTGTGGTGACACGTAAAAATATTAAAATTAACTACAAATATGCATGTCCAGCTGCAAAATGATCGATCAGCTGAGATATTCTCACATCAATTACTGGAAATTGGGAATGGAAAAGTTGAAGTGACCTCAGGAAGAATTTCATTGCTTCATAACTTCTGCAATTGAATGACATCAAAAGAAGAATTGGTTGAAAAAGTATTTCCCAATATTCAAACCAATTATAAGAATCAGGATTGCCTGAGTGAATGATCTATTCTTGCGGCCAAGAACAAAGACGTCTATGAACTTAACAATATTATTCAATCTAACATTCAAAGTGAGGCAGTCACATACAAGTCCGTCGACACTATTGTGGAAGCAGATGAAGCGGTAATTATCCAAAAGAATTTTTGAATTCATTTGATCTGCCAGGGATGCCACCGCATGTACTGCAATTAAAAATCGGCGTGCCAATTATCATGTTGTGAAATATCAACCAGACAAAGCTTTACAACGGCACGTGGCTTGCAGTAAAAAAAAATAATGAGCAGCATTGTAGAAGCAACAATCTTGACAAGACCTTTCAAAAGTGAAGAGGTCCTCATTTCTCGCATTCCTATGATTCCAATGAATGTGCCATTTCAATTTAAGAGATTGCAGTTCCCAATTTGATTGGTGTTTGCAATCACCATCAACAAAGCTCAGGGCCAATCTTTAGAATTGTGCAGTTTAGATCTAGACACGGATTGCTTCTCACATGGACAATTATATGTTGCGTGTTCTAGAGTCGGCAAACCAGACAATATCTATATCTGCATAGACAATGGGACAACAAAAAACACTGTATACCCACAAGCATTGTGAAATTAAACATTAGAAACATGCGCTTTCTCTTTTCTTTCTTTTCCATTTAACCAGACTGAGCTACAGCAACGCGTGGCCGGGTACAGCTAGTTCTTAATATAATTTTTCAGTTTACAGGTTTAGAAAGAGATCTAACAGTTTATTATTTGTTTGGTAGGTAGTGATAGCATGTCAACTCATTTAGTATAATCCCCCTTTTGCTTCAGATTTGTACTAGGTAATATGTTAAACACTTGAACATGAAATATATCATATCTTAGGAACAATTTTAGGAGGTAAATATTATGTCTTCAAAAGTTGAGACCATGTTGGTCTTATTCAATGCTGTACTCTGGTACTTGGTAAACTGACTTATGCAGCAGGTTCTCACATAACATTGGTTCATTCAATGTCATTTCTTTTGTTGACTGATCAATTGATTGATTTCAAAGAGAGAGAGGAGAGAAAGAGAAACACTGGGAGGAACAACAATTTGTTGCTCCACTTATTCATGCTGTCATTGGTTGATTCTTATATGTGCCCAGACCAGAGATCAAACTCACAACCTTGGCATATTGGGACAACACTCTAACCACCTGAGCCACCCAGCCAAGGCCAATCAATGTAATTTCTTTATAACACTTGTGAGTGCCATAGGAACTTAACTCTTGTTTAAATCAATTAACCTATGCTTATAGTTTTTTTATATTTATGTCATTTTACCTAAAGTTCAAGAACCTTTTGATGACATTAAGTAAGAATTTACTGTAAATGGTAAGTATTCAATAAATGCTTATTGATTGGATAGACTTCATTATGAGAAAATAAGACTTCAGAAGTTTAAGTATCTTATAGACTGTCACATAGCAAGTTAATAACAGACCAAAAAATCAACCCTATATCTGTCTATAGATTTGTAACTAAAACTATGATATGTTTATTGTCACTGGCATTTTTGTGTGATTTTACTTATATCACTCATTATATACTCACCTGGAGATTTTAACTTTATCAACATCAATTAAATTCTTACATTCCCTGTAGGACTCAGTACAAGATTTCAGTTCTCTAAAAATTGTCACAGATAATTTCTACCCAGTACTAATCTTTATTTTTCTTTGTATCTCCTCCACGTGTGTGTGGTCATCAGATAAGCATGTTTATAATCACAAAATAGATTAGCAGGTTCCAACCTTGGTTGTGTACAAAAATTACTTGTGAAGATTTTTTAAATTACACATGCCTATATCAAACTATAGATATTTTTAGTCAGAATACTCCATTTGAGAGCCTGAGTAACTGAAAAATTTGAAAGTTATCTAGGCGCAGTGAGTGCTGATATGCATTTGACAGACCTCTCTATAGGACCCAAAAATTCATCCTTCAACTGCCAAGAGTTCTGGCTGCTGATGGCACATAGCTGAGACCCTATCAAAACAGCACCCCTGGCAAATGGGACTACCTCTCCCAAGGTTACACTTCTGTCTTAGATGTAGTTTACTTCTACTGATTGGTTACCTTCTGAGTACAAATTCCCCACCCTTTGCCTCAGTTGAGACAACTCTGAAGGAACATTTTAGCACCAGGACTCTGTTCCAACAACAGAGGTTTCTGTTGGAATTGCACTGCTGTGGAACTTTTGCAACTGTCAGTTCGTGCTTTCCTCTCCATTACAGTTGTTAATTATAGGAGAACTTTCCAATAAACCTCCTACGTGCAAATCTTAAAGTCTTCACATCTATTTCCTAAGTCATCCAAATTACTCTACCAGGTGATGTAACACACAAGGAAGAATAAAATTATTGTACTGTATTGTATGTTCATTAAAGAAATAACCAAAATACCCTGTCCAATATCCAGTCAAGTGCTTCTAAACACTCAGAAACAATACATATTTTAAATTGGATGCAGAGTTGCAGTTCTAAGACAAAATGGTCTAGACTTACTTTTTCCTATTCCTTCCTTCTTAATAAAACCAACTATACTTAAAATAACTTAACAATCAAATAAAAATTCTGATGGGTGGAAAGACAAATATGGAATGGCTAGAAATATTAAGATTTAAAAAATGTAATTATGGTGAGTTTTGTTTCTCTTTTGTCTTTCATATATATGGAACTGAGTACCTGAGAGATCAGAAACCAAGAACTATGAACAGGTTGTATATTTGGCAAACAAACAAACAAACAAGCAAGCAAATATAAAACAAACAAATAAATAAATAATTTAAAATAAATTTAAAAAAGAAGAAAATAAAGATCCCAGCAGTGACCTAATGAAAAAACTTAAACCTGCTGGAACCAGGGCTCAAAGTGCCTATGAGTTGGTCTCCAACAGTGCTCCAGAGACGAAAAGCCATTCCCTGTGTCACAGCAGAGTGCAGCAGCGAGACGCTGCAATGATCCCAGTGGTAACCACGGAACTTCAGAGCAATGGAAGTTACTAGTGACAAAGAGGGACATCAGGTAATGACAATGGGACCAATCCATCAGGAAAACATCACAATTCTAGATGTGCTTGCACAGAACAACAGTCTCAAAATAAACGAATCAAAAATCGAAGGAGCTGACTAAAGAAACAGGCACATCTCCAAACATAGCATGAGGTTTTTATGGGGAATTTTGAGAAAGCCTAGAATTAACTGTGATGATTTTTGCACATATCTGTGGATTTGACAAAGAAAAACATTAAATTGTAAACTTAAAATGGGTGAATTCCATGGTATGTGAATTATGTCACAATAAAGAGGCTACAAATTACTACAAGAGCCAAATATATTGATTTGGCACGTTAGAGATTAATACGCAGAATTTGCTCACTAGTATATAACCTCCAAGGGAGCTGCATTTTGTTTCCTATTAACTGTTATATCCCAAGATCCTGGCTATAATTGGCAATCAATAAATATCTGCTGTGTTGTTTTATAGCTGTTTGTAAAATTGTTTGTATTTGTGATCTGAACCAAAGTCTCAGAAAATCTGAGGTTTTGTTTCTCCAAAACCATCTCTTTCTAATGCTGTTAAATTAAAAAAAACAAAAACAAAAAACTAAAGTTGAGTTGCAAATATTAAAGGAAGATACACAATCAGGGTGCAGACATCCAAAATGTGATTATAGAAGACACAACTCATTGCTACCAAACATTTTTCTTTGCTAAAAAATGTATACTTTCCGGGCCCTGGCCGGTTGGCTCAGCGGTAGAGCGTCGGCCTAGCGTGCGGAGGACCCGGGTTCGATTCCCGGCCAGGGCACACAGGAGAAGCGCCCATTTGCTTCTCCACCCCTCCGCCGTGCTTTCCTCTCTGTTCTCTCTTTCCCTCCCGCAGCCAAGGCTCCATTGGAGCAAAAATGGCCCGGGCGCTGGGGATGGCTCTGTGGCCTCTGCCTCAGGCGCTAGAGTGGCTCTGGTCGCAACATGGCGACGCCCAGGATGGGCAGAACATCGCCCCCTGGTGGGCAGAGCGTCGCCCCCTGGTGGGCGTGCCGGGTGGATCCGGTGGGGCGCATGCGGGAGTCTGTCAGACTGTCTCTCCCTGTTTCCAGCTTCAGAAAAATGCAAAAAAAAAAAAAAAATGTATACTTTCCTCATATATCAGATGGCCATGGGTTTCATAAACATTGAACTTTTTTCCATCCCAATAATGAATTGTACTTCATCTAGGCTGATTATGGTATTTTATTCCTCTAGTACTCAGGGTTTTCCAGAGAAACTGTAGAAATTGTGTGTGTGTGTGTGTGTGTGTGTGTGTGTGAGAGAGAGAGAGAGAGAGAGAGAGAGAGAGAGAGATTTCTTTTAAATCATTTTGGAGGCTGGCACATCCAATATCAGCAGGAAAGTCTGACATGCTGGGGACTTGGGAGAAGGTAGTGTTGTAGCTCAAGTCCAAAAGCGACATGACAGCGTGCTGCCAGCATTCCCTGTTCCTCAGTGAAGGTCAATCTTTTCCTTAAGGTCTCCCAGTGATTTTATCAGCCTCTCACCACATTATAAAGAGTAATCTGCTTTTTTCAAAGTTTAGTAATTTAAATGTTAATCTCATTAAAATAAATATTTGCAGTGATCTCTACATGTGTTTGACTAAATATCCAGGTAAATAGCCTTGCCAAATTGACACATAAAATTAACCAACACATGTCCACGTCTTGTCAGCTTGGCACCCATATGCTTCTCCTTAACCCATACTTTATCTCAGAATACAGACAATAATAAAATGATGATTCTGAATAACATGGTACAACTATCCTGTGTAAAACCAAAATTGCACTACCTCCTTCTCCAGGAAAAAATATAAAGACCTTGTGTGATGTTCACTATTTTTCTGACAGCCTATAATTTAATTGCTATGATGTAAAGCTAACTATTTAATATTCTGATAGAAAAACAATACATCATGTGTTACATAATAAAGGGGTAAGAGATCTAAGAAGTCAAAGTTCTTTGTTTATATGAATATACACAGTTAAATATAATTTAAAATGAATAAAGAACAAGGCTATGTGATCTACAGGATACTATTAAAATTACAATCTGTCAATATTGACGTAACAGAAGAAAAACAGAGGAAGAAGGAGGCATAAAGCTCATGACACTTAAAGTAGAAGCAATAAAAAAAATAAAAAGAGGGACTATAACAAACTAATAAGCTTCTGTAGACCAAAAGAAAAAAATTAATGAAATAAAGAGACAACTTATGGATTGGGAGAAAATATTTATAAATTATATATCTGATAAAAGGTTAAATCCAAAATATATACACAACACATACAAATTAATAATAAACAAATCATCTAAATAAAAAACTAGGTAAAGAAACTAAATAGATTATTTTCTAGAAAAAAAATTTTTAAAAAAGACACCCAAATGGCTACAGGTATATGAAAAGATGCTCAGCATCAATAATCATTGGGGAAATGCAAATCAAATCCACAATATGTTACCACCTAACACCTGTTACAATGTCTTTTTTCAAAAAATCATGTGGCGCCAAGTGCTGGGAAGAATGTCAAGAAATAGAAATCCTCGCTTACCAACAATTCTTGGGAATGTAAGTAGGTAAAGCTACTATAAACAATAGTATGGAGATTTCTCAAAAACTTGAAAGTGGTGGTGCAGTGGATCAAGTGTCGACCTAAAATGCTAAAGTCACCAGTTTGAAACCCCCGGCTTGCCCAGTCAAGGCGCATACAAGAAACAATTACTACTAGTTGGTGCTTCCCACTCCCTCCCTTTCTAAACTGAACAAGTAAAATTTTTAAAAAAAGTAATTGAAAGTAGAAATGCCATATGATCCAACAATATTACTTCTGGGTATATATCCAAAAAATTGAAATCAGCATTTTGAAGAGAAATCTGCACTCCAGTATTTATTGCAGCATTATTTACAAAAGTGAAGATATGGAAACCTAACCATCTATGAACAAGAAGATGTGAGATGTACATACACACAAAATGAAATATTATTTGGTTATGACAAAGGAAGAAGTCTGACATTTGGAACAACATGGCAGAACCTTGACTCTGTTATTTTAATTGAAACAAGTCAGACAAAGAAAAACAGACACCTTATGATATCATTATATGTCAAATCTAAAAATGTCGTATTCATAGAAACTGAAAGTAAAATGGTGTTTTCCAAGACCTAGAGAGTGAGAGGAATGAGATTTCCACTAAAGGGTACTAAAGTTCAGTTATAAATTGAATAAGTCATGGGGAGTTAATGAACAGTATGACAACTACAGTTAACAATACCATATTTATATACTTAAAAATTGCTAAGAGAGTAGATCTTAAATGTTTTCACCACAAAAAAGAAATGGTAGCTATGTGGGGTGACAGAGGTGTTCACTAACCCTACTTTAATAATCATTTTGAACATTAGGTCATCATGTTTTACACCTTAAGGTTACATGATTTTATATGTGAGTTATAGCACAATAAATTTGCTTAAAATTTTCATAATAGCTCGTAAATCCTTCTGAAATGAAAGCTATTGTTTCTATTAAAATAAAACCCCACAATATTTAGGCCCTGGCTGATTAGCTAAATCAGTTAAGAGCATTCTTCTGAAACAACACGTTGTGGGTCTAATCCCTGGTCAAGACACACATGGGAAACAGCCAGTAAGTGCACGACTGAGTGGAACAATAAATTAACCCTTCCTTTGCCCCTCCTCTTTTTCTCCCTTCTTCTTTCTGTCTCTCAAAAAAAAAATTATTCCCTGTCAGATAGCTCAGTTGATTGGAGAGTCATCTGGGAGCATGGAAGGTGATAGTTCGATTCCCCAGTCAAGGTACATTCAAGAGTATCTCAAATTTCTTGTCTATCTCACTGACTCTCTAAAAAAATATTTACTGGTATAAAATATTATCTTGTACTTATTATTTAAAAATTAATAAATAGATAATGGTAAAGATTGAAAAAATTTGCTCTCACATCTGTGTAGAATGGTAAATCCTAAATTTGCAGGGTAGGCTGACTTGCTGGAAATCTAAGGCCGAAAGAATTGATCCTAGAGTTTGTGTCTGAAGGCAAACTGCTGGTTTAATTCCCTCTGCCTGTGTCAGTCTTTTTCTTAAGGCCTCTCATTGATTAAATTAAGCCAACCACATGGAGAGTTGTGTGTTTTACTCAATGTCCTCTGAACTAAATGTTCATTTCATCTAAAAATATTTTCACCACAACATCCAGACTTCTTTGGCCAAATGTCGAAATATTGTGGCATACTTAAGTTGACTCACAAAATTAGCCATCACAATTTTTCTTGACAATAAGAGAATAAGCGTGGGAAACAACACTGGCCAATGAGATGTGAGACTAGTCTACTAGGGAACTTCTAAAAGATTTATCACCCTTCAATGGAAGAGGAGAGAGGTACATGCAATGGTTTCCTCTCTGATACTTTGAACACAGTTAATTCCAGAATCCAACCTGAAGTGTAAAGGTCAAGCCTAGAGTGAAGTGAGAAGACAAAATAGAACAGACAAAATAACCTGAGTCTTTGATTACATCTTTGAGTCAACAGATTAATCAACTCCCTCCCTTCTGAAATTGTAATGAGATGCAATAAATTTCCCTATCATTTAAAAACCAATTAATGTAATTTACCTTAGTAACAGTCTACAGAAGAAAAATCACATGATCATGTCAGTTGATGAAGAAAATTACTTGACAAAATTTAATACCTAATCATGATAATACTCAGCAATTTTATGTTGTTATTATAGATACTAACTGAATTTTTGCTCTCTTATTTTTATCAAGAAATGCATATATCACAGATAAGATTTAGACTTCAAGATTTCTTCAACCTTACTGCATACTAGTGCACTCAACTGGTAAGTGCATTACAAATACGAGTTTCCTAGATCTCTTAGATTAGATTTTCTGGCAACAGGCCCCTATATTATCTATTTTTAACAGTCTCCCTGGAATGATGATTGAGGTAACTGGTCCCTGGGGATAGAAATTTGCAATAATCTAAGTTTGGTTACTATTTAGGGTTTTTTCACATAATAATGAAATTCTATTCAGAATTTTTGTACTTTTGTACTTTTCTGTTACAAAGTGTTAAATACACTTTAATGGCAAAGAAATGACTCCTATTTCTACCATCCTGCATTGCAGGTGCTGAGGTTGTCATCTTGCATTTTGACAAAACACAATGTTTACACAAGCTGACAGAGCTTGGGTTTATAACTATTTTATTTGTACATAATATGATGAAATAGGCACTGGATTATATTTTCCCCTTAAGATTCAAGGTGAAAGATTTAACTATTACTATTTCTCTGTAAAAGTTTAGGGAACCTTAGGTTCTTCATATTTTTGTGTTAGAAAAGTAAGTTGACTTAAATTTCAAGTAAGTTAGTAGAAAATTTATGCCTCCATCCAATTTGTGATATCTATCATTTAATAGAAAATATTTGTTAATAAATTTTAAGATTTTTGGAATCCATATTATTGTTCTTTTGTGTGTTGCTTCCATTTATTCAAAACTAAGCAGGAATTAAATGAATTATCTATAGAATTCACTGTAATTTAGTATCTGGAAATCTGATTGTATACTTATCCAACCTATATAAATCATTTTCATCAAACTCATTTGTCATCTTTTAAAACATTTTTTTGAAGTTTACACTGTACTTCTCTCTAGTTCACAGGATGCACTCAATCTTCCCCCTCAGAAACATCTTTCTAAAAGATGAGTTCATCTAAGTGTTAAAAAACTACAGTATAGGAGCTAAGAAAACAAATACTGATAAATAAGAGGCAACCTTAATGGTTTAATTTCCATACGCTTTACATTAGGGCAATATTTCATTTTCTTCAAGCAGAGCCAGAGTCAATTAAGAGGAGTCAGAAGGTCTAGACTGGTGGTTCTCAATTCTGTCTACACATCAAAATTAGTCTTGGGGGGGGAGCAGGACAGAGTTTGAGCATACTCTGTGCGAGGTCCCTGCTTCCAGAAGAATTAGCAGAGAATGTTTGAATGTGAAACCCAGGTATTTTAAAAGTGAACCTCCTGTTGACACTGTTTGGCAGTCAAAAGGAGAACTGCCGTAGACATACTTTTTATTTTTTTTTAAATTTCATGATTTGATGCTGTAGAAATTTCTACTTCCAGATTATTAATTATGTGTAGTAAATGAGTGTTTTCAGCAGAAGGCTAATTTGATGTAATTATACATTTTAGTGTGAGAGATTTAATTGCATACTATGTGCCATAGTAGATTGCATTTGGGCTGCTTCTGGAATACATTTCAAAACATGCATTATATATTCCAACATTCTTTTTTTTTTTTTGAAGGACAGAAGGAGAAAGAAAGAGAGCATGAGAGGGACAGCCAGACAGGAAGGGAGAGAGATAAAAAGCACCAACTCATATAGTTGCAGCACCTTGGTTGTTCATTGATTGCTTTCTCATTATGTGCCTTGACTGGAGGGGGGGGCTACAGCAAAGTGAGTGACCCTTTGTTCAAGCCAGCAACCTTGGGCTTCAAGCCAGTGACCTTTGGGCTCAAACCAATGACCATGGGGTCATGTCTATGATCCAACACTCAAGCCGGCAACCCCGTACTCAAGCGGATGAGCCTGCACTCAAGCCAATGACCATGGGGTTTCAAACCTGGGACGTTAGCATCCCCAGTCAATGCATCATCCACTGCACCACTGCCTGGTCAGGCCAAAATTATTTTTCTTAGAAACGGAAGTAGGTTGAACAGATTGTTTTCACCTGCCTACTAGTATAATCTTTTGTGGAAGATACTTTGAAATTACTTGCTGCTTTGTTAGTAAGTTGTCTCTCTCTCCAGAGCTGCAAGCTGTGATTCAAGAAATTTTTTTCTGGATATGACATAATTTTCAGATGAATGTTAAATCAACTTTGTATTCCTGGGATAAATACCACTTAAGCATTACGGATAACTCTTTTATTTTTATTTTTGTTTCTTTACAATTATTTATTTATTTCTTCTGTGTTTTGGTGATGTATTCCAGAAACCACTACCAAGATAAATGTCATGAAGGATTTCCTCCATATTTCCTTCTAAGGGTTTCTGTAGTTTCAGGTTTTATGCTTAATTCTTTCATCAATTTGAATTTTATGAATATATGTGTATAAATAAAAATTAAGGGTCTGATTTTATTTATTTACATATGGATACTCAGTTTTACCAAAACCTTTGTTGAAAAGACTATCTTTTTCATTGCATATTCTTGTCAACTTTGGAAAATGTCGACTGCATGTAAATACTTAGGTTATTTCTGAGCTCTCTATTCTGTTTCCCATTCTTTATGATATAAAACAAAAGTTATATAAATCTACACTTTTAGAAATATTAATTGGACATGCTAAATAATAACCAATAAGATTACCCAAACATGCACACACACTTTTAATGTAATATAGTATAGAGTAGAAGTTGGAGTGTACAGAACATAGACTAGGGCTTATGGCAAAAAGTCTGCAAAATCCTCCCAGGGATAGGTGCTGGGATTTTGTACTAGACAATCTGTATTTTGTAAGTAATTACTAGCTTACTATGGAGCATTGACTGAAAGTGTCCCTTGGAGTGAAAGACAAAAAAATCTTGAAAGTTGGAACACGCATGATATCTTGGATGATGTTAGATAAATTCTCTAATGAGGTGGTATATTAGTCAGGGTTCTCCAGAGAAGACAGAAACAGAGAAAAAAGAGATGATAGATGACAGATGATAGATAGATGATAGATAGATAGATAGATAGATAGATAGATAGATAGATAATGATTGATTTGACTGTAAAGGATTGGCCCACACAATTATGGAGGTTAAGAAGTTCACAGGAACCTATTGTTTGGAAGAAAGAGGCCCAGAAAATGAGTGGTGTAGTTCCAATACTAGTCCCAAAGCCCAAGAATCAGGGAAGCCAATGGTATAATTCTGGTCTGAGCATAAAGGACAATATCGCAGTTCTACAATCAGGCAGAAAAATAATTCTTTCTTCATCTGCCCTTTTGTTCTATTTAAGCCCTCAAAGGATTACATGATGCCAACCCACATTGAGAGGAGCTCTCTGTTTTACTCAGTCTACTGATTAAAATGCTAATTTTATCTAAAAATAGCCCTACAGAAACACCTATAAATAATGATCAGCCAAATATCTCGGTGTTTCACGGACCAGTCAAGTTAACACACAAAATTAACCATCCCCAGGGAAAAGCAATGGCCAGAAAAATCCCATCATTCAATGGAAATTGTTTAATTAAGAACATAATGCTGTGGAAATGCAAAGTGCTCCAAAGCATATTTATGAACAGGTAGACCCATTTACCCCAGAACTGACTTAGCAAGCAGCTGAGGAGTTGATGATTCTTCTGCCACTTTGACGGTGTTCTATAAACAGCTCTCAGTAAACCAACAAAGAATTGCATGGTTTATGGATGGCAGTTCCAAAGTGAATAAAAAGCATCTTGTTTGAAAGATCACCATTCTGATGGGAAAAAAAGAAAAACAAATCAGCTTGATTGGCTGAGTTGTGTGCTGTTTGCCTTTGTTTGTTTCTTTACTAAATTATGGTGGTGGCCAATGGAGTGGTCATACAACCAAGAAAAACTTAAATTTAAAACTGACCTATTTAAAAGATACCTTTATGGGGCTCAGCCTTATTGGAATCATATGGGAATTTAAGAGGTGCACATATATAGAACACATTGATTTTAATCAGAAGGAGCCTCTTTCAGCACTGATAGGTGATTGCCAGGTACCCCAGTGTGTTTGCAAAAAGTTTCCACCTGTGTCTGTAAAATGAGTCCACATTAGGGGATCACAGCAATGCAAAGATTGCATGAATGTAAACATATTTTTTCTTGCTCCTCTAAGACAAAAAATGCCAGTGAAATTGTTCTATCTGCCAATAAGAGAAATAGAAACTGAAGATGGCTATGGGCAGATTCTCAGTAAGAAACCTCTCCCTGAACAGAGCTGGCAGGTCACACTGATTCTGGTAGCCTCTAGAGGCTATAGTAGGTCTTGGCAGGAACAGACACTTATCTGGACTTGACTTTATTTACTCAGTGATAGATGCAAGTGTTTAGAGTACAATAAAAGAACCAGAACAGAATATACTACATCAATTTGGACTGCAGAGTTACATATATTCAGATCAAATAAAGACACTTTGCAGTCCATAATTTCCAACAATAAGTAGAGTGATAGTTTCATATCTTCCTCAGAGTAATGGTCTGACATAGAATTGGAATGGGCAATTAAGATATTGGTTTTCCAAAATAAGGAGAAATTATAGAAATGAAAGGCTGGTTGTATAACCACTGCATTGGTTTCTGGCACAGACCTTCAAAATTTTCTGGAATTAGCTGAACTATAGTGTCTTTTGCTACTCATATTGAGCTCTTTTCCAACATACATGTATTTATGTTAACAAACTGAATCATAATGGGTCCTTAAACAATTTCATAAGATTCTTTTTTTATTATTTTTTATCTATTCATTTTTTAAAAAGGAGAGGGAGAGAGAGAGAGAGAGAGAGAGAGAGAGAGAGAGAGAGAGAGGAGAGACAGAGAGAGAGAAGGGGGGAGGAGCAGGAAGCATCAACTCCCATATGTGCCTTGACCAGGCAAGCCCAGGGTTTCAAACCGGCGACCTCAGCATTTCCAGGTCGACGCTTTATCCACTGCACCACCACAGGTCAGGCTTTTAAACAATTTCAAGGAGGGTCAGGCCATAACAGAAAGACCAAACACTTGAACTGAAGATTGAAAGATTGAAACTTTCGGCCCCATCCCAAGGACTAGAAGAGAGAGACTATAAATTAAGTTCATTCACATGGCAAATAATTAATTTAATCATGCCACTGTAAGGAAGCCCCATATGAAATCTCTGGACACTAAAGCAAAGGAGAGATTCCTGATTGGTAAACATTTATGTCTTGGCAGGGTGACACATTGACTCCACAGGGACAAAAGCTCCTATTCCTGAGATCCTCTTAAAATTTGATATATTGCCTGACCTGTGGTGGCGCAGTGGATAAAGTGTCGACCTGGAATGCTGAGGTCACCAGTTTGAAACCCCAAGCTTGCCTGGTCAAGGCACTAATGGGGGTTGATGCTTCCTGCTTCACCCCACCTTCTCTCTCTCTCTCTCTCTCTCTCTCTCTCTCTCTCTCTCTGTGTGTGTGTGTGTGTGTGTGTGTCTGTCTCTCCTCTCTGAAATGAAAAAAATAAAATTAAAATTAAAAAAAATTGATATATTGTCCTATATATCACTTTATCTTGTCTTTTCACTTAAATCTTTTATAAAGAGGGTAATCCTAAGTGGAGTGCCTTCTTGAGTTCTGTGATTTATTCTAGAGAATTATCAAACTTAAAAAGTTGTGTGAGCCCTGGCCGGTTGGCTCAGCGGTAGAGCGTCGGCCTAGCGTGTGGAGGACCCGGGTTCGATTCCCGGCCAGGGCACACAGGAGAAGCGCTCATTTGCTTCTCCACCCCTCCACCGCGCTTTCCCTCTCTGTCTCTCTCTTCCCCTCCCGCAGCCAAGGCTCCATTGGAGCAAAGATGGCCCGGGCGCTGGGGATGGCTCTGTGGCCTCTGCCCCAGGCGCTAGAGTGGCTCTGGTCGCAACATGGCGACGCCCAGGATGGGCAGAGCATCACCCCCTGGTGGGCAGAGCATCGCCCCTGGTGGGCGTGCCGGGTGGATCCCGGTCGGGCGCATGCGGGAGTCTGTCTGACTGTCTCTCCCTGTTTCTAGCTTCAGAAAAATGAAAAAAAAAAAAAAAAAAGGAAAAAAAAAAAAAAGAAGTTGTGTGAACTGTGAATTTGTAGCCAGCCAGGCAGAATTGTCAGTGGTTTGGGACAGTGGAATCTTGTACTGGCATCTGAAGTGCGGGACTGTAGGGTTAATGCTGGACACGGGCCTTTCACCCCTTCTGGCAGACAGCAAGCCCAGGGCCCTGGCCCATCCACCCTTGAATGTGCATCGTGTTTTGCCAAGGAACAAACAGACCTTGAAGAAAGCTTCCATTCTCTGATTCCCAGTACATGTGCTTCCTGCCCTTGGCTTTGTGACACTATTTTCTGCTTTTTAAACCACACTGCCCATGTGGCTGCTTGTGGATCTTGCTTGCCTTACTGGCTGCCATTGGCCCTCCCAGTATATAAGTAATAAAGGCTATGTTTGTTCTTTCTGGTCCTCCTTGTGGTGCTGTTTTTTTTGTTGTTGTTGTTCTTTGATTTTTCAGAATATCTGCCAGACCGGTGGACATGTCTGATCTCGAACTCCTGCATCACAGGGAGTCTTGTGAAGGATTTTGCAATGAACTATGAAATTTGCTCAGATTCTTGGTAGTTAATGTTAGAATTGAATTAAATTGTAGGACACCCAACTGATGTGTTAAGATTGATGTTATAACAATGTGATATGTCTTTTTCCATCATTTTTACTTTCAATTTATTTGTATTTTGAATAAAAATGTGTATAGTATATAGATAGATATTTTATTTTATCTTAAATGATAATGTTGCCCTTTAATTAGATTGTTTATTTATTTTTCTTTCTTCACAATTAATACTATGGTAGATTGATTTTATTTTTTGTTTCTTTACATTTCATGTCTTTCATGTTCTTATATTCACCATTACTATTTCTTTCAGCAGTAATTTTTAGTGTATCATTTTATTTTTTAATGATTTTCTTTCATTATATATTTTAATTAATTTACTAATGGTCATTCTAGGGCTTACCATATACCTCTTAACTTAATTGAATCAGAGTTATATCAATTTAATCTGTTTGACTTATAAATATTATTTTCATAGTTCTATTCCCTCTTTTTTCTTTACTTGTGCTATTATTTTTATAGGTTATAAACACAATTCTGCATTTTGATTTTTATTATTCAATGAATTGATTCAATTCATTAAGGAAACACTAGTTAGCAAAATTATACAGGTCTCAAGCATACAACTCCACACTACATCACCTGTACACTGTATTGTGTGTTCATCACTCCAGGACAAGTCTGCATTGATTATTATTTATCTCCCAGTCTGTATTTTTATATATTTACAAAATTCAACATACTTTAAATAAATTGAGAAAAAAGAGGACTACTATGTATTTATGGAATTTGTTATATTAACTTTTTATTAACCATCAGATAATTTTTATTTTTTCCTGTGAATTCAAATTACTGTCAGTGTTATTAACTTCCCACAATATGGCTTTAATTCTACTCACCTTATTTGTGATGTTCTTGTCAAATATGTTACATCTCTCTATGTTGTAAGCCCAACAACACAATTTGTACATGTTTTGTATTTTTTGTTTTTTTATATCAATAAAAGAAGAAAAAAGTGGGAATTTAGTCTATTTTTTATAATTACATCATTATTTTTACTGGTGCTGTTTTCTTTCTTTCTTTTATTCAGAAGATTCATTTTTTTTTCTTAGATCATATGTTTTCATTCTGAAAAACTTTCTGTAATTTATGTGAGGTGAGTCGGCTAATCCCAAATTCACTGATTTTTTTTTATAAATAAATTTTTATTTTAATGAGGTGACATCAATAAATCAGGGTACATATATTCAAAGAAAACATTTCCAGGTTATCTTGTCATTTAGTTCTGTTGCATACCCATCACCCAAAGAGAGATCGTCCTCCGTCACCCTCTATCCAGTTTTCTTTGTACCTCTACCCCTCCCCCTCTCCCTCCTCCCCTCCCCCCACTCCCTGTAACCAACCCAATCCTGTCCATGTCTCTTAGTCTCGTTTTTATGTCCCACCAATGTATGGAATCCTGCAGTTCTTGTTTTTTTCTGATTCACTTATTTCACTCCGCATAATGTTATCAAGATTCCACCATTCTGCTGTAAGATCCGATGTCATCATTTCCTCTAGCTGAATAGTATACCATGGTGTATATGTGCCCCATCTTCTTTATCCAGTCTTCTATTTTTTACAGTGATTAAAAGCCTTTAAGCAAACTCTTGGCCAATACAGCAAGAATCCATAAAAGAGTAGGGTCCTGAAGATGTTCACCAAGTCCACATTGGCCCCAACACCATGCCAAATTCCTGAAAAATGCAACCCAACCACAGTTCAGTTTGTTAGGAGCTGTCACAGGGAGCAAGAGTCCAGGAAAAGTCTACATCCAGGAAAAGTCCTCATGGCACTGGAATTGTTGTCACCATTCTATACTTTGTAGCTCATGTCCAAGTCCCAATGACCGCTGCTTCTAGCTGGTAATGATTCAGGTAGACTGGAAAAGTCATTTGCAGCATGCGTGGATATGGAGCTTCTGTTCTCCTCTGCCTGGAGAGTTGAGACCAGGTTGCTTTTCCCTGGAGCTCTGTGACTGTGCCATGGTAAAGAGAACCTTGGGATACACTAAGCTGGGTGGCAAAGGTAGATTCATAATAGAAGTTGGCAAAAGGGGGAAAGAGAGCTCTAAATTAAGAGTAGGTCCCAGCCTGAAATATGTGTGGGTCATTGAGGTAGGAGGGATAAAGGAAACACTATATATTAAGCAAAGCAGCAGAAAATAGGACTATCAACACCCACAACAGAGATCTTTGAGGGAAGAATAAAAAACCTGACTATTCAGGCAAAACATAGTTAAGCTGCCCTTGTGCAAATGAGATCATTTTACCTGCTTCTTGGAAGAAATACCCTAGGCTCGTCCACAGTGTCATATATGGGGCCGACAGCCCTGGGCACCTTCAGCCTTCAGTGGCAAACCCCAGCATTCTGGGCAAGGCTAGGTCATAGGTGGCTGGAGCAGGGCTGGAAGAGACTGAACCCTCCCTTAGAGGAGCGAGGGGGAAGCCTACCTTCCAGTGTCCCTGTTTCCTCACAGCAGAGCATGTAAGCCTGGCAGGCTTTAGCTCAATGACCTTCCTTTCCACTATTGAAGCAGGACCCAGATGACATCCTATGAGACCCCTTTGGGGCGTTGGAGCCTTTAAGGGTGTATCCTAAAAGCTGGTAGTTCCCCTGATCTCTATTGGGCTTTTTCTGCCTCTAGGTATCATAAAAGCCATGCTCAGAAGATCTCGCTGAGGGGTTTGAGGATCCCCATTCACCTATATAAATCTCTTCCATATATCTGGAGCTATTTGGAAAAAGAAAAAACAGTGTTATTAGCTGGATCTAACAAAGAAGGTAGTAGTTTGCAGGCGAAAAAGATTTGGTGTCTCCTGTTCATCAGCATTCAAAAGAAATGTAATTTTTTTTTAAGTAAGAAGCATGATATGGTAGACCCGTAGGAGATCCAGGATATGACTACCTCCTTTAAATTTTTTTTTTAAATTGACCTTAAAATGTTTGCTGAGTACACTTTAATAATACCTTAACTTTAAAGATTGTAAGCATGACAAAATACAGTAAATGCTTTTGCTCCATATGCAGGAGCATTTTCAGTTTAGCCAGTTTAGGAAATCCAATAATAGAACAATGCATACAGAAAATGAGCTATAACATGCTTAGCAGCCGCTCCTGTTCTGACAGAGGTTACTATAGATCCGGAATATGTATCTACTGTAATGTGGACATCAGACTGTTTGCCAAATGAAGGTATATGAGTAACATCAATCTGCCAAAGTTGTCCTGGTAGGGGTCCTTCAGGGCTAACTCCAAATGAAGGGGCAGTATAGGACCCCTTGGACAGGATTTCCCAATCTGCCCTGCTGCTTCCCGAGAAAGTTGAAACTGATTACACCGGGCTGCAGCGTTCTGGTGATGAATAGTATGAGACTGACTTGCTCGGTCTGTCATGGTCGCTCCATATAATTTTCTTGTGGGTAGCTTGATCAACAAGGGCATTCCTAGGCCCTGGCCGGTTTGCTCAGTGGTAGAGCATTGGCCTGGTGTGCAGGATTCCCGGGTTCGATTCCCAGTCAGAGCACACAGAAGAAGCGCCCATCTACTTCTCCACCCCTCCCCCTTTCCTTCCTTTCTGTCTCTCTCTTCCCCTCCCGCAGCCAAGGCTCCACCAGAGCAAAGCCACCCCGGGCACTAAGGATGGCCCCATGGCCTCTGCCTCAGGCGCTAGAATGGCTCTGGTTGCAACAGAGCAACACCCCAGATGGGCAGAGCATTCCCCCCTGGTAGGCATGCCAGGCAGATCCCGGTGAGGTGCATGCGGGAGTCTGTCTGACTGCCTCCCCATTTCCATCTTCAGAAAAATACAAAAAATAAATAAATAAAAGAAAAAATACAACAACAAAAAAAAAAAAAGAAAAAAGAAAAGAGAGGGGAAAAAAAAGGGCATTCCTTTGTGCTGAAGCTCAAGGGAGTATGGAGTGAGCTTGAGTATGTCCTATGAAACATGGAGCTCTATGTTGACATATAAGTCTTTGAAGAAGGAGGAACTGCTGAAATAGTTCATCAGCATTTGTCCCTAAAATAGCAGTCTTTATAGTGGAAACACCATAAGTAAATATTTGCTGTCTGTCTATAGATTAAGGGGGGAATATGGCAAATGCTGAAAAGCCATGATCTTTGTGCCTCTCCACTCCCCCAACCCCCTCCTTCTCCTCCCCCCACCCTGTAACCCCAACACTGTTGTCCATGTCTCTGAGTTTCATCTTTATGTCCCACCTATGTATGGAATCATATAGTTCTTAGTTTTTTCTGATTTACTTCATTCGCTCAGTATAATGTTATCAAGGCCCATCCATGTTGTTGTAAAAGATCCTATGTCATCATTTCTTATGGCTGAGTAGTATTCCATAGTGTGTGTGTGTGTGTGTGTGTGTGTATATATATATATGTGTGAGATATATATATATATATCTCAAAGCTTTTTAATCCACTCGTCCTCTGATGGACACTTGGGCTGTTTCCAGATCTATGCTATTGTGAACAATGATGCCATAAACATGGGGATGCATTTCTTCTTTTCAAACAGTGCTATGGTGTTCTTGGGGTATATTCCTAACAGTGGTATAGCTGGGTCAAAAGGCAGTTCAATTTTTAATTTCTTGAGGAATCTCCATACTGTTTTCCACAGTGGCTGCACCGGTCTGCATTCCCACCAGCAGTGCAGGAGGGTTCCCTTTTCTCCACATCCTCGCCAGCACTAATTCTGTGTTGTTTTATTGATGAGCACCATTCTGACTGGTGTGATATCTCATTGTGGTTTTAATTTGCATTTCTCTAATCATTAGTGATGGTGAACATTTTTTCATATGCCTATTGGCCATCTGTGTGTCCTCTTTGGAGAAGTGTCTATTCATTTCTTTTGCCCACTTTTGGATTGGATTGTTTGTCTTTCTGGTATTAAGTTTTACAAGTTCTTTATAAAATTTGGTTATTAACCCCTTATCAGACGCAATGTCAAATATATTCTCCCATTGTGTTGTTTGTCTTTTTATTCTGTTCTTATTGTCTTTAGCTGGGCAGAACCTTTTTAGTTTGATAAAGTCCCATTTGTTTATCCTGTCTTTTATTTCACTTGCCTGTGGAGACAAATCAGCAGATATATTGCTGAGAGAGATGTCAGAGAGTTTACTGCCTATGTTTTCTTCTAAGATGCTTATGGGTTCACGGCCTACATTTAAGTCTTTTATCCATTTTGAGTTCATTTTTGTGAGTGGTGTAAGTTGGTGGTCTAGTTTCATTTTTTTGCAGGTAGCTGTCCAATTTTCCCAACACCATTTGTTGAAGAGGCTGTCTTTCCTCCATTGTATGCCTTTACCTCCTTTGTCAAATATCAGTTGTCCATAGAGCTGTGGGTTTATTTCTGGGTTCTTTGTTCTGTTCCATTGATCTATGTGCCTGTTCTTATGCCAGTACCATGCTGTTTTGAGTACAATGGCCTTATAATATAACTTAATATCCACAAGTGTGATACCTCCCGCTTTATTCTTCCTTTTCAAGATTGCTGAGGCTATTCGTGTTCTCTTTTGGTTCCATATAAATTTTTGGAATATGTGTTCTATATCTTTGAAGTAAGTCATTGGTATTTTAATCAGTATTGCATTGAATTTATAAATTGCTTTGGGTAATATAGACATTTAAATGATGTTTATTCTTCCTAACCATGAGCACGGTATATGCCTCCACTTATTCGTATCTTCCCTGATTTCTTTTATCAATGTTTTATAATTTTCTGAGTACAAGTCTTTAATCTCCTTGGTTAGATTTGTTCCTAGGTACTTTATTTTTTTGGTTGCAATGGTAAAGGCATTGATTCCTTGATTTCTCTTTCTGACAGTTCATTATTAGTGTATAAAAATGCCTCTGATTTCTGAGTATTGATTTTATATCCTGCCACCTTGCCAAATTCATTTATCAGGTCTAGTAGTTTTTTGACTGAGACTTTAGGGTTTTCTATATACAATATCATATTATCTGCAAATAATGATAGTTTTACTTCTTCTTTTCCAATTCAGATGCCTTTTATTTCTTTTTCTTGTCTGATTGCTGTGGCTAGGACTTCCAGAACTATGTTGAATAAGAGTGGTGTAAGGGGGCACCCCTGCCTTGTTCCTGATCTTAAGGGGATTCTTTTAATTTTTGCCCATTGAGTATGATGTTGGCTGTGGCTTTGTCATAGATGGCCTTTATCATGTTGAGGTATGTTCCCTGTATTCCCACTATGCTGAGAGTTTTGATCATGAATGGGTGCTGGACTTTATCAAATGCTTTTTCTGCATCTATTGAAATTATCATGTGGTTTTTCTCCTTTCTTTTGTTTATGTGATGAATCACATTGATTGATTTGTGAATATTATACCAGCCTTACCTCCCAAGAATAAATCCCACTTGATCATGGTGTATGATTTTTTTCATATATTGCTGGATCCGGTTTCCTAATATTTTGTTGAAGATTTTTGCATCTAAGTTCATCAGGGATATTGGCCTATAATTTTCTTTTTTTGTGTTGTCTTTGCCTGGTTTTGGAATCAGAATTATGCTAACCTCATAAAAGGAGTTTGGAAGTCTTCTTTCCTTTTTTTTAATATTTTATTTATTGATTTTTTTAGAGAGAGAGGAGTGAGAGAGACAGAGAGAGAGAGAAGGGGAGGAGCAGGAAGCATCAACTCCCATATGTGCCTTGACCAGGCAAGCCCAAGGTTTCGAACCGGCGACCTCAGTGTTCCAGGTCGAAGCTTTATCCCACTGCGCCACCACAGGTCAGGCCGGAAGTCTTCTTTCCTCTTGAATTTTTTGAAATAGCTTGAGAAGGATAGGAGTTAGTTCTTCTTTGAATATTTGGTAGAATTCACTTGTGAAGCCATCAGGCCCAGGACTTTTCTTTTTTGAGAGTTTTTTGATAGCTGTTTCCATCTCATTTGTTGTAATTGGTCTGTTTAGGTTTTCTGATTCTTCCAGATTGATTTTTGGAAGATTATATGATTCAAGGAATTTGTCCATTTCATCTAGGGTGTCTAGCTTTTTGGCATACAGTTCTTCATAGTATTTTCTTACAATATTTTGTATTTCTGTTGTGTCAGTTGTTATTTCTCCACTCTCGGTTTTAATTTTATTTATTTCAGTCCTCTCTCTTTTTTTCTTGGTGAGTCTCGTTAAAGGTTCATCGATCTTGTTTACCTTTTCAAAGAACCACCTCCTGGTTTCATTGATCCTCCGTATTGTTTCTTTAGCCTCTATGTCATTTATTTCTGCTCTGATCTTTATTACTTCCTTCCTTCTACTAGCTCTGGGCTTTACTTGCTGTTCTTTTTCTAGTTCTTTTAGATGCAGGGTTAAGTTGTTTATTTGAGCTTTTTCTAGCTTCTTCAGGTATGCCTGTAATGCTATAAACTTCCCTCTCAGGACTGCTTTTGCTGTTTCCCATAAATTTTGAGTTGATGTATGCTCATTATTGTTTGTTTCTAGGAATTTTTAAATTTCTTCTTTGATCTCAATGTTAACCCATTCATTATTTAATAACGTGCTATTTAATTTCCAAGTGTTTGAATGTTTTTCAATTTTTCTATTGTGGTTGATTTCTAGTTTAATGCCATTGTGATCAAAGAAAGTGCTCGATATGATTTCAATCTTTTTAAATTTGTTGAGACTGCTTTTGTGCCCTAACATGTGGTCTATTCTAGAGAATGTACCATGATGTACCATGAGCGCTTGAAAAGAATGTATATTCTGCTGTTTTAGGTTGAAAGGTTCTGAAGATATCTATTAAATCGAGTTGATCTAATACGTCCTTTAAGTCTGCTGTTTCTTTGTTAATTTTCTCTCTTGAGGATCTATCTAATGATGTTAATGAGGTATTGAAATCTCCTACTATTATAGTATTGCTGTTGATCTCGCCCTTTAAGCCCATCAAAGTCTGCTTTATATATTTAGGTGCTCCTATATTAGGTGCGTATATATTTATAATGGTTATATCTTCCTTTTGGATTGCTCCCTTTATCATTATGTAGTGACCTTCTTTATCTCTAACTATAGTCTTTGTTTTAAAGTCCATTTTGTCTGATATAAGTATTGCTACCCCAGCTTATTTTTCATTTCCATTTGCGTGAAATATTTTTTCCCATCCTTTTATCTTCAGTCTGTGTGCATCTTTTGATTTAAGGTGTGTCTCTTTTAGACAGCATATGTATGGGTCCTGTTTTCTTATCCATGCAGCTACCCTGTGTCTCTTGATCGGGTCATTTAATCCATTAACATTTAAGGTTATTACTGATATGTAATTGTTTATTGCCATTTTTTTTCCTTTAAAACTGTATTCCTTTTTTGCTATATATTTTTTTCCTTTGATCTATTTACAACAGGTACCTTAGAATTTCTTGCAGCCTTGGTTTGGTTGCAGTGAATTCATTGAGTTTTTTTTTTTTTTTTTTGTCTCTAAAGCTTTTTATTTGTCCTTCAATTTTATTTTATTTTTTTTCTTTTCTTTCCATTTTTCTGAAGCTGGAAACAGGGAGAGACAGTCAGACAGACTCCCACATGCGCCCGACCGGGATCCACCCGGCACGCCCACCAGGGGCAACGCTCTGCCCACCAGGGGGCGATGCTGTGCCCATCCTGGGCGTCGCCATGTTGCGACCAGAGCCACTCTAGCGCCTGGGGCAGAGGCCACAGAGCCATCCCCAGCGCCCGGGCCATCTTTGCTCCAATGGAGCCTTGGCTGCGGGAGGGGAAGAGAGAGACAGAGAGGGAAAGCGCGGCGGAGGGGTGGAGAAGCAAATGGGCGCTTCTCCTGTGTGCCCTGGCCGGGAATCGAACCCGGGACCTCCGCACGCTAGGCCGACGCTCTACTGCTGAGCCAACTGGCCAGAGCTTGTCCTTCAATTTTAAATGATAGCCTTGCTGGATAAAGTAGTCTTGGTTGTAGGTTCTTGTTCTGCATTACTTTGAATATTTCTTGCCATTCCCTTCTGGCCTCAAGTGTTTCTGTTGAGAAGTCAAAAGTCATCCTTTTGGGGGCTCCTTTGTAGGTGATAGTCTTTTTTTTCTCTAGCAGCTTTTAATATTTTCTCTTTATCATTTAGCTTTGGTATTTTAATTATGATGTGTCTTGGTGTTGGTTTCTTTGGGTTTCTCCTTAATGGAGTTCTCTGTGCTCCCTGAACATGTGAAGTGTTTTCTTGCCTTAATTAGGGGAAGTTTTCCGCTATAATATGTTTGAACAAAGTCTCTATCCCTTGTTCTTTCTCTTCTTCTTCAGGAACCCCTATGATGTGGATGTTATTTCTCTTCATGTTGTCACAGAGCTTTCTTAGAGTTTCCTCAGACTTTTTGAGTCTCTTTTCATTTCTCTGCTCTGCTTCCATGCCTTTATTTATCGTGTCCTCTAACTCACTGATTCGATTCTCTGCTTCATTCATCCTGCTTTTAATTCCTTCCATTGTATTCTTTATTTCAGATATTGTATTTGTCATTTCTGACTGATTCTTTTTTATTATTTCAATGTCCTTTTTTATATTTGTTATCTCTTTATTTAGGTTTTCGTAATGGCCATCTATGGTTGTTCTAATATCTTTGAGCATCCTAACAATTGTTATTTTAAACTCTGCATCTGGTAATTTGGTTATATCTGATTCACTTAGGTCCTTTTCTGGGGATTACTCTTGGTTTATTTGTGTTGTATTTCTTTGCCTCTGCATTTTCTCTTCACGGGAGTGGCTGTGATCACGTGCTTGGGTGCACAAGCGTTGGTGCCCTTGGCCTTTGCCCTGCCCCCGTGTGTGGCATTATGCTTGGTCCTGAGGGCACTGGTGAGCACCTTTGCTCTGCTGCGGGTCTCCGCCTGTTTCCAGGCTTTCACCCTGCCCTTGCAGGAGGACTCACTCAAGGAACGGCTGCTAGCATTGTCTCTACTGCCGGGCAGGACTGCGTGCCCAAGCTCAGCTCAGCAGCGGAACTCTGCCTCTTCTGGGCTTTTGGCTCCACCCCCGCAGGAGAGCCGGCTACCAAGTCAGACCGCAAGCCTGGGTTGCACGGGCAGGGCAAGGCTGTGCTCCTCTGCCCTTGCTCAGGGGCTGGTCTCCACCCTTTCCGGGGTTACCGCCTTTCTCCCGCAGGCTGGATTACAGGCTGCCGGCAGCTGAGCTTGACCACTTTTGCATGCCCCCTTCTCCCCAGCCAGGCAAGATTGAGCTCACACCTGAGCCCAGTGGTGGCCAGCCGGCTTCCGCCCCTGCCAGCAGAACCGTGCTTTTGTCTCCCGCTGCCGCCCGCCCTCCGCCCTCCGGCATGCCCTCAGCCACGTGGGTGAAGGCCTTGCAGCTCAGACCCTAAGACTCACTCCTGTAGACCCAAAAGCTCCCTCCTTCTATGCGACTCTGCTCTCAATGCCACGGGGGAGCTTGTTTGGCTGCTCTCCTGCTTCCCTTTGCTGATATTGCTGTTTCCGGGGGAAATATTCACTTCAGCTTTGGGGAGTGACTCTTCCCAGGGGTTAGGGTGGCTATCTCCTAAAATGTTTCTCCCTGTGCCTCTTAGATTACACTCTCTTCCTGTTACTCTGGTCCTCTCCTCCCCCCCCCATCCCCAGTAGCCCCGGGTGAGTGGTTGTGACAGAAATGTTTTGCGTGGTCCCTTTAAGAAGGTTCCTGGGTCTGAGAAATCAGACTCTTTCTCACAAACAGTATCCTGACTTGTTTCCAGCTAAATACTGTCCGTACGCCTCTTCTGGGCTCTGGGGCTGCAGGCTGGGGCTTTGTTCCTGGGGCTCAGGACCCTTTCCCCTCTGCTAAACTCACTTCCCACCACGCGAGTCTCTTCCTGCTGCCATTCGCTCCAGGGAGCTGGGCAGCCCTCTCCGCATTTCTGCTTTTCTTACCAGTCTCGGTGTGGCTTCTTCAGTGTTCCTTGGTTGAAGAGTCCTCTTAGTTTTATTGTTTTGATTTTTAAGACTTCACATATAAGTGAAATCATACAGTACTTGTCTTTCTCTGTCTGACTTATTTCACACCAAATTCACTGATTTTTATCTTCCTAAATCTTTGTTTTTGTTTCACCTTTATTTTTTTACATTAGATTTTTTATTATTTTTCTCTGGCCATATAGCTCAGTTGGTTAGAGCATCATTTCAGTTACACAGTGGTTGCAGGTTCTATCCCCAGTCAAGGCACATATTGGAACAGATCAATGTTCTGTCTCTTTCTCTCCCCCTCTCTCTAAAATTAATAAGGAAATGTTAAAAATATTTTAGTGTTATTTCATGTAGCTAATATATTCATTTTTAGCTATCACTTTTATTTTTAAAAGATAATTTTTTTCTGGATGCAAGATTGTTAGTGGATACTTGTTTTTTGTTTGTTTGTTTTTCTTTCAGTACCTTGAATACGCCATTCCAAAGCATTTTGGCCTCCATATCTATTATTTTCACATAAGAAATCAACTTTTAATTTTATTATAATTCCTTTGTATGTAATGATTTAATTCTAATTAAAAAATATTTTTTGACAGAACATTTGTTCTGTGATGTGGTATATATGGATGTCTTTGTTTTTATCCTAATTGGAGTATACTGAGGTTCTCAATATGTACCTGGATACTTTTTTTTTTCTTATTTTCCAAGTAAGAGAAAGAGAGATAGAAAGACAGACTCCCACATGTGTCCCAGCTGGGATCTACCTGGCATCTCCATCTGGGGCTGATGTTCTGCCCATCTGCAGCTATGCTCGCAATTGAGCTATTTTTAGCATCTGAGGCAGAGGCTTCATTGAGCCATCCTTAGCACCTGGGCTGATGCACTCGAACCAATTGAGACATGGCTGCAGGAGAGGAAGAGAGAAAGAAAAAGAGAAAAAGAAAGGGGAAGGAGGGTGGAGAAGTTGATGGTCGTTTGTCCTGTGTGCCCTAAGAATCTAATCCGGAATGTCTGCACACTGGGTGGATGGTCTACCACTGAGCCAACTGTCCAGGGCCTACCTTCATATTTTTTATAAAACCGAAAAAGTTTTCAGCCACTCACTATTAAATTTTTTGTACTCTCGTCTCTATCCTCTCTTTCTAGTACTTCTTGATGCATATATCGGGCGTGCTTAGTAGTGTTCCACATTTCTCTGAGAATTTCTTCATTTTAATTCATTCCTTTTCTCATACAGTCTTCAGTTAGCATAATGTCTATTAATCTATCTTCAAGAAATAGAAATAGAAATTATTATTGTTTAATAAATAATCTAAATAATAGATTATTAGATTAAATAAATAATCTAAATAATAGATTATTTCTATTTCTCACTCAAAAATTTTATCTTCTTTAGTAAATTTTAATTTTTAATTCTTGTACTTTATAATTTCAGAATTTATAATTTTTAAAATAATTGTTTTTTGGATATTCTCTTTGATTAACTGATGTCATCAGTTCTCCCTTTACTCTCTAAACATGTTATCATCTTAGTTCTTTCAACATATTTATAATAGCTTATTTAAAATCTTTATCAAATCTGCTAACTGGATCCTCTTATGAGTAGTTCCTGTTGTTTACTTTTTTTTCCTGTATATGAGTCAACTTTCCTGTTTCTTTACATACATTTTTTTAAAACGGAATGTTTTTTTTTGTTTGTTTGTTTTGGGTGTTTTTTTTTTGTTTTGTTTTGTTTTGTTTTTGGTATTTTTCTGAAGTTCGAAACCGGGAGGCAGTCAGACTCCCGCATGTGCCCGACCAGGATCCACCCGGCATGCCCACCAGGGGGCGATGCTCTGCCCCTCTGGGGCGTTGCTCTGCCACAATCAGAGCCATTCCAGTGCCTGAGGCAGAGGCCACAGAGCCATCCTCAGTGCCCGGGCGAACTTTTGCTCCAATGCAGCCTTGGCTGCACGAGGGGAAGAGAGAGACAGAGAGGAAGGAGAGGGGGAGGGGAGGAGAAGCAGATGGGCGCTTCTCCTGTGTGTCCTGGCCGGGAATCGAACCCGGGACTCCTGCACGCCAGGCCGATGCTCTACCACTGAGCCAACCGGAACGAACCTAAATGGAATGTTTTAAGTAACATATTTTAGCAACTTTAGATACTGATCTCACTCCCACGTTTCTTCTGATGGTTGATTGCATATTTATTTGTTTAGGGATTTGACTTCACTATCTTAGTGAGGTCCATTTCCTCTTCAATATGAAGCTTCTAATTTTCTTTTCAGAGAATACAATCTAAGGCATGTGCACAATTACCACGGGGTGACAGTGGTTTTAGGAGGGCTCTTTCATTGTCTCTTTCACTTATCTCTCTGTTAAAATGTCTGCTTTGTTATTACATACAGTTGGTTACACTAAAATGCTGGTTGATAGCTTTATATTTTTTGACAATGCTCTGAGATAAAAATTGTTCCACAGTGTGGCCCAATTAAATGTCAGACTTATTCCTGAAGTAGTTTTTGAAACTAGTTTTTATATTTGTTCTGTTCTAAGGAAGACTCTTGTTACTTGTCTTTTTTTTTCTTAGATCTTTGTTAAAATAGCTGCTTCATGGTTCAGTTTCATTTTCGCACAGAGGAAACAGGTTTTTCCGGAGGCTTTATTCACCTGTGCATGTTGATGATTTTGGTTTAGAGGCCTTTTCAGTGCCTTGTCCAAGATAATTGTGAGTGAATAAGAAAATTCAGAAAAGACACCACTATGTTATTCTTTAAGGATCAAGGACCCTAGACAATATATATATTTTCCACCATTTAGTTACTTTCTGTACTTGTTTGTGGCATCATACTCAGGAAATTTTAGGTGTAAAGGGAAAACCAGGGAGAAATGTAACCACTTCATTCTACCTGAGACCAAAACTGCTTCATTTTTGAAAATATTTTTGGTAGGTATGTTAGATGGACAGTTTTATTTTCTTCTACATTTTAAATATTTATTCCAGTGTTTACTGAAATTTATTATTTCTGTGAAGAAACTTACTGTAGGTTTTATAGTTGTTCTTTTCTTAATGACATTTTTTATTGATTTAAAGATTATCTCTTCTTTTCTCCTTCCACAATTTCAGTATGATGTACTTAGTTGTGGTTTTCTTTTCTTTTATTTTATTTTTCTGTTTTTTAAGTGAAAGAAGGAGAGACAGTGAAACAAGCTTCCATATGTGCCCAGACCAGAATCCACCAGGTAACTCCTGTCTGTGACTGATGCTCGAATCAACTGAGCTATTTTTAATGCCTAAGATTGACACTCAGACCAACTGAGCTATCCTCAGTACCTGAGGCTGATCTCAAACCAATCAATCCATTGGCTAAGGGAGGGGAAGAAGGAGAGAAGAGGAATGGTGGGAGGGGAGAAGCAAATTGTAACTTTTCTTGTGTGGCCTGACCGAGAATCAAACCTCGGAAATCCATGTGCCAGGCCAATGCTCTAGCTACTGAGCCAACTGCTCAGGACCAGGTGTGGTTTTGTGTTAATGGTTTTGGAATTTATTACAACTTTTTAAATCTATGCATAAATGGTTCTCATCAAGTTTAAAAATAGCCCTTCAGCTATTTCTTCTGATAATATTAATATGTCCTTTTGGATCACCAATTCATGATTTTATTCTTTTACCCTCATATATGTCAGGTACACTGTTGTATTTTTTTAAACTTCTAACCTTGGTTTTTATATTTTCTAGTGACTTGTGTATCTTTTCGTTAATTCTTTCTTCTCTTTTTTTAATTTTCTGTTTATTCTTTTATTAAATTCTTAAACTCAGCTACGTTTTCAGTTTTATAATCTCTATATGAGTTTTAAGGATTCTAATTGTCTTGTGAAATCATCATTTTGCCCATTTTTGTTGTGGTGGAGGTTCTTAAATATAATAAATCCAGTTATTTCACAAACCTTACTGGATAATCCATGATATGACTCTTTTTTTTTTTCAAAAATCTTTCACTAAAGTTTGCATTTTTAGATGCTTACCACATATTTTTTTTTTTTTTTACTATTTCTGAGTACTCCAACTTATGTACTGGGTAACGTGGATGGATAAATAATTTAAGTGAAGTAACAGAAAAGAAAGATTCTGGAGCAATCCAAAATTTGATGCAAGCTGCTTCACTAATTGGATCATATCACTTGGGAGATCCAATAACCCAAGAGAAAATTATGATAGTAAATAATGGTCTGTGAAATTTCTGGTAAGTCCCAATAGGATGATTGAAGTATATTCTTTTAATATTCTCCAGAAGAGCACTAATCCTCATTTGAAAATCAGCTTCTGCTATGCTAGTGAGTCTGTATAAGGACTGAATGTGAGACACTCTGACATCAAGGAAATCTGTATGCAGAGCTGGCTCATCATGAAGGGAGCATTGCCAGATGCACCTTAAGCAACTCTCA
Organism: Saccopteryx bilineata; assembly: GCF_036850765.1. Classification (NCBI taxonomy): domain Eukaryota; kingdom Metazoa; phylum Chordata; class Mammalia; order Chiroptera; family Emballonuridae; genus Saccopteryx; species Saccopteryx bilineata. The sequence continues at coordinate 47,891,347 of NC_089502.1, forward strand.
TCATTATTTTGTACCTGGGGGCTCACCCTGGCACTCAGGATCTTGCTGTTCCAGAAGCAGAAACAATCTGAAAGTGTGAAGAAGTTAACTTCCCTGGCGGCAACTATCGATCAATGGTGGTTATATGTCAGTGGATAAATGCCACAGTCGCCTTGTCCTCTCCTGGGACAATTCTGAGGCACATCTCATAATTTTACTCTTTAGTGATATTTCTCTGATTCCTCTTTTATTTTTGCACTTTCTCACATATGTTTCTTGATATCATTGTACAAATAAATTACTTTCTATCAGATTGCTTTCTCAGGGGCTGTTTTTGGAGCAATATTTTTTTTTAAGTACAAGCATCAGAATGAAAAATATGAGAAAGGATTTTCTCACTACCATCACACTGGGCGATGACTTCAAAGTTTGCCTGCAGATATGTTAATGTGGTTTTTGGAAATTGCTGAACAAGAAAATTTAGAGACAAATTATTAAAATTAACTTGACTTATGCCAAGTATAATAAAAAATTTAAAGACTGTTGTTATAATCAAACTACCTCTCCCAATTTTAATTTATGTCAACCATACTCATTTTTTAGAAATCCACTACATCTAAGTTTTATACTCAAATTGTCCAAATTATTGATTCTTAGAGAAAGAGTGAAATAAAGAAAGAGAAAATGAGAGACATCAATTTGTTATTCTACATTTTCATGTTGTTAGTGGTTGATTCTTATATGTGCCCTGACCAGGAATTGAACCTGTAACCTTGGCATGTAGTAATAACAATCTAACTAACTGTGTTACATGGCCTGGACTCCTTTTCACAATCTGTTTTACATTGATTTTTGTAAAAGTTAGAAATACTTTAATTAATTATTTGATATTTTAGCTAATCTCTATTCCTTGGTTTAAATTTTATGTTCTGTAAAGTAAGAATCAACACCTAGTATGTTGTTAATGTTAACAATATACTGTAACATATAACAGTGTATGTTAATAAAATCATATACACTTTATTTTTTATTACAGTTTTCTTTATATTTTTTGTTTAATTCTTTACTCTCCTCAGCTTCTTCAAATAATATAATTTCTTTATGCCACAGGTAAAAAAGAGTACCGAAATAATAAAAGATTTTTTACTTATTTTTTTTCTCCATAGTTATATAACTCTAAGCACATAGAGGTAAATAAAGCCATTTATTTAAGTAGATCTTCATACATAATTTAGTTATTGTTTTATTAAATTAAGGTTATATTCTTTATACTATTTTGTTGGTTATCTTTTGTCATTTTTAAATATTTAATTTTTTTTTCATTTTTTTTTCATTTTTCTGAAGCTAGAAACAGGGAGAGACAGTCAGACAGACTCCTGCATGCTCCCAACCGGGATCCACCCGGCACGCCCACCAGGGGCGACGCTCTGCCCACCAGGGGGTGATGCTCTGCCCATCCTGGGCTTCGCCATGTTGCGACCAGAGCCACTCTAGCGCCTGGGGCAGAGGCCACAGAGCCATCCCCAGCGCCCGGGCCATCTTTGCTCCAATGGAGCCTTGGCTGCGGGAGGGGAAGAGAGAGACAGAGAGGGAAAGCGCGGTGGAGGGGTGGAGAAGCAAATGGGCGCTTCTCCTGTGTGCCCTGGCCGGGAATAGAACCCAGGTCCTCCGCACGCTAGGCCGACACTCTACCGCTGAGCCAACCGGCCAGGGCCTTAAATATTTAATTTTTAAAGAGAGTTTACATTTAATATTATTTTGTATAAGTTTCAGGTGTACCACACAATGGTTACACAATCATATACTTTACAAGGTGATCTCCACAATATTTCTACTACCCATCTGGCACCATACATAGTTATTACAATATTATTGACAATACTCCCTGTGCTGTATTTTACATGCCTGGAACTATTTTATAACTACCAATTTGTTCTTATTAATCCTTTCATTTTTATACTCAAGGCCCCAAACCCCTCCCTTCTGGCTACCATCATCTGTTCTCTGTATCTAGGACTCTGTTTCCATTTAGTTTGTTCATTTATTTTGTTCTTTAGAGTCTACATATAAGTGAAATCATGTATTTGTCTTTTTCTGTATTGCATAGATACATACAAAAATATATAAAAATAGACCACTTTCTCACACCATATATAAGAATAAATCCAAAATGGATTAACTCAAAACCATAAAACTCCTAGAAGTAAACATAAACAATAAAATTTCAGATATTTCTCTTAGAAATTTTATTTTCTGAATCACTTCTTTGGGCAAAGGAAGCAAAAGAAATAAATAAATGGAAATACATCAACTAAACCATTTTAGCAATTTTTTTTGCAAGTAAACCATCACCAAAAATAGACAACATACTGAATAAGAGGATATATTCACAAATATATATTTGATAAATGATTACTATAAACAATTTATAAAGAACTCATACAACTCAATTCCAAAAGCAAATCAATCAAATTGAACAAATAGACAGAGGATCTGAATAGATACTTCTCCAAAGAGGACATCCAGATGACCGATAAACGTATGAAAACATGTTCAACATCTCTAATCATCAGAGAGATGCAAATTATATATTTATATATTATATATTCATATTTATTGATATTATTTATATTTCATATATATGTGTATATATGTATAGACACACACATGTATATGTATATGTATATGTATATATATATGTATATGTATATGTATATGTATATGTATAACTGGTTTATCTCCAGTTAAATCATTATCATTTTGTAGTATGCTGTTGTGTGGGTATAGCTTTTGTTATTCAATATATTTCTAATTGATAAACATGTTTTTATTATTCATCTTAACAAAACACTGTTTCTTTCTTTGTGAGAATTAAAATGGCTTTTCCCTTGGTTGGTTAATTTTATATATAATAATATTATATATATATATGTGTGTGTGTGTATTTCCTTATAATTAGCAAAGCTACATTAAATACTAAATATCCCTATGTGTACCTCTGGAACATGGGAGCTTTTATTTCTGTGAAATATATTTTCCTAGAAATGCTATTGTTAAGTTGAAAGGTTTTTATATTTCAAATTATAATAAAGGTTACCAGATTTTTAGTCATAAAAGGCTATAAAATTCTAATTTTCATATGTCCATTTACAATACTATATGAGACTCTTATTTCTGGGTATTACTGCCCATAATAAAATAAAAAGATTGTAACAAACATTAAACCAGTACTGACACCACAGGTACAAAAAAAGGCAAGTATAACAAAAGAAAAGAAATAATTATCTCTGCACATATAATTAATTTGATAAGGTTGACAGAATATTTGGCATTTACCATAAATACTAATGAACATTTACATAGAATGGAAAACCACAAGAAACCTTATAATAATGATTTTGAAGTAAAAGTATTAACTACATATGGCAAATTACTAATACATAAAAAGGGCAAGTAAGTACCTGTGGAAAATGAAATCCATTCCCTCATTTTGAGGTGAAGAATTAAAGGGGTAAAATGAAGGCATTTTTAAATATTCAATTTTTGTAAGGCAAAAATGAAAGGTTTCTAGTACAGAAAAACTTTGTAGTCATTTTTTTAAGTTACAGATAAATATATGTATGGTTTTGACTAACAAGAAAATGGGAAAAGTGCCTGACCAGGTGGTTGCACAGTGGATAGAGCATCCGTCTGGGACGCTGAGGACTCAAGTTCAAAACCTCAGTGTTGCCAGCTTGAGCGTGAGGCTCATATGGGTTCAGCATGGGATCATAGACATGACCCTATGATTGCTGGCTTGAGAACAAAGATCACTGGCTTTAGCAAGAGGTCATTGGCTTGGCTGGAACCCCCTGGTCAAGGCACATATGAGAAAGCAATCAATGAACAACTAAAGTGCTGCAACTCTGAGTTGATGTTTCTCATCTCTCTTTCTGTCTGTCTGTCCCTGTCTTTCTCTCTTAAAAAAAAAAAAAAAAGAACACAGAAAAATTGTACAATCAAATCAAACATAAAAGAGAAAATCTTGAAATTTCAAACAATTTTGATCAAAACAATAAAACATGAACATAAAGGTAAATTAAAAATGGTCAAGAAATAAGTCAAATGAATAATACATGTAATATGGAAGAATTAATATTATAAGTTTATTGGTTACAATTCTAATGTAACGTGTCTGAATTCTCCCATTAGAGAATGATAAACCCTTAGAGATGGAAGTAAACTAAAAATACTCAGGAAACACACTGAAAGCAAAATAATAAATAATAGGTGAAAAATTATATCAGAAACATTTCTAAAAATGCAGAAAACCATAAGTAAAAATTAAAAATATTAATATAGGACATAACATATATGATAATAAGAGAAACAATTTTCATCAAGCAATAAGAATTAGGAGCCAATTGAGACCTCTGTGTGCAGTTGAGCAGATGTTTACTATGTAAGGGCCTGGCTGCAAGCCCATGCTACAGGAAAGGGCATCTCATTTTGTTTTGAAGGTGTCTCCATCCATCCATCAAAGTATGTGCTGCAGGCAGTAGTAGGCTTTAGCCAGTTTGCACCAGTTTGGCAGAACTGATACTTAATTTTTTGTTGAGTTTAGTAAACTAGTTGTTAAAAATGGCACTAATAATCAGGGTTCTCTCTCAGGTGGGCGCCTGGGCAGCTGCCTAATGTGGAAATCACAGATTTACATTGTAAAGGAATAAGATAGTACTCCTACAGTGAAAAGATGGTCAAGGATAAATCACACAGACCATGATGCTCAATAAAAGTGAAGAAAATTACAAGGGAGGGTGCCAATTAAGAAGCAATAAAAAAAAAAAAGAAGCAATATAGAAATATCTTAAATAACAGTTTTATTTATTTTTTGGTCAGGCATTATCTAATACTTTTCATTAATATTTTAAAACTCTTTTTATAACATAATCTAGTTTTGTGCACCTCCTTTATTGTTCTTATTTAAGTATGAAATGCACGGAATAATAAACTAACTTTTTGTATATATATATTTTTATACTTAAAATGGTCATTAGGGCAGAGAACTGGGTGCTAAATTATTTTAATCCCACCATTGACTGCAAGGCTATGAAAATCAAGGAAGATAACATTATTATTTTCATTTTTTAGTGAAAGGAGGAAGGCACAGAAACGTAGTCTTGCATGCACCCCAACCAGAATCAACTTGATAAGCCCACTAGGGGGCAACGCTCTGCCCCTCTGGGGCCATTGTTCTGTTGTGACTGGAGCCATTTTAGCGCCTGAGGCAGAAGCCATAGAGCCATCCTCAGCATTTCAGGCCAACTCACTTGATTCAATCTAGCCGTGGATGCAAGAAGGGAAGAGAAGGAGAGAGAGAGAGAAAGAAAGAAAAAGAGAGAGAGATATTTGGGGATACACTTGTTAACTATGTAAACACAACAAATTAAAATCAATAAAAAATTTAAAAAAAGATAATTTTTTAGACAAATATTAATAGCCAAGATTGACTTCAAAGGTATTAAATTTTTTTTTTTTTTTTTCATTTTTCTGAAGCTGGAAACAGGGAGAGACAGTCAGACAGACTCCCGCATGCGCCCGACCGGGATCCACCCGGCCCGCCCACCAGGGGCAGTGCTCTGCCCCCCAGGGGGCGATGCTCTGCCCATCCTGGGCGTCGCCATATTGCGACTAGAGCCACTCTAGCGCCTGAGGCAGAGGCCACAGAGCCATGCCCAGCACCCGGGCCATCTCTGCTCCAGTGGAGCCTTGGCTGCGGGAGGGGAAGAGAGAGACAGAGAGGAAAGCGCGGCGGAGGGGTGGAGAAGCAAATGGGCGCTTCTCCTGTGTGCCCTGGCCGGGAATCGAACCCGGGTCCTCCGCACGCTAGGCCGACGCTCTACCGCTGAGCCAACCGGCCAGGGCCAAAGGTATTAAATTTAAATGGAGCAATTAGTAGAGCAGAGATTAGAAAGGTAATCAATGCTTTTCTATCAAAGAAACCACTATAAGATGTATTCACAGTTGAAATCTGTATAATCTTTGAAATAAAATTTATTTGAATGTTAATTATATTATATGAGATTATTGAAAATAGTAAATAATTCTCTACATCGTTTATGTGATCACAATACATGAAACATTAAATGCTAATAACTATGGAGCAGAGATAAAAGATAAATCTAATTCATTTGTCAATAGAAGTATAAAATGTATATTAATTTAATAGGTAAATTCAGCAATATAGCAATCAAGAAATGGATTATGACTAAATAGGGTTTGTTTTATGAATACAAGGATTATTCAATATAAAATAGTAACTAATGAACAGTAAAACACATTTTTAAAATTTCAGAATATATTTTTGTTCTCAGGAGTCAAGATTTTGGCTTTGCTAATCAAAAGTGCATTGGCCTTCAGACTATTCATTACATTTGTTTAAAAATCTATCTTAAAATCATTGCTCTACAATAACTTCTAATTCTGGGCTATCAGCACTCTCCCTTAGAGTAATGAATATCACTAGCTTTATGTTGAAGAAAAGAAAAAAAATGTATGATAGAAAAAAGTCACAGCTAAAATTTCCAAATTCTTTTCAACTCCATAGTCTTATTTCTAAAGAGACTCTGAGAGGTGCTTCAGTCCACTCACCTCCCAATTCTCTAATCAGAGGGTAGAAACAGAGATCTCAGTAGCTAAAAATTTATGTAGCTCTGGAAAAAGTTTTCACAAGAAGTTGGCAACTGAAATTACATGTAGAATAAGTTTAATATTACATAAGTTTTTTATTTGATAACCATGAATTCAAAAAATTAACACTGATACATAAAAGTGTGTATTTCTCTTCTTACAAAAACCTGAATGTATCTTACCTTTTCAATGCAGTCAGAGTTATTATTTGTGTGTGAATGTTCCTTTTGAGTTCCTACAATAATCATATAAATACCATTCAGGTTTTGAATGTATGTTTATTTAAAATAGAATATGAAAGCTATGATGAGATTACAAAATCATATTAAAATTTTTATTACTGATATTTCATTGTAATGATCTATGGCAACTCATTTCATTCATACAACAAAACATCTGAAAGCAATCACTTTACAAGCTATTACAAGCCTTTACAAATTAAAAAAAAATATGTTACTATAGACATTTTAATTTTCTTAGATAAAATAAAAACCACTTTTCTGAAATGCACTCACTTATTTCAATAAATCTTCAATCAATTTAGTTTCTTTTTCCTGAAAAATTGGGGGCCAAAACAAATATATATGCAAAGATCTGTACAAGAGTGAGCAATAAATAACATCAATTAAGTGATCGAACTTCCACAATAGATTTTCCAGGCCACACATGGAAAACAAAATCCATAAATATCTGCCTAAAATGGAAAGCTCTGGATTTCTTCTTACAGTGGTATTGGGCTTCACACCTTGTTTTTTGACTTGTGCTTTACAGAGCTGTTGACTTGTTATAAAGGAAGTTGTTACGGCAGTTCGGATGTGACATTTAATAGTATCTTTGGGTAGATTACGAGAGAATTTGTATGGTACTTTCTGAATATCCTTTGTGTTTTAAATTTAATTTAATCAATCTGTACATAGTTGAATAAGTGTAAAACACTAGGGTAAGCAAAATAATGCAGTTTTTTCAATTTTATTTAAATATTATTTATTTTCTCAAAGTAGATAATTACGATAAAAAAGAACACTGCATGCCTGACCAGGCAGTGGCGCAGTGGACAGAGTGTCAGACTAGGACACAGAAGACCTAGGTTTGAAATCCCAAGGTCACTGGCTTGAGCATGGGGTCACTGACTTGAGCCCAAAGGCCGCTGGCTTGAAGTTTAAGGTCGTTGGCTTGCACTCAAGGTCGCTGGCTTGAGCAAGGGGACACTCACTCTGCTGTAGCCCCCATTCAGGGCACATATTAAAAATTAGTCAATGAACAATTAAGAAGCCACAGCTAAGAATTGATGCTTTTCATCTCTCTCCCTTCCTGTCTGTCTGTCCCTAACTGTCCCTCTCTCTGTTTCTCTCTGTCACAAAAAAAAGAACACAGCATATATAATTTTTAGAACTGTCAAACAAACTCAAACAGTGACTGAAAGTTTGGCTTAGAAGTAAATTATAAAGACTTATTCAAGACCCTTAGGTTTTGCATACTAGAAATACAACAATACCATACTTACAGTGATCACAGAAAAAAGAGCTGAGTTCTTAAAATAAAAAAGAAAACTCTTGAGATGAATCAGTTCTGCTTTTTTAATTCAAGGACAGTTATCAGTGAGATATCAGGTGGTGTGAGTGATGGATACCAGGTGGTCTGGAGGATCAGCATCAAGTCTGTTTACTTTCAGGGGTCTGAATGATGGATGTCAGGTGATCTGGACTTGTATGTATTTCAGAGGATAATCAGAGGGTGATGTGGAGGTCTGATATTTATCCATGCATTAATACAGAACTGGAAAATTCAAAAGTTTAAGTTCCTTGGCTAGTTAAAACAAAATTAGAATTGGACTCTCATGTCTTAACTTACTTGATTTTAGTAATTTAATAGCTTTACAATATATAGTGACTTAATTTTATTTCTTTACTCTATTTTTTATAAGTTTCCAGAAAACTTATTTTGATATTAAAATAATGTGTTTTGTATCAGGTTATTTAAAAAATCTTTAGTCATCATGAAGAACATAGAAGATGTTGAGAACAGACTGCATATATGAGGAAATCCTCTAAAATGGGACCATCAGATTCTCATGATCTTGTGAATGAATAGTTTATTAATACACACCTATAACATGATTCAACTACTAACTACCTCCAATTTCCTATTGGGAGTGGCCATTTAACTCTTTCTTGATCTATGTTTTCTGTGAAGTTGGGGAGTTGAAAGGTTTGGGCCCTAAGTTCCACTTAAAAGTCTTTAAATTCTCAATTCTTATTTGTGTCTTAAACTTCAGATTCAGAGGGACTTCAAATGCTATTGTAGAGTTTTTTTAAAAAATAGTTTCTGGGTTCCAGTTTTGTAGAAGGTTAGAAAATCATTAATTTATTAGACCCTATATGGGATAAAAAATAATTTTCCTTCTACCATCTTAGTTCTTGTCTGAGACCACTGTAATAAAGAACAGAAAACTATAAGTTTAACGTGCATGCTTTAAATATGCATGGGAGATACTTAGAAAAAAAAAAAGAATAAATCCTGGAGGTAGCCTAAGCAATTGAATTAAATACTGTCTTTAGCTAGATCTAAGAGAAAGAAAGGTATGGAGAAGCCAGTTTTAGGGAAGTTACCAGACAAAAAGCACATTAAGCAAGGGAAATATTTGTTATGCCGATTTAAGTGGGTACTATTAAAACAAGACAACAGGTCCAAAACAAAATTGCTTATGCTAAGCCTCATGTCACCAAACCAAGACAATTAAAGTTTCAGCTTCTTAAGTGGTTTCTTAAAGCAGTCTGTCAGAAATCACTAGATTAGCACTAGTTAGATAATCTGTCGGATACTCTGCCACCCCCCTAAAGAAAAGTAACCGCAATAAGCAACTTTCTTTTTTGCCTAGTGTAACATCTTTGTTCCTGCTCCCTTCTGTCTATAAAACTATTTCATTTTGTGTAGCTCTTCAAACTTTCTATCTGCTAGATTGGATGTTGTTCAATTTGAATCAGTGTTTGATCAAATAACATCTTAAATTTTTCAATATACTTCAGTTTATCCTATAACAGTACCTTCTCTGTTTGCTAAGTCCCCTGCGATTTAGTCAACTTTCTCTTCCTGGTGCAGTGAGGGAAACACACAGCTGAAGATTTCCTCTTTGAATAAAAATTTCTTTTACAAAAAGGTAACTGCTACCCTGTTTTTAATGTTTTTCTTTTGTTTGCTCCTTCTCAAAATAATTAGGTTGAAATAATTTTGATACCAAAGAGGCATAATTTGGGGTTCTATATTTTGGTACAGCTCAGCCTGGAAAAAAATAATTAATGTCAAAGAAAAAAATATTTTAACACTAGTTAAAATGATAAGGAGGACTTTATTTGAAACTATTGCAAATAGTATCAAGACTAATATAATAGGGGGGAAGCATATTCAGAGAAGGCTCAACTCCAAATACAGCAAAGTAGCTGAAGATTGATAGCCAAAGTGCAAAATGAGGGGCGAGTAGATAATTACTAAGGAAGTTAGTAATCAAGGAAAGGATATTTTTGCTAAACTGACAACAGTATTCTTGGTGAAGGCAGGGCAGGGTGATTACATATCAATGAAGAAGGTATTCTCAGTAAACAGCCATAGCAGGATTCCGCTACAAATGGACTAAACTACTAAAGATAAGGCCCAAGGAAAAAGCCTAGTTGGAAAGAAAACTCAGAGGAGCTTGATTAAAATTTAGTTGGAAAAATAAAGTGATCTCTTTCCCTACCCATAAAATAACAAATTATTTCTGCAAAATGTTTTCTGGATATTTTCTTTGGGAAAAAAATGTTATTGTGAAAAATAAAATTGAATTGAGTAAATCTGAAGATTTAATTGGGTTTATTAAGCAATTCATCCCAACTAGCAGCGAGAAGTGCACTCTCAAGAGTTGTGAAAAATGGGAGGTTTTTATGGAAAGAAAGGTGGAGTAAGAGAGGTATCAACAAAAGAAAAGAAGAGGTTAGTCTGGGGCCATGACACATTTTCTTTGGGGGAAAAGAACTGCAAAAGTGTTTTGTTTTGTTTTTTTAATGCAGATTACCTCTTCTTTATAAGGAGAATGAAATGAGCCCATGTGATAGATAATCTTAATGGTTCTTAATCAGAAAATTCCAGACTCATTGCTTCAGAGTATAATTTTGGAAGTGGTTTAAACTGTAATTATATACGATATTAGATTTACATTTGTTGTCATGGGTTTCTTGCACTAGTGACAATATTTTGGGCCTGTGGTTTTCTCTTGAACACCATGAATACAGAAAGCTGCTTTCAGTAAGTAACCCAAGCCATTATCCTCTTTAATTGCAGGGTTTTGCTTTATACAGATAATGGTCTTTTTATTCTCATCAGCTATGAATGTGCACTACATACATTCAAAGAGAGTGAAATCTTAAAGTTGAATTTTTAAAAGCTTCTTCTATGAAAAAATAAAATTTACTCACTACATAAAAGGCTATAATAAAATAGTTATAGCCCTGGCCGGTTGGCTCAGCGGTAGAGCGTCGGCCTAGCGTGCGGAGGACCCGGGTTCTATTCCCGGCCAGGGCACACAGGAGAAGCGCCCATTTGCTTCTCCACCCCTCCGCCGCGCTTTCCTCTCTGTCTCTCTCTTCCCCTCCCGCAGCCAAGGCTCCATTGGAGCAAAGATGGCCCGGGCGCTGGGGATGGCTCTGTGGCCTCTGCCTCAGGCGCTAGAGTGGCTCTGGTCGCAACATGGCGACGCCCAGGATGGGCAGAGCATCGCCCCCTGGTGGGCAGAGCGTTGCCCCTGGTGGGCGTGCCGGGTGGATCCCGGTCGGGCGCATGCGGGAGTCTGTCTGACTGTCTCTCCCTGTTTCCAGCTTCAGAAAAATGAAAAAAAAAATAGTTATAGATTTTTCTCTAAAATAAACACAAAATAAAATAAACACAAATATATATATATTTCCTTTATAGCAGTTTTGCTTAGTAATTTGAATTTTCATTTAATAGATTATCTGCGACTTTTTTCATCATTCTAATGACATTTTATTTAACATAAGAATTCTTTTTTTTTTTCTGTATTTTTCTGAAGCTGGAAACAGGGAGAGACAGTCAGACAGACTCCCACATGCGCCCGACTGGAATCCACCCGGCACGACCACCAGGGGGCGACGCTCTGCCCACCAGGGGGTGATGCTCTGCCCATCTGGGGCATCGCTCTGTCGACCAGAGCCACTCTAGTGCCTGGGGCAGAGGCCAAGGAGCCATCCTCAGTGCCCGGGCCATCTTTGCTCCAATGGAGCCTTGGCTGCGGGAGGGGAAGAGAGAGACAGAGAGGAAGGAGAGGGGAAGGGGTGGAGAAACAGATGGGTGCTTCTCCTGTGTGCCCCGGCCGGAATCGAACCCAGGACCTCTGCACACCAGGCCGACGCTCTACCACTGAGCCAACCGGCCAGGGCCTATTAACATAAGAATTCTAATAGATTATGACTTATAAGACTGGATAAATAAAGAGGTAATTATTTACACAGCAAAATAAAATTATAACAGAAGAACTATTGAGTGTGTATATTTTTTAACAAACTGATCTGTAAGTGTGAGTGTGCTTAAATAAAGCCATGGAAGTATAAAAAGTCAAAAGTTTTATTAATGTAAATAATCAGTGTCATAAGTTTTTTACTGAGATATAACGTACATTAAATAACATTCAAAGATCTTGTGTTCAATTTTATGACTTTCGACAATTATATATACTCTAGTAATCCAAAACCTAATTCATACATAAAACACTTTCTTCTTTAAATTTTTTTTAATGTATTGACTTTTGAGAGAGAGAGAGAGAGAGAGAGAGAGAGAGATGATTTGTTCTTCCATTTATTTATACATTTATTGGTTAATTCTTGATGTGTCCTAAGTGGGGATCAAACTCACAACCTTGGCATGTGGGGATGATACACTAACAAACTGACCTAATTGGCCAGGGTCCATAGAACACTTTCTTTATGCCAGAAATTTATTTCATGCTGCTGTGAAACCAGTTATCCTCAATTAATGTCTCCTGTCAAATACAGATCTGCTTTGTCTTAGGTTTCATTTCTTTAATCCTGCCAGCATGAGTTTCATTTCAGGGCTTGCGGCAGGTGACCAACCACAAAAGAATGCCCAATGAAGTCATGGACGGTTGAAACTGCTGACGATTGAAAATGCACCAATATCCATAATTGGTGACGAGCACCTCTGCGCCCAGGGATAGTGATAGCCAATCAGCAAATGCCCCGCTACCCTTCCTACTGTCTTAAATCTAGCTCTTAAAATGTGGTCTGGGTCTGTAACTGCTGCTGCTCTACCTTATGAGACAGCCTGGTAGGTTTCCTTTCATTAAAGCCTATTAAACTGGTCTTTCGGACTCCAATTAATTCTATCACTTTGTGCCACTACAGATTTGTTTTACATCTTCTAGGACTCCAAGTAAATGAAATAAAATAGCATGAGTACATTTTAATCTGGATTCTTATGCTCAGCATAAATTTTTGCCATTCATCTAGGTTGTTGAATACAACAAATGTTAGTCCTATTGGTGAGAAGTATTTCAGTGAGTGAATACACCGAGATTTATTTACATGTGTACCTGTTGATGTACATTGAAGTTGTTTATAATTTTTAGCTATCTTGAAGTTTTTTTGGCTGTTTATTTAAATGTCTTTATTTTTTATTATTTTTTTTACAGGGACAGGGAGTCAGAGAGAGGGATAAACAGGGACAGACAAACAGGAACGGAGAGAGATGAGAAGCATCAATCATCAGTTTTTTGTTGTGAGACCTTAGTTGTTCATTGATTGCTTTCTCATATGTGCCTTGACCGCACACCTTCAGCTGACCGAGTAACCCTTTGCTTGAGCCAGAGAACTTGGGTCCAAGCTGGTGAGCTTTTGTTCAAACCAGATGAGCCCGTGCTCAAGCTGGTGACCTCGGGGTCTTGAACCTGGGCCCTCCTTATCTCAGTCCAATGATCTATCCACTGTGCCACTGCCTGGTCAGGCTAAATGTCTTTAAATGATATATGAAGCAGGATAGTAAGAAGCTAGAAAAATTTCTTGGCAAGTGGAATGGGGAAACTGCAACAGATATATTGTCGAGCAATTTACAAACAGATAATAAATCTTTTCTAAAAGCTTATCTTCCCTAACCAAGGACACTAAGAAGCAAATCGTTTACGCATTCCAGACTGTGCTGTGACAGATGGTCCTAGTCCCTCTTTGGTGACATTCTTTGAAGATAAAACTAATCAGAGAATAACCTTTCCCCTCTATATGACCATTGTGATGAATTAGCATATTAAAAAACACACCTGGAAAGCTAATGAGCTTTTTATTGAGATTTTCCTATGAGACCTCCCCTAAAATTCTCACTTTAAAAAGCAGATAAAAACCCTTAAGACAAAGAACCCAGGGCATGGTCTCCTTAGAGCACACCCACATCTTGCTTCACTTCTTTCCTTGGGTGTGTATCTTTGTTTTCTTTCTCCTAAACTCTAAGTATTCCCATTAGAATTGCAACCAAAGAAGCAGTGGATAGCAGCATCTCATTGTGAGATAACTCCCTGAATCTGTCTCCAAGGACTCTTTTTTGCCTCTGTAACTTGTTTCATGAGCCCATTAAGCCCTTCTGGCTCCCTTCGTCGGCCTCTGTGACTTTATTTCTAAAAGTCCAAGACATCCTCACCTAAACTTGACTCTCCCTCATATTTCCAAAGGGCCAAGACAACTCTGCCTAGGCTCACTGCTTTAGTATTGACCTGGCTTCTTCAATCTTAAGCACTTTCTTTGTTCCACTGTTCTTAGCTTTAATAAATATACTCTCATCAGTGGCACAATAGATAAAGCATCTACCTGGGATGCAAAAATCCTAGGTTTGAAACCCTGAGGTTGCCGGCTTGAGCATGGGTTCATCTGTCTTCAGCGTGAGATCATAGACATGACCCCATGGTTGCTGGCTTGAGCCCAAAGGTCACTGGCTTAAAGCCCAAGGTCCTTGGCTTGAATCTCAGTTCTCTGGCTTGAGCAAGTGGTCACTGGCTCAGCTGGAGCCCCCAGTCAAGGCACATATAAAAAGTAATCAATGAACATCGAAGGTGTCACAGCAATGATGAATCGATGTTTCTCATCTATTTCCATTCTTATCTCTCTCTCTCTCTCTCTCTCTCTCTCTCTCTCCCCCTCACACACACACAAACACACACACACACAAATAGATAAATAAATACTCTCAAATCTTCTGGACTCATGTTGTAAAATCTTTCTTGCAAAAAGTCAACAACTCACATATTCCAGACCAGGTGTTGGGAACCTATGGCTTGCGAGCCAGATGTGGCTCATTTGATGGCTATATCTGGCTTGCAGACAAATCTTTAATAAAAAATAATAATGTTGGACCTGAAGATGGCCGCAGAGTAAGCAGATGCACAAACGCCCAGCTCTCACCTCCAAACTGGAATACAAATCAATTTAGGAAAAATCAGCTTGAAAAACCAACTCTGGAATACAAGAACAGCTCTCAAAAACCAAGGAGCAAAGAAGAAGCCACAACAAACCTGGTAGAGAGTGCCTAAACCTCCCCTGCTTACAGGAATGGAGGGGGGGTGAGGCTGAGAGCCCAAAGGGGATCTCACTCCAGGGAAAAGAGCAGAAAATACTGCTCACAGCCGCTTGCCTGGTGACCAGGGAGTGAGGTGTGTTGAAAGGACCGGCTTGTCTCCCAAGTGGAAAGGAAAGAGAGAGGGACAGACTGTGAGGGTCAGAGGAATGCAGGAGATGACCTAAAAAGCTGACTCATCCATTCTGGAGGCTACCATTGCAGGGGGAGGGACTGATCCTTCCACAAAACAGAAATGAATTACTTCCAGATCAGAGATCTCCAGACATCTCTCAAGCTCCAATCAGTTTAACAAGAGACAGCTGAAAACAAGAAGTGGGGAGGAGGGGCAGTAACTCAGGTCTCCATGGAGATCTGAGATACACCTCCCCCTACTGAAGCTGAAAATATACCCTGACCCCAGAGAGATTAGTTGGTGGAAGAGGCTTTCAGAGTCTCAGGCTACACCCATCCCATTCCTGGATGCAGTTTCAAGGAAGTCCCCTTCTGAGATCAGTAAAGAAGACTAACACCTATTAAGAAAACAAACAAATCAAGACTTCAATGTGGCCCAAATCCGAAAGTGTACTACAAATAATAGCTGATACCAATGTAAGAAGACTTAGAAATAACACAATTGAAAACTGGAGGCAGACAACACCAAGACTAGACTCAACCAACTCTACAAACAAAACACCCAAACATGGATAATGAGAAGACAAAGAAGTCCAATCCAAATGAAACCACAAGAGAAACCTTCAGGAGATGAACTGAGTGATATGGAAATAATCAAACTTTCAGATGTGGAGTTCAAAATAATGATTGTAAGGATGCTTAGGGATCTTAGAACAACAATGGATGGTCATTATGAACACTTAAATAAAGAAATAGGAAGTATAAAAAAGGATATTGAAATATTAAAAAAGAATCAGTCGGAGATGACAAATACAATATCAGAAATGAAGACCACAATGGAAGGAATTAAAAACAGGATGGATAGAGCTGAGGACCAAATCAATGAGTTGGAGGACAACATCAATGGACGCAAAAAAGCAGAAAAGAAAAAAGAAAACAGACTCAAAAAGTCTAAGGAAACTCTTAGAGAGCTCTGTGACAACATGAAAAGAAATAACATCCACATCATAGGCATTCTTGAAGGAGAAGAGAAAGAACAAGGGATAGAGACTTTGTTCAATCATATCATAGCAGAAAACTTCCTTAAATTAATGCAGGAGAAACTCTCACAAGTTCAAGATGGACAGAAAACTCCATTAAAGAGAAACCCAAAGAAACCTACACCAAGACACATCATAATTAAAATATCAAAGCTAAGTGACAAAGAGAAAATATTAAAAGCTGCTAGAGAAAAAAAAAGCTATCACCTACAAAGAAGCCCCCATAAGGATGACATCCGACTTCTCAACAGAAACACTTGAGGCCAGAAGGGAATGGTAAGCAATATTCAAAGTAATTCAGAACAAGAACCTACAACCAAGACTACTTAATCCAGCAAGGCTATCATTTCAAATTGAAAAAGAAACAAAAAGCTTCCCAGACAAAAAACAACTCAAGGAATTCATTATAACAAAACCAATGCTGCAGGAAATGTTAAAGGGCCTGTTGTAAACAGATCAAAGGAGAAAAAGAATATAGCAAAAAAGGAATACAGCTTTAAAGAATAAAATGGTAATAAACAACTACATACCAATAATAACCTTAAATGTAAATAGATTAAATAACCCAATCAAAAGACATAGGGTAGCTGCATGGATAAGAAAATAGGATCCATACATATGCTGTCTACAAGAGACACACTTTAAAACAAAAGATGAATATACATTGAAGGTAAAAGGATGGAAAAAAACATTTTATGCAAATGGAGATGAAAAAAAGCTAGGGTAGCAATAATTATATCAGACAAAATGGACTTTAAAACAAAGAACATAGTCAGAGACAAAGAAGGCCACTACATAATGATAAAAGGAGTAATCCAACAGGAAGATAAAACTATTATAAATATCTATGCACCTAATACAGGAGCACCTAAATATATAAAGCAGATTTTGATGGATTTAAAGGGCGAGATCAACAGCAATACTATAATAGGAGATTTTAATACCCCACTTACATCACTAGTTAGATTCTCAAGAAAGAAAATTAACAAAGAAAGAGCAGACTTATTGGACACACTAGATCAACTCGATTTAATAAATATCTTTAAAACCTTTCACCCTAAAGCAGCAGAATATACATTCTTTTCAAGTGCTCATGGTACATTCTCTAGGATAGAACACATGTTAGGGTACAAAAGTGGTCTCAAATAATTTAAGAAGATTAAAATCATATCAAGCACTTTCTCTGATCACAATGGCATGAAACTAGAAATGAACCACAACAGAAAATCTCAAAAATTCTCAAACACATGGAAACTAAATAGCAGGTTGTTAAATAACGAATGGATTAAGAATGAGATAAAAAATGAAATAAAAAAAATTACTGGAAACGAATAACAATGAGCATACAACAACTCAAAATTTATGGGACACAGCAAAAGCAGTCCTGAGAGGGAAGTTCATAGCACTACAGGCACACCTTAAGAAACTAGCAAAAAGCTCAAATAAACAACTTAACCCTGCATCTAAAAGAACTAGAAAAAACAGCAAGTAAAGCCCAAATGAAGTAGAAGGAAGGAAATAATAAAGGTCAGAGCAGAAATAAATGGCATAGAG
This sequence comes from Saccopteryx bilineata, assembly GCF_036850765.1. Taxonomy (NCBI): domain Eukaryota; kingdom Metazoa; phylum Chordata; class Mammalia; order Chiroptera; family Emballonuridae; genus Saccopteryx; species Saccopteryx bilineata. The sequence continues at coordinate 47,909,322 of NC_089502.1, forward strand.
GCTAAAGAAACAATATAGAGGATCAATAAAACTAGGAGCTGGTTCTTTGAAAAAGTAAACAAGATCGATGAACCTTTAACTAGACTCACCAAAAAAAGAGAGGACTCAAATAAATAAAATTAGAAATGAGAGTGGAGAAATAACAACTGACACAACAGAAATACAAAATATTGTAAGAAAATACTATGAAGAACTGTCTGTCAAAAAACTAGATAACCTAGATGAAATGGACAAATTCCTTGAAACATACAATCTTCCAAAAATCAATCTGGAAGAATCAGAAAACCTAAACAGACCAATTACACCAAATGAGATTGAAACAGTTATCAAAAAACTCCCAACAAAAAAAAATGTCCGGGGCCTGATGGCTTCACAACAGAATTCTACCAAATATTTAGAGAAGAACTAACTCCTATCCTTCTCAAGCTATTTCAAAAAATTCAATAGGAAGGAAGACTTCCAAGCTCCTTTTATGAAGCAAGCATAATTCTGATTCCAAAAGCAGGCAAAGACAACACAAAGAAAGAAAATTATAGGCCAATATATCTGATGAATGTAGATGCTAAAATCCTCAACAAAATATTAGCAAACTGGATCCAACAATATATGGAAAAAATCATACACCATGATCAAGTGGGATTTATTCTGGGGAGGTAAGGCTGGTACAATATTCATAAATCAATCAATGTGATTCATCACATAAACAAAAAGAAAGAGAAAAACCACATGATAATTTCAATAGATGCAGAAAAAGCATTTGATAAAATCCAGCACCCGTTCATGATAAAAACTCTCAGCAAAGTGGCAATACAGGGAACATACCTCAACATGATAAAAGCCATCTATGACAAAGCCACAGCCAACATCATACTCAATCGGCAAAAATTAAAAGCAGTCCCCTTAAGATCAGGAACAAGGCAGGGGTCCCCCCTTTCACCACTCTTATTCAACATAGTTCTGGAAGTCCTAGCCACAGCAATCAGACAAGAAGAAGAAATAAAAGGCATTCAAGTTGGAAATGGAGAAGTAAAACTATCATTATTTGCAGATGATATGATATTGCACACAGAAAACCCTAAAGTCTCAGTCTAAAAACTACTGGACCTGATAAATGAATTCAGCAAAGTGGCAGGATATAAAATTAATACTCAGAGATCAGAGTCATTTTTTAAAAAATTATTTGTATTTATTTATTCATTTTTTAGAGGGGGGAGAGAGAGAGAAGGGGGGAGGAGCAGGAAGCTTCAACTCCCTTATGTGCCTTGACTAGGCAAGCCCATGGTTGTGAACCAGCAACCTCAGCATTCCAGGTCGATGCTTTATCCACTGCGCCACCACAGGTCAGGCCAGAGGCATTTTTATATGCCAACAATGAACAGTCAGAAAGAGAAATTAAGGAAACAATCCCCTTCACTATTACAATAAAAAAAATAAAGTACCTAGGAGTAAATTTAACCAAGGAGACTAAAGATTTGTACTCGGAAAATTATAAAGCATTGATAAAAGAAATCAAGGAAGATACAAACAAGAGGAAGCATATACCATGCTCACGGTTAGGAAGAATAAACATAATTAAAATGTCTATATTACCCAAAGCAATCTATAAATTCAATGCAATACCAATTAAAATACGAATGACATACTTCAAAGATATAGATCACATATTCCACAAATTTATATGGAACCAAAAAAGAACACGAATAGCCTCAGCAATCTTAAAAAAGAAGAATAAAGTGGGAGGTATCACACTTCCTGATATCAAGTTATACTACAAGGCCGTTGTTCTCAAAACAGCCTGGTACTTGCATAAGAACAGGCATATAGATTAATGGAACAGAACAGAGAACCCAGAAATAAACCCACAGCTCTATGGACAACTGATATTTGACAAAGGAGGTAAGGAAATATAATGGAGTAAAAACAGCCTCTAAAACAAATGGTGTTGGGAAAATTGGACAGCAACCTGCAAAAAAATGAAACTAGACCACCAGCTTACATCATTCACAAAAATAAACTCAAAATGGATAAAAGACTTAAATGTAAGGCATGAAACCATAAGCATCTTAGAAGAAAACTTAGGCAGTAAGCTCTTCGACATCTCTCGGAGCAATATATTTGCTGATTTATCTCCCCGGGGAAGTGAAATAAAAGACAGGATTAACAAATGGGACTATATCAAACTAAAAAGCTTTTGCACAGCTAAAGACAATAAGAACAGAATAAAAAGACAAACTACACAATAGGTGAACATATTTGACAATATGTCTGATAAGGTGTTAATAACCAAAATTTATAAAGAACTTGTAAATCTCAACAATAGAAAGACAAACAGTCCAATAAAAAAATGGGCAAAAGAAATAAATAGCCACTTCTCCAAAGAGGACATACAGATGGCCAATAGGCATATGAAAAAATGCTCAACATCACTAATCATTAGAGAAGTGCAAATTAAAACCACAATGAGATATTACCTCACACCAGTCAGAATGGCACTCATCAACAAAACAACACAGAATAAGTGCTGGCGAGGATGTAGAGAAAAGGGAACCCTCCTGCACTGCTAGTGGGAATGCAGACTGGTGCAGCCACTGTGGAAAATAGTATGGAGATTCCTCAAAAAATTAGAAATTGAACTGCCTTTTGACCCAGCTATCCCACTTTTAGGAATATAACTCAAGAACACCATAGAACTGCTCCAAAAGGAGAAATGCACCCCCATGTTTGTGGCAGCATTGTTCACAATAGCAAAGATCTGGAAACAGCACAAGTGTCTATCAGAGGACAAGTGGATTAAAAAGCTTTGGTACATATATACTATAGAATGCTACTCAGCCATAAGAAATGATGACATGGGATCATTTACAATAACGTGGATGGACCTTGATAACATTATACGGAGTGAAATAAGTAAATCAGAAAAAACTAAGAACTATATGAATCCATACATAGATGGGACATAAAAATGAGACTCAGAGACATGAACAAGAATGTGATGGCAATGGGTGTGGGGTGTGGGGGGGAGGAGGGGATGGAGCAAGGAAGGAGAAAGGTGGTGTGGGTGGGGAAGGGCACAAAGAAAACCAGATAGAAGGTGACAGAAGACAATTTGTCTTTGGGTGAGGGGTATACAGCATAATCAAATGTCAAAATAATCTGGAGATGTTTTCTCTCAACATATGTACCCTGATTTATCAATGTCACTGCATTAAATTTAATTAAAAAATAAAAAATAAATTTAAAAAAAGACAAAAAATAATGTTAAAAATATAAAACATTTTCATGTATTACAATCTATTCATTTCCTACCACTCATGTTCATGGTTGTGAGTGGCTGGAGCCAATCACAGTTGTCCTCCAGGACAAGACCAAAATTTTATTGGATAATGCATAATGTACACAGGTTGTTGTATGGCTCTCACGAAATTACACTTTAAAATATGTGATGTTCATGGCTCTCTCAGCCAAAAAGCTTCCTGACCCCTGTTCCAGACCATGCCAGCAGAGATTGCCTCAGGCCCAAGTCCCCTTCCAGTGACAAAACGACAACATTTTATGTATTCATATATGATGGAATAAGATCCTATCATGTTATACTGTAGAAAACAACTACCAAAATTAAAAATATTTTCAGGTCCTGGCCAATTGGTTCAGTGGTAATGAGTCGGCCCGGCAGGTGGAAGTTCTTGATTTGTTTACTGGCCAGAACATACAGGAGAATTGACCAACTACTTCTCCACCCTCCCCCCTCTCCTTTCTCTCTATCTCTCTCTTCTCCTCTTGCAACCAAGGCTCCATTGCAGCAAAGATGGCCCGCGCGCTGGGGATGGCTCCATGGCCTCTGCCTCAAGCTCTAGAATGGCTCCGACGAAACAGAGCAACACTCCAGATGGGCAGAGCGTCACCCCCTGGTGGGCATGCCAGGTGAATCCTGTCAGGCGCATGCCGGAGTCTGTCTGACTGCCTCCCCGCTTCTAACTTCATAAAAATACAAAAAAATATATTGAAACACCAACTACTTGCAGATTTTGAGTATGTACAGAAGCACAAAGACTCAGACAGAGGGAGATCATAATGAAAAACACATGGGTAACTTATTTTATGTTTCCAGTGCTTTTTACACTAGATGTAGTCTTCTGTGTTTAGTTGAGGCAGTCCTTCTCCCCTGTAACCACAAAATGTAGATGTAAAACTGAGAAACTGGAAGAATCCTGTAGTGAAAGGATCATGTAGGAATGCTTAAGGATTCTCTACCTACAGCACTCTGAAGACACCTGAGCCATGCATATGCAGACCAGAGTGAGAAATCCAAACAAAAACACAAATTTTAAGAGGGTTGGAGCTACTACACAAGAATCAACATGTGATTTTAAGCATAGATAAAACAAAAACAGAAAACCTCAACCTGCCCAAAACAGAGGACACAATACTCACCACAAAAAAAAATCATACAATGTAAAAGCTCTACAACTTAACATCAGTAATATCATGGATAAAACCCCATGTTATGCCATATATGAAGAACCAAAAGAAAAAAGAAGTCACATCTCTTAAATACAAAACAACAATAACAAAAACTCAATAAATTTGAATATTGAGGCAGACCAGGTATTAACACTAACATACATGGATTTTGTAATGGCTATTAAAACTATCTTCAATGAAGTAAAACAAAATATTTTTGGCAAATGAACATCTCAGCAAAGAAACAGGACTCCTAACAGAGCAATCACTTTAGCAAAAAAAAAAAAAAAAAAAAAAAAAAGTATAATGATTTGCTAATGGAAGAGGTAAAATGCAATTCCATAAAATGCTCTATTAAAACTAGAAGATCAGAAAAAAACCAAGAACTGCACAATTCCATACATTGGTGGGACATAAAAACAAGACAAAGAGACATGGACAAGAGTGTAGTGGTTATGGAGGGGAGGGAAAAAGGAGAGGGGAAAGGGGAGGGGGAGGGGCACAAAGAAAACTAGATAGAAGGTGACAGAGGACAATCAGATTTTGGGTGATGGGTATGCAACATAATTGAAAGACTAGATAACCTGGACATGTTTTCTTTGTACCCTGATTTATTGATGTCACCCCATTAAAATTAATAAAAATTTATTTATTAAAAAATCTAGAAGAGGCAGAGGAAGGATGAAAAACAAAGCAACACCACAAAATATATAAGGGCAAACTTAGTAAAAGTGTAAGTGGAAATATAAAAATCCATTCCTATATGTAGAAATTTATCACTTTTTAGTTAGTAATTGATAGATCCAGCATTCAGATAAACAAACACAATATATAGAGTTTAAATCAACAGAACATCACTTATCTTGATCTAACTGATATTTACAGAGTACTTCAACCAACAACAGCAGACTACTGCTTCTTTTGAAGCTCACATGATACATTAACCAAAGTAGACATCTTCTGGATAATAAAACACATCTTCAAAATTTTTAAATGAATAGAGATCATATAAAATACTTAGAAGACAATAAAATTAAACTATATATCAATAACAATGCTGAAAAATTTGAAAATCTTTGGAGATTAAACAACACGTTTCTATGTAACATATGAGTCAAAGAAATCTCTAAAGTGATTTTTAAAAATATTTTTAACTAAATGAAAGTGAAAATGCACTTTGTGTTTGGAATGTAACAAAGGCAATGTTTAGAGGGAAATTTATAGCATTAAAGGCATATGTTAGAAAGAACAATGAAAAGTCAGTAACATAATAAACCACCCTAGGAACTATAAGAAAAAACAAAACTGAAAGCCAAAGAAAAGCAAAAAAAAAAAAGAAATAGAAGTTAGGGCAGAAAATAATAAAATAGTAAACAGAAAGAAATGGCAAAAATTTATGAAACAAAATGTTTTCTTGAAAAGATGAATAAAACTTTAAAATATCTAGCCTAGCTAACAAGAAGAAAAGAGAAGATAAAAATTATTAATATTACAACTGAAAAAGGGGACATCATAATGATTTTGAGATCATTAAAAGAACAGTGAAGTAATACTATAAACAACTCTTTTTCCACAATTTTGATAACCGAGAAAAAATGCACCTAACTTTGAAAGATACAATATATCAAAATTTATACAAAGAGAGTTAGTCTGAATAGGACTAAATACAGTCTGTGGCAAAAGTGGGTTTCCAATTGTTTGCGTGAAAAATAATACAATAATTAGTAAATAATAATATGAGAATAAACTGTTTTTTCATACTCACAACTGCAATCCTACTTTTGCCCCACCATGCATATATTAAAAAAAATTAGGTAATTAATTAATAACATACCAAAATAGAAAGCATCAGACCCAGAGGATTCATTGGTGGATTCTAGCAATCATTTAAAACAGAAATGATATCAATTCTCTACGATATGTTTCAGAAAACAGTAGCAGAATGATCTTTTGTAACCTAAGCTATGAGGATCACATTACTGTAACACCAAAACCATATAAAAATATTACAAAAAAGAAGAACCAAAGACCAATATTTTCGATGAACATATAAGTAGAAATCCTCAACAATTAAAAAGTTGAATCCAACAAACTATTATATATATACCATTTATTTAATCCAGACATTCATAGATTGTTTGAAAATAAATAAATATGGTCCATTCCATAATCAGGCTAAATAAGAAAAATCATGTGATCTTATAAATAGATGCTGAAAAGAATTGACAAAAATTCAATACCCATTCATGATAAAAAAAAAAATTCTCACAAACTAGGGGTAGAGGAGAGTAGCCTCAATTTAATAAAGAACATCTGCAAAGGTTCTACAGCAGACATCACACAGAATGGTGAGAAACTTAAGTACTTTCTCACTAAATTCAAGAACAAAGCAGAATACTCTCACTTACTACTTCAATTCAGCATCATTCTGAAGTCCTAGATAATACAATAAAGCCAGGAAAGAAAAGAAATATAGTTTTGGAAAGAATAGATAAAATTATTTTTGTTTGCTGATGGTAGCCTACACAGGATATGCAAAATAATAAAAAATAACAATTTTAATGATAAGAAGCAATTATTGGAAGTTGCAGATACAAGGTTAAAATATAAAAGTCAGTTGCTTTCTTATATGCAATAAATAATTGCAATCAACTTTACAAAACACCATTTACATGAACACCCCCCAAAAAGAAATACTTCAGTATTTATCTAAGAAATATGTGCAAGATTTATGTGAAGAAAACTGCTAAGTTATGATGGAAGAAATCATAGAAGAGCTAAATAAATAGAGATATTTTAAGTTAATGGATAGAAAGACTTAATGTTGCTAAGATGTCATGTCTTCTGAAATTGATGTATAGTTTCAATATAGTCCCTGTCAAAATCTCAGCAAGTTCCTCTGTGGATATCAACAAACTGATTCTAAAGTTTATATGAAAAGACAAGTCTCAGAGCAGCCAATATGATATCTGAAGAGAAGAACAAAGAGGATTGACACTACCTAATTCGAAGCCTTATTCTAAAGTTACTATAATAAAGATACAGTGGTATTGGCAAAAGAATAGACAAGTAGATCAATGGAACAGACAGTCCATAAATGAATTCACACAGGTATAGTTAACTAACCTTTGATAGAGTAGCAAAGCCAATTCAATAGATAAAGGATAGATATTTTAACAAATAGTGTTGGAGCAACTGGATATCAATATAAAGAAATTGAATCTGGGCACAAACCTTATAGCATTCACAGATATCACTTATAATATATCAGAAAATGAAATGCAAGATAAAAGATTGTAAAACTTCTTGAAGATAGCATAGGAGAAAATCAAGGTGACTTTGTGTTTAGCAATGAGTTTTTATATGGAAGAACAAAAGTAAAATCCATAACACACTCCAGGGTACAAATGAGGTATAGAATTGGGCACCTGAGACCTGCACAATTTTGTTAACTAGTGTCACTCCAATATAAACATAAATTAAAAAAACCAAATTAAAAGTAAGATTTATAAACTGAAAAAATCAATAACTTAGATTTCTTTAGCACTAAAAAATATTCTGATCAGCAAAAGACAGTCTGAAGAATATGAAAAGAAAAGCCACATATTGGGAAAATGTATTTTCAAAACACATAGCTAAAAAAGGACTTGTCTGTAAAATACACAAAGAACTCTTAAAACTCAAAAATAATAAAACAACTGAACTAAAAAAGGGACAAAATATCTGAATAATCAGTGCTCATCAGTGAAGATATAAAGATGGCAAATAAAACCATGAACAGTTGTTCATCCCTGTATATCATCAGAAAATTCCAAATAAAAATATGTTACCTGTACATACCTATTAGAATGGCCAAAATTCAAGCCACTGATAACACTAAATGTTGATGTGAAACAATGGGAACCCTCATTCACTGCTGTTGGCAATCCAAAATGACACAGCCATTTTAGAAGAGATTTGACATTTTCTTACAAAAATAAATGCAGTTATAACATACTATCAAACAGTAGCATTCTTAGTTATTTGCCCAAATAAGCTGAAAAATTTTATTCTCACAAAAATCTGTACAGAAATACATAGAGTAACTTTGTTCATAAATGCAAAAAATAGAAACAACCTAGATGTTCCTCAATAGATGAATGCATATAAAATTGTGGTAAATTTAGACATGGGATATTGTTCAATACTAAAAAATATATCTATCTTACAAGCCACACACACACACAAAATAGGAAAACCTTAAATGCCTATTATTTACTGAAAAAAAAACTAGTTTGAAAAGACTACATATTATAGAATGTCAATTTTATGACATTTTGGAAAAGGTAAAATTATAAAGACAATAATAAAGATAGCCTTGCCTGTGGTGGTGCAGTCGATGAAGCATAGACCTGGAACACTGAGGTTGCCAGTTCAAAACCCTTGAACTGGTCAAGGCACATAAAAGAGTTGATGTTTCTTGCTCCTCTTCTCTCACTTTCTCTCTCTTTCTCTCTCCTCTCCAAAATAAATAAATAAAATCTTTGAAAACTAAAAAAACCCCACTTTATTTAAAAGAATAATAATGATAAAGATCAATGTTCCCCAAAGGATTTGGGAGGGGAAAGCAGAGATAAAAAGAGTGGAGCCCCAGGATTGTTAGGGCACTAAAACTTTTCTTTGTGTACAGCAATGGTGGCCACCTAACATTATGCATTTGTCAAAATCCATTGAGCTTTATTGAACAAATAGTGAACCCTAAAATAAGCTATGGACTTTAACGACGATGCATTGTTCTGATCACCTCCTATTTACCCTGTTTTTAAAGGAGGTATTTCTACCACTATACTATGAGATGGCTGACCATGCAACACCTGAAACCAAACGTATGAAATAAGCAGCAGTTTATTAGTCAAGGATAGTTAAAATCCTGAAAAGAGGCACACCCCATGACATGCGGAGCCACACAGGGCTTGAACTGTGGAACAGAGAGAACAAATTGAGGCTGTGGAAGATAAGGTTTTAGTAACCTGAGTATGGGTGAGCCAGGGTCCCACAGAAAGATAGGGCTGGTTTGTTTCTATACTTTGTAGGTTGTCAGAAAGTGGAAACCTATTAAATTTAAAGACAAGTGTGGTTTATCTGGTATGATGATAGAGAAACTAGCCAAACAAGGAAACTTTCTTGCAGGGTAGGGAGTATATTTGTGAAAGAAGATCTTGTGGGTTGGCCTTTGAGTATATGTAAGGCTCAAATAAATGAAGAAAGAAATTAATATCATTTCTTCACACCACTTATATCAATATTGGTTTGACAATTACAGCAAATATACCACCATTGTTCAGGTTGTTAATAAGAGGAAAAACTCTGTGTAGGGGGAATGAGAGAATAAAAAATTTCTGTACTTGCTTTAAACCTATAATTTTTCTACAAAAGTATATTATTTTTTTAATAATTTTATTTTTTTAATGGGGTGACATCAATAAATCAGGATACATATATTCAAAGATAACATATCCAGGTTATCTTGTCGTTCCATTATGTTGCATACCCATCACCCAAAGTCAGATTTTCCTCTGTCACCTTCTATCTAGTTTTCTTTGTGCCCCTCCCCCTCCTCTTTCCCTCTCCCTCTCCCCCCTCCCCCTGTAACCACCACACTCTTATCAATGTCTCTTAGTATATTATTTTTAAAAATCAACTCCCATATGTGCCTTGATTGGGCAAGCCCAGAGTTTCAAACTGGCGACCACAGCATTCCAAGCCAACACTTTATCCGCTGTGCCATCACCGATCAGGCTTTATCATGTTTTTATATGCATTACACATATTCTAGTAAAGAAGACAGAGATGATAAGGCATAAAATTGCAAAACTTCTATATTTAAATGAAATAAGACAATAAATATAAAAGGACTATAAATCTTAAGAATGTATATTTTAATTTTTAAAATTTATTTTAAAATTATAGTTGACATATAATATCATATTAGTTTCAAGTGTATGACCTAGTGATTAGACATTTATATACTTTATAAACTAATGACCATGGTGGTCTAGTACCTATTTAGCACCACACATGGTTACTATAATATTATTGACTACATTCCCTATGCTGTACTTCACGTCCCGAACACAATTTTTTATGTCAACAGTTTGTACTTCTTAATTGCCTTTACCTTTTTACTCATCATGCCACTCCCTCCCATATGGCAAGTATCATTTTGTTTTTCTTTGTACCTATGAATTTGTTTCTGTTCTATTTTGTTTGTTCAATTATTTTGGTTTTTATTCAACATATAAATGAAATCATGCAATATTTGTATTTCTCTGTCTGATTTATTTTACTTAGCACAATACCTTCTAGGTCCATCCATGTTGTTGCAAATGGTAAGATCTCATTCTATTTATGATCAAGTAACATTCCATTGTAAATACGTGCCATTTTCTCTTCATCTGTTCATCTATTTATGGACACCTAACTCGGTTTCATATTTTTGATATTGTAAACCATGCTGCAATGAATGAATATGTGGGTGCATATATTTTTTGAAACATTGTTTTCAGTTCATCAGATAAATACCCATAAGTGAGATTGCTGGGTCACATGGTAGTTGTATTTTTAATTTTAGGAGGAATCTTCAAACATTTTACCTTATTGGATGCAACATTTTACAATTCCATGAACAGAGCATGGAGATTTATTTTTCTCCACATCCTCACCAGCACTTTTTGTTTGTTTGTTTTTTTGTTTTGAGAGAGAAAGAGGCAGCGAGAGAGAAAGAGAGGGACATCAAACTGCACCTGTAAGTAACCTGATTGGGGAATGTAATCAGCAACCTCCGTGCTTCAGAATGACTCTCCAACCAACTGAGCTATCCAGCCAGAGCTTAATTTTTATTGATTTTAGAGAGACAGAGAGTGGAAGGGAGACATAGGGAGAGGAAAAGGAAGCATTCCTTTGTTGTTCCACTCAGTTGTGCATTCTTTGGTTGCTTCCCATGTATGTCCTGACTGGGGATAAAACCCACAACCTCATTGTTCTGGATGGCACTCTTAACCAACTGAACTAACCAGCCAGGGCCAAAAATTTTCTGTTTTCTTTTTAATAATAGCCATCCTGATAGGTGTGAGGTGATATCTCATTGTTGATTTATTTTGATTGATTGGTTTTGATTTGCATTTCCCAGATAATTAGAGATGTTGAGCATCTTTTCATGTGTCTGTTGCCATCTCTATGTGCTTTTGAAGAAATGTTTATTTAGGTCTTCTCATTCTGAAGTGAGATTTTTTTTTAAATTTAATTTATTGGAATGACATTGCTTTGTAAAACCATACAGGTTTCAAGTGTACAACTAAAAAAAAAAACAAAAACAAAAAACAAAACAAAAAACACCTTCTGCACCCAACACTGTGCTTCCTCTACCCCAAGTGAAGTTTCTTTCCATCCCCATTTTCCTTCTCATTACCTACCACCACCTAGCTGCCACCTCTTTTCTTTTGGCTATCGCTACACAGTTGTCTGTGTTTATGTCATGTATATATGTTTTATTGGCTAATCCCTTTACCTTATTTCATTCAGTCCTTCCAAATCCTCTCTCTTCTGACAGCTGTCAGTCTGTTATATGTGGCCATGCCTCGGTTTTTATTTTGTTCATCAGTTTATTTACTTTATTAATTTCCACATATACCTGTGATCATATAGTATTTTTCTTTCTCAGATTGTTTTATTTCACTTAGCATAATAACCTCCAAGTCTTTCCATGCTGTTTGAAATTGAAATGATAAGATTTTTTCTGTTTATGGCAACATACTATTCCATGTGTAAGTATACCACAGCGTTTTTATCCACTCATCTACTAATAGGTTAAGTTTTTTATGCATTTTGGATATTAACACCTTATCAGATATATCATTTGCAAATATTTTTCCCATTTAATGAGCTGTCTTTTTTATGGTTGATGATTCCCTTTGTGCTGCAAGTTTTTGGTTCTCTGTTGTCCCATGTATTTTAGTTTTAATGTGGTTCTCAGTGATAATTGCTCTGAAATTAAGTTATAACTTTGAAGTGTTCATGGGAGAAGATGAGTTCAGGATTTACTGATTTTATATTGTAATTTTTAAGGAAATCATTACAATCATAATTTTAAAAAGAATGTTAAACCAGAAATAAAATTAACTTATAAATCTATTATATGTTCATATTACGCCAAAAAGAAAGTGTTAAGGTGGAAAGAAGAATAAAAAGGAAACAAACAGAAAATAAGAAAAAGAATGCTACAAGGAAGCACAACTACATTAGTAATTAATCTACATTTTAATAATTGAACCTTCTAATTACAAAGAAAAAGATTGTCATAATAAATACGAACGAGTGCTAACTATATGTTGAGTAAAATATGAAAATTATAAACTTGACACAGAGACTAAATATGAATGTTTGGACAAAAATATACCATTTAAACAGTAAGCATAATAAAGTTGGAGCAGCTATTAATATCAGATAAATGGAATTTCTGAACAAAATATACTGAGTTAAATAGGAGACTCATAATAAAAGTGTCAATACAACTGGAAAAAGTAAGAGTCTTAAATATGAATGCTTTTCATAAGAGAACTTTAAAATACATGTAGAAAAAAGTACCATAATTGAGATGAGAAATAGACTATTTAAGAGAAGAATAATAGTATGGTTACCTTGATTTAATTGATATTTTTACAATGATATATCTCAGAGTTGCAGAATATGTTCATTATTTCCATGTACACATGGTTAATTTAAAAAAATTTAAAGATTTTATTCATTTTAGAGAGAAGTAAGAGAAAGAGACAGAAAGGGGGAAGGAGATGCAAGAAGCATTGATTCTCATATGTGCCTTGATCGGGCAAGCCCAGGATTTCGAACCAACAACCTTAGCATTCCAGGTCAGTGCTTTATCCACTGTGCCACCGCAGGTCAGGCTCACATGGTTAATTTTATAAAGACAGACCATATGCTGGTAATGGCCCATAGTTCATTAAATGTAAAAATATTGAAATCACAAATAGTATGTTTTCATGCCAAGATGGAATTACATTAAAAAGAGATAACAATAAAATAATAAGGTAAACACCAAATATTTGGAAATTAAAAAACACAATATCAAATAATCTCTGTATTAAAGAATGAATCTCAAAAGAAATTAGAAAGTATTTGGAAATGACTGAGAATAATAGAACATATTTAAAAATTGTAAAATGCGCCTGAGCAGGCACAGTGGATAGAGCGTCAGACTGGGATGCGGAGGACCCAGGTTCGAGACCCCGAGGTCACCAGCTTGAGTGTGGGCTCATCTGGTTTGAGCAAAGCTCACCAGCTTGGACTCAAGGTCACTGGCTTGAGAAAGGGGTTACTCGGTCTGCTGAAGGCCCACGGTCAAGGCACATATGAGAAAGCAATCAATGAACAACTAAGATGTCATAAGGAAAAACTAATGATTGATGCTTCTCATCTGTCTCTTCGTTCCTGTCTGTCTGTCCCTCTCTCTGACTCTCCCTCTGTCTCTGAAAAAAAAAATTGTAAAATGCAACTAGAAAAGTGTTTAGGAGGAATTTTATAGCCTTAAGTGTCTACATTATAAAAACAATGATATTAAAATTATTAAAAACCAAAAATTAAAATTTCCACTTTAAGAGATTAGACAATGAATTATTAAGTAAATCTAAAGGAATATGAAAAAGAAGAGCATACATCAATAATAAAAGAAAAAAATAATTAAAATATCAATGATACCAAAATCTGGTTTATTGAAAAAACTAATAAATGTATAATTTCTCAACATCATAAGATATTGATTCTACTGTTACTTTCTTTTTCTTTTAGGTGAAAATATGTATAATATTTTCTTTCTACTTGACAATAGTCTTGTGAATTAGTAAATAGATACTGGTTTATAAATAAAATTTATTTTTTTAAAATTATTTTTATTTATTTATTCATTTTAGAGGAGAGAGAGATTGAGAGAGAAAGAGAGAGAGAGAGACAGAAGGGGGGGAGGAGCAGGAAGCTTCAACTCCCATATGTGCCTTGACCGTGCAAGCCCAGGGTTTTTTTTTTTTATTTATGTTTTTCTTTTTTTTTTTAATTTTATTTTTTTAATGGGGTGACATCAATAAATCAGGATACATATATTCAAAGATAACAATTCCAGGTTATCTTGTCGTTCAATTATGTTGCATACCCATCACCCAAAGTCAGATTGTCCTCTGTCACCTTCTATCTTGTTTTCTTTGTGCCCTTCCCCCTCCCCCTTTCCCTCTCCCATTCCCCCCTCCCCCCCGTAACCACCACACTCTTATCAATGTCTCTTAGTTTCACTTTTATGTCCCACCTACATATGGAATAATGCAGTTCCTGGTTTTTTCTGATTTACTTATTTCACTTCGTATCATGTTATCAAGATCCCACCATTTTACTGTAAATGTTCCGATGTCATCATTTCTTATGGCTGAGTAATATTCCATAGTGTATATGTGCCACATCTTCTTTATCCAGTCATCTATTGACGGGCTTTTTGGTTGTTTCCATGTCCTGGCCACTGTGAACAATGCTGCAATAAACATGGGGCTGCATGTGTCTTTACGTATCAAAGTTTCTGAGTTTTTGGGGTATATACCCAGTAGAGGGATTGCTGGGTCATAAGGTAGTTCTATTTTCAGTTTTTTGAGGAACTACCATACTTTCTTCCATAATGGTTGTACAAGCCCAGGGTTTTGAACCGGTAATCTCAGCATTCCAGGTCAACGCTTTATCCACTGCGCCACCACAGGTCAGGCTATAAATAAAATTTAAATTAAAATATTTCAGAAACATTATACTTGTTGAACTTGATTTGCTTGTATTGAGATAAGTTGTAAGTAAACTATGGTTGTTTTAAATAAAATAAAGGCAATTTAAAATTCTAAGGCTTATATCTTTATATACTGAGAAGATAATTATACTACATTAGATAGGCAAACTAGCCTTTGTTGAAATTAACACAAATATTTATTCAAATCCTTGAGCTAAGACAGGTTTAGGTGATTATATTAAAATTGGAGGAAAGTAGTATATATAAAATAATGAATAATATAGCTAAAGGTAGAAAAGTTGCCTAATTTTGTTTGCTGATTTCTTTTTTAAATAGACTCTGACTTGTATAAGTTATGACAATAGATAGTTGATCTTCAGCATAGACTTAAGTGGTTTATTAAACAATGAGAGCACGTTATAGCTGTGAGTTAAATTTTTTGCTTTCTAAAGGAAACACAACTTTTAATTTGGCTTCTCATCTCAAAAGCTAATTTTATAATAAAAACATAACAAAAATCAAGGTCATAATTTAAAAACCAAGTATCTTAATCCCATTTTTAAACAAATGCTTGAGTATTTTACAAATTTATATAGTATATACAAACCCACAATAGGTAACTTGATTCCTATTTTTTTTCTGGAGAACTTCTATGCATGGTCTGCATAGGCTACAATTCTTTCAATGAGTCTAGTGAAATTTGATACGAATTTGTCTTCTTTTCCTGTAGCAAAGGTAGGGCTCTTTCATTGCTTCAAGGACATTTTAACAGCATTCAGACTTAGAACCTTTTAATTTAAAAATGAATATCATTATTCAATGTGTGAGAATGACTGAAAATTACTTAACTTTAATGCTATCAAAAGTTAAATCTCCACGGACTCATTGACGTCTATACCTTCCTCTCTTGCCAGTCTACCCAACACAGCCTCAGAGATGTTTCAGTTCGACAGCAGGGGATCCAAGTTTAGGGTATTGATGTTAGTTTTTTTAATAATAAAAAAGTAATAAAAATGGAAGCATACAAGCAGAACTATTTATGCTAGGGATCATCTGTACTATTGTGTGTTTCTAAATTATGTACAGCTGTTTTAATAAAGAGTTCTATTTTTTATTAAAAGCATAGTTTAATGGAGATATATGTTAAACTCACGTATAAGAAATGCACATCAGAATAAATATATTCTGGGTAAATATTTCAAACTTACAAAGTCTGAAGATATTTACCTAGTAGGAAATAAACAGAGTTTCCTCAATCTAATTCTTACAAAACTAGAAAAATAATAGAAAATTTCTTTTTACAATATTCTTTTTTCATTGTTGATGTAATGAACCCTGCCTATCCTAATACTGAATAAGAACAAGTGACAGAAAGAAAAATATAAAAGTATTAGTGGCCTTATATTTTTAGGTCAAAGAACTTTTTCTAGTGTTTGTTTACACTAATAGCATATATATGTATATATTTATAGACATGCACAATTGTGTAATTTATATAAGTACATTAATCTTAATTTGAAAATGATTTGGAAACAATAGCATCAGTGTATCTATATATTTGAGAAATGCTCTGACATATAAAACAATGATCCAATTACTGATGAGAGAACACTATGACCCTAAAAAAGATCATTAATTAAAAGGCAAAAGCACTTCATAATTTTTAGAAAATTATCTGAGTTTTATTACTAAGCGTCCTCAATGTCATATTGGAAGTAGTTTGTCATTCTCATTTAACTTATCTAGGGACAAGACAAAAAAATATTCTGGTATTTTAAGGTCATTTTGCAGCATATATACATAGAAGCAATCTTGTCTTATGTTTTTAAGTATTAGGAAATGGTGTCATTCTTTAAAAAGTAGAATAATATTCTGAATATTTTATATTATATATTCTAGTTTTTATTTTTAGAAAGAGGAAGGAAGAGAGAGAGCGAGAAAGTCATCGATTTGTGGTTCCACTAATTCATGCCATCATTGGATAATTCCTGTATGTGCTCTGACTGGGGATGGGATCATCAACCTTGGCATGTGGAGACAATGATCTAACCAACTGTAATACCTGGCCAGTGCCTATATTATATGTACTTTAATAATGAACCAATGACATTATATGTCAAATTTATTAGGTGGGAAATTTAAAAGCCTAATTTAGTCATACACAAAATGGGGCAAAAGTAGGTTTACAGTTATTCATATGGAAAACAATATAACAATAAATAATAGTACAAAAATAAAATGTGTTTTGTGTACACACAATGGTAAACTTATATTTGCCCCATCCTGCATTTTTCTTTCAATGCTGTTTTTTTTCTTTCCTCTTCTTCAGATAAAATTTCACTCTTTTAACCATGGCTTTGAATGTCCTTAAATCAATACGGTAATTTGTTTAAATTTTTAATATATACAAATTAATAATAAATACATGGTTTCAACTTTCTAGAGATAGAATATATATTCACCTACTACACAAGTTCAACATAAGGTTTTTATATTTTTTAAACAATAAGATCAAGAAGCACATTCTTAAAATATACAAATATTTATTATCTTTTTATCCAGTTTTATTCTGAGAATATTTTGAATAAAGACTATATTCTCCATAATGACAGGAGTTTTATCTGCCTGCACCTTGTCAAATTCTCAGAACTTAGAGCAGTTTCCAAAGCATGGCTGGTACTCAAAGAATATTTGTTTACTGAGTTGTTTGAAGTAAAAAATGAAAATCAGATACTTACAAATTAAAGGTTTTGTCTATATTATAAAACATTAAGTGGGTGGCCAGTGAAATAATTTTAGACCCTGCACTGGTTGTACAGATTTAACCAAGGGAATGGGGCCAGAGCAAGAAGACATTATAGCTAGACTAGTGTGGCAAGGGGAAAGAAGTTGAAAATGAGGTTAGAAAGTTAAGGAAGAATCTTGACATCTTAAAGGTCATTTTTTAGTACTTTAACTTTTACTCTGGGTAAAATGAGGTGTTTTAAACAAAGAATTCTTATAACAAGATTTATGGTTTGAAAGTATTACTTTGCCTAGTATATTGATGTTAACGTGAACAGCTTCCATGTAAAAACAGAGAGACTAATTCGGAGACAACTGCAGAAATCTAGAAGATAAATGTTAACAATGATAAATGTACTATAGTATTTCAGGTGAAAGAATGAGTAGACACAATCTTAATATATTTTGAATATAGGCCCTAGCCAGTTGGCTCAGTATAGACTGTTGGACCAGCGTGTGGATATTCTGGGTTCAATTTTTGGTCAGGGCACACAGGAAAAGTGATGACCTGCTTCTCCACCATTCCCACTCTGTCTTCTTTCTCTCTCTCTTCCATTCCCACATTCATGGCTTGATTGATTCAAACACATCACCCCTGGGCACTGACGATGGCTCTGTGGAGCCTTCACGTCAGCCAATAAAAATAGCTCAGTTCTGAGCATGGCCCCAGATAGGCAGATATTTGGCCCTAGATGGGGGTTGCTGGGTGGATTCTGGTTGGGGCACATGCAGAAGTCTCTGTCCATCTCCCCTCCTCTCGCTTGAGAAAAAAATAAATAAATAAATGAAGCCAGTGGGATTCCTGAAATGTTGGCTGTGGGGTGTGGGAGAGCAGTCAGAAATGATTCCAAGGTTATTGACCTGAAAATCTGTAAGAGTAGAATCGATATTGACTGAGATGCGGAAGACTACAAGTAAATAATCTTTAGTAGGAAGAGTTAGAATCTAAGTGTTAGATATGTTGAATTGAACATATTTATTATATGTACAAATGGGCATGTCAAGCAAGAACCCCAAGTTGGAAAAAGTAGTTTTTGTTGAATAAAGAAATGAGATTTTCATCACTGCAATGGTATGATTTAAGAACATAACAGGATGAAATAAAGAAAATTATTTTATAAAAATGAGTGTCAATAAAATAAGAAAGAAAGGAGACTACCAAGATTAATGGCATTGATAAAGCAACAGGGACTGCTGCCTAAAATTCATGTAAAGGAATAGAGTTTAATAGGTACATGGATTTTTTATATATTATAGTAGGCAAGAAAACAGTGTGTCATTGCAGAGGCTAGTAGGTGGAAAGATCAGGGTAGAAATATCTGTGGAATTTCCCTTTTGATTGCTTCAATTTTTTCAGTAAAATGGGAACCAAAGTCATTATTCTAGGTGACATGTAAAAAAGTTAAACATTCGCCTGACCAAGTGGTGGCGTACTGAATAGAGCATCGAACTGGGATGCGGAGGACCCAGGTTTGAGACCCCAAGGTTGCCAGCATGAGCGTGGGCTCACCTGGTTTGAGCAAAAAAGCTCACCAACTTGGATCCAAGGTTGCTGGCTTGAACAAGGGGTTATTCAATCTGCTGTAGCCCCACGGTCAAGGGACATATGAGAAAGCAATCAATGAACAACTAAGGTGTCACAACAAAAAACTGTTGATTGATGAATCTCATCTCTCTTCATTCTTGCCTGTCTATCCCTCTCTCTGACTCTATCTTTGTCTCTGTAAAAAAAAAAAAAAAAAAAAAAAGTTAAACGTTTGAGGAAAAAAAGAGAATGTGAGAATGTTTCCTAGGAAAGTAGGAGAGCTTATTGATTAGGAAATACTCTATCCATGACTGTCTGGAAGCATCAAAGATCCCACTTGAGGCTCATATTCACAGTGTAAAGTTAGGTTAGTCAGTATGGATATATCTTATCTCTTTCAACCACAGATTAGAATTAGAGTTAGTTTTACTAAATAAATGTAAAGAAGTTAGAGAAGTTAAGAAGTCAAGAGAAAAAATATGAATAATTATAAATATTGACACTAGAAAACTAAAGAAAAGAGAGAAGACATCAAGAGGTGAAGAAAAAAAGATTAAAATAAATAAATGAAAAGTTACAGTGTTGTCAAAGAATTATTGGAAACAAGCTAATTATTGAAGTGAAGAAAGGATATGGTGGTCAACAATAAAGAGCATACAATTAAGATTATTGAGGAGCCTGACCAGGTGGTGGCGCAGTGGATAGAGCATCAGACTGGGATGCAGAGGACCTAAGTTCGAGACCCTGAGGTCGCCAGCTTGAGCGCAGGCTCATTTGGTTTGAGTAAAAGCCCACCAGCTTGAACCCAAGGTCACTGGCTCCAGCAAGGGGTTACTCGGTCTGCAGAAGGCCCACAGTCAAGACACGTATGAGAAAGCAATCAATGAACAACTAAGGTGTTGCAATGTGCAATGAAAAACTAATGATTGATGCTTCTCATCTCTCTCTGTTCCTGTCTGTCTGCCCCTGTCTATCCCTCTCTCTGACTCACTCTCTGTCTCTGTAAAAAATAAATAAATAAATAAATAAAATTAAAAAAATAAAGATTATTGAGGACATTGTAGTTGTTGGTAATGCAAAGTTCTAGGTTAAAATTATAGGCTGTGATAAATCAAGAAGCTGAAAGCCCTCTATATTGGAAAAAATATCTTCATTTGTAATGAATTTGAAATAAAACATTGAAATAGTAGTAATCTTGGAGAAAGTAACACTAATCTAGGAGCCAAATATTTGAAAATTATGAGCAACAACTAAAAGATAGGCAGATGATTCCAGCAATAAAAAGTAGTCGGTGATGTAATATGTTAACATGAGAAAAAGAAAGAGGAGAGAAAATAGACTAAAAACTGAAATTAAGAGTAAATAATTACATTCCTTTAGACCCAGTAATGAAAAGAGCCTTTGAGAAATGAAAGGCACAACAAAACAAAATGCCAACCATTTTAGGCTCCATGGGATAAAGTATTCAAGTTAAGAATATAAGGTTATTTGAAAGTGCTGGATTGGGAGTCCCAAATAGACAAAGTGCTTCTACAGTAAGGGAAGTGTATGGAAAGGTGACACAATCCAGGCCATGCACAATGTTACTGGAGAGGTTGCAAAAGATGTGTGGAGACTGAGAAGTTGGGATATCTTAGAATTACTTGCACTAACAGAAATAAAGGTCATAATGAGTTTCCAGTTATGGTGGGCTTCAAAGCTGATAATGGTGGACAAGCTGTGAATATTGGAAATAGGAAGTGTCTGATTCCTTCAAATCTATCTTTATTCATGATAAGTTAGAAGGCCAGGAGGTAGCCTTCATAAAGATGAGACTATGAAGATCTACTTAAGAAATATTTCTAACTGTCCAGTCCCTTGACCATATGATTTCTTATCAGAAGCTAAAAAGATTTAATTATCATTCACACATTCAATATTAACCACTTTGCTTTTTTTAGTTTGTTAATAAAATATGGTTAATAAAAGCATGATTTAAATGTTTTTTCAATTATTTTTTAAGATTTATTTGCCAAAATTATAGAGCAGTTATTTCATTAGATTATAAACTATTGTGTTAACTTTTCCACCTACTGAGTATTCTTTACCCCAGATTCTAAGCTGTTATTGAAGTCTGGCATATTATATTGTATCTTATATAAATTTATCATGACATGCAAATTTTCCATCTATGTTTTTAATTTAGTATTTTCTTTCCCTGCATCGTTTTAGTGTTTTTTTGAAGAAACAAAATTTATTCCTTTTTGTGAGCTAAAATGAGGGACAGAAAACTTCAGACTTGTCAGCAATTTACTTCCTTCTTAAACCTGTAAAAATAAATCATAGAGTTTCTCACTGGATTTTCAATAAGAAACAAGACTGAAACAAAATAAAACATCATCATCAAAAAGCATTAAATATTTTATTTAAGCTCCCTAAATGTATTTGAATTACTGAAATTTCAGGAAGCCTGAGAGTTTTTACAAAGTTCCAGAAGCAAAATTTAATATTGTAAATTAAATCATACGCAATTTTATTTCCTTTCAATAGAAGAATTGAATAGGTGAGACTAGAATACAAATTTATGTTCCTTAACATTTCAATGTTCTCACACAGCATATTGTACTAATCCAGAAAGAACTGGATATTTGGATTATGTTTGCCAAGAACACATTAGGTAGTAATTTTCAAGAAAAAAAAATACGCAGTAAAGTCAAAAGAAAAAAATTCTAAGATCCAGATATTACACAGAATCTTACTGATTTTGAGGATGAAGAATGGATGAAATTAATTTTCTCCAACACTTCCAGGAGGGGAATTATTTTACATGTAAATTTCAATTGTAATTTAAAATTGAAGAGTAGCTTCTAATTTTCTGTGTAATATACACATTACCACAGATCTTTGATAAACCTGTCACCAGGTGCAAGGGCAAGAAAATATTAGTGATTAATTTTTAGATCGAAGGGTTCAAGAAATGTGTTTGGTTAACCTCATTATTGGCTCTAAAATTAGAAGATCATTATGATATTATAAAGCATAGTTGTTTATACTAACATAAAATTGATGGTAAGGATCTGATATATGAATACTTTCATTTAAAATATATGATGAATTTAGCCATTTTACTATTAACTTTGTAGTCACTGGATATCTTAAACTATGCAAAAATTTAATTTTAGCCTTTCAACAAAATATTCCAAGTAAGGTTTATATTTACATATCAAGAAAACATGCAAAATTGCTATTTCATGTTTATGGATTGAGTTACCTTAAAGAGCTCTCTATGCTTGGCCACTTATGTTCTAAGCATACAAAAATTTATATTTTCAAGAAGACATCAATGTATCAACATAAATTTGGATTAGATTTGGTACCATGTTTCCCTTTCGAAACTTCAATTCTTTCATATTCTGAAATTTGTTGTTATAACTATATATGTTATTCTCTTATTTCAGAATATACAAATTTGCACTTATGTTTCATTTTTTATTTCTAATGTGGTATACTGGAATTTTTCCCATTTACTTCCTCATGATTAAACTAACCAAGAGTGGTTTAACATGTAAACATATATTCTGTAAATCACAACTATAGGTTATTTTTGCTGACTTTAGCTGATTTTTTACAATTATGCAGCATAGTCTGACCAGGTGGTGGTGCAGTGGATAAAGTGTCAGACTGGGATGCTGAAGACACAGGTTTGAAATCCCGAAGTCGCTGGGTTGAACTTGAGCTCATCCAGTTTGAACACCGGCTCACCAGATTGAGTACAGGGTCGCCGGCTTGAGCATGGGATCATAAACATGACCTCAGGGTCTCTGGTTTGAGCCCAAAGGTTGGTGGCTTGAGCCCGTGATCGCTGGTTTAAGCAAGGGATCACTCGCTCTGCTGTAGCCCCCTTCCCCCCCCCCATCAAGGCACATGTGAGAAAGCAATCAATGGACAACTAAGGTGCTGCAATGAAGAACTGATACTTCTCATCTCTCTCCCTTCCTGTCTGTCTGTCCCTGTCTGTCTCTCCATCTCTCTCTCTCTCTCTCTCTCTCTCTCTATATATATATATATATATATGTATATATATATAAACAAACAAATAAATAGATAAATAAACAAAATTATGCAGCATATATTTATTTAGATTACATACCAGTTTAATTGAATTTATTTATTTTTTAATTTTTGTGACAGGGACAGAGAGAGACAGAGAGAGGAACAGATAGTGACAGGAAGGGAGAGAGATGAGAAGCATCAATTCTTTTTTGCAGCATGTTGGGCAGAGAAAATATATTATGCTCACTTTGTTAAAGATGGTGCTGCCCACATGGAAGCCCGTTGCCCAGGTGATTGCTTGGGATGGACGTGATTGTATTAATGTGTGTTGGGTGTGGGCTGTGGGCAGGCAGGATCCTTGTAGCCTGGGGCTTGGTTTTGGGACTAAGCCTTTCCCACCCTTTTTGATGTAGGGTGGTTCACTCTCATGAGGAATCCCA
Source organism: Saccopteryx bilineata (assembly GCF_036850765.1). Taxonomy (NCBI): domain Eukaryota; kingdom Metazoa; phylum Chordata; class Mammalia; order Chiroptera; family Emballonuridae; genus Saccopteryx; species Saccopteryx bilineata. The sequence continues at coordinate 47,933,371 of NC_089502.1, forward strand.
TTATGCCTCAGATAAGTTACTTTGTATCAGAGACTTCCTTGTTTGTATATTGGATTAAAGGTTTTGATTTCTACAATATAAAGTGGGGCAGACCAGGAGCTTGTGCTCTTGGTCCCTGAGATTAACATTAGAGCAGAAAGCAGAGAAAGGCCACGTGGAAGAGGCCAGCAGAAGCAGCCAAGATGGTAGAGTGCTGAGGAAGAAGCCAGTTTGTGCAGAGAGAAGGAGATGGGGAACAGAGGTGAATGAGGCTGGTGAGCTAGAAACCTTTGATTCTAAGAAACTCGGATAAGTCAGTAGCTTTGTGAGCACTGAATGAGTGGGTTTTGGAGCCCAGTGTGTGTTTTTACTTGCCCGCCGGGTGCAAGCTAAGATTAAAGCTAATGGCCCACCAGTTCTTGGCTCCGTTGTTTCTTTACCGACTGTCCGAATCCAATGCAAACCTGCATGGGGCAGGCTGCTGTGATGGTGGCCCTGGCTACTGGCTTTACACAGCACCTTAGTTGTTCAGTGATTGCTTTCTCATATGTGTCTTGACCTGGGGGCTACAGCAGACTGAGTGACCCCTTGCTCAAGGCAGCAACCTTGGGCTCAGGCTGGTGAGCCTAGCTCAAACCAGATGAGCTAGCACTCAAGCTGGCGACCTCAGGGTTTCAAACCTGGGTCCTCCGCATCCCAGTCCATTGTTCTGTCTACTGTTCCACTGGCTGGTCAGGCTAAATGAATTTATCGAAGAGACACTGATTAATAAAATTTTAGGTTATAAATCTTTAACACATTATCTGTATATGCTATTTGTGTGTTCATTACCCAAAGTTAAGTCTTCATCCATTATCATTAAGCTTCCTCCTTTACCCTTTTCTATCTTTCCCACCACACTTTCTTTCATGTAATAACGATACTGTTGTCTGTTGTATCTGTTGTCTATGAACTTTTCTCTTTGCTTAATCTCTTCACTTTTTTTTACCCATTCTCCCAAACTCCATCTCCTCTGAAAGACATAAGTCTGTTACCCATATCTATGAGTCTGTTTCTTTTTTGTTGTTAGTTTATTCTGTTTATTAGTTTCAACATATATGTGAAATCACATGGTATTTGTCTTTCTTTGACTGGCTTATTTCACTTAGCATAATACTCTTCAGGTCCATCCATGATGTTGCAAAAGGTAAGATTTTCTTTTTTTGATGGCCAAGTAATATTCCACTGTTTAAATATACAATACCTTTTATAATGAACTCATCTAGTGATGGGAACATAGGCTGATTCCAGATCTTGGCTATTTTAAATAACGCTGCAGGCCTTGGCTGGTTGGCTCAGCAGTAGAGCATCGGCCCGGCATATGGAAGTCCAGGGTTCAATTCCCAGTCAGAGCACACAGGAGAAGTGACCATCTGCTTCTCCATCCCTCCCCTTCCCCCTTTTCTCTCTTTCTCTCTTTTCCCCTCCATCAGCCATGGCTTCATTGGAGCAAGTTTGCCTTAGGTGCTGAGGATGGTTCCACGGCCAGCCTCAAATGTTAAAATAGCTCGATTGCCAAGCTATAGAGCAATGTCCCCAGATGGGCAGAGCATCTCCCAAAGTGGATTTGCTGGGTGGATTCTTGTAGTTGAAAATGCAGGTGTCGAGGTGACATCACGGAAATGGCGCCGTGAAAAGCGCATCTGACAGCTCTCCCCTAAATCACAACAAATTTATCAACTAGAAACAGAAAAATTTTTCCTCGGAGCATTCCGGAGTTCCACACAAACTGAAAGCAAAAGGACTGTTATCACTTGAATCTGAGAGACGAGGGTGTGGAGGAAGCTACTGCAGCAGAGACGCTCATTCAAGCCGCGAGGGAGTGCGCCTGCGGTGAGTCAGGCCATATACTTGGGAACCGCGAGCCGCCGCTCGCGCGCCCGGTCTGGTTGAGCACCGCTGACGTTCCCAGCGGCCCGCACACTGCGAGTGGGGGTCGCCGGCCACCGGTGCCCGGAGCGCCCCATTCGTGCGCGTGCCTTGGGCATTCCACGCGCCCAGGGTGCCCTACTGGCCCGCACACCCGGGGGCTCCATTATCCTGCGCCTGGTGTGGTCCAGCCGCCAGCGGCGGGGCGAGCGGGAGAGGCTTGGGAGATTCTCTCCATGGGCGGGGCACCTCACCCAGCCATTCAAGCTAACAATCAAGCGTTGGGGGAGGGGCGCGCGCAGGCAGCCTAAAATACCGTCGGAAACACAGCTGCGACCCAATCACTGAAATTAGCTTAACCCATAAAATCTGCGCACCCTCGGTTCTAATTGATAAGATCTCTCTCAGTTCAGCGATCCAATACAAGAGGCGTGATATTTTTTAGTGCCTCTCGCTAAAGGGGCGGGGGCAACTTCTGATTGATAGAGCCTCCATATTCAGGGATAAACGCTAACAAGAAGGACTTGGCAGATAATAAGGTCTATACTACACTAGTCGTAAGCAGAGACTAGTGCCTCTTCTTCCCTGCAAAAACAGGCTACAAAGTGTGGAAAGCCTGGGTTGAGAGGTCCAACTAAATGATAGGCGCTGAACAGTCACCTTGACAACAATTGACTCCCACCCCCGCCTGATTACACTGGAGGCCCTGACTGTCAGAGCCTTTCCCAAAGCCTTGCACTGAGTGGGGATAGAGTGGGGATTTCCCAGCTCTTTGAGCCTCTTACTCCCCAGGCAGAAGCAGTTGCAGCCTTATAGCTGGATCACCAGGCTGCTAATTCAGAAAGGGGGGACTAGGAGAGAGAATCCAGGAAAGCAAACTCTCTCATCGTTGGACCCTGCAAACGCCAACAAGCCTTTACTTCCAGCAAGACTAAAGCCAATTATATGACATTGCCATAGAATCCCATCAACTGCAAATCCCTACCTAAGAGTGACACAGGGGCAGAGCCTGGGGTACAGAGTCACCGACCAGGAAGAGGGAGAGAAAAGAAAAAGGAAGAAGTTAACCTCTCAAAATCAAGAAAAACCCACAGACTTTACAACTTGATCCACTAATTTTTTTTGTTGTTGTTGTTGTTGTTTGTTTCTTCTATCTTTTTGCCTTTATTTCCTCCACCTCGGTCCTTCTATTCTCTGCCCATCTTATGCTTCCCCTTTCTTGAACTACACTACCCATGAGTGTTGCATTTTATTTTTCTTCTTCATCCTCACCCTCCTTTAAGGTTATACTCCAAAACACTTAACTCTCACTCTCTCCTCTTTTGTTTTTTTTTTTGTTTTTGTTTTTTTTGTCTTGCTTTATTTTGTTTTTTTCTCCTCCTATTTTATTTCTTCCTTCGTTTTTCTCTTTTTCTTATTTTTTCCTTTCTATTCGTTTTTTCTTTTCTCATTTTACTTTCCTCCCATATAATCCTCAATCACGAACAAATTAGTTAATTTGGGACTCAAGGCTTTTTTTTGGCTTTATTTCTCTTTTTTGCTTTTGTTTTTATTTTTCTTTTCTCTTGTTTGTTTATTTTTGTGGCATTTTGGGTCCTCCCAACCCAAGGTCTCCATTGTATTTAGTCTTCGCTCCACTTAATACAACAGATTTTTACTTATTATTTTTATTTTTTCTTCTTTATTATTCTTTTTTGGTCCTTCTTTCTGATTCCCTCTTATCCCTCTCATTATATCTCTTAGTTGACCATCACTTACAAGCAAATCATCTTATGCTTGTCTAAGATTTTCTTCCTTTTTTTTTTTTTTTTGCATTTAGTAGGTCCCTACTCCCTTTTTTTTGCCCCTTGAACTCTTCACCCCAAATCAGGCCCTCCATTATAGGCACGATATTTCCCTGAGGAGGGGAGAGGAGGGAAAGAGAAGAGAGAAAAAAAGGGGGAAATAATAAATTATTACTGTTTTTTTTTGTGGGTTGTTTTACCCTTTTTTTTCTTTTTACTCTTTATTAATTCTAATTAGTGCTATCAATAAGACCACCCTCAGATGCCGATAAGAAAGAGGAAATCGAATATTATGGATACAAAAGAAAGAGAGGTAACACAAATAGATGTGGAAAAATCTATGGAGAAAAGACTTAACATATTGGAAGCCTTGGAGCTAAATGACAGAGAATTTAAAATAGAAATCTTAAAAATACTCAGAGATATACAAGAAAACACAGAAAGGCAATATAGGGAGATCAGAAAACAACTCAATGAACACAAAGAATATATTACCAAGGAAATTGAAACTATAAAAACAAATCAAACAGAAATGAAAAACTCAATTCACGAGCTGAAAAACGAGGTAACAAGCTTAGCTAACAGAGCAGCCCAGATTGAAGATAGGATTAGTGAAATAGAAGACAAACAACTTGAGGCACAACAGAGAGAAGAAGAAAGAGACTCAAAAATAATAAAAAATGAGAAAGCCCTACAGGAATTGTCTGACTCCATCAGAAAGAATAACATAAGAATAATAGGTATATCAGAGGGAGAAGAGAAAGAAAATGGAATGGAGAATATACTCAAACAAATAATAGACGAGAACTTCCCAAGCCTGTGGAAGGAACTAAAGCCTCAAATTCAAGAAGCAAACAGAACACCAAGTTTTCTTAACCCCAACAAACCCACTCCAAGGCACATCATAATAAAGATGACACAAACCAATGACAAAGAAAAAATTCTCAAGGCAGCCAGGGAAAAGAAGAGTACAACATATAAAGGAAGGCCTATTAGATTATCATCAGATTTCTCAGCAGAAACTCTACAAGCTAGAAGAGAGTGGACCCCAATATTTAAAGCCCTGAAAGAGAGGAACTTTCAGCCAAGAATACTATACCCATCAAAGCTATCCTTCAAGTATGAAGGAGATATAAAAACATTCACAAATACAGAAAAGATGAGAGAATTTATCAACAGAAAGCCCCCACTCCAGGAAATACTAAGGGGGGTTCTCCAACCAGATTCAAAGAACAAAAGAAAACAACACCACAAGTAACAGCTCCACCAAGAACACAATAAAACCAAACTTAAACTGTGACAACAAAGGAAAAAAAGGGGGGAGAGGATGGAGATTAACAGTAGCAAAGGATGATGAAGTGCAGAAATACTTATAAGATAGGGTACTACAATGAATATGGTAGGTACCCTTTTCATTACTTAATGGTAACCACCCTTAAAAAAACCACCACAAAAACACTTGACTTAAAAAAGGTAGCAACAGAGGAAAGAAGTATGGAACACAAACAAACAAAAACAAATGATAGAAAAACAAAAGAGAAGAATCAAACTAGATACAAAACTAACAGAAAGCAATTTATAAAATGGCAGTAGGGAACCCACAAGTGTCAATAATTACACTAAATGTAAATGGATTAAACTTACCAATAAAAAGACACAGAGTAGCAGAATGGATTAAAAAAGAAAATCCAACTATATGCTGCCTACAAGAAACACATCTAAGCAACAAGGATAAAAACAAATTCAAAGTGAAAGGCTGGAAAACAATACTCCAAGCAAACAACACCCAAAAAAAAGCAGGCGTAGCAATACTCATATCTAATAATGCTGACTACAAGACAGAAAAAGTACTCAGAGACAAAAATGGTCATTTCATAATGATTAAGGGGAAGTTGAATCAAGAAGACATAACAATCCTTAATATATATGCACCAAACCAAGGAGCACCAAAATATATAAGACAGCTACTTATTGACCTTAAAACAAAAACTAACAAAAATACAATCATACTTGGAGACCTCAATACACCGCTGACGGCTCTAGATCGGTCATCCAAACAGAGAATCAATAAAGATATAGTGGCCTTAAACGAAATACTAGAACACCTGGATATGATAGACATCTACAGGACACTTCATCCCAAAGCGACAGAGTATACATTTTTCTCTAGTGTACATGGAACATTCTCAAGAATTGACCATATGTTGGGCCACAAAGACAATATCAGCAAATTTAGAAAAATTGAAATTGTACCAAGCATATTTTCTGATCATAAAGCCTTGAAACTAGAATTCAACTGCAAAAAAGAGGGGGAAAAACCCACAAAAATGTGGAAACTAAACAACATACTTCTAAAAAATGAATAGGTCAAAGAAGAAATAAGTGCAGAAATCAAAAGATATATACAGACTAATGAAAATGAAAATACGACATATCAGAATCTCTGGGATGCAGCAAAAGCAGTAATAAGAGGAAAGTTCATATCACTTCAGGCCTATATGAACAAACAAGAGAGAGCCGAAGTAAACCACTTAACTTCACACCTTAAGGAACTAGAAAAAGAAGAACAAAGACAACCCAAAACCAGCCGAAGAAAGGAGATAATAAAAATCAGAGCAGAAATAAATGAAATAGAGAACAGAAAAACTATAGAAAAAATCAATAAAACAAGGAGCTGGTTCTTTGAAAAGATCAACAAAATTGACAAACCCTTGGCAAGACTCACCAAGGAAAAAAGACACAGGACTCAAATAAATAAAATCCAAAATGAAAGAGGAGAGATCACCACAGACATCATAGATATACAAAGAATTATTGTAGAATACTATGAAAAATTATATGCCACCAAATACAACAATCTAGAAGAAATGGATAAATTCCTAGAACAATACAACCTTCCTAGACTGAGTCATGAAGAAGCAGAAAGCCTAAACAGACCAATCAGCAGGGAGGAAATAGAAAAAACTATTAAAAATCTCCCCAAAAATAAAAGTCCAGGCCCAGACGGTTATACTAGTGAATTCTATCAAACATTCAAAGAAGACTTGGTTCCTATTCTACTCAAAGTCTTCCAAAAAATTGAAGAAGAAGCAATACTTCCAAACACATTTTATGAGGCCAACATAACCCTCATACCAAAACCTGGCAAGGATGGCACAAAGAAAGAAAACTACAGACCAATATCTCTAGTGAATACAGATGCTAAAATACTAAACAAAATACTGGCAAACCGAATACAACAACATATTAAAAAAATAATACATCATGATCAAGTGGGATTCATCCCAGAATCTCAAGGATGGTTCAACATACGCAAAACGGTTAATGTAATACACCATATCAACAAAACAAAGAACAAAGGCTTTTGATAAAATACAACACAATTTTATGTTTAAGACTCTCAACAAAATGGGTATAGAAGGAAAATATCTCAACATGATAAAGGCCATATATGATAAACCATCAGCCAACATCCTATTAAATGGCATAAAACTGAGGACTTTCTAACTTAAATCAGGAACAAGACAGGGTTGTCCACTCTCTCCACTCTTATTCAACGTGGTGCTAGAAGTTCTGGCCAGAGCAATCAGACAAGACAAAGAAATAAAAGGCATCCATATCGGAAAAGAAGAAGTAAAGCTATCACTTTTTGCTGATGATATGATCCTATACATCGAAAACCCGAAGGACTCCACAAAAAGATTATTAGAAACAATAAACCAATACAGTAAGGTCGCAGGATACAAAATTAACATACAAAAGTCCATAGCCTTTCTATATGCCAACAATGAAATATTAGAAAATGAACTCAAAAAAATAATCCCCTTCACGATTGCAACAAAAAAAATAAAATACCTAGGAATAAACATAACAAAGAACGTAAAGGACCTATATAATGAAAATTACAAAGCATTGTTAAGGGAAATCGAAAAAGATACAATGAGATGGAAAAATATTCCTTGTTCTTGGATAGGAAGAATAAATATAATCAAAATGGCCATATTACCCAAAGCAATATACAAATTTAATGCAATTCCCATCAAAATCCCTATGAGATTTTTTAAAGAAATGGAACAAAAAATCATCAGATTTATATGGAACTATAAAAAAACCCCGAATAGCCAAAACAATCCTAAGGAAAAAGAATGAAGCTGGGGGCATTACAATACCTGACTTTAAACTATTTTATAGGGCCACGATAATCAAAACAGCATGGTATTGGCAAAAAAATAGACACTCAGACCAATGGAACAGAATAGAAAGCCCAGAAATAAAACCACATATATATGGTCAAATAATCTTTGATAAAGGGGCCAACAACACACAATGGAGAAAAGAAAGCCTCTTCAACAAATGGTGTTGGGAAAACTGGAAAGCCACATGCAAAAGAATGAAACTCGACTACAGCCTGTCCCCGTGTACTAAAATTAATTCAAAATGGATCAAAGACCTAAATATAAGACCTGAAACAATAAAGTACATAGAAGAAGACATAGGTACTAAAATCATGGACCTGGGTTTTAAAGAACATTTTATGAACTTGACTCCAATGGCAAGAGAAGTGAAGGCAAAGATAAATGAATGGGACTACATCAGAATTAAAAGTTTTTGCTCAGCAAGAGAAACTGATATCAAAATAAACAGACAGCCAACTATATGGGAACTGATATTTTCAAACGACAGCTCAGATAAGGGCCTAATATCCAAAATTTACAAAGAACTCATAAAACTCAACAACAAACAAACAAACAATCCAATAAAAAAATGGGAAGAGGACATGAACAGACACTTCTCCCAGGAAGAGATACAAATGGCCAACAGATATATGAAAAGATGCTCAGCTTCATTAGTTATTAGAGAAATGCAAATCAAAACTACAATGAGATACCACCTCACTCCTGTTAGATTAGCTATTATCAACAAGACGGGTAATAGCAAATGTTGGAGAGGCTGTGGAGAAAAAGGAACCCTCATTCACTGTTGGTGGGACTGTAAAGTAGTACAACCATTATGGAGGAAAGTATGGTGGTTCCTCAAAAAACTGCAAATAGAACTACCTTATGACCCAGCAATCCCTCTACTGGGTATATACCCCAAAACCTCAGAAACATTGATACGTGAAGACACATGTAGCCCCATGTTCATTGCAGCACTGTTCACAGTGGCCAAGACATGGAAACAACCAAAAAGCCCTTCAATAGAAGACTGGATAAAGAAGATATGGCACATATACACTATGGAATACTACTCAGCCATAAGAAATGATGACATCAGATCATTTACAGCAAAATGGTGGGATCTTGATAACATTATAAGGAGTGAAATAAGCAAATCAGAAAAAAACAAGAACTACATGATTCCATACATTGGTGGAACATAAAAATGAGACTAAGAGACATGGACAAGAGTGTGGTGGTTACCAAGGGTGGGGAGGGAGGGAGGACATGGGAGGGAGGGAGGGAGAGAGTTAGGGGGAGGGGGAGGGGCACAGAGAACTAGATAGAGGGTGACGGAGGACAATCTGACTTTGGGCGAGGGGTTTGCAACATAATTTGATGACAAAATAACCTAGACATGTTTTCTTTGAATATATGTACCCTGATTTATTAATGTCATCCCATTACCATTAATAAAAATTTATTAAAAAAAAAAAAAAAAGAAAATGCAGGTGTCCATCTCTCTGCCTCCCTGCTTCTCACTTAAGAAAAATAAATAAATAAATAAATAAATAAATAAATAAATAAATAAATAAAGTCGCAATGAACATATATATATATTTGTATTTTTCTGAAGCTGGAAACGGGGAGGCAGTCAGACAGACTTCCGCATGCGCCCGACTGGGATTCACCCGGCGCGCCCACCAGGGGGCGATGCTCTGCCCATCCGGGGTGTCTCTCTGTCACGACCAGAGCCACTCTAGCACCTGGGGCAGAGGCCAAGGAGCCATCCCCAGGGCCCGGGCCATCTTTTGCTCCAATGGAGCCTCGGCTGTAGGAGAAGAAGAGAGAGACAGAGAGGAAGGAGAGGGGGAGGGGTTGAGAAGCAGATGGACACCTCTCCTGTGTGCCCTGGCTGGGAATCGAACCCGGGACTCCCACATGCCAGTCCGATGCTCTATCACTGAGCCAACCGGCCAGGGCTGAACATATATTCTTTTGAATAAGTTTCTTCAGATAAACTTCCAGAAGTGAAATTGCTGACTCATAATTTTTTTTAGGTAACCCCATCTTGCTTTCCATAGTGTCTGCACCAATCTGCATTCCTACCAACAGTGCACAGGATTCCTTTTTCCCAACGCCCTTGCAAACACTTGTTGTTCTTGATTTATTAATGATAGCCATTCTAACAAGTGTGAGGTGACAGTTTATTGTGGTTTTAATTTGCTTTTCTCTAATGATTAGTGACACTAAACAGTTTTTCATATGTCTATTGGCCATGCATCATTCCTCTTTGTAAAAGTGCCTTTTTGGGTCCTTTGCCCATTTCTTAATTGGACTTTTTCATTTTTTGATGATGAGTTTTATAAATTTCTTATAAATTTTGCATATTAAGCCCTTAACAAAATATTGGCAAATACGTTCTTCAATCCAGTGGGTTATCTTTTCATTTCATTGATTGTTTCATTTGTTGTGCAAACTTTGTTTGATAAGTCCCATTTACTTTTTCTTTTGTTTCCCTTGTCTGAGAAGATATATCAGAAAAAGTATTACAACGAGAAATGTTTGAGATTTTTCTGCTTATGTTTTCTTCTAGAATTTTTATAGTTTTGAGTCTAACATTTAAGTCTTTATTCCATTTAGAGTTTATTTTTGTGTGTGGTTATAACATGGTGGTCGATTTTCTTTTTTCTATTATTTTTCTCTTTTTTTTTGCACATATCTTTCCAATTTTCCCATCACTTATTGAATAGACTATTTTTACCTCATTGTATGTTTTTGCATCATTTGTCAAACATTAATTGACTATAAGTGCATGGGTTTATTTCTAGACTGTCTATTCTATTCCATTGATTTATATGTCTGTTTTAATGCCATTACCATGCTGTTTTGTTAACTTTGGCCTTGTAGTATAGTTTGATGTCAGGTAGTTTGATTGCTCCAACTCTGTTCCTGTTTCTCAAGATCACTGTCACTATTTGGGGTCTTTTGTGGTTCTGTATAAATTTTTGGAATATTTGTTCTAGTTCTGTGAAATAAACCATTGGTATTTTAACAGGAATTGTGTTGAATCTATAGAGTGCTTTGGGTAGAATGGATATTTTATTGATGTTAATATTTTGTATATGTGAACACAATATATACTTCCACTTGTTTGTATCTGCTTCAATGTCTTTCTTCAGTGTCTTATTGTTTTCCAAGTACAAGCCTTTTTTTATTAATTTTAATGGGGTGACATTGATAAATCAGGGTATATATGTTCAGAGAAAACATCTCTAGGTTATTTTGACATTTGATTATGCTGCATTCCCATCACCCAAAGTCCAATTGTCTTCCGTCACCTTCTAACTGGTTTTCTTTGTGCCTCTCCCCTCCCTCAACCCCTCCCTCAAGTCTTTTTTTTCTCAGTTGTTCACTACTTTCTCATATGTACCTTGACCAGGGGGCTCAATTCAAGCCAATGATCCTGTGCTCAAACCAGCAACCTTGGGCTCAAAATAGCTACCTTGAGATCAGGTTGATGATCCTAGACTTTATGTAGTGACCCTGCCCTGAAGCTGGCGACCTTAGGGCTTAGTATCAGTTATGTCCATCTGATCTAGTGTGTCACTTTAGGCTGCTATTTCCTTGTTAATATTCTGTCTGGGAGACCTAGTCATTGATGTTGAGTGTTAAAAATTTGCTACAATTACTGTTGATCACTTTATGGTGATCAAAATTTGTTTTACATATTTTGGTGCTCTTATGTTGGGTAAATAAATGTTTTTATGGGTTAGATCCCCTTGTTGGATTGCTGTTTTTGTCATTGTCTAATGTTCTTCTATGTCTTTTACTATAGCTTTTGGCTTAAAGTCTATTTTGTCAGATATAAGTATTGCTACCCCAGCTTTTTATTTTCCTTTTTCCATTTGCATGAAATACCTTTTTCCATCTATTTTTAGCAGGCTTGTACCTTTCATTCTACCCTGGGTCTCTGTAAACAACATATATATATATATATATATATATATATATATATATATATATATATCTTGCTTTCTTATCTATTCACCCATCCTATTTTTTTATTGGTACATTTAAGCCATTTAGATTTAAAGTGATTATTTATAGTTACATAGTTATTGCCATTTTATTCTTTCAAATGCACTCCTTTGATTTTTCTTATTTCTCCTCTTTCCCCTCCTCCTTCTCTTCTTCTTCTTATTATTATAAAAGCAGACCTTTTCACATTTGTTAGAATATTTTTTGATAGTAACAAAGTCCTTTAGCTTTTTCTTATCTTGCAAGTTCTTTATTTCTCCTTCAATTTTAAATGATAACCTTGCTGGGTTAATGAGTTATGTTTGTAAGTCCTTGTTTTTCATCAGTTTGAATATTTCATGCCATTCTCTCTGGCCTGAAATATTTCTGTTGAGAAATCAATTGGCACTTTTATGGGAGCTCTCCTGTAGGTAACTAACAACTTTTCTCTTGTTTCTTTTAAGAATTTATCTTTGTCTTCAACAGTTGTGATTTTAATTAGGATGTGTCTTGATGTGGGCCTCTTTGTGTCCATCTTGTTTGCAATTCTCTGCATTACCTGAACTTGTGTGTCTTCTTTTTTACCAGTTCAGTGAAGTTTTTTGGTCATTATTTCTGCAAATAGGTTCTGTATACCTTGCTTTCTCTTTTCTCCTGAAACCCGTGTGATGCAGGTGTTGTTATGATTGTCTCATCCCAAACGTCCCTCTAAGAATCTTTATTCTTTTTCATTCTTTTTTCTTTTTATTGTTCTGGTTGGTTGTTTTTTATACCTTATCTTCCAAATAGCATATTCAGACCTCAGCTTTATCCAACCTACTCTTTATTCCTTCCAGTGTATTCTGGATGTCAGATATTGTGTTCTTCATTTCTAAGTGGTCCTTTCCTATGATGTCTATGTCCTATTTTATGCTGCTGTAGTTCTCACTAGGTTCCTTGTAGTTCTCACTGAGTTTCTGGGACATACTTATAACAATTTTTGGAACTCTATATTTGATAAATTGCTTGTGTTCATTTCATTTAGTTTTTTTTTTTTTTTGTGGCGGTGGGGGGGATAATTCTCCTGGTCTTTTCTTTGAAGACTGTTTCTTTGTTTCCTCATTTTGGTTGCCTCTTTGTTTTTGTTTGTATGTATTAGATACCATGAGTTCCAGTATTTGTGAGATGGAATTATGTAGTAGGTGTCCCGTGGGATCCAATTGTGCTGTTTTCTTGACCACTTGATCTAGATATTCCAGGAATGTCTCTTGCATGCGTCATGTGGACCTTCTTGTTGTAAATGAGTCTTGATTGCTATTGGTCCATTTGTGTGTGGGATCAACCTTCAGGCTAGTTGACTATGAGGCACAAACCTCATTATGTTGTGGGAGCTGCTGTTCAGGTTCTGTTCTCATAAAGTATAAATCATCCCAGTAGGGTTTATTTTCTGCTAACATTATTGTTTGGATATGCTGCTTGTGAAGCTAAACATTTCCTGCTCTGATGTCTGAATCCAGCCACTGAGTGCATTGGTTCTAGATCTCTTTGGAGTGAGTCTGCTGCAGGACAATATCAGACACTGTCTGTGCCTGGCCTTAAGCTCCAGTTTGGAGATAAAAGCAAACCACAGTTTGTGGCTGCCTTTGCTGGGTTTTCGTGCATTGGAAGGACCAAGCTGCCCACCAAGGCCAACTTTCATTAACACTGGGCCTGGAGATAGTTCAGCAAAAGTATCAAGGCACCCTGAGATCTGCCACCAGATATCTCCTTCTGTTGTCTGGCTGTTAGGCTCAGTTATTAAAAGAATCTCTGGTAGAGTTGGGAGGATGGGGCTAGTGTATTTCTTGTGAGGAGGAGAGGCTAATAGGCTTCAGGGTAGGTGGTGGGTGTGGTCCCAACCTCAGAGCCTGAAAACTCAGTCCATCCCAGATTTTGTCTCAACTTTAACAGGATGGATTCATTAGAAGTTGGGTGGGGAGGGCCTCTGGAACCTGATGGTGAGTTTACCAGAAGCTGGGAGTGTGATTCTATCAAATCTCCTATGAAAGAAAAGTACCAGTCAGATACACAAGAAATTGGAGATAATAGCCCCTGTCTCAAAGCCAGACAACTAAGTCATTGATACCCCCCTTAGTCTTCCCAGTCCTTTAAACTTTGGCCAAAGCAGCTGACTCTCTAACAGGGTCTATTCACCACAAGGTGGGCAAGAGGGAGTCCAGAGAGTGGGGCAATTGTTTTCTCCCAAGCAGATATGGAATGGAAGGAGTATTAAACACAAGAGGGGATGGTATCTGCGTACTTGAGAATGAGTTATCACATGGATCCTGGCAGCTGTCCTTTCAAGAGCTACAAACCCCAGATTCCTTTCATACAACCCTAGCCCACTCCATTCTCTATCTGTTGTAGCCCAGGGTGAATGACTGTGAAGTAAATTGTGAAATTTACTTTTAAGAATATGCCTGCATCTCTGTGGACTCCCATCTGTTTCTGGCAAACAGAAATCTGACTGCTTTTCACATGCAGATGTTTTGAGGATGCTTCTTCCAGAGGTGAGGACCTATCTTGGGAGTAAGGCCCCACACTTCTCATGGAGAACACCCACAGGTGAGAAATTTCTGGAACCTCAGTTGCCACCCATAATAGTGTATCTGCTCTTCCTACCAGTCTTGATGTGGCTTCTCCAGTAAATCTTTGGTTACAAGATTTCTCTTCAGCTAGTCTTCAATTAGGTATTCAGGATTGTTTTATAACATAGTTAATGTTCCAGTTTGGTCCTGGGAGGAGGTGAGTGTAACATCTACCTACTCTAACACCATCTTTAGATCTCCCCACCAAGGCTGTAGTATACACAAGGCACACTTGGTGGCACATAGGGTGGTCTGATTGAGAGTCTTCTGAACTTTTAAGAACCTTATACCAGAGAATTCATTGCGAAAATAAATCAGCCTCTTTTTGTTCAAGCACCATAGCAATTTAATTATTTTTCAGAACTTGAAAGATTGAATGAATCTTTATTTTATTATAAATTTTAAACAGTTCTCAATGGATTTAAACCAAATAGAGATAAAAAGATGAATAAAATAAATGAGAACTATATTAATATATTGACCTTGCTTGTTTCCACACTTGCACATAAGAATGTTTAGATTAGTTTGATATTAAGGCAAAACACCTGCATATTTTTATGTGTTCAACTATCTACTTTTTCCTAAATGATGTACCTCAGTACAGGAAAGACATAAAAGGACAGAGAGGAGAGTTGCTTAATTTTTCAAGAGCTAAAATGGTGTTTTTCTTGAGAGTACAATTACAGCAAAGTTGGAACAAAAGGTGAGACCAGCATACAAATATATATATATTTGGCTAAAAATTTAACAGGTGGAGAAATTCCAATTAAGCATCAGCATATTTCCAAATATTTGATGTACATTAGCTACTTAGAACATTGATTGAGCCTCTCGTATACCCACATTTCTTGGCATCATTAGATACTAGGAACTGTTCATCACAATATATTTACTCTAAGAAAATAAATTTTCTTTGATTGTAGTGCTTTCATTTTTTATGTAATTTTGTTTCATGGCCCTATTTGAAGCCACCCATGTCAAAGTAAGAGGAGGAGGGAAAGGAGGGGGTAGCGGGAGGAGGAAAGCTACAAAGCTCTCATTCTTATTTTTTTTCTCCTACCGTTACCCATTATGACTGTATTCTCTTGTCTTTGTACAGGGGGAAAGATTTGGACTCAGAATATTGTTGCCAAGTAAAAAAACACATTAAAGTTGGTGATCGTGAACTGCATGCTTACTCCCCATTTGATCATTCATATCAAGTGACTTGCAGGATCTGTAAACTTGTTTTCAAAAGACTGAAATAGCAAAATACTTTTAAAACAACACCAAATAATAAAAGGCAACATTAAAGTAAATAGGTCTGAATATTAATTTAGTGTACTAACTAAATATTAAAAAAATAATAATTTAAAGACTTGAATAAGGAAACTAAAGTTATAATAATTAAAATCCATCTTCCTCAGTCAATCATCTATAAACTTTTTGATGTTCTCTTTAATTAGTTTTATTTGCTGCCATATTTCATTAAGCTAGAAATCCTGAGTGGGTACCTTGCTAGGTATTAGTTGATTAATACACAGTGCTCGTATATTATATGCTAATTTCCATTTGTGGAAAGTTAATTATCAGTTCTAATCATCTGTTTGATAACTATGACTCCATGAAAATACTCATTTTGAAGTGGAATTTAAATAAATATGGATGAATTTTCCTAAAAGAAACTTTGTCTCATTTTGAGTTTGTAAGTTTTTATTCTCCCTAGGTATAAACTAGTCACATTCCATGAACATAAAAATGTGACAGTAAATTAAAGATCTCCTTGATTATAGAGTTTAATTTTGAGTATTAAGGATTATTTAAATGTTAATATATTATGTTTTTTTTAATTTTGGAGATAATTAATCCAAGGGCCTCTTTGTATAAGAGAAAAAGACAAAAGTTATCTTCTTCTAAATTTTAAACAAGTATTTTTTATTTGCTAAAAGTTTGAAAATCTAAATCTTATACCCTGAGAAAATATATTATACAATGAATGGATTTGACACCATTAATCTTACTTTAGAACTACAGAAGAGTTTGTACATCATTCAAGTAAAAACATATGTATTATCTTGTTTCCATGGTCTAAATTAACAAATCACTCTTATTTTATATTTTGTCATTTCAATTCAAAGGTATTATATAGTGAGCATCCTAGAAATGCTTTTCTTTACAATTCCCCAAAATATTGATTTTGAATGACAATTTAATTATGTGTGCCAAAAGATTGTGACTTAAATATTATCTCATAATTTATTCAGACTAATTTTGGCACCTTGAAGTAGAGAAATTAATTATATATTTTAATGCTGATTAATTACTAACATGGTGAGACTTTACCATCTGCTTTTTTATTGTTATGAGTAGAATGTTTGGGACTGTGAACAACATATGAAAATATGACTACATATAAGGAAGTGACTCTAGGGACATAGAACTATTGTAATTTTTTCAGTGTTCCAAATAATTGTAATGGTTCTCACTTCTATATAAATAGTATTTTTCTTATTTGGACTGTCAAAGCCTTGGAAGCCCACTTTGCTATTTGTTCCAGGTGTACAAAATCACATTATTTCACACGGGTGAAACTAGTTTGTTTGTGATTCTTGAATATCAAGCATAGAATTTCCTTTCTTCTTAGGTTCATTCAGGTGGGCAGACACATAAAATTAAAAATATTCATTTTAAAATTAGGCCACTATTCCAAATCCCATGATGTGTAACAGAGTTTAGGGTATATTGCATTCATATATACATATAGTAAATAATGTTTATGGAGTATTTCATATATGCCAGACACTTCCTTTAATGCTAGATAAACATTAATCCATTTAATCCTCTCAACAAAACCTTGACTAGTATACTATAAATATCTTCACAGGTGAGAAAGCTAAGGCACAGATAGGTGAATTTATCAAGGACACAGTTCAAGTTAACAGAGGAGACATAATTTAAATCCAGGTAATGTAACCCAGAGTTCTAAGCTTATCTCTGCATTTTGTTGCTGAATATAACTCAAAATTATTGATAAAAACCTTTAAAATATGTAGTATTATGCTAAGAATAGCTGTCTGGAGGCCTCAGTAACTTAGCCATTCACATCATTTTTCCAGGACTCTTTCTCTTAGAAGAATGAGCTTGTTAACTCATATTTTATCCTTGTGGATAAGATATGAACATGGCAGAAATTTTAGATACAAACTGTAGATGAACCTAGTCCAACATAGCAGTTTTCTACCAGGAGATCATAACAGTTATGTTTGTGATCAGTTTTCAGGCATGTAACAAAAAATTCTGTTACCATTGAGAAGTAAAATAACAGCATCTTGCAATAATTTTTTGTCCTTTACATCAAGCTCCACACTTTCCCCATTATGTCATTTCTACTCAGTCGCAACATTCCCTTGGCTATAACTGATATATTTTTAGTAAAAGTAGAAATTAAAATTATAGTGCTTAATTTTCCACAAAATCAATGCTTGTAAATGATTTGTCACTTGCATTATGGGAGAAAAAAAATTTCAAGTTTCTACTTGCAGCCCATAAACACTGAAGTGGTTGGAAACTTATCTTTGGCTTCCACAGAAAATACAGTCTTTTTGCTCTCCACACAGTTATTGCAAATCATATATTTCAAATCAGCACATTGGTTATATTTGAAATTCTAAATAGTAACAAGGTTTCCTATGCTTTCTACATAAACTCAGTAGTATCAGCAATCAATAAACACATCACTCTATCTGCTATTAGAAGCTGTTGCATACAAATTCCAAAGGTGATATTACAAATTTTTCAAGTCTCCTCTTTCCGACATATTTTTCTTCGATTTTGAGTCCATGTGTGATGGGACTCATCACACATTCTCAATTTGTCTATATTCAAATGACTAAACCTTTGTTTGGTCTTATGAATTCCAATGCACAATTCTGACAGTCATCAATGATGTGACATGCTTGAAACTTCCATATTCTACAATAAACAATTTATGCCACACAGTATGAATAACCATTGTGCTTCTTTCCCAAAGCAGAAAATCTGTGTAACCTTTGTTATTGAGAGGAAAGAGTCTCTGAAATTGTCAAAATGTCTCTATCCACAGTGTTTTTAGGGACTTTTGAACTTTTTTTTATTGTTGTTTCATTTTTTAGCATCATATTTTAAATCTATCTTTCAGGAAGTTAAACTATTGAGACCCAGAGGTTAAACTATAGATGGAGTCTAAGGAAACCAATTCCAGTACCTGATTCCTAGCAGTTTGGAAGAACAAACTCAATAAATCTTCTATACTTCGAGTGCAGTTCTATAGTGATCATAAGATACAGTGTTTCTTCAATCAACTAAGCTTCCATCCAAAATTACTCTTAGTAAATTCATAGATTTAACCAGAACATTTAAGAGTTTTTCTCCTTTAGTGAAATGTAAAATTAAATTAGGCTTAACAGGAGGAAAGAATAAAATAAAATACGAATTTAAGGAAAAAAGAGAGACTAGTATCTACTTTTCGTTAGCCAGAAGCTATGTACTAAACAATGTCAGTCTTTGTTACAATATCGACTCCTGAGTGGATGTCAAATACAAACCCTTAGGCCTGCTTATCAGAAGTAAATAAAACTTCATTCTATGTGTACACAGTGGACACTCAATACATTTTGCAAGATAGAAGAATCCTTAATGCTGCATGATACAAAAAACCTATTTGCTAAATGAAAAGACAGACAATCGTCAGATTATTTTACTGAAAATACCAAGAGAGAACGCAAAATCTCCTGTGCTAAAAACTCTTTGTACACTTATTACCTGACAAAAGAGAAAACATTTTTAGGCATGGGTATAAGTGAAATAAAAACATAGTTATAACTGGACTTGACTTACTTATTCCAGAATCAATCAATATAGGATTATGATTTGATACCTCACTTGATAGAGGTATTTGTTACCTTTTAAATAAAGATTTTATTATTAGAATAATTTTTTTGACAATCTATTGGGCATAATAACTACTTCCAGTAATAACTTTCTGAAATAAACTAATTCTGTTCATACCATGGACTGTGTTAATCCTCATCCCATTCTGATAATTTTCATGAATACAGTCTTACATTTCTCAATAAGTTTAAATTATGATCTGAAAACATAGCAAAGACTATTCTGAGATAGAACTGAATTGGGCATTCACTAATTGCTTGTGACTTAGGGAGCCCAAATGGTGCTCCACTAAGAACATGATGTGCAAACAATCTGTAAAACTATCTATAGTAATTTGACTTTCAGTTAATGGTGGTGGATTAAAAACATCATTTTAGTGATGTTCCCTCCTCAAATACCACTAATACTATAGGTAGGCCACTTTCAGGAAATAATCTCATAAAAAATAAATAATGGAAGAGAAGATAGAAAAAGAATAAAAGAAAACTGAAATGCAGACAGATGTGTGGTAGTTGAATTACCACGAGGTCTAAAAAAGGTAATACTAATGAACCTCAAGATGGCAATGAGGAAAACTGTAAAATAATCTAATTTATATGACAGAATGCTTAACAGTATATCTGAAAAACAATTATATAACATCTCCAGATACTTTCTACCATATACAAGTGGGGGACTGCTCCATTACCATTCTTACAGAAAATGGAAGGTTTATTCTATGAAGAGAGTAAAACGGTTTCTGTACTATCAGAAGTGAGACACAATTTATGGCAGTCTTAGCATACTGAAAGTGGACTTATGTGAAAGTTTTCCTGCCAGATATTGAAATTCTCTTAGATATTCTTTATCACTCAACTTCTAAAACTTTAGCAGGCAAGATTATGTCTCCCAAGAAGATTGAAGGAAAAGTTTTCTCTGGAGAATTTGACCAGTTCAAATGAAAAATAAATAAGTATATAAATTAAAAAATAACATCAACATTAACAATTCTTCAGTTAAACTTTCCAGCAATATTGTTAACTTATTATAAACACCACAGGCAACAATCCCCTCTCATGCTGTTACAAACATCTCTTTTATTGACCCCTCTTAATTACGAGCAAAGAGACAAAAACTCAGGGTATCTTTTGCTTCTTTTTCCAAGTGAGAGGAGGGGAGATAAAGAGACAGACTCCCGCATGGGCCCCAACCAGATACACCAGGAAACCCTGTATGGGGTCAATGCTCTGCCCATCTGTGACCATGTTTGCAACTGAGCTATTTTTAACATCTGAAGTAGAAGAGGTTCCACAGAACCATCCTCAATGCCCACAGCTGATGTATTCTAAGCAATCGAGCCATGGTTGCAGGAGGAGAAAAGAGAGAAAAAGAAGGAAGAGGGGAAGAGGTTGAAAAGCAGATGATTGCTTCTCCTGTGTGTCCTGACTGAGAATCAAACTGGGATAGCCACACACTGAGCTGACATTCTACCACTGAGCCACTTGGACAGGGTCAAAAGCTCAGAATTTTGAGGAAATCATCTATTATAAAAAAAATCTAAACAAATAAACAGCAAAAATCAACTTGAATGGGAAAAAAGAATATCTTGGAGAAATTAAATATAAAACAATATTATCAATCATATCCTCAAAGTAAATATTATATCCAGAAAATAAAAGCAGAATACTTCAAAAAAGACCAATCAACAATACTGATTTCTTGAAAATTAAAACCATGAAGCAGAAATGAATAACTTAATGGAATCATTGCAATAAAAAGTTGAGAAAATCTCTCAAGATGCACAACAAAAATAAAAGAAAGTGAAAGGCAAATTATAAGGAAAGTAAAGAACCAATACAAAAGGGTAGATTTAAATTATAAGATTTACAGAAAAGGATTACAACATAACAATAAAAAAAAGAATAAATCAGCCTGACCAGGTGGTGGCACAGGGGATAGAGCATCGGACTGGGATGCCGAGGACCCAGGTTTGAGACCCCGAGGTCGCCAACTTGAGCACAGGCTCATCTGGTTTGAGCAGAAGCTCACCCAAGGTCATTGGCTCGAGTGAGGGGTTATTTAGTCTGCTGAAGGCCCGTGGTCAAGGCGCATATAAGAAAACAATCAATGAACAACTAAGGTGTCACAATGAAAAACTAATGATTGATGCTTCTCATCTCTCTCTGTTCCTGTCTGTCTGTCCCTGTCTATCCCTCTCTGACTCTCTCTCTGTCTCTGAAAAAAAAAAAAAAAGGAATAAATCAGCAAAGAAGAAACTTGAGGAAATTTCTTAGAGGTCCTGGCCAGTTGGCTCAGTGGTAGAAGTCAGTTGGGTGAGTGGAAGTCCTGGGTTTGGTTCCAAGCTAGGGTGCACAGGAGAAGCATCCATCTGCTTCTCCACCCTTCCCCCTCTCCTTTTTCTCTGTCTCTCTCTTCCCCTCTTGCAGCCAAGACTCCATTGGAGCAAAGTTGGTCCAGGCACTGAGGATGGCTCCATGGCCTCTACTTCAGGTGCTAGAATGGCTCTGGTTGCAACAGAGAAATGCCCCAGATAGAGAGAGCATCATCCCACAGTGGGCTTGCCAGGTGGATCCCAATTGTTGGGTGCATGCAGGAAGAGACTGTCTCTGCCTCCCTGCTTCTCACTTCAGAAAAATACAATTTTTTTTCTGAGACATGAGTGACCAGAATAAAATTGTTTACCCAACATAATTATTTAAAATAGATCCATATCAAACCATAAATATTACTATGAAATGTTCACATAGAAGTTACACTAGAAATACTCAACAAAATTCCAGGAAGAATTAAAAGAACAGGATTGATATTAAGAACCATGAATCACCAATCTCTCAGCAGTCCCTCAGGAAGCTTGAAGGCAATGGATAATAGGCTAAAAATTATGAAGAAAAATACTATGAAATCTTGACTTCTATAGCCACACAGACTGTCTATTAATATTACAGTACTATAAGACATATATAGATATTAAAGATCATTAAATACAACGTCCCATACACTCTAATTAAAAAACAAAACAAAAACAGAACAAAAGCTTCACCAAAACAAGAAAGAAATTCAATTAAGAAAAGACATGTGATTCAGAATTTAGGGGATCACATCAAGACAGATAATAGAATGGTTTTGAAAGATGATTCTAAGAAAAAAGTTGTACAAAAGGCATAGAATACAAATATTTCAAACTGGAGGGGAACAGAAAACTCTAGGAAAATTTCTTCAAGAGAGTAAAAAATATATAATAAATATACCTAATATGTGTGAGCATATTGGGAGGAGATTCACATTCCTCTTAGAGAGCATAACATTGAGATTTGAATAAATTCAAACATAAACAAATCAAATCCAAATAAAAAATATAAAAATATCTCCAGAAAAAATACAATCAGGCCATTTTTAACTCCAGAAAAATAAATAAGATAATATGTATAAAATAAAACTTTAGAGTATGTCACAGTTGCTTATAATACTTATATAGCCAACATGTAAAAGCTAAATATTTATTTAACCAAACCTTAAAATAAAACTATACTTCTACATAAGTGAATAATAAATGTGCCTCTATGTATTGTTGAATTGAGACATAAAATAAAGCTAATTTTCATCTTTCGCAGTGGAAGGCAATGGTGCCCCAAAACATAAAATCCAAGTACCAATACACAGTCTTTTTGTGAGAAATGAAAACAGACATTTAAAATATTAGCTAACAGAATGTGAAATGTATTGGGGAGATTAAGCAGGAAGGAGCATGGGAAAATTATTATTTTTCTCACCAAGTCTTACAAAGCCATCTGTTTCTTTAATTTATATGCATATTAATTTTTTATAATATTACTAGGTATTTATAGCTAAAGAAAGAATATTCCTTTCTCTTAAATACTCTGATAGGTGTCAGAATATTTGTTCTTATGCTTAGGGTTAACAGGAAGATTTTCTATTTATTCTGATATGTTTCTAATAGTACCTTTAAAATTTAGAATTCTTTAGCCCTGACTGGTTGTTTCAGTGGAATAGCATCAGACGGGCATGTGGATGTCTTGGGTTTAATTCTCTGTCAGGGTACACAGAAGAAGAAACCATCTGCTTCTCCACTCCTTCCCATCCCCCTTCTTTCTCTCGTTCTCTTCCCCTTCTGCCACCATGGCTCAATTGGTTCATATTGGCCCCAGGCAATGAGGATGGCTTAGTAGAGCCTCCACCTCAGCTCTTCTGTAAGCATGGCCCCAGATAGGCAGAGTATCAGCCTGAGTTGGATGTTGCCAGGTGGATCCCCATCAGGATACATGTGGGAATCTGTCTTTCTATCTTCCCTCCCCTAAATTGGCTAAGAAGAAGAAAATTTTTTTAAAGAATTCTTCTTTAATAAGCTTATATTTTAGATTTTAGTATTAAACTGTTGCAACTAAAATAGAACTACTAGAGATAAGATGCCAAGATTGGAAATCTGAAGGAGTGCATTATATTTCCACTCTGTCAACAATGTCACTGGTGACTGACTCACTTAAAAATTCTGGAATTGAAACTTTTTACTTAAAAAAAACCCTGTAAAGTTAAGATAAGCAGATTAGATAAAAATCAGTCTATTTTATCTCTGTGATTTTTTTGGTGTTATCATTAATAATGTAGAATTATATATTACTTGGGGTTGGTAAGACAATACACCTGTACTGTAAAGCAAATGCAAAGTGTCACTTTCTTGAATGAGTGTTAAATGAGCCCTTAGTCCTGGAAACTTTCTTTTATTTCAATAAATAACTGGTTTAGGGTAATATCTGTGAACTAAGACAGTGTCATGCAGTTTCACAGTCAAGTTAAGATTTTTGTTTTACCTTCATATAACCATGATCCGAGGAGCATATATATTCAGGATATTGGATAGACAGCTAGGCCATTTATTTCAATCACTTTCATTCATGGTCTTGTATATTGAAAGTAAGTGGTATTCAGATGATATTTAGCAAGCAAACATAAGTATCAAATCCTAACTAAATCCTGACACCATTTCTTCCTGTGAGGTTTCTGATGGAGATTAACACATAAAAAGGCAAAAGAGAACAAAAGAACACTTTAATAACATTGGGAAACAAAATTTTAGTTGCATCAACAAAAGCACTTGTTCTTACCTAATTCGAGTGTGCTGATCTCAAATCTGACATTAGTATTTCTCTGTAAGCTAAAGTTCTTTTGCAATTCAAGATTTTAGGTTTTCAACTTATTGTAAATTTTCAACATTTAGTTTAAATAATGAAGTAGAATGTCTTCTTGGGCATCATCTTTGTGAAAATATAATAATTTATATAATGCAGTAAAACACTAATATACTAAAAGATATGATTGCATCAGAATTTGTCTACAATTTTGAAATAGAACATATTAAAACACTTATTTTAATAATAAAATTTGCGCAAAACTTATTTAAATTCTATTCAGGCAAAAATTTGTGTTTGTAACTCTTGCATTTGCGTACTTGTTAAGGACAATCTCGTTTCATGCTCCAGCAGTAGTCTGCTCATCACTAACAGCTCCAAGATTTTCGGGAAACTTATCAAGGTGATTATTCAGGAAGTGAATCTTAATGCTCATGTTACATCCAATGTCGTGGAAAATCAACAGCATCCTTTGAACCAGAAGTTCATAGTTTTCTGTTTTTTTGTTGCCAAGGAAGTTCTTTGAAAGGGTCACAAAAGACTGCCATGCTGCTTTCTCCTCCTTATTCATCTTCCTTGCAAATTCTTCGTCACCTATGAGGGTTTGAATTTGAGGTCCATCGAATACACCTGCTTTAATCTTCTCGAAAGACAAGGCAGGAAAAGCAGGAATAATATGTTGAAAGCATTCACTTTCTCTATTCAAAGCCTGAACAAACTGCTTCATTAAGCCAAGTTTGATGTGAAGTTGGGAGAAAAAGATCCTGTATCGATTAACTACAGATTCTTTCAAAATATTTTGCATCCCTACTTCCAGAGCTTCATGTTTTGGCCATGCCTTCTGTGTCCAGTATTTCTCCCAAGCTCAGCTGTCCTGCAAACACAGAAATCAAGGATATTTCGTGAAACCTCTCTGTTGTCCTAGCAGGAAATTTACCATTTTAAGATCCACACAAATGATCCAGTTATCCTCCTCATACTTCAGAAAGTCAAGGACAATTTTTATGTCATTATAATCTTCTCACAGATGCGTTGAATAACGAATTGGAACTGCTGCATAAACATTACCATTGTGTAGGAGAACACATTTCAGACTTCGGTTAGAGCTGTCAAGAAGTAGCCTCCATTCTGTTGAACTGTTGTGGTAACACCAACCTGGCTAAGAAGACTACTGATATCATGACAGTAAACAAAGTGTTTGTCTTTGGAAAAAAAGTCCACGCAAAAATTTGTTTACGCTTCCTGAAATGGGATACTTTAACTGACCAGTAAAGTACATTGTATTCTTGAAGCCTGGAGGCTAATAACTCAGTTACTTTTTTTGATAGGCCCAAATCTCTTACTAAGTCATTCAATTCGGGCTGGCTAAACTGCTGAGGGGTTCATGACTGCTTGGCATCAGAAGAAGACTTTTCAGATTCTACAACCATTTCCTCATGCATCTTATCAAAATATACTTGATCACCATGTTCACTTTCTTCATCCTTAGAAGAAATAAAACCATTGAAAACTGGAACCAGAAGTGTCTCAGTGTGTGGGATAGGTCGTATTGCTGAAGGAATATTAGGATATGTGATCATATGCCATTTTTTCTTGCTGATGCCCTTTGTATGAATCAGACAGAAATAACAGTCACTGCTGTGGTCCTTAGATTCATGCCAAACCATAGGAATATCAAAGGGCATTCCTTTGCGTTTTCCTTTTGTCCAGTCACGAAGCGTTTCCTCACAATTATGACACACAATATGAGGAGCCCAATTCTTGTCTTGATCGCCAAGGGATACTTGAAAATAGTCAATATATGCACGTACCACAAATGATGAAATATTGCACCTTTGACGTTGAAGTGTGTAATAGCCACATATATAACAGAAGGTGTCAGGACTATTCTTACATTTATGCCTACTCGAAGAAGCCATGATTCAATCTTAAAACAAAATGAGAGGGTGTTTTTATCAGATAATAATTTTTTACATATAAAAACTACAATTATGTAAAAGTGATGTTTGTAAAACATTAATTGCTTTGTGGTTATGTTCAATCCAAGAGTCATTGCCCTTTAACACCTATTGAAAAACCAATGCATGCCATTAACTATAACAAAAAAATTAAAATTGCATAAAAATCAGAGTATGTACCAAAAATAGGGATTTTAGATTTAGAATCAGTGATGCAGAAATATATAAAAACAGTTATAAAACCTCATGCAATGGAAAATGAAAAAAAATTTGTTCCCCAATGTAATTGATGAGGTTTTGATCTTAAAATTGAATGTTAAATTCTAATAGATTAGTATGGATCATATGGAAAACTCATTGTGCCCAATTCATGCAGGTATGAATAGAGATAGATCAATGAAAAAACCAAATCTGAATTTCAGAACTCCCCACTGTGATGAATTGAAATGTTAAGTAAATCCCATCTTCCAATAAAAGAGAAAAAAGAACAAGATATCCAAAGAGTAAAAGAAAATGCTTTGGGCCCAATATCTGATGCCAAGGTTTTGGCAAGAAGAAATAGAAAGTGGAGTGTTTAAGCAAAAGAATGATGATCAGGAGAGAATGAAGAAAAATATTTATCTGTTTTTAACATCTTGTTGTCCAAATTGGCCAAACTATTACATATTAGAGATTTCAATGTTATTGAGAAATTCACTTACTGGGACTGTGCATTATGATTATCTTGAATATGCCTCAATATTTTTTCTTTTTTTTTTCTAAGCAAGAGAGAGAGACAGACAGAGAAGGAAAGACAGACAGAAAGGGAGAGAGATGTGGAGCATCAACTCATAGTTGTTGCACCTTAGCTGTTTATTGATTGCTTTCTCATAAGTGCCTTAACTGGGGGGGGGGGGGCTCCAGCTGAGCTAGTGACCCCTTGCTCAAGTTGGTTATCCCGCACTCACACTGGGGACCTTGGAATTTGGAACCTGGGTCTTCAGCATCCAAGTCAATGTTCTAAACACTGCACTACCACCTGGTCAAACTCAGTATGTGTTTCTGTGTTTTATTTAACTGAGTCATCATTTTTTACCTTGGGAACAGAGTAAAGGGTGGTGATAAAGAGATGAAGTTTTCCTTTTTATCCTTCCCATGGGTATCAGTTACAATTCATATTTATCTTTCAACTTTATCCAGAAAAACATTCAATTATCAAAAGCTGCTCATGAACTATGTTGTACACTTCCTATCGTGTAGTTAGTCACATTTTCTGTCATATTAAAATTTTGGGGTTTTTTATTTTCTATAATCAGCCTCCTTCCTCAAATTTATTTCATTTACAGGGTCTCATATCAAAAGTTAATGCTGTGAAATCTTTTAAGGAAATTTTGAGAGTGGAGAAAGAAAATAATAAGACACAGCTCAAGTACAGGGTCACCAGCTTGAGCACAGGGTCACCGGGTGGAGCATGGGATCATAGACATGATCCCAAGATCACTGTCTTGAACTCAAATGTTGCTGGCTTGAAACCTAAGGTCACTGGCTTGAGCAAGGGGTTGTTACCCTGTTTGTAGCCCTCTGGTCAAGGCACATATGAAAAAGCAATCAATGAACAACTAAGGTGTCACAACTATGAGTTGATTCTTCTCATCTCTCTCCCTTCCTGTCGGTCTCTGTGTGTTTGTCTCTCTCGCTTAAAAAAAAAAGATAAAGTAATGCATATGGGCTGTTATAATGGGATTGATAAATATTCTTATAAAAAGAGGAGGATACACAAGATCGCCCTTCTTTCCCTCCCCACTCTCTCTGCCATATAAGAACACAGTGAGATTTTGGCCATCTGCAAACCAGGAAGATGGCTCTCACCAGACACCAAATCTGCCAGCACCTTGATGTTGGACTTCTCACCCTCCAGAACTGTGAATACAAAGGTTTGTTGTTTAAGATAGCTAGTCTATATTTTTTTAGAGCAACCCAAGCTGACTTAGACAAAACAGAAGAAGAGAACAATAAGCCTAAGGTTTTTAGAAACAGTAATGACACACTGAATCTTTCACTTTGAAATTAATTTACTTTTCATTTTCAGGCATCCCAATGAACTTTTCTAGTTTTCAGGATCTGTAGGCTCTGGTGGAGTTTCTTCCCACAAACACTAACAATAGAAAGCAACATTATAAAATCAGTGATTCTTGAACCTAGTTTCTAACTGTAATCACCTTGAAGACTTTAAAAAATAGAAATGTTTGAAATTTCCTTGGGAACAGATAGATCGGAATCTGTATTAGAGCAACAAAACAAAAAACCAGAAAATATTCTGCACTAGGCAATTTGTGAAATTCGCAAATCTACTGTATTTATTTTTTTAATTGCACTAGTTTTGAATATCAGAAGCTATCTTAGCTGATCTTTTTCTCCTTCGACATATGCACTTCAGCATGTGTGCGTGAGCGTATGTGTACAGTTTCCTTAATTTCTGGCATTACAGAACACACTAGGCTCATCTTGATCTTGTATATTTCCAGTATCATTCCTGAAATCAACCACTTTGCCAAAGAACCCTCATACCTTGCATTGGAAGATGGTATTAAAACTCATGACCTGGTCACTAAGTATGCTCATTGATACTACTAGGATATCATTTTTTTGGTCTTCTTAGATGAAGAATGAAAAATATGTTCTTATAGGAACCTTTTTATATACACATTTCTATAAATATTTTTATATGTAGCCATCTGTGCTTATATTAAGATAAACATTAGTACACACTGATGTTTCTCTTGTCCATTATCACACAGCTCATTCTTGATATCTCCCTTAGCTTATTTGCGAACTCTCATTCTACTAATTGGGAGAAAGTTGGCTCCCACCAACTGCTATGCATTTAATTGCTTCATTCCAGTATAAATGTATAGCAGAGTTGTTAACTAATATACCTATGGAAAAAAAATTATCAACTAGAAAGGGTATGGTGCTTAAGTACAGTTCTTACCTTTAGGCTTATATATCCTACCCATTGCCAAAGTTACTTACATTAGCACAGTTTTTCTCCATCCCTTAAAATGAGTTTGTTTTATGTATTTTAAAACAGTTATTCTGTCACTGTTTGCTTTTGTTTAAGGTATCTCCTGACCACCTAATTTTTAAAAAAAAGTTTGTACATGTATTAAGGTTCACTCTTTTATTTTGTAAGTTTCTATGTCTTTGACAAATACATATCTTATATTTGCCATTACCCATTTATACAAAATACTTTTATTGTTTCCCAAATTTCTTGATCTTAATTTACCCATTGTTCTCCTTTCCCCCCAAACTCCTGGTAACTGCTAACTACTTTAACTGTTTCTATACTTGTACTTTTTCCAGAATGTCATAAAATTGAAATCATACAATATGTAGACTTTTTATGCTCGCTCCTTTAATTTAGCAGTGAGCAGTTAAGATTCTTCTCTCCTTTCATAATTTGATACCTCATTTATTTTTAGTGCCAATTCATATACACTGCAGTAATAAACCATAGTTCGTGTATTCATTCACCTCTTGAAAGACTTTCAATTTAGGGCAATTCTAAGTAAAACTGCTGAAAACATTATGTGCTGGTTTTTGTGTAAATATAACTTTTCACATCGATAAAAAATCTCAGAGGTCAATTGTTGAATCATGTGCCAAGATTATGTTTATTTTTGTACACTATTTTGCATTATCACCAACAGTAAATTATTTTCCTATTGCTCTGCTTCCCCTTGAACATTAGTTATTATCGTATTCTTTTAATTTTCTTTTTTTATTATTTTTCTAAGTAAGAGGAAGGGAGATAGACAGACTCCTGCATGTGCCCCAATGGGATCCACTTGGCAAACCCCATCTGGGACTGGTGCTCTGCCCATCTGGGACAGTGCCTACAACCGAGCTACTTTTAGCACCTGAGGTAGAGGCTCCATAGAGCCATTCTCAGCACCCAGGGTTGATGTGCTTGAACTAATCAAGCTATGGCTGCAGGAAGGGAAGAGAGAGAGAGAGAGAGAGAGAGAGAGAGAGAGAGAGAGAGAGAGAAAGGAGAAGATGAAGGGTGGAGAAGCAGATGGTTGCTTGTCTTGTATTCTCTTGTATGCCTTGACTAGTTATTGAACCCAGGACATCACATGCTGGCCCGACACTACCATTGAACCAACCGGCCAGGGCCTGTCATATTCTTTTCTATGGCATTTTTCATATGTCTTGCATTTTTGTGGAAAGCTGGATATAATGTCCTGGGAGGAAAGTAGGCTAAATACCATAAGATAAACAGACATTTAATAACATGGTAAGATGTAGGAAGAGAAAAGCATTCTGTATCTCACAATTAGATCTCAATCTTTTACTGAGCCTATTACCCTGAGCTGTGAAAGTCACTAGTATTTCTCAGTTTCTGCCACTCCCACTTAGGAGAGACATGATGATTAGAGGGGACTAGAGTTAGTTATTTCCCTTTAAACTAAAGTGTACTGGAGTTGGGTATTTATCTTCCTCCAGGTTGGTTAGGCTCTGATAAGCCCCGGTAAATTAGGCTCTGGTAAATAGTTTCTCTTGAGGGCAAGCCTTCCTAGGAAGAACAGAATGTGCTGGTTTGTGTTTCATGTTGGTTTTCTCTGATCTTTACTACGAGAATCTGACTGAGTTCCCAGAGATATAATGTAGAAAATTTCTCATGGCTTGACCCTCCTGGAGTTAATTCTAAAACCTGTCCACACTGAGCCTCCAGTAATTTATCTATTACAATTTGTTTTCCTGCACTGGCAATGATTCTTGCAGAGGTTTCTAGATATGAGAGTCAACCTTTTTAAGCTGTGCTTCTGTGTATCCACCTGCATGTTTGTCTAATTGTGGGAGTAGCTGTTTGCCCCAAGACCTCACTTCTCTGATGGATATTTGGTGAGTTATTGGTTTTCAAACCGCACAGCATTTTGCATTCCAAACTGAAAACCAGAACACAATGTGATTAAGTTTCAATTTCAAGTTTTAATTCTTACTTGTGAGTCTCATATACTCCTAGCTAATGTGGGATTTTTTTTTAGCACCTACTATGTAATCTTTGAAAAAGATCTTTCTGTGATTTTTCTTAGAGAAATTGTACTATAAACACAAAGGATCTTGTTCTAAATTTATAAGAATCTCTCTATAGGTTCTCAAAAATAATTTTATTCACAGTGCCTATCATAGTGTCATACACACATACATATATAGATGAAGAGATTGAATATGTAAAGCCTTCTCTCATAGAATATTCTGTTCTATTAGGTTTGTAGGGTGATAAATACAAAGTAAAATAAAAACTCCTTAAACACTGGGATCATGTCCTACATTAGTTTTGTATTTTCCACATTGAAAACTCAAACCTGTCCATGCTCAATAGATCCTTTTTGCTCTCCTTGAAATGTTTATCCTTTTTGTAAGTGGAAACAATGTGACTCTCTGTGAAAACAATCAAGAGCCTTAGGCAAAGCAATATATTTGCAAAAGTTAGATCTCACAGCACAAATTATCAATATTACTAAGAGGTAAGTATACTTCCATAAATTTGTTTACACCATCTTAGATTTCAATTCATGAGTTAAAATTTTCCTCTTAGCCTCCACTGCATTCTAAAGCAAAAAGGAACAGCAGCTAAGTGCTTTTTTTCTTTAACATGTAAAGATTTTTCTAATGTCAATTTTTTTATCATCTTTCAATCTAAATAACCTTATAAAGTGAACTTGGGTTAGCCTATACTATTTATTTGAATAATACTAAAAGATTTCAAGTTTACTTAGCAAATCACGTTTTGACATGAAGTAAATGTGTAGTTTAAATAATAGACTACATTTATTAGTTATAATATCAAATTGTATTGTACATTTTTATGCTCGGTGGAAAGGGGTTTTGAGAAAAAATACAGTGCCATGTGTCTGATACTATTGTCATGTCATAAGAAAAAGAAACCTTTTATGATCACTCTGCAATTGAGAAAAATAAAGGGGCAGCCCTATTTTCTTATTTAATCTCTTAAACCAGAAATTGGATGCATTCAATATTACATTGTTCCCAGTGAAGTTTCTCTTTTCTTCACATCTAGTACTTGACATACATGGTTCTGAGTAGCCTCTTCGGGGATGCATATTCCTTGGGTGGGGAGACAGGGTAGTATTGTTAATTACTTAATCACTTTATATGCTTCATATGTATAAATTAGGAATGAGAGAAAATCAGTCACATGAATCAGGTGTCACAAAGATCAATGGTAACATCTGTTTCAATCCTAGTGCTACAATCTATGCTCTGTCTGCCTGATTTACCAGCTGCTGGAGATGTGATTTACAACAGGTGCAACTATAATCAAATTGACAGTCTCAAAGCAATATGCCAGTCAATTCAGGAAGGGGGAGGGGTGGAGTTTCATTGTTGTGCTACCCAGCTCTATCAAGTACACCAATTTTATCATAAATGAGATACTTGAAAGAATCACTGTGGATGGTTAATGCCTCGAGAAGAATTTCCTCTTTTGAGTGACTTTGAATGCTATTATCCTTTCTAAGATCAGCTACAACCCTGCATTCTTATCGCTGAGTACAGGGCTGTGACCCACATCAAATGAGATCATGAAGATGAGCTGAGTTTCTGGTGACTAGGTGACAGCAGTGCTAAATCAGCCCTCTGTGCTGACTGACACTCGTGCCAGGAAAGTATCGGCGGGGATTCTGTCCAGCAGCAAAAGGACCCGACCCCAACTCAATTGTCTCAGTCATAAAGAAACTTCTCACAATTCAACTTTTAGCAGTTTACTTTCTCTGGTTTCTGCCTATTGGGACAATGCATTTTCTGGATGATAGTTTGGCTTTTTTCCTTCTTCCATTATAGTTCCATTATGGCAATGGGAGCCAAAATATGACTTGTGTAATTAAAATAATAGTTTTAAATTAAAGGGGATGCTGTGATTTCATTTTTTTAAAGAAAAGTGAGAAAGGGAGGGTTGGAGAAGTAGATGGACACTTCTCCTGTGTACCCTGACTGAGAATCGAACTCGGGACTTCCACATGCCAGGCTGACACTCTACCAACTATGCCAACCAGCCAGGGCCTTTTTTTTTCCCCTAAGAAAAAGAAACCTTCAACATAGGTACATTTCTCAGAAGTTTTGAGTTTTCAGAAATTCAACAGCTGCATTTCAGTATTCCATGTGCTGGAATAGTAAAGAAGATAATTGTTCAGCGAGAGGAATAAGCTTTACAGATAGAGAAATCATTTTGAGTTTATTTTCATTTTCCTTTGTCAGCAGATACCAGGCATTAATATTCACATTTCTGTTTTAGACCTACATTAGCTTGTGGGTCTTATTTCTTTAAAAAATAACAAACATTGTTTTATCTTTATTTATTCCATTTACTCCGTATGACTAGTTTGCAGATTAATTTAGTGATGTGGAAATGAACCTATGAGAAGTTAAACAATTAAAATGTTCATATAGATAATTCATTTTCTTATCCCTTCCTTCAGTAAGCACACATTTTTCAATCAATTCTTCCAGGAAGCTATGAATTTCAAATGGTTTTTCTGTCTGCAATGTGTTAAGTCGATATGCTGAATCTCAAATGTTCAAATCATTCCAAAGATAGAATTGTAAATGGGAAGAAAATGGTTTAGAAAATAAAAATATTGTTTAATTCAAAGAAAGTGGGCTTTCTTGATGAACATTATTAATCAAATCCACTTTTAAGTCTTATGATCTACTATAATAAAAACTAGCTTTGATTTTGAGGGTTCAATATTTTTTCAGAACATAAGTATTTGAACACCCTTTTTTGAGATATAATTTACATACCGTACAATTCACTGATTTAACTTGTAGAATTCAGTTGTTTTTACATGTTCATAGAGTTGTGCAACCATCACTGTTATCAATGTAACATTTTTGTTATCCCTAAAAGAAACCTTGTACCATGAAGCAGTCACTCCCCACTGCCCCCATTCCCCTAGCTACTGGCAATCACTAATATACATTCTGTCTCTATGGATTTGCCTATTCTGAACGTTTCATATAAATGGAGACATTTACATGGTCTTTTGCATCTGTCATAATGTTTTCAAGTTTCATCTGTATTATCATATGTATCAATACTTCATTTCATTTTAGTGACAAATGATATTTCATTGGATGAATATGACATATTTTATTTATTCATTCATCAAATGATGAACATTTGGATTGTTTTCACTTTTAGGCCATTATAAATATGTTTGGCATGAACATTTGTGTGTAAGTTTTTGTGTGGATTTATGGGTTTGTTTGTTTAGGTTTTTTACTCAGTTATGTATCAAGGAGAGGAATAGCTAGGTCACATAGTAACTTTATGTTTAATTGTTTTAGTAACTGCTAAATTGTTTTTCAAAACAGCTGTACTATTTTAAATTTCTACAAACAATGCACGAGGGTTGTGATTTTATCACATCTTTAACAACAGTCATTATTGTAAATCTTTTTTTATTCAGGCCGTCCTGATAAATGTGAAGTGATATTTCTTTGTTTTTTGATTTGCCTTCCCCTAATGATTAATCATAGTTAGCATCTTTTTGTATGGTTTTGCCATTTGTATATCCTCTTTGGGGAAGCTATTCAAACACTCTGCCATTTTTTATTAGTTTATCTGCTTTTTTATTATACATTTATAAAAGTTCTTTATATATTATGAATAAAAGTGCCTCAGATATATGATTTGTTAATATTTTCTCACCTTTTGTAGGTTGTCTTTTTACTTTCTAAATCATATTTGTAGAACAGAAGATAATCACTTTATTAAAGTTAAAATTTATTTTATTTTATTTTAATTTTGTTGGTTCTGCTTGTGATGTATCTAAAAAACTATTAACTAACCCTAGGTCACACAGATTTATGCCTATGTTTCTTCTAAAAGCCTTATATTTTAGATCTTCCATTTAAGTCTATGATATACTTGAAGTTAATTACAGTGTGTGGTATACAAATTTATTCTTTTGAATGTGGATATTCAGTGGTCCCAGCACAATGTGTTGAAAAGTCTATTATTTTCCTATTGAATTATTCTTACACACTTGTCAAAAATCAATTGGCCATAAATGTAAGGGTTGTGTTTGTACTCTAAATTCTAATCTATTGATCTATCTGCCTTTGTGCCAATACCACAAACTCTCAATGACTGTAGCTTTGTAGTAAGTTAGTAAGTTGTGAAATCAAGAAATCTGAAACCTTCACTTTGTTGTTTTTCAAGATTGTTTTGACTAATCTAAGTCTTGAATCTCTATATGAACTATAAAATCATCTTGACACCTTCTGCAAAGAAGTAGAAGTCAGAGGTGATTTTGCTTACAAATGAGTTTAATTTGTAGATTAATTTAGGGAGTGTTGCCATTGTAACAAAATTGTATTCTGGCTATAAAAATGGTATGACTTTCATTTATTTATTTTGTAATTTTTAATAAACAAATTTTGCACGTCTATTGCTGAATTTATACTTAAGTATTTTATTTTTTGATGTTATTTTTTAATTTTTAGTAATTTTAATTTATTGTGTTTACATGGATTCAAGTGTACCACTGAATATAACTCCCTCACCTCCCACTCTTGTGTCCCTTTTTCTACCCCCTGTGCCACCCTCCCCCTAACTTGCTCCCCCCTTCCCTCTAAGATTTGCTGTCCTGTTATCTGTATCTATGTATTCTGTATATATAATTTCACTAATCCCTTTACCTCCTCTGATCTCATCCCCTCATCCCCCTTCCCTCTGAATGATGTCCCTCTGGTCCCTGTGACTCCACCTCTTCCTCTATTCCATTCCTCAGTTCAGAATTAGCTTTTAATTTCATTTTATGATTGCTTAGTAAAGATATATAGAAATAAAATTGATAATTTTATATTGTTTATTTTCAAATTTCTGATTACAATAATTTCAAATTTACAAAATGTTATGAAAATTGTCCAAAGAATTCTCATTTACCTTCACCCACCTTTTGTCATTATTAACATTTTCAAAATCTTAGTATAACTTCCAAAAGTAAGAAATTAACATTAGTATCACACTATTAAATAAGCTACAGAACTTAAGAAAATTTTACTAATTGTTCTCTTAATACATATTTTCTGGTCCAGAATCAAATGTTATATAATTGTTATGTTGGTTAACCATTCCTCTAATCTACAAAAATGTCTCATGTTTTATTTGTCTTTGTGAACTTAAAGTCATTTATGACTCATATGTGTGTGCATTTTTTGTGACTCTATTTCTTTTTGAAGAGTTTAGCTGAGGTTTAATGGACATACAAATAACTGCACATGATTAATGTGTAAGTATAATGAATTTGGACATATGCAAATACCCATAATATTATTACCACAATCAAAGGACTAGACATATAAGCCATCTCCCAAAGTTTCTTGGTGTTCTTTTGTTCTGTTCCTTTTCTTTTGTTTTTGTATGATAAGTACACTTAGCATGACATCTACTTTCTTAATAAATTTTCAAATGGAAAATACTGTATTATTAATTATAGCCACTATGTCATACATCAAATATTTAGAACTTATTCATCTAACATAACTGTAACTTTCTACCCATTGAACAACTACTCATTTGTCCCATTCCCCAAGTCCTGGAAGCCACTATGGCATTCTATGATTCTATGAGTTTGACTATTTTAGATACCTCATATAAACCAAACCATACAGTATTTTTTTTTCTGTAATTGCCTTACTTCCCTTTGTATAATATCCTCTAGGTTTATCCATGTTTTAGCAAATGGCTGGATTTACTTCTTTTATAAAAAACCAAGTAATATATATTTTACTGTATGTATGTGTGTGTGTGTGTGTGTGTGTGTGTGTGTGTATATATATATATATATATATATATATGCCACATTTTATTCTTTTATCTGCAAGTGGACACTTGGGTTGTTTCCATTCTTAGTTACTGTGAATAGTGCGGCAATGAACATGTATGTCTTAGTCAGTCCAGCATGTTATAACCAAATACCACAAATTGTGTTACTTATAAACAATATTTATTTCACACAGTTTTGGTAACAGGCAGCCCAACACAAAGTTGTCATTAGAGTTAGGTGAGAACCTTCTTCCAGGTTTTGGACTTCTTATTGTATTCTCAGGTGGCAGAAGAGACAAGGGAGTTCCTTTGACTGTTTTAAAAGGTATTAATTTTAGGAGGATGATATCAGAGTAATGGCACAATAGGAAGCGATACCGATAAATCTCCCCAAAAACTCAACAAGATCTTCAACCAGAAACAGAAAAATCTATCCTTGGAGCCTCCAGATGTTCCACAATACACCGAAAGGTATGGTCGAGCGAAAAATTGGCTAAATATATAATCAAACCCTGAAGGAAATAGGAAGTAAGAAACACTCCGCCTTTCTCACTAACCTAAATAGGGCTGCTTTCACTGGGAACTGAGAGTATAGGAACTAAGGCGGGCAAAGTGGGTGAATAGATCCAGGCCGCGGCACAAATGGCCGAACCAGGCTGTGGCACAGAGATCCAAGCCGAGGAAACACTGTGCTTGTAGCAACCCAGTCAATACAAGCTAGCACTTGTGCCAAATCCAGACAAAGAAAGGCGCTTGGGACAGCCATCCGCCCGATCTCCTGGTTGGCGTACACAGATAGTGGGCAAGAGACTCCTGCTAGAGCCCCGGGAGTGAGCGCCCGTGTTGCCCCACAGAGAGGCAGAGTCAGAGGGCTTTGTGTGGGCCAAAAGTGGAATCTCGGGCCGCCCCAGCACCCTGAAAAAGCCACACATGGGGAAGGAGCGAGAGCAAATTCCAACGCTGAAACTTTTCCGTGCGGGCATGGGTCTCACTCGGAGTGTGAGATGGGTGGCCTGATATTCTGGTTGGTGCGCACGGAGAGTGGGCAAGAGATTCATCCGAGCACCAATGGAATGGGCGCCCATGTTCCTGGACAGAGGAGCAGAGTCAGGGGCCTTTGTGTGGGCCAAAAGCGGAATCTCAGGCCGCCCCAGTGCCCTGAAAAAGCCATGCATGGGGAGGGAGCAAGAGCTAATTCTAACACTGGAACTTTTCCGTGTGGACAGGGTCTCATTTGGAGTAAGAGGCGGACTGATCCATACCCCAGTCTGCGCATGCAGATAGTGAGCGAGAGATTCCTCTGAGCACCCCGGGAGTGGGTGCCCGCCCATGTTACTGGAAAGAGTGGCAGAGTCAGAGGTCTTTGTGTAGCCAGAAGCCTCACCTGATTATACTAGCAGCTCTGACTGATTGAGCCTTACCCAGAGCCCTGTGCTGAGTGGGAATAGAGTGGGGATTTGCCAGCTCTGTGAGCCTCTTACTATCCAGGCAGAGGAAGCAGCAACTCCATAGCTGGATTATCAGGCTACTAATTCAGGAAGGAAAGACTAAGAGAGAGGCTCCGGGAACATGAACTCTCTCACTGTCGGAGCCTACAAATGCTAATGAGCCTCAACTTCAGTTTCCCAATGAGACTGAAGCCCAATATATGACCTCGCCATAGAGACTTATCCACTGCAAACCTCTACCTGAGCGTGCCACAGGGGCAGAAAGCAAGGTACAGAGTCACCGACCAGGAAGAGGGAGAGAAAAGAAAAAGCAAGAAGATAACCTCTCAAAATCAAGAATAATCCACAGACTTTATAACCTATCCCATTTTATTATATTTGTTTGTTTGTTTCTCTTATCTTCATGTCTTGATTATTTTTTTCCTCTTCCAATTTGGCCGTTTAATTCTCTGCCAGTCTTACTCTCTCTTTTCCTTGAACTACACTACCCATAAGTGTTACATCTCCCATTATCTTCTCTTTCTTCTTCCTTTCTCTCTATGAGGGTTGCACTCCAAAACTCTTAACTCTCTCTCTCTCTCTCTCTCCTTTTTTTCTTTTTTCTTGTTTTAGTGGGTCCTTCTTTTTTTTCCTCTCTCGTTCTTTTCTGCCTCTATATTAGTTTCTTCCTTTTTTTAAAATAATTTTATTTTATTAATGGGGCAACATCAATAAATCAGGATAGTTTCTTCCTTTCTCCTTTAAGTCTCCTCTCACTCAACACACAATAACGAACAAATTATCTTATCTGGGACACAAACTTATGTTTGTGGCATTTGGGGGGGGGTACTTCACTTTTTTAACTCACTAGCAGTGCACCCAACCCTGACTCTCCATTTTATCTAGTTCTTGTTCCACTAAATACAATAGTAATTTTGAAATTCCCCCCTCATTTTCCTGTTTCCCTCTTATTCCTCTCATCATATCTCTTAGTTAACCAACACCTAAAAGCAAATCATTTTATTCTTGACCCAAATTTTTTTCTTATTTGCATTTTGTGGGTCCATACCCCCTTCTTTGCTCCTTTATTACTTCTTCCCAACTCAGGCCCTCCATTATAGGCATTGTTTGTTTTATTTAGCACAATATAATTCACAGTTTACCACAAGACTTTCTCAAGAAGGAAAGGAGGGGAGAGGAGAGGAAAAAAGGAGAGGGGGGGGAAATAAATTTTTTTATTATATTTTTAATTTTTTAAAATTATTTTCTATTTTTATTTTTTTTAACTTTTTATTCATTATTAAATCTCATTAATACTACCAACAAAACCAGCCTCAGATGCCATTAAGGAAAAGAAAGTCAAATATCATGGATACAAAAGAAAGAGAGGTAACAGAGATAGATGAGGAAAAATCTATGGAGAAAAAAATTAACATATTAGAAATCTTGGAGCTAAATGACAGAGAATTTAAAATGGAAATCCTAAAAATACTCAGAGATATACAAGAAAACACAGAAAGGCAATTTAGGGAGCTCAGAAAACAACTCAATGAACACAAAGAATATATTACCAAGGAAATTGAAAATATAAAAACAAATCAAACAGAGATGAAAAATTCAATTCATGAGCTGAAAAACGAGGTAACAAGCTAAGCTAATAGAACAGCCCAGATAGAAGGTGGGATTAGTGAAATAGAAGACAAGCAACTTGAGGCACAACAGAGAGAAGAAGAAAGAGACTCAAAAATTTAAAAAAATGAGATAGCCCTACAGGAATTATATGACTCCATCAAAAAAGAATAACATAAGAATAATAGGTATATCAGAGGGAGAAGAGAGAGAAAATGGAATGGAGAACATACTCAAACAAATAATAGATGAGAACTTCCCAAGCCTGTGGAAAGAATTAAAGCCTTAAATTCAAGAAGCAAACAGAACTCTGAGTTTTTTTAACCCCAACAAACCTACTCCAAGGCACATCATAATGAAATTGGCACAAACCAAAGGCAAAGAAAAAATTCTCAAGGCAGCCAGGGAAAAGAAGAATACAACATATAAAGGAAGGCCCATTAGATTATCATCCGATTTCTCAGCAGAAACTCTACAAGCTAGAAGAGAGTGGACCCCAATATTTAAAGTCCTGAAAGAGAGGAAATTTCAGCCACAAATACTATACCCATTAAAGCTATCTTTCAAATAAGAAGGAGAAATAAAAACATTCACAGATACAGAAAAGATGAGGGAATTTATCATCAGAAAACCACCACTCCAGGAATTACTAAAGGGGGTTCTCCAATCAGATACAAAGAACAAAAAAAAAAAGCCACAAGTAAAAGCTCCAAGAAGAACACAATAAAACCAAATTTAAACTGTGACAACAACAAAAAGAAAGGGGGGAGAGGATGGAGATTAACAGTAGCAAAGGACAATGGAGTGCAAAAGTACTCACAAGATAGTGCACTACAATGAACAGGGTAGTAACCCTTTTCATTACTTAATGGTAACCACCATTGAAAAAACC
This sequence comes from Saccopteryx bilineata, assembly GCF_036850765.1. Classification (NCBI taxonomy): domain Eukaryota; kingdom Metazoa; phylum Chordata; class Mammalia; order Chiroptera; family Emballonuridae; genus Saccopteryx; species Saccopteryx bilineata. Next base: position 47,974,626 of record NC_089502.1, read on the forward strand.
ACCACAGAAGCACATGACTTAAAAAAGATAGCAACAGAGAAAAGATGTATAAAATACAACCAAATAAAAACAAAAGATAGAAAAACGAAAGAGAAGGATCAAACAAGACATAAAACTTACAGAAAGCAATGTATAAAATGGCAATAGGGAACTCACAAGTGTCAATAATTACACTAAATGTAAATGAATTAAACTCACCAATAAAAAGGCACAGAGTAGCAGAATGGATTAAAAAAGAAAATCCAACTGTATGCTGCCTACAAGAAACTCATCTAAGCAACAAGGATAAAAACAAATTCAAAGTGAAAGGCTGGAAAACAATACTCCAAGCAAATAACATCCAAAAAAAGGCAGGCGTAGCAATACTCATATCTGATAATGCTGACTACAAGACAGCAAAAGTACTCAGAGACAAAAATGGGCATTTCATAATGGTTAAGGGGACACTGAATCAAGAAGACATAACAATTCTTAATATATATGCACCAAACCAAGGAGCATCAAAATATATAAGACAGCTACTTATTGACCTTAAAACAAAAACTGACAAAAATACAATCATACTTGGAGACTTCAATACACTGCTGACGGCTCTAGATCAGTCATCCAAACAGAAAATCAACAAAGATATAGTGGCCTTAAACAAAACACTAGAGCACCTGGATATGATAGACATCTACAGGACATTTCATGCCAAAGTGACAGAGTATACATTTTTCTCCAGTGTACATAGATCATTCTCAAGAATTGACCATATGTTGGGCCACAAAAACAACATCAGCAAATTCAGAAAAATCGAAGTTGTACCAAGCATATTTTCTGATCATAAAGCCTTGAAACTAGAATTCAACTGCAAAAAAGAGAAAAAAAATCCCACAAAATGTGGAAAATAACATACTTTTAAAAAATAAATGGGTCAAAGAAGAAATAAGCACAGAGATCAAAAGATATATACAGACAAATGAAAATGACAATACGACATATCAGAATCTATGGGATGCAGCAAAAGCAGTGATAAGAGGGAAGTTCATATCACTTCAGGCCTATAAGAACAAACAAGAGAGAGCCCAAGTGAACCACTTAATTTCACACCTTAAGGAACTGGAAAAAGAAGAACAAAAACAACCCAAAACCAGTCGAAGAAAGGAGATAATAAAAATCAGAGCAGAAATAAATGAATTAGAGAACAGAGAAACTATAGAAAAAAATTAATAGAACAAGGAGCTGGTTCTTTGAAAAGATCAACAAAATTGACAAACCCCTGGCAAGACTTACCAAGGAAAATAGAGAAAAAACTGATATAAACAAAATCCAAAATGAAAGAGGAGAAATCACCACGGACATTGTATATATACAAAGAATTATTGTAGAATACTATGAAAAACTTTATGCCACTAAATTCAACAACCTAGAAGAAATGGATAAATTCCTAGAACAATACAACCTTCCTAGACTGAGTCAAAATGAAGCAGAATGCCTAAACAGAACTATTAGTAGAGAAGAAATAGAAAAAACTATTAAAAACCTCCCCAAAAATATAAGTCCAGGCCCAGATGGCTATACTAGCGAATTTCATCAAACATTCAAAGAAGACTTGGTTCCTATTCTACAGAAAGTCTTCTAAAAAATTGAAGAAGAAGCAATACTTCCAAACACATTTTATGAGGCTAACATACCCTCATACCGAAACCAGGCAAAGATGGCACAAAAAAAGAAAACTACAGACCAATATCTCTAATGAATACAGATGCTAAAATACTAAACTAAATACTAACAAATTGAATACAACAACATATTAAAAACATAATACATCATGATCAAGTGGGATTCATCCCAGAATCTCAAGGATGGTTCAACATACGTAAAATGATTAACGGAATACACCATATGAACAAAATAAAGAACAAAAACCACATGATCTTATCAATAGATGCAGAAAAGGCATTCGATAAAATACAAAACAATTTTATGTTTAAGACTCTCAACAAAATGGGTATAGAAGGAAAATATCTCAACATGATAAAGGCCAAATATGATAAACCATCAGCTAACATCATATTAAATGGCACAAAACTGAAGGCTTTCCCCCTTAAATCAGGAATAAGACAGGGTTGTCCACTCTCTCCACTCTTATTTAATGTGGTACTAGAGGTTCTAGCCAGAGCAATCATACAAGACAAAGAAATAAAATGCATCCATATCGGAAAAGAAGAAGTAAAGGTATCACTTTTTGCAGATGATATGAACCTATATATCAAAAAACCCAAATAATCCACAAAAAGACTACTAGAAACAATAAGCCAATACAGTAAGGTTGCAGGAATCAAAATTAACATACAAAAGTCCATAGCCTTTCTATATGCCAACAATGAAACATTTGAGAAAGAACTAAAAAAAAACATAATCCCCTTCACGATTGCAACAAAAAAAATAAAATACCTAGGAATAAACATAACAAAGAATATAAAGGACTTATATAACGAAAACTCCAAACATTGTTAAGGGAAATTGAAAAAGATACAATGAGATGGAAGAATATTCCTTGTTCTTGGATAGGAAGAATAAATATAATCAAGATGGCCATATTACCCAAAGCAATATACAAATTTAATGCAATTCCCATCAAAATTCCAATGGCATTTTTTAAAGAAATAGAACAAGAAATCATCAGATTTATATGGAACTATAAAAAACCCCGAATAGCCAAAGCAATCTTAAAAAAAAAAGAATGAAGCTGGGGGCATTACAATACCTGACTTCAAACTATATTATAGGGCCACGACAGTCAAAACAGCATGATATTGGCAGAAAAATAGACACTAAGACCAATGGAACAGAATAGAAAGCTCAGAAATAAAACCACATATATATGGTCAAATAATTTTTTGATAAAGGGGCCAACAACACACAATGGAGAAAAGAAAGCCTCTTCAACAAATGGTGCTGGGAAAACTGGCAAGCCACATGCAAAAGAACGAAACTGGACTACAGTTTATCCCCTTGTACTAAAATTTATTCAAAATGGATCAAAGATCTAAATGTAAGACCTAAACAATAAAGTACAGAGAAGACATAGGTTCTAAACTCATGGACCTGGGTTTTAAAGAGCATTTTATGAATTTGACTCCAAAGGCAAGAGAAGTGAAGGCAAAAATTAATGAATGGGACTACATCAGACTAAGAAGTTTTTGCTCAGCAAGAGAAACTGATAACAAAATTACCAGACAGCCAACTAAATGGGAAATGATATTTTCAAACAACAGCTCAGATAAGGGCCTAATATCCAAAATTACAAAGAACTCATAAAACTCAACAACAAACAAACAAACAATCCAATAAAAAAAGTGGGAAGAGGACATGAACAGACACTTGTCCCAGGAAGAAATACAAATGGCCAACAGATATATGAAAAGATGCTCATATTCTTTAGTTATTAGAGAAATGCAAATCAAAACTGCAATGAGATACTACCTCATACCTGTTAGATTAGCTATTATTAACAAGACAGGTAATAGTAAATGTTGGAGAGGCTGTGGAGAAAAAGGAACCCTCATACACTGTTGGTGGGAATGTAAAGTAGTACAGCCATTATGGAAGAAAGTATGGTGGTTCCTCAAAAAACTGAAAATAGAACTACCTTATTTCAAGGTTTTATAAACTCTTCCCACACTTATAAACCTTTCCCACACTGCTGTTACCTTTCCCACTCTTATAAACACTTCCTATGCTCTTAAACACTTTCTACACTTTAGACCTACATAATTGTAACAACATATAAAATTCTATATGGGTACTCACCAGTGAATATCAATATGTTTTAATTAATATTTTTATATTGATTCAATATTTTAGGCTAGCAAATGCTTATTTTACTGCAGAAATAATTAAAATAAATATATAAAATATCTATATACTGCAAAATCCCACAATATAGTGAAAAATCAGCAATACAAAATTAGATATATACAATTTAAAAATGTGCAATGCAGTGAGATGGTGAAAAGTGAACTGCGATATGGCAAGGGAATACTGTATTGAATTTCTTACTTATTCTAATTATCATTATTTCTTGCCCTGGATATGAGTCATCTGTTATTATTATTATTATTATTATTATTATTATTTGCATTTTTCTGAAGTGAGAAGCGAGAGGCAGAGGGACAGACTCCCACATGTGCATGATTTGGATCCACCCTGTAAGCCCAGTAGGGTGCAATGCTCTGCCCATCTGGGGCATTGCCTAGTTATAACCAGAGCCATTTCTAGTGCCTGAAGAAGAAGCCATGTAGCCATCCTCAGTGCGCGGGCCAACTTTGCTCCAATGGAGTGGCTGCAGAAGGGGAAGAGAGATAGAGATAAAGGAGAGGGGGAAGGATGGAAAAGCAGATGGATAGTTCTGTGTGCTCTGGCCAGGAATTGAACTCGAGACATCCACATGCTGGGTCAGTGCTTTACCACTGAGCTAACTGGACAGGGTCCTGTTGTTATATTTTTAATAAAATACAATTTTGTTCCCATCTGTCTCTTTGTGTTATTATTATATAAATTATATTTCTTTTTACGATAAGTCTAACTATAAAATCATATACCTGTTGGTTTATGCAGTTGTTTTTTTTAAGTCAGGAGAAGAAAGAAGAATATGCAATTTTACTTTTATTTATAATTAATGACTTAATTACCTTTACCAGTGCTTTTTCTTTGTGTGTAGTTCAAATTATTCTCTGATTATTATTGCTTTTAGCTTGAATGATTTTCTTTACTATTCTTCATAAGGAAAGTCTGTTAGAAATAATTGTTCTTTTGGTTTTTGCTTATCAGAGAGCTGTTTCATTTTGCCTTCATTTTTGGAATATAGTTTTGCTTGAGATAACATTCTTAATTGATTGGTTGACCTTTTTTTATTTTCAGCACACTAAATATGTTGTCCCACTCCCCTCTGGTCTTTTGTTTCTGATGAGAAGTCAGATGTTATTCTGACCTGGTACATGTCTGGTGAGGATCTCTGTGGTTACATACTTGGAGTTTTTGAGCTTGTTGGGTGTCTAAATTAATTCTTACAATCAAATTTGGGAAGTTTTTAATTTCTTGTTCATCCTTCCCAACATGCATAATTGACTGTGATCCTAGGAAGGATCTTCTTTGGTGACTTTTTCTCTCTTTTTTTTTTTCTGTATTTTTTTTCTGAAGCCGGAAATGGAGAGAGACAGTCAGACAGACTCCCGCATGCGCCCGACCGGGATCCACCTGGCACGCCCACCAGGGGGCGGTGCTCTGCCCACCAGGAGGCGATACTCTGCCCCTCCAGGGCGTCGCTCTGTTGTGACCAGAGCCACGCTAGCGCCTGGGGCAGAGGCCGAAGAGCCATCCCCAGCGCCCGGGCTATCTTTGCTCCAGTGGAGCCTCGGCTGCGGGAGGGGAAGAGAGAAACAGAGAGGAAGGAGAGGGGGAGGGGTGGAGAGGCAGATGGGTGCTTCTCCTGTGTGCCCTGGCCGGGAATGGAACCCAGGACTTCTGCACGCCAGGCGGATGCTCTATCACTGAGCCAACCGGCCAGGGCCGGTGACTTTTTCTCTCTTTATTTTCATTAAAATTATAACTACTCAGCCTGACTAGGTGGTAGCGCATTGGATAGAGTCTCAGACTGGGATGCGGAGGACCCAGGTTTGAGACCCTCAGGTTGCCAGCTTGAGCGCAGGTTCATCTGGTTTGAGCAAAGCTCACCAGCTCAGACCAAAGGTCGCTGGCCCATATGTGCCATATGGTTAAGGCACATATGAGAAAGCAATCAATGAACAACTAAGTTGTCGCAACAAAAATCTGATGATTGATGCTTCTCATCTCTCTTCATTCCTGTCTGTCTGTCCCTATCTATCCCTATCTCTGACTCTCTGTCCCTGTTAAAAAAATTATGACTATTCTCCTGTTTTAATTTAACCAAAAGTTTCTATCTTCCTTTAAACACTCTTAATTAAGATCTTTATTTTTCACAACCATGCTAAGTAGAATATTTCTACTTTCCAGTGAGTAATAAGACAAATAAATAAAAACATATAGGTTAATATGAAAACTATTTTATGCTATTAACTCAAAAATGCACCTTTTCCATTTTATATTTTAAGCTTACTTAAAGTCAGATTTTCTTATCTCTTGAAAAAGCAAAAACAAAATCAGAACCCACTCCCTGGAACCCCCTCAAAAATACCACTTTTATAAAATCACTGGTCATAAAGAAATGGAAAATATGAACAAATTACTAACAAAGAGGTTGACTCTGTAATCAAAATTCTCTCAAGGAAAAAAAGCCCAGAAGCAGATGGCTTCATTCGTGAATCTCACCATATATTTGAAAAAAATATATTTTGATTATTTTCAATTTCTCTCAGAAAAAAATAAGAGGAAATACTTCTAACCTTATTTTACTAAGCTAGCTTTACTCTGAAAGCAAAACCAGACAAGAATACTACAAAAAAAAACCCACAAAAAAAACTGTTACAGGTTATTAGTCATAATCCCTAATATTTACAACCATATATCTGACAAGGGGCTTAATATCCCAAGTATATAAAGAACTCATGCAACTTAATAGTAAAAATGAAAATAATAATAATAATATTAATAATCTAATTTAAAAGTGGGAAAGGCAACTGAGTACACATTTTTCCAAAGAAGACATACAATTGGCCAACAGGTATATGAAAAAGTGCTCAATATCACTGACTACCAGGGTAATGCAAATTAAAACAAAATGAGATGTCACCTCATACTTGATAAAATGGCTATCATCAAACTGTCAAGAGACAAACATTGGTGAGGATGTGAAAAAAATTAGAATTCTTGTACACTCTTGATGAACATATAAAATGGTGCAGGTGCTATGAAAAACCATGTAGATATGTTTTCAAAACTTAAAAATAGAACTCTTATGTGATCCAACAATCTACTTCAGGGTCTATTTCCAAAGGAAATATAAGCAGGATCTTGAAGTGTCATCTGCACTCATAGTATTCATTACAGCATTATTCACAATAGCCAAAAATATGGAAATGTTAACAAACTGAAGGAGTCTGTTTGCCTGCACCCAACAAAGCCCAATCAAATATAAAAAAGAAAATTGTAGACAAAAATGTTTTAATTATAAGGCAATGCTGCCTCTCCCAAAGTCACAGATATGCTAATGCTCAGAGACCTAGTACCTGATGGCTCTCAGGGGATGGGTTATATAGAGGAAAATCTTTATCAAATAGACACTGAAAGAGTTGAGGTCATGCATTCTACTGATTAGCTGGGGTCAAGGTAGGAGGTAGTTGATCATTGTGTCAGACTGTAAGTCAGTCAAGGCTATCTTTAGCTTAACTGAAACTGTTTCTTTGGACAATAGAACTAAGGCTTTCTTCTTAAGATAGTTTGATGTTGACCAGAATCTGATGTCGTAAGGGTTTAGTGATGAAGGAAGGTAGTGGATGGACAGAAAAGAGAAAGGAGTTTCTGTTCACTTACAAAAACATCCTAAGTATCCATCAATTGATGAATGAATAAAGAGGATGTGATTATATATGTGTGTGTGTAATGCAATATTATTGAGCCATGAGATAGAAGGAAGTCTTGATTTTTACATCAACATGGACTTTGAGGGCATTATGCTAAATGAAATAAGACAAAGAAAAACAAACATTAATAGTATCACTTATATGCGAAATCTAAAACAACCAAACTTACAGAACCAATCTAGAATGGTGATTAGCATGGGCTAGAGGATAGGGTGAAAATGGAGATATTGGTCAAAGAGTACAGACTTCCTGGTATAGGATGAGTAAGTTCTGAGTACTGAATGTACAACATTGTAATTAGAGTAAATTATACTGTATTTTATACTTGCAAGTAAAAAGAGTAAATCTTAAATGTTATCATCACACATACACACAAAGGTTATTTTGTTATGTTGTCAGTGTAAAAAAGTTCCAAACCTGTAAGAATACTTTTTAATGTTTAAAAATATTTTTTATTTTTAAATTAATTTTAATTTGTGTTAACATGGATTCAAGCTTGACCAGCCGGTAGCACAGTGGAGAGAGTCAGACTGGGAGATGGAGGACTCAGCTTTGAAACCCTGAGGTCACCAGCTTGAGCGTGGGTTCATCTGGTTTGAGCAAGGCTCACCAGTTTGGGTCTAAGGTCACTAGCTTGAACAAGGGGTCACTCTGTCTGCTGTAGTCCCCCATTCAAGCTATATATGAAAAAGCAATCAAGAACAACTAAGGTGCTGCAATGAAGAATTGATGCTTCTCATCACTCTCCCTTCCTGTCTGTCCCAATCTGTCCCTCTCTCTGTCTCTGTCATAAAAACAAACAAAGAAAAAACTTGGATTCAAGTGTCCCACTCAATATCCTCACGCCCAACCATGTCCCCCCATTACAACCCCTTTGCCACCATTCCCCTAACTTCCTCCTTCCCTCTGAGAATTGCTGCCTTGTTATCTGTATCTATGTATCATATATATATATATATGATAGTAAATCGTTATATATATATATATAATTTTACTAATCCTTTCACTTTCTCTGATCCATTCTCTTATCTCTTTCCTTTGCTGTTATCTGTATCTATGTATAATATATATATATATATATATATATATATATATATATAATTTTACTAATCTCTTCACCTTCTCTGATCCCATCCTCTCACCCACCTTCCCTCTGACAGTCGTCCCTCTGCAATTAGTTTTGACTATGATCTGATTAGCTCTCCCTTCAAATTCCCTCTACCCTTTTCTTCCCCTTATGCTTGAGGTAGGGGGTTGAGATAGTTTAAAAATGTAGCCCTTGGCCCTGACTGGAGGCTCAGTGGATAGAGCATCAGCCCAAAATATGGAGTTCCCGGGTTTGATTCCCAGTCAGTGTAATAAGAGAAGTGACCATCTGTTTCTCCCCACGTCTCTCTCCTCCTTTTCTCCCTCTCCCCCCCAATCAGTGGATCAATTGGTTCAAGTGTGGCCCCAGAAGCTGTGAATGGCTCCATTGAAGCACATGAGCTTCAGGCACTGAGGATAGCTCAGTTGATTCAAGCGCCAACCTAAGACAGGAGTTGCCAGGTGGATCCTAGTTGGGATACATGCAGGAGTCTGCCTCAATATCTCTCTTACTCACATCTAAGAAAAATAGATTGTAATTCCCCCATACCCTTCCACCATCTCCTCAGTTTGCCGGCCATCTGAGTAAAGGGTCCATAAAAGATTGTATCCCTGTCTCTACTTATTTGGCTGAAATGATGACAGACAGTACAAATGCCAATATTTCCAGTTCCAGACTGACTGCAGATCTGATCTATTAAAATAAAAAATAATTATATTTAATTGGATAAAATTGGAAAGCTCACTATCTTAAATTCTTTTTAAAGAGAAGTTAAGGGCTAGATAGATAGATAGATAAGAAAACCATGGACAATTAATTGTCTTCCTAAATTATAATACAATTGTTTAATCTCTATCTCATTTTTTACTATAACAATAAAACACAGTAGTTTGTCCTATGCCTGCCTTGCCATTCTATTCTTTAATGTTCTAAAATGTGATGTACTTATTAAATTGATTTGGTAATTTTAAATGTGACTAAGTGCTTAGAAAGTTTTGAAAATTGGAGAAAAGTGGGGAGGACAAATTGTCCATGGAATTGAAGGAACTAGGCATAGATATTCTAATAATGAAAAGATAAGACTCTGAAGACATTTTGTGTTTTTAGTTAGCAGTTTGCTAATGTTGAGGTTTAAATCACTAGAGCCACTCTTGGAAAATAAGTATCTCATTAATACAAAGTGCCAAATCTTGATAGTGTTGCCATAATAGAGGTTGAATAGATTAAGAACACAAGAGCAAACAGTTTGCATGTGCTAAAAAAAGAAATGGAATCCTATGTTTGAAGATATGGAGCGGCAATCAAATGTTTGGTGGTGCTTTTCTTCATACTGAGGCAAGAAATTGGATAGTCGTGATTGGTCTGCTATAAAATGCCATTTCAGCTAGCAATTTGCTCGGTGTAGGCCCAATTACATCCTCTCTCCATTATTAGTAACCTAAGGGGGTATTTAAGGGATAAGTGTTTCATTTTAGAGTTAAAAAACCCACATGTTTTCTTGAGAAAAATTCAAGAATAAATGCATTTAGGAAAATACAACAAGTAACACAAGAAATGTTCCAATGTCACTGTCTTGATAAAGAAATAAAATATAAAAACAAATTCAGTTTACCATCAACATTCTATAACTAAAGTACCTAGAAAAAGTATATTCTAGTTGTCTTGATATTCACTCTTTCCTAAATATAATCTCCTGTTTCCCAGTTCCATATTTTGTCATTTTTAACCTGATAAATATCATTTTGCATCCACTCATTTATGTATGCATACATTCACTTCCTAGATATTTATTGTTCATCTTATATAGAATGAAATTTACATAAATTATCTGGATATAGAATGTATCAAATTTGAGTCTGACCTGTGGTGGTGCAGTTGGTAAAGTGTTGACCTGCAACAGTGAGGTTGCCAGTTCCAAATCCTGGGCTACCCCAGTCAAGGCACATACAGGAAGTAACTACTACAAGTTGATGCTTCTCTATCCTCCCCTCCCCTTCTCTCTGTTTCTCTCACTGCTTTCTTTAAAATCAATAAATAAAATATTTTTTTAAAAAAAGAATGTATCAACTCTGAAAACCTTACACTTCTTTTTTGTGATCAAGTAAAATCACATGTCCTTCAAGAAGTCTCTGAAATTTACTTTGTAGAAACTGTATTCTTCATTAACACCCCATATCATGCTTTTATTAATCTCTATTATTGTGTGTATATGTGTGTATTGTCAATTATACTACATATATGTAGTATATAGACCTAATAGTTATTTGCATTAATAGGTACTTAACAAATATACTTATTAAATAGAAATAAAGACTCAAAAAAGATTAAAATTGCTCTATAGTTGAGGAAATATTGGGTGTCATGTTGGAGGCTGCATTTTCAAAATGGTCTGTACTCTACAGAGATATATACTTTATAAAGTGTTTACTGTATCCCCTTTTATTAGCTTTAAGAAACACTATTAATCTCCAGGCATATATTCAATACATTTTTTTTGAAATAGTAATGTCTTTAACAGAAGATTTTTCTTAAGTAAAACTTGGATAGCTTTTTTTTGAGAACAAATACGGCTTCCACTAATTTACTTTTGAAATACTCATGGGTAAATAACTACATTTTATTACTTGTTCTTAAATTTCACTTCAAATTATTATAATTTAAGGGATTTTTTTAAAAAAAATGAACATACCTAAATTCCATCCAAAATATAAATTCATTTTAGAATATTTATTTGAGACACAATGAGCAAAAGATGATGGGTAGAAATAGAAGATATAATGAATATTGTTTCTGCCTACTCAACATCCCTTTTCTATTTGGTAATAACACCCTCATTTTGTTTTGAAGAACTTCCATTCTGTTTCAAAACAAATATGTCTGTTTGTATTACCCTTTTCCCCATTGCTCTAAGTCCTAGGCACAATCTTATTTTTTATAAAACACTTTATTTATTGATTTTTAGAGAGAGAAGAGAGGGTGGGAGAAGGAGTGGGAAGCATCAACTTGTAGTTGTTGTTTCCCACCTGTGCCTTGATCACGCAAAGCTGGGGTTTTAAACTGGTGACCGCAGCATTAAAGGGTTGATGCTTTATCTACTGCGTAACCGCAGGTTCGGTTAGGCAAAGTCTTATAATAGTGTTCTCAAGGCCTAGCATAGCACAAGACTTTTTTAATCACAGTGATTGTTTAAGAAATATGCACAAGAACCAAGCATTATCATCAGAGTCCTCTCTGGGAGTTTTGTTGCAACATATCGGAAAAAAGGCACTCTTTGGTTGCAGGGATTGATAAACTAGTAAAATAAAAATAGTGGAAAATCACACTGCCAACATGTAAGAACTTTCACAGAAGAAAGGAAGACCAAGAGATGGAAAGAGAAAGATTACTTAGTTACAACATGTGTTCTCTTGGATTCAGTTATATACTCTGTTTAGGATGCTTTACTTTTCCCCTTTAGATACAGACCACTCCTTTTTCCACTCTATTTTGTGCTCTGGTAGAATGTCCAATATGTAGAACATTAAAGTGCTTCCTTGCGTTCTAGTTTCTCTTTGAGTTTGTCTATTGGAGTCAGCAATAGGAAATTGAAATGAAGGATGACATTGAGGTCATTTCCCTTAGTTTATTAACTGCTAAATTGCTATGTATCCGTTTGCTTATTTTTTGTTCCAAAGACCATAATTTATGTTAGAAAGATCCCCTCTACACAGCTCTCCACAATGACTTCCAGTAACTCCTCTCTCCCACATGCCCTGAGGCCTAGTGGTAATAATTGCTTCCTGCCATTCGCATCCTGTAAGTATTAAATTGTCTTGTATTGGCTTCTCTAATATCTGCTCTTATCTCTGTAAACTGTTTCTTTACAAAGCTGTCCTCCAATTAAAGTAAGTTTTTTCTTTGGACAATACTTGACTCCGGAGATTTAGTTGAGCATTAGTAACAGTAACCCTCAATTTTACTGATATTGCTACAGAAGGATATTTTATTAGTTGCTCAGTACTCTTTGTGATTGTCTCTTGAATTGTCTGTTCAAAGATAAGTTAATAGTAACAACAAAAAAAATTAGGCATTCATCAAGAAAAACAAATTAATGATAAATATTTATATATAGTAATTCAATGGTTTGTTACTAGTCCAAATAAGAAAAAAAACAAAAAACTTATGGCCAGATGTAGAAAGTCATTGATGGATATAATGAGACTCCTGCATTCCCAGTCATCCTAGACATGAGCTTAGTTCAGGTTTAGTAGCTTGAAATCTGTTACCTTTATTTTTTTCAAAACTAACAAACAAACAACAACACAAACAAAAACATGCACATAAACACCCTATGCTAACATTCAAGGAGTACTGCAAATAATGTACAGTGCTGCAAGAAATGTTATATGTGCTCACTGAAGCACTTTCCCATAAGTGTGACCAGGCTTGACATTAAAATAAAATCTGTTTCCAAGAGATTTGTAACTCTTACAACTTTTAGCTAATATGCTAAGTATTGCTTGCTATTTTCTTGTCAAATAGAATGGAAAAAGAATGTATTAAACAGCCACTTGTAAAATCTAATACTGTACTACAGTTTAAATGTTTTTCTGCCTTACTTATTATCTTCTATAAGTTAGTATAAAAATTAAATTTAATTGATTTATATCCTGTAGAAAGCATTTTAAAACTTTCACATCATATCGCTATTAAAATAGTTTTTCATACATTATTCATAAATCTTTATTGTTAAGACATTATTCATGAACCTGAAGTATTATAAAAAATTTAAGTATCTGGATATTAATAGCCCTATTGAGAGGCTCGCATTATTTATAGCTTTGTTCTGTAAATACTATTATTTCTTTTTCTTATACCTTTGTAGGCATTTCAATCCCAGTACTCCATGAATGAACAATATTATAACGGGTAGTTAACAGATCACATAGTATTTGTTCTTTTTTGTCACATTAAAAAAAACCTGAAGAAAAATATTAACTTATTTTCTAATTTTGTTTTGTATTGAAGTTTGTTTCATTTCTTTATTTTAAACTTTATTATTGTCTAACATACAATACATTAAAATTGTAATAAAATATATAGCTCAGTGATTTTTTGACATTTTTTTATAATTTTTTTCTTTTTTTTTAATTAAGTGAAAGGTGGGAGGCAGGGAGGCAGAGATAGACTCCCATATGCACCTTGACCAGGATCAACCCAGCAAGCCCCCTACAGGGCAATGCTCTGCCTATCTGAGGCTATTGGTCCATTGCTCAGCAACCAAGCAATTTCAACACTTGTTGCAGGCCATGGAGTGATCCTCAGCACTTGGAACCAACTTGCTTGAACCATTTGAACCAGGGCTGCAGGATGAGAAGAGAGTGAGAGAAAGAGGAGAGGGAGGGGTGAAGAAACAGATGGTTGTTTCACCTGTGTCCTGATCAAGAATCGAACCCAGGACTTCCACATGCTGGGCTGAGCCAAACCAACTGGCCAGGGCCAAGATCAGTGATTTATGTCAAGTCAATATCCATGTAACCACAAAACAGATAAAAAATAAATTAAATAAAACATTGCCTATACAACGAAACCTAACTTGAATCTTCCCACAATCTATACAGTCCCTCTTGCCAGAAAAGTTGCTTTATATGGAATTCATATCCTGCATTTCATGGTGAATATATACTTGATTTTCTCTATTTTCTTAACAACTAAGCTTTGTTATTCAACATGAGATTTAGTTTACACTGTGTTTAACTGTTTACACAAGTAGAATCATACAGCATATATTGTTTATCTCATTTCTTTCTCTTAATATTTTATATGTAAGTTCTGTTCATGTTTTTGTTGATAAATGTAGTCATTCATTGCATGAATATACCACAATTTATTTTAGATAGTTATTTGATGGTTTTTCAATTTGAAGCAACTATTAAAAGCTGTTAAGAACATTCTAGAGCACATTTGTTTTTCCTGAAAATCAAAATAACTAAGCCATGTTTCTTATATTCCTTCAGGGTTAGCAGATGATGTCAGACTATTTCTCAACATGGTTACACCAATTTAAACTCTCACCACAGTATATGAGAGTTCTCTTCACTCAAAAGTTTTAATATTCTCATAGTTTTTAACCAAACTATTATGATAAATGTATAGTTATATTTCAATACAATTTTATTTTGCATTTTTCTAACTCAGATCAATAGTACTTTATATACTTATTGGTCATTGAAATATCTTCATTCATGAGGAAGTTATTCATTTTTATATGGACTGTTTTGTTCTTATATGTTTGAAAACTTCTCTGACTTTTATAATTATTTACTGAATACTAGCCATTTTTGGTTATGTAAGTTGAAAATATCCCTTCTGTGTCTTATGTTTCCACTTTCTTGTGTTTAATGATGACTAGAGAATTAATTTCAATACACTCCAATTTACCAACATTTTTATTTATATTTAGGATTTTGTATATAATGTGCAAATAGTCTTTTTCTATCACTGGTTAATTCAGGTAGTTTTCTTTTTAATTTTCTAAGAACAGCATTGTTTGCCTTCATAATAAAATCTATATTTAATCTGAAATTTATTTTTATATTGACTCAGTTCAGCCATCTTATTATACTTCTTTACTTTAATTATCTAATTTATTTATGTTTGACAAGTGGGAGTCTAAATTTGCTGCTGAATCTGACATAACCTTAGAAGATTTCTTATAGTTTTCTCATATGTATTTTAATAGCTTTACTAAGATAGATTTATATATTATAAAATTTACCCAAGGTGCAGAGTTCAATGGATTTTAGTATACTTAAAAATATGTGCAACCAACACCACAGTAAATTTTAGGACATTTTTGTTACTTTGAAAAGAAAGCCTATGCCCTTGAACTATAACCTTTGATTCTCCTTATCCTCCCTTAAACATCCACTATCTTTCTCTTTTTCTACATATTTCCCTGTTCTTTACAATCTTTTTTTAAGAGAGAGAAAGAGAGATAGAGACACAGACTTCCACATGTGCCCTGACTGGGATCCACCCAGCAACCCCCATCTGGGGCCAATGCTTAAATCAACTAAGTTATCCTTAGCACCCGGGGCCATGCTCACACAAATTGAGCTACTGGAGATGGAAGAATAGGGAGAGAGGGGAGAGAGGGAGGGGGAGAGAAGCAGATGGTCACTTTTCCTTTGTGCCTAGACTGGGAATTGAACCCGGGACATCTATACTCTGGGCCCACGCGGCCAGGTCCTGTTCTTGACAATTTATAAGTTGAATAGTATACTATGTGTTCTTCATTACCTGCCTTTATTAGCTTAGTATAATATTTTCAAGATTCACTTATGTTGTGGTATAAATCACTACTTCAATTCTTCTTATGACCAAATAAAAGTTTATTATATGAATATACCACATTATGTTTATCCATTCATTAGTTCATGGAAATCTGGGTTGTTGGGCTAATATTATATGAACATTTGTGTACAAGCTTTTGTTTGAACACCTATTTTCAAATTTATTTTGTCTCTGGGAGTAGAATTGCTGGATCATATAGAATTTTTATGTTCAACCTATTGAGAAACTGCAAGACTATTTTCCACAGCAGTTTACACTCCCACTGGCATTGTATGAGTTTTCCAATTTCTCTAAATCCTCTAAAACACCTGTTATTTTCCTTCTTTTTCTTAGATACACAGGGGTCCTCGGGTTATGACACAGTTTTGTTCATATTACAGTGACATAACCCAAAATTTAGTATACATCAAAACACACGGTAGCCTAAGTCACTTACCTATCCTAACGCAGTTGTAAAATCATAATCTAGAATATAAAAACACAACTCACCCACAGAAAAAGGAAAATAACATAAATATATTGTACTATATACTTTATTGTAGTAACAGAAAAAAATGAGTGTATAAAAAATTCCTTACCTTCATTCCTGTGGTTGGTTTGCACAGTGGAAGGGGTATTTCAAGGTGTGAGACAGTGATTTAATGGGAAGAGAAAGTTGGAGAGGCAGGAGAACCTGCAGAGGTGCTGGAGAAAATGGGTCAGGTGAATCAGGATTGCCTAAGGAACATGCAGAAAATGCTGGAGATGATCTTACCTGTAGTACAAATGTTTCATCTTGAGAAGCAGCAGATGTAGAGGGTACAGGACCTGTTGCAGATCTCTCTACCTTCTTAATGTATTATTCCAGGCTAGTCTGGAAGATTGATGACTTTTTCTCTTCCAAAATCTGCCCCTAGCATTGCAAGGCATCCAAAACAGCTCTGTCGGCCTTACTGAATTTGTCATCACTGGTTCCTCAGCCTGAAGTTCTGCCAACCCATTCTCTACAATAAAGAAGCCTTCTGCCAAACCTTTGGTAGTAAACATCTTGGGTTCTGGGGTTTCTTGCTGTTCCTCTTTAATCAGCTGCTTCTCCAGCTGAATGAAGTCCTCAGCAGACAGCTCCTCTCTGTGAGATGCCAGTAGTTCTGTCACATCCTCAGCCTACACCTCCAAATTAAGCTGTTTACCCATGGCAACATCCTTCTCTGTTACAGCCTCCAATGACTCCTCAAAGCCATGGAAATCATACACAAACTGGAGACGCAGTTTTTCCCACACACTATAAAAGTTTGTTCATCATAAGGCAAAACACTCATTTCTCAGTTGTTTTTTTTTATGAGAGTGAGCATCGTAAAATTGAAATGTCATATGTCGAGACTGTTGTAACACTAGGATCCCTTTGTACTTTTATTGTAGATGAGACACATTAGAAAGGAAGGGGAACTAAAGTGACTCTAGTGCAGGGGTCCCCAAACTTTTTACACAGGGGCCAGTTCACTGTCCCTCAGACCATTGGAGGGCTGCCACATACAGTGCTCTTCTCACTGACCACCAATGAAAGAGGTGCTCCTTCCGGAAGTGCAGTGGGGGGCCAGATAAATGGCCTCAGAGGGCCGTATGTGGCCCGTGGGTCGAAGTTTGGGGATGCCTGCTCTAGTGCTCTAGTGTATTTGGGTGGCTTTCTCTTTTCTTTGAACCTGTATTTTTTATACTCAGGGAAAATTTTACTTAGAAAAATGAAGAAGAAGAAGAAGAAGAAGAAGAAGAAGAAGAAGAAGGAGGAGGAGGAGGAGGAGGAGGAGGAGGAGGAGGAGGAGGAGGAGGAGGAGGAGGAGGAGAAGAAGAAGAAGAAGAAGAAGAAGAAGAAGAAGAAGAAGAAGAAGAAGAAGAAGAAGAGAGATAGTGACCAAAAATGGAAACCCACACATCTTAAGAGAGAACTTCAGTTTTTGTTCTTTGGTGTAGGTTAGGTTTCAGATGTTGACACCAAAATCTTGTCCAAGTTTTGAGAATTAGTGATGAGTGAACAGGGTTATTATAACTATTATTATTATTGTTGTTGTTGTTATTATTGTTAAAGATTTAGACATTCTAGGTACATGTAAAATTGTATCACCTAGTAATTTTGTTTTGTATTTCACTGATGTCTTATAACGATGAACATGTTTCTTTGCTCATTTACAAAATTGTCATTTGTTTTTTTATTATTAAGTTGTAAAAATTCTTTGTTTTCTATATATAAGTCACTTATTTACAGAAATGGACCAAATTCCTATAAAATTGCAAGTTACCTTAAATAGCCAAAATAAATTTGAAACAAAAGAACAAATTTGTAGGACTAACTTTACCTGATTTTGGAACATTTCACATAGCTATAGTAAACAATACTCAAAATGTATCAATAACCTAAATATAGGAGCTAAGCCTATAAAGGTCATATAATATAGCTATAAATCTTTATAACTTTATATACAGTAATACATTTTTAAATGATGCCAAAAGCATTAACAACCTTATAGAAATTATAAACTGTTCTTCACCAAATTTTAAAAACTCTGTTTACCAAGAGACACTATTGAGAAAATACAAAGACAATCCACAGAATGAAAGAAAATATTTGTATTTATTTTCCTGATAAAAGTTTAGTGTACAAAAAATATAAAGAATTCTTACAGTCCTGGCCAGTTGGCTCAGTGGTAGAACAGCAGCCCAGCATGTGGAAGTCCTGGGTTTGATTCCTGGTTAGAGTATACAGGAGAAGTGACTATCTGGTTCTCCAGCCTTCACTCTCCCTCCTCCTCTCTCTCTCTCTCTCTCTATCTCTCTCTCTCTCTCTCTCCTCCTTCTGTAGCCATAGCTCAATTGGTTTAAGCACACTGGCCCCAGGTGCTGAGGATGGCTCATGCAGCTTCCATCTCAGGGGCTAAAAATAGCTTGGTTGTGATCATGGTCCCAGATGGGCAGAGCATCAGCCCCAGATAGGGTGTTTGGGTAGACCCCAGTTGGGGCACATGTGGGAGTCTGTCTATCTATCTCCCTTCCTCTCACTTGGAAAAGAAGAAGAAGAAGAAGAAGAAGAAGAAGAAGAAGAAGAAGAAGAAGAAGAAGAAGAAGAAGAAGAAGAAGAAGAAGAAGAAGAAGAAGAAGAAGAAAAACAGTTCTTACAACTAAGTGACAAAAAGATAACCTAATTAAAAATAGGCAAAAGACTTTTTAAAATTTTATTTATTGATTTTTAGAGAGAAGAGAGAGAGAGAGAGAGAGAGAGAGAGAGAAGGGGGAGGAGCAGGAAGCATCAACTCCCATATGTGCTTTGACCAGGCAAGCCCAAGGTTTCGAACCAGCAACCTCAGTGTTCCAGGTCGACGCTTTATCCCACTGCACCACCACAGGTCAGGCTGGCAAAAGACTTGAAGAGACATTTCTCCAAATAATATATAAAAATAAGCTAGAAATCTGTACAAAGATGATTAGCATCATTACTGATTAAAGAACTGCAAATCAAGAAGGCAATCAGATACCACCTCACACATAAAAATAAAAACAAAAAACAATACATTACACATGTTAGTGAAGATGTGGAAAATGTGAAATCGTGCAGCTGCTATAGAAAATATATTAACAAATATCAAATAAGTTATATGAAATCACCATATAACCCAGCATTTTCACTGGTGGCTGTTTTTATTGACTGAATTTTACCCTTCTCAGCAATTTATATGTTGAATCTGTAGCCCCAGTGTGACTGTGTTTGAAGACAGGACCTCTAAAGTTGTAATTAAGGTTAAGTGAGGTCATATAGGTGAAGCCCTAATCTTATAAGATAGGTTTGTTATGCAAAGAAAAAGAAAAAAATAGGACAAAGAAATGTTTTAAATAAAAAAAACATTAAAAATACATGTACACAGAGGAAAAGCCACACGAGAACACAATGAGAAAGCAGTCTTCTTCAAGCCAAAGAGAAAGGCCTTAGGAAAAACTAACCTTGCTGATACCTTGACCTTGGACTTTTAGCTTCCAGAACTGTGAGAAAAGTACATTTCTGTTGCTTAAATCACCCAGACTGTAGAATTTAGTATTGCAAGCCTGGAAAAACAATGCAGGTAAATAAAGGGTTTTAGAAAGTTTGTTCAGGCTCTGCCTGGTGGCTCAGTCAATAGAGTACTGGCCTAGCATATGAATGTCCTGGATTTGATTCCTGGCCAGGAAACACAGAAGAAGTGATGATCTGCTTCTCTCCCCCTCTCTCTCCCAGTTCTCACCTTCTTCCCCTCCCACAGCTAGTGGCTCAGTTGGTCAAATGTGGTCCCAGGTGCTGAGGATGGCTCAGTTGATATGAGCACATCAGCCTCAGGCATTGAAGATAGCTCAATAGTCAAGCATCATCCTTAGACAGGGGTTGCTGGGGGGATCCTGGTTGGGGTGCATGCAGGAGTCTATCTCTCTATCTCCCCTCCTCTCACCTAAAAAACAAAGTATGTTCAAAAAAAACTTGTGTATAAATGTTGCTAGCAGTAGTATTTACAGCAGTCAAAATATGAAAACACCCTAAATATACATCAACAGATAAATGAATAAAGAAAATGTGGCATACCCATACAATGGAACATTATTCAACCATATGAAGAATGAATTACTGATACATGACATTACATGGATGATCTTTGAAAACATGCTAAGTGAAAGAATTTAGACAAAAAAAGATATCATATTGTATGATACCATTTACATGAAATAAGCAGATTGGCAAATCCATGGAGACAAAGCAGACTAGTGGTCATCGAAATCTGAGAAAAGAAAAAAATGGCGAGTGACTGCTTAATGCATATGAGGTTTCCATTTGGGGTGGTGGAACTACATAGTAGTGATGGTTGCATGACATTTTGAATGTACTAAATGTCACCAATGGTCAACAAATTAAAGTAAATACGGTAATAAAATAAAATAAACTGTTATCATAAAGAGATAAAAATAATGGCAGCTCACTTCACCAGTCAAATAAGAGCTTCCCTACCCCTTTCCTCTCTTTCTTTACAGCAAACCTTCATATTCCTTGTATCCTGGAGGAGTCTGAAGTATCTTAGTGTTTAGTTGCAGTGCAACAAGACTCATGGAGACCAAATACCTGGGCAAGGCAACCTAACAACTTCTGCAGACGGATGTACTGCTGCTAGTGAAGCTGGCCAGCAAATGCATTGGCAAGGATTGGATTCCGTTTTGGTTCCTAACCTTGGGCCCTAGGCTGGGTCTTGCCCCATTGGTTGAGGTGGTGATCATGCAATCTTACTCTTTCCCGATTGGCTAGTTTAAATGGCCGCAAAGAGGGAAGGGAGAGGTGAGGATTGCGTTAACTTTGGGGAATTGTTACTTAAAACTGGATGGGGGGAGGGTAAGAAAATCGCTGTTGGAAGATACCAGATGAGGGGGTTGGGGAAATCGCTGTTGAAGTAAAGAACATGAGGTAAATAAGTTGTTTTACTTCACTGGTGAGTGGGGAGAACACAGTGGAAAAATAGAAGCCACTGTCCCCACTGTAAGTGTCAATCAAGAAATACATCTCACCTTAGGGAAAGTAGAACTTTTGAATGGAGCTTGAATTTTCAAATATAGCATAAGAAAATTTTATATTCTGAAATAAAAATCTTCTGAGTTACATAAAACATCTGGGAACTTCTTGAAATTTCACCTGAGGAATATTGAAGAGCAGACCTCACAGGCCAGTTTCCAACAGACAGTGGACTGAATGGTGCAGAAAAGAAAGCTTTCATATTGCACACAACAAATTCTCTTTGTTTGATGGCATAATAACATTTTTTGGATGATAAAAGAATATATGATTTATATTATTCTTAATTAAGAATTATTTCCAACTCATAAAGCATGATTTCATTACTAAAAAATTCAATGCTAAAAATAAGCAATTTCTCTTATTCTAGCCTTCCTAGATAATGAAAGAGACAATCATCAGCCTTCTTTGCCCACACCTGAAAAAAAATTTACATTATCTTCTTTGAAATCTTTTGTAATTCTGACTTAATAGCTTCTAAGTCCTTGTTCCTGATCATTTTATGTTTCTTGGCAACAAAAATGTTAAAACATCACTTACAGAGAGAGGTGATGGTTTCTGTGGGATTATACCATGCATGAATCTACAGCACAAATAAAATGTATCTTCTATCCTCAAGGAGCCAAAAATTGAACTAAAGACAAAGAACAAGAATGCATGATATATTAACCTACTGAGGAAAAAAACAAGAGAGAGAGAGAGAGAGAGAGAGCGACATCTGGTAAATATATATTATATCATGTAAAATGTGTTTGAAATAACAAAGTGGAGGAATCAGAGTGGAGAGGACCTTGTCAAGGCTCAGCATAGTGGGATGCTTTATGAGTTAAGCTTGAAAGTAGGTATTATGCACATACGCTTTCTGAAACTGCATTACATTATCATCACAATAATTTGTTGAACGATAGCTGTGAAAAGACACTGAATTGTTCCTTATCTCAAATATTATCTAATTTAATATTTGCCTCCACCATATAAGATAAGCAATGAGGAATTCTCAATTTTTCACATTAAGAAATTAAAGCTCATGACAATTGAGAATAAATTGTTCAAGGCCACTCAACTAAGAAATCATAGAATCCTTTTTCAAAACCTGAGCACTCTGAATATAACATCTAAGCTTTTAAGCCCTATGTAATATTGCTGAATAATATAGCTCATAATAATGTAGTTCAAAAATGACAATTCAATTTCCATTGACTAGACATATTGATTGTCATAAGGGCAAAAAAGAGGTTGCATAGATCCCGGTTGATGGTACCACTGTTTATTTTTCTAATTTGTTAACACACATATACACACATATGTCTTTCCAGCTTTTAAAATTACCTATAATATGTCATATCACCAAAAATGCCAATATGAAGCATGCTATTTCAATTCTCAAAGAATAAAGGAATTTGTTGCTGTGGCTATGCTTGATTAACATAATATAGATTTACGTATTGTCACCCATCATCCTGAAATATTGTGAACTAAACATAACATGAATGCTTCACTTTAAAAATCTATGTTTTCTAAGAATGCATATAATTCATGAAAATTACATTAGCATTTTTAAAAAGGTTTTATTTATTGATTCTAGAGAGGGTGAAAGAGCAGGAAGCATCAACTTGGAGTAGTAGTTGCTTCTCAGAGGTGCCCCGATCAGGCAAACCTTGGGTTTCAAACCAGCAACCTCAACATTCTAGGTAGACACTTTATCCACTGCACCACCACAGGTCAGGCTGCACTGTCAGGCTGCACTAGGATGTTGATTAGAGGACTGTAAAGTAACTGAATGATGATGCAAGGATTTTGCCTTCTCCCTTTCTTTTCACCCTATATTCCTTCCTTTTTAAAAATGATTTAAGAACCATATTTGAAAATACCAAACTGCATTTTCTTTTTATCTCTTTAATTGTGGCCCATGAGTATCTTGGTGTCTTTCATGCAATTTTCTCAATGTTACTGTGATTTTTTTCTTTACTTTTGCTATGACATATGACTTTGGAAATTGATTAAGTCATCAAAACTAATGTGAACAGTAATGAAATAAGCAGAATTTGAAAAATTGTGTCCATGTAGTTCATTTGTGTTCAGAACAAAAAAAATTCTTTTAAAATAAAAACAAAAAAATTAAAATAAAAACCTTACTAGGTAATAGTTCACAAAGAAAATATTTAGACACCAATATAATGTCAAAATTGACACTGCCAAAAACATTCTTATAATATGGGGATTTCTTTTTTTCTCTTGCCCTTGCCTTTTATCCTCTCCATATCGGTCATGTTATAGGAAATAGGTCTGAAGAATATTAGTTTTGGTTGTCCAAATGACTACTGAAGGTTTTTTTTTTTGTTTGGTTGGGTTTTTTTTCCCTTCTTTTTCCAAGTGAGAAGAAGGGAGATAGAGACAGAGTCCCGAATGCACCAGGACCGGGATTCACCCGGTCACCCCTTCCTGGAGCTGATGCTTTGCTCATGTGGTACGAGGCTCACAACTAAGCTATTTATAGCGCCTGAAGTAGAGGCTCCACGGAGCTATCCTCAATGCCCAGGACAATGTGCTAGAACCAATCGAGCCATGGCCACGGGAGGAGAGGGAGAAGGAGAGAGACAAGAGGGAGGGGAAGGGATGAAGAAGCAGCTGGTTGTTTCTCATGTATGCCCTGACTGGGAATAACACCTGGGACATCCGCACACCAGTCCAGTGCTCTGCTACTGAAAAAATTGACCATGGCCTGAAGTAGTTTTTTAACTTTGACTAATTGTTCTAACTTCTAGAAAAATCTTATTCAGAAACCTTGTGCTCTTTACTTCACTGGCCTTAAATTGTGTAAATTTCCATATGCCTGTAATATGTACTTTCTTATTAAAAAATAAAACTTAAAGTTTATACAATAGACAGCACTGATCTTGTAAATGATACTTCTTTTAAGCCAGTGGAAGCTAGTGTGAAGGCATGTATTTCACTCAACGCAAATGTCAAAAACTATAATTGTTTGAAGAATGTATTTTCTGGGGCAACCAAATGAGGCTGTGTGCATGGAAGACAAAAGGATCTATATAACTTTTCTAGTACTACTTTGTGCATTTTCAATTGTACATGACATACATTTGCCCTGGCCGGTTGGCTCAGTGGTAGAGCATCGGCCTGGCGTGCGGGGGACCCGGGTTCGATTCCCGGCCAGGACACATAGGAAAAGCACCCATTTGCTTCTCCACCCCCCCTTCCTCTCTGTCTCTCTCTTCCCCTCCTGCAGCCAAGGCTCCATTGGAGCAAAGATGGCCCGGCACTGGGGATGGCTCCTTGGCCTCTGCCCCAGGCGCTAGAGTGGGGCAGAGCATCGCCCCCTGGTGGGCAGAGCTTCACCCCTGGTGGGCGGGCCAGGTGGATCCCGGTGGGGCGCATGCGGGAGTCTGTCTGACTGTCTCTCCCTGTTTCCAGCTTCAGAAAAATACAAATAAATAAATAAATAAATAAATAAATAAATAAATAAATAAATTGTACATAACATACACTTATTTGATTTCAGAGTTTTACTTGCAACATGAAAATGATCTCATTCATTATCTATAATTATTTCAATATACAGGGTAAAAATAGATTTACTTTATGAGTACAGATCTTATTTTTGTATTATTATCTGTTAATTGTTGTATTATTTTCCATATGAACAACATAAACCTACTTTTGCCCTGCCTTGTAAATCTTTATTATAATAAATCTCTATGGAAAACTTCTACATGCTGACTCACCATGGATAGTCGAGTTTTCAGGACATCAAAAAGCTTAATCCTTAAAGACTTTTCATAGCTATAATTTAAAATTTTATTATAAATTTTTCTTAAACATAAATTTATTTCATGATATTATATTTCATGATAGTGTATACTATTTTAAAAGTGCAACTTACCCATGTTTCAACTGTGTTTCACAACTGCACCCCATCATCTGTGGTATCAACATAAATGTACAAATTTAAAAATTTGGGAATCAAACCTTTCCTATATACTAAAGAATCTCTAAAGTCTTACAATACTCTGAAGACTCAAACCTGGTTTACTTGTCTTATTGTTGAAGCTGAAACTCAGGTGCACATTTTTTGATGTGACTGAAATAACTCATGATTTTGACCAGAAATTAGTTGGTTTTAAATTAATCACTATGCTTTCTGACTGGAAGAGAATTCCAGCTTTTGAGTGAATTTTTAAAGGGCTCTCCAATTATACTCTTCCACAGCTTCTAGAATATGTGTTGAAAAGCATAATTTCTGCCAAAGAAGTGATGTACAAGTTTATAGAATGATGTATCTCTCCTTAAAACTCACAATAGAATTCAACTTTACCTTGGCCATAGAGAAAGCTCATCTTTCATGGGGTTATCCCAAAGGAACTGTGTGCTTGGAAACCAAAGTATTCAATTGCTTAGGTTTTTTAATTTACATTCACATATATTGCCTTTTTTTTTTCCAATGTATATCTCAACACTCACTGTGTTTATTTTTGTGCCAACTACTGAGTATCCAATGATGACAATATATTCCCTGGAATTGAGTGTATGTGACTAAGGAGATTTTGCTTCTATTTATTGGAGAGTTCCCCTTTGCAAGATTATTTTTTATTCTTCCTCACTAGCAAACCTCATGTTCAGCCAACTAATTAATATGGAGTTTTTTCTAAATAAACATGTAGTTATCCTTCACTCTTCTCTTTCCCTCATAGCATATTTAAAATTTATCAAGATTTTTTTTTTGGCTTTGCTTTCAAAATAAATCTGGAATCTGACTTCTTACTACCACTTCCACTGTTCAAAATTCTCCCCTGGATTACTGAAACACGCATGCAACTGCTTTCCCTTGTTCTATTTTTTTAAGTGAGATGAATGGTCATTGTTCAGCAACAAAACTATTTTTAGTGCCTGAGTTGTAGGCTTCACAGAGCCATCTTCAGCACTGGGGCTAACTCTCTGGAACCAATTGAGCTATGGCTGCTGGAAGGGAAGAAAAGAGATAGAGAAGAGAGAGGGGAAGGGGTAGAGAAGCAGATGGTTACTTCTGTGAGCCCTGACCAGGATTTGAACACATCGGGTGATGGTCTACCACTGAACCAGCTAGCCAGGGCCCCTTTATTGTACATTTAATTACTCATTGTTTACTCTCAACCTAGAAGATGAAATAATTTAAAATATATGTCAAGCATAATTCATTTTTTTAAGGTAAAACTCTCTGGTGTTTTCCCTTCTTGGTAAGAAGAAATGCTAAAATCTTTACAATACACCACATGGCCCTAACTTATTTTGTCCCCTTGTTAATTCTCTGACCATATCTGGCCATCCACCAGTCATTCTTCTAAATACACACTAGTCTCTTCAAACTTCCTTGAATATATCAAGCACACTCCCATTTCAGGGTCCTTGAATTAGCCATTCCCTCTGTTAGGAATGTATTCTTTCCTCACATATCTAAATGGATTATTACCTCACCTCTTCAAATTTTCTGCTTAAATATCACATTTTAAAAGAAATATTCCTGATGACCTTACTAAAATTTAGCTTTCTCTCACACCGTCAATCCACTATCACTGCTTTATTTTTTATAACTTTTATTACCCTTTCTTTTTTCCTTCCTTCCTTCCTTCTTCTTTACTATATGTCAGTTTATCTATCTACTTATTATTTATCTATCTTTAAATTTTATTTACTCTATTTTGTTGTATGTCTTTTCTCACTGAAATAAAAATTTATAAAAGCATAAAAGCAGGGATTGTTGTCTGCTTTTTTGCTGATATATCATAATTATCTGGCATGTAGTAAATGCTCAATAAATCATTTAATAAATAACTGGTCTTTAAAAGAGAAAGAAACAACATATCAATGTTTATGTTTTATTTGTAAAAAATGATCTTTTGGTCATCTTGTGAATGTTTCTGTTTTGTCTGGAGTACATTAAGGCATATTAGGAAGAGTTGATTTAGTATAATCACAAACTCATTCACGAAAATAGTCACATCTAGGTCATTCAATCATTGCTGACTTATTGACTATTTAATTTACTCAGAACTGAGCATTTTTTGTAAAACAAAAATATGTGACTTTTTGCTGCTACCTCTAAAGTTAAACAGGACATTTGTAATTGCAAATTTTCTTAACAAACTAAGAAATATGTGTACAAACTTCCACTTTACCAGGTAGCCCCTTAAAAAAAATACATATTTGACAACAATTAAGCTGTAATGTCAGTTTTTTGTTTTTGAATTAAATGTCCCCAAATTTCTGAAATTTTTGAGTTCTTACCTTTCTTTTTGATGATGTCTCTGTTTATCGTTAGTATTAGCTTGCTATTTCTCAATTCTTATTGCTATTAGTGTGCTATATAGAGTATTTGTAGTTTCATTTAATCTGTAAATAGACTTATTTTTAACTTTATTGTACAAATTTTCAAGATTTTGCACAATTAGAAAAATTTGTACAATGTAATATCATGTATATATCATCCAGCTTCAACAATTATTAACATTTCACTATTCTTAATCTATCTATTCCATTGCCATTTTTTAGATGGAAAATTGTAAAGCAAATCTCAAGAAATTACAAAATATATTATTTCCATCATAAATTTTTAGTATATTTCTAATACATAAAGATTTAAAAAAAATTATATACCAACATCCACATTAAGGTGAAGAGATTAAGAAAGAAAAAAAACCTTATAGATGGAGATTATGGGAGGGAAAGAGGGTAGAATAAGGCCAAGTGGGGATAGATGGTGATGGAAGGTGATGACTAGGGGTGATGAACACATAATGCAATATACACATGATGTATTATACAATTCTGCACCTGAAGCATATAGAATTTTACTAACCCGTGTCACCCCAATAAATTCAATGACATTAAAAAAAGAATTTGCAACATTATATCAGATTTAGATCCTATGGGTCTATGTGGATATATGTGTATATGCACACACCTACAGACACCTGTGTGTGTATATATTAATAATTTTGGAAAATTGTAACAGCCTTCTATTTATTTTTTCATGGGATTGGAAAGTATGTTAGGAGAATTAATTGAAGATTTTGTGTAGTCACTACCTTACAATAGCTCACAACCAATGTTTAATAAGTATTTGTAGTTATGTAATGTATGTGTTCTTTGTCATTCATAAATATCAGTGTTACCTTATATATCCCTAAAGATTGGAACCAGACACTTTTTTTATACACCAAATCCAACAGGATGGCTTAAGATATTCATTTCCTTGACAAAGGGAGTAGAAAAGTCTGTACTATAGGAATAGGATATTACTTATCCTAAGCCTTTATTAGTTTGTTGTTTCTTGGAGCTTACAGAAGGACAGTAAACTATTATACAGTGCAGAGTGCAAGTAGTCTTATAGTTATGAGTACGAGAAACATAGTTTATTCTTGTATGATTAGTCCATATAAATAAATGTAAACCTTATTTGCCCAACTATGCATTTTATTTAACCAAAGATCAGAATAATTAAGGTCTGAATAAATGAGAATATATTGTGTCGCATAATGCAGTTTGAAGACTTTACCTTGTATTGCAATTTGCAGAATTTTTGTATGTATATAATTGTCATGAAGTTGAATTTGAAAGCTAGCTTGCTTGAAAGTGGATTACCCTGTTGTAAAAACACACCTTAACTTGAGATTTACACTCTTCTTTATGACTGTATCTTTGACTGAGTTTATGAATCTTTCCTACAATAAAAATGTTCCCTTAAAAATAATTTAAATGAAGACAGCGTCCCAAGTGAAGTTTATATAGGATAAAATGTATAAAGAGAAGCAATGAAAAAAAGTAAGAAGCAAGCTGCACTGATAAAACATGTTGTGGTTTTATTAAAACACTTTATCTCCACAGTCCCTGTTTAATAAAATAAGTGTTTGGAAACAAACAAAAAATATTAGTGTATGGAGGTCATGTGTCTAGACTTTATTAATATCCTGACCGTCATCCTCAGAATGCATGAAAAGTAATAAACAAGTTTCTATAGAGAAACAAAAGTATATATATACTTTTCCAACATACAACTGATGCAAATCTAAATGATGCCTTATACACACAGAGAGCCACACACAGACTCATCCTAGATATTAATCCCATATGATGAAGACAAGAGTATTGACTATTTTATTATAGACTATTTTTATTATAATAAATTTGAGCTCAAATATAAAGTGAAACTTAAGCTTTTCCACTATACAACACCAGAAAACTCAACAAAAAATTGATAAAACTTCATTTAATTGAAAAGTGACATAAAAATATTTTTCAACCAACTGCTGGTTTTCAGTTCAATGGATATCTTGTGGCAGAGCCACAGCTTTCAATATTTCTGACCTTTAGCACAACTGTAATTTATTTGCTTTGTACTGCAATTTTTTTCCCATTTACCTCAGATAATGTGTGTGTGTTTATTGAGTTGATTTTTGGCTTCAGGTGTTGTATATAACAAGTAGAAATAACCCACTTTTAACATCTTTGCTTTAGCTACTCTCATGGCGCAAAAACTGCAATTTTTTTCTACATATATGCAACTTATTTACATATGTTTACAAATTGATTAGTAGAATATCTATTTGGCACATTAATAACATTAGGAGGTTTTTTGAAAAAAATATAAAGAGCAGAAAATTTAAAAACTGGTCTGTAGTATGTCTTACAATATTAAGAAAAATAATAGCATATACATGTAGTGAATATATATTACATGCTAGAATCCAGCTTCTTCTGTTACATAGTCCTCATCATTATGCACTTGGAATGAGAATACTATTATGTTTTAGAACTGAAGAAACTTAGACTTAAGATGGCTAAACAATTTTCCTAAGATCACAAATTATTAAGTGGTAAATCCAATATTCAAATTTAGTGATGTTTTGATGTTAAATATCTCAACGTTCCTTTTAAATATGATAAAAAATATTTAAAGCAATCAATGAAAGCATAATAATTCTTAAAAACCAGAAAGAACATCTTCTGAATATCTTACTTTGGTGAGATTCTTAGACATTACAGGGAAGATGGCACTGAATTTATTGAGAAACCGCTGAGAAAATAATCAAAAATAATTGAGGTAATAGTGGTTATTTTTGAATAAACCCCAAAGGAACTGCATGCTCAGGGTAAACAAATGAATGATTAAGAGCAGCAAATGGAGCAATTTTCAAAAGAGTTAATTTAAACAACTGTTTTAGAAAAGCTGAGCCCATCAGGTTTATCTCTTCTCCAAGAGTATGGCTGCCAGCCATGGCTTTGGTGCCCAAGTAAGAAGCCAAAAATTGCTCTCCAGAGAAACTGGATGATGCTCTGGAGAATGAATCTTAGTGTGAGTGATGAAAGTCTGAAAGAGAAACATGTTCAAGAGGGAAGTAACCTTAGATCTCCACAAAAATGATGAAGGGAGAATAAATAGGAATGTTTTGCTCTGCTTAAGAGAAAAAGATACTGATCTGCCCCTCACCTCATATTTAGAGTCTTAGAGTTGTTCCTTTTTGTTTGCAGTATGTTGCAGAAGGCAATTAAATTTTTATAATTATAGTTTCATAATTTCTGCCAAGAGAATTACCTTAGTTATTCCTCAGAGCCTTGGAATATGGTGAGATTCCAGAGGTAGATTTAATGGTGGGCACAACAGGCTTATGCCTTGGGTCCCAACTTCTGAAGAGCCCCTCAAAACCCCAACTTTACACTTTTTTCTAACAACAAGTGACCCAATATTTTCTTCTGCACCCTGGGCCTCAACCAACATTAACCTGCCCCTGGGTGAGATATTATATTAATGAACACTATAGATTATTTTCATGGCTAGGATCATGCCAATAGGTAAAATAGAAAGGTATGATTCCCAAGAGCTTCTAAAACTCCACAGATTTTTTTTACAAGTTCTTTGATTTAGCAATCATATTATCTTAGTCTACATTCTCTATTCAAAACCTATCTAAATATTACCCATCCTTCACCCATCCAATGTGGAACTAACGAGTCGAAATCTAGGCTACCCTGCTTAATACATTCTTGATTCCCATGCACCATATTCATTACATCATCATTGGTATATGAGGGAGTCTCATATTTGTGACAAATAGTAATCACATCTAGACAACCTATTCTTTTTTTAATTTTTAAAAATCTTATTGAATTTTTTGGAGTGATATTATTAAGAACTTAAGAGTCCATCTGTCAGTGTATTATTACATTTTAATGATCAAAAGGATGTAGAAACTTCTGAGCTTTCTGATATTATCTTACTTCTATTACCTTCATATATCTCACACATCCCCTTGTTTGTCTCATGCAGTATTGTGACTTAAATTGTCATGTTTATATTAGTGACTTCTATAATATAGATTGCTGTCTGTCGCTCTGGTTAGGTAGCTCAGTTGCTTGGAGCAACCTCTTGATGCACCAAGGTTCCAAGTTTGATCCTAGGTTAGACAATGTACAAGAATCAACCAATGAGTGTATAAACAACTGGAACAACAGATTGATGTTTTTCTCTCTTTCTCTCTCTCTCTAAAATCAATTAAAAAAATAAAAGACTGCTAACTGCCCACCCGAATCTATTTCTATTTTCCCATTCTTTTATAGCAACAGAACTGCTGTTAGTTACATGACTGTCTAAACTTGCAGTTAATTTTGGTCACCACTTGCTGCATAAGGTCATACCATGGTGGTTACACAACTTTGACTATACACGGTGATGTCAGTGTTAAAGAAGAAGTTGTAAAGAAATTGAGTTCATTAAGGACTTTGCAGAGAAAATATAATTTGCTGGTTGGACCACATCATACTTCTGCTCAAAATTCTTCATTGGTTCCCAATATTGAAGTAGAAACAAAAGTCTGTTTAATAACATTTAAAGCTGGGAGATTCCAACATGGCAACTGAATAGACAGACATTTCAACTGCCACCTCCCAGGACCAAATAGGATTACAACTTAATTTAAGAACAATCATCTTGAAAAACCAACTTTGGACTAAAAGAACAGGACTCAAAAACCAAGGATTAGAGAAGAAACCATACTGAGACTGGTAGGAAGGGCAGAGACACAGAAAGGGGTGAGTGGTGCGGAGGGTCTCATGAAAAACTCTCACTGCAGGGAAGGCTGCCCTGAGAGGTGTGGGTGCTCAACCCCAGGCCCGGAGTCCCAGTCTATAACCCAGGAGCCTAAAAGAGGCATCCAGACAGAATTTGGTGGTGAAAAGAGCCAGGTTTCTGTCTGTGAGAAAAAGACAGCTTTTTGAGATGTAGACTCCATCTTAAAGGACCCACACAAAAAATCTCATTCACAGTCACTTACCTGGGGCTCCAGGGGAGGAAGAACAGAGAGAACTGAAATTGTGTGAGGAAAATGTAAAGTTTGAGGCCCAGGGATAGACACAGTGGGGGACGGCCACTAAAAACCCTGTGCTGAGTCATTCTCCAATGCTGCAGTCACCATTTTTCTTAGGAGGAACATCACCTCTGATTGGCATCAGCCTGGGGAAAGCCAATTGCTTCACCCTCCAGATTCTCTCCTGCTCCATTCAGGGCAAAGGTTCGTTCTGAGAGGCCAGGAAGCAGGGGGTACATCAGTGACTCAGTTTTCTTTTGCTGAGGCTGGAGCTACCCCTCTGCAGTGCTCCTGAATCTAAGACTGGTGCTTCCACCTCACAGGAGACTCGGTTGATACTGTGGATGGGAAGACCACACTTCTGAGTCTCAGAGGCCACACCCACCAGATACCTGGGGCCACACCTTACTGCAGTCTGTGAAAAAACTCTGGAAAGACTGATAGCTGAAGCCAAGGGGTAGAACAACACACACTACCCTTCCTAATCCCTGAATTGTTGCAGGTTGTAGACTCTAGCAGAGGTTTATTCAGTAGCAGAGACCAACAAGCAGCCAATAGACAGAGGCTGCAAAAGGATGGACTCGGGGAACCTTGGCCTTGGAAGTGGAATTTCCCTCAGGCCCAATGTGGGTAAAAGCCAGCTCAAGTGTGCAGCTGGTATTTACATGTGCACCTGGGTCCAGCAGAGGCAGCCCAAAACTCTAGATTTTTTATAGCTACAAGAAGGTTGCTAAGGGCCAGTCATGGGCAGTGTCCCCCACTGGTCTGCACTGGGTTTCAGCCAGGGAGGCCCAGGGTTGGCACATCCAGTGGCTAGCTGCAGAGAGTATTGGTTCAGGATCTAAAATCCCTTGCTAGAATGGTATCCTAAGGAAGGGTTTCTCACAACTGGCGCAGCTGAGATGATTTCTTCTCTCTGTGATCAGCACCAGCACAGTGGCTCATGTGCATTGGATAGGGTGGAGCTTCACAGTCAGCAGGCCTGGGTGTTGGATATCCTACCCTGCTGGGATAGACTCCAAAGTGGGAATGGAGAGAGGCTTGGAGCATGGACATTCAGAGTATGGGTCCCTGTGAGCTTATTGTTGGTCCAAGGGCTTAACCACAGTCAGCCCCAGAAGAGGACACTCTCAGTCTTCCTACTTGGCCAGGGTCTCATCAGCTGTAAGAACTTCTGCAGAGGGGACTGTAGGCCACACTCAATCTGAACCTGCTTTTTACCTTGTCAGGGGGAAATAAAATTTGAGTATCTAGCAGTGGCTGAAGGATTAGACTCTGAAGTAAAGGTCACACTCCCAGCACTGATCTATTGCCTAAGAAACCCATGAAGTATGTAGCCCAATAATATTGTATTCCCAAACTCAGCTGCCCTAACCCAACAAACTTGCAACCTGTAGAGGGGTTGGTTGGGTGAAGCCAGTCTGGGTCCACACTACAGTCTTTCTACAGAAGACTCTGGGAAGAGCTACAAGAGGAGGTGGAGCAGCTGAAAAGCAGAGGCAAATTTCATGAAGCTTGGGGCTTTTATGGAGCTGCTGTCAGCTCTAAGCAGGAGAAAGCTGGTCCTTCTACACCCTACCCACACTACCCAAGCATAGAAAATGTAGACATAAACAGCAAAAAGAAGAGTAGCTGTAGACAATGACCTCACAGCAGGTTAAAAACAACAGCTGATGCCAACCTAATAATATCTAGAACCAACACAACTGGTAGCTATTGGCAGACAGCACCAACCCTAGACTCAGCTAGCTACACAAGCAGCACACCCAAAGCAGGAGTCTATACACAGACAAAATGTATAGACAAAGAAATGAGACCCAAATAAATCAACAACAACAACAAAATCTCCAGGAAAAGAATTAAATGAAATGGAAGTAACCAAACTACCAGATGCAGAGCTTAAAATAATGACTTTTAAGATGCTCAATGATTGCCTGACCTGTAATGGTGCAGTGGATCAAGCATCGACCTGGGATATTGAGGTTGCTGGTTCAAAATCCTGGGCTTGCCCGGCAAAGGCACATATGGGAGTTGATGCTTCCTGCTCCACCTCCCCTCTCTCTATTCTCTAAAATGAATAAATAATTTAAAAATTAAAAAAAAAAGATGCTCAAGAATCTTAGAGCAACAATGGATGGACATAAAGAGGACCTAAATGCAGAGATAGCAAGGATCAAAAAGGAAATTGAAATCATAAAAAAGAAACAGTCAGAAATGACAAATACATTATCAGAAATGAAGACTGCACTTGAAGGAATCAACAGCAGGCTGGATGAAGCAGAGGATCAAAATAGCAATTTAGAAGACAAGATAAACATAATAAGCACAGAAGTAGAGCAGCAAAACGAAAAGAGGCTAAAAAGACTGAGGAACTCTAAGAGACCTCTGTGACAATATGAAGAGAAACAACATCCAAATCATAAGGTTTCCTGAAGAAAAAGAGAATGAGCAAGAGATAGAAAACCTGCTTAAAGAAATCATCACTGAAAATTTCTCTAAATCGATGAAGGAAAAAGTCACACCACCTCAAGAGGCACATAGGATACCATTAAAGAGGAACCCAAGGAGGCCTACCCCAAGACACATCATAATTAAAATGCCAAGGTTAAGAGACGAAGAAAGAATACTAAAAGCTGCAAGAGAAAAGCTGTTAATTATCTACAGAGGAGGCCCCATAAGGATGATATCTGATTTCTCAACAGAAACACTTGAGGCTAGAAAAGATTGGCAAGAAATATACAAATTGATGCAAAACAAGAACCTACAACCAAGGCTACTTTATCCAGCAAGGCTATCATTTAAAATTGAAGAAGAAATAAAAAGTTTTGCAGATGAAAAAAGACTCAGTTCATTACAACCAAACCAGTGCTGCAAGAAATGTGAAGGCCCTGTTGTAAACAAAGAAAAGAAATCTTGAAGAAGAGAAATGTAGATTTAAAGAATAAAATGGCAATAAATAAGTACATGTCAGTAATGACCTTATATCTAAATGGATTAAATGTTCCAATCAAAAAACATAAGGTAGCTGCTGCATGGATAAGAAAACAGAACCCATACATATGCCGTCTACAAGAGACACAATTCAGAAATAAAGATACACATAGACTGAAAGTGAAGGGATGAAAAAAAGTTTTTCATAAAAATGGAAATGAAAAGAAAGCTAGGGTAGCAATACTTGTATCTGACAAAATAGACTTTAAAACAAAGGCTATAGTATGGAATAAAGAAGGTCAGTACATAATTATAAATGGAGTAATCCAACATGAGGCTATAACCATTGTAAATATTTATGCACTTAATATAGTAGCACCTATATTTGATGGACATAAAGGATGGGATCAACAGCAATACTATAATAGTAGGGGATTTTAATACCCCACTAACATAAGTGAATAGATCTTCCAGAAAGAAAATTAACAAAGAAACAGCAGCCTTGAATGACACACTAGATCAACTGGATTTAATTGATATCTTCAGAACCTTTTACCCCAAAGCAGCAGAATACACATTCTTTTTAAATGCTCATGGTACATTCTCTAAGATGAACCACATGTTAGAACACAGAACAAGTCTCAATAAATTTAAGAATATTGGCCCTGGCCGGTTGGCTCAGCGGTGGAGCATCGGCCTGGCGTGCGGGGGATCCGGGTTCGATTCCCGGCCAGGGCGCATAGGAGAGGCGCCCATTTGCTTCTCCACCCCCACCCCCCCTCCTTCCTCTCTGTCTCTCTCTTCCCCTCCCACAGCCAGGGCTCCATTGGAGCAAAGATGGCCCGGGCACTGGGGATGGTTCCTTGGCCTCTGCCCCAGGTGCTAAAGTGACTCTGGTCATGGCAGAGCGACACCCCGGAGGGGCAGAGCATCGCCCCCTGGTGGGCAGAGCATCGCCCCTGGTGGGCGTGCCGGGTGGATCCCGGTGGGGCG
The DNA here is from genome assembly GCF_036850765.1 of Saccopteryx bilineata. NCBI lineage: Eukaryota > Metazoa > Chordata > Mammalia > Chiroptera > Emballonuridae > Saccopteryx > Saccopteryx bilineata. Next base: position 48,011,418 of record NC_089502.1, read on the forward strand.
CATGCAGGAGTCTGTCTGACTGTCTCTCCCAGTTTCCAGCTTCAGAAAAAAAAAAAAAAGAATATTGAAATCATATCAAGCATCTTCTCTGGTCACAAGGGCATGAAACTAGAAATCAACTATAATTAAAAAAAATGAAAGGCATTCAAACACTTAGAGTCTAAATAGCATGTTATTAAAAAATGAATGGGTTAACAATGAGATCAAGAAAAAAAAATTTCCTTGAAAGAAATTAAAATGAACGTACAACTGAAAATTTATGGAACATAGTAAAAGCAGTCCTGAGAGGGAAATTTATAGTGTTACAGGCATACCTTAAGAAACAAGAAAATGCTCAAATAAACAACTTAACCCTGCATCTAAAAGAACTAGAAAAAGAACAACAAACAAAGCCAAGAGAAACTAGAAAGAAGAAAATAATAAAGATCAGAGCAGAAATAAATGACATAGAGGCTAAAAAAAATACAAAAGATCAATGAAACAAAGAGCTAGTTCTTTGAAAAGGTAAACAAGATTGATGAATCTTACCCAGACTCATCAAAAAAAAAGAGAAAACTCAAATAAATAAAATTAGAAATGAAAGTGAAGAAGTAACAACTGCCCCAGAAGAAAGACAAAGGATTGTAAGAAAATACTATGAAGAAAAAAAAAAAAAAAATTGGACAACCTAGGTGAAAGGGATAAATACCTAGAAATATATAATCTTCCAAAACTCAATCTGGAAGAATCAGAAAACCTAAACAGACTGTTTTCAAAAAATGAAACTGAATCAGTTATCAAAAAACTCCCAGCAAACAAAAGTCCTGGACCAGGTGGCTTCACAGGTGAATTTTACCAAACATTCAAAGAAGAACTAACACCAGTCCTTCTCAAGCTATTTCAAAAAATTCAAGAGAAGGAAAGACTTCCAAGGTCCTTTTATGAAGCAAGCATTATCTTCATTGCAAAATCAGGTAAAGACACTACCATGAAAGAAAACTATAGGCCAATATCCCTGAAGAACTTAGATGCTAAAATTCTCAACAAAATACTAGCAAACTGGATGCAGCAATACATGAAAAAATATCTTACATCATGATCAAGTACGATTTATTCTGGGGAGGCAAGGTTGGTAGAATATTTTCAAATCAATCAATGTGATTCATCACATAAACAAAAGGAAGGATAAAAATCACATGATTATAATAACAGATGCAGGAAAAGCTCGATAAAATCCAGCACGCATTTATGATAAAAACTCTCAGCAAAGTGAGAATTCAAGGAATATACCTCAACATAATAAAGACCATTTATGACAAACTGACAGCCAACATCATACTCAATGGGCAAAAATTAAAAGCAATACACTTAAGAGCAGGAACAAAGCAGGGGTGCCCCCTTTCACCACTCTTATTCAACATAGTTTTGGAAGTCCTAGCCACAGCAATCAGATAAGAAGAAGAAACAAAAGGCATCCAAATTGGAAAAAAAGTAAACTTATCATTATTTGCTGATATGATAGTGCACATAGAAAACCCTAAAGTCTCAATCAAAAAACTACTAGACCTGATAAATGAATTTGGTAAGGTGGCAGGATATAAAATAAATATTCAGAAATCAGTGGCATTTTTATACATCAACAATAAATTGTCTGAAAGAGAAATTAAGGAAACAACTCCCTTCACTATTGCACCAAAAAGACAATAAAGTACCTTGGAGTAAATTTAACCAAGGAGGTAAAGGACTTGTACTCAGAAAATTATAAAACATTGATAAAAGAAATCAAGCAAGATACAAACAAGTGGAAGCATATACCATGTTCACTGAGAGGAAGAATAAACATCATTAAAATGTCCATATTACCCAAAGCAATCTATAAATTCAATGCAATACCAATTAAAATACCAATGACATACTTTAAAGATATAGATCACATATTCCAAAAATTTATATGGAACCAAAAAAGAAAACGAATAGTCTCAGCAATCTTAAAAAAGAAGAATAAAGTGGGAGGTATCACCCTTCCTGATATCAAGTTATAGTACAATGCCATTGTAATCAAAACAGCTTGGTACTGGCGTAAGAAGAGGCATACAGATCAATGGAACAGAACAGAAAATTCAGAAATAAACCCACACCTTTATGGTCAATTGATATTTGACAAAGGAGGTAAGAGCATGCAATGGAGTAAAGACAGTCTCTTTAATAAATGGTGTTGGGAAAATTTGACAGGTACATGCAAAAAAATGAAACTAGACCACCAACTTACACCATTCACAAAAACAAAAGCAAAATGGATAAAAGACTTAAATATAAGTTGCAAAACCATTAACATCTTGGAAGAAAATATAAGCGGTAAACTCTCTGATATCTCTCGTAGCAATATTTTTGCCGATATATCTCCATGGGCAAGTGAAATAAAGAACAAAATAAACAAATGGGACTATATCATACTAAAAAGCTTTTGTACAGCAAAAGACACCATTAGCAAAATAAAAAGACAGCCCCCACACACATGGGATAACATATTTGTCAACACATCTGATAAGAGGTTATTAACCAAAATTTATAAAGAACTTGTAAAACTCAACATCAGGAAGATAAAACATATAATTAAAAAATAGGCCAAAGAACTGAACAGACACTTCTCCAAAGAGGACATACAGATGGCCAATAGGCATATGAAAAAATGTGCAACATCTAATCATCAGGGAAATGCAAATTAAAACCACAATGAGATATCACCTCACAACTGTCAGAATGGTGCTCATTAAGAAATCAACACACAATAAGTGCTGGAGACCGTGTGGAGAAAAGGGAACCCTCCTGCACTGCTGGTGGGAATGCAGACTTGTGTAGCCACTGTGGAAAACAGTATGGGTTTTCCTCAAAACATTCAAAATGGAGCTGCCCTTTGACCCAGCTTTCTCATTCTTAGGAATATACCCCAAGGACACCAAATCACTGGTTCAAAAGAAGATATACACCCCCATGTTTCTTGCTGCATTGTTTACAATAAACAAGAACTAGAAACAGCCCAAGTGTTCATCAGTGGAGGAGTGGATTAAAAAGCAGTGGTACATATACACAATGGAATACTATGTGGCCATGAAAAAGAAGGAAATCTTACCTTTTGCAATGGCATGGATGGACCTGGTGAAGATTATGCTGAGTGAAATAAACGAGGCAGAGAAAGACAAATGTCATATAATCTCACTTATATGTGGAACGTAAGGAACAAACTAAACTGAGGAATGAAATACAAGCAGAGGTGAGGCCACAGGGGGCAAAGGGACAGCTGTCAGAGGGAAAGAGGATCAGGGGATGGGATCAGAGAAGGTGAAGGGATTAATGAAATTATCAATATATACACACAACACAGAGATACATACAATAGGACAGTAAATCCCAGAGGGAAGAAGGGTGGGAGTTAGGGGGAGGGGGACAACAGGGGTGTAAATAAGGACACAGGAGAGGGAGAAGGTGTTATATTCAGTAGTACACTTGAATCCATGTTAACACAATAAATTAAAATTAATAAAAAAGTAAAATAGGTAAATATATATATATAACATTTGAAGCAATACACTTCGCAGAGTAACATGACTTAATTCCTTGCTTCTTGCAGGTGCTGATTCAAAAGTCACCTTTTTAATGAAGAGTTTTCTAGCTACTGTATTTAAAGTTGCACCCCTTTCATATTTCTCAGCCTTTGTATAGTTTATTTTTTTTCTTACGTACTTAACACTATCCAAAAAATGTAATATTTTAACTAGCTTTCTAACCCATAAAAATGCAAGTGCTAAGAGATTATATATTTGTAAATGCAACAACAATTTATTATTTCTTATGTTTCTGTGGCTTAAGAATTGAGACAGTAGCTGGCCAAATGGTTTGCCTGTTCCCATAGTAAGGTAAGCAATGTAGCTGCACTCAGCTGGGAACACTGCTAGGGCTTTGAAGTCCAAGATAGCCTCTCAACCTCCACAACTTCTCTCTGTGGCCTCTGAACATTCAGTTATCGATCCTGGACATTTTTACAGCATGGTTACTGCTATCCAAGAATGCAAAGACAGAGCTTCCAGGCTATAAGCTTTAGGCTTAAAGTAGGAAACACATAATTTGAATCCTGTTATGTTGGTCAAACCAGTGAAATGTAATGCTCTTTTAAAAAAATATTGAATGTAATGATTGTTATAAAAATATTGGATAATATATAAATGTGTGTGTGTGTGTATATATGTATTTACAATCTTCCAATCTCATTTTCTTTTTATAACCATTATTTTGAACCCAAAGAGTGTTTGATATATTTCTCTATGTTTACAATCTTTACTTATACAAATACAGTAATATGTAATGTGTGTGTGTGTGTGTGTGTGTGTGTGTGTGTGTGAGAGAGAGAGAGAGAGACAGACAGGAAGGGAGAGAGATGAAAAACATCAATTCTTTGTTGTGGCTCCTTAGTTGTTCATTGATTGTTTTCTCATATGTGCCTTGACCAGGAGGCTACAGCAGACCGAGTAATCCCTTGCTCGAGCCAGCGACCTTGTGCTCAAGCTGGTGAGCCTTGCTCAAACCAGATGAGCCCATGCTCAAGCTGGCAACCTCAGGGTCTCAAACCTAGGTCCTCCACATCCCAGTCCGATGCTCTATCCATTGCGCCACTGCCTGGTCAGGCAAATATGTGATTTTTATAAACAAAAGTATTATCATACTATAAATATAATGCTAAAATGTACATTTTCAGTCTATATTGGACTTTATTGTTTTTAACCAAGTTTATTGCTTCACAATTTCTATATTGTAAAATTAACCTTTTAAAAGTATAAAATTCTGTAAATTTTGACAAATATACTGATGAAACTATTTCCACAATCAAGCTAGAGAATAGTCCCACCATAAAGATAATTATGAGACAAAACTATAAACCTATCACGTAATTGAAAAATGATACATTTAAATGCAAAGAAAAAACAAGATGTTATAAACACTATAAATAAGTGAAGATATTTCTGATTTCCATAATAATAGATTAGTTTGTTGTAGACCAAAACTTCTGCTGAGATTGACCAAAAAATATGAGAATAAAAAAGAAATAATCTATTTCAATGAATTGAAGAAAGGCTACATGCAAAACAAGAAATGATGGCAGAGTAAACGGAAGACCAAAATATTGCTGGACACTCAGCATTGATGTCTCCCCTCAAAGCTCATGCTGATTCACAGTGAGGAGCGGAAAAACCAAGCAGAGTCACTGGAAGTCTCATGGAGTAAGTATAACAAAAACTGAGTTCACAGTTATCCAAGTAGGAGAAGACTTAATAAACACCTCACATTTTCAGTTGGGACTTCCCAGGCCACACCTTGGAAGTAGGGATGAAATAGAAATAGTATAACTCTCAAAAAGACTAAAGTCCAACTTTGGATCATTTCAAATTCTTATTATATTTGCTATCTGTTTAACCTTGCTTATATGCTAGAAACAAAAGCAAACCATATTTATATGTAAAAATAAAACCATACGGACTTTCAAATCATTACTACAATTTATTCATATTCAGAAGATCAGACAAAAAATATTGAAATACAAGAAAAAAAATTCCTTATGAAATCAAGGATATATATATTATCTATTTCTATATAACATATTAACCCAAAAATGCAGCAGGGTTTTTAAAAGACATTATCTCACACAATTTTGGTGGGACAGAAACTTGGGAATAACTTAGTTGGCAGATTCTCGCCCAAGGATTCTCATGAGTTGTAGCCAAGATTTTAGCCATACCAAGCTTAAGCTTTCAGTCATCTTAAGGTTTGGCTGGGACTGTGAATCTGTTTTCAAGGTGGCTCATTCACATGCTTGCTAGCTATGGCAGAGCTTTGGCAGGGATCTTCAGTTATTCACTACATGAACCTACTCAGAAGGCCGTGTGAGTGTCTTTGCATCATGGATGTTACATATACTCTAGCAGAGTGATATAAAATAAACCATGGTAGAAGCTGCAAAACTTTTGTTTTAGCATAAGTAAAATACCATGATTTCCAAATCATGCTATTGGTTAAAGGTGTCAACCCCTTTCTGTGCAGGAGGGGACTATAGAAAACTGTGAACGCCAGAAAACAAAGATCACTGTGAGCCATTTTGAAAACAAGCTGAACAGGAAGAGTTCAAAATAAATGTGATTGTATTTTTTTTTTTTTTCAGAGACAGAGAGAGAGTCAGAGAGAGGGACAGACAGGGACAGACAGACAGGAACGAAGAGATGAGAAGCATCAATCATTAGTTTTTTGTTGCGCATTGCAACACCTTAGTTGTTCATTGATTGCTTTCTCATATGTGCCTTGACCGTGGGCCTTCAGCAGACTAAGTAACCCGTTGCAGGAGCCAGCGACCTTGAGTCCAAGCTGTTGAGCTTTTACTCAAACCAGATGAACCCGTAGTCAAGCTGGCGACCTCGGGGTCTCGAACCTGGGTCCTCTGCATACCAGTTCGACACTCTATCCACTGCACCACCACCTGGTCTGGCAATATGATTGTATTTTAAGAAATCATTCAGGCCCTGGCCGGTTGGCTCCATGGTAGAGTATCGGCCTGGCGTGCAGGAGTCCCGGGTTCGATTCTTGGCCAAGGCACACAGGAGAAGCGCCCATCTGCTTCTCCACCCCTACCCCTCTCCTTCCTCTCTGTCTCTCTCTTCCCCTCCCACAGCCAAAGCTCCATTGGAGTAGCGTTTGCCTGGGCGCTGAGGATGGCTCTACGGCCTCTGCCTCAGGTGCTAGAATGGCTCTGATTGCAGCAGAGCAATGCCCCAAGGTGGGCAGAGCATTGCCCCCTGGTGGGCATGCCGGGTGGATTCCAGTCAGGCGCATGCGGGAGTCTGTCTGACTGCCTCCCGTTTCCAACTTCAGAGAAATAAAAATAAATAACTAAATAAATAAATAAAATAAATCATTCAAAAGAATTACATGGGTAAGTATAAGACTGAAAACACAATAATTAAAATTAAGAACTCAATGGAAATTTCTGCTTTGGACAAAATTGAGTAACAGGGACCAGGTTTATAGTCCATACTAAAGAAACAACAAAAACAGAGGAATATATGAAATAATGGTTTTCAAGATGCATGACATTATGTAAAGAGTTTACTATTCAGAGAGTTTTTATCTCTAGATGAATTTCTAAAGATAAAATACCACTTAAAATGAAGAATGAAATGGATGGGATTAATTACATAATGAAATTAGTGGACTTCAAGACATAGCAATGAAATAAGACACAGAGAACAACAATATTCAAAAATCAAATGAAAAGAACACAAGTGAGGTGTGAGACAACTTCAAATAGCCTAAAATATGTGTGCAGTCAGAGCGCTAATGAGGGCAGAGAGGGAGAGACAGAATATATATTTGAAGAAATAATTGCTGACAACTATCCAAATCTGATGACAGCTGTAAAACCATGAATCCAAAAAAAAAATTTAATAACACTAGAACCAAAAACATGAAAAAAACTTATTTGAAGTCACATCATGATTGAATTATTAAAAACCAGTGACAAAAAAAAAAATATATATATATATTTAAAAACAGCAAGATAAAATGACACATTACATGTAGAAAAATTTTTAAAAAGATAGTGAAGATAGTGGATTTCTCGGAAAGAAAATGGTTGAGAAGGCAGAAGGGCAACAACTTTAAAATATAGAATAATAAGAAAAAACCCTGCAGCTTAGGCATCTGAAGAGAAATGTGGATAAACAGGTGAATTTAGCCACAAATAATTTCTTACCTGAAGCGGAAACTTCAGAAGCATAACTGGTAGAACATTTCAATGACAATGTTGACAAACTAATGGAGGCCGAGTGTGGAACAGAGTAAGAATGAAAAACTCCTGAGAGACTCAGTGGGCCCTCACACATGTGTGGACTTTACCTCTAAGAACCCCACCAAGTTCTTATAATAAAGATCTGATAAATATTCCTTCATAACTTTTTCAAGAGGAAGGAATAAGTTATTCTTTGTTTTGCATGTCCAGCATCTTCATAACACAATTATCCTCTGGGGGTAAATATTTAGTCAGGGACTTGTCCCAGAGCCAAAGAAAATGTCATGCTCATTCCAATTCCCTCTGTCTTTCATGTTTCACTTAAATAAGAGGTGGGAGCAATGAAAGAAGAAACATGAGTGAAGGTCATAGGACAGAGACACAGGCCCCTAAAACACCGGTAAGTATTTGGAAGACTAGAGAATAATTCTACTCCCCAATACCCTTCCAACACATCAGCAGGGATCCACAGTAAAAGTAACAAATTTCCACTGAAAGTTGCAAGACATGGATACTGTCTGAGGAATAGTACAGAAGGATGTCCAAAGTCAAGAGGGAAGACAAATACAAGGAAACCATAGAAAGCCGAAGCCCTGGCATCAATAGTTCCAACAAATATTTAAAGAGCCCATCTTCTAGCAAAATTAACATAAATTGCAGCACCACAAGCTTATTTAACACAGTTAATAAGGATAATATGGCTAGTTTTCAACTGTTGACATAGGAAACATCCAGACTTGTAGAAAAGATTTAAAATAATTTATTTGAGCGGAAACTGAAGACAACTGCTAAGAAGCAAGATCTCAAATGCTCTCAAAAACAACAGTTTAGGGCCTTGGCCAGTTGGTTCAGTGGTAGAATATCGGCCCAGTGTGTGGAAGTCCCAGGCTAGATTTCTTGTCAGAGCACACAGGAGAATCGATCATCTGCTTCCCCACCACTCTTTCGGCTTCTTTTTCCCTTCCCCTCCCACACCATGACTCAATTGGTTCGAGCATCAGCCCCAGGCACTGAGGATAGCTTGGTTGATTCGAACATCAGCCCCAGCTGGGGTTGAAGGAGGGGATCTGGGTTGGGGTGTATGTGGGACTGTCTCTCTATCTCCTCTCTTCTCACTTAAGAGTAAATAAATAACTAATATAAATAAATAAATAAATAACTGGAGATACCATCAACTACAGAGGATTACAGTTTATTGGAAGCACAGCTGTTGAGACCAGTGCCTAATAGGAACAGTAAATGGTAATTGACAAATTACTAGAGACTGGGTGCGGATTTCTTTATGAGTTGAAAACTCCTGAGGGCCTAGTCTTAAGTCTCTACCTCACACTTTTAGGTATTTGAGTTTTGCAACCAGAAGAACCCATACCAGCTTTTCATGATAAATATCTGAGAAAATATATCCCTCCTGCTTTAGGGAGTCAGCAAAGAAAAATTAAACATTTAGAAAAACACCCACAGAAGCATGTACTCTACAATAAAGGCCTGCCCTCAAGGGAAATGACTTTATCAGAGCCTTATCTGATCTGGGAGAAGGGCTATTAGACAATTCCAGTCTATTTTAGACATCCTGACTCACAAAAGGGAAGAAAAATAGGCTTAAAAGCTCTTCTTAAGGACATAACTAGCCCAGGGAATAAAGTCAACTAAAAAACTGGAAATTAATCTCACTTACTGGCACATGGGAAGGCTCTCCTACAGTAGTTACAGGGGATTACCACTGAGAGCTGCATGACAGAGGCACTATTTAAATAGTTTCTGGGAAAACTCAAAGAAAACAAGAGAGATAAATACAATGGTGGGATTAAAATAATTTAACAACCAATTCTCTGCCCTAATGACCATTTTAAATATACAAAATAGATATAACAAAAGGTAGTTTATTATTTCATGGATTTAAAATATTTAAATAAGAACAATAAAAGAGGTACACAAAACTAGATTATGTTATAAGAAAGTGTAAAGCCAGCAGCCAGGGCCACCATCACAGCAGCCTCCTGGCCCATGCAGGTTCTCATTGGATTCGGTCAGTCGGTAAAGAAACAATGGAGCCAAAAACTGATAGGCCATTTTCTTTAATTCTAGTTTGCACCCGGCGGGCAAGTAAAAACACACGCTGGGCTCCAAAACCCACTCACATTCAGTGCTCACAAAGCCACTGACTTATCCGAGTTTCCTAGAATCAAAGGTTTCTAGCTCACCAGCCTTATTCTCCTCAGTTCCCCATCTCCTTCCTTCTCTCTACACAAACTCTACACAAACTGGCATCTCACTCAGCACTCCACCATCTTGGCTGCTTCTCCTGGCCACATGGCCTCTTTCTGCTCTCTGCTCTGCTCCCTCTGCTCTCTCATACTAATCATCCCAGGAACCAAGAGAGTAAGCTCCTGTTCTGTCCCCATTTTATAGTGTAGATCCATAACCTTTAATCCAATATACAAAATAGGGAAGTCTCTACTACAAAGTCACTTCTCTGAGGCATGATTGGATTGTACTGCCCCACATCAAAAAGGGTGGGAAAGGCTTAATCCCAAAACCAAGCCCCAGGCTACAACGATCCTGCCTGCCCCCCAACACACATTAATATCACCTGGGCAAAGGCCTCCACGTGGGCAGCGTTATCTTTAACAAAGTGAGCATAATATATTTTATCTGCCCAACAGAAAGAATTTTAAAATTTAATGAAAAAACATTAAATAATACCTGAAAAACAATAAAACTGTTATTTAGGATAATTCCATATTGCTTCTTGTTTGGCATCCCCACTTGCAACTTTTTTCACCTATGGATAGAATAAACATTACTACCGGTGTTCAGAATATGCTGTTGCACAGATGAACATTAAAAAAGAGTGAGGAATCTCGATGTGTGATTTCCACATTGGTCGGCTGCCCAGGTGCCCACCTTAGAGAGAACCCTGATTACAAGTGCCATTTGTGTGTGTGTGTATTTATGTTTTTTAAGTTTATTTTTTAAGTAATTCATCTTTTTAAAACATTTTTAATAGTTTTATTCAGACAATTAATTTTGACAGGGTGACATTGGTCAACTAGACCACGTAGATTTAGAGAAAACATCTTCAGATCATTTTGACATTTGATTATGTTTGTTGGTCAGATAAAATGTATTATGCTCACTTTGTAAAAGATGACGCTGCCCACGTGGAGGCCGTTGCCCAGGTGATATTAATGTGTGTTGGGGGTGGGCTAAAGGCAGGCAGGATTGTTGTAGCCTGGGGCTTGGTTTTGGGATTAAGCCTTTCCCACCCTTTTTGATGTGGGGCGATACAATCCAATCATGCCTCAGAGAAGTGACTTTGTATTAGAGACTTCCCTGTTTTGTATATTGGATTAAAGGTTTGGATTTCTACACTATAAAATAGGGGCAGATGGGAGCTTGCTCTCTTGGTTCAGAGATTATCATTTAGAGGAGAGAGCAGAGCAGAGAGCAGAAGGAGGCCACGTGGAGTAGGCCAGGAGAAGCAGCCAAGATGGCGAGTGTTGAGTGAAAGGCCAGTTTGTGCAGTTTATGCAGGGAGAAGGAAGGTGTAAGGCCAGGAGCCGCCATCGTGGCCATTCACATGCAGGTTCCCATTGGATTCAGGCAGACGATAAAGAAATGACAGAGTCAGAGGATGGGGGGCCATCCTATTTATTGGTGTCTCACCAAGACAGGCAAACCACAAAAGAAGACAAGGGAAAAGCAGAAAACCAGCTCTTCCCATGAAGGGCCAGGGATCAGGGAAGCCCCTGCAATTGTGATAGCAGGAACTGTGTGTCCAAGCTCCTGGTCTGTCCCACTTTATAGTGTAGAAAACCAAAATCCCTTAATCCAATATACAAACAAGGAAGTCTCCCATACAAAGTCACTTATCCAAGGCATAATTGGATTCCTCATGAGAGTGCACCACCCAGATCATACAATCAGTCAAGGGTGTGAGGAAAAGCTTAGTCCCAAAACCAAACCTTAGGCTACAACAACCTGGCCTGCTTATAGCCTGTCCCCCACACCCAATATAAGTCACAAGCGAGCAAACATATATATCATATTTACAAACTTATTTGACCAACAGAAGGAGATGGGGAACAGAGGTGAATAAGTCTGGTGAGCTAGAAACCTTTGATTCTAGGAAACTCGGATAAGTCAGTAGCTTTGTGAGCACTGAATGTGAGTGGGTTTTGGAGCCCAGTCTGTTTTTACTTGCCCGCCAGGTGCAAGCTAGAATTAAAGAAAATGGCCTATCAGTTTTTGGCTCCGTTGTTTCTTTACTGACTGTCCAAATCCAATGCGAACTTGCATGGGCCAGGCTGCTTTGATAGTGGCAGCTGTGGCTCCTGGCTTTACAATGTTGTATACCCATTACCCAAAGTCAAATCGTCTTTTTTCATCCTTCATTTGGTTTTCTTTATGCCCCTCCCCTATGATTCCATACATAGGTGGGACACAAAATTGAGACTCATGGATATAGATAAGAGTGCGGTGGTTACCAGGGGAGGGGAAGGGAGGAGAGGAAAAAGGTGGAGGGAGGGAAGAGGCATAAATATTTTATTAATTTTAATTTATTGTGTTAACATGAATTCACATGTCCCACTCAACATAACTCCCTCACCCCTGCACGTTGTCCTCCATAGACCCCTCCCACCTTCCCTCTGGGATTTGTTGTCATGTTATCTGTATCTATGTGTTATGTATATATAATTTCACTAATCTTTCACCTTCTCTGATCTCATCTCCTCATCCCCCTTCCCTCTGACAGCTGTCCTTCTGGTCCCTGTGACCCCACCTCTGCCTATATTCTGTTCCTCATTTCACTGTGTTCATTAGGTTCCACGTATAAGTTAGATCATATGATATTTGTCTTTCTCTGCCTGGCTTATTTCACTTAGCATAATAATCTCACAATTGCCATTTTAACAACAAGTTCGCCTAACTCAACAAAGAATTAAGTATTGGTTCTGCCCAACCAGTACTAACCGGCTGAATCCTATCACTGGATAAAAACAAGAACACTAGAGAAAATTATACCTCTCACATCATTTGCTACAGCAAACTTTAAAAAACAGCCTAAATTCCTAGCCAGATTAACAAAAGCATCTCAATATAGGCTTATTTATCTCAGTCCCCATTAGACAATCTCACAAACTCAGATGAGCTGGAGAGAACTAGCATGTCAGATGTCAAAATAATCAATCAAGGCAACAAGCCAAAAATGAAAGTAGCTGTCAAGCCTCTGACCATTGTATTAACTTTTCAGAGCTACCATAATAAAATACCACAAACTGCATGGCTTAAACAACAGAAATTGATTTTTTCACAGTTCTGGAGACTGGAAGTCAAGGTCACATTGTCTGCAGGTTTATTTTCTCTTGAGGCCTCTTTTCTTGGCTTGCAGGTGGTACTCTTGCCTTGTCCTCACATGGCTTTAGTTTCTAGGTTCATCCCTGATGTATCTTTCTTTTCTTAGAACGACACCGGTCATATTGAATTAAGACCTCAGCCAATGTGACTCATTTTAACTTAATTACATCTTTGAAGGCCATAAATTTAAACAGTTACATGGATTTGTTTCCACCCTATTATCCCAATAACCTTAATTATGTAAGTTTTTAAAACAACAGCCTTATTTTCAAGTAGAGTTTCATTCTGAGATTCTAGGGATAGCAGCTTCAACATAGAAATTTGGGGGTGACAAAATTAAGTCCACAATGCTCTGCCTGTTGGACCCCAAAATTCATGTCTTCCTTACATGCAAAATACATTCACCCTCACCCCAAATCCCATAATTCTGAACCCATTCTATCATCAACTCTAAATTCCTAATCTCATCTAAATATCATCATCTAAATCAAGTGTGGGTGATACTTGAGGTCTGACTCATCCTGAGGCCAATCCTTCTGATCAGTAGACCTGTAAAATCATACAAGTTGTCTCTATCTAAAACATAATGTTGGGACAAGCATATGATCACTATTCTTAACACAAAAGGCAGAACTTGGAAAGAATAAAGTGGTCACAGGTCCCAAGACAGTTCAAAACCAAGCAGGGTAAACTTTATTAAATTTCAAGTCTTAAAAATAATCATTTTGGGCTCAATCCACTGTCTTTTAGACTCAGCAGGACAGCAACCCTGCCTTCCAGGCCAGCTGAGGTGGCACTATATTCTCTTCAGTCATGGATGGTAGGGTAGTTCCATCCTTACTGCCTTAGACATCAGCACTGCAACCTCAGCTATAGGAGGCAGCTTTACCCCCATGGCCTTGGATGGTAAACCCACTTTCATGGCCTTATGTGCCATCTCAGCCTCTAAGGCACTAGGTTGCATCAGGCTGGCCTGTTAAAAATAAGAACATGATCTGTCATTGAAACCAAGAAAGAGTCAGCCTTGCTCCCCACTATTTATTTTTCCCTTGGCCCATGTTGTCAATGGCAATGCTATGCATCTCTGAATCAGCTTCATGGTCATCTTTATTCTCTTCTTGAAGGAAAACACATGCTTACAGAATAGTTCTATTATCCTGTCTTGCAGAATTCTGGAAGCTCAACATACTTCTTTCAGGTTACCTTATCTGTCTTTTTTAGTTTAAACGGACAATGTTTTTTTTTCTGCAGTATCTCCATCTTTATTCCTACCTTCTACTGAGATTGTTGCTTACATCAGTGAGTCACAGCCATAATCTATTCATCTTTTAATTTTCCGGCCATACCCTTAGTGTTTGTGCTAAAACATGCTTTCTTATATTTTGCAATATGGGTAGGTTAAGAATTTTCCAAATCTTTAAGTTCTTGTTCCTCGTTAACTTAACAATCCCTTCTATTTATCTTTATTTTTCATTTTTACTTATTAATTCATGTTTTAAATTTTTACTTATTAATTTTAGTGAGAAAGGAAGGGAGGGGGAGAGAGAGACAGGAACATCTGTATGTTCCTGTATGTGCCCTGACTGGGGATCGAACCAGTAACCTCTGTGCTTTGGGACGATGTTCTAACCAACCAAGTTATCTGGCCAGGGCTATATTTCTCTTTTAGCATTTACTAAAAGCATCAAGGAGAACCCAATCCAAATCTTCACATTTTTGCTTAGAAATCTCTTCAACTAAATATCCACGTTTGTCACTTACAATTTCTTTTTTCCATGACACAGGAAAACGCAATTTAGCCAAGTACTTTGCCACTTTATAAAAAGTATCACCTTTTCTCCAGTGTTCAATCAGTATCCAATAGCATTTTCCTCATTTCTTTCTGATACTCAACCAAAATCACCTTTAATGTTCGTATTCCAACCAACAGTCTCTTCAAAGCAATCTATTTTGGTAATATGCACAAAATGCTTTTCAAGCCTCTGCCTGTTATCTAGTTCCAAAGTCACTTCCACACTTTTTAACAGACTTAATTTTTTTTTAGAAGTTTCAGGTTCACAACAAAATTGAGCAAAAAATAAAGAGATTTCTCATGTGCTTTCTGTGCTTACACATGCAGAGCCTCCTGCATCATCAACCTTCAGAGTGGTACATTTGATAGTTGATAAACCTGTATTGAAACATTAGTATTGCTTAAAGTCCATAGTTTACATTAGGGTTCATTCTTGGTGCCAGCAGAAAAAGAACATAGTTTAGCAGAAGTGGAGATCAGAGCCATGTGAACCACCTCTCTAGTCTTTGTACTTCAAGGAGTACTCCAGCTGGATCACATATATATCAGTTTCATTTGCTGAGGGAGTGCTGCTATGTATGCTGAATTTAAATGGTTGGTAGGTCAGATAACACTGAGTTCATGATGAACAGCTTGGGTCGCATGATAAATGGTGGCTCTTGGTTAAGCATTCAGTCTCTGGTGAGGCCCAGTATTGCAGGGTAGGAGTTGATTCTTAAAAAAAAACAACAGTAGTTATCCACAGATGGTGTCAGGGCTATGCTCCAAAATCTTAAAGGTCCGTATTGTAATTCACCTTAGGGACCATTCAAAGGCTCCAAACAGCATCCCTCTTTGCCACTGACATTTCAAATACCATTGGCATCTGCTGGATCATATGGCCAATTAGCAGAACAGCTTGCATGACAGCCTGGACCAGTTGCAAAGCCTTCTCTTGTTCTGGACTCCACTGAAAGGTACCAGCTCTTTGGGTCACTATGTAGATAGGCCAGAGTAACACACCCAAATGCAAATATGTTACCTCCAAAATTCAAAGAAGCTTGCTAAGATTAATGTTTCTCTTTTGGTTGTAGCAGGAGCCAGGTGCAACCTTTTACTCTTCATCTTAGTAGAAATGCTTAAATGTGGTTCACAAAAATGGGACATCTAGAAATGTCACTGAGATGTGAGGTACCTGCATTTTTATTAGGTTTATTACATAGCCTCTGACATACAAATATCTTACCAGCAAATCACAGACTCGATGCTAATTCTTGCTGACTGCTTTCAGTCAGCATAATATCATCAATATAGTGAATCAGAGTGATACCTTGTGGGAGAAAGTAATCAAGATCCCTGGGGACTAAATTATAACCTAGAGCTGCAGAACAGAAGAAGCCCAGAATAGGACAGTGAAGGTATACTACTGGCCTTACTGATTGAAACCAGATTGCTTCTCTTTTTCCTTATGAACAAGTATAGAGAAAAGAAAAAAAAAATTCCATATCATTAGCTGCATATTAAGCACTAGAAAATGTGTTAATTTGCTCAGGCAATGAAACTACATCTGGTACAACAGTTGCAATTGAAGTCAATGCCTGGTTAAGTTTACAGTAATCTATTGTCATTCTCTAAAATTAATCTGTCTTTTCCTTAAGCAAATTGAGTCGCATGGAGATGTGGTAGTAATCACCACCCCACTTTTACATCTTTCGATGTCTTGATTTTGGCACTGATCTCTGCAATCTTTTAAAGGGATGGGTATTGCTTTCCATTTGCTATTTTATTCAATAGGTGCAGCTCTACTGGCTTTGACTTGACATTTCCTACCATAAAGCACTTACCATGCAGGTTAGGAAATCAGTGTGGTGATGCTGTCAGATGCTGAGTGGGCCTATTCCAATTATGCATTCTGGAACTAGAGAAATAACCACCAGATGTGTCTACATACCCACTAAGCTCACTATGAGATGAACCTGAACTAAATGTCCTTGGGTTCCTCTTGCAAATTTATTACTAACCTTTATGAAGAGAGTTGTATCTTTTAGACACTCTTAGGGTTAGCGACTAGGCTTTAAAAGACTAATCCATTTTAACATTCTAATCTCTCTAAGCCTTTGAATGTCTTTCTGTACATTAAGCCAAAACAAGCCTGACATTGCTAACTCACTATCTATGAGCCACTTTCTGGTCCATGTTTTAGCCAATCAGCCAAAAAACACTGTTATAGCTCTTCTAGCTCTCCAGGCTGCCCTAGTAAAAGCAAAATCATTGCTTAGTGAGCCCATATCAATAAATTTGGTTCAATTGAACTTTAGATTATTTTCCATCACTACACCTCACCTTTAATATTTAGTCTTACACATGTTCTCTGGATTACTAAGTGTACAAGGTAGAAAGTACAAGAAGTTACTTTGCAATGTTACATGGTTCCTCATGGGTTGCATTTTGCACTTCAATTTTAGGGCCTATAACTTCAGTCCAGTTATTGTTTTAGAAGCAAATAGAGGTTGTTGCTGAGAGTCTGGAGGAGCACTGTCATTGGATTGCAAATTACCTGCCTCAGTTGAAGCCACTACAGTCTTCTTGGTAGTGAAAAATTGATACCCTTATAGGAAGGAATGGCTACTTCCACTGGGAATAGAAAGGTTGCTTCCACTGTTAATTAAGATTCATCAGAATTTAGGGTCTTCCAAAACACTCCTATTTCAACTTTCAAAATTCCATTCTTTCCTAATCAATGTCCTCACTTTAACAGAAGACACTTTGTGAATCTGGTAGTTGAACTTGCATTGTAGTTCAGCCAGTCACAAGACAAGATTTGGGGTTTGACTTTCAGTAATATCAGTCCTGTAGCTATAGGACATGAAGGGTTCCTTCGGGGCACACCTAGAAGCTTCTAGGTTGTCTATGCAGTACTTCAACTGGGAAGCCAAAGCCCTGAACAAATCATTTCTTTTCCCCATTTTGCCCAGTGATATTAGGGGTTGCCAGCTTACCTCATGACTATTAGTTATACAAAAATATTCAAAAATATCATATATAGAATCACTCAGATTCTTTTTATAAGTGGTTGACTCAAAATATCCAATGGTTTTATTTTGCACATAGCTGTTGTCAGACCACACCATGGACTATTAGTATTTTCTTTACCACCCAAAATAGAATCATTAGTGTCTTTAAATTTAACCAAATTAGAAAATCAATTCCAGAAACCTCAGATCTAATTTAGAACACTCATTCTTCAGATTTAGTTCCACTAAAATCAATCTCCAGGGAAACAGAACTTTGTGTGTGTGTGTGTGTGTGTGTGTGTGTGTGTGTGGAGAGAGAGAGAGAGAGAGAGAGAGAGAGAGAGATTGATTATTACAAACTGGCTCTCATGATTATGGAGACTGAGAAATCTCAAGATCTACAGGCTATGTCAGCAAGCTAGTGACCCACTCAGAAAAACCTATAGTTTATTTCTAGTCCAAGTCTAAAGAAGTGAGAGTGAGGAGAGCCAGTGTAGTTCCTAACCAAAGTCTGGCAGGCTTGATATCTTGGAAAAGTCAAGCCAGTGTTTCCATTTGAGTTCAAAAGTGGGAGGGGACAGGGAGCTAATGCGCTAGTTTGAAGAAAGTCAGCAGGCAGGAAATAATTCTTTCTTACTTAAGTGAAGGTCAGAGGTTTTTTTAGTTTTGTTTTGTTTGTTTTTTTCAGCCCTTCATCTGATTGGATGAGGCCCACCCATATGAAAGAGGACAATATACTTTCTTCAGTCTATTGAGTTAAATATTAATCTCATCCAAAAGCACCCTCATAGAAACATCCAGAAAAGTAATAAACCAAATATCTGGGTACCCTGTGGTCTATTCAAAATGCCACAAAAACTTAAACATCAAGAATTTGTTGTGATTTAGATAACGAATCAAGTTGTTTTTGAACAGAGTGATAAACTAATAAATAAAGACTGGTGAGTAAGTGGCTACCTATTCAGGAAAAATAATTTGTTACACATATGACATAAGCTCATTTTAGAAATTTTAGAAAACACAGGAATAGAAAAATAAAATCTCTTGTGCAATTCCTTTATTAAGATGTTACCACTGTTGGACTCTGCCTGGTTGGCTCAGTGGTAGAACATCAACCTGGTTTGTGGATGTCCTGGGTTCAATTCCAGGTCAGGGTACACAGAAGAAGCAATGGACCATCTGATTCTCCACTCCTGCCCGTCCCCTCCCCTCTTTCTCTTCCCTTCCCACAGCCACGGCTTGATTGTTTCAAGCACATCAGGCTCCAGGCACTGAGGATGGCTCTGTGGAGCCTCTGCCTCAGGCATTAAAAATAGCTCAGTTGTGATCATGGCCCCAGATGGACAGAGCATCAGCCCCAGATGGGGTTTGCTGGATGGATCTTGGTTGGGGCACATGTGGGAGTCCATTGCAATATCTTCCCTCTTCTCACTTGGAAAAGCAGAATTTTAAAAAAATCACTGTTAACATATATAAGATTCTGTATAAATTTGTGTGTGTGTGTGTGTGTGCATGATTTTTAACAACTGACATTTGTGGGTTCCTCCTCCTAAAAGGAATGGTAAAGTAGAATGTGGTAGAAATTGACAAAGTAGGAAGTACAAAGACAAAGTCTGTGTGTACTAACCTCCATCATCTTGTCTTTTGTGAAATGAAATTATTCTAAAAGTGAAAACTATTTGTAACATCAGGCTTTTTTTTCCTTTTTAATAAAGTGCCAGTATTTTCATTGTTTTTGTCATTGAAACAACTTTAATGTTGATCGAAGCCACTGAATAGCCATCAGTATTCATCAGAAGAAGGCATTATTGACTTACGCATTAGAGAAAGCCTGAAAAGAGTGTGGAGAACACCATTTAAGATATTTGTCAAGATGAGGTTATTTTTTTAAAAAAATAAGTGAGCTTTCGCTCAATACAGGTATAATAATAGATAAAGAAACATATCTTGGAAAAAAAATTTAAGTATGTTGTAAATTATTGCTTCTATTGTGTTGTTTAACTCAAATCTCTAGAAAATAAGATCAACTTATTTTTTTACACTCTGGGGAGAACTTATCTTGGAAATTACTTGTTAAATAGCATCACATTACACTTTGCAATACTATTCACTCTAAAGAAAATGCTATTTATATAGTTGTCTACAAATTTGGCCAGATATAAAGTTGCCTGAGTTCTAGTGCTGCAGAATTTTTTTTTTAAAGCTTCAATATTTCTTTAGGAAATAACACAGGTAAAATCATTTCCCATTCTTCTACTTTAATAAAATCTTAAAAGTTATGAATTCTCAGTAGAGTTGTCTGTTATAGCATTGATTGACAACAGTGATATAGAACTCAAATTTTCTTTTCTTTTCCTTCCCTCCATTCATTTCTTCCTTTTTTCTAGATTATAACAGCTCTAAATAAGATGTATTGCTATATGTCAAGGCTCACTGCAGAGTAGACTGCCTAGAAAATTGAGAATTAAATAGAAACATAGGTTAAACTAAGGTAAATGGTGTAAGTCTGATAATATAGACAATTAGGCACTTCTTTTTTAACTAAACATATGTACTATTCACCATATTTCTTGAGCCTTGTGAATCTTATCCTCTAGTCTGATATCCCTATTTTTTACACATCTCTGTTTCTAATCTGGCTCTAATAACCTAATAGGATTATTGTTTTATTGTGGGTTTTTGTTGTTGTTGTTTAAATCATTGAATTTTGATTGTTTAGTACATAATACCTAGGCTTGAGTATTAAAACGGCAACTACTTTTCTCTCTGTGTGTGTATGTTTTAACTAAGAGGAGTGTAAATATAGAGACAGACTCCTTTAAGCGTCCCAACCGGGAACCACAC
This sequence comes from Saccopteryx bilineata, assembly GCF_036850765.1. Lineage (NCBI taxonomy): Eukaryota > Metazoa > Chordata > Mammalia > Chiroptera > Emballonuridae > Saccopteryx > Saccopteryx bilineata. The sequence goes on from NC_089502.1 coordinate 48,032,212, forward strand.
CAGCAACCCCCATCTGGGGCTGATGCTCTGCCCATCTGGGGCTATGCTCACAACCGAGCTGTTTTTAGCTCCTGAGGTGGAGGTTCCATGAAACCATCCTCAGTACCCAGGCTGATGTGCTCAAATAAATCAAGCCATGGCTGCAAGAAGGAAAGAGAGAGAAAGAGAGTCGGGAAGAAGCAGATGGTCGCCTCTACTGTGTGCCCTGACCAGGAATTGATCCTGGGATTTCCACATGCTGGGTCTACCAACTTAGTCAACTGCCCAGGGCCTATTATCTGTGTTTTTAGTTTTTCTTAGATCCTCTGTATTATTCTAGAATAGTATATTGGAGTTATATTTACATTTTCTAAAAAAATATTATACAGTTTTAAGGAGGGTATTCTTTCATAAACATAGCACATATAAAAACATTGAATCAAATAAATTTGTTATCCCCATGTTTCTAGAAAATGGGTCCAGGAGCTATGGGGTCACCTATTTTGATAGAGTTTCTTCTTACTTGGAATTTCCACTGGCATAATAGCTAATATTGTTAATAAATATTCATATATATTAAATTCCATTCCTAGAAGTGAACCCACAATAAAATAATAGTTCATAGAAAGTATAAGTGGATCTTCTCATTATTTTGTTCAGTCGTGGAATTATATATTTAAGGCCCAAACTTAACTACTGGCAATACAATTTTTATTGGTTTTGCTCTTTCTTTCGGATACCACATTTAACTACCTGAAGCTTTGAACTCTGTCAGCAAGAAATAAATTAAGTCACTAGAAACTCTTAAGGTACACCCACAGATTCAGGTAGTGATCATTTTACAATGTAACTACTAACAGAGCTAAAAGAAAACTGAAATAGCCCTTTCTAATTACAGCCTGAGGAAGATTGACAGCTGATAATACCACAAAGTTATATGGACCTATATGTTGTGGGGGCAGTTTTCTTCTTTAAAGCCCTGAGAATTTTATGAGAAAAATTAGTGGTCTGTCTCTTAAAGGCAGTATTCTCACTGAAGGAAAATTAAAGAGTTTCATTTCATCATCAATTTTTAGAAAAGTTTGTTAAATGTTTTTACTTATTTTATTACTATTGTTTTTAATTGAATTTATTGGGGTACAGGTTCAAGTGTGCAGCTCAGTCGAACGTCATCTGCACACTGCATCGTAAGCCCACTACCCCAAACAAAGTCTCATTCATCCTCATCTCCACCCCCCTTTTGCCCATCTCCACATCTCCAGTTATTCCCCAATGCCTTCCCCTTCAGCTACCACCACACTGTTGTCTGTGTCTATGTGTTGTGTGTGTGTGTGTATGTATGGTGTGTATATATATATATGTGTGTGTGTGTGTGTGTGTGTGTGTGTGTGTGTGTATGATGTTTTTTCCTTAATCTCTTTACCTTTTTCATCCAATCACCAACCTCTTCCCTTCTGACAGCTGTCAGTCTGTTGCATGTATCCATGCTTCTGTTTCTATTTTGTTCGTCAGTTTAATTTGTTCACAAGATTCCACGTATGAGTGAGATCATGTGGTATTTGTCTTCCTCTGTCTAACTTAATTCACTTAGCATAATACAAGGGAGTTTCCATTAGACTGTCAGTGGACTTCTCAACAGAAAGTAAGAAGGCCAGAAGAGATTGACATGTAATATTCAAAGTGATGAAAACCAAGTAACTACAGCCAAGACTACTCTATCCACTGACGATTAAATAGTTTCTCAGACCTAAAAAAAAAAAAAAAAAAAAAGCTACATGTTTTTAAAGATGTTCAACAGATATATAATCTTTGTCCATATCAAAAAGTCAAAAAGCCCAAATGGCATTTAATAGCACTGTTAAAACGTAATGTGAGCCACGTATGTCATTATAAATTTTTAATAGATTAAAGAAAATAAAAATAGGTGATTTAACTTTAATAATATATGTTGTCTTATTCAATATGACCAAGCTATTTTTATGAAGCATGTAGTAAAATTTAAAATTATTATTGAGCTCTTTTACATTTGACTCACATTAAACCTTTGAAATCTAACATGTATTTTATATTTACAGCACATCACAATTAGCACGAGCCACATATCAAGTGCTCAAATGCCACATATGGGTAGTTGGCTGTTATATTGAACAATATGTGCCTATACAGTACACAGGATCAAGAAAATGAAGAGTGTCAAAGAAGCTTCGTTGAAGTAATATATTTCAAAAGTTGTAAGTTTCAGCATCACATAAGGGAAACTGTTCATACATTTCTTTCAAACTTGTATCCCCACTCTCAAATGAGAAAGACTAGACTTTAAGTAATAATTTCTTTGTTCAATCTTTTTTCTTCTTATCAAAAGAGAGATTGAGAGAGAGGGTCAGATATATAGACAGACAGGAAGGGAGAGAGATGAAACATCAATTCTTTGTTGTGGCATTTTAGTTGCTCATTGATTGATTTCTCATGTGCCTTTACTAGGGAGCTTTAGCTGAGCCAGTGATCCCTTGCTCAAACCAGGATCCTAGGCTCAAGCCAGTGACTTTGGGCTTCAAGTCAGCAACCTTTGGGCTCAAGCCAGCAGCCATGGGGTCATGTCTATGATCCCACACTCAAGCTGGATACCTCAGGGTTTCAAATCTGGGTCGTCAGCATCCCAGGCTGATTCTCTATCCACCACACCACTGCCTATTCAGGCTCGATAATTTTTAATTAGTGATAATATTTGGGCATATTTTAGTTACATACAACATTTTGGCAATGTAATGTCTTCTATTATTACCTCAATCAATTTTGAATCTTCTTTTCTTAGTTTGAATTTCTCCAAAAAGAGATCCTGAGACAACAATTTGAATACAAGTAGTTTGTTTGGAAGATCATCTTCCCAAACACCTACAGTATAAGGGAATGAAGAAGTGAGATAGGTAAAAAAAATAAAAAGGCAGCATCCACCCCATTATGACTACTGGTAATCTCAAATTATTCAATGTCTGCATGAGACAGGCACCCCAGTGTCATCTCATGGGAGTGGGGAAGGGTGATGACTCAGCTATTTATGCATTTTTTTTCCATCTGTCAATGATCAATGAATGATGGCTTTGCTCAAATGGTGCTAGTTCTCCAGCACGTCTGGTTTGCAAAAAGAAGGCCCTAGTCACTGAGAAAGCTTTCAAGCAGTTGGAAGTCAAGAAGGAATATGCTCACACATAAAGGCACACAGATCTACATGCAAACACTGCAAATGAGCTTGTGCCTACTCCATGTTACTTAGAAGTTTGATTGCCACCAGATAGATGTGGCAGAGGCTGTTAACTGAATGTGAGAATCCTTTTTCCTCTTTTTCCATATACAGTATTAGAGTTCTTCTTGGAACAGCTTATTCTGTTAAAAATAGCAATCGCCAAGCCCCTCTGCACATAAGTAAGAACAAGTAATTAGTCTCTTGCCAATGAAATGTAAGCAGAAGTAATGATTGTAACTTTTTTACTAGCTTCACTTGCTTAAGACAGAATTTCTGGCCCTGACTTAAACTTGGTATTTTCCTCTCCTACTCCACTTCCCTGGCACTGAACCTGAAATATGCTGCTCAGGCAACCTGAGCACTCAAAAGGCTTTTGCAGAGCCCTCGTTCATGAATGATTGCATGGTAGAAAGCTGCCCCGCACACTGACGCTTCTCATGGAATGGTCTGTAATAAATAAATTTGTTGAATTTGAACATTGCATTTAAATTTTTTTTGGGTTAAAGCTATTAATATTTTACACTAACAGACCACAAATAGTGATACTGATGATTTTGTGATCAATATAGTTATGTTATCAATATAACTATACTGAATTATCAACATAGATTTTAGCAATATATCTAACTTAAGCAAACACTGACAAGGTCTTAGGTACTCTTCTCGGTTTTTAAGCTATAGAAATTATATTTGAGCTCACAGCCAACATATAAGATAGGTACTATTAATAGCTCCATTTTATTGATAAGAAAACAGAAGAACATTGATGTTTTATAAATTGCTTAATATCACATAGCTATTAAATGGGAGAACTGGCACAGAAGACTAGGCAATAAAGTCTCTGCTCTTAACTAGTATGTTTAGGATGAAAGGATCAATACTATACATAATTCTTAGATATAAATTAGATATGAAAAGGGTGATTGAAAAAAAGTGTATGTGGGCCCTGGCCGGTTGGCTCAGCGGTAGAGTGTCGGCCTGGCGTGCGGGGGACCCGGGTTCGATACCCGGCCAGGGCACATAGGAGAAGCACCCATTTGCTTCTCTACCCCCCCCTTTCCTCTCTGTCTCTCTCTTCCCCTCCCACAGCCAAGGCTCCATTGGAGCAAAGATGGCCTGGGCACTGAGGATGGCTCCTTGGCCTCTGCCCCAGGCTCAAGAGTGGCTCTGGTCGCGGCAGAGCGACGCCCTGGAGGGGCAGAGCATCGCCCCCTGGTGGGCATGCCAGGTGGATCCCAGTCAGGCACATGCGGGAGTCTGTCTGACTGTCTCTCCCCGTTTCCAGCTTCAGAAAAATACAAAAAAAAAGTGTATGTGTGTGTGTGTGAATTCAGAGGTAAATATTAGACACAGACCTGGCTGGTTGGCTCAGTGGTAGAGTGTTGGCCCAGTGTATGGAAGTCCCGGGTTTGATTCCTGGCCAGGGCACACAGGAGATGTGCCCATTTGCTTCTCCATCCTTCCCCCTCTCCTTTCTCTCTATCTCTCTCTTCCCTTCTGCAGCCAAGGTTCCATTGGAGCAAAATTAGCCTGGATACTGAGGATGGCTCCATAGCCTCCACCTCAGGTGCTAGAATGGCTCCTATTGCAGCTGAGCAATGCACCAGATGGGCAGAGCATCGCCTCCTGATGGGCATGCCAGGTGGATCCCAGTCAGGCACATGCGGGAGTCTGTCTCTCTGCCTCTCAGCTTCTTACTTCAGAAAAAAACAAAAAAACAAAAACAAAAACAAAACCCAAAAATATTAGACACAATTTCTTTTTATTAAATCCATTTTAATTTATTGATGTTAGAGAAAGAAATGAAGGGGGAGAGAGAGAAACACCGATTCACTGTCCCACCAATCCATGCATTCATTGGTTGATTTTTGTATGTGCCCCAATTGGAGATCCAACCCCACGACCCTGGCATATCCGTCTGACGCTCCAACTAGTAGAGCCACTTGGCCAGGGGAGTCATAATTTTTTAATTCAGAGGCTGACAAAAAAAGGGGAAACTAATGACTTAATTAACTGCCATTTTAATACTTTTGTCACAGGCAAAACAACTAGATGCATGGCTTAGGAGGAGTGTGTCAGTAATCATTTTTTTTTTTTTTTTGTATTTTTCTGAAGCTGGAAACGGAGAGAGACAGTCAGACAGACTCCCGCATGCGCCCGACCGGGATCCACCTGGCACGCCCACCAGGGGCGACGCTCTGCCCACCAGGGGGCGATGCTCTGCCCCTCCGGGGCGTCGCTCTGTCACGACCAGAGCCACTCTAGCGCCTGGGGCAGAGGCCAAGGAGCCATCCCCAGCGCCAGGGCCATCTTTGCTCCAATGGAGCCTTGGCTGCGGGAGGGGAAGAGAGAGACAGAGAGGAAGGAGGGGTGGGGGTGGAGAAGCAAATGGCTGCCTCTCCTATGTGCCCTGGCCGGGAATCGAACCCAGGTCCCCCGCACGCCAGGCCAACACTCTACCGCTGAGCCAACCGGCCAGGGCTTCAGTAATCATTTTTAAGTTGACTTTCTATTGAATTCATCAAAATGTTGTATCAACTAGTCCAGGGGTCGGGAACCTTTTTGGCTGAGAGAGCCATGAACGCCACATATTTTAAAACGTAATTCCGTGAGAGCCGTACAATATGTTTAACACTAAATACAAGTAAATGTGTGCATTTTCTGTAAGACCAACACTTTTAAAGTACAATAAGTCTCTGAATTCTTTTTAATAACATTGTTATGTTGTTGCTGACCAATAATGAATAAAGTACTTCTTACCATTAATGCGACATCTGGTACTGCATGGTTTTGCTGATGGCTTTGTAGTCTGGTTGATACGTGGTGAGGTTAAGCTTCATGCAGGTGTTGAGACTTCCATTCGTTAAATGTGATTGTAGGTTGGTCTTAACGTTCTTTAGATGTGAGAAAGACTGCTCACATGCATATGTAGAGCCAAACATTGTCAGTACAGAATACTCACATGCTGCAGTGTGTGGTAAGTAACGGGAAGTGCATTCCAAGTTTTGACAATCAGCTGATCCGTGGGTTGAAGTTTTTTCATTTCTCCCCACTTGTGTTTGCTCGCCAACTCTGCTTGCTGCTGTGCAAGTCTTTCCAAATCTTCATTCAGTGACTTGAACTTATTCATCCACATGTCTGAGGCCTTCAGGTCAGCAGCTTGTAGCACAAAATCTCTGACAGAGACACTGGGGATGTAACTCAGGTGGGCGCTGTCGACTGCACACTTGTGGGCATGGGTGATGAACTTAAAAAAATGAGTACGCTCACGAAATTCTCCAAAGCGTGCTTTGAATGACTGCAGGAGATTAAATGTGAAGCCCGCTAGCTGCTGGAGATCAAGATGTTAAGCAGGGTCACTTGCTGTGCATGCATCTTTAAACTCTCCCAGTTTTTCAAAGTATAGTAAACGACCTGTTTCAATGTCTGTGAATGTTCCAGCTTTTTTCAAATGCAAATACTGCTTGTTGAAGGGATAAGACTGTATTTCCAATGCCTTGAATTTTCACATTGAGCTGGTTTAGATGTTCAGTCATGTCCACGAGATAATAGAACTTCAGGAGCCACTCAGTGTTAGCTAACTCAGGATGCTTGACATTTTTCATTTCAAGAAAAGTCCGGATTTCTCTCAGACAAGCCGTGAAACGGCTGAGCACCTTCCTTCTTGACAACCAACGCACAAGCAGATCAGGATAATTATTCCCAATTTCATCCAGCAGTGTTTTAAACTGGCGATCATTTAAAGCTCGGGCAACAATAAAGTTGACCACCCTAATGACCAGTGACATCACCTCACCAAGCTGCTCGCCACACATCTGAGCACAAAGCACCTCCTGATGTAGGATGTAGTGAAAACTTAGGATGGGTCTCTTTTCATGTTCACAAAGAAGCACTACGAATCCTCTGTTTTTCCCCATCATGCACGGAACACCATCAATACTCACTGAAATAAGTTTATCCATTGGTAGATTTTTTTCTTTAGTGAACACAGTGAAAGACTTGAATAAATCCTCCCCTCTTGTTGTTTCTTTCATAGGGAAAACAGCAAGACTTTCCTCACGTAGTGTGATACCTTGCAATCACGCTGAACTGGGATAAATAGCTTACATCTGTTGACTCATCCAAAGCAAGAGAAAAGAATGATGCTACATTTATGACCTTCACTTCTGTTGCCTCAATTTGATTTGCCATCATGATGGTACGATCGTGAACAGTTCTTGGTGACAGAAGCATGTCTTTTATTCGTTTGATTATCTTGTCTTTATCTGAAAAGTCGTCAAAAAGTTCATTGGCGACATCAAGTATGGATATTTTGGCATACTCCGCATCTGTGAATGGCTTTCTGTTTTTCAAAATTGCTAACACACCAGCAAAGCTAGCTGAATTCCGGTCACCTTGTTGGATCCAAACACGGAGTTGCTGCTGACTAGCTTGCACTCTGCACAGTAGCTCTTGACATACTTTCTTCCTGCTGTTCCCCACTGGATATTTTGATGCAAATGTAGTATAGCGTGTGTGGAAGTGCTGCTTTATATTTGACCGTTTCATTAATACAATTTTATCATTGCATATTAGATACATTGCCCTCATGATGGCAGAGAGAGAACCTGCTCTCTCCACAAAGGTGAATTCCTCTGTCCATTCCTGCTGAAAAGTACGATACACCTCATCTTTTTTTCTTTTAGCCATCTTCTTCATCAAAAGGGTTTCTGCAATTTGCTAGCTGACTATGTGATAAAAAGGAGGGAAGTTTACTTCCTGACCTTACAACAACCCATGTACATTATGCATTATCCAATAAAAATTTGGTGTTGTCCCGAAGGACAGTTGTGATTGGCTCCAGCCACCCGCAACCATGAACATGAGTGGTAGGAAATGAATGGATTGTAATACATGAGAATGTTTTATATTTTTAATGTTATTATTTTTTATTAAAGATTTGTCTGTGAGCCAAATGCAGCCATCAAAACAGCCACATCTGGCTCACAAGCCATAAGTTCCCGACCCCTGAACTAGTCTAATAAATAATTGTCAGATCACTGATTTAAAAATAATTTCTCAGCCTTGGCCAGTTAGCTCAGTCAGTTAGAGCATTGTCCCAAAACAACTAGGTTGCAGGTTTAATCCCTGGTCTGAGCACACATGGGAAGCAACCAAAGAATGCACAACTGAGTGGAACAACAAATGAATGCTTCCCTTTCTCTTCCTTTCTCTCTCCCTTTCTCTGTCTCTCTAAAAATCAAAGAAACATTAAGCCTCGGCCAGATAGCTCGGTTGGTTGGAGCATTATCCCAGAGCCCAAAAGTTGCTGGTTTGATTTCTCGGTCTGAGCACATACAGGAGCAGCTTGATGTTCCTGTCTCTATCTCTCTATCAAAATATATTTTTCCTCACAAACAAATCCAGCATGATTTTCAGTACAATAACTCACTAACATATGCTTCATTTTACTATCCCTTACATTTTCAGCTCCCTATATCCATAACCATAAACTTATTTATTCCCTAATGTAAAGGAAGTGTCTCTTTGTCTTTAATGAAAACATTTTTTTTTTTATTGAGAATCAATGGTACATTTTAAACAGGTTAGTAATTATTGCTTTATTTTCCCAAAAAACTTTTTGAAAAGTGTGAAAATATAAAACTTATATTCAAATCATTTCTGTCTTTGAAAAAACAAGGCACTACCATTTGACATGTGATTACCTAAAATCTATTCTGCAGCACTCTTCTGCAGGGTTTCAGTGGGCGCTTGTGGCATCTCCGGAGGATCTGATGATCTAGTTGTGATTCCTGAGGTGCTTTGCCATTTGACTGTGCCAAATTCATTTGCCCTCACCCCATGTAAAATGACCTCCTCAGCTCTGTGCAAATTTAACTCAGTCAGTGATTCTTCTCTGAACTGGAAAGGATTATATCAGTGTCTGGCAAAACTCCACTTCTGAGAACTCTCCCAAGTGAAGCTAAGTTTGTTGATTTTTAAAAACCAATTCTGAATAACCTGACTATCAGGCTTATAAAGATGCAGCCAGTGTTTACAACTTATAATTAGAAATTCCTTGGCAGTAGGTGATGTAGCCTTGGTCCTTAGGATCCAATGCAGATGGAGCTTGCCCACTTCTAAGTACTAGTAAACAGGAAACTCTAGAGTGTTCTGGCCTTTTACCCTTTTCATTTCTTTATATTTCCTAGAGGGTGCATAGGAGCAAGCACAGTGGAATTTAATACTCAGTACTTATCAATAAATTAATAGCTCATTCTTATTTCTGTTTGAAAAGATCATTAATTTTTTTCCCCTACTGCATAATTTTAGAGGTATAATAAGGATTCTGGTTTTGGCTTTATTTTGATTGCTCCTTCTAATTCAACTATGATTTTAAAAACTCATGTGATTAAAAAGAATGGGAGAAATATAACACTAACAAAAATTAGGGGGTATTTCAAAATGAATATAAAGTGATAAAAAAGAAGCATTTAATTTTTCTTTTATTAAACAAGAACATCAGAAAAGCAAATGACAAGTCAAAGAAAGTTGTTCAATTGTGCAAATGAGATGCAAAACCAACTTTTATTTCATTGGTGAAAATGCACTATACAAAAGGCTGAAAGTACTAGAGTATCTGCATGTTCCTTGATCCCCTAATTTTAGTGAGCAGTGTATTAAAACCCCTTTTGTCAATTATCTTAACTCCTATCTCTACTTGGAAAAGATTGATTTAATCAAATCTACATTAAATGTTTTTTGCTAGACTTCATTATTGTGTCTTCCCCTTCAGACAAATGTATGACCTAGTAGAATATCTTCTCCTAAACCTATCCTAATCCCTGCTCCTCCCACCGTGCCACCATATTACTCTTGCAGATTAGGAAATCTCAATTATATTAGTTAAGTATTCTAACAATATATAAAATATTGATGAGTTTTGTCTTGGAACTCAACCTAGTTTTTTTCTATTTTTGATAAAATTTAGCCTAATACAGGACATGCTGCATAGACAATGACCTGCAATGGCACTGTGTTTGTCAGACACAAAAAGTCTAAGTCCTTCTGATGTCCTGTAAGAACGTTCTGCAACTTTCCTTTATTGGACTTTCTCTGGCAACCTCTACCCCACTAAGCTCCTTGTACTGCCTCTTACATGCCAAGAATGCTTCTGCCCAGGAATTTAAATGAGCAGTTCTGCCCTGAGCACTCTTCCCCCAGTTATCTGTATTCACTTGAAATCATTGTTTACGTCTCCTTCTCAGTGAGACCTCTCGTCTCCTAACCTCTCACACCAGCCTATACTTGCTACTGCATTCACATTGTTTTTAAGCCTCGATTTTCCTTGGCCTTTATCACATGTTACATATTATGTAATTGCCATATTCCTTATTTTTTTATTCCTTATTGTTTACTCATCCATTATCAAATGGAAACTTTGTGAGGATAGATATCTTTATGACACACTGATGAAACCTTATTTTTTCAGAGTGCAGTCAAATAGCAAGCACTCAATACATGTGTTTTGAATTGATGAATAAGCAAATAAATAAATAAATGTTCTCAATAGAACTTTAATAAAGGTAAGGTGGGGAACTGTTCCCAGTAATTAATACTTGTTAACATAAACATAATTTTATTTTCTTATTAACCACTGTTACCTTTTAAAATTGTTGCCTAAAATTGGTTGTGGTAAAAAAAAAAAAAGTCTTGCTATGTTATTACTGCTTAGTTTTGATGAGATGATCTGAGGACAAATTATGAAAATTATGAAAATAACTACTACTGCCTGACCAGGTGGTGGCAAAGTGGATAGAGCCTAGAGTGTCATTCTGGATTGCTGATGACCCAAGTTTGAAACTCCCAGGTCCCTAGCTTGAGTGAGGGCTCACCAGCTTGAGCACAGGGTCCCTGGCTTGAATGTGTGATCAAGGACATGACTCCATGGTCACTGACTTGAACCCGATGTTCACTGGCTTAATTAAGCAAAGGACTACTCGCTCTGCTGGAGTCCCCCATCAAGGCACATATAAGAAAGCAATTGATAAACAACTAAGGTGCCGCAACTTTGAGTAATGCTTCTCATCTCTCTCCCTTCCTACCTGTCTGTCTCTTTCTCTCTCTTTCTCGCTAAAAAACAAAACAAACAACAAAACACACACACACACACAAAAAAAAAAAAACCCTGCTACTTACTGAGTACTACTACTGCATGCCATTAAACTATTCACATACTTAATCCTTAGTGTTTCTATCAGGTAATACTATTATTATTTCCATTTTGCAGATGAAACTGATACTCAAAGAGGATGGTGAACTTGTCAGAGATGACACACCTAATGATAGGTGGAGCTCAGCTTGATTTTATGTCTTTCAATTCCCAAGCCAAAGCTTAAAAGCTTATGTAATGAGAGTAAGCTAGAACTACTTGTATCCAAGAGAAAAATATAACCCTTTTGAACAAATTATTAAATTTTCACTATTCTACACAACCTGAATATTGCTTAGAAATGTGGTATATATTAGCAGATGATTTCATTCTGAGAGAAAATACATTTTTCTTTCTAGGTTCAACTGGACCAATATTTGCTAAACATTCTCTGTATGCTAAGCCGTGTGCTAGATGCTGGCATTAGAGGGGAAAAACAAATTCTGAGGATGAATAGCTCTGGCTGGTTGGCTCAGTAGTAGAGCGTTGACCCAGTGTGTCCTAGGTTCAATTCCCGGTCAGAGCACACAGGAAAGGCACCCCTCTTCTCCGCTTCTTCCCCTCTTTTCTCTCTTTCTCTCTTTTCCTTCTGTAGCCATGGCTCGATTGGCATGAGCTAATCAGCCCTGGGCTTTGAGGATGGCTCCGCGGAGCCTCTGCCTCAGGTGCTAAAGATAGCTCAGTTGTGAGCATGGACCCAGATGGGCAGAGTATCAGCCCCAGACTGGGGCTGCTAGGTGGAGTCAGGTTGGGCACATGTGGGAGTCCGTCTCTGCATCTCTCTTACTATCACTTAAAGTAAAAAGAGGATGAATAAGACATTATTGTCATCAAGGATTTTTATGTTGTAAATACTGTATACTGCTCAAAAAAATTAAGAGGTATTTCAAAATGAATATGAAGTGATAAAAAAGAGAAGCATTTAATTTTTTCTATTAAACAAGAATATCAGAAAAGCAAACAAGTTAAAGAAAGTTGTTTGTTTATGCAAATGAGATGCAAAACCAACTTTTATTTTATTCATGAAAATGCACTATACAAACGGCTGAAAGTAGTAGAGTATCTGCACATTCCTTGATCTCCTAACTTTTGAGAGCAGTGTAGTTAAGAGGTAATCTGATGTGTATAAATCTTATTCCTGTCTTCTGTATCTCTGTTAATATGTGTCACCTCCCTTCTCCATTTGAGGAAAACGTAGCAAGAAAGCATATAAAGTATAGAAAACACATACAAAAACAACAAACAAATTACTTTAATAACTGAAAATACTAAAGAACTTGAGAAATTTGTGTGATCAGAAGTGATTTAAAACTTCAAATGCTCTAAAGTGGGTATGCGAGTTGAAGACTATCATATTAACATTCTTTCCACTGTACTCATGTGGCAAGGCCATTTTGTTTTGCCTTTATTTTTTATTAGCATATTTAAACAATTTCCACTTAATAGTTTGTTCAGTTTACATCTGAATATGAATGCCACATGAAGTTGAATTTCATGCTATGTGCCCAACCTAACATCAAACTAATGAGGTAATACTAAACTTCAACAATGTTTTCAGCTATCTTTGTTTTGAATGAGTTATCTCACATTTGAAAATGCAGGATTTGAAGGTAATCAAGTTAAATCCTCAGAAATGTCCCTAGCACACTAGGAGCTCAAATTACATATATTTTACTGTGGTTATGAAGTGACTTTAAGATTTCTTTCAAATATGAGATATTAATGATTGTAAAAACATATATATATATATACACACATACTTTAAATATTCTTCATATCTTTAAAACACTAGCAATTTGCATTGGACCCTCTTTTCCTCATTATGCTAATTCAAGTTTATTTTAGCTCAACAGCATTGCATTGAGGAATAGTAATAATATATATTATAAAGAAACAATTAGAATTTATAAACTTGCTGCATATTACAAATAGTTTATGGAGTTATGACTTCACATAATTTTAATATTCTCAGATTTTAGACACAACTGTTTAGTTGTTTCAACATTGCTTTTTCTTATATTTATCATGCAGAACAATTATAAATTTTATTAAACTATACAGTAGGGGTATCTCCAGGAAGGAGTGAGACCTATGGCAACTAACCTCAAGGTAGTTGTACAAGAAAACCACTTTGAAAAAAAAATCTATATTTGGGATTTATAAGGCCAGGAGCCACCGCCATCACAACCAGGCACGTGCAGGTTCCCGTTAGAATCAGACAGACAGTAAAAAAAAACAGCGGAATCAAGAACTGGTGGGCTATTCCTTTATTCTAGCTTCACAACTGGCCAGTGAGTAAAAACACACAGAGGGCACCAAAACGCACTCACACATTCTCCGGTTCCATAACCTGGAGAATCTTTTCCATTTTTTTCTAGAATCAAAGGCCTCCCCACCAGTCTCAGTTCCCTCTGGTTCCCATCTCCTTGTTTCTGCACAAACTCTGCACAAATTGGCTTCTCTTTCAGCACCCTGCCATCTTGGCTGCCTGTTGGGGACCGAAATATAAACAGGGTGTTTTTATAATCTGGATATCCAGGGGACAGAGGTGCTGGCCCTAACCCCCCACCTCACCTGCCCAGTTAACAAGGAGCTATACCTGATTCTCGCTTGTCCCACCCATATTCTCCGGAGGAGGCTGGAAGCTAGTTTCTTATTGGTGTAAAGTTAGATCTAAATGGTATGGTGGGGGTTGTTGTCTTGGAATGGTATGTTGTCTTGGAAACAGTTGAATTGCTAATGGACCATGTTTTTTTTTTTTCCCTGAATAAAGAGAGATGCACTTCTGAAGGCTGCCATTTGCATCGGCTTAAGAACAGTAGTGACTGTTCGCTGTGCGGTCCTCCTGAACCCATCTTTATGTATATATCTTTAATTCTCTGTCTATCATTTATTTAATTCCATACCTTTTCCAGTTCGAGGACCCTGTAATAGACTTGTCATGGCTGAACCACGACAACTGCCTTCTCTGCAAAAATATGGCTTTTTTCTCTCCAGCACTCTTCTTCCCTGCTCTCACTCTGCAAAAAGATATGGCTTCCTTCTTCCTCTTTCTCCTTCTTAAAACTTTTTGGTGCCAAAACCCCTCTTCTATCAACATTAGCATAACAATGGCCCTTCCCAAGCAGGAAGGTAATTAGAAGTTTCACCTAGGCAGTGGCCATTTTTAACAATAAAAGTGAGCAAACTCCAAATATACAGATTTTACAAACTCATTTGCCCAACATTCTACCCATTTTGCAATCCACACTACAGGCATTCCTGTTCAAGGCATGAGGAAACACCTGCTCCCGCCAACTCAGACCCACTCCACCAGCATGGCTCCATCTTAGGCTCCTGTGGCTGCCTGCTCTCAGCAACTTCCAGGGAAAACCGCAATTCACAAATCTGTAATGCCTTCTCCAGAGTCTGCTCCATTTTCAGGTACAATTCGTGAACCTGGTTGGACTCCTTCTCCAGTGCTTGCTCCAGTTCCAGGATCTGCATCTCTTTCTCACATGGCCATTCTAACTCCTTCCAATGCTCGGTTTGTAGGACTTGGGCAGCCTCTTTCACAGAGCTCTCAGTTTCCTCATGCAGACCTGTAAAAATCAGTAGGTCCACAGTCCCCAAAACAGCAGCCATGTGGAACCATAACAAGCAGCCAGTCCTCCACCCCACTGCTCAAGGGTGGTACCGGCATCATATCTATTTGATCCAAAACCTGCCACAAACTATGACAAATGTAAGGCCAGGGGCCGCTGCCATCACAGCCAGGCATGTGCAGGTGACCATTAGATTCAAACAGACAGTAAATAAACAGCAGAGCCAAAAACTGGTGGGCCGTACCCTTATTCTAGCCTTGCAACTATCTGACAAGTAAACACAAACACACAGATGGCTCCAAAACCCACTCACACATTCTCCGGTTCCACAACCAGGAAATTCTTCTCCGAGCTTTCCTAGAATCAAAGGCCCCCCACCAGTCTCAGTCCCCTCTGTTTTCCAATCTCCTCTCTGCACAAACTCTGCACAAACTGGCTTCTCCTTCAGCACCCTGCCATCTTGGCTGCCTTCTCTGCAAAAATATGGCTTCTTTCTCTCCAGCACTCTTCCTCCCTGCTCTCACTCTGCAAAAAATATGGCCTCTTTTCCCTCCTTCTCCTACATCTTAAAACTTTTTGGTGCCAAAACCCTTTCCCCAGCAACGTTAGCATAACTGTGGCCCTTCCCAAGCAGGAAGGTAATTAGAAGTTTCACCTGGGCAGCAGCCATTTTTAACAACAAAATTGAACAAACTCGAAAATACAGAATTTAAAAACTCATTTGCCCAACAGGATCTTTCATAGAATTCTTATAATTAAAGACTGAAACTTTAAAATTGAATATTAACTATTTTAAGAAAAGAGAAATCAGTATCATGCTGCTCAGAGCGCTCCTTAGTCTCCACAGTCATAGGCTATAAAGGAAGCCATTTTAACTGGAAGCCTAAGGAACAAGTTTGGCATATGATTTTTGATAGTATGGCTACCATTTTAATCTGGTTGGGAACTATTCTATTAATTAAAATTTCTAGCTGAAACTTTCTACTTAGGAAAGTCACCAGATGCTCATATCCATTATATCTTTTGATAACAACAATCATGTGATGATAAGCAGGTGGATATATTATCTATACCACTGGTTGTCAACCTTTTCATACCTACCGCCCACTTTTGTATCTCTGTTAGTAGTAAAATTTTCTAACTGCCCACTGGTTCCATAGTAATGGTGATATATAAAGTAGGGAAGTAACTTTACTTTATAAAATTTATAAAGCAGAGTTATAGCAAGTTAAAGCATATAATAATAATTATTTACCAAGTACTTTATGTCAAATTTTCGCTAAGTTTGGCAGAATAAATCTTTATCAAACAACTTACTATAGTTAAATCTATCTTTTTATTTATACTTTGGTTGCTCCGCTACCATCCACCATGAAAGCTGGAATGCCCACTAGTGGGCGGTAGGGACCAGGTTGACTACCACTGATCTATACTATATCAAAGAGAAAACAGAGGTTTAAAAACCAAAGTAATTGGCTTTAAGTAGGTTAGGACCTACATAAGTAGGTCATAAGTAACAATGCCAACTTTTGTATGTCTCTTTGTCTTGTAGCCTTTGAATTAAATCACACTTCTCTTTATGTTCAAAAAATAGGAAGGAGATACTTTAACAACTAGATAATCCATTTTAAAGTGTAATTCACTGATGTTTATCTGAATGGATTAATGATTTAGCTTCCCATAATGCTTGACTTTCTTAGCTTTTTTCAGATCACAAAGAAGTCATGAATGCATTGTTAATTTCAAGGCTGTTTATTACCATCAATAACATAAGGGGATGTGTGCAAATAGGCATTATTTTACACGTATTTTTATTGCATATAAGTTCATCCTTTAGTTTCTACCATACCCTAGATGAGTGTTTCCAAAAAAAATTTTCCTCTAATCTGTGATTTAACAAATATCAGGAAAATATACTTAAAAGAAATGGCATTTTAAGCAAAGTCTAGATGATTTATACAAATTAGCCTCATTATGAGCATGCTTTATTTTTTCATGCATCTGTTCAACTGCTGTTGAGGATGTTCAAATATGTTACATTTTTGCCAATTCCAATTATACCAATCTGTATATATTCAAATGAACTTTCTAACTGTATTATACCCAAAAGAAAGGGTGGGGGAGAAAAGCTAAGTTCTCAACTTGTGTTTTATTCCCTGTCTACCTTTACTCATAACAACAGAAGAAGATGAAAATTTCACTGAAGACATCAGCTGTGACATTTAAAATGACAAAAATACCAATATTTAAAAGAAGAAAGTAATTCCATTTGTTTTACAAGGTATTTTTTTAATTTTGAAACTTGGAAGTTTAGATAGTAAATGTGGTCTTCACAGATACTCAAAAAGGCAGTAAAGATACAATTATATCTATAGAGTATTAGAGATTACAGACAGATTTTTATATAATAATGGTTTTATTTGAATTAGAGATCATTGAATACTACTATTTTACTTATTTCCAGCTAAGTTGGAACTGTCATCTTTAGGAGACCATGATTCAGCATGACTGACACTGAGATCACAAAGCCAGGGACACTTTCTCACAGCAAATAATAGGGTTTTTTTGTGTGTGGGGGGGGGTTTCTGTTGAACATGGATCACTTTAAACAAAACTGTAAAATAAATAAGCTCATATTTAGAGCTTGGAGTATTAACTTTTCTTTGTCCTTTCTGTCTCGGTAAGGTCCATATCTTCTCTAGAATACATAGTACCTTCTGACTTTAGGTTTCTCATAATACAGTTTATTAGAGAAGTTAAACAACTTCCAGAGACCTTTATAACAATAAAAATAATATAAAAAATGAAAAAGTTTATTCTGCAAAGGGTAACTTACTGTATTTTCCACGCAACCGAGCTTTTGCTCATCTTAATTGATGACTTAAGCTAAAAAGGAAAAAATAAATGTCAGGTACAAATTTTTTCTCAAGTAGAAATATTGTCAAATATTCTTGGAGAATATGCTTATGACAAAAGGTCAAAATATGAAATAAAAAATCCAATATAACTATTGAAAATCTACAATGGGTAAATCAACATATTAAGTACCAAAGGTACAAAGATAAATGCAGTATATTTCCACAGTTAACAATTTCATAGTCCAGGATGATTATAAAACCCCAAAACAAAACAAAAAAAATAACTATAATAAAAGTAATTTGAAAAATACAGATTGAGTTGGTTACAATAGTAATTGTAAGGTATTTTTCCCCGCCGAGAAGGAAGGAAGAGGGCTCGGAGCCGCAAAGTGTGAAATAATAAACGGCTTTATTGAGTACAGAGCGCACACCCCGCCCGGCAAGGTTCCCTGGCCCCTAGGAAAGAAACATGGAGGCTAGGGAAGTTGCAAAGATTAAACCGCGTGGCAGATATTTAAAGGGTCCCTCTAGGGAAGTGGAGCTACTATGACGTGGTAAAATTTCACTGGCTGGCAGAGGATCGCTTCTTTCCAAATGGTTCCTGGGAAGCTTCCTCTGGCGGGCTTGATTGTGGGCGGTCCTAGCCAAAGTGGGTGGGTCTGAGTTCCTACGTGACCATGCCTCTATCCACCGACCTTACAGTAATGATACAGAAAAGTTGTTATAAGTGAATAAGGAGTAAATGAGAGACAATTCCAACTAAAAAATGTCTGAAAAATCACTTAGATAAAGTGTGATTTGAACAAAGCTTAGATTAATGGGTTATACAGATCTGAGGGGAAAAAATCATATCTCAACTTAAGTGAAAATACATTGTTGTATAGTAAAGTGAAGGTTGATAAATGGTGCATTGGAACATTAGAAGCACACGGAAATGTATGTAGAAGTAAATATATTGCAGAGTTTGGGGAATTATTTTCAAAGATCTTGAGGGTAATGCTAAAGATTTTTAATTTCATTATACTTAGAGTGTTATTTATTGAAATTTGAGGAAGACAGTGTGTCATTGATTAAAATGGCTCTGTCTTATGTGCATGAAATATATTAAACAAGAGATGCATTGAAGGCAAGTAGGCTTGTTGGGATATTGCATTAATTCAGATGAGGTGTTAAGAATGTTCTGAACTTGGGCAAAAAGATCAAGAATGTAGAAAAGAAAGACATATTAAGTGACAAGGAAGTTGCACACATGGTTTTTCAATTTGCTAGATGATGTGACTTGAATTTACCACTACCTTAATGTTTTTTTAACTCTATATTACGATTACATGGAATTCTCATATCAACTCAATGAAGTAGTAAGTTTTCTCTCCATTTAACAGATGCAAACAGTGAGGGACAAAATTTCAAACTGAGCAAGTAGGGCTTTGAAGGCTAAACTCACTCACTCCCCTTTATGTAAGTTACAATGTACTTCTCTTCCTCATTCCCAAAACTTTGGTGATTCTTCCTGGCTTCCTTAAGTTTCCCAGTGACAGTTGAACAATCCAACCAGTCTTGTAAATTTTGACCTCTTCATCTCAAATTAGATATGTGAGTTCATTTTCAGAGGAATTTTATAGTGGTGTTTTTGTTGTTTGTTTCTCCTATGTCTATAACTTGTGTACTAGGTGGTAGAAATATTCCTACACACATGTTTTCCAGGAATCCAAGGTGTTTTATCTGTTATGGAAATTTTTTTTTTAATGTTTTCTCAGTCCAGAGCTTCACATCACATGGGAAGAGCACATTTTCAACCCAATCAACTTGTGGTCTAGGGTTAGGATTTCTATTTTTATTTTTAATTTATTTTTATTTTTACTTATTGATTTTAGAGAGAGAAAAAGAGAAAGAAAAACATCAATTTGTTGTCCCATTTGTTTATGCATATATATGAAATAATCACTAAAGACAAGTTTATTAAGAAACATACCAAATGGAAAGAAACACAGAGACCCATACCATGGCACAATTAATTAAAAATGTTGTAAGTTAAAAACAAGGAGAAAATAATAAAAGCAGCAATAAAAAATAAATAAAATATTGTTACATAGAAGAAAATTTCCATAAGACTATCAGCAGATCTTCAGCAGAAAATTTACAGACAAAAAGGAAGTGGCACAATACAAAGTGCTAAAAAACAAAACAAAATAAAATTTCCTCACAAGAATACCCCACCAAGCTGTTATTTTTCGAAAATGAAAGAGATACAGAAATTTCTAAAATAACAAAAACTAAAAGAAGTTATCATCACTAAACTGGCCTTACAAAAAATGTTAAAAGGACTGAAAAAAGGCGGCACAAATTACTAACAAAAACACATATTAAAAAACAAATTTCACCAGCAAGGTAAAAATATACATTAATCCATTAGAAAAAGATTGCTTTCTTTATTAGCGAGTTATAGTTAGAAATAGAAAAATGAAGGAATTGTTAGGTCTCGTTATGTATTTGAATTTTAAGTAACAAGAACATATTAGTAATATTAATTTAAAAAATGTTGAAAGAAACTTAAGAAAGAAAAATAATCAGCAGTCATCATATCCTAGATAAAATCGGCAAAGAAAATAAATGTTTTGAATAGTGAAGCACAAAAAGAACATTAAAGTTTTATCCAGAGAGTGGAAGGCAGAAAATAAAATGATAGATATGTTTTAAAAGATAGGGTGTAATTCTAAGAATAGAATAATTGTTATTCGCTTCTACTTTTTAAAATATTCACCACTTCATTTACAGTTTGTTCAAAGCAGGATGTTGCCTAAGGGCAAGAAAATTTTGAAAAGAGAATTTGAATGAACAAGTCACTAAGGGTTTTAAAAGGTTTTTAAAGATAATCTAACTTTCAGGTTCCAGTTTCATATATTAAAAATGTATAAGAGTACATAACCAAATTAAACTACAAAGTCTATAGTTATGATTATGCAGAGCTCTCTAACTGTGTAGCTGAGAGTTTATGATCTATCCTTCAACAGCACAATGGTTTGTCTGATGTTTACCTAGAAAAATTCTTCAGCAACCTACAACAATGTTGAAGAGAAGCAAAACAGCTTCAGAATAAAGAAAGAAAGTTAAGGAGAAAATGTTTATTTCTCAAGGAACAGGCAGGCAACTAGGTTTGAGATAATGCATCCAATAATTTTTCTGAGAATAATAAAATGCTGTTAAGAATTAGGACCTTTTTATTTTGCCTTGGATATAATATATGTCCTCAGAAATGGCAAGGGGTTTATTGGTAGTAAAATTGTCATGTTATAAACTAAGTCTCATGCATGTAAACTTTGTGTTGCAATCTTGAAAGCAATTAACACATTCTTCAGAAAAATCAATGAATTGCATTTAAATATAATAAAATCCACACCAGTAATCTATTCTTTTTTAATACAAGTTAATTAAGCAATTAAATGAGTATCCACTTTAATTAATCAATTAATTATTTCATTTACTCATTTATTAGTTATGTTATCTTTGACTTCGCATTATAAAGAAATTTGCCTTTTGTATTATTACTTTTACACATATATACTTCAAAAATATTAACAGACAACTTTATTTCTAGAGTAGTTTTATTTGTACGAAAACATTGAGGAGCTATTATAGTTTCCATATATACCCTTTCCCCTTTCCCCACGCAGTTTTTACTGCTATTAATATCTTGCCTAAGTGTGGTACATATATGATGTTTGTTTTTTGCTGTTCAGTTGTATTTATAAATGATAGAATTATTTATAAATTTAAGATAGTGATACTTAATCAGATATAATTTACAAACATTTACTCCCATTACATAGTTTTTTGATTTGTTAATTTTATTTATTTATTTTTGTGACAGAGACAGAGACAAGGACAGACAGACAGGAAGGGAAAGAGATGAGAAGTATCAATTCTTCCTTGCAGCACCTTAGTTGTTCATTGATTGCTTTCTCATATGTGCCTTGACGGGGGGGGGGGGGCTACAGCAAACTGAGTGACCCCTTGCTCAAGCTAGCACCTTGGGCCCAAAATGGTTAGCCTTGCTCAAACCAGATGGAGTTGTGCTCAAGCTGGCAACCTCAGAGTTTCAAACCAGGGTCCTCAGTGTCCCAGTCTGATGCTCTATCCACTGCACCACCGCCTGGTCAGGCTGTAGATTCAGGTCTTAAATTTAAGACTTTAATCCACTTCAGTTTAATTTTTGTGAGTTATATATAAAGTAGAGGTCCAATTTAATTTTTTTGCATGTGATTGTTCAGTTTTTTTTACCACCATATATTGAAGAGACTATACTTTTCTCATTGAGTATTCTTGGCATTCTTGTCAAATATTAACTGATCCTTGTACGTGATGATTTATTTCTGGACTCTTGATTCTGTTGCTTTAGTCTATGTATGTTTACTTTTTTGCCAGTGCCATATTCTTTTGATTATTATATGTTTATAGTACAATTTAAAATACAACACCTCCAGCTTTGTTGTTCTTCATCAGAAATGCTTTGGCTATTTAAAATTATTTGTATTTCCATAATAATTTAGGATTGTTTTTTGTAAATGTGTGAAAAACATCATTGAAGTTTTGATAGGGATTGTATTGAATCTTATAGATACCTTTCGGTAGTAGGGATATTTTAACAATATTAAGTGAATTATTGAATTAAAATTTCTAATTATGACCATGGGATATTGTTTCATTTTGTGTGTGTGTGTGTTTTCTTTAAATTATTTCATTGAAGTCTTGAAGTTTTCAGTATAAAAAATTTTCACTTTCATGGTTAAATTTATTCCTATTTTATTTATTATTTTCAATATTGTGAGATAGTTTTCTTTATTTCTTCTTTTTATGGATATTTTATTGTTAGTCTATAGAAATGCGACTGATTAATGTGTGCCGATTTTATTTCTGCAAATTTACTTTATTTGGTAATTAGTTCCAACAGGTTTTTGGTGGAGTCTCTATCATGTCAACTGCAAATAATGACAATTTTCCTTCTTCTTTTCTGATTTGGATGCCTTTATTTCTTTGCCTAATTGATCTAGTTAGGACTTCTAGTATACTATGCTAAATAATAGTGGTAAGAGTGAACATCCTTGTCTTGTTTCTGATCTTAGAGTAAAAGTTTCCAACTTTTCAACACTGAGTATAATGTTTTCTTGGTTCCTTTATGCTATTTTGTTATACTTTTCATTTTCTTTGTGCAGTGATTTCCTGGTTTTACTGATTGATTCTTATGCTTTCATCATGTAGATCATTTAATTTCCTTAAAACAGCTATTTTCAATTTTTTTTTTTGGGGGGGGGATAAATTTCAGGTATCCCTGTCTTGCTTTTGAGTATCAGATGACGATTTTGATCCTTTTGCAGTGTCTATTTAGTTAACTTGATTTTTTTTCTTATGTTCTTTCAGATTGTCATTGCTGTCTTCACATTTGATGCAGCAGTCCCTTCGTCCAGTCTTTACTAAGTGCCTTTGGGAGAGAGAAAACTTCCATCAGTCCTTCTAGAGACTCAAAAGAGATCTCAAACCTCGTATAGGTGAATCTGTTCCGTACTTCTTGCTTTCTAGTTTAGCAGAATTGTTTTTAGTTTGAATGCTGCGAAATCTTTATTGTACCAGGTCAAGAAATAAAGAGGGTTGCTTCTGGGTTTTTCCTGATATTGGACAAGCATCCAGCTTTTCTGGTCTTATCAATGTTATCATTCAACCTGCCTTCCAGCTTCCAGATGCTGACGTTATTATTACATGTTCTCTTTCCTTTGTGTGTCCATGATTTGTTTGTTTGATTTCTCATCCATTTGCAGTTTCAGATAAGATTCTTAGAGGGGGCAGAGATATACAATTAAAGTTCGCATTTAATATTATGTTAGTTTTAGGTGTACAGTATAGTGCTGAGACATTTATATAATTGGTAAAGTGATTCCCTCATCAGATCAGTATCCATCTGGTAACATACATAGTTTTTACAATATTATTCACTATAGAGATGTACTTTGAATTCCTATGACTATTTTTTAACTGCAATTTTGTACTTCTTAATCCCTTTACCGTTTTCACCTCACCCTCCGAGCTCCTTTCCATCTGGCAACCATCCATTTGTACTCTGTATCTGACACTGTTTCTCTATTATTTGTTTGTTTATTTTGTTTCTTAGATTTCACACATAAGTGAAATCATGTGGTATTTGTCTTTCTCTGTCTGACTTATTTTACTTACCACAATACCCTCTAGGTCCATCTATGTTGTTGCAAATGACAAGATTTTAATTTTTTTCTGGTGAATTAATTTTCCATTTTATATATGTATAACATTTTCTTTATTCAATTATCTAGTGACCATAAGGATGCATATATGTTTTCAAATGTGTTTCAAATTTCTTCAGACAAACACCCAGAAGTGGAATTGCTGGATTATAAGGGTCTTGCTTATTGAAGCAATTTATATATTCAATGCAATTCCTATCAAAATTTCAATGATAGTTTTCAGAGAAGTGGAACAAATTATCTTAAAATTTATATGGAACCACAGAAGATTCCAAATAGCCACAACAGTCTTGAGAGAAATAAATGTTGTAAATATCATGCTACCTGATATAAAACTATACTACAAAACTATAATAATTAAAACAGCATAGTACTCACATAAAATCAGATACAGATCAATAGAAGAAAATAGACAGCCCAGAAATAAACCCTTGCCTATATGGTCAATTAATCTATGACAAAAGAGACAAAAGTATGCAATGGGGTAAAGACAGTCTGTTAGATAAATAGTGTTAGAAAAGTTGAACAGGTACATGTAAAAAATGAAACTAGAACACCTTTTTATACCATAGGCAAATTAAACTCAAAATTACTTTTAAAGACTTAAAAGTAAAATTGAAACCTTAAAAGTTCTATAAGAAAACATCAGCAGTAAACTCTCTGACATTGCTCTTAGTAATATTTTTTTAGGCAGTCTACCTCTTCAAGTGAGGAAAACAAAAGGGAAAATAAACAAACAAAACTACTTCAAACGAAAAGTTTTTTTGTAAAGCAAAAAATGGAAAAAAAATATTCATCAATAATGAATGAAGAACTCATATAACATAACACCAAGGAAAACAAACATCCAATTAAAAAATGGTCAGATGATGTGAATAGACATTTCTCCAAAGAGGACATACAGACGACCAATAGACATATAAAAAGGTATTCAAATCACTAATTGTCATAGAAGTGCAGAAACTGCAATGAGATATCATCTCACACCTATGTGAATGGCTATCATAAATAAATCAAACAAATGTTCATAAGGATGTGGAGAAAAAGGAATCCTTGTGCACTATTGGTGAGATTGCAAATTGATACAGCCACAGTGGAAAATGGTATGAAAGCTACTCAAAACATTAACAACAGTATAGGTAATTTGTAATGAAGTATTCCCAGTTTCTTCCTCTTATACCCTGTAACATTGCTTTTATTAATTTCACTCTTACATAAGTATAATCACTGAATATACAATTGCTATTATTCACTTGAAAAAAACTAATCTGTTAGGTCAATTAAGAAAAATGAAAGATTGTATTTTACCTTCATTTATACTTTTTGCAGCTCTCTTTCTTTCTTTATGTAGGTTCAAGTTTCTAATCTATATAATTCTTTTGTTCGGAAAAACTACTTTCCACACTTCATACTAATCCACTGGTTAATTTCTTTCTCTTTTTTTGTTGTTGGTGGTGGGTTTTTTTTTTTTGTTTTGTTTTAGAGAAATCCTTTGTTTCTCTTATACTTTTAAGTGATAATTTTCTGGATATAGAAATCTATTGTAGCTTGGTAGTTTTGTCTTCAACATTTAAAACATTTTAAAGTGTTCTGTTCTGGTGCAGTGTCTGAAGAAATGTACAATTGTGTTTTTTTGTGCATAGCGTTTTTTACTTTATCTGGCTTCCTTCAAAATTTTGTCTTTTTCTTTGATTTTTTTGTTTTGTTTTGACTATGATCTGCCTAGGTGTAGATATTTTGAGTTGTTTTTTTTCTTCCTGATTGCTGTTTTCTTTTTTTTTTTCTTTTTTCATTTTTCTTGTTTAGTGAGAGAAGGAGAGACAGAGAAACAGACTCCCGCATGCAGCCAACCAGGATCCACCCATGAAGCCCACTGGTAGGCAATGCTCTACCCATCTGGGGCTGTTGCTCCATTGCTCAGCAGTGGAGCTACTTTTTAGCACCTGAGTCAGAGGCTATGAGGCCATCCTCAGCACCCAAGGCCAACTCACTTGAACCAATTGAGCCTTGAGCCATGGCTGCAGGATGGGAAAAGAGAGAAAGAGAGAGAGAGATAGAGAGAGAAAAGAGGGATGATTTGAGAAGATGATCCCTTCTCCTGTGTGGCCTGACAGAGAATTGAACCCGGGACATCCACATACCGGCCAACACTCTACCATGGAGTAAATTGGTCAGGGCATGATTGGTGTTTTCTAAATTTCCTGAAATCCTCCAAAATTGTCATCTGTTATTTCTTCAATTATGTTTTATTTTTATCTCTTTTTCTTTTTCCAGTATTCTTATTATGTATATGTTTTACATTTTGCAATTGCCTCATAGGTTTTGGATTTTTTTTTTTTCTGAAGTGAGAAGTGGAAGGCAAAAAGATAGACTCCTGCGCGTGCCCCACAGGGGTCCACTCAGCAAGCCCACTAGGGGCCAATGCTCTGCCAGCCTGGGCTGTTGCTCTGTTGAAACTAGAGCTATTCTAGACCTGAGACAGAGGCCATGGAGCCATCCTCAGCACCTGGGCCAACTTTGCTCCAATGGAGCCTTAGCTGAGGGAAAGGAAGGGAAGGGAGAGAAAGAGAAAGACAGACAAGCGGAGGGGTGCAGAAGCAGATGGGCACACCTG
Source organism: Saccopteryx bilineata (assembly GCF_036850765.1). Classification (NCBI taxonomy): domain Eukaryota; kingdom Metazoa; phylum Chordata; class Mammalia; order Chiroptera; family Emballonuridae; genus Saccopteryx; species Saccopteryx bilineata. The sequence goes on from NC_089502.1 coordinate 48,058,948, forward strand.
TATGCCCTGCCTAGGAATCGAACCTGCAACTTCCACATGCTAGGCCAGTGCTCTACCATTGAGCCAATCGGCCAGGGCTGGTTTTGAATATTTTGTTTAATTTTTTAAATTCTTTTTTTCTCCTTTGTTATTTAACTTGGGAAATTTCTACTGACATATCCTTAAGTTTAACAGTTCTTTTGTAGGCTATGTCCAGACTACTAGTGTGCCCATCAAAAGCATCTTTCATTCCTGTTATAATATCTTATTTCTAGCTATTTGCTTTTAATTATTTTTTAGAGTTTATATCTTTCTGCTTACATTACTCAGCTGTCCTTTCATTTTGTCCACTTTTCCCATTAGAATCTTAGTATATTGATTATCGTTATTTCAAATTTCCCAATAGTTTCAAAATCTGTTGTATTTCAGTCTGGTTCTGATGCTTTCTTCATTTTTTCAGATTTTTGTTTCCTTTTAGCATGGCATCATTTTTGTTTTAAAACTGGACATGAAGTATTGAGCAAAAGGAACTGAGACAAATAGGCCTTTAGAGTGCAATTTTTGTTTATCTCTCTTGGAATTGGGTCATGTTTACTGTTCGCTGAAGCTCTAGGTGTTAGAGGTTAAAATATTCTCTCATGCCCTTGTTTTTGTTCACACTGTTGTTTTTGGATTTTCTTAGAGACTGACTCTTTAATAGAGTCTGAATCTTGCACTTCTTTCAGTGGTTAATGGCTATTATCCAGCAACCTTATTGACTTTATGGTAATGCATGTCATGGCAGGGAAGCATTCTATGATGCTATTAAGAAATCTCATTCTTCCAGTAAGCCTATGCTACTGCTTCTTAACATTCACAAGTTATTTTTGTTTTTTCTGCCTTACATAAGACAGAAATGCTAGAAAATGTAACATTGGTTATTTCCCTTCTCACAGGACACTTTGGCTCTGATAAAATAGTTCTCCTTGAGGGCAAGCATTTGTTAAGGAGAACAGAACACTCTTTATGTATTTCAAATGGTTATTTTTCCTCTTTCTCCGTTAGAAGCACAAAGTGACTTTTCTCTGACCTTCACCTTGAGAATCTAGTAGGGGCTCCTCTATGTAAAACTCATAAATATTTTACCCTTTCTCCTAAAATTAGGTTCCCAGAAAATTATCTTAATAATATCTTAAGCTAGTCCCTGCTAAATTTCCAGTAATTTTTAATTATCCTGTGGGATTCAGCTTGTTTGCATTGGTTCAACAAAACCAATACCTAATTTTTGTTGAGTTTGGTGAACCAGTTGTTAAAATAGCATTTGTAATTAGGGTTCTAAGGCAGGCATCTGGGCACTTGCCCAATGTGGAAATCACAAATTGACATTCCTTATTCTTTCTTAACGTATATTTGCCCAACAGCATATTCTAAGTGCCCATAGTAATGTTCATTCCATTCATAGGTGAAAAAAATTTGACAGAACTATGCTTGTAATATTTCTTTATTCATTTCATAAAACTCATTTTACCTTTGATGAAATACTATCCTTTAGTTCCCTTGCATTTGTATTCATTTCTTTTTTTGTGATAGAAAGACAGAGAGGGATAGAAAGAGATAGACAGACAGAAAGAGAGAGAGATAAGAAGCATCAATTCTTCATTGTGGCACTTTAGTTGTTCATTGACTGCTTTCTCATATGTTCCTTGACCAGGGAGCTACAGCAGAAGTAACACCTTGCTGTAGCCAGTGGCCTTGGGTTCAAGCCAACAACCTTGGGCTTCAAGCCAGGGAAATTTGGGCTCAAACTAGCAACTATGGGTGATGTCTATGAACACCCGCTCAAGCCATGACCCCATGCTCAAGCTGGTGAGCCTGCATTCAAACCAGATGAGACTGTTCTCAAGCTGGCGACCTTGGCATTTCAAAGTTGGGTCCTCCACATCTCAGTCTTATGCTCTATTTACTGTGCCACCGCTTGGTCAGGCTCTCTCGCATTTGTTACTTCAGTAAAAAACCAAACAAACAAACAAACCCAAAACGTAAAAAAAAGTGCCAAATAACCAGGGGGTAACAAGCTGTCATTAGAAATATCTTAAGTAACAGTTTTATTGTTTTTTTCAGGTATTATTTAATATTTTTCATTAATAATTAATACTATTACTTATAATATAATCTAGTTTTGTATACCTGTTTTATTTTTCTTATTTAGGTATTAATGCATAAGATATTAAACTACCTTTTGGTATATCATTTTTTTCATTATACTTACAATGGTGATTAGGGCAGAGAATCAGTTGTTAAATTATCTCCATGGGCAAGTGAAATAAAATACAAAATAAACAAATGGGACTAGATCAAACTAAAAAACTTTTGCACAGCAAAAGACACCATTAACAAAATAATAAGACAACCCACACAATAGGAGAACATATTCACCAATACGTATGATAAGAGGTTAATAACCAAAATTTATAAAGAACTTTTAAAAGTCAACACTAGGAAGGTAAACAATCCAATTAAAAATGAGCAAAGGAACTGAGTAGACACTTTTCCAAAGAGGACATACAGATAGCCAATAGGCATATGAAAAAATGTTCAACATCACTAATCATTAGAGAAATGGAAATTAAAACCACAATGAGATACCACCTCACACCAGTCAGAATGGCGCTCATTGACAAAACAATGCAGAATAAGTGCTGGCAAGGAAGTGGAGAAAAGGGAACCCTCCTGCACTGCTGACGAGAATGCAGACTTCTACAGCCACTGTGGAAAACAGTATGGTGTTTCCTAAAAAATTAAAAATGTAACTGCTTTTTGACCCAGCTATCCCACTATTAGGAACATATCCTAAGAACACCATATCACTGAGTCAAAAGAAGATATGCATTCTCATGTTTATTGTAGCATTGTTTACAATAGCCAAGATCTGGAAACAGCCCAAGTGTCTGTCAATGGATGAGTGGATTAAAAAGCAGTGGTACCTATATACAATGGAATATTATGCTGCTTTGAAAGAGAAGGAAATTTTACTTTTTGCAATGGCATGGATAGATCTGGATATTATTACTCTAAGTGAAATAAGCCAGGCAGAGAAAGAGGATATCATATGATCTCACTTATATGTGGAATCTAATGGACAAGGTGAACTGAGGAACAGAATAGAAACAGAGGAAGGGTCACCAGGAGCAGAGGGACAGCTGTCAGAGAAAAGAGGGATGAAGGTATGAGATAAGAGAAAGTGAAGGGATTTGTGAAATTATATATGCATAACACATAGATACAAATAACAGGACAGCAAATCTCAGAGGCAATGGGGGAGGGATTTAACAGGAGAGGGGCAAAAATGGTGAAATAGGGGACCCAGGTATGAGGGGTGAAGGTGTTATATTGAGTGAGACACTTGAATTTATGTCAACACAATAAATTAAAATTAATAAAAAAATTTAAATTATCTCAATCGCACCATTCCTATGTAAATTCTAAATGAATAATAGCTGATAAAACACCAGGCATATAACTTTTGTAGAAAAAGGGTTCTTTGCTTAAGTAAGCCATGTCCATTTTTCTGGTGCAACTCGATGAACACACCTTTAAAATATGGGTACCTACCCTCAAGGGAGCCCAGAATCTTGCTAAGGATCATGTAACCTACCCTGCACCGGGCTTTCTCTTTATATAATCTTCCTTAGGTTCCCTATGTAATTTAAAATGAATAAAAGAAGCTGCAGGCTGTCATAATAAGAAGTATTTATTTTATTTTATTTATTTTATATTAATTTATTTTATTTTATTTTACTTTTTCAATCTGTTGAGATCTTGCTTCCAGGTCTATCCTGTTTCACTCAAATAAATTTTTATAAAAAATCCTGCAGGTTGCATTTCCTTATTGAGATGTAGGTAGGCCCTGAGAAGTAGGTTAGAGCACAGAGTGTGGGAGAGAGGCAGAGTGGTCAAAGGGTCTGGATAGAAGGTGCAGAAGTTTGGGATAAAGCACATCATTTTAATTTATAACAACTGCTAATGTATTTAAATTTTTCCAGTTAAATTTAGACCTCAAAGTACATGGGTTAATATTAATCTTGGTCAAAAAGAAAACAAAGCCCTGGTTGGTTGGCCCTGTTGGTAGAACATTGGCCAAACGTGTGGAAGGTCCTGGGTTCAATTCCTCATCTAGACACACAGAAGTGCCCATCTGCTTCTCCATCCCTCCCCCTCTGGCTTTCCTCTCTCCCTCTCTCTTCTCCCCTCCTGAAGCCAAGACTCAATTAGAGCAAGTTTTCCCCGGGTTCTAAGGATGGTTCCATGGATTCTGCCTCAGGTGCTCAAATGGCTCCAGTTGCAATGGAGTTACGCCCCAGATGGGCAGAGCATTGCCAATTAGTGAGCTTACCAGGTGAATCTCAGTGGAGTGCATGCTGTAGTCTGTCTCTGACTCCCCTCCTGTCACTAAAAAAACAACAAAACACCTGGAGAAACAGGTTCTTCAGAATAAAATCGATACCTAATCACCTTTGTAATCTTCATCTAGCTTTTTCTCACCATTGGCAGTTTTAAAGGACTCCTCATTAAACATTATCCCACTGATTGTTGGGACTGTTCTCCTCATCCTAACGACGTGGCCCTTATTTTTGCTTCCCCAGTCCTAAATCGGTAAAGACAGCTTTTAGTAACATGTAGGTTAAAAGTGGTCTGTCTCAGCCCTGGCTGGTTGGCTCAGCGGTAGAGCGTCGGCCTAGCGTGCGGAGGACCCGGGTTCGATTCCGGCCAGGGCACACAGGAGAAGCGCCCATTTGCTTCTCCACCCCTCCGCCGCGCTTTCCTCTCTGTCTCTCTCTTCCCCTCCAGCAGCTAAGGCTCCATTGGAGCAAAGATGGCCCGGGCGCTGGGGATGGCTCTGTGGCCTCTGCCTCAGGTGCTAGAGTGGCTCTGGTCACAACATGGCGACACCCCGGAGGGGCAGAGCATCGCCCCCTGGTGGGCAGAGCATCGCCCCATGGTGGGCGTGCCGGGTGGATCCCGGTCGGGTGCATGTGGGAGTCTGTCTGACTGTCTCTCCCTGTTTCCAGCTTTAGAAAAATGAAAAAAAAAAAAAAGTGGTCTGTCTCACACTCACCCCTCCTCCAACCATTCCCCACACCCATGCCTCCCCTATCCCCATGTCTTCCTCCAACCACCCCCAAACACACACACCCTGGTATGGAAGGTGTACACTAAGTGCCCAGAAAGGTGAGGAAACATCGTTTCATTGATAGCAGTCAAAGAAAACCAATTAAACTGTCAAATCTTTTATTAAGGAGACAGTATCATCATTTACTTTTAAATCAAATGGCGTACTTCTCAGTATATGCTCGAGCTAATAATTCGTATTTGGCCCTATCCTTTAAGTAGATTTTCGTGATTTCTGGAACCAACATATCCTCCATGACAGGTTCAGATAGCATGGAGCAGATTGACTGTAGTAGTTTGGCAACTGTAACTATTGGTGACCAGTCCAAACTAAGGAGATTCATGCAGACAATCCCGTGTCTATTAATATTAGGGTGGTAAATTTTGGTGGTAAATTGAATCTGGGGTGGTTTAAAGGGGTAGTCGCATGGAAAAATCATCTTTAAGGTAAATATTCCTCCTTCATAAGGGCTGCCGCTCGGCCCTATTATAATTGCTTGCCACTCGAATATGTTGTCTGCAATTGGCCCTGCAGAGCAACCCACTGGGGGATTCTGAGAAATATGAAGGAATTCATTTTTCAGGCGTTTTAGGACCATGGAGTGCTCCATAGGGCCGATCCGTGTCCAGAAGCTTCCCTGTAGAGAGAAGGAGGGGGAGATTGTGGGGAAGGGGGAGCAACAACCTGCCAAGAGGGTGGATGAGCCGGTTGAAGCTGGGCCATGTAGAGGGGATGATGGGGGGCAGGGATGGTGGCAGAGAGGGGGTTGAGGGAGGAGAGGGTGGGAACTGGCCCAGACTGACGGGCTACTGGACCCCTGCTGGCTCCACCACCACTGCCTCCACTGTGGCTGCCGCCCCCTCCCAGCTCTCCTCACCTGGAGACACTGAGCTAAGACAATGAGCCGCCCGGATCCCGAGCTATCTCTAAGTGCTGCCAGCAACTGACAGGGCCACGCCTGCCCAGGCCACCTGTCCCTGCCGCTCGCCTCTGCTGTGTACTTTTGGTTGCTTGGTGACAGTAGAGCATCCTTTCTGTGACATCGCAGGGTCCATGATAATGACCCTATTATGGCAATAGAGGAAGTGGGGGCAGTTTAGAGAGGTGAGTTGAAGTGAGAGAAAGTGGTTGGAGGGAGGGATTATGGAAGGGAATGGAAGGGGAGATTCAGTGTGGGTGGGACCACTATGGTGGAATGGAGGGGCACACAGTGCGAGAGGGATGATTATGGGGTAATAGAAGGGTATGTAGTGTGGAAGAGACCCTTATTGGGGAATGGAGGAGCACACAGTGTGGGAGAAACCATTATAGGGGGATGGAGGGGCACACAGTGTGGGAAGGACCATTATGGGGAAATTGAGCGGGGATACATTGTGGAAGGTACCATTATGGGAGAATGGGGTGTCACACAGTATAGGAAGGACCATTATGGAATAATGGGGGGGTCACAAAGTGTGGGAGGAACCATTATGGGGGAATGGAGGGACACACAGTGTGGGAGATACCATTATCAGGGAATGAAAGGGCACACAGTGTGGGAGGACAAATATGGGAGAATACAAAAGGGGACCTAGAAGTCTGGGAGTTTGGAGGAAGCCTAGCCTGCCTGGCTTACCCAGTGCTTCTGCTGTGGAATTCCCTCCACCCCTCACTCACCCAGATTCACCTATCATTAACATTTTACCCCATTAGCTTTATACTGATTTCTCTACCTGTCATTCTGGCTTGTGTGTTTCGTCTGCGTCTTTCTATGTATACCTATACATCTGAAAATAATAAGCCTTTGTTTTGTAATATTAACCCATCTACTTTGAAGTCTAAATAAATCATGGCCCTTAATAAACAGGGCCTTCCCCCCACAAACAAATAGTACATCCTTCAGGGTGATTCTACACATAAGCAATCATTTTGCACATATATCACTAACAAATATATCTTCATATACTTGTGGAAATGTCCAAATCTTCATTGTTGCTTACGAAGCAACTATGGAATTTTAGTCAACCCACCAAAAGTATTTATGCATCCCCCTTCACCCACCCCCCTCACTTCAGGCCAGCTCTGTAAACTGTCCCCCGCTACTGACTTGATTAAGTCATTAATATGTGCTCTGTGACATCACAGAAAACTTCTCCTACCCTTAACTTATGATGTGCAGAAAAGGCAAGCTGCAGGGTGAGGCAGCCCCGGCAGGCATGGCCGTGTCAGTTGGTGGCAGCACCTAGGGACAGCGCGGCATCCAGGCAGCTCAGTCTCTGAGCAGCAGAGTGTCCAGGTGAGGAGAGCTGGGAGGGAGCGGCAGCCGCAGCGGAAGCAGCGGTGGTGGAGCCAGGGGCCAGGCGGGCCACAGGTGCCCAGTAGCCCATCAGTCCAGGCCAGTTCCCACTCTCTCCTCCCTCAACCTCCTCTCAGCCACCATCCCTGTCCCCTGTCACCCTTTTCATCCACCCACTTGACAGGTTGCTCCTGCCCTAGCACATGGTGTCCCCCTTTTCCTCCCCACAGGGAAACCTGTGGATGAGGATCGACCCCATGGCGCACCCCGAGGCCAAGGCCGTGAGGCGGCTCACCAAGGAGCTCCTCGATATGTCACGGAACCCCCCAGAGCACTACTCTGTGGGGCCTGTGGGAGACAACATGCTTGAGTGGGAAGGAAATATCGTGGGGCCCAAGGACAGTCCTTATGAGAGAGGAGTTTTCATCATCAAGATGAATTTTCCGTGGGATTATCCCATCAGCCCACCCAAGATCACATTTACCACCCCAATTTACCACCCCAATGTTGATAAATATGGGGCTGTCTCTATGGATCTCCTCTGGTTGGGATGGTCCCTGATGATTACAATTTCCCAAATATTGCAATCAGTCAGATCCTTGTTGTGTCAGCCCGTTCTAGATGACATGACTTATGTAGAAATTGGGGGCCTATACTTAGAGGATAGAGTGAAGTTTCATTCAAAAGCTCGAGAACTTACTGATAAGTACGCCATGTAATAAGGAAGTAAATGATAACACCGTCACTTTAGATAAAAGATTTGGAAGTTCAACTGGCTGTCTTTTTACTGCTATCAACGAAGTGACGTTTCCTCATCTTTCTGGGCACCCAGTGTACACCTTCCACACCAGGGTGTGTGTGGAGGGGAGGGGGGAGTCCTGGGGACGGGGCATGGTTGGGGGAGGGGTGAGTGTGAGACAGACCACTTTTAACCTACATATTACTAAAAGCTGTCTTTACTGATTTAGGACTGGGGAAGCGAAAATAAGGGGTGGTGTCCTTAGGATGAGAAGAAAAGTCCCAACAATCAGTGGGATAATGTTTAATGAGGAATCCTTTAGAACTGACAATGGTGAGAAAAAAAAATAGATGAAGATTAAAAAGGTGATTAGGCATAGATTTTATTCTGAAGAACCTGTGTCTCTAGGTGTTTTTTTGCTGCTGCTGTTGTTGTTCCTGTTGTTTCTTAGTGAGAGGGGAGTTAGAGACAGACTCTCACAGGTGCCCAACTGGGATCTGTTGCATCCACCGGGTACGAGAACAAACATCGAAGACTTTCAGGAGTTTAGATGTTACTTTATTGGCCAGTTTAACCTGCGCAGGGGCAAGCTCTCAAGGTGTCTGGAGACACCGTACCCACAAGGAGCTGCAAATGAGAGTCGCACCTGGCGCTTACAGCTAGGTCATTATATATCCTAAGTGAGCAAGCATAGTACAGAAGCAGATGTGGCAGTTAGCTATTCGCTAGGGAGGTCGCACGCAGCATAGAAACAGGGGCTGGCATAGCAACAGGGGCCGGGTTTAGCTTAGTGGTGAATTTCAAACATAAACTTCTTTGTTCTCAGCGTCACAGGAGCCCTATCAGCACTCCCTGTTCCTGCTCCTTCAATAGTTACACTCTGGCAGCCACAGCAGGGCCCTATCAGCACCTCCCTGATCCTACTCCAGAATGTTACACTCTGGCAGCCACAGCACGCCTTCCTAAATCTAACATTTCCTCATCTCTTTTGGGCATAAATCAAACCCTTGATTCTTCATTAGTGGTGAGACTGGTGTAAGGTTGGGACAGAACTATTAACTTTACTACATCTACCCTCTTCTTTATGAACGCAAGGACCTTATTAAGGATTATTGGTCCAAAGGTAAGAGCCAATAAGAATAATAGGAGGGGTCCAGCAATTGCGGATATGAGGGTAGTTAACTAAGGAGAAGTCTTGAACATAGAGGCATACTAGCTAGGGCTGTCTTCTTCTAGGTTCCTGTTCTTTAATCTGTTTGCAAGTATCTTGATATTCTCTCTAATTACCCTACAGTGGTTAGCGTAAAAACAACATTCTTCTCTTAAGGCAGCACACAGTCCTCCTTGCTCAAGGAGAAGGAGGTCTAGCCCTCTCCTATTCTGAAGGGCTACTTCGGCTAGGGAGTCTATTTGCTTCTCGAGGTATATTACCTGATTTTGGAGAAGCACAATATCTTTGGAGAATGTCTTGGATAGCTGTCTGAGGGTAAGTTCCCCTTGAATGAGGGATGCTGTCCCTACTGCTGCTGACCCTACAGTTCCTATGGTAGCTATGATAGGGATAAGGAGTGGAGCTCATTTTGCCTGCCTCGGGGAGCAACAAGGAATTTGGGGTTTCCCCAATACAGATATACCTGTGGAATAATATAAGCACTTACACAAAGTTCAGGATGAGTGGGGACTATACACTTGAAGATACCTTGAGTGCACACAAACTATAGTCCTTTAGGTGCCTTCATTACTTTTGGGCCCTCTAGGGTGGCAGGTAGGGTTTCTTGGTTAAGGCAATAGTCACTGTAATTGGAATTACCTAAGGTGAAATTTGCCAGGAGGTAGCAGGTTCCTTTCCCAGGTGTTATTCTATGCTATAACTGTGCCATCTGCTGTCCTGATTAAAACCTATTCCTGCAACTCTAGTCCCTTACTGGGTAAACAATAAAAAGTCATCAGTCCTAAGTGGAGGAGAAGGTGAGCTTTAGAGGCTCTCCAGGGGTCCACTTGACTTGCCATCTCCGAGATCCTTCGTCGGGTGGTTGGGCCGGCTTCACGTGGGAGGGGTGGACCTAGTAGGGCTTTTCAGCTAACTTAATAGCTGTGGGTGTCCTCAGGATCACCTGGAATGGTCTATTCTACTGCGGCTTAAGGTTGCCCCGTCTGTGGTTGAGAATCCACACCTGCTGTCCAGGCTCCGGTGGCTCCGGTAGTCAGGAGCTGTGTTTTGCATTTGATTGGGCTGATCTCTGGAAGGCCTGTACCTTGCTTCTGATGTGTTGCAGGGCCTGCAAGGACTTGAGGAAATTATAATTAGAAATCTCTAATTCCCCTCTGGTCAATCGAGGTACAAGGGGCACAGGTTGCCCAAATAAGATTTCAAAAGGGGTCCATTTATTGAGATAGAGGGTACATCTGGTTCTAAAAAGGGTGAAAGGGAGGAGCTCAACCTAGTTTTCGCCGGTCTCCCTTCTCAGCTTAATTATAGTTTCCTTCAGAATCCTGTTTATTCTTTCTACCTGTCCTGAACTTCGAGGCCTATAAATGCAATGCAATTTCCAATTAATACCTAACTTAGTGGCTAATTCTTGAGATATCCTGAATTTGAATGCAGGTCCATGGTCTGATACTAGGGCTAGGGGAATGGTATATCTAGGTATGATTTTCCTTAATAAGACTTTGCAGACTGTGGAAGCAGCCTCTCCTCGCGTGGGGAATGCTTCCACCTATCCTGAGAAGGTGTCTAATAATACTAATAGATACTTATAACCTGACTTCCTAGGGGTCATCTCTGTGAAATCTATTTCCTATAGTTCTCCCGGAGCTTTCCCCTGATACCTCACAAAGGGGGGTAGCTTCTTATTCTGCGCATTTACTCTGGCACAGATGCTGCACCTCGAGACAATGGAGTGGACAATATCCCTGATGTTGGGCCCTACATAATACTTACTGATAAGTTGTTCTAGCTTGTTTTGTCCTAGATGGGTACTAGTATGAATATCTCCTACTATTTCTCTTACTATTCCCTGGGGTAAATAGAGCCGGGAGTCAGGAAGCTCTATCTATCCCTGCTGATTTTTCTTCCCTTTCAACTACATCCCTTCCTGCTCTTCTTCTGGGGAATATCTAGGATCCGGAGGTAGCGTTGGCTTAGGCAGCAATGGCAGAAGGCTTTCTTGTGACCCAGTGGCTGCCTCTCTTGCAACTGAGTCTGCTAGGTTGTTAGAGAGTCCCCTCTCTGGTGTCCTTTGCAGTGAATGATGGCAATTTTGGTAGGTAGTCAAATGGCATTTAGGAGGGCAAGAATTTCATTGCGATTTTTAATGTCTTTTCCCCCTGCTGTCAGTAAGCCTCTCTCCTTGTATATGCTTCCGTGGACATGGGCAGTGGCAAATGCATACCGGCTGTCAGTATAGATGTTGGCAACTTTTCCCTATGCTATCTGTAAGGCTCAGGTTAGTCCCATTAGCTCTGCCCTTTGTGCAGATGTTCCTGCAGGCAGTGCTTTCTGCCACAGGACCTTATTTTCTGTGGTCACTGCTGCCCCTCCATATTGCTGTACATCCTTAATAAAACTGCTCCCGTCAGTAAAGAGGGTCAGGTCTGCCTTCCCATATGCTTGATCCCTTAAGTCCAGGCGGGAGCCAGTCACTGTGTCAAGGATTTGTTTGCAACTGTGGACCAAAGTGGAGTCGCTGGGTTTAGGGCAGCAGTTTTGAGGAACTGAACAGATGGAGGGTTCAGCAGCTGAGTCTGATACTGCGTTAGCCGCACATTAGATAGCCACCTGTCAGGAGGTGCTCGCAGCACTTGCCCTACGTAGTGTTCCCTAATGACTTTGATGTCCTGCCCTAAAGTTAATTTACTAGCTTCCTTGACCAGTATGGAGGTGGCAGCAAGCATCCTCAGACATGTTGGACATCCCGAGGCTACAGGATCAAGTTTCTTGGACAGATAGGCAACAGGCCTCTTCCACGGCCCAAGTTCCTGGCTCAGTACCCCTAAAGCTATAAATAGCTGGAAGGGTTTGGCCAGATCTGGCAGGGCCAAAGCTGGGGCAGCCACAAGGGCCTCTTTAAGCGCTTGGAATGCTTGCTTCTCCTTATCTGTCCATGTGAACTGCTCTTCCTTACCCCTGGTTAGTTCGTGCAGGGGTTTAGCTAGTTCTGCAAAGCCTAATATCTACAGTTGGCAGTATCCTACTGCACCCAGGAATTCTTGTACCTGTCTCTTGTTAGTAGGCTCGGGGATCTGCAAGACTGTCTGAATTCACTGGCTGGACAATGTCCTTTGCCCTCCCTGTAAGTTATACCACAAATAACTTACAGTTTTTGTCACAATCTGGGCCTTCTTCGCAGAGACTCGATACCCCATTCGCCCGAGATCTTGTAGCAGGTCCGAGGTAGCTTCCTCATACTCTCCTTCATCCTTGGCAGCTATGAGGATGTCATTCACATACTGGAGCAGTACGATTGACAGATGGGAGGAGCAGAAAGCCTGCAGATCTTTGCTGAGGGCTTCATTAAAAATGGTGGGGGAATTCTTAAACCCTTGTGGTAGTCTGGTCCAAGTGAACTGCCCCACCAGTCTATTATCTGGGTCATTATATTCAAAGGCAAAGATCTCTTGGCTCTGAGGTGCCAGGGGAATACAAAAGAAGGCATCCTTCAAATCCAGGATAGAATAATAGGTATGGGTTGGGGGCAATGAGTTCAGTAAGGTATATGGGTTGGGCACCATGGGATGAATAGGCTCAACCTGCGCATTTACCTCCCGCAAGTCCTGGACGGGACAATAGTTTTGGCTCCCTGGTTTCTGGACGGGAAGCAGCGGGGTGTTCCAGGCTGATTGGCACCTTCGAAGGATGCCTGCCTCCAGCAGGCGTTGCAAGTGCCAGGCGATTCCCTGTCTAGCTCGGGTTGAGACCGGGTACTGCCTGATCCTAACTGGTCTAGCAGTGCTAAGCAGTTGCACCAGGACAGGCGGTTGGTGAGCGGCCAAACCTGGGGGGTTGGTTTCTGCCTAAACCTCAGGCACCTAGTATGCAGGGCATCTGGAACCCCTTCCTCAGCCTCCTTACCTTCTAGGACGGTGGCAAGTAAGTGTTCTTCAGACAGTGGGACAATTACTTCCATGCTGACCTCTGCCTCTTTGTTCCCAATAGAGATTTCCTCCCGTTGGAAGGTTATGGTGGCCTGAAGTTTCTGCAATATGTCCCTTCCAAGCAGTGAGTAAGGGCAGTCTGGAATGACTAGGAGAGAGTGGGTGATGGTGCCTCGACCTAAGTCAGTAATTCTTGCGGTGGCCCATGGGTAGGCTTCTCCTTTGCCCATTGCCCCTATTATCTTAGTAGTTGCCTTTTATATCTGGCCCTGTGGTTTCTTTAGGACTGAATAGGTAGCTCCCGTGTCGACTGTTAAGGTGACCATGGGCTCCTGGGAGCTGACGGGAATGGAGCCCTGGCCCCGTCAGTCTAAGGTTTGGAGCAAGACCTCTGGGGCTTTTTTTGGCCTCTGGCTGTCGGCCCTCAACTTTGGGCACTCTCTCTTCCAGTGTCCTTTCTCCTTGCAATAGGCGCATTGATCCTTGTCTATTTGCTGTCCTTGGCCCTTCTTCTGTCCCCCTTTTCCTTTGGGGGGAGGTTTCTGAGCAGCAATCATGATCTTGGCTACCTCCTTTGCTCTGCCAACCTCCAGATCATCCCTGTTAATATATACTTTCTGGGCTATTTCTAATAGCTTACTCTTATTCTCTCCTTCAAATCCCTCTCTCTTCTGAAGCTTTTTCCTAATATGTGAAGCGGCCTGAGTCACAAAGGCTATATTTACTAGTCTCCTTTTCTCTTCTGCCTCAGGATCTAGAGGGGTATATACTCTATAAGCCTCTATAAGTCTTTCTAGAAAGGCTGCTGGGGATTCCTCTCTTCCCTGGGTGACTTCACTTACCTTGCTAAAGTTGGTTGGCTTTGTAGCTGCTGCCTTGAGCCCCCTCAACAGAGCCCGGAGATACTGGAGGAGCACTTCCCTTCCCCCAGCGGTATTAGGGTCCCAGGTAGGAGGTTGAGATGGGAAATTATCTTCTATTTCCCTTCGTCCCTCCCGAGTTTCCCTTTCTTCTCCTAATACCGCCTTAGCAGCTTCTCTCATTATTCTATCCTTTTCTTCAGAAGTGAAGAGGGTTTGTAAAATCTGCTAACAATCGTCCCATGTGGGCTGATGGGTCCTAAAAATGGTCTCAAGGAGAGATATTAGTCCCTGAGGTTTCTTGGAAAATGGGGGATTCTGATGTTTCCAATTGTATAAATCACTAGTGGAAAAAGGCACATAGATGAGGCGAGGAGGTGCCCGTGGGCCAGCATCTGGTGTCGGCGGCGCCTCCTGGAGATGCAAAATGGCTGCCCTCCCGGAGGAGGAGACAAAATGGCTGCCCTCCCGGAGGAGGAGACAAAATGGCTGTGCCTCCCAGAGAAGGAGGCAAAATGGCTGCACCTCCCGGAGAAGAAGGCAAAATGGCTGCATCTACCCACACATCCATATACAGGTATTGGTCTTGGTGGGGAGCCCTATAGACCGTGGCTCTGACAGCAAACAAAATTGGAAGGTCAAAAGTGCCCTCTGTGGGCCGTCCCACATTAAATGCAGGCTATTCCAGCTGGCTCAAGGTCCGGAGGAAACCTGGACTTGGCTGCGGACTTCTGTACCCCCGAGCCCTCTTCTGGAAATCAGAAAAATTCTTCAACAGGCACTCAAGCAGGGATCCCGGCACAGACTCCTGTTGTCCCATCCTAGATGACTCAGGAATAATGAGAAAGGGTAGGATACAGGCAACACACACTATTAATAGAAGGAACACACTTGTCTCTCTCACACCCAACTCAGTCATTCGAGCTCAGACAAAATGCAGCGCAGCGCAAAAAGGATTCCTAATGTGACTGGTCACTCCCAAAGTTAACAATTCCAAATATCCAAATTTCAGAGAGTGGCGTCCCGCTTCTGAAAGCCCTGGGTAGGTTACCGGCAGTGTCCCACCTACTTCCTCAGGATTGTGTGCCTCGGAGCCCAAAAGCCAAACCAAATGAGCATCCTCCGTGAATACTTACTCAGCTCGAGCTGTCCTTCCGGTCTCCGACCCAAAACTCCATCGAGGGAGAATCCCGGGCGAGCCTCCAAAAATGTTGCATCCACTGGGTACGAGAACAAACATCGGAGACTTTCAGGAGTTTAGATGTTACTTTATTGGCCAGTTTAACCTGCGCAGGGGCAAGCTCTCAAGGTGTCTGGAGACACCATACCCACAAGGAGCTGCAAATGAGAGTCGCGCCTGGCGCTTACAGATAGGTCCTTATATATCCTAAGTGAGCAAGCATAGTACAGAAGCAGATGTGGCAGTTAGCTATTCGCTAGGGAGGTCGCACGCAGCATAGAAACAGGGGCTGGCATAGCAACAGGGGCCGGGTTTAGCTTAGTGGCGAATTTCAAACATAAACTTCTTTGTTCTCAGCCTCACAGGCACTCCCTGTTCCTGCTCCTTCAATAGTTACACTCTGGCAGCCACAGCACGCCTCCCCGAATTTAACAGGATCCACCTGGCAAGCCCACTAGGGGGAGATGTTCTGCCCATCTGGGGCCACTGCTCAGTTGCAACAAGGACCTTTTTAGCACCCAAGGCGGAGGCCATGGAGCCATCCTCAGCACACAGGATCAACTTGCTTGAATGAGCCATGACTGAGGGAAGGAGGAGAGAGGGGGAGGGAGAGAGAGAGAGAGAGAGAGAGAGAGAGAGAAACCAGAGGGTAAGGGGTGGAGAAGCAGATGGGCGCTTCTCCTGTGTGTCTGGATGGGGAACTGAACCCAGGACTTCCACACGTTCGGTGGACCAACAGAGCCACAAGCCAGGGCTTTGTTTTCTTTTTGACCAAGATTAATATTAACCCATCTACTTTGAGGTCTAAATTTAACTGGAAAAAATTTAGTAGATTAGTAGTTGTTATAAATTAAAATGATGTACTTTATTACCAGACTTCTGCACCTTCCGCACCTTCTATCCACACCCTTTGGCCACTCTGCCTCTCTCCCACACTCTGGGCTCTAACCCACTTCTAGAACCTACTTACATCTCAATAAGGATGTTCAACCTGTAGGAACTTTTATAACAATTTATTTGAGCCAAACAGAGGATAGGCCTGGAAACAAGATCTCAAGAGTTAGAAAAAGTAAAATAAAATAAAATAAAATAAAATAAACAGTTCCATTATGACAATCTACAGCTTCTTTTATGCATTTTAAACTACAGAGGGAACCTAAGGATGATTATATTAAAGTGGAAGAAAGCCCAGTGGGGAGTAGGTTACATGACTTTTAACAAGATTATGTGCTCCCTTGAGGGTGGGTACTCATATTTCAAAGGTGTGTTAACCAAGGTGCACAAGAAAATGGACAGGGCTTGCTTAAGCAAACAAACCTTTTCCTACAAAAGTTAAATGTATAGGGTGTGATAACCCACCATGACCTGCCTACTTAAGAATATATGATCAGATCAACCTGTGAGGTTATTTTTTATAGAACCCCTTTTTGCATCCACATCTACCAGCTCTAGTTTGTCTTATTGTCTCAAGAGCTCTGTGAGGTCTGAGACCTCAGCCAGCTATCAAGCCCACATGTGAGCCAGTCAGTTTCATGGAGGCTGACTGACTGATCCAGATTCCTGGGTTAGAGACACAGCTTTATTAGTCAAGTGTAGCAGACAACATGACCTTCACTGACCCCAGGTCCCCTGGCTCCCAAGACCAAACCCACCATGGGGATGAAGAGCAGACCTTGTGGTTTCTGCACACACAGTGGGTTTGTGTCACAGCTGAGCGACCACAAGTTTACAAGTTTAGGATCCCCCTAATCTTTGAAAGGAGTATTCTAGCCAAACTGAGCCACTTTTCCCCAAACATAGATATTATCTACACTAAAATGCTCAGCAAACAAATCTGTTCCCTGCTCTCTCTTCCAAGGCTGTTGGCTATATATATATCCTTGAAACTAATAGTTCAGGACACATGATGTCAAAAAATGTGTGTACCTGCACCACAACAGTCTTAACTGCTTGGATCTATATAGTTGTAAAGGTAAAAATTAATTTCATGAAAATACTTGTGTGTGATGAAAAAAAAAATCAAATTTTCCCTTTAGAATCTGTACATTCAAAAATGCCTAATCACTGTAATAAGCAGACTATTACTATAAAAATACTTTATATTAGCCTAGGATGGTTGGTTCAGTAAATCGAGCATTGGCCCAGCATACAGATATCCTGGGTCTGATCCCTGGTCAGGAAACACGTGAGAAGCAACCATCTGCTTCTCTCTCCCTCCCTCTCCGCCTTCTCTATCTCATCTTATCTCACAGCCAGTGGCTCAGTTAGTCTCTGGTGCTGAGGGTAGCTTGGTACTCAAGCATCAGCTCCAGACAGTTAGATCTCAGTCGGGGTGCATGCAGGAGTCTCTACCCTCTCTCGTAACAACAACAAAAGAAGACAATTTATAATCTATTCTTTTTAACAGTAGTCACTTAAGATTTTTAAAATATTTATGAAAGTCAGTCTGTAAGTAGAAAATATTTGTTCCTGCACCAAAGATACTAAGCCATCGAATATGAAATTTCCTTTTACTTGTGCATTCGGGCAGCAGTTCCACATAGGGAAGATCTATGTCTGTGCGGTAGCCACTAGCCAATGGAGCTCGTGCTGTGTGACCATGAGGAAGGAGAAAGCCTGCAGGAATGACTGAGTCAGTCAGGTTAAAGATTAACAAATTGCAGCCTTGCAGTTCCCTTATTGGCTTCCTGGAGCAACTTGAAACACAAATGAGAAAAACAGGATATGTGAATAGTTAAGATAAATGATCTGAAATTCCCCCTCACTCGCCCTCTCCTCCTGAGACAAGAGGGTTAAGTATGCTTACCGACAAAGGAATCAGGCATGCTGTGCAGGAACACTGTAAAGGTATATATGATAATTTATATGCCTAAGTTAGGAAAGCTGACTTTGGGAAACTTGTGCTTTGATGCTTATTAGGTCACATTGTTTTACCGGCGAATAAATCCACTTCCTCCAGCATGTTGTCTGAGGGTGTGTTGTCCTCTAGAAATCGCTTTCTTTGTTCCTTTAATGTTGGGCAAGTAAGTTTGTAAAATTTTGTTATTTGGTTCTGCTCTTCACGTTTATTGTTGAAAATGGCCGCTGACCACATGATTGATTGCATTGCCCAGGTGATACTGTTAGTTACCTTTCTGCTTGGGATGGGGCTTGGTTATGGTAATGTGTACTGGACCAGGGATTGTGGCTTTTAAAAGTTTTAAAAGAAGAAGGACCTACTAGGCCATTTTGGAAGAGGCTACCTTGTTGTAGAGGAGGCAGGCAGCCAAGATGGCAGGGTGCTGAAGAAGAAGCCAGTTTGTGCAGAGTTTATGCAGAGAGACAGAGATATGGAACAGAGGTGACTCAGCTAGTGCAGCCTTTGATTCTAGGAAAACTGGGAGAAAGTCAGTAACTTTGGGAGCCCTGAATGGAAAAGGAAGTGTTTTCCCACTGTGTACATTTACTTGCCCGCCGGTTGCGAACTAGAATAAAATGATGGCTCACCATTTCCTGGCTAATTTGTTTCTCTACTGTATGTTCAAATCTAATGGGAACCTGCACCTGCCTGCCAGCTGTGACATCTGCAACTACTGGCCTTACATGCAACAACCAGGCAAGGGGGGTTTTACTTGGCTCCATTTTAATTAAGTTTAAATTAAAATATTAAGTATACTAATTACATTAAAATAGCCAAGTAGGTTCAGTGGATACTGTATCATAAAAATAGAACTTAAGGTAAGACATATGTATTTTTCTTATTAGTGTAATGTAATTCAGGGGTCAGTAACATAGCAGATGATGTACTAGATGTGGAAGACTCTACAACAGGAATTACCAGGACTCAGAAGAGACTGAAAACAGCAGAATGTGGAGTGAAGACAGTAGGAGAGTCCCAAAGGATTAAGAGATACTTTAGCTATTGTGCAAACAACTGAGGATTTTGGTAATGTAGAAATATTTTTTTATCTTTTAATTTTTCTCTCTAAAAACTGTTTTGACTTTTAATGATCAAAGACAATGTGGCAAAGCCACATTGTTTGGAGCAAAAGCTTGTGTTCTAACACAAATTCCACTAGTAACTAGTTATATGACCCTAAACAAATTACTTAAACCCTGGGAGCCTTAGTTTCAAGTTCTAAATGAGAATATTATCTATAACACTTCCTACAATTTTAAAAATATGATATGTATGAAAAATACCTAACCTGTACTACTGAATATACAGTATATTCAATAATGGGAGTTGTCTTAATAATTTCTCTTCATTATACTTATTCTTTGCAGATAACCTTGTGCTGGGCTGCCAGCAAGATGGTTTGTTTGGGCAAATCTGTAACTTTGATATCTCTAGGAATGCTGGGGAGAAGGCAGGGACTCTGAGAATCTGTGGACTAAACTGATCTGGGAATTCAGGAAAGGATGCATTGACAAGGATGACACACAAAGTGTTGCTCCCACTCAACTTTTTTAGGAATACACACAAACTTTAGAATACAAGAAAATCAATTTGAAGACCTGTTAAAAATGCTGATTTCCAAGTCCCACCTCTAGAAGGGCCCAGTAATATCCATTTATATCACCAAAAATTATTTATAAACAGGTTGAAAATAAGCACACCACAGGTCAGGCAAATTTTACAACTTAACACATAAAACAAGCAATCCAATTAAAAAATGAGCAAAGGGCCTGAATAGACACTTTTCCAAAGAGATCATACAAATAACCCATAGACATATGAAAAGATGTTCTATGTCACTAGCCACTGTGGAAAACGTTATGGAATTTTTTCAAAATATTAAAAATGGAATTGCTTTATGACCCAGTGATTCCACTGCTAAGGTTTTATCTGAAGGAACCCAAAACACTAAGTTGAAATAATACATGCACCTTTATGTTTATTTCAGCCAAGATATGGAAGTTCCTATCGATTGACAAGTGGATAAAAAAGTGATGGTACATATTATATAATGGAAAATTATTTAACCATAAAAATGAATGAGATCTTATTATTATTATTAACAACAGCACAGTTGGACCTACAAAGTATTATGCTCAGTGAAATAAGTCAATCAGAGAAATACAAATATCATTATGATTTCTCTTGTATGTGGAATCTCAAAAACAATATAAACAAACAAACAGAAACAGACTCATAAATACAGAGCACATTATGATGGTTGCCAGAGGGGAGAGGGTTGGAAGACTGGGTGAAAAAAATGAAGAGACTAGGAAGAAAAAATTGGTAGTTACAAAACTGTCGCAGGGAAATAAACAAAGCATAAGAAATATTGTCAATAATATTTGGATAGCCTGACCTCCTGACATATGGTGGCACAGAGGATAAAGTGTCAACCTGGAATGCTGAGGTCACTGATTCAAATACCTGGACTTGCCCGGTCAAGGCACAAACCAAAAGCAACTACTATGAGTTGATGCTTCTCACTCCTACTTTGCACCTCTTTCCCTCTCTCTCTTTTTCCTTTCTCTAAAAAATCAATAAATAAAATCTTAAACAAATAATAGTATGGTGATAACTATACATGGTGTCAGTTGGGGATATTGAAGGAACACTACGTAAAGTATGTGACTGTGTAACCACTAAGCTATACATCTGAATACATATTAAAAATAAAAAAATACAATACATTATAGGAGTAAAACATCACAATCAAGTTAGGTTTACAGATGGCTCACAGACAAAATTCAATCAATATAATACACAACATAAACAAAATAAAAGATAAAAATTATATGATCATATTAATACATGAAGAAAAAGCATTTCAAAATATATTTTATACAATATCCATTTATAATGAAAACACTTAATAAAATGGTACTTAAGAAAAGTATGTCATATAATAAAGTCCACATATATCAAACCCTCAGCTAACATCATATTCAATGGTGAAAAACTGAAATCTATTCTGCTAAGATTAGAAACTAGACAAGGATGTCTGCTCTCACCACTCTTAATTCAACATAGTACTGAAAGCCGTAGCCAAGATATTAAGCAAGAGAAAGAAAGAAAAGACATACAAATTCAGAATAAAAAAATAAAATTGTCACTTTTAGCAGATGACATGATTACATAGAAAATCCTAAGGACTCCACCAGAAAACTATTCAAACAATAAACAAATATTGTAAAGTTGCACAATACCAAATCAATGTACAAAAACCTACTGCATTCTTATATATTAACAACAAAATTTCAGAAAAAGAAACTGAAAAACTATCATTTTGCAATTGCAAAGCAAAAAAAAATTATTTAATTTATAAAATAAATTAAGAATAAATCTAACAGAAAAGTGTAAAAGACCTGTACACTGAAAAGTGCAAAGCATTATTAAAAAAATTTGAAAAAGACACACTAAAATGGAAAAATATTTTATATTCATGAATTAGAAAGATCAACATATTTATTTATTTATTTTAATAAATTTTTATTAATGGTAATGGGATGACATTAATAAATCAGGGTACATATATTCAAAGAAAACATGTCTAGGTTATTTTGTCATCAAATTATGTTGCAAACCCCTCGCCCAAAGTCAGATTGTCCTCCGTCACCCTCTATCTAGTTCTCTGTGCCCCTCCCCCTCCCCCTAACTCTCTCCCTCCGTCCCTCCCATGTCCTCCCTCCCCCCCACCCTTGGTAACCACCACACTCTTGTCCATGTCTCTTAGTCTCATTTTTATGTTCCACCAATGTATGGAATCATGTAGTTCTTGTTTTTTTCTGATTTGCTTATTTCACTCCTTATAATGTTATCAAGATCCCACCATTTTGCTGTAAATGATCTGATGTCATCATTTCTTATGGCTGAGTAGTATTCCATAGTGTATATGTGCCACATCTTCTTTATCTAGTCTTCTATTGAAGGGCTTTTTGGTTGTTTCCATGTCTTGGCCACTGTGAACAGTGCTGCAATGAACATGGGGCTACATATGTCTTCACGTATCAATGTTTCTGAGGTTTTGCGGTATATACCCAGTAGAGGGATTGCTGGGTCATAAGGTAGTTCTATTTGCAGTTTTTTGAGAAACCACCATACTTTCCTCCATAATGGTTATACTACTTTACAGTCCCACCAACAGTGAATGAGGGTTCCTTTTTCTCCACAGCCTCTCCAACATTTGCTATTACCCGTCTTGTTGATAATAGCTAATCTAACAGGAGTGAGGTGGTATCTCATTGTAGTTTTGATTTGCATTTCTCTAATAACTAATGAAGCTGAGCATCTTTTCATATATCTGTTGGCCATTTGTATCTCTTCCTGGGAGAAGTGTCTGTTCATGTCCTCTTCCCATTTTTTTATTGGATTGCTTGTTTGTTTGTTGTTGAGTTTTATGAGTTCTTTGTAAATTTTGGATATTAGGCCCTTATCTGAGCTGTCGTTTGAAAATATCAGTTCCCATATAGTTGGCTGTCTGTTTATTTTGATATCAGTTTCTCTTGCTGAGCAAAAACTTTTAATTCTGATGTAGTCCCATTCATTTATCTTTGCCTTCACTTCTCTTGCCATTGGAGTCAAGTTCATAAAATGTTCTTTAAAACCCAGGTCCATGATTTTAGTACCTATGTCTTCTTCTATGTACTTTATTGTTTCAGGTCTTATATTTAGGTCTTTGATCCATTTTGAATTAATTTTAGTACACGGGGACAGGCTGTAGTCGAGTTTCATTCTTTTGCATGTGGCTTTCCAGTTTTCCCAACACCATTTGTTGAAGAGGCTTTCTTTTCTCCATTGTGTGTTGTTGGCCCCTTTATCAAAGATTATTTGACCATTTATATGTGGTTTTATTTCTGGGCTTTCTATTCTGTTCCATTGGTCTGAGTGTCTATTTTTTTGCCAATACCATGCTGTTTTGATTATTGTGGCCCTATAATATAGTTTAAAGTCAGGTATTGTAATGCCCCCAGCTTCATTCTTTTTCCTTAGGATTGTTTTGGCTATTCGGGGTTTTTTATAGTTCCATATAAATCTGATGATTTTTTGTTCCATTTCTTTAAGAAATCTCATAGGGATTTTGATGGGAATTGCATTAAATTTGTATATTGCTTTGGGTAATATGGCCATTTTGATTATATTTATTCTTCCTATCCAAGAAAAAGGAATATTTTTCCATCTCATTGTATCTTTTTTTATTTCCCTTAACAATGCTTTGTAATTTTCATTATATAGGTCCTTTACGTTCTTTGTTATGTTTATTCCTAGGTATTTTATTTTTTTTGTTGCAATCGTGAAGGGGAATTTTTTTTTGAGTTCGTTTTCTAATATTTCATTGTTGGTATATAGAAAGGCTATGGACTTTTGTATGTTAATTTTGTATCCTGCGACCTTACTGTATTGGTTTATTGTTTCTAATAATCTTTTTGTGGAGTCCTTCGGGTTTTCGATGTATAGGATCATATCATCAGCAAAAAGTGATAGCTTTACTTCTTCTTTTCCGATATGGATGCCTTTTATTTCTTTGTCTTGTCTGATTGCTCTGGCCAGAACTTCTAGCACCACGTTGAATAAGAGTGGAGAGAGTGGACACCCCTGTCGTGTTCCTGATTTAAGGTGGAAAGTCCTCAGTTTTATGCCGTTTAATAGGATGTTGGCTGATGGTTTATCATATATGGCCTTTATCATGTTGAGATATTTTCCTTCTATACCCATTTTGTTGAGAGTCTTAAACATAAAATTGTGTTGTATTTTATCAAAAGCCTTTTCTGCATCTATTGATAAGATCATGTGGTTTTTGTTCTTTGTTTTGTTGATATGGTGTATTACGTTAACCGTTTTGCATATGTTGAACCATCCTTGAGATTCTGGGATGAATCCCACTTGATCATGATGTATTATTTTTTTAATATGTTGTTATATTCGGTTTGCCAGTATTTTGTTTAGTATTTTAGCATCTGTATTCATTAGAGATATTGGTCTGTAGTTTTCTTTCTTTGTGCCATCCTTGCCAGGTTTTGGTATGAGGGTTATGTTGGCCTCATAAAATGTGTTTGGAAGTATTGCTTCTTCTTCAATTTTTTGGAAGACTTTGAGTAGAATAGGAACCAAGTCTTCTTTGAATGTTTGATAGAATTCACTAGTATAACCGTCTGGGCCTGGACTTTTATTTTTGGGGAGATTTTTAATAGTTTTTTCTATTTCCTCCCTGCTGATTGGTCTGTTTAGGCTTTCTGCTTCTTCATGACTCAGTCTAGGAAGGTTGTATTGTTCTAGGAATTTATCCATTTCTTCTAGATTGTTGTATTTGGTGGCATATAATTTTTCATAGTATTCTACAATAATTCTTTGTATTTCTATGATGTCTGTGGTGATCTCTCCTCTTTCATTTTGGATTTTATTTATTTGAGTCCTGTGTCTTTTTTCCTTGGTGAGTCTTGCCAAGGGTTTGTCAATTTTGTTGATCTTTTCAAAGAATCAGCTCCTTGTTTTATTGATTTTTTCTATAGTTTTTCTGTTCTCTATTTCATTTATTTCTGCTCTGATTTTTATTATCTTCTTTCTTCGGCTGGTTTTGGGTTGTCTTTGTTCTTCTTTTTCTAGTTACTTAAGGTGTGAAGTTAAGTGGTTTACTTCGGCTCTCTCTTGTTTGTTCATATAGGCCTGAAGTGATATGAACTTTCCTCTTATTACTGCTTTTGCTGCATCCCAGAGATTCTGATATGTCGTATTTTCATTTTCATTTGTCTGTATATATCTTTTGATTTCTGTGCTTATTTCTTCTTTGACCCATTCATTTTTTAGAAGTATGTTGTTTAGTTTCCACATTTTTGTGGGTTTTTCCCCCTCTTTTTTGCAGATCAACATATTTAAAATAGCCATATTACTTAAAGCAGTAAGGAAATTTAATGCAATCCAATCAAAATCCCAATGG
This sequence comes from Saccopteryx bilineata, assembly GCF_036850765.1. Lineage (NCBI taxonomy): Eukaryota > Metazoa > Chordata > Mammalia > Chiroptera > Emballonuridae > Saccopteryx > Saccopteryx bilineata. The sequence goes on from NC_089502.1 coordinate 48,084,093, forward strand.
CATTTTAAAAGAGAAATAAAACTAAAAATTATCAGACTTGTATAGAACCACAAAAAACACCAAATATCCAAAGCAATCCTGAGAAAAAAACCAAAAAAAAGTACCACAATACCTGACTTCAAGTTATACTATTAATACAAACAACATGATATTGACAGAAAAGCAGACACACGGAAAAATGCAACAGAACTGAGAACCCAGAGATAAAGATAAGCCCATATGTATGTAGGCAAATAATTTTTGACAATAGAACCAAAACATACAGTAGAGCAGTGGTTCTCAAACTTTTTAAAGTCAGGGCGCATTTGAACTCCTAGAAGTACTTGTAGGTGCACTATATACAAATTTCTGAAAAATATAGTAATTAAGTCAAATATTAAAGAAAAAAATAAAGTCCAAGTATGCTTTTATGGTAATTAAATGAAATAAATTAACTCAAACTGTATCAAAGTCTTTAAAATAAGACCTGAAACAATAAATTACATAGAAGAAACCATAGGTACTGAACTTATTGACCTTGGTCCTAGAGAGGATTTTATGAATTTGCCCCTAAAGCAACTGAAGTACAATAAATAAATAAATAAATAAATCAGATTATATCAAACTAAAAAAGTTTCTGTACAGTAAAAGAAAATGTTCATGAAACAAAAAGCAAACAACCTGAATGAGAGAAGGTATTTGCAAAAAACATCTGTGACAAGGGGTTAATATCTAAAATATATAAAGAACTCGAACAACTCACCATAAATAAACAATCTAATTAAAAAATGGACAAACCACAACAAACACTTCTCCCTAGAAGACTTACAAATGGCCAACAAATATATGAAAAGATGCCCCACTTCACTAACTATAAAGGAAATGCAAATCAAAGCTATAATGAAACACCACCTCATACCTGTTAGAATGTTATTATCAATAAGAAAATTAATAACAAGATTTGAAGAAGTTGTGGAGAGAAAAAATAATCTCTCATTCACTCCTGGTGGGAAAGCAAACTGGTAGAGTCACTAGGGAAAACAGCAGAGTGGTTCCTCAAAAAGTTAAGAATAAAGTTACCATATGACCCAGCAACCCTTCTCCTGGGTATCTACTCAAAAGATTTGAAAACATTTATTTACAAAGATATATGCAGCCCAATGTTTATTGCAACATTGTTTATGGTGACTATGATGGCCAAGACATGGAAACAATTAAGTGTCTTTGATAGATGATTGGATAATAAAGATGTTGTACATATAGCCAATGCAATACTACTCACTCATAAGAAAAGATGAATGGCTGCTATTTGTGACAACATAGATGTATCTTGAGAATATCATGTTAAGTGAGACAAACAAGTCAAAAACCACAAGCTTTCATTCGTATGTAATTTGTTCAACAAATGAATAAAGAAGGAAAACAAATGAACAAAAGGTCATAGACACAGACAACAGTTCCCAGTAGGAAGGGGTGGGGGGGTAGTAAAGGGTAAAGGAAGTCCCATATATGGTGACAGAAGAAAATTTGACTTTGGGTGGGAGGCACACAATGCAATGTACAGATGACCATATCTTTAGTAAAAGACAATACCTGCTGGGAAAGAGTTGAACAAATGTCTTTCTTGGGTAGATAAAATAGGACACGTGGAAGAAGGCTTCACAAAGAATAGCTGGTGTAGTAACATAAATGATGGCCCCTCACCCAAAATGATATCTCTACAAGCTAGTCCCCAGGATTTATGAATGTGGCCTTATTTGGAAAAAGGATCTTTGGAAAACGAGTCTTTGCAAAGTAATTAATTTAAGGGTTATAAAATGAGATCAATCTGGATTATCAGCATAATCTTTAAAGTCAATGGCAAGTATTATTAAAGAGATACTCACAGAGAAACAGGGAAAAGTATCAGAGAGCCATGTGAAGATGGAAGCAGAAATTGCATTTCTGCAGCCACAAGCCAAGGATACCTGGAGCCATGAGAAATTGCAGACTGTAATGAAGAATTCTCCCCGAGAGCCTTTGGAGGGAATAACCCTCCTTAAACCTTAGTTTCAGACTTCTGGAACTGGTTGTTTTAAGCTACCTAATATGCTGTAATCTATTACAGTAGACCTCAGAAATTAATACTGAAATTGATACTGAGAAGTAGAGTGCTGCTTGTAAAATACCTAAAAATATGAAAGTTTCTTGGGAATTGGATAATGAGTAGAGGCTGAAAGAATTTTGAGAAATGTGACAGAAGAAGCCCAGATTGCTCTGACAAGATTGTTGGTAAAAATACAGACATTAAGGCACTAGTGGGGAAAGGTTATTAGAAAGTGAAGAGTGTGGTATATAATGTCATATCATGCAGAATACATATACTATCATAAACAAAATGTTAGTAGAATCATAAACATTAAAAGTGCTTCTGATGAGAACTCAGAAAGAAGTAAGATTTTCTTTTTTGACAGAGACAGAGAGAGAGTCATAGGGAGGGACAGATAAGGACAGACAGACCAGATGGGAAGGAAGAGAGATGAGAAGCATCAATTCTTTGTTGCAGCTCCTTAGTTGTTCATTGATTGCTTTTTAATACATGCCTTGACTGGGGGGCTACAGTAGAGTGAGTGACCCCTTGCTCAAGCCAGCAAACTTGGGCTCAAGCCAGTGACCTTGGGCTTCAAGCTAGCAACAACCTTTGGACTCAGGCCAGTGACCATGGGATCATGTCTATAATCCCATGCTCAAGCCAGTGACACCACTCTCAAGCAGGTGAGCCCACACTCACACTGGTGACCTCGGCGTTTCAAATCTGGCTCCTTCACTTCCCAATCCAACGCTCTATCCACTGCACCACCACCTGATCAGAACAGATGTTAATGAAAATGGAGAAAGTGTTTCTCTGTTATAAAGCAGGGAAAATTTTATTTAAATTGTGTTCTACTCTTGAGTAGAAAATAGAACTTGTAAGCAGTGAACGTGAATATTTTATATTCTTTTAATTAATTTTTAGAGAGAGGAGAGGGAGAAAGAGAGAGGAGAAGCAGGCAGCAGTTACTCATACTAGGTACTTTCTGTAAGTGCCATGACCAGGCAAGTCCATAGTTTCAAACTGGTGATCTCAGCATTCCAGGTCGACGTTTTATTCACTATGCCACCTGTAAAGCCAGTAGCGACGGCCACCATCACAGCCACCTGGCCCATGCAGGTTCCCATTTGATTCGGACAGATGGTAATGAAACAATGGAGCCAAGAACTAGTGGGCCATTATCTTTAATCCTAGCTCACACCTGGTGGGCAAGAAATACACACAGTAGGAAAACACTTCTCTTTTCATTCAGGGCTCCCAAAGCCACTGACTTATCCGAGTATTCCTAGAATCAAAGGTTTCTACCTCACCAGCCTTATTCACCTCTGTTCCCCATCTCCATCTGTAAAGCCAGTAGGCACGGCCACTATCACAGCCACCTAGCCCATGCAGGTTCGTATTAGATTCGAACAGATGGTATTGAAACAACGGAGCCAAGAACTGGTGGGTCATTACCTTTAATCCTCACTTGCATCTGGCGGGCAAGTAAAAACACACACTGGGCTCCAAAACCCACTCATTCAATGCTCACAAAGCTACTGACTTATTCGAGTTTGCTAGAATCAAAGGTTTCTAGCTCACCAGCCTTATTTACCTCTGTTTCCTATCTCCTCTCTGCACAAACTCTGCAAAAACTGGCTTCTCCTTCAGCACTCTGCCATCTTAGTTGTTTCTCCTCTCCTCCACTTGGCCATTTTGTGATCTCCTTTTTCTGTTCTCTCCTCTAATGCTAATCACAGGAACTGAGAGAGAGCAAGCTCCCCATCTGCCCCCATTTTATAGTATAGAAATCAAAACTTTTAATCCAATATACAAATAGGGAAGTCTCTGATACAAAGTCACTTATCTAAGGCATAATGGGATTCCTTATGAGAGTGCACCACCCTATATCATGTAACAGTCAAGGGTGTGGGCAAAAGCTCAGTTTTAAAACTAAGCCTTAGGCTATAATAACTTTGCTAGCTTATAGCCTGTCTCCCACACACAATGCAAACTGTAAGTAAGCAAACAAATATATCATATTTACAAACTTATTTGACCAACACTATCTCTCTGCACAAACTGCATAACTGGCTTCCCTTCAGTACTCCACCATCTTGGCTGCCTCTCCTTGAAAAGCTAATTTCAGGAACCAAGCAAGAGCAAGCCCTGATCTGCCCCATTTTATAGTGTAGAAATCGAAACTTTTAAGCCAATCTACAAATAAGGAAGTCTCTGATACAAAGTCACTTATTTGAGGCATAAATGGGATTTCTCATGAGAATGCACCTCACATCATGCAACAGTCAAGGGTGTGGGGAAAAGCTTAGTTTTGAAAAGATTTTAGGATTACAAGGGCGGGAAAGGCTTAGTCTTAAAACTAAGGCTTAGGCTATAATGACTTTGCGGGCTTACAGCCTATCTCCCACACCCAATGCAAAGTATAAGCAAACAAACAAATATATCATATTCACAAACTTATTTGACTGACACCACCACAGGTCAGGCAAGCATGAATATTTAACTGAAAGAATTTTCAAGCTTTATGCTGAAACTACAACCTGGTTTTTTCTTGATTCTTCTACTGAAATGAAATGTGAGAAGAGAGAGAGAAATTGAGGAGAGAACTGTTCAACTTCAAAAAATGAGAACTTGATGATTTGGAAGATTCTGAGCCCATCCAGATTTCAACAGATCCTAAAATTAGAAAATTTTTCTGTTGAGAAAACATGCCTAGGATAGAAGGCCAAGGATTTCACTAGAAACCTTTCACTTTAATAGGTTAAGTGTGTTGATCCTATATTTAATCACCCATAGTGGCACAAGTCAGAAATAAAAATGGAGTTATTCTGAAGTCTTTTTGGGAGAAGAATATTTTCCTTTTTATCTCTTTAATCCTTCAACTGATTGAATGAGGCCCGCCGACATTATATAGCATAAATTGCTTTGCTCTATGTATACTGATTTAAATATTTATCTTATCTATAAAATACCTTACAGAGACATCTAGACTGCTTTTTGGCCACATGTTTGTATGCAATGGTCTGTTACATTTACATTTGATATATACCATTAACCATCATGCATAATATCTCACCAGCCCACATTTTGCTTTAGAAAATGTGTCAAGTATTCTAGTTGAACTTTTCTTACCAATGTCTGCTTTCATTTCCTGCAGGTGAGCACATAATAAACTCCTCCTGCCCCAAGGCATTGTTTTTCCTTTGATTTTATTCTAGTTGGTTCCTCTGCAACTTCAACTTTCTGGTTCAGTATGTTCCTGGAGGGTATGGAGATACTCATAGATTTGAAGCTAATACAGCTCATATTGGGAGCAATGCTTCTCTCTCTCTGTACCCCGGGGTGGTACCCAGATGTCAGCACTGTATGTGAAATGTCTGTCTGTGTTTCTACATATACTTCGTGCCTGTTGCTTCTATGTGCAGCACAAGACTCCATGATGCATATTGCTACATTATGCTTAACCACTCTGCAAATCACTGCAATCAGTATCTTTGTCAGAATTTACAAATGGTGTGAAGCAAGTAGCCACAGCCACTATCACAGCAGCCTGGCCCATGAAAGTTTGCATTAGATTCAGACAGACAGTAATGAAACAATGGAGCCAAGAACTGGTGGGCCATTAGCTTTAATTCTAGCTTGTACCCAGCAGGCAAATAAAAACACACACTTGGCTCCAAAGCCCACTCATTCAGTGCTCACAAAGCTACTGACTTATCCAAGTTTCCTAGAATCAAAGGTTTCTAGCTCACCAGCCTCATTCACCTCTGTTTCCTATCTCCTTCTCTCTGCACAAACTCTGCACAAACTGGCTTCTCCCTCAGCACTCCACCATCTTGGCTGCCTCTTCTGGCCTCTCCATATGGCCACTCTCTGCTCTCTCCTCTAATGCTAATCTCAGGAACCGAGAGAGCAAGCTCCTGGTCTGCCCCCATTTTATAGTGTAGAAATCAAAACCTTTAATCCAATATACAAACAAGGAAGTCTCTGATACAGAGTCACTTATCTGAGGCATAATGGGATTTCTCATGAGAGTTCATCACCCTACATCAAAAAGAGTGGGAAAGGTTTAGTCCTAAAACCAAGCCCCAGGCTACAAGGATCCTGCCTGCCCTCAACCCGCCCCAACACACATTAATATCACCTGGGTGATGGGCTTCCATGTGGGCAGCGTCATCTTTAACAAAGTGAGCATAATATATTTTATCTGCCCAACAGATGGGTTGGAAAATTTCTTTGAGTATAAACCCAGGAATTTGTGCAAAATATGAAAACACCCCATACAGAAGCATAGCATAAAATAGACAGAAGGTAGAGATGATGAGGATCAAAACTATTTGTTGCCATTGTTCTTCTCTTTCCAAAATCTTCTCTTGACATTACTACTGTCATTATTACCCAGCTGGTAGAAACTAATAGTGATATCTGTATATGTATTTGCATATTAGAGTACTGTAAGTCACCAAAGTTGAGGAAATCCTAGAGCAATGTTTTTCAAAGCATAGGTTTTTTTCCATGTTAAGTGAAGAGTCAAATATATTACTTATTCTATCAGTAAGCTATTTAGCTTGCTACAGTTCACAGAGGTTGGAAGAATGGACAAGATTTGTGGGTCAGAGAAAAAGAACTTGACTACTCATGACACAATAAGCAGCACGATCTTCATGTTTCTATCAGCTCCCGTTGCCACCAAGGCCCGCAAGAGAGATGCAGAGACTGCAGGTGAATACTGCACACACAGTGGGTTTGTGTCACAGCTGAGAATCCTGCGATGTAGGAAACACCCTGGTATTACAGGACAGTCTGCTAGAAAGCTCATCCACTGCTTACCCCAACATGAGACGTTATGTGTACTGTATTGATCAAGAAACAAACCTGCCTTCAGGCCAGAAGGGAGACTCTTCATCTTGCAAGACTTACTGTACAGTCATACATCAAAAGGTAGTTTATAATAAAGTCCATTAGTGCCTGTTGTGGTCTGAATTGCTTGCTTCTCCCTAAATTCATGTTTAAATACTAACCCCCAAGGTGACAGCATTATAAAGTGGAGTCTATGAGAGATGATTATATTATGAAGGCAGCGTCCTCATGAATGGGACTAGTGTCCTTTAAAAGAAGCCTGAAAGGGCTCGTTTGCCCATTACACCATGTGAGGTTGCAGTGAGAATATCGCCTATAAACAAGTGGGCTCTCACCAGACCTTGAATCTGCTGACACTTGTCTTAGACATCCCAGACTGCAGAATGATGAGAAATGAATTTCTGTTGCCTCTAAGCCACACAGTCCATGGTATTTTGTTATAGCAGCCTGAATAGGTTAAAACAATGCAAAGCACAAGCAAACCTGATACGTACATGAAAAATTGTTTCTCAATGATCCATTGGTGGGTCATGGAATCTCTTTAGTTGGTTATAACTAGCACATTCAAACAATAGAATGAAATACTTGAAAGCATAGCAGATAGCATGTTTACATATTGTTTAATGCTATTAGTTTCTTTCTTTAATACGTCTGTGTGTATAACTGGTCATAATGTATTATGAATTTCTTATCTTGGATTATGGTCAAAGAAGATTGAAAGTCACTGTCTTGAACAGTATACATTGAAGAAAGCTTCAGTGAATTCAGAATTTATGAAAGAATTAAGTATCCAACATGTATCTTTTTTTCTTTCTTTTTTTGTGACAGGGACAGAGAGAGACAGAGAGAGGGACAGTTAGGGACAGACAGACAGACAGGAAAGGAGAGAGATGAGAAGCATCAATTCTTCATTGCGGCACCTTAGTTGTTCATTGATTGCTTTCTCATGTGTGCTCTGACCAGGGGGCTACAGCAGACTGAGTGACTCTTTGCTGAAGTTAGCGACCTTGGGCTCAATCAAGCTCATGAGCCTTGCTCAAACCAGATGAGCACATGCTCAAGCTGGCAACCTCAGGGTTTTGAAACTGTGTCCTCCGTGTTCTAGTCTGACACTCTATCCACTACGTCACTGCCTGGTCAGGCCAATATGTATCTTTTTAAAAAATTGAATTTATCAGCCTGACCGGGTGGTGGCGCAGTGGATAGAGCGTCGGACTGGGATGCAGAGGACCCAAGTTCGAGACCCTGAGGTCGCCAGCTTGGGCCCAAGGTCGCTGGCTCCAGCAAGGGGTTACTCGGTCTGCTGAAGGCCCGTGGTCAAGGCACATATAGGAGAGCAATCAATGAACAACTAAGGTGTCGCAATGCTCAAAGAAAAACTAATGATTGATGCCTCTCATCTCTCCATTCCTGTCTGTCTGTCCCTGTCTATCCCTCTCTCTGACTCTCTCTCTGTCTCTGTAAAAAAAAAAAAATGAATTTTTCAGTGTGATATGGGTTAACATAATTATACCGGTTTCAGGTGCCCAATTCAACAACACATCTCTGTACATCATATTGCATGTTCAGCCACCCTCCCCCAAGTCAAGTCTTCATCCATCACCTTTTACCTTGCCATTGCAGTGAGTTATTTGGAAAAACTTTAAGAATATTCAGTAGTGTCATGAATGCAATGAGTTTGAAAATAATTTATTAACTTCATTTGCTTTCTTATAGAATTTATAGTGGGTCTGTTAGAACTGATCATCTTTAATATTTACTTTTAGAAGAAAAAAGTTACTTGACATTGAAATAAAAATAATTTAGCTATTGCAAGCTTCAACTAGCACTTAACTAAGGTGACCAACTTTTTTACAATGGAAAGGAGGACAAAAATAAATTGAAGAGAACATTATTGTAAATAAAAGAAACATTTTATTGATTGCAACAATAATACACTATAATATAATAAATGCATAATAAAAACATTTGTAATATTTTATATTGTAATTATGCTTAAATGCCTATTAATTTTTAATAATAATTGTAAGATAAAGTACTCAAATACAAATACGTCACATCACACGCAATGGATAGACTGCATCAATTGAATACGGACATTTACAGATTAATCTTCCAATATCAAAAAGGAGGACACTTTTCAAGGGAAGACAGAACTTACAAAAGAAGGACTGTCCTCCCTAAAGGTGGATGATTGGTCACCTTACCCCAAATTAAAATAACACTGATGCTCATGGTCCCCAAATTTTTTTTAATTTTTTTTATTTATTCATTTTAGAGAGGAGAAGGAGAGACACACAGAAAGAGAGAGAGAGAGAGAGAGAAGAGACAGAGAGAGAGAAGGGGGGAGGAGCTGGAAGCATCAACTCCCATATGTGCCTTGACCAGGCAAGCCCAGGGTTTTGAACCAGCGACCTCAGCATTTCCAGGTCGACGCTTTATCCACTGCACCACCACAGGTCAGGCTGGTCCCCAAATTTTTATCCTGAACACAAATATTAAAACAGAAGTTTCAAAATTATTATTTTAAATATAAAAATAAACACATTGCATGTTTACATAAATAACCTATTTTTAAAGAACTTATTTAGAGAGGGAAGTGGCATTTTTTACATTTTAATAAATCTCTTTACTTTCTGGCTTAATGAAGATAGCAAGTTTCTCAAGTCTGTTTCTACCAGCGAAGCTATTGTAAAATCTTGTTTGGTTTGAAGTATGTGAAGGAAATGTGGCCTCATACAGACATGAAGTTAGAAAACGGAGGACTATACCAACTGCCTATTAGGTCCCAAGGACCTGAGACTCCTGGACCTCACTTTGACAAGTATTGCATCAGATATCTCTTTCTCATGTCACCGCCCAACCGGCCATGAAATCAGAATCCTGATCTTATGACAGAGATATTTGAAAAATCTTCCTTGTGTGTCCTGTCTTCTGCACCTTTATTAACTCTCCTTTCATTCAGACCCTAATCCTCTCTCATGTGGAGTGTCAAAATACCTTCCCACCAGGTCTCTATGTCTAACCAGACTGTTGCATTTTAATTTTTGACCATGTCACTGATGGGTTCAAGTATTTTAATTGCTCTTTCTCACTTATAAGATCAAGTCCCACCTTTTCTTTAGCATGTCACATCAGACTGTCCAAGGTTAGGCCTCCAAGTAGCTCTCCAATAATTTGTGGTGTAGTCATACTGAATATGAATGAAAAGCCACAATATACTTTCTCATTCTTTTGTACCTTTGTGTGTCTCTTCCACCCATAATGCCCTTTCTGTCTCTTATCTACATAATGAAATCTTACTCATTCCTCAAGAGTGAATTCAGGCATAATTACCTAATGCCACTGACCCTTCCCATCTTCGTGTTGGAATTGGGTGGTTTTTAGTATTGCTTGCTGAATAGGAATAGGGGGAACATGTATTAACAATTCACAAAATGGTTATCAAATAAGATATGCTCAATTAACTTTTGATAGTCTTAGGGTAGTGTGGAAATCCCTGCTTGTTTTGGACCCTTACTATAAGCATTAAATGCTTGTGAAGCTTTTTTCATACAGTTATCTAAGTAAATGTGGGGGAAGGTAGGGAAAGATTAATGTAATATATTTTAAAAATTCTCTCTTGATTCATTATAGTTTCATCTAAAAGCTTTTATTTTTTTAAATAATTCAAGTTTACTTTTCCTTTTTTAAAAAATTTAAGAGTTTATTTCAACAATAATTGATTTGAATCAGGCATCACCAGATTGAAAATGGTTATATACAAATACTCCCACAGATAAGAGCCTGAGGAGAGAATTTATAGAGTATAGGAGGGAGCAAAGTAAGAAAATCTAAAAAAAATTATTGATTGATTTTAGAGAAAGGAAGAAAGAGGAAGACAGGAACATTGGTCTGTTTCTGTATGTGCCCTGACTGGGGATTGAACCAGCAAACTCTGTTCTTCAGAGTAAATCTCTAACCAACCACGCTATCCAGCCAGGGCAATAAGAGACTTTTTAAAAAAAGTATTGTTGAATTTTTGGGTGACATTTTTTAGTAAAATTATATAGATTTTAGTTGTACAATTCTATAATATATCATCCATATATTGTATTGTGTGTTCATCACTTCAAGTCAAATCTCCTTCCATTGTTATATTTAAACAGTGAGAAACAGATGTTTGACACACAATTAAGTACTTAATTAAGGAGTCTATTTCAAAAGCCAGTGACCAATGAGGGAACTAACATTCAAAAAACTCGGGACCCCAAACACACTCAGGAGCAAGTTTTTAAAGGCAAAATTACATTCTGGCCAGGGTATGGGGAGGAGGGGAAGCCTAGCAGTAAAACAAACTCATTTACAATGTTTATCTATAGGATTAATTCAGGGAGAAACATTCTGGGTACACCTGCAACCTTGCAAAACTATCCCAAGGCCACAGCCTACGAAAATAGCCCCAAGGCCAAGGGTAGGGAGTCTTTTAGAAAAAGTTTTGCTAAAAGTCTATTTGTTTTATAGAAAGTAAGTTCTGCTAAAAGTCTGTTTGTTTTCACCATCATCATTCATTCTCCATATTCTCTCTTCTACCTCTTCAGCCCACTTTCTCTTTGTTAAACATGGTGCTGTTGTATGCATCTATAATATTATTTTTTCTTAATCCATTCACCCTTTTCACCCAAGCCTGCAATACCCTTCTCTTCTGACAGCTCTCATTCTGTTCTCTAGGAGTCAGTATCTATTTGTTTGTTTGTTTGTTGTTGTTATTTAAATTCCACATGAGTAAAATAATATGGTACTTGTCTTTCTCTGATCGATTTACTACACTTAGCATGATGTTATTCAGGCCCATCCACGTTGTTGCAAAGTGTAAGGTTCCCTTTTTCTGCAGCTGAGTAGTATTCCATTGTTTAAATGTACCATAGCTTTTTTTATCCAATCATGTACTGATAAGCACTTGGGCTGTTTCTAGATCTTGGCTACTGTAAAAACACTGTAATAAACACAAGGGTGCATATATTCTTTCAAATTAGTGTTTCAAGTTTCTTTGGATATATTCCAAGAAGTGGAACCACTGAGTCATAAGGAAGTTCCATTTTTTATTTTCTGAGGTAAATCCATATTGCTTTCTGTTGTGGCTGCACCAATCTGCATTCCCACCAACAGTGCACAAGGGTTCCCTTTTCTCCACATCCTGGCCAACACTTGTCATTTGGGGATTTATTGAGAACAGCCATTCTGACAGGTATGGGGTGATATCTCATTCTACTTTTAGTTTGCATTTCTCTGACAATTATTGATGTTGAGCATCTTTTTATTTGTATATTGGTCATCTACATGATCTCTGAAAAATTTTAAGTTGGTTTGTTTTTTGATTTTGAGTAGTATGAATTTTTCTAAATTTTGGATATTAACCTCTTATCAGATTTATCATTGACAAATTTGTTCTTTCTTTAGTAGGTTGTCTTTTCATTTTGTTGATGGTTGACAGTGTGATAAAGTTGGTGATAATCACTAATGCAAGTCTTGCTTAGAGTATTCAATAAATGTAAATGCTTATTTTCCGTTAGTCATATTTTTTTAGCAAAATTGTAGAACAATACTTCTTCTAACCATGTTTTCCTTTCATCTTATTAAGCTGCAATTGCTACATTTAAAAAAATTTTATTCATTTTTAGAGAGGAGAGAGAAAGAGAGAGAGAAGAGAGAGACAGAGAGAGAAGGTGGGGAGGAGCTGGAAGCATCAACTCCCATATGTGCCTTGACCAGGCAAGCCCAGGGTTTCAAACTGGCAACATCAGCATTTCCAGGTCGATGCTTTATCCACTGTGCCACCACAGGTCAGGCTGCAATTGCTACATTTTTTGTTTATTTTTTTTTTATTTTACAGAGACAGAGAGAGAGTCAGAGAGAGTGATAGATAAGGACAGACAGACAAGAACGAAGAGAGATAAGAAGCATCAATCATCAGTTTTTTGTTGTGACACCCTAGTTGTTCATTGATTGCTTACTCATATGTGCCTTGACCACGGTACTACAGCAGACTGAGTAACCCCTTCCTCAGGCCAGCCACCTTGGACCCAAGCTGGTGAGCTTTGCTCAAACCAGATGAGCCTGCGCTCAAGCTGCAACTGCTACCTTTTTAAAAATGTGATTCCTTTCAATGTTGATCAAACTCTTGTTTTCTACATAGCATCAGTAGAGTAACGATCTCATGGGTATAGTGAAAAGGGTCTTCTCATTAATATAAGCATGTCCATTTTTTACCAGGTGTTAATTAACATTGATCTGGGAGAACACAGTCTCACTACATCAAGGCAAAAGAGAACATTAATTGGGAGGGTCCATAGACAAAATGAAGCAAATATCTAACAGCTCTCAGAAAATATAGGTACATGCTCATTTAGAGGACTGCTTAGTGGGTTGTTCATGGCTTATTAAGAGGTAAGGCTACTGCTATGGGTGCCAACAACTGGGGTTGCCTCCTTCACCTCCACTGACTTTAAGTGCTGTACAGTAAGCCTTATGGTAGACATATGGAGGAAGAACAGTTAGTGCCCATGCTCACACAGGCAGCTCAAGCCCAAGGGTCAGTGGCTAATCTTCAGTAGCTTACAACTCTGAAGGTGTCCTCTGTTGGATATAAAAGTTACTAAATTGAGAATATCATCGCCATTCTGGAGTTCCCTAATATAATTTTAGTTAATGTTCTTTATTTCATTACTCCTATTGTATCATCCACTGAACCAATGTTTCTCTCAAAGGTAATACAGTTTCCAAATAAGTGATGATAACAAATGCAATTTCAGCTTGATCTCATGCAATCCAATAAAAGAAATACCTGTCCAACCAGCAGGAGGTAAGCCTTTTGGTAAGCCATGAGGCCAAATGAATTTTTGGAAATAAAACAAGCCCACATGGCTCTGGAACTACTCTGTAGAGTCTTTAACCATTTTGGGACATCTCATTGGTCCAATGCATAGATTATAGGTCTAGAGAATCATCCAAAATGTAGAAATAAGGATAAAAGTCTATATGGTCTCTCACATAACTCACTGTGCCCTGTTTATAAAGTATTTTTGGCCAGTAATTGTAAGAGATTTAAGTTTTTTGGAGAAGACATTTATAAACATGGGATCTCAGAGTCACAAGGCCCCAAGCACACACATTGCTTGCCTATTTCTGAGGGAGGTACTTCCTATCATACACCAAGCAATACAAGTTACATAGATATTTTTAAATAATTGGAAGAGATGAAGTAAATTATAAGATTTCAAATGCAATAATTGCTGTGAACATTTTATGTGTGGTCCAAGGCTATTATTAAAGTCTTTCTTGTCATTCTTAGTGTCACATAAACTAAAAGTGTATTACAAACCCTAATGGCAGTGGGTTGCCTTTTCATTTTGTTGGTTTCCTTTGTTTTGCAGAATTTTTTAGTTTGATGTAGTCTCATTTGTTTATTTATTTATCCTTTTGTATCCCTCACAGAAAGAGATATATAATGGAAAACATTGCTGCTTGACCTGTGGTGGCACTGTGGATGGAATGTTGACCTGAAATGCTGAGGTCGCTGGTTCAAAACCCCAGGCTTGCCTGGTCAAAGCACATATGGGAGTTAATGCTTCCTGCTCCTCCCTTCCTCCCCTTTTTCTCTCTGTCTCCCTCTCTTCTATCTCTAAAAATGAATAAATAAAATTTTAAAAAAAACATTGCTAAGAGAGATGTCTGAATTTTTATTGCTTGTGTTTTCTTCTAATATATTTATGGTTTTGTAACTTGCATTTAAGTTTTTCATCCATTTTGAGTTCATTCTTGTGTGTGATGTAAATTGATGGACTTGTTTCATTGTTTTTGCATATATCTGCCCATTTTTCTTAGCACCATTTATTGAAGAGATCGTCTTTACTGCATTATATTTTCTTGTCTCTTATCAAATATTAATTAACCATAAAGGCATGGATTTATTTCTGGGTTCTCTGTTCTGTTCCATTAATCTATAATATATGACTGGTCTTGTGCCAGTACCAGGCTATTTTGATTACTGTGGCCTATAGTGTACTTTGATGTCAGGTAGTGTGATACCTCCAACTTTGTTTTTCTTTCTCAAGATTGCTGAGGTTATTTCGGGTCTTATATTTAGTTCCATATAAATTCTTAAAATATTTGTTTAAGATGTTTTTGATCTTTAATTTCTATTAAAATATCAAATAAAATATGTATTTGATATTTTAATACATATTGCATTGAATCTATAGATTGCTTTGAGTAGTGTGGACATTTTAATTATGTTAATACTTCCTATCCATAAATACAGACAATATGTGTTTCCACTTATTTGTGTCTTCTTAAATTTCTTTCTTCAGTATTGTATACTTTTCCAAGTACAGGTTTTTTACCTCCTTGTTTACATTTATTCTTAGGTACCTTATTAATGTATTTTTGATACAATAGCAAATTGATTGTTTTCTTGAATTTTCTTTTGGATAGCTTATTATTTGTGTATAAAAATGGCACCAATTTCTGAATAGTAATTTTGTATCCTACTACTTTACCAAATTCATTTATCACTTCCAGTAGTTTTTTGGCAGGGTCTTTAGGGTTTTCTATGAACAGTATCATGTCATATATGAATAATGTCAGTTTTATTTTTTTTTCCATTTGAATGGAAGGTTGAAAAGTCCTAAGAACTGTAGTCAGCAAACTGGAGACCCAGAGTGCTGAGGGTGCAGTTCTATTCCCAAGGCCCGCAGGTCTGAGATCCAATAAGAGCAGATGTTTTAATTTTTGAATCCAAAGGCAAGAATAAATAATGTCCTAGATCAAGGCTTTTCAGTAAGAAGAAATTCTTTCTGACTCATGGGAAGGTCAGCATATTTTTCTACTGAAGCCTTGAACTGGTTAGATGAGGCCCACCCACATTAAGTAGGACAATCTGCTTTACTCAGTCTACTAATTCAAATGTTAATCTCATTCAAAACATCCTCAAAGATGAGCCCAGAGTAATGTTTGACCCAATATCCAGTTACCTTGTGTCTCAGTTAACAGATAAAATTAACTACAGTATTACAAGCAGATTCCATAAAATATAAAAATAGTTTTGTCTTTCTACATGCTATTTTACATTTCTACTCTGGGAAATAATGTATGTCAAAGTCAAGAGCCCAAAAGGCTAGAATTAAAGGACTAGCTTAAAATTCAATTTATAATATATATTATCTCTGAGAACTTAAGAAAACCACATCACAAAGTTAACCCTCACTTTTCTAAAGGCTATGAAAAACAACAATCCTTTCTATAAAGTTGTCTTATAGCTCAGCTGAGATGCTTCTTATAAAAGTAAATCAAAATATGTGAAGCAAATTACACATGTAATAAAAAAATTCATAAAAAAATTATTTTAACCCATCACAAACCAACCAACTTTTTCTGGCTATTTTGTCCAGAATATCCATTTTATAATACAACCATTGGAAGAACAATGCTTGACACTTGGCATATATTTTCAAAAAAAATTGTTGCATTAAATAAATAAACTGAACTCTTGCTAGTTGGTTAAGTGGTAGAGCATTGGTCCTACATGTGGATGTCCTGGGTTCAATTGCTTGTCAAGGCAAACAAGAGAAGAGACCATCTGTTTCTCCACCTCTCCCCCTTCCTTCCCTCTTCCTCTCCTGCAGTTATAGCTTTATTGTTTTAAGTGAGTTGGCCCTCTAGCACTGAGGATGGCTCTGTGACCTCCTCCTTAGCCACTAATAATAGCTCAGTTACCAAGCAATAGAGCAAAGGCTCCAGATGGACAGAGCATCACCCCTCAGTGGGCTTGCCAGATAGATTTAGTTGGGGCACTTCTGGGAGTCTGTCTCTCTGCTTCCCCTCCTCTCACTAAATAAATAAATAAATAAATAAACAAACAAACAAACTAGCTCTGACTTCCTTTTGCAGTTCAATTAATCCTTATCCTTTGAAAAATTCAAGCTCAGGAGTTGCAGAATATAATTAGAAAGGAAAAGAGGCTCATTTTCATTAGATGGAATTATCATTAGATTATCTTCTGCATGTACTCTGTGTAGTGAAATTGCATGAACCGCAATGGGTTATTTCTTTTAATATGTGCAAAATATTCTTGTTTTAACTTTTATAATTTTTTTACAGAGACGGAGAGAGAGAGAGATAGGGACAGACAGACAGGAATGGAGAAAGATGAGAAGCATCAATCATCAGTTTTTCATTGCAACACCTTAGTTGTTCATTGATTGCTTTCTCACAGCAGACCAAGTAACACCTTACTTAAGGCAGCAACCCTGGGTCCAAGCTGGTGAGCTTTGCTCAAACCAGATGAGTCTGCACTCAAGTTGGCGACTTCAAGGTCTCGAACCTGGGTCTTCTGCATCTCAGTCCAACGCTTTATCCACTGCATGACCACCTGGTCAGGCTAACTTTTATAATCTTTAAATGAGATATCTTCTGGTCTGTATTAAAATTCATCTTAATGTTAGGTTTAGTTTTCCAGATCTAACTAAAAAGATTCTTAATATAGTTATTATATAACACATCAAAGCTTTCATTCTGCTCTTTTTTACTATAGAAAGAAGAGAGCAAATAATGTCTTCATATGTTTTAACAAAGAAAATATTAATTAGTTTTATGACAGAAAACCATAAAAGCTATCATTCTAAACACTCATGTCCTTGCAAGTCATACCAAAATGTTTTTCCTTTGCTATAGTTTATGAGATTTTCAGCTAGACAGACTTGGGCTCAAATTTCAGATTACCAACTGTGTGTAAGTGATATTACTTTTTTGAGTTATTGATTATTCATTGCCTCAATTGGGCTGTGTAATAAATGACCACAAAATCTCTGTTGCTTAATACAATAAGCATTTATTAAGCTTATGAATTTGTGATGTTTTGCTGAATTAGGCTGGGTTTGGTATTATTGGCCATGCTTTCTCATCAACCTGCAGTCAGTTGCTGGTCATCTCTGCAGCTGTGCTGATATCGGCTGAGCCTGCTCACGTGTCTGAGCATCAGCTTGGTGTTGGTTGGCCAAGGATGGCCTCAGATCAAATGACTGTGATGTCTAACATTTGTGCCACTTGCTTCTGATCATTCATCAATTTAAACGTTCTCATGGCAATCATGGAAGTGTGAACAAGGTTAATTTTGCAATTGTTTTTCAAATTTCTGGAAATACTTTATAAACCCAAATCCTAAGAGCATACATGGAAATGCCCAGAATCAGAGTGAAAGGACACTATGCTTTGACTTGGCAAGGGACATGGATACAGTGAAAGAGAAAGCTAGAACCTGTATCTCAATAAATTTGCCACAGAATCTATTATCCACTATAAAAAAGGAAAAGAAAAATTATTTTTAATTTTGTTGTATAAATTGAATGAAATAATATATATATATGAACACACTACTAATTATTTATTTTATAAAGGAATGACAAAAAACATATCTGTATTAAAAAAAACAAAACAAAGAACCTGACGAGACAGTAGCACAGTGGATAGAACATTGAACTGCTACAAGGGGGACCCAGGATCAAAACCCCATGATCTCCGGCTTGAGCACATGCTCATCAGCTTCAGCGTGGGGTCACTAGTTTGAGTGTGGGATCATAGACATGACCCTGTGGTAGCTGGCTTGAGCCCAAAGGATGCTGGCTTGAAGCCCAAGGCCGCACTGGCTTGAGTCCTAGGTCACTGGCTTGAGTAAGGGATCACTCGCTTTGCTGGAGCCCCCTGTTCAAGGAACATAGGAGAAAGTAATTATTGAACAACTAAAGTGTCTCAACAAAGAATTGATGCTTCTCATCTCTTTCCCTTCCTGTCTGTCTGTACTTATCTGTTCTTCTCTCTGGCTCTTTCTCTGTTTCTGTCAAAAACAACAACAACAACAAAACACTCCCCCCAAAATACAAATAAAACAAAAGAAAAAAAAAGAAAAATTGAACCTCAGCTACCAGAAAGAATTCTGACATTTTAGACTGGTAAGAGTCACTCTTACCAGAGGAGAAAAAGGATTGATTTTGGTAAAGCAATTAATCTTTCCCATACCTTAGCTCACTTAAGATTCAAATAAACCTGTCAGGTGAATAAATTGCCTAAAATTATACAATAAGTAAGTGGTGAGAACAGTGTTCTGATCCTAGAATTTATTCATTTTCTAATATACAAAAATGCCTACAAAGAAGAAATATCTCACAAAGAGAAGATTAATTCATTGGGGGTAGTTAGTACAGCTGGGATTGTGTCCATCAAGTATACAGTGCCTGTCATAAAAGTATTGTAGACATTTAAGAAAAAATATGTGATTTTCCTATCTTTTTTAGCCCATGTAATTTTGTACATGTCATGTACTACTATAAATATTAACCATTTATTGAGGACTTCAGGCATTATTTCAAATGCTATGCATGGATTAATTTATTTAATCTTTATAGTATTATTTTGAGGTATATGCTATTATTATTATTCCCATTTTATAGGTAAAGCAACTAAGGCACATCTAATAGGTGGCCGCATCAGATTCAAACCGAGACAATCAGGCTACATACTTAATACACTACCCTGTTTCATGGAAGATATATGTTTCTATGGCTTTGGAACTACCTAAATTCTCCCCTGCTTCAAGTTCTAGTGCAGAAAAGAGTCACATTTCTCTGATTTATATAACTGACAGTGATGCTATTTTATTATTGTTTTGTTAACTTTCTTTAAAATAAAAACATTTTCTTGTTTTCTTGAAATCAGTAAGTGATCTTGTAACATGCTGGTCATTTTACATTTTAGCATCTGAATATTACCTATTAGTATGGAATGAAATCACTTCTAAGAGAGATGATTGTCTGGTATGAAGTAGAATACATTCTGCACTAATTAATGTTGTTTTGGGTATGTTTTTAATTAATATTTCCTATCAGTCTTCATTCACAAAGGCCTACTGAGGAAGCTGATATGAGAATATCTCACAAAGCACAAAGCTGATTTGGCTGTCATTTCATAATTGATATAATTATTGGGAACTAATTAGGTCCTAATGAATATGGGCTTTCTACCAAAACCTCTTCTCTGATAACTTTATTCATTCGATATTCTAATGTCCACATTAGGGATTCATACCAACTCTGAAATACATGTGGGTATGGATGTACATATACCCATGATCTCTCCACCTGATACAATAATTTGCCGGCAGCTGTACTTTTATATTTTAAAGGAAAGTGATGCTTCACTTACACTTTTAACTGTTTTATTTTACATTTAAAAGATTGTTAGTGAAGAATTATTAACTATCAAGAAACAATATATTTTCTGTGGCTGTAGCACTATCATAAAAAATTGCTTGCTCGCGTATGTGTGTGCATTTGTGTGATTTTTTTCCTCACCCTTTACCACTTCTTTCATTGCTATCCAGCTGATAAAATTGACATGAATTATTACGGAATTGGTTTTTGTATTTTATAGTCTGCTTCTAGTCTTTATAATATTGCTTGTTTTTGGAGTAGAGACAGGTGTGGATAATGATTTGCTAAGCTGAGAAAAAGAAATGGAGTTAAAAACATTAAATGACAATTCCAAGTCTGTCTGTGTCTTGATAGGTGGCTTTGAAAAAGTTAATTAACCTTACCATTTTTTAGGTTCTTGGACACGACATTATTCTTTTCTCCATCTGAATTATAGTTTAGTCTCTTCACATGCCAAGAGGAAAATGAGAATTGATGAGAATAGATATTATAGTAGCATCTGTGTGGTGTTCTGCCTAAGTACTTCTCATTGATCACTTTGTATTCATTTGATTCTCACACCATCTCAATATATAGACAGAACAGGAATAATTAGTCCTATGTTATTGCTATAAAAAAACTAAGTAAAAGGCAGTTAAATGGCTAATCATGAGTGATACAGTACATGAATTGAGTCTTTTTATTCTTGGTACCTTGCTTTTATTTTTCTTTAATTGTAGTATGCTAAGATAATGGCTGAAAAATATTCAGTGCAGGTTCAAGTAGTGCTGATTGAAGAAAAGAAAAAAAGAAAATATACTTTTTCTTGCAATCAAATTTTCAAAAGATGAAAAAATACTGAGATTTGGGGAAGGTGTGGATAAACAAGCACAGATGTTGCTC
Organism: Saccopteryx bilineata; assembly: GCF_036850765.1. Classification (NCBI taxonomy): domain Eukaryota; kingdom Metazoa; phylum Chordata; class Mammalia; order Chiroptera; family Emballonuridae; genus Saccopteryx; species Saccopteryx bilineata. The sequence continues at coordinate 48,105,126 of NC_089502.1, forward strand.
AAATAAATATAACTGTTTTAGATCATTTAAAATCAATATGTATCAAGAAACTTTTTCTTCTGCAAGGCCTTTATTTTATTTTTTTCAAGAGGCTTTAAAAAGTGCATATATATAATTGTAACACCAGAAGTGTGTTTTTATATGACTTTGTCATATATATGTAATCTTGTCAGTTGTTATACTAGTGAGACTACGAGATTGTGAGTCATCTTTACAGCAAATATAAACACATGTTACATGATAATAGTAAAAAATACTTAAATGTCTCAAATTTTGAAAGGGCAGAACATTTTTGCTATGGTGGAACTTCATTTTTCTTGTATATTATATCTATACAAAGTTTTAATTACCAAATTTAGCACCTCATTCTTAAGAGATTTCTTTGTCATCATGCATTTTGTTGCTAAAGACAGAAACAAGAAATTGTTCAGAATAAAAAGAAGATATAAAAATGATACCTATATATATTTTGTATATAGTGTACTGGGTGATAAAGTCCCTAAACTATTGATAAAGGCAGAATTCAATTACACAAAACAAGCACCAGTTTTTTGTCTAATATCTTAGATAATTTTTTATTTATGTCAATGCTAAATGTTTAAAATGCAATCAGTTTATAATTTGAGTCTGCTACATGGCATTTTAAAACTAGGTTTTGAAATTACTTTGGAAACTTTCAAATGAACATGGAAAAAAGGTTTCTAATTATTTCCTGTGCCGATGGGCAACACTATCTATGATATCACTAGATCATGTGACTACAAGTGCACTTACGCCACAGATGTGAAATTTTCTTGATCATTGTGTTAAGTTAGTCCATAAAGAGGATTAATAATAAAAAGAAAAAGTAAAGAATATTTGAAGAATAGTTTGACATTACCGACTCTCATAAAGTATTAGTGGTCAGTTCAGCCCTCCTAACTTTAAGAAAGAATATTTATCTTCTTAAATTTGTAGTTTATGTGTATATGTGCATGTGTGTGTTTGTATATATTTGTGTATTTACTAATCCTGTGAGGGATACTGGAATAGTGGAAGAACATAGTGTAGGAATTATAGAAAGTATATATTCTAATTCTTTATAGCTTTTTTAATGGTCTATTTAAAGATCTTGTCAAAGTAAACTTATTTATTTTTTATTTTTACTTTTTCTTTTTAGCGTGCATGAGAAAAAGGCAGAGAAAAAGAAGGGTGGACAGGGACAGGTGGACAGGAAGGGAGAGAGATGAGAAGCATCAACTTATAGTCGTGACACCTTAGTTGTTCATTGATTGCTTTCCCATATGTGCCTTGACTGACTGGCTTCACACTAGCCAGTGGCCCCTTGCTCAAGCCAGCGACCTTGAGCGCAATCCAGAGAACATGGAGTCATATCTACGATTCCATGCTCAAGTTCATGAGCCCATGGTCAAGCTGGTGACCTTGGGGTTTTAAACTTGGGTCCTCAGCATCCCAGGCAGACACTCTATCCACTGCACCACTGTTTGGTCAAGAAACCTTGTCAAAATAACAGTATTTAAAGGTAAGTATTTCATGAGGCCCAGAAATTATTGTGATGATGTTAGAGGCTGTGACAAGGAAATTTGTAAAAATGCTTATAGTTTTATTTTGACTCATTTTCTTATGTCCATGGATCAGAAAAATTAACATAGTTAAAGTGGCTATATTACTCAAAGCAATACACAAAACTAATGCAATCCTCATTAAAATTCCGATGTAATTTTTTAAAGAACAGAACAAAAAATCACCAGGTTTATATGAAACCATCAAAAAAAAAAATCCAAAACAAACAACAACCAAAAACCCAAGTAGCCAAAATAATCCTGAGGGGAAAAAAAAATGAAGCCAGAGGTATCACTCTGCCTGACTTCAAATTATACTACATAGCCATGATAACCAAAACAGCATGGTACTGGCAGAAAAATATACACACAGACAAACTCTCTTTAATAAGTGGTACTGGGAAAATTGGAAAGCCACATGCAAAAGAATAAAATGACCACAGTTTCTCCCTCTACAAAAAAAATAATTCAAAATGGATCAATAACCGCAATATAAGATCAGAAACAATAAATTACATAGAAGAAAACATAGGTACTAAACTTTGGAACTTGGATGCAGAAAACAATCTATTAATTTGGCCCCAAAGGCAAGGGAAGTATAAGCAACAAGAAATAAATGGGACTATATCAAACTGAAAAGCTTCAAAAGAAACTGACAGCAAAATATGAAAACAGACAACCAAATAGAAGATATTTACAAACAACAGCTCTGGTAAGGGGTTAATACCCAAAATAAACGAAGAATTCATAAAACTCAGCAACAAACAAGCAAACAATCCAGTTAAAAAATGGGGAGAGGCCCTGAACAGACACTTCTTCCGAGGACATACAAATGGCCAACAGATATATGAAAAGATGCTCATCTTCACTAGCTATTAGAAAAATCCAAATCAAAACTACTATGAGATACCACCTTACACCTGTTAGATTAGCTACTATCAACAAGACAAGTTATGACAAGTGTTGCAGAGGTTGTGGAGAAAAAGGAACCCTCATTCTCCACTAATGGAAATATAAACTGGTACAGCCATTATGGAAGAAAGTATTGTGGTTCCTCAAAAAATTAAGAATAGAACTACCTTATGGTCCAGCAATTCTACTGGGCATCTACCCATGTATATAAAGACATATGAACCCCATGTTCATTGCAGTGTTATTCACAGAGGTCAAGATATGGAATCAACCAAAGTATCCTTCGATTAAGGATTAGATAAAGAAGATGTGATACATGTATACAATGGAACACTACTCAGCCATAAGAAATGATGACGTATTGCTATTTACAACAACATGGATGGACCTTGAGAACATTATACTGAGTGAAATAAGTAAATCAGAAAAAGCTAAGAAATATATTATTTCACACATAGGTGAAATATAAAACAGACTCATTGACATAGATAAAAGTGAAGTGATTACCAGGGGGAAAGGGATGTAGGAGAAGGTTGAGGGAAAGGGAGTAAGAGGGGAAAATATATTTTAAAAGGAATGTTATTTATTATCTTATAATGCAGACCAGATGGTGATGAATACCCACAGCTTTTGTTTGTCTTGACATTTTTTTTTCTTTATTTCTGAAGGTCAGTATAGTGGGGTAAAAGCATTCCTGTTTGGCAGGTGCTTTTGTACATAACTTTGAATGTATCATCCCTGCAAGGTTTCTGCTGACAAATCTGCTGATAACTTAACAGTGTTTTTTCCCTTATACTAGATGAATTTCTTTCTCTTGCTTCTGTCATGGGGGTTCCTGAGGTGCTTGTTAGATTCAGGGAGTACTGGGGCTGCCAAAGAGTGTAACTATTGAAGGAACAGCGAGTGTTGCAAAGAGTGTAACAATTGAAGGAACAGTAAGTGCTGATATGGCTCTTGTGAGGCTGAGAACAAAGAAGGTCAGAGACCCTTATCAGAAGTTTATGTTTCAAATTTGCCACTAAGCTAAAACCAGCCCCTGTTGCTATGCCGGCCCCTGTGGCTATGCTGCGTGTGACCTCCCTAGCCAATAGCTAAACTGCCACATCTGCTTCTGTCCTATACTTGCTCACTTAGGATATATAAGGGCCTGGCTGTAAGCTCCAGGCGCGGCTTCCGTTTGCAGCTCCTTGTGGACATGGTGTCTCTGGACATCTTGGGAGTTCGCCCCTGCGCAGGTTAAACTGGCCAATAAAGTAACATCTTAACTCCTGAAAGTCTCCGACGTTTGTTCTCGTACCCAGTGGATGCTACATTTTGGGGGCTCGTCTGGGATTCTCCCTTGGCGGAGTTTTGGGTCGGAGACCAGAAGGACAGCTTGAGCTGAGTAAGTATTCACGGAGGATCCTCATTTGGTTTGGCTTTTGGGCTGCGGAGCACATAATCCTGAGGTAGTAGGTGGGACGCTGCCGGTAAACTACCCAGGGCTTTCAGAAGCGGGATGCCGCTCTCTGAAATTTGGATATTTGGATTTGTTAACTTTGGGAGTGACCGGTCCAATTAGGAATCCGTTTTGCGCTGTGCTGCGTTTTGTCTGAGCTCAAATGACTGAGTTGAGTGTGAGAGAGACAAATGTGTTCCTTGTGTTAACAGAGTGTGTTGCCTGTATCCTACCCTTTCTCATTATTCCTGAGTCATCTAGGATGGTTCAACAAAAATCTGTGCCGGGATCCCTGCTCGAGTGCCTGTTGAAGAATTTTTCTGATTTCCAGAAGAGTTCTCAGGGGTATGGAGGTCCGCAGCCGAGTCCAGGTTTCCTCTGGACATCGAGCCAGCTGGAATGGCCTGCATTTAATGTGGGACAGCCCACAGAGGGCACTTTTGACCTTCCAATTTTGTTTGCTGTCAGAGCCACGGTCTACAGGGCTCCCCACCCAGACTAATACCTGTATATGGATGTGTGGGTAGATACAGCCATTTTTGCCTCCTCCTCTGGGAGGGCAGCCATTTCTACCTCCTCCTCTGGGAGGGCAGCCATTTTGCCTCCTTCTCCGGGAGGGCAGCCATTTTTGCCTCCTCCTCTGGGAGGCGCAGCATTTTGCCTCCTCCTCCGGGAGGGCAGCCATTTTGTCTCCTCCTTCAGGAGGCATAGCCATTTTGCCTCTCTGGGAGATGCCGCTGACACCAGATGCTGGCCCACGGGCACCTCCTCACCTCATCTATGTGCCTTTTCCACTAGTGATTTATACAATTGGAAACATCAGAATCCCCCATTTTTCGAGAAACCTCAGGGACTAATATCTCTCCTTGAGACCATTTTTAGGACCCATCAGCCCACATGGGATGATTGTCAGCAGATTTTACAAACCCTCTTCATTTCTGAAGAAAGGGACAGAATAATGAGAGAAGCTGCTAAGGCGGTATTAGGAGAAGAAAGGGAAACTTAGGAGGGAAGAAGGGAAATAGAAGATGTTCTCCTGTCTCAACCTCCTACCTGGGACCCTAATACCGCTGGGGGAAGGGACGCGCTCCTCCAGTATCTACGGGCTCTGTTGAGGGGGCTCAAGGCAGCAGCTAGAAAGCCAACCAACTTTAGCAAAGTAAGCGAAGTCATCCAGGGAAGAGAGGAATCCCCAGCAGCCTTTCTAGAGAGACTCATAGAGGCTTATCGAGTATATACTCCTTTAGATCCTGAGGTAGAAGAGAACAGGAGACTAGTAAATATAGCCTTTGTGACTCAGTCCGCTTCAGATATTAGGAAAAACCTTCAGAAGATTGAGGGGTTCGAGGGAGAGAATAGAAGCAAGCTATTAGAGATAGCCCAGAAAGTGTATGTCAATAGGGATGATCCAGAGGTTGGCAGAGCAAAGGAGGTAGCCAAGATCATGATTGCTGCTCAGAAACCTCCCCCAAAGGAAAAGGAGGACAGAGGAAGGGTCAAGGACAGCGAATAGACAAGGATCAATGCGTCTATTGCAAGGAGAAAGGACACTGGAAGAGAGAGTGCCCAAAGTTGAGGGCCGACAGCCAGAGGCCAAAAAAAGCCCCAGAGGTATTGCTCCAAACCTTAGACTGACGGGGCCAGGGCTCCATTCCCGTCGGCTCCAAGGAGCCCATGGTCACCTTAACAGTCGAAGGAAAACTAATAGACTTCCTAGTCGACACAGGAGCCACCTACTCAGTCCTAAAGAAACCACAGGGCCAGATGCACAAGACAACTACTAAGATAATAGAGGCAATGGGCAAAGCAGAAGCCTACCCATGGGCCACCGCAAGAATTACTGACTTAGGTCGAGGCACCATCACCCATTCTGTCCTAGTCATTCCAGACTGCCCTTACTCACTGCTTAGAAGAGACTTATTGCAGAAACTTCAGGCCACCATAACCTTCCGACGGGAGGAAAACCCTATGGGGAACAAAGAGGCAGAGGTCAGCATGGAAGTAATTGTCCCATTGTCTGAAGAACACTTACTTGCCACCGTCCTAGAAGGCAAGGAGGCCGAGGAAGGGGTTTCAGACGCCCTGCGTGCCCGGGTACCTGAGGTTTGGGCGGAAACCAACCCCCCAGGTTTGGCTCCTTACCAACCGCCTGTCCTGGTGCAACTGCTTAGCACTGCTAGACCAGTTAGGATCAGGCAGTACCCGGTCTCAACCCGAGCTAGACAGGGAATCGCCTGGCACTTGCAACGCCTGCTGGAGGCAGGCATCCTTCGAAGGTGCCAATCAGCCTGGAACACCCCGCTGCTTCCCGTCCAGAAACCGGGGAGCCAAGACTATCGTCCGGTCCAGGACTTACGGGAGGTGAATGCACAGGTAGAAACTATTCATCCCACGGTGCCCAATCGTATACCTTACTGACCTCATTGCCCCAACCCATACCTATTATTCTATCCTGGATTTCAAGGATGCCTTCTTTTGTATTCCCCTGGCACCACAGAGCCAAGGGATCTTTGCCTTTTTAATGGAATGACCCAGATAATGGACTGGTGGGGCAGTTCACTTGGACCAGACTACCACAAGGGTTTAAGAATTCCCCCACCATTTTTAATGAAGCCCTCAGCAAAGATCTGCAGGCTTTCCGCTCCTTCCATCCATCAATCGTACTGCTCCAGTATATGAATGACATCCTCATAGCTGTCGAGGATGAAGGAGAATGTGAGGAAGCTACCTCGGACCTGCTACAAGATCTTGGTAGAATAGAGTATTGAGCCTCCACCAAGAAGGCCCAGATTGTGACACAAACTGTAAGTTATTTGTGGTATAACTTACAGGGAGGGCAAAGGACATTGTCCAGCCAGTGAATTCAGACGGTCTTGCAGGTCCCCGAGCCTACTAACAAGAGACAGGTACAAGAATTCCTGGGTGCAGTAGGATACTGCCGACTGTAGATATTAGGCTTTGCAGAACTAGCTAAACCCCTGCATGAACTGACTAGGGGTAAGGAAGAGCAGTTCCCATGGACAGATAAGGAGAAGCAAGTGTTCCAAGCGCTTAAAGTTGGCCTGGTGGCTGCCCCAGCTTTGGCCCTGCCAGATCTGGCCAAACCCTTTCAGCTATTTATAGCAGAAAGGGGTGGGGTAGCCTTAGGAGTACTGAGCCAGGAACTTGGGCCGTGGAAGAGGCCTGTTGCCTATCTGTCCAAGAAACTTGATCCTGTAGCCTCGGGATGGCCAACATATCTGAGGGCACTTGCTGCCACCTCCATACTAGTCAAGGAGGCTAGTAAATTAACTTTAGGGCAGGACATCAAAGTCATTGAGGAACACTACATAGAGCAAGTGCTGCGAGCACCTCCTGACAGGTGGCTATCTAATGTGCGGCTAATGCAGTATCAGGCTCAGCTGCTGAACCCTCCATCTGTTCAGTTCCTCAAAACTGCTGCCCTGAACCCAGCGACTCCACTTTGGTCCACAGTTGCAAACAAATCCTTGACACAGTGACTGGCTCCTGCCCGGACTTAAGGGATCAAGCATACGAGAAGGCAGACCTGACCCTCTTTACAGACGGAAGCAGTTTTATTAAGGATGGACAGTGACATGCAGGGGCAGCAGTGGCCACGGAAAATAAGATCCTGTAGCAGAAAGCACTGCCCGCAAGAACATCTGCACAAAGGGCAGAGCTAATAGGACTAACCCGAGCCTTACAGATAGCAGAGGGAAAAGTTGCCAACATCTATACTGACGGCCAGTATGCATTCACCATTGCCCATGTCCACGGAGCCATATACAAGGAGAGAGGCTTACTGACAGCAGGGGGGAAAGACATTAAAAATCGCAATGAAATTCTTGCCCTCCTAAACGCCATTTGGCTACCTACCAAAGTTGCCATCATCCACTGCAAAGGACACCAGAGAGGGGCAGCCACTAGGCCACAAGAAAGCCTTCTGCCATTGCTGCCTAAGACAACGCTACCTCCGGATCCTAGATATTCCCCAGAAGAAGAGCAGGAAGGGATGCAGTTGAAAGGGAAGAAAAATCAGCAGGGATAGATAGAGCTTCCTGACTCCCTGCTGTTGACCGAGGGCGCACCATGAAGACTCTAGACCCAAGTGTGTGGGTAAAACAGAAGAAAAAGTTTATTACACTCGCAAGCGGGCTCAAGGCAAGGAGGTGGCCAAGAGCCCCGAACAATCTTCAGCAAGCAAGTTTTATACATTATCTCAGCTCAGGAATTCAGGAGTCATGAGATAGGGAATTTGCAAGGGCTCTCAGGGTGATTGCCCCAGGTACTTGTGGAAGAGCAATCACCTATGATTACATCGGGGCGAGGCGGGCCAGTTCTTGTTCTGCAAGCCAAAATTAGCCAAGCAAAGGACAGAAGGAATTTTCTATTTTTACTGTTACACTAGCTCTAAGCAAATTTTTCAGTGGTTTATGGTAGGGAGCGGTCAATTCCTGCTTTCTTTAATTTTAGTCAAAAGGTCAAGCAGAATTTTTCCACTCATGGTTACACTGCTCTATTTACCCCAGGGAAGAGTAAGAGATATAGTAGGAGATATTCATACTAGTACCCATCTAGGACAAAACAAGCTAGAACAACTTATCAGTAAGTATTATGTAGGGCCCAACATCAGGGATATTGTCCACTCCATTGTCTCGAGGTGCAGCATCTGTGCCAGAGTAAATGCGCAGAATAAGAAGCTACCCCCCTTTGTGAGGTATCGGGGGAAAGCTCTGGGAGAACTATAGGAAATAGATTTCAGAGAGATGACCCCTAGGAAGTCAGGTTATAAGTATCTATTAGTATTATTAGACACCTTCTCAGAATGGGTGGAAGCATTCCCCACGCTAGGAGAGGCTGCTTCCACAGTCTGCAAAGTCTTATTAAGGGAAATCATACCTAGATATGGTATTCCCCTAGCCCTAGGATCAGACAATGGACCTGCATTCATATCCAGGATATCTCAAGAATTAGCCACTAAGTTAGGTATTAATTGGAAATTGCATTGCATTTATAGGCCCCAAAGTTCAGCACAGGTAGAAAGAATGAACAGGATTCTGAAGGAAACTATAATTAAGCTGACAGGGGAGACGGGCGAAAGCTAGGTTGAGCTCCTCCCTTTTGCCCTTTTTAGAACCAGATGTACCCCCTATCTCAATAAATAGACCCCTTATAAAGTCTTATTTGGGTCACCTGTGCCCCTTGTACCTCGATAGACCAGAGGGGAACTAGAGATTTCTAATCATAATTTCCTCAAGTCCTTGCAGGCCCTGCTCCAGAGTAGAAAGAAAGGTCATTGAACTGAAGCCTGCCAGGCTTCCCGGCCCCATCAAGGTACACGTCTGTGCTGTAGAAAGAGGGAAATAAGAAGGTTTTACAGGTTACTCAGCAAACTGTTCAAAGACTGTCCAAGAGGCACTTCTAGCAGTACACCACCCAAGGACTGACTCCCACGTAGACGGGTCCACACACCATGATCCTGAGAACCCCCACTACTGCCAAGGTAGAAGGCATACCCGCCTGGGTTCCACCACAGCCGGCTGAAGCTTGCAGTCCCAGCAGAGACACCTTTGTGGACAGCGAAGACTGACCCCGCCAACCCTTGTAAGCTGACCCTGAGAAGGACAGCATGCCCTGCTTCAGCCACAAACCAGAAGTTAACTGGTCCACGCATGGCTAATGCCTAGAGAAACTAACTAAGGACTCTTTTAATCAGGCTTTGGGAAAAGGGAAACTAGGATAAAAAGAAAGTCAACTTAATTGTCACTAAAGGTTAAAGATTTTTAAATCAAGAGTTTTGACTAGAAAGGAATTGTATAATTTTGATAATAGAAAGTATAAAATGTAGAGGTACTTTTAAAAAGAAAAGGGAAAAGCAAGTTGTTATGAAGGCCAGTTATTTCTGGATAAGAAAGTGCATAAAAGTTGAAAGTTTATGTAAGTTGCAGGAGGTTTGTGTAAGTTGCAGAAGGTTTGTACAAGTTATAAGAAGTTAGTGCAGAGAAGAAAAATACAAGGCAGGACACATTCCTTGTGTATCAGCCCTGCAGATATTGCAGGAAAGTAGTTTATTATCTTAAAATAGTGTGTGCTTGTGTACTTTTGCAAAGATATTGTACAAATGTGCTGAAAACACTGTAACCTTGTAGGTTTCGCCTATAAATGCCCCTCTCCCCCTGAGCTCATCGCTGACCATTGTGAGAGGCATAGTAGGCTAATCACTAGCCAGTGTATAAGACCCAATTAGCTTATAGCTACAGCTAAAGTAGAAAATTCTCATGAGCCCCAGCCTTATACCATTCTCCCCACTGATGAAGAATCAAGGGTTTGATTTATGCCCAAAAGAGATGGGGGAATGTTAGATTCAGGGAGTACGGGGGCTGCCAAAGAGTGTAACTATTGAAGGAACAGCGAGTGTTGCAAAGAGTGTAACTATTAAAGGAACAGTAAGTGCTGATATGGCTCCTGTGAGGCTGAGAACAAAGAAGGTCAGAGACCCTTATCAGAAGTTTATGTTTCAAATTCGCCACTAAGCTAAAACCAGCCCCTGTTGCTATGCCGGCCCCTGTTGCTATGCTGCGTGTGACCTCCCTAGCCAATAGCTAAACTGCCACATCTGCTTGTGTACTATGCTTGCTCACTTAGGATATATAAGAGCCTGGCTGTAAGCTCCAGGCATGGCTTCCATTTGCAGCTCCTTGTGGGCACGGTGTCTCCGGACATCTTGGGAGTTCGCCCCTGCGCAGGTTAAACTGGCCAATAAAGTAACATCTTAACTCCTGAAAGTCTCCGACGTTTGTTCTCGTACCCGGTGGATGCTACAGTGCTCAGCAGCAGGCCACTGGAAACAGTGATGGATGGAAACAATGATGGAGGCCGTTGCATGGCTGGTATTAATTTCTTCACTCTTCCTTTTTTTTTTTTTTGTATTTTTCTGAAGCTGGAAACGGGGAGGCAGTCAGACAGACTCCCGCATTCGCCCGACCAGGATCCACTCAGCACGCCCAACAGGGGGTGATGCTCTGCCCATCTGGGGCGTCACTCTGTTGTAACCAGAGCCACTCTAGCACCTGGGGCAGAGGCCACAAAGCCATCCCCAGCACCTGGGCCATCCTTTGCTCCAACAGAGCCTCAGCTGGGGGAGGGGAAGAGAGAGACAGAGAGGAAGGATCGGGGGAGGGGTGGAGAAGCAGATGGGTGCTTCTCCTGTGTGCCCTGGCTGGGAATCAAACCCGGGACTTCCACACTTCAGGTCGATGCTCTACCACTGAGCCAACCGGCCAGGGCCTTCACTCTTCTTTTTGGTCGTAGCTGTCTTTGGACATCTCTGCTAGGAATCCCTCTCATTATTCTGTATGGTTATTTTTTGTTTGTTCGTTGCACCATGTTGCTATTTGTTTAGACTTCATATATATATTAGACTTTATTCATTTTAGATAAAAGAGAGAGAAAAGGGAGAGAGGAGCGAAGCATCAACTCCCATAGCTAATGGTTCTTTTTATTTTATGTATTTACTTTTTTATTGATTCTTTTTTTTGTGACAGAGATAGAAAGAGAAACAGAGAGAGGGACACAGAGACAGGAACAAGAGAGATGAGAAGCATCAATTCTTTGTGCAACTTCTTAGTCATTAATTGATTGCTTTCTATATGTGCCTTGACCCGGGGGCTCTAGCAGAGCAGGTGACCCATTGCTCAAGCCAGAGACCTTCAGCTCAAGCCAGCAACCACGGGGTCATGTCTATGATCCCACGCTCAAACCAGTAACTCCATGCCCAAGCTAGTGAGCCTGTGATCAAGCTGGTGAGCCGCGCTAAAGCCGGCGCCCTTGGGGTTTCAAATCTGAGTCTTCTGCATCCCAGTTCGATACTCTGTCCACTGTGCTACTGCCTGGTCAGGCTAGCTATTAGTTCTTTTTTTGAAATTTTTTTTGTTATTAAATTTAATGCAGTATCATTGATAAATCAGGGTACATATGTTGAGAGCTATTAGTTCTTATATTGACTCTTGAGCCCTCTTAATTTTTATTTATTTATTTATTTATTTATTTATTTATTTATTTTAAGAGGAAACACACTATGGTATCTCCTACTCTGCCATTTTCCTGATTTCAGTTTCATCTAAATTTTTAAACAACTTATCAGGGTAGTCAGTTGAAATTGTGTTATTAATCTCCACCTTTGTACCTTTTAAATCATATATGGTAATATCTGCAATCCTGTAAGTGATGATATATTTCTCTAGGTCTGCTATTTTGACAGGGACATGAGAGGAAGTTTCACATGCATCTACTTATGCATCTACTTAGCCCTTCTTAAAAGAATAATACTTCATGGCACAGGAAATTAATATAAGCTTTTTGTCATTTACAAAATACAAAATTCTCGATTATACATTTTGTTTCTTTGTGAAATTACAATAGATTATGACCACAATCTCTTTGAAGTCTTTACTTCAACCAAGACTCTTGCTATTAACCTCCAATAATTCTCATCTGGACCTGGGATCTTTAATTTTTTTTCCTTTTTCTTCTTTTTCCAAGTGGGTGGTATGGAGACAGAGAGACAAACACCCACATATGCCCCAACCAGGATCCACTCGGCAACTCCTCATCAGAGCTGATGCTCTGCTCATCTAGGGCCATGCTCACAACCAAGCTATTTTTAGTGCCTGAGGCAGAGACTCCATGACCAGAAATTGAACCTAGGACATCCACAGACTGGACTGACGTTCTACCACCAAGTCACAAACTAGGGACACTTTTGGTCTTAAAAAAGTAACTTTTGCTTTAGTAATGGCACACAGACTTCACCATACTTAGGGAAAGCAGTGGTTATTGGTACCCAAAACTAGTCGAAGGGTTAAAAAAAAACAAACCTGGAGGCTGAGGCTGATGATGTGTTGCTGGTAGAGAACTGAAAGGACATTTTTGTTTTTATCGTTCTTCTTCTGAGTAAAATGCTATGTACAGTGGGATTAAATATATTTTATAGTCCTTTAAAAATTCATTGATAAAATTACTTTTTTTCTTGATATTTGACAGATATATATTTTTTCTTTTTATTTACTTTCTTTTGAGGAGGTATTATGGAATTAAATTTATACTTTAAGGATATAGGGTCAAAACAGAAGTGGGATATGGAGATAGCTTTTATTTAGAAATATCTCTACATCATATAGTTTCTCCAAAGATCATATAATTAGATTTAATGCATAGTAAAGATAAGGCTATTAAAAATTATACATCATAAGAGTGGCTAATTGCATTATATAGCATCATCTTGAATTGAAAACTAGATACGACAATATAAGAAAACAGAGCTAAAGCTAACTCACAGAATTCCTCATGAGTCGAAGCTGGATCAATTCAAGCAAAAAGTAAAATAATATTAGAATATAACCCCAGATATAAAATAAGCATGTATAAATTATACTGATATAAGTAATAGAATATTAATAAATAAGAGAAATCTCTTATTTAGAAAGATTCCTAATAATTTATGCAGACACTTTGTCCTCAAGGAAATGAGCTTAATTTCCTGCTCCTTAAGCAACAGCTTTGTATAGTGACTTCCAAATCATACAGTATACAAAAGGTTAAAAAAGAGTAATTTTGAAGTGGAGAAGCCTGGAAAAGACAACCTCAGTCAGATTATTAAGCTTAATATTCATAGTGATAAGTAACATTAACAGTATATACAATTGCTATGATGTCATGAGAATGGAAATTTACTGGGCTTTTATTATATGAAAAATCTATTACCTCAATCTAAATATGAAAAAAAATAGACAGATCCTTATTTAGGAAGATTCTAAAAAAAAATCTGTATATTATTCCCACAAATTAAGGTCATCAAAAACAAAGAAAGTCTAAGAAAGTGTCACAATCAAGAATCTTGGAAAGTAGACAAATGATGACAAATATTCTGCAATATCTCTGACTAGATCTGGACCACAAAATGGATATTAGGCAAAATCTTGGAAAGTATAAATAAAATATAAACTTTTATTAATAATAATGTATCAATATTGGTTCATTAATTGTGACAAATATACTAATGTAAATTGTTAGGATTGGGGCAACTGCATGTTGGATATATGGACATTCTTAGTACTATCTTCACAATAATTCAGTAAACTCAAAATTATTTTAAAATAAAAGGTTTCAAAATCTAAAACAAAGCAAAATAAATAACAAAAGAAAACAAAATTATGGTGCAGCCATTCTATGTCTAGGCATTTACTCATGATGAATAATATAGTGTTTGTACAGCCAAAGATTTATACACAAATGTTCCTAAGTTTTTGAATTGTAACAGACCTCACATAGACAAACTTTAATGTTATTGGAAAGGTGAATGGATAAAGAGAATGTGCAGTATACACAAACAATGAAATACTACTCAGCAATAAAAATGAATAAATAAGCTTTTGATATAAAAACATTGACAAATTTCACAACAATTATCATGAGGAAAAACAACCTACATGAAAGATTACATATCATATGGTTTCATCTATATAAAACACTAAATATACTAACTAATCTATAGTGGTAATAAATCAATGAAAAACTTCCTCAGGACAGTGATATGTGGTGAGGTGTGGGAAGGGAAAGTTACAAATATGCATGAGAACACTTTGAAGTGATGAGTGTTTTCATTATTTTCCTTGTGGAGATGTTTTCATGAATACATAAATGCCAGAATTATTAAAATGTTTACTTTAAATATATGTGTTTTACTGTGTGTCAATTATACTTTAATAAAGCTGATAGGGAAAAAACAATATTTGTGATGGATATAGATGCAAAAGTCTTCAACAAAATACTAGCAAACTAAATTCGACAACATATTGAAAAAAAGTTACACACCAAGGTCAAGTGGGATTTACTTCTGGAATGCAGCAATGTTTCAACATATGCAAATCAATAAATGTTTTATATTACATAAAATTTTTTAAAACAACAACGATTCCTTTCTCATTGCAAAGAGAGTTACATTTAAGTTTCCATTCTAAGTAATTACCATGCAAGTTGCGGAAAGGAAATATAGAGTCCTTGGAAATCAGATTACTTTATTTGTGAGTAAATTTATTTGTGCGTTTTGTTTTATTTCCTCTTTTGAAGTTCTCTGAGAAATGTCATTTTCAATAATGTTGACTAAGGAGAGTGTGACAAAACAATGATAAACACTAAAACTGTAAACTCCAATAGCTACAGCTTCAGCAGCATGGGTTGTGTGAGATGCCTTGAATTGTTTAAAGATAGCTTAAATTTTTTAGGAGACAGGAAAAAATGTTGCCAGTTGTAGATAGAGATTCTTAAGAAATAAATAACTACATCACAACTTAGAATAAAAAAAATATGACTGAAAATGAAGTGAATTCTAGTCTATTTTTAGTTCTGCCATTGGCTTAAACTCTTCTTTAGGCCTCAATTTTATTATCTGAAAAATAAAGACTTTGGACAAATGATATCTTAGAAATTTCTCAGCTATACTGTTTATTATTTAACAGTTCTTTTTGTGAGTCAGCTGTGATCAACCTGGTTTAATTTTACAATTACAGTGTTCAACTAATAGATTTTTAAGCATAAACCATCAACCAGATCTTCACCCATAATGCCTCCTTGTTTCAGAGAAGGCTTTATCTCCTGGTAGAATATAGTATTATGTGTTATCATATGTAAAAACAGTAGTGAAAATACTCTATTTTGAAGATTGAGGATATGGTTTGCTTCATATTATTTTAGTAAATAAGACATTCTACATTTTTTGGTCATACCTAGATTTTTTTTTTCTGTTTAAGACCAAACTTTTAAGAAAGTAAATGCTGAAATATCACAAATGTTTTAATTTCTTCTTTAAAGAGAGAGAAAAAAGAATGGAGAGAGATCAGAAGCATCAACCCTTAGTAGTGTCACTTTAATTACTCATTGATTGCATCTCATATGTGCCTTGACCAGAGGCCTCGTGCCGAGCCAGTGACATCTTGCTCAAGCCAGTGACCTTAGGTTTTAAGACAATGACTTTGGGCTCAAGCCAATAATGTTGGGATAATGTTGATCCTGAGCTCAAGCCAGATGAGCCCTTGCTCAAGCTGGCGACCTCATGGTTTCGAGCCTGGGACCACAGAGTCCCAGGTCAAGGCTCTATCCATTGCCTTATCATTGGCCAGTCTATGACTAATTTTTTTTTTATGTTTTAAACACACCAGTTGTAATTTGAGTTTTGAAAACAAATGGCTTTAAACATGAGATCTGAAAATTCATTTAAATAACATTTTTAAAGCCCTGGCTGAATAATTTGGTTATTTGGTTACGCCAGTGGTTCTCAAACTTTTTGAAGTCGGGACACATTTAAAATTCTACAGATAATTGTAGGTACACTACATACAGATTTCGGAGAAATATGTTATAATAATTAAGTCAAATATTAAAGAAAAAATATAAAGTTCAAGCATGTTTTCATGGTAATTAAAATAAATATGATAAAAATAAACTTATTCTGATATTAAAACACATTTTATGTTATATTTTTTGAGTTATGCTTTTTAAAATTCATAAAAAAGAGGAGTTAAAAATAAAAAATGACAAAAATGTTATATATATATATGTATGTATATATATAGATACATTCTTAGTAAGATTTAGTAAATTTGGCAGGTCCTGGCATGAATGTGTTTTTTCATTCTTGTGTTTATGATCAACATGAGCCTGATGTGTCCTAGCGATTTCTTCAATGTTAGGGCATATATTTGAAAAACAAACTCTCATTTCCTCGTCAATACATTGAAGAATTCTTCTCTTTTTACTCTTAATTGTGTTGAGTGCAGAAAACCCCCACCATACATATCATCTTAACTTTACACCAAACAAAAGATAGAAGAAACTTGCCTCTAGTCTTTCTGGGGATCATGGGGGGTAGTGTAAACAATCTAGCACCACAGCTTAACAGCCTTTTGCAACCTAATCAGGCAAGTGAGGTGGGGGGTTGGGCAGATTGTCAACTTACAGCCAATTCCCACATCTCTGTCCCCCAAAAATCTAAACTCCAAAAACTCTGTTGGTTTTTTGGTCCCCAACAGGCACATATTTCTCTGGAATACCATAGGGCGCACCTGGAAATCTTCTAGGGTACACCAGTGCACCCTAGCACACACTTTGAGAACCACTGGGTTACACTATCATCCCAAAGCATGGAATTTGCAAGGTTTAATCCCCCAGTCAGGACTCATAGAGGAACAGCTTGATGTTCTTGTCTCTCTCTCTCCTTGCCTCTTTAAAGATAAGTAAATAAATAAATAATTTTTAAAAATAAAGTTTTAAAAGTTTACTTTACATTTTGATCATTCTTCTGCAGATATTTATTCACCATTTTTCTTTGGAAGCTCATTCTTTTGAATATGACTACTAATTATATTTTATTATATTTAAAATATTTTGCATAATAAAAACTCTTAAGTATTAATTTGATATTGAATGATTTGTTATAAAACATTTATTTTTTGTTAGAAGAGAATATATTTATAAGAATATGATTAGTATCAAAATTAGACTATTAATAAAACATGATTATCATTCAATGAAATATAAATTTGTCATAACTAAAGAGTTTTTTTATAATCCACATTATCCCAAGAATGAAGGAAGAATATTATTATTTTTTCATAAGTTTTTTTTGTCATGTGGTATTTGAAGGATTTTTAAAAATATGACCTAAGAAGACTGAAATAACATACTGAATTGTAAGGAAAAGTGTTTTTCTGAGAGCATATATTACAAATTAAACTATACAATAGTAAATATTTTTTCAATATTGTGTAGGGCAACCTACATCAATTTGTCACTGTTAAATAATTTATCACTTTTTAAAAAGTTGTAACAGATTTTATTCTTAATATCATAAATTTAAAATACACATAATATTAAGAATGTTATTTTTTTTTAAGCGACAGTAACAGAGACTGAGACAGAGAGAGGAACAGATAGCGACAGACAGACAGAAAAGGAGAGAGATGAGAAGCATCAGTTCTTCATTGCAGCACCTTAGTTGTTCATTGATTGCTTCTCATATGTGCCTTGAATGGGGAGCTCCAGCAGAGCTAGTGACCCTTTGCTTAAGCCAATCACCTTGGGCTTCAAACCAGTGACATATGGGTTCAAGCCAGCGACCACGTTGTTATGTCTATGATCTCATGCTCAATCCAGTGAGACTGTGCTCAAGCTGGTGATCTCAGGTTTTTAAACCTGTGTCCTATACATCCCAAGTTGACACTCTATCCCAGGGGTTGGGAACCTTTTTGGCTGAGAGAGCCATGAACGCCACATATTTTAAAATGTAATTCCATGAGAGCCATACAATGACCTGTGTACATTATGCATTATCCAATAAAAATTTGGTGTTGTCCCGGAGGACAGCTGTGATTCAGGCTCCAGCCACCCGCAGCCATGAACATGAGCGGTACGAAATGAATGGACTGTAATACATGAGAATGTTTTATATTTTTAACGTTATTTTTTTAATTAAAGATTTGTCTGCGAGCCAGATGCAGCCATCAAAAGAGCCACATCTGGCTCGTGAGCCATAGGTTCTCGACCTCTGCTCTATCCACTGCACCACCACTTGTTCAGGAAGGAATGTTATTTTTTAAAATGTTTTTTTTACAGTTGTCACCCATTTTATTAAAAATCAGAAAACAAAGATAAGAAAAAAAACCTTCATGAAGATTAATGAAGGACAGAAAGGTGTTACCAACATTAGTCAGGATCATATATCCATTCAGAAAGAGATCTGTTCATTCCAACTGAGCAGGTATATTTCTTATAAGGCGGGTAAATTTCTAAGGAAAGCTTAAGGTTAAGATCTCATTTAGGAGAGAATTTCTGGGCATTGTAGCATTACTAGAGAAAAACTGAATAAAAAGTAGAAAAGTAAAAATATATTCTCACTTTAGATTTATTTAAAAAGATAATTTTCTAAGCACTAGTTATAATCTGACATATCATCACAATGGGGTACCATCCATCAAATAAAGTTGAACAAATCTCTTTCTAAAACCTTAATACTTTAACAATACATATATTTGATTGATATATCTGCTTGCATCTTAAAATCTGTAGAGGAACAATAATTGAGAGTATATCTACACACAGATGAGTTTCATATAGTCTATATGTAAAATGTATATTGTGGGGGAGATAAATATATTAAGTCTTCTACAGAAGAAAACATTTTTTTCAAGTTTGGCATTAAACCCTGCACATAGACTTATATATTGATCTAAGATAATTTAACAGAGATTGCATTCCTATAGCAAATAAACACTAAATCCGTTCAGAGAACAATTGGATTTATCATTTAGAAAGTGTCAGAATGCTATATTAATAACAGTCTAAGAGACAAAGGAATTTGAAAAATAAAACACAGGTGTTTTCAGCAACATGTCAAGCAAAGAGTTTTGTTTTTTAGTTCTGAACAAAGTTGTATTAAGTGAAAGACCATGAGAGATGACACCCATCATATCATCTACTGTCATATGTTATGTACAGCAGTTCAGCTAATTCTGACACTGTGACTCACATCATGTCAGCTCAAAACATCCTTGACATCCAATATAGGTGAATTCTACAGTAAGCAAACAGAACAGACAGTGGATAAAGGTAAGCGTTGTTATTCTCATTACAAAGGTATCCTTCATTTTACAAAATTCTTCACTGTAAGGCTTTATTTTCATTAGCAAAAGAGGTACAGAGATAGAGAGACACATACAGAAAGGGAGAGGGATGAGAAGCATCAACTTGTAGTTGCAACACCTTAGTTGTTTATTTGCTTTCTCGTATGTGCCTTGATTGGAAGGCTCCAGATACTCAAGCCAGCAACATTTGGGTTCAGGCTAGCAATCATGGGTTCCTGCCTATGATTCCATGCTCAAGCTAGCAACCCGGTGCTCAAACTGGATGAGTCTGCACTCAAGCAGGCAACCTTGGGGTTTCGAACCTAGGTCCACAGTGTCCCAGGCTGATGTTCTATCCACAGCACCACTGCTTGGTCAGGCTATTTTTAAATTGTCAGGTCTCCTGGCCCATTATGATGTTTATTGGTAGGCCATTAACTATCTAAAAAAATAGCTACAATTTATAGCAGTTTGTGATTTACATGCTATTTTCAATCAAATGCCATAAGAAATTAAAATTTAGGTAAAAATGACAAGGTGTGATATGATTAACCAAAGATTGCATTTATTTACTCAAGTATTTTGTACAGAAAAGCCTGCATAAAATTTTGAAGTTGCCCTTTCTACGAAAGGGTTTATATTTATTTATATTTACATGATTAAAGAACACTCAGTTTAGCTGTACATTTCTCTAACACTGGAATATTTTGCTCTATCAGAGATGGATGCAAAATAAATTTATATGAGCTACTGTGATTATTTGTTCTGGGCATAAGCACCCTGAAATTTCTTTTCCCTGCAACTATACAAGAGATCATCTAAAAATTTGTCTTGTTTTTGACTTTTCCTTTTTCAATATCACCTATTGTCTAGAGAAATTACTTACTTTAAGTATTTTCTCTTACTTTGTATATTTTCAGTAGCTATTGTTCAATTATAATTTGCATATAATAAAATTCATCCAATTTATGTATATAATTTTACTGGTTTAAAAAAGTATATATAATATAATACCCATAATTGAAAAAATAAAAGATTTCTTCTTTTTTTAGTTTTATTTATTTAAAACTTATCTATTTTGTGAATTATTATTATTATTATTATTTCTCACTGATTATAATACATACAGCACAGTCTTTCTTTTTTTTTATAATTTTATTTTTTTAATGGGGTGACATCAATAAATCAGGATACATATATTCAAAGATAACAAGTCCAGGTTATCTTGTCGTTCAATTATGTTGCATACCCACCACCCAAAGTCAGATTGTCCTCCGTCACCCTCTATCTTGTTCTCTCTGTGCCCCTCCCCCTCCCCCTTTCCCTCTCCCATTCCCCCTCCCCCCTGTAACCACCACACTCTTATCAATGTCTCTTAGTTTCACTATTATGTCCCACCTACGTATGGAATAATACAGTTCCTGTTTTTTTCTGATTTACTTATTTCGCTTCGTATCATGTTATCAAGATCCCACCATTTTGCTGTAAATGTTCCGATGTCATCATTTCTTATGGCTCAGTAGTATTCCATAGTGTATATGCAGCACAGTCTTTCAATTAAGCTCTATGAGGACTGGCTTCCATTCTCTTGAGTTGAGAATGTCATTCTTTCTAGTATGTATTTATTCGGTCAGTCAAAAAATACTTTTAAGGAGTTACAAAAAGAAATAAATGCAAAGTAAGTTTTTTCATATTTACCTCTAGCTAGTACTTTCTCCATAAACTTTTAATCACTAAATGAATATTAATATATTTCTTTCTTTGCCTCATCTGCCAAATACATTAATCAGTTGAAGCCTTCCAATCTCAGGAGTCTAGTCGAGTCTGTTAGTATCTAGTGCTTTCCCTGTTGCACATTGGTGAGCAATAATTTCCACATGAAAGTAAGTTCAGAAATATAAAGGTATTTATCAGTCTATTTTTCACTCAAAATAAAATAGCTTTATTGAACCCTACATAAGAATGCATATTCCTACACCGTATATTGCATACTATATAAAATTGTAAAATTCAAACAAGTAAACACTGGCTTGTACTCACTAAAATATTAATATGTAGACAAAAATGGGAAGACATACTATAGACATATTTTTCTATTCTTTAATACTGAATAAGCCATCTGTAATCTTTAGGTTATAAATTGCTCA
The DNA here is from genome assembly GCF_036850765.1 of Saccopteryx bilineata. Lineage (NCBI taxonomy): Eukaryota > Metazoa > Chordata > Mammalia > Chiroptera > Emballonuridae > Saccopteryx > Saccopteryx bilineata. Next base: position 48,126,859 of record NC_089502.1, read on the forward strand.
TCATTGTTTTAGATAGTCTGTTTGGTGTTTATACCTATCTTATTCTGCACTATATTTTAACCTGTTTGCTCTTAAAATGTCTCTACTGGCTAAAGGGAGGATATGAATTTCAAAACAAGAGAAAGGAGAGAGGCAAAGAAAAATGGAAGGAAATGAAGAAGAAAAAAAAAATTTATCTTCTTTTTCTCTGACATCTTTTTCTAAGGAAGAAAAATTTATGTGTCAGCAATGCTTATTTTAAGAGACACTGAATATTCTCATTTCTTCTTTGAGCTGCCTTGGCAATGACAATATATAAGAAAGATGCTTGAGAAACACTCAGGAGTATTGGCCCTTTTTATGAGATCGTAGTCCTTAAAATGGCCTTTTGGAGGGCCTATTGATTATCATGAGCAGGAAGATAATAAATTCCAAATCTATAAATAGTTTTTAGTTTTTAAATAAAAATTCAAATTGAAGTTTGTGATTAAAACATGAGAAAAATGCAGTTAATATACTAATAAATAAAAATATTTGCATCCATCAAATAAAAATAGCACACAGAAGGAAATGAGCACTCAATATATAAGCACCAAGGGGGAGGGTCTTCAGGTTATGACAGTCTTGACATACGATAATTCGAGTTTATGATGGATGCTCACTCCCATAAAAACTTTAAAAAGTTGAGATGTGAGTATTTCAGCTTACGTCATTAGCATCGGACTTATGGACTACATGGGCAAATTAGTTTGGTTGCTCACAGTGGAAGAATATGCAGTAACACGGCTTATGAGTGAGGTAGTTGGTATCCCCCAGTACACTTACCTACACCATTTTGGAATGTTAAAAGTGCAAGTGTTTCAATTGTGTTAGGCTGTATTTCAACTTATACAGAAATCCGGGTTACATTACTGTCATAGAAACAAAACTATGTCATAACCCGAAGACCCCCTGTATATTCTATACAATTTTCACTTAAGAAATTTTCAATAAGGGTTTTGTTTTGCAATATATTTGCAAAACTTTTCACTGGAAATTTCTTAAGCTGAAATTGACAAATATCCTGGTAAGTAGAACCAAAATAAACAAAGGGTTGAATGGGATATGTTAAGAGGTCCAGCATCTGACTAATAAGACTTTTTTATAAAGAAAAGTAAGAAATCAGAGGGTAGAACATTATCAAAGAAATATTATAAAAATATTATTTTCAGTACTGAAAGGCCTCTAGGTTAAAAGAAACTATTAAGAGCCTAATAAAATTATTAGGAAAATACTCAGCATTTAAACTACAAATTAACAACACACTGTCATCATCATCATCAACAACAAAATAACACTCACAAACACACACACAAGAAAACCTCATATACCAATGATTAAAAACCAGAATGATATGGGTGGGACTTCTCAAAAGTCACATCATATACTAGAAAAAATAAAGTGATATCTTTATGTTGTGGAACTTGGAATTTAAAGTCTTGAGTACAACTATCACATAAGTATGATAAAAAATACAGATATTTTTTAAAATAAGCAAAGATTCACAAATTCTGCATTCTATAGAAATTTTTCTTAAGAAACTACTGAAGAAGATGATCCAGCAAAGTGATGGAATAAACCAAGGAGTAGAAATGTGTGGGCTCCAGAAAACAGTTCAACAATGAAACATGAGAGCAGAATGTCACTGTAACAAGCCTGGAAAGCAAATAGCTTAGATTGGACCAAGAGGATGAAGGACTGCAAGAATAAAATCTCAGCCCTGGTCAGTTGGCTCAGTGGTAGAGCGTGTGGATGCCCCAAGTTTGATCCCCTGTCAAGGCACACAGGAGAAGCAAACATCTGCTTTCCACTCCACCTCCTTTTCTTTTTCTCTCTCTCTTCCCCTCCTGCAGCCATGGCTTGATTAGTTCAAGTGACTCAAACCCGGGCACTGAGGATGGCTCCATGGAGCCTCCACCTCAGGTGTAAAAATAGCTCAGTTGCAAGCATGACCCTAGATGGGCAGAACACCGACCCCAGACGGGTTTTTCTGGGTAGATCCCAGTCGGGGCACATGTGGGAGTCTGTCTCTCTATCTTCCTTCTTCTCACTTGAAAAAAAGAAAAAATGAAGGCCCTGGCCGGTTGGCTCAGCGGTAGAGCGTCGGACTAGCGTGCGGAGGACCCGGGTTCAATTCCCGGCCAGGGCACACAGGAGAAGCGCCCATTTGCTTCTCCACCTCTCCGCCGCACTTTCCTCTCTGTCTCTCTCTTCCCCTCCCGCAGTCAAGGCTCCATTGGAGCAAAGATGGCCCGGGCGCTGGGGATGGCTCTGTGGCCTCTGCCCCAGGCGCTAGAGTGGCTCTGGTCGCAACATGGCGAAGCCCAGGATGGGCAGATTATCGCCCCCTGGTGGGCAGAGCGTCGCCCCTGGTGGGCGTGCTGGGTGGATCCCGGTCGGGCGCATGCGGGAGTCTGTCTGACTGTCTCTCCCCATTTCCAGCTTCAGAAAAAATGAAAAAAGAAAAAAAGAAAAAATGAAAAAAAGAATAAAATCTTGAGAAAACAAAGGGAGTAAAAGTTTATCTGGCTATAATAGGACACTATAAAAAAATCACATGTTTATCAGAACACAATGAAACATTTAAAATATAAATATATATCTGGAATATTAATTAAGTGAATGGAAAGGCAATTATTAACTTGAAAATAAACACATGTACAAGAGAGAAAATTTCATCATAAATGTCTGCTAGACTACTGCAAGCAGTACATACACAAACATAAAATAGTAAACTTTGATTACTTTATTGTAATTTTTGCCATATACATACTTAGAGGTCCAGACAGAAATATATTTCAAATACTAAAAATCTATCACTGAAGTAAAATAAATGATAGTAACAAAAATTGAAATATTAAGAAAGAGCCATATATATACAGTATTTTGAACTATGTGTATCAAGGTATAAGAACACTAAAAATGATTATTTTTTTTATTGAGTGATGCTTAACTAGAGAATCAATTTTTCCCAGGTGGGCAGAGCATTGCCTGGTTTATTGGGTAAATCCCAGTTGGGACTCATGAGGGAGTCTGTTTCTCTGCTTCTTTGTCTCTTACTTAATTAAAAAATAATTTATTTAGGAAATTACATTTAACAGGTTGGCATTTAACAGGTAAACATTTTCATAGCATTTGAACTGTTAATTGTGCTGCATACCCATCACCCAAAGTCAGATCATTTTCCATCACCATATGGTTGTCCCTCTTTTCTCCTTCCCCCCCACTCCCTTCCCCACTACCTTTCTCCTAGTATTCACTTCACTTTTATCTATGTCAATGAGTCTCAGTTTTATATTCCACTTATGTATGAAATCATACAGTTCTTAGCTTTTTCTTATTCACATATTTCACTCAGTATAATGTTCTCAACGTCCATCCATGTTGCCGTGAATGGTAATATTTCATCATTTTTTATGACTGAATAGTATTCCATTGTATATACGTACCACACCTCCTTTATCCAATCCTCTATCAAAGAATACTTTGGTTGTTTTCATGTCTTGGCTACTGTGAATAATGCTGTAATGAACAGGGGGATGTGTATGTCTTTACATACATGGGTATATAACCAGTAGAGGGACTGCTAGGTCATATAGTTGTTCTATCCTTAATTTTTTGAGTTATCATCAAAATTTCTAGTTTGCATTCCCAGTAGCAGTGAGTGAGGGTTCCTTTCTCTTCACAGCCTCTCCGACAGTTGTTATTATTTGTCTTGTTAATAATAGCCAATCTAACAGGTATGAGGTGGTAAGTTTTCTCAAGTCTAAAATCTTATCTTTTCAAGAATATTGTTTTTCTTATTGTTGTTAGTTTTGAGAGAAAGGGAAAACGGATAAGAAGCATCAACTTGTAGTTATTTCACTTTAGTTGTTCATTGATTGCTTTTCATAAGTATGTTGACTGAGGTACTCATGCTGAGCCAGCAACTCCTTGCTCAAAACAGTGACCTTTGGGCTCAAGGCAGTGACCTTGAGATCATATAGATGACCCCGTGCTCAAGTTGGTGCACCCATGCTTAAGTTGAGGAGCCCAAGCTCAAACTGGCAACCTCAAGGTTTTGAACTAAGGACCTCAGCATTCCGAGTCGATGCCCTATCCACTATGCCACCTCCAGTCAGTCAGGCCATGAATATTGTTGCAGACCTGGCCTGGTAGCTCAGTTGATTAGAGCATCCTTTAGATAAGCCAAGGTTGTGGCTTTGATCCCAATAAAAGAATCAACCAATGAATGCATAAATAAGTGGAAGGACAAATCGATGTTTCTCTCTCTCACCTTCTCTCTTTTTCTCTGTAAAATCAGCAAAAACTTTTTTTTACATATTTTAAAATTTTTATTGATTTTAGAAAGAGATAACAGGAGAAAGAAACATCAATTTGTTTTTTCACCCATTCATGCATTCATTGCTCAACTCTTGCATATGCCCTGACCTAGGATCAAAACCTCATCTGTAGTGCATCTGGGCAACACTGTAACCAACTGAGCAAACAGACCAAGGCCAAAAAAGTATTGTTTCAGGTATCACTGGTTTAATAAGTATTAAATCATTCATTTTTTTCTCATCAAGCAATATTTTATAGTTTACATGCTTTATAGTTGGTTTAAACATTTACCCATTGAAGGAAATCTGTGCTGTTTTCATGTTTTGACTATTATGAAACTGCTATGAATGTAAGATTACATTTCTCTGAGATAAATACCAAGAACTGTAATTTCTTGGTTATGTTGTGATTGCATGGTTAGTATAAAAAGAAACTGCAACATTTTATTTATAATTATATGTATTAAGGTAATATTTTTAAAGAGCTTAAAAAGGTAAACAATCTCAACAAATAATTATTATTAAAATAAAAAATTCCATATTTTATACCTCTGAGGCAATGTCAGCTTTCACTAGCATTCTCTTGAAGATTTTTGCAACAGCAGAAAACAATATAAAATAGAAGATGTAGTGAAGTTGCAGTATGATTTTAAAATTTACTCAATTTCTTCTGCCAGAAATTAACTCATTTCTCTGCCCCCTCCTTTTATAATACAGCTCTTCAAAAGCATCTGAATGTGATGTGTTCACTTCATAGTTTTCTAATATTTTTAAGCTAATTTATTTATTGTTTTATCCTAACTACTACATTTGTTCTTTTCAAAGTCATGACTTCTTTTTTTTTTTTTTTTTACAGAGGCAGAGATAGACAGGGACAGACAGACAGGAATGGAGAGAGATGAGAAGCATCAATCATCAGTTTCTCTTTGTGCGTTGCGACTTCTTAGTTGTTCATTGATTGCTTTCTCACATGTGCCTTGACCGTGGGCCTTCAGCAGACCAAGTAACCCCCTGCTGGAGCCAGCGACCTTGGGTCCAAGCTGGTGAGCTCTTTGCTCATGCCAGATGAGCCCGCACTCAAGCTGGCGACCTCGGGGTCTCGAACCTGGGTCCTTCCGCATCCCAGTCCGATACTCTATCCACTGCGCCACCACCTGGTCAGGCTCATGACTTCTACATTGCTAAATCCACTGACCAACTATCACTCTTCAATCTGTATATATCAAACTTATTTAAAATAAAAGGATAGCCTGATCAGGCAGTGGTGCATTGCATAGTTTTGGCCTAGGATGCTGAGGACCCAGGTTTGAAACCCCGAGGTCACCGCCTTGAGCGTGGGCTCATCCAGCTTGAGCTTGGGGTTGCTGGCTTGATCACGGGGTCAATGGCTTAAGCACGAGATCATAGACATGACCCCATGGTGTCTAGCTTAAGCCCAAGGTCACTGGCTTGAAGTACAAGGTCGCTGGCTTGAGCAAGGGATCATTGGCTTGGTTGGAGCCCTCCATCAAGGCACATGTGAGAAAACAATCAATGAACAACTAAGATGCCGCAACAATGTGTTGATGCTTCTCATCTCTCCCCCTTGCTGTCTGTCTGTCACTGTCACTTCCCCTCTCTTTTGCTGAAAAATAATAAAATAAAATAAAATAAAATGAAAGTAGAAATGAGTTTGAGCTTTATTTTCGTTGTCTTCAGTTTCTCTCTTTAGCATGATCTTTTAGAATCAATCTTCACACAGTAAATAAATAATTAGAAATGCTTTTTATATGAGGAACTGACATTCACAGATTGTAAAATACCAAGAAGAAAACCAAACAAATAAACAAAAAATCATGCCTTGAAATGCAGTCAACCACTAGGAAATCTAGATATGTATACATGAAGAAATACAGCTTCCACACCATGGTACCAGGCTCTCTCTGAGCATTGGGAGGCTACAAAATGTTCTATATTTTGCACTAGAGTGAAATATAGTTTAATGTAGTTTCCTCCTAGTGTTGAAGTTTACTTTCTCCATGTCCTGATAGTCTATACTGTATTGACTAAAGACTTCCTGTTCTTTCTGTGGCCGTTTTCTTTATTTTTTAAAAAATGAGCTAAAGCAGGGTTTTCACAGTGCTTTTTCCAAAGTGAATGGGTTACCTGGACTTTTGATTAAATTCATGCTGTATTCCTTCTCTGTTTCCACCCCATCCCCTCTAGCCATGTGACAGTAACTTTCAAAATTCAGTTAATTTACTGACTTGCCTGATGTGACAAAGCAGGAGATTATTTATCCCATGAGCACACATTCCATGCATGGAAAATAACAAGCATTGTCAGAACAAATGGATACTTTTGTGAAGTAAACTTAGCATTTAAAAACAGCAAACAGGCAATTTTCTTAAGGCCATGACCCAAGAAAACCTCATTGAAATACAGCTTAATACATGTTGCTTCAAGTTGCTACAAAATTTTTTCAAGAAAAATTATGTATCAAAATTGCAATTGTTAAAATGAAATAAAACACTCAGCTTATTATGTGCTTATCAGGAGAAGGACAATTGAAATGACAAGCACTGTAAACAATCTAACTTCTATTTGGTTTGAAATTCTTATAAGAACTACATATTTTAAACATAAATCTTAATTATCATTATTGTCATTATAACACAGGGTGGGCAAAAGTAGGTTTACAGTTGTTTGTGTGGACAATAATACAATTATTAATACATAATGCAAAAATAAACTCTGTTTCGTATACTCACAAATGTAAATTTACTTTTGCCCCACCCTGTATAAAAATACCACCACTCTAAAAATAATGAATATATCCTTGGTACTATAACATGAAAAAAATATATTCAAAGAAAGAATGTTGTTCAATTATGTGCTTATGCTTATATCGTGATTTTTTCTTTTTCTTTTTTTTTTTCTTTTTTGTTTATATAATATAGGCAATTTTGAAACAGACCATAGTGATAAGGGAAGTAAGTAAATAGAAGTAAAAAATTTTAATATTTTTATTATATATTTATCGCTTTTCCTTAACAAAGTTAAGATGCAGTTAAGAACAGCGTAGATCTTGGGGGTGTAAATTCTAGGGCATAGCAGACTTTCAAAGGTCATGTGGGGTGTTCGAAGGCAAAACAACAAGCAATAAAATGGTCTCTGGTACTATTTGAGTAAGAAGTGATATAAATAGAGAATTTTACTGAGTTGAAATATATGTTATGGTGAATGAGTAGAATTGGAAGTTAGCTTGGAGGAATCTAAGGCAGTGTTTTTCAACAACTGGTCCATGAACCTGTGTGGATCTGCCAGAAATTTAATGCTAGTTCATGAAAAATTTAACCACCGTGATATTATATAAGTGGTCTTAGTCAAATTCGTTTATGCTCAGGGTGATTGCCACTTATCAGCCTGTACCATCAATGAAAATACTATTGAAGTTGTCTTAGATATCTTTGGAACTTCTAAGCTCATTCAAACAGGCTTTTGCACCATGCAGAGCATTTACAAATCATGGGCAAAACATTCGGACAAACTTAAGTACTATTCAATGCATCGTACATGTGGAGATCAGAAATCAAACACCAGCTTGTACAGTGTTGCATGGTTATGTGAAGTAAGATAAAAATTTATTTGTTGTGTGTTTCTATTTAGGCTGGGTAGGTTATATGCAGGTTCTGACTCTCACCTCTCTCTGTGGTTCATTTTTTTCACACATGCATAAACAGCATTCAGAGAAACTTATATAGTGTTCAATGTATCGTACATGTGGTATTTGGTAACCAAGCACCAGCTTGTACTGTAATGGACTGTTGTGTGCAGTATGCTAAAACTTTATCTGTTGTGTGTTTCCATTCTGGCCACCTCCCTTTCTAGTTGTACATTTTTTTTCATACCTGGGAAAATAGTCATGCATGTATTCTCCTGTTCAAAACGTGTCCACATAATGTAGAAGTAAATTGTATGTTTCAGGGTCATTGTGTTATAAATTTTAAACCCTACAAAATGGAAAGAAAAACTACAACAAAACATGTAAACCTTCTTCAAAAGCAGAAATAGTAATCATGGAAAGTAGTGTTGACATGAAAAGTAAACCAAGTACTAGGACTTGAAGTTTAAAAGAAAAAGTAAAAACAAAATGTGTAGATAACTTAGAACATACAACAGAAACTAAAAAAAGAGGAAGAAACTTTGTTAGACAGAGTGATAAAAATTATTCAAAATTTGGTTTAACTGTACCACTGGATTCATTCTAAATGTACCTTGCAGACTCAAAGCAAGCACTTAAAGACAAAAATATATATATTGCTTAGAACAAATTTAGGTCTATTTTTTTCTTTTTATTTATATTAATTTATTGTGTTTACATAGTTACAAGTGTTCCCCCAAATATATCTCCCTTCATCCCCCCATGTTTTCCTTGATACCTCCTTTGCTTCCTCTTCCACTGCCTTCCCCCCTTCCCTCCATGATATTTACTATCCTGCTCTCTCTCTGTGTTATATGTATATGTTATATGTATGTGCTTTCACTAATGTCTTTCCTTTCTTTGATCCCCTGCTCTCTTCCCCTTTCCCTCTGAACATTTTTCCCTCTGGACTCTTTGAACCCTTCTCTGCCTCTCGTCTGTTCCTCAGTTCAAATTGTTCATTGGATTCCTCATATGAGTGAGGTAATATGCTATTTTTTTTTCTGTGCCTGGGCTTATTTTGTTTAGCATAATAGACTCCACGACCATCCATGTTGTCACAAAGGGTAAGATTTCTTTCTTTTTCATGGCCATGTAGTATTCCATTGTGTATATGTACCACTGCCTTTATTTTTTTTTTAGATTATAGATTTCTTTATTTCAGCATTTTTTTTAATAAATTTTTATTAATGGTAATGGGATGACATTAATAAATCAGAGTACATATATTCAAAGAAAACATGTCTAGGTTATTTTGTCATCAAATTATGTTGCAAACCCCTCGCCCAAAGTCAGATTGTCCTCCGTCACCCTCTATCTAGTTCTCTGTGCCCCTCCCCCTCCCCCTAACTCTCTCCCTCCCTCCCTCCCATGTCCTCCCTCCCCCCCCACCCTTGGTAACCACCACACTCTTGTCCATGTCTCTTAGTCTCATTTTTATGTTCCACCAATGTATGGAATCATGTAGTTCTTGTTTTTTTCTGATTTGCTTATTTCACTCCTTATAATGTTATCAAGATCCCACCATTTTGCTGTAAATGATCTGATGTCATCATTTCTTATGGCTGAGTAGTATTCCATAGTGTATATGTGCCACATCTTCTTTATCCAGTCATCTATTGAAGGGCTTTTTGGTTGTTTCCATGTCTTGGCCACTGTGAACAGGTACCACTGCTTTTTAATCTGCTCATCTACTGATAAACACTTGGGCTGTTTCCAGATCTTGGCTATTGTAAACAATGCTGCAATAAAAATGGGGGACCATTTCTTTTTTTGAATCAGTGATGTGTTATTCTTAGAATATATTCTTAGAAGTGGGATAGCTGGGTCAAAAGGCAGTTTGATTTTTAATTTTTTAAGGAATCTCCATAACGTTTTACACAGTGGCTGCACCATTCAGCATTCTCATGAGCAGTGCAGGAGGGTTCCCTTTTCTCCACACCCTTGCCAGCACATTTTACGTCTTGTTTTGATAATGAGTGCTATTTTGACAGGTGTGAGGTGGTATCTCATTGTGGTGTTAATGTGCATTTTTCTAATGTTTAATGATGTTGAACATTTTTTCATATGCCCATTGGCCACCTGTATGTCCTCTTTGGAGAAGTGCTTATTCAGTTCTTTTGCCCAATTTTTTATTGAATTTTTTATTTTCCTGGTGTTGAGTTTTACAAGTTCTTTATAGATTTTGGTTATTAACCAAATATCGGATGTGTTGGCGAATATGTTCTCCCATTGTGTGGGTTGTCTTTTTATTTTGTTCATGTTGTCTTTTGCTGTGGAAAAGCTTTTTACTTTGATATAGTCCATTTGTTTATTCTGTCCTGGTGAAGGGGGGCACCCCTGCCTTGTTCCTGTTCTTAAAAGGATTGCTTTTAATTGCTGACCATTGCGTATGATGTTGGCTGTGGGTTTGTCATAGATGGCCTTTACCACGTTGAGGTATGTTCCCTGTATTCCCACTTTGCTAAAAGTTTTGATCATAAACAGGTGCTGGGTTTTTGGGGTTTTTTTAGGTGCTGGGTTTTATCAAATGCTTTTCCTGCATCTATTGAAATTATCATGTGGTTTTTATCCTACTTTTCGTTTTTGTGATGAATCGTGTTGATTGATTTGCAAATATTATACTAGCCTTGCCTCCCCAGAGTAAATCCAACTTAATCATGACGTATGTTTTTTTTTTGTTTGTTTGTTTGTTTTTTTATGTATTGTTGGATCCAGTTTGCTAATATTTCGTTGGGAATTTTAGTATCTACGTTCATCAGGAATATTAGCTTATGGTTTTCTTTCTTTGTAGTGTCTTTGCCTGGTTTTGGAATGAGGATTATGTTCGCCTCATTAAAGAAGTTTGGAAAATTACTTTCCTCTTAAATTTTTTAAAATAGCTTGAGAAGTATAGGAGTTAGTTCTTCTTTGAATATTTGGTAAAATTTGTCAGTGAAGCCATTATGTCTGGGACTTTTGTTTGTTGGGAGTTTTTTCTATCCCTTGTTCTTTCTCTTCTCTTTCAAGAACCCCTATGATGCAGATATTATTTCTCTTCATATTATCACAGAGTTCTTTTATAGTTGCCTCATATTTTTTGAGCCTCTTGTCTTTTTGATGCTCTATTTCTGTGTTTTTATTTATCTTGTCCTCTAAGTCACTGATTTGACCCTTTGCTTCATTCAGCCTGCTGTTGATTCCTTATAGTGTAGTCTTCATTTCTGATATTGTAATTGTTATTTCTGATTGAATTTTTTATGATTTCAGTCTCCTTTTTGATGTTTACAATTTATTTAGGTGCTCATTAAGTCTATTCATTGTAGCTCTAAGATCATTAAGCATCCAAACAATCATTATTTTAAACTCTGTATCCAGTAATTTGGTTACTTCCATCTCATTCAGTTGTTTTTCTGGAGATTTCTCTTGCTGATTTGTTTGTATTACATTTCTCTGTCTTCCCAATTTTTCTGTGTGTGATTTGCTAGCCTGTTAAGGTAGTGTGGCTGAGGCTGGTATATGGAATGTGGTCCCTCTTCCAGGGCTTTATCCCTTAGCATCTGCTGGTTGCTCAGATTTTAATTCTCCTTAACAAGTTGAGCCACATAAAATTCTTAATTTCTCTGCTATTTGTTTGCTGAACCCAGCAGGAAACTTCTGTGTTTATGATGGGGTTAGTGGGCTTATGTTGCTTTCTGGCCCCAGTTGAAACTCTATCCAGGCCTTTATATATTTTTTAATTTCTTTTTCAGAATGGTAAGTCCACAGGAATGTGGTAGGTGTGACCTCTAAGAAACAGAGGTGTGGTCTGCCCAGTTACTCTCTGGGTTTGGGACATATTCTCTGTATCATAATTGGGTAGTATAGCTCAGGTGTCCCTGAAACCTGAGTCACTGTCCCTCCCCTTTACTTCCTCCTTTCTGAACCACCTTTCATGCTGATTGGAGCTGGAAAGGTTTCTGGAGGTGGTTCAATTAGCTCTACTTTAAAAAGCTTTTGCTGGACACAGTGTGTGCCCTTCCCCTTATCTATGGCCATCTTAGTATTGGAGAATGACTCAGGACAAGTATTCCTCTCCTTGTCACCATTTGTGTCCCTGTGCCTCCATCCTTCCATCTTCCTCATGCAAAACCAATCCTTTCAGCTCTCTTCATCCTCAGAGCCCCAGGTAAGTGGCTGTGAGTGAGATTTTTTGTGCTGGTCCTTTCAGGCTGCAACTTCTTTGCAAGCCATATCCTGAAGACAGAAATTCCACTGTTCTCCCCAATTAATGCTGTCAGGCTATCTCCTCTAGTCTCTGGGTCTCTAGTCTGGGGCTCTGGTCTTGTTACTGATGACTTCTGCCTCTCATGGTCTCTCTCCCCACAATGAGAATCCATCTGGACTCTCAGCCACCGCTTGCTCCTTGGTGTGGGGGAGTCCCTACCATGTCCGCACACTTCCTACCAGTCTTAGTGTGGTTTTATTCTGTGCTCCTTGGTTTTTGAGTCCTGTTCTTTTAGTCCAAAGTTGATTTTTTACTATGATTGTTCTTAAATTAATTTGTAATACAGTTTGGTCCTGAGAGGTAGCAGTTTGTATGTCTGCCTACTCTGCTGCCATCTTGGACAGGATCACTAGGTCTGTTTTCAAATAATTATCTTCTGCTTCTCTAAGGGTACAAGTAACTTATAATAACAAAGTAATTATAATTCTTTTCCTGTTTCACTGTGTTATTCATTTTATGTATATATGCAAATGTACATATACATGCTTGCATAAATGCTATATATTATATTGAACAGTTACCTGTCAAATTAAGAATAAAAAAATCATCTTTATTTTCACTCTTTTTATTCTTTTTTTCAATAGTCTTTCTTTCCTTGTGTAGATCTGAATTTCTGACCTGTAAGATTTTACCTCTTTAAGATCTTTTTTTTTCTTTTGGCATTTCTTGCCAATCCAGTCTACTGTTACTACATTTTATTATTTCTTTGTCTTAGGATAATTTCACAGAGTACAGAAGTCTAAAATTATTTTTTTCCTCAGCATTTTAAATATTTCACTTGACTCTTTTTGCGTAATTGATTTTTGAGGATAAATTGTATTTAATGCTTAACTTTTTTCCTAAGGTATTCTAACTTATTACCAAAATGTTAAGATACATTTCAAATAATGTATCATTAGTTCAAAATGAATAGTGATTTGTAATAGAATTTGAATTCATCTAGACAATCAAACCAAAAACAAAAACAACAAAAATCAAGACACACACAAGAATAGGAGCAATTAACTAATGATATCTCAGTGCCAAGCTTGTTGTTAGGGAGAAAAATTATGAGTAGACGTGTTTTTGTTTATTGATTTTCTTATTGTTAGACTTTGCTGGTATCCACAGACTTAAATGTAGCTCTAAATATTTTGTATTATGGAAAAAGATGTATTGAGAAGTGTGAGATTATTTTTAGTTAGATTCATATAAAACTATTCACTTCTGAGGTAAGTAGTGTCAACCATTAGATCAACAGAGTAGAAGGTTTTGGCTTATCTGAGATTTTATTTATTTTTTATTTATTGATTTTTTTTTTAGAGAGAGGAGAGACAGATAAATAGAAGTGGAACGAGCAAGAAGCATCAATTTTTAACAGTTACCTCTTGTATGTGCCTTGACTGGGCCAGCCTGGGATTTCAAACCTATTACCTCAACATTCCAGGTCCAAATTTATCCACCACAACACTATGCACAAGGCTTATCTGAGGGTTTAGAGCCTTGAAAGTATCTTAAATTTCTATTTCTGCTCTTTTAAAAACTACAGATGTACTGCTTAGAAAATATTTCAAAAATGAATCCCTATACATATGTTTATCGTATATTATATCAGTGTCATTTTTGTATAATTATAAAAGAACTAGAAAGCCCAGCAGTCAAACAAAATGACCGCTGTTCTAGATATTATAAATTGTAATTAAAATGATTTGTGCAAAGGTGTCTGCTAATTCAAACTGAATTACCCAGGGCAGGCGGCGAGGACGCCCCTTTGCTTAGTGCCCCACGGGGTTTCCCCCTTCTACTTGCTTAATTGCTTAAAGTAGAGTGCAATGAAGGAAAACACTGGCGGTACATTTCTTAAGAGCCACCGCTAGCTCAATAAATAAAGGTGATTTAAATAATAAAATGTTAATTCACATGTCAAAGATCTCTTTGTACACATTTTCTGTGTAGATCTTTCCATCATTTTTAAGCTCGCCTTGCAGAAGGATGCAAAGTTCCAGTTTGATGGTAAACTTGACCATGAAGGTGAAAGCAATAAAGTCCTGGTCCAGGCAAGTTAATAGGTTTGTTTCCCATGGACGCAAAAGCAAACGAACTATTAATGGATCGAATGCTATCCATGTACTGTTTGCTATTTGGATGCTGATTAGTCAATAATGTATTCAAGAGTGGTGGATAATTCTCAATTAGTGGAACTACAATGTTTCCGTACTTGCAACATTGAGAAAATCCTTTCTGCCACGGTCAAATAGATTAGTTTCTAACTTGAAGTTTAAGGACTGACAGTGTTCACATTTAATATTCATGTCACCAGAGGAATGCTCAAAAATTAAAGTTTCTCCCTTTGAAACTGTTTTAATCCTTTTTGCGTTTCAGTCAGCATTACTCTGTCGTTTTTGTTTTTGTTTTTTTTTGCATTTCTCTCTTGACTTTGTTCAAGGAACTCATTTTGTTGAGACAGGCTTTTTTGTCTTGCATCTGAGGCAAGCCTTGTTTCTCTATGCTCATCAGTCTCATTTGCCGAGAAAGACGCATTTGCTCTGTGACTTAAGCAAGCCTTGTTTTTTCCGCTCAGTGGTTTCTTTTTGTCGAGAAAGCCGTTTTTGTGCAGCTTTAGCTCCTTTTCTCTCCTCTTCAGTGCTGTATTTCCTAGGAGGCATTCTTAAAAGAAATTACATTAAGGCAGAAAAGATGGCAGCGGAGTAGGCAGATGCACAGACACCCAGCTCTCACCACCAAACTGGAATACAAATCAATTTAGGAAAAATCAGCATGAAAAACCAACTCTGAACTACAAGAACAGCTCTCAAAAACCAAGGAGCAAAGAAGAAGCCACAAAAAACCTGGTAGGGAGTGCCTGAATTTCCCCTGCTTACAGGAAGAGAGGGGGGGTGAGGCTGAGAGCCCAGAGGGGATCTCACGCAAGGAAAAAGGGCAGAAACTACTGCTCACAGCCACTTGCCTGGCAACCAGAGAGCGAGGTATGTTGAAAAGACCAGCTTATCTCCCAAGTGGAAAGGACAAGGAGAGGGACAGACTGTGAGGGGTTAGGAATGCAGGAGATGAACTAAAAAAGCTGACACATCCATGCTGGAGGCAGCCATAGCTGGGGGAGGGACTGAACCTTTCACAAAATAGAGCAGAATTGCTTCTGGATCAGAGATCTCCAGACATCTATTCAGCTCTTATCAGCGCAACAAGACACAGCTGAAAACAAGAAGTGGGGAGGAGGGGCAGTAACTCAGGTCTCCATGGAGAAGCTGAGAAAACACCCTGCCCCCAGTGAGATTAGCTGGCTAAAGAGGCCTTCAGAGTCTCAGGTTACACCCACTACATTTCTGGATACAGTTTCAAGGAACCCCATGCTGAGATCAGTAAAAAGACTATCACCTGTTAAGAAAACAAACAAATCAAGACTTCAACGCTGCCCAAATCCGAAAGTGGATTACAGATGACAGCTAATACCAACCCAAGAAGACCTAGAAATAACTGAAAACTGGAGGCAGACAAAACCAAGCCTAGACTCAACCAACTCTACAAATAAAAAAACCCAAAACAGACAATGAGAAGACAAAGAAGTGCAATCCAAATGAAACCACAAGAGACACCTTCAAAAGATGAACTGAGTGATAGGGAAATAATCAAACTTCCAGATGCGGAGTTCAAAATAATGATTGTAAGGATGCTTAGGGATCTTAGAACAACAAAGGATGGTCATTATGAACACCTAAATAAATAAATACCAAGTATAAAAAAGAATCAGTCGGAGATGACAAATACAATATCAGAAATAAAGACCACAATGGAAGGAATTAAAAACAGGATAGATAGAGCTGAGGATCAAATCAGTGAGTTGGAGGCCAACTGGAATGAAGACATGAAAGCAGAGAAGAAAAGAGAAAAGAGACTCAAAAAGTCAGAGGAAATCCTTAGAGAACTCTGTGACAACATGAAGAGAAATGACATCTGCATCATAGGGGTTCCTGAAGAAGAAGAAAAAGAACAAGGGATAGAGACTTTGTTCAATCATATCATAGCTGAAAACTTCCCTAAATTAATGCAAGAGAAACTCTCACAAGTCCAAGAAGCACAGAAGACTCCATTAAAGAGAAACCCAAAGAAACCTACACCAAGACACATCATAATTAAAATACCAAAACTAAGTGATAAAGAGAAAATATTAAAAGCTGCAAGAGAAAAAAAAGTTATCACCTACAAAGGAGCCCCCATAGGGATGACATCCAACTTCTCAACAGAAACACTTGAGGCCAGAAGGGAATGGCAAGAAATATTCAAAGAAATGCAGAACAAGAACCTACAACCAAGACTACTTTATCCAGCAAGGCTATCATTTAAAATCGAAGGAGAAATAAAAAGCTTCCCAGACAAAAAACAACTTAAGGAATTCATTACAACCAAACCAATGCTGCAGGAAATGTTAGGGGCCCTGTTGTAAACAGATCAAAGTGGGAAAAGAATATAGCAAAAAAGGAATACACCTTTAAAGAAGAAAATGGCAATAAACAACTTCATATCAATAATAACCTTAAACATAAATGGATTAAATGATCCAATAAAAAGACATAGGGTAGCTGCGTGGATTAGAAAACAGGACCCATACATATGCTGTCTACAAGAGACACACCTTAGAACAAAAGATACACATAGATTGAAAGTAAAAGGATGGAAAAAAAAAACATTTCATGCAAATGGAAATGAAAAAAAAGCTGGGGTGGCAATACTTATATCTTACAGATTGGACTTTAAAACAAAGGATATAGTAAGAGATAAAGAAGGCCACTACATAATGATAAAAGGAGTAATCCAAAAGGAAGATATAACTATTATAAATATCTATGCACCTAATATAGGAGCACCCAAATATATAAAGCATACTTTAGAGATTTAAAGGGCGAGATCAACAGCAATCCTATAATAGTAGGGGATTTCAACATCCCACTAACATCACTAGATAGATCCTCAAGAAAGAAAATTAACAAAGAAACAGCAGACTTATTGGAAACACTAGATCAACTTGATTTAATAGATATCTTCAGAACCATTCACCCTAAAGCAGCAGAATATACATTCTTTTCAAGTGCTCATGGTACATTCTCTAGGATAGACCACATGTTAGGGCACAAAAGTGCTCTCAACAAATTTAAGAAGACTGAAATCATATCAAGCACTTTCTCTGATCACAATGGCATGAAACTAGAAATGAACCACAACAGAAAAGCTCAAAAATTCTCAAACACATGGAAACTATATAGCAGGGTGTTAAATAATGAATGGATTAAGAATGAGATCAAAGAAGAAATAAAAAAATTCCTAGAAACGAATGACAATGAGCGTACAACAACTCAAAATTTATGGGACACAGCAAAAACAGTACTGAGAGGGAAGTTCATAGCATTACAGGCACACTTTCAGAAGCTAGAAAAAGCTCAAATAAACAACTTAACCCTGCATCTAAAAGAATTAGAAAAAGAACAGCAAGTAAAACCCAGAGCTAGTAGAAGGAAGGAAATAATAAAGGTCAGAGGAGAAATAAATGACATAGACGCTAAAGAAACAATACAGAGGATCAATGAAACTAGGAGCTGGCTCTATGAAAAGGTAAATAAGATTGATGAACCTTTAACTAGACTCACCAAGAAAAAGAGAGAGGACTCAAATAAATAAAATTAGAAATGAGAGAGGAGAAACAACAAGTGACACAACAGAAATACAAAATATTGTAAGAAAATACTATGAAGAACTGTATGCCAAAAAACTAAACAACCTAGATGAAATGGACAAATTCCTTGAAACATACAATCTTCTAAAAATCAATCTGGAAGAATCAGAAAACCTAAACAGACTGATTACAACAAATGAGATCGAAACAGTTATCAAAAAACTCCCAACAGAGAAAAGCCTGGGGCCCGATGGCTTCACAACGGAATTCTACCAAATATTCAAAGAAGAACTAACTCCTATCCTTCTCAAACTATTTCAAAAAATTCAAGAGGAAGGAAGACTTCCAAGCTCCTTTTAAGACGCGAGCATAATTCTGATTCTAAAACCAGGCAAAGAAAGAAAATTATAGGCCAATATCTCTGATGAATATAGATGCTAAAATCCTCAACAAAATATTAGCAAACCAAATCCAACAATATATGGAAAAAATCATACACCATGATCAAGTGGGATTTATTCTGGGGAGGCAAGGATGGTACAATATTCGTAAATCAATCAATGTGATTCATCACATAAACAAAAAGAAGGAGAAAAACCATATGATAATTTCAATAGATGCAGAAAAAGCATTTGATAAAATCCAGCACCCATTCATGATCAAATCTCTCAGCAAAGTGGGAATACAGGGAACATACCTCAACATGATAAAAGCCACCTATGAGAAACCCACAGCCAACATCATACTCAATGGGCAAAAATTAAAAGTAATACCCTTAAGATCAGGAACAAGGCAGGAGTGCCCCCTTTCACCACTCTTATTTAACATAGTCCTGGAAGTCCTAGCTACAGCAATCAGACAAGAAGAAGAAATAAAAGGCATTCAAGTTGGAAAAGAAGAAGTAAAACTATCATTATTTGCAGATGATATGATATTGTATATAGAAAACCCTAAAGTCTCAGTCAAAATGCTACTGGACCTGATAAATGAATTCAGAAAAGTGGCAGGATATAAACTGAATACTCAGAAATCAGAGACATTTTTATACACCAACAATGAACAGTCAGAAAGAGAAATTAAGGAAACAATCCCCTTCACAATTACAACCAAAAAAATAAAGTACCTAGGAGTAAACTTAACCAAGGAGACTAAAGACTTGTACTCGGAAAATTACAAAGCATTGATAAAAGAAATCAAGGAAGATACAAACAAGTGGAAGCATATACCGTGCTCATGGTTAAGAAGAATAAACATCATTAAAATGTCTATTTTACCCAAAGTAATCTATAAATTCAATGCAATACCAATTAAAATGCCAATGACATACTTCAAAGATATAGACCACATATTCCAAAAATTTATATGGAACCAAAAGAGAACACGAATAGCCTCAGCAATCTTAAAAAAGAAGAAGATAGTGGGAGGTATCTCACTTCCTGATTTCAAGTTATACTACAAGGCCATTGTACTCAAAACAGCCTGGTACTGGCATAAGAACAGGCATACAGATTAATGGAACAGAACAGAGAAGTCAGAAATGAACCCACAGTTCTATGGACAACTGATATTTGACAAAGGAGGTAAGGAAATACAATGGAGAAAAGACAGCCTCTTTAACAAATGGTGTTGGGAAAATTGGACAGCTACCTGCAAAAAAAATGAAACTAGATCACCAGCTTATACCACTCACAAAAATAAACTCAAAATGGATAAAAGACTTAAATGTAGGCCGTGAAAGCATAAGCATCTTAGAAGAAAACATAGGCAGTAAGCTATCCGACATCTCTCGGAGCAATATATTTGCTGATTTATCTCCACAGGGAAGTGAAATAAAAGGATAAACAAATTGGACTATATCAAACTAAAAAGCTTTTGCACAGCTAAAGACAACAAGAACAGAATAAAAAGACAAACTACACAATGGGAGAACATATTTGACAATACGTCTGACAAGGGGTTAATAACCAAAATTTATAAAGAACTTGTAAATCTCAACACCAGGAAGACAAACAATCCAATCCAAAAATGGGCAAAAGAGATGAATAGACACTTCTCCAAAGAGGACATACAGATGGTCAATAAGCATATGAAAAAATGCTCAATATCACTAATCATTAGAGAAATGCAAATTAAAACCATAATGAGATATCACCTCACACCAGCCAGAATGGTGGTCATCAAGAAATCAACACAGAATAAGTGCTGGCGAGGATGTGGAGAAAAGGGAACACTCCTGCATTGCTGGTCGGAATGCAGACTGTTGCAGCCACTGTGGAAAACAGTATGAAGATTTCTTCAAAAAACTGAAAATTGAACTGCCTTTTGACCCAGCTATCCCACTTTTAGGAATATACCCCAAGGACACCATAGAACGGTTCCAAAAGGAGAAGTGCACCCCCATGTTTGTGGCAGCATTGTTCACAATAGCAAAGATCTGGAAGCAGCCCAAGTGTCCGTCAGAGGACGAGTGGATTAAAAAGCTTCGGTACATATATACTATGGAATACTACTCAGCCATAAGAAATTATGACATTGGATCATTTACAATAACATGGATGGACCTTGATAACATTATACGGAGTGAAATAAGTAAATCAGAAAAAAACTAAGAACTATATGAATCCATACATAGAAGGGACATAAAAATGAGAATCAGAGACATGAACAAGAATGTGATGGCAACAGCGGTGGGGGGGTGGGCAGAGGGGGGATGGGGCGCAGAAGGAAAGAGGGGTTGGGGGAGGGGAGGGGCACAAGAAAACCAGATAGAAGGTGACAGAAGACAATTTAACTTTGGGGGAGGGGTACACAGCACAATCAAATGTCAAAATAATCTAGAGATGTTTTCTTTCAACATATGTACCCTGATTTATCAATGTCACTGCATTAAATTTAATAAATAAATTTAAAAAAAGAAATTACGTTAAGATGTATTTTTTATGTAAAACAGATGATTGCCAATGCAAACAAATGTTCACCTTCCCCCTGACACGCTCAATTTGCGTTCAGCCTTAAATTGTTTCAAAAGCAGATGATTGCCAATGCAAACAAATGTTCACCCTCCCCCTTACCCACTCAATTTGCGTTCAGCCGTGGCAACTTCACCCCATTGGCTAGTACAGTTACGCAAGCAACCAATAAGCTATCTGCAACAAACACACTTAAGCCGCATATAATAAAGATTATAGACTCTTAACACATTTGGAAAGTATCTTGATTTATAACTAGCCATATACAACCTAAAGTTATTTTTTAGAGTTTGTAATGCAAAGACAATCACTTCTGTAATTTGTGTTTGAATTTTAATAAAGACAATTTCAAAAGAAGCTTTGGATGAATACAGAAAAAAAATATTATCAATTCGACTGAAATGGTAAAATATTTGCTATAACCATATTAGAAGTGCTTTTAAAACAGTAGTTGAAAAAAAATAGTGAATCTTCAACTAGCTGAGGTGTTTTCTTGCAGTATGAATATTTATTCTGGCCATTAGGAAAACTTTTGCTTAAATAGTATTTTATAGTTTATCTTGTCATTCAAAGATTATCTTTCCTCTTTTCAATGTTTCCCTTTCCCCTGTTATGTAGGGCATTCAGCATCCTACATTTTATTGATTTTAAAATATTTTTATTATTTATTCATTTTAGACAGGCAGGGAGAAAGAGATAGAACAGGGGGAGGAGCAGGAAGCACCAACTCCCATATGTACCTTGACCTGGCAAGCCAGGGTTTTGAACTGGTGACCTCAGCATCCAGGTCATTGCTCTATCTACTGCGCAACTATATGTCAGGCCAGAATTCTACCTTTTAAATAGAAAACTAAAATCTAGTAGATCTATTAGCATTCCCAAATTTCCAAAAAGAAAATGGTAGAATGTTTACCAGAAACCAGGTTCTCTTTATACTTGTCTGGTTCTTCATCTACTATACTACTATTATAATCCTCCAGAAATCAGCCTTATCTTTCTTGGTGGGGATAGTATCTAACTGATATTTTAGCATAAAACCTTTATTGTTATTCTTATAATTTTATATAATAACTACCTACTCATACATGGATTTTATCTGCTTCAATCTTTTAGCAAAGACCATGACTGATATAGTATTATAGGTGCTAAACAAATAAAACTTGCCCATTTATTTATATATTATTCACTCATTCAATTAATGTTCATTATATTCTTGCTAATGATCTGTTATGCACTGAGAAAGAGTTAAAAACACAACAGAAATTATAGCACATATAGTTCACACACTGCATCAAGCACTTTTTTTTTTTTTAGCAAGAGAGTCAGGAATAAACAGACAGGAAAGGAGAGAAATGAGAAGCACCTTAGTTGTTCATTGATTGCTTTCTCATATGTGCTTTGAACGGGGAGCTCCAGCTGAGCCAGTGACCTCCTGCTCAAGCAAGCAACCTTTGGGCTAAAGCCAGCCAAGGTCATGTCTATGACCACATGTTCAAGTGTATGTATCCATGGTCAGGTGGTAATCTCAGGGTTTCAAACCCAAACCCTCTGCATCCCAGACCAATACTCTATCTACTGCACAACTGCCTGGTGAGGTGCATCAACCACACTTTTCTATGCAGTTAATATTTTTATTAAATTCAACTTTTTGAGTATGTATAATATCATTGTTTTACACATGAATAATTGAGGCACAGAGAGGTTTAAATACCTTGTTCAAGTTTCCTGTCTAGCAAATGGTATTGCTTAGATTAAAAACCAGGTAGCTTAGCACCGGACCCTAGTATTATTTTATTATGTTGTTCCAGAATATTTCTTGATTTTATGAATTTTATGGTCTACTTAGAAAAGAGATACTAAAGTAAACAAATAAACTTATTTTTTATTTGTAGTATGATAATTAACCTCAAATGAGCAAGAACAAAATTTTATGGGAAAGAATAAGACATATATAATTTATCATGAGTGATTAAGACAAACCTATATGGTTAAACACAAGAATCAAAACATCATGTTCAAAATAGTATGGATAATGGTATTTTTATATTCTTTTTTATAAATAAAACTTAAAAAGTTATCTAGTAATGTATTTCAATCTTTTTAAATTCAAAATTGTATCTTTAGATTTTTTTTCAAAATTAAAAAGAAAGTGGGCCTGACTTGATGATGACATAATGAGTAGAACATTGGCCTGAGATGCTGAAGACCCAGGTTTGAAACGCTGAGGCTGCTGGCTTGAGCACAGGTTCTCCAGCTTGAGTGCAGGGTCACTGGCTAGAGCATGGGATCATAGACATGATCCCATTGTCACTGGTTTGAAGCCAAAGGTTTCTGGCTTGAGCAAGTGGTTGCTGGCTTGAGCAAAGAGTAGCTGGTTCAGCTGGCACCTGCTTTCAAGGAACATATGAGAAAGCAATCGATGAACAACTAAGGCACCGTAAGGAAGACTTGATGCTTCTCATCTCTCTCCCTTTCCATCTATCTGTCCCTCTCCCTTACTTTCTCTCTCTCTTGCAAAAAATTTTTTTGAATAATCTTTTACTTGGTTCAGTTTTACATCTAAAATAAAAGCTATATAACAGTTCAGCTGGTGTGGTTTGGTTTACTTACAAAAGCATTTATCTTGAGAATTATAACTAAAATGTGGAATCAATGAAGTTAAAAGCTCAAATTACTCATAGACTTAGTGTTTCATTGTTAGTAAAGCAACTTTAAATAAAATTCAACCCTATTATAAGAATCATCAATAGGGAATTATTTAAATCTCCATTTAAGTGATATGTCATGCTACAATTGCTATTTGTCTGGGATTTTTGCATGATGGTTACTCTAGCTGAAATAATTTTCATGAGTTTATGTGTTCAAATCAAAGAGTAGAAGACAGAAGTGAATTAAATAATTGAAGATCAGAAGTATGTATTTTACAAAAATTTTAAATATGAAAGAGACATTTCAGATGATGTCAGAGAAATGGCACCGTAAGGAGTAATACCGATAAATCTCCCCCAAAATTCAACAAGATCTTCAACCAAAGACAGAAAAATCTATCCTTGGAGCCTCCAGAAGTTCCACACTAAACGCGAAGGTATGATTGAGCGAAAAATTGACTAAATATATAATCAACCCCGAAGGAAATAAGGAGGAAGAAACACTCCACCTTTCTCACTAACCTAAATAAGGGCTGCTTTCACTGGGAACTGAGAGTATAGGGACTAAGGTGGGCATAGGGTATGAATAGAACCAGACTATGGCATAAACATGCGAACCAGGCTGTGGCACGGACATCCAAGCCAAGGAAAAACTGTGCTTGTGGCAACCCAGTCAAGACAAGCTAACGCTCACGTCAAACCCAGACAAAGAAAGGCACTTGGGACAGCCATCCGCCCAGATCTCCTGGTTGGCGCATGCAGGTAGTGGGTGAGAGATTCCTCCTAGAGCTCCAGGAGTGGGTGCCCGTGTTACCGGAAAGAGGATCAGGGTCAGAGGCCTTTCTGTGGGCCAAAAGCGGAGTCTCGGGGTTGCCACTGTGCCCCAAAAAGCAGCACGTGGGGAGTGAGTGGGAGCAAAATTCCCTATGCTCAAACTTTTCCATGCAGGTGGAGCGCCTCACCCGGAGTGAGAGGCAGCCAGCCTGATCTCCTGGTCAGCGAGCGCGGAGAGTGGGCAAGAGATTGCCCCGGGAGTGGGCGCCCATGTTCTCGGAAAGAGGGGTAGAGTCAGAGGCCTTTCTGTGGGCCGAAACCAGAGTCTTGAGGTCACCCCTGTGCCATGAAAAGCAGCGCGTGGTGAGTGAGTGGGAGCGAAATTTTCTATGTTGGAATTTTTCTGTGCAGGCGGGGCACCTCACCGAGAGTGAGAGGCAGCTGGCCAGATACCCTGGTCGGCAAGCGCAGATAGTGGGTGAGAGATTCCCCCAGGAGTGGGCACACGTGTTCCCGAACAGAGGGGCAGAGTCAGAGATCGTTGTGTGAGCTGAAGCCCTGCCTGAATATACTAGCGGCTCTGACTGATTGAGCCCTACCCAAAACCCTATGCTGAGTGGCAATACAGTGGGTATTTGCCAGCTCTTTGAGCCTCTTACTATCCAGGCAGAGGCAGCAGTAAACCCATAGTTGGATCATCAGGCTACTAATTCAGGAAGGAAAAACTAGGAGAGAGGCTCCGGGAACACAGTCTCTCTCATTGGCGGAGCCTGCTAATGATACTGAGCCTTGACTGCCAACGAGACTGAAGCCCAATATATGACATCGCCATAGAGACTTCTCAACTGCAAACCCCTACCTAAGCGAGCCACAAGGGCAGAACACGGAGTGCAGAATCACCGACCAGGAATAGGAAGAGAAAAGAAAAAGCAAGAAGATAATCTCTCAAAATCAAGAATAATTCACAGACTTTATAACTTATCCCATTTTATTATATTTGTTTGTTTGTTTCTCTTATCTTCTTGTCTTGATTATTTTCTTCCTCTTCCAATTCCGTGGTTTAATTCTCTGCTGGTCTTAATCTCTCCTCTCCTTAAACTATACTACCCATAAGTGTTACATCTCCCATTATCTTTTCTCTCTTTTTACTTTCTCTCTATGAGGGTTGTACTCCAAAACCTTTAACTCTCTCTCTCCTTTTATTCTTTTTTCTTCTTTTTGTGGTTTGCTCTTTTTTTATTCATTCTTTTCTCCCTCTATATTAGTTTCCTCCTTTCTCCTTTACGTCTCCTCTCATTAAATCCTCAATAACGAACAAATTACTTTATCTAGGACTCAAATTTATTTTTGCGGCACTTAGGGGGTTTTTACTTCCCTTTTTTAACTCACTAGCAGTGCTCCCAACCCTGGCTCTCCATTTTATGTAGTTCTTGCTCCACTAAATACAATAGTAATTTTTTTAATTTTTCACCCATTTTTCCTGTTTCCCTCTTATTCCTCTCATCATATCTCTTAGTCAACCAACACCTAAAAGCAAATCATTTTATTCTTGACCCAAATTTTTTCCTTTTTTGCATTTTGTGGGTACATATTCCCTTTTTTGCCCCTTTATCACTTCTCCCCAACTCAGACCCTCCATTATAGGTAGTTTTTGTTCTATTTAGCACAATATAATTAACAGTTTACCACAAGACTTTCTCAAGAAGGAGGGGAGAGGACAGGAGAGGAAAAAAAGGGGGGGGAATAATAATTTTTTTATTTATAATTTTATATTTTTTATCTTTATTTTTTAACTTTTTATTCTTCATTAATTCTCATTAATACTATCAACAAAACCACCCTCAGATGTCATTAAGGAAAAAGAAATGGAATATCATGGATACAAAAGAAAGAGGTAGCACAGATAGATGAGGAAAAATCTATGAAGAAAAATTTAATTTATTGGAAACCTTGGAGCTAAATGACAGAGAATTTAAAATAGAAATCCTAAAAATACTCAGACATATACAAGAACACACAGAAAGGCAATTTAGGGAGCTCAGAAAACAACACCATGAACACAGAGAATATATTACCAAGGAAATTGAAACTATAAAAACAAATCAAACAGAGATGAAAAACTCAATTCACAAGCTGAAAAATGAGGTAACAAGCTTAGCTAATAGAACAGGCCTATTAGTGAAATAGAAGACAAGCAACTTGAGGCACAACAGAGAGAAGAAAAGAAAGACTCAAAAATTAAAAAAAAAAATGAGAAAGCCCTACAGAAATTGTCTGATTCCATCAAAAAGAATAACATAAGAATAATAGGTATATCAGAGGGAGAAGAGAGAGAAAATGGAATAGAGAACATATTCAAAAAAATAATAGATGAGAACTTCTCAAGCCTGTGGAAAGAACTAAACCCACAATTCAAGAAGAAACAGAACTCTGAGTTTTCTTAACCCCAACAAACCAACTCCAAGGCACATCATAATGAAATTGGCACAAACCAACGACAAAGAAAAAATTGTAAAGGCAGACAGGGAAAAGAAGAATACAACATACAAAGAAAGGCCCATTAGATTATCATGAGATTTCTCAACAGAAACTCTACAAGTTAGAAGAGAGTGGACTAAAATATTTAAAGTCCTGAAAGAGAGGAACTTTCAGCCACAAATACTATACCCATCAAAGCTATCCTTCAAATATGAAGGAGAAATAAAAACATTCACAGATACAGGAAAGATGAGGGAATTTATCATCAGAAAACCCAGACTACAGGAATTACTAAACAAGGTTTTCCAACCAGATACAAAGAACAAAACAAAACAAAACCACAAGTAAAATCTCCACCAAGAACACAAAAAAACCAAATTTAAACTGTGACAACAACAACAAAAAAAGGAGGGAAGAGGACGGAGATTAACAGTAGCGAAGAACGATGAAGTGCAAAAGTACTCACAAGATAGTGCACTACAATGAACAGGGTAGGAACCCTTTTCATTACTTAATGGTAAACACCATTAAAAAAACCACCACAGAAGCACATGACTTAAAAAATATGGCAACAGAGGAAAGATGTATGGAATATAGCCAAACAAAAACAAAAGATAGAAAAACAAAACAGACCAATCAAACAAGACACAAAACTAACAGAAAGCAATGTATAAAATGGCAATAGGAAACCCACAAGTGTCAATAATTACACTAAATGTAAACAGATTAAACTCACCAATAAAAAGGCACAGAGTAGCAGGATGGATTAAAAAAGAAAATTCAACTGTATGCACCCTACAAGAAACTCATCTAAGCAACAAGGATAAAAACAAATTCAAAATGAAAGGCTGAAACAATACTCCAAGCAAATAACATCCAAGAAAAAGCAGGTGTAGCAATACTCATATCTGATAATGCTGACTACAAGAAAGCAAAAGTACTCAGAGACAAAAATGGTCATTTCATAATGATTAAGGGGACACTGAATCAAGAAGACATAACAATTCTTAATATATATTCACCAAAACAAAGGAGCACCAAAATATATAAGACAGCTACTTATTGACCTTAAAACAAAAACTGACAAAAATACAATCATACTTGGAGACCTCAATACACCGCTGACGGCTCTAGATTGGTCATCCAAACAGAGAATCAATAAAGATATATTGGTCTTAAACAAAACACTAGAGCACCTAGATATGATAGATATCTACAGGACATTTCATCCGAAAGTGACAGAGTATACATTTTTCTCCAGTGTACATGGATCTTTCTCAAGAATTGACCATATGTTGGGCCACAAAAACAACATCAGCAAATTCAGAAAAATTAAAGTTGTACCAAGCATATTTTCTGATCATAAAGCCTTGAAACTAGAATTCAACTGCAAAAAAGAGGGACAAAATCCCACAAAATGTGGAAACTAAACAACATACTTTTAAAAAATGATGGGTCAAAGAAGAAATAAGTGCAGAGATCAAAAGATATATACAGACAAATGAAAATGACAATACGACATATCAGAATCTATGGGATGCAGCAAAAGCAGTGATAAGACGGAAGTTCATATCACTTCAGGCCTATATAAACAAACAAGAGAGAGCCCAAGTGAACCACTTAACTTCACACCTTAGGAAACTGGAAAAAAAGAACAAAGACAACCCAAAACCAGCTGAAGAAAGGAGATAATAAAAATCAGAGCAGAAATAAATGAATTAGAGAAGAGAAAAACTATAGAAAAAATTAATAGAACAAGGAGCTGGTTCTTTGAAAAGATCAAAAAAATTGACAACCTTCTGACAAGACTTACCAAGCAAAAAAGAGAAAAAATTCATAAAAACAAAATCCAAAATGAAAGAGGAGAAATCACCACAGACATCATAGATATACAAAGAATTATTGTAGAATACTATGAAAAACTTTATGCTACTAAAATCAACAATCTAGAAGAAATAGATAAATTCCTAGAACAACACAACCTTCCTAGACTGAGTCTAGAAGAAGCGGAAAGCCTAAACAGACCAATTAGTGGGGAAGAAATAAACAAAAACTATTAATAACCTCCCAAAAATAAAAGTCCAGGCCCAGAGGGTTATACTAGCGAATTCTATCAAACATTCCAAGACGACGTGGTTCCTATTCTACTCAAAGTCTTCCAAAAAATTGAAGAAGAAGCAATACTTCTAAACACATTTTATGAGGCCAACATAACCCTCATACTGAAACCGGGCAGGGACAGCACAAAAAAGGAAAACTACAGACCAATATCTCTAATGAATACAGATGCTAAAATACTAATCAAAATACTAGCAAATCGAATGCAACAACATATTAAAAAAATAATACATCACGATCAAGTGGGATTCATCCCAGAATCTCAAGGATGGTTCAACATACTTAAAATAATTAACGTAATACACCATATTAACAAAACAAAGAACAAAAACCACATGATCTTATCAATAGATGCAGAAAAGGCATTTCATAAAATACAACACAATTTTATGTTTAAGACGCTCAAAAAATGGGTATAGAAGGAAAATATCTCAACATGATAAAGGCCATATATGATAAACCATCAGCTAACATCATATTAAATGGCACAAAACTGAAGGTTTTCCCCTTTAAATCAGGAACAAGACAAGGTTGTCCATTCTCTCCACTCTTATTTAATGTGGTGCTAGAGGTTCTAGCCACAGCAATCAGACAAGACAAAGAAATAAAAAGCATCCATATTGGAAAAAAAGAAGTAAAGGTATCACTTTTTGCAGACGATATGATCTTATACATCAAAAACCCCAAAGAATCTACAAAAAGACTACTAGAAACAATAGCCAATAAAATAAAGTTTCAGGACACAAAATTAACATACAAAAGTCCACAGCCTTTCTATATGCCAGCAATGAAACATTTGAGAATGAACTCAAAAAAATAATCCCCTTCACGATTGTAACAAAAAAAATAAAATACCTAGGAATAAACATAACAAAGAATGTAAAGGACTTATATAATGAAAACTACAATCCATTGTTAAGGGAAATAGAAAAATGTACAATGAGATGTAAGAATATTTCTTGTTCTTGGATATGAAGAATAAATATAATCAAGATGGCCATATTACCCAAAGCAATATACAAATTTAATGCAATTCCCATCAAACTTCCAATGACATTTTTTAAAGAAATAGAGCAAAAAATCATCAGATTTATATGGAACTATAAAAAACCCCAAATAGCCAAAGCAATCCTAAAGAAAAAGAATGAAGCTGGGGGCATTACAATACCTGACTTCAAACTCTATTATAAGGCCATGACAATCAAAACAGCATGGTATTGGCAGAAAAATAGACACTCAGACCAATGGAACAGAATAGAAAGTCCAGAAATAAAACCACATATATATGGTCAAATAATTTTTGATAAAGGGGCCAACAACACACAATGGAGAAAAGAAAACCTCTTCAATAAATGGTGCTGGGAAAACTGGAAAGCCACATGCAAAAGAATGAAACTGGACTACAGTTTGTCCCCCTGTACAAAAATTAACTCAAAATGGATCAAAGATCTAAACATAAGACCTGAAACAATTAAGTACATAGAAGAAGACATAGGTACTCAACTTATGGACCTGGGTTTTAAAGAGCGTTTTATGAATTTGACTCCACAGGCAAGAGAAGTGAAGGCAAAAATTAATGAATGGGACTACATCAGACTAAGAAGTTTTTGCTCAGCAAGAGAAACTGATAACAAAATAAACAGAAAGCCAACTAAATGGGAAATGATATTTTCAAACAACAGCTCAGATAAGGGCCTAATATCCAAAATATACAAAGAACTCATAAAACTCAACAACAAACAAACAAACAAACAATCCAATAAAAAAATGGGAAGAGGATATGAACAGACACTTCTCCCAGGAAGAAATACAAATGGCCAACAGATATATGAAAAGATGTTCATTTTCTTTAGCTATTAGAGAAATGCAAATCAAAACTGCAATGAGATACCACCTCACACCTGTTCGATTAGCTATTATTAGCAAGACAGGTAATAGCAAATGTTGGAGAGGCTGTGGAGAAAAAGGAACCCTCATCCACTGTTGGTGGGAATGTAAAGTAGTACAACCATTATGGAAGAAAGTATGGTGGTTCCTCAAAAAACTGAAAATAGAACTACCTTATGACCCAGCAATCCCTCTACTGGGTATATACCACCAAAACTCAGAAACATTAATACGTAAAGACACATGCAGCCCCATGTTCATTGCAACATTGTTCACAGTGGCCAAGACATGGAAACAACCAAAAAACCCTTCAATAGAAGACTGGATAAAGAAGATGTGGTACATATACACTATGGAATACTACTCAGCCATAAGAAATGATGACATTGGATCATTTACAACAAAATGGTGGGATCTTGATAACATTATACGAAGTAAAATAAGTAAATCAGAAAACACCAAGAACTGTATTATTCCATACATAGGTGGGACATAAAAATGAGACTAAGAGACATTGATAAGAGTGTGGTGGTTATGGGGGGGGGAGGAAAATTTGGAGGGGGAGGGGCACAAAGAAAACTAGATAGAAGGTGACGGAGAACAATCTCACTTTGGGTGATGGGTATGCAACATAATTGATTGACAAGATAACCTGGACATGTTTTTTTTTTTTTGAACATATGTACCTTGATTAATTGATGTCACCCTAGTAAAATAATTAAAAATGATAATAATAAAAAAGAGACATTTGGATGTTACATATTTAGAAACCTATATAAAATCTGAACTGCATAAATGCAAATTCACATTTGATTTTTGAAGTAAAAATGTTTAAAATTTATATTCAGGTTCATAATCTGTTTTTCTTGAACATTCTCTTTCGAAGGTTTAATTGTGTTTTTTTCTGTTTGTATGTAATAAGTAGATGTAACTTTCATAAAAAAATTTAAAAGAGATATATAGCGATAAATGCATGTTCATATGATGGACAAACTGTCTACATACATTCTTTCAAAATTAATCATAGTTAAACCAAGCAGTTTAAATTTTATCTCATACCGTGTTAATTTTGTTTATTGCTATAGGCACACTTTCCCTTAAAATGATTTGTATGTGAAAATTTTGTTTTTGAAATCTTAATTTTTACTGCTTTGGTTAAGTATATTGAATTTTTGCAAAATATGGTTAGTTTATTTCTAAATTTTAAGTAACTGACTTAAAGTACCATTATTCTAATAGATTTACACTTGATTTAACTATGCTGATCATAAATAGTCATGAAATGAAGCATTATTTGCAATTTAGACAGTTTAAATTTTTTAATTTTCTTTTTTAAAACATACATTGGTAAAATAAAATCAAAATGGTGTTTGTATAACAAACTGCTACCTTATATTGTGTTGAATATTTTACCAATATTAACTAGTAGATATATTTATTTATCAATAAAAATTTGTAGAAGGTTTAATTCTTCTACAGAATCATGAATTACATAGACCTAAGGCTTTCACATTTGGGTGAGCCTAAAACTTGAACAATTAACATTGTAATTTTCAGTGTAAGAGATTTTAGAGATAATAAGGGAAATATAGTTTTTTAATTTAATTGGCTAGTACAGTCAATAAAGTATGTTTATTCATAAAGAAAAAATAATCTCAAAATTTAGAAGGAGAACACATTAAAGTAATATTAAAATGTAGAGAGTAAAGACAATTAACTTGATTGACAAATGTAATGGAAAACTTTTTTAAAAAATCAAATTAAAATAAAGCAAAAGAATAAAACAAAACACAAATTTATTTCATCAAAAACAATGAAATAGTGTTATATATCTAAAGAAAAGAATTAAAACATGTAAGAATATAGTGAACAAATATTCTATCAGAAACTTAGGAATATATTTTAAATATTATAAAAGTGAAATACCAAAAGTAATTAAATGACACTAAGAAAATCATGTGAAACAAGTAATTATAAATAACAACCTGTGAAAAATATTAGCCCCACAAAATACATCCAAAAATAGCTTTATGGGAGAATGATGTTAAGCTAAAGTAACAAATTATTTTATTTCTATTTCTAGAATATTGAAAAAAATTACAGAAAAAGACTAAACACTTCTCAATTGAACTGATAAAACTATAGCTGTAACAGTGGCAAAACTTAATCAATAAACCAATATTACTTCTAAATACCATGTACAAAATATGAATATAATAAAATCAAAGCCATCTAATTGATCTGATCAAAGTTTATTAATGCTTTACAAATAGAATTAATATTATTGCTAACATTAATATAATTTGTTACAAAATTAGATGAGAAGTATATCTTTTTAAGATTACAAAAAAGTATTTGATACAATAACAATAGCTGATTTAAAGAATTTTTCTATATGAAAGAATAAATTTTTCATACTTGTGAAAAGTTTAGTTTTATTTACAATATTTTATCTATACTTATTTTAAAATATTTTATTTTCACTTTGATTAAATAATTCAATATTGTCTATCAGGCATCTATTATTCTATCTTTATCATATGATCAAATTTTCTCTGATAATTCTTTCAGGGTTTTTTTTTTTTGCTTTCAAGGTTTTATAATAAATTCAGGCAAAATAAAATAAAATTTTATGCACTATTTTTTGTAATTAAGACTATTTTAAGATTTTACACAAGACTTCTAAAAAAACACAAAGATTTGGCTTAGTGTTAGATTGTCAGCCTGGCATGTGAATGTCTCACATTCATTTTCCAGTCAGAGCACACTGGAGAAGTGTCCATCTATTTCTTCACCCCTTTTCTCCTCTTTCTATCTTTCTGTTCCTCCCCACAGCCATGGCTCAATTGGTTTCAGTGAGTTGGCCTTGGGAGCTGAGGATGGTTCATAAAACCTGCCTCAGGCACTAAAAGTGGCTCAGTTGCCAAGCAACCAGCAATGGGGGGGAGGGGCAGATGGGCAGAGCATCACCCTGGAGGAAGCTTACCAGTTGGCTCCCTGTCAGGGTGCATGCGGGAGTCTGTCTTTCTGTTTTCCTTCTTCTCACTTAAAAAAAAACCCACAAAGTTTTATTACTTCAATTTCTAAAAAAAAAAAAAGAATCTATAAATAATAAGAATTGTCTGGTATGTTCTTATTTCTTAATCAGATCTATACAAGGTAGGGAAAAAGTAGATTTATAGTTTGGGTTTGTGAAATAGAGATTCTTTTTTTGTGTGTGGCAAAGACAGAGAGAGTCAGGGAAAGGAACGGATAGGGACAGACAGACAGGAAGAGAGAGAGATGAGAAACATCAATTCTTCGTTGCAGCTCCTTAGTTGTTAACTGATTGGTTTCTCATTTGTACTTTGGCCAGGGGCTACAGCAGATCTAGTGATCCCTTGCTCTAGCCAGTGACCTTGGGCTCAAGCTGGTGAGCCTTGCTCAAACCAGATGAGCCCGTGCTCAAGCTGGCAACCTCGGGGTCTTGAACCTGGGTCCTGTACATCCCAGTCTGACGCTCTATCCACTGCGTCACCGCCAGGTCAGGCTTGAGTTTAATTCTTGTATTATTATTATTTATTAATTATTTTATTATTTTCTATACAAAACCTGTAAAACTATTTGTCTCACCCTGTATTTTTGTAAGAACTACGCAGAAAAATTGTAACATTTTAAGCTTGTTTAGTTAAATGTTGTTAATATAAATATTTCAGATACTGTATATTTTATTGAAAGGCTCTGGAGATTGGTCAATGACCTCATTGCCCATATGTTCTTAACCTCAGAAGAAACATTGGTCAAGCCCTTATTAAATATGTATTATAGTACCCAATAAAGAGTTTTACTACTCTCCATTTGATATTGTTGATTACTGTAATTGATTGTAGCTATTCAGGTTCATTATAAAGCAGTACTTTTTTTCTTCTTCTTAGTTATGCTTAAAGACTCTGCATTTTATACAGGTTAGAATTTTTGTCTTTGAGTAAAGGTGACCTCAAAGTCTCACAGAAATAACTGTAACAAATGCACTGGACTATTAACCCTAGAAAAAAAATAGACTTATGAGTGCAGGCATCTGAGATAGCATCAGTTAGACCACCTTCTGAATTTCCAATGGGAAAAAACCCTAGAATTTCTAGAAATAGTGCCAGGTCAGAATCAGATATACTTTATGAAGGTAGACATGCTATTACATTAGATCTAGCAGGATAAGAACTAATTACATAAAACTAAATACACTGACAAGAAAAAAATTTGTCTTTTCCAAGTGAGAGGAGGGAAGATAGAGACAAATTTCTGTACAGGCCCCAACTAAGATCCACCCAGCAACCCTATCTAGGGCTGATGCTCTGCCCATCTGGGACCATGCTCACAACCAAGCTATTTTTAGTGCCTGAAGTGGAGGTCCATGGAATGATCCTCAGTGCATGAGACGATATGCTTTAAACAATGGAGCCATGGCTGCAAGGGGAAGAGATAGAAAGAGAAAGGGAGGAGGGGTGTAGAAACAAATGGTCACTTCTCTTGTGTGCCCTGACTAGGAATCATTCCTGGGACATCCACACACCAGTTCGAGGCTTGGCCAACTGGCCAAGGTTGACAAAAATTTAATTGATGCTCTTTGAAATATTTTTTTATTTATCATGGAATGATTTGGTTTTATTTTTATGTGTATAAGCCTATAAATTTTTTTTGCCTGCTTTTTTTTTTTTCCTTTTGCATTTTTCCGAAGCTGGAAATGGGGAGAGACAGTCAGACAGACTCTCGCATGCGCCCGACCGGGATCCACCCGGCATACCCACCAGGGGCGACGCTCTGCCCACCAGGGGGCAATGCTCTGCCCCTCCAGGGCATCACTCCGCCGCGACCAGAGCCACTCCAGCGCCTGGGGCAGAGGCCAAGGAGCCATCCCCAGTGCCCGGGCCATCCTTGCTCCAATGGAGCCCCGGCTGCGGGAAGGGAAGAGAGAGACAGAGAGGAAGGAGGGGGGGTGGAGAAGCAAATGGGCGCCTCTCCTATGTGCCCTGTCCGGGAATCGAACCCAGGTCCCCCGCATGCCAGGCCGACACTCTACCGCTGAGCCAAGTGGCCAGGGCCTAAGTCTATAATTTTTTAAAATTTATATTTTAAATTATCACAGAATAAAATTTATGAGTTGTTTTATGAATTTTAATACATATGTAGATTGTATATATGTAATATTTAACTTCTATCAACGTGAATATAA
Source organism: Saccopteryx bilineata (assembly GCF_036850765.1). Classification (NCBI taxonomy): domain Eukaryota; kingdom Metazoa; phylum Chordata; class Mammalia; order Chiroptera; family Emballonuridae; genus Saccopteryx; species Saccopteryx bilineata. Next base: position 48,162,875 of record NC_089502.1, read on the forward strand.
GAAACAATTCCATCACACCCTAAAGTCCCTCATGTTATTTTTTTATAGTTACTCTTTTCTCCAACTCCAAACTCTGATAAATATTTGCTTGTTTTCTAAAATTATAGTTATAACTTTTTGCATATATTTTATACATGCAATTTGTCTGATTTCTTTTATTCACTGTAGTGTCTTTGAGATTATTAAAATTAGTTGTTTGCACTAATAATTCACTCTATTTTATTGTTGAATAGGATTCTCTGATATTGATGTGCAACAGTTTATTGTTTACTCACTGATGGACATGTGTGATGTAATGTGAGAACACGTGATTTGCTAAAGGTAGAGTTGCATATTTGAGGTGCCTGAACAAAATATCACAAATAAAATAATATAACAGTTAAAGTATCATAAAATATATTTTTTACTGAAAGAACTGAGTAGCTAGATTCACAGTTGTTTTACTCTGATTTCTCAAAATTGTTTCTCAAGTTTGACCTTATTATTGATTTGAATTTTTCTGGTGATATAAACAGAATAAAATATAAGCATAAAAGACCTGAAACTCAGATGTATAAATCTAATTTTGATTTTCAATCTTTTGTCAAATTTATAGTAATGAGTATTTTTAACAATGTTTATTGAGGATGCATGATAAGAAGTTTGTATTTGGTCAAATTATATTTTAGGCATCTAAGATGCAGCAGAGTAAGTAGATGTTACACTCATCTCCTAAGACCAAACTAAATTTAAGAACAGTTGCAACTAAGGAGTTGCAACTAAATTTAAGAACAATCATGCTGAATAACCAATTAAAACTAAATGAAAAGGAATCTTATAACCAAATATTCACAGAAAAAGCCACATTAAAAATGGTAAGAAGGCAGAGATGCAAAACAGGCTAGCCTCACTCTCATGAGCAATAACTAAGGTTCTGGAGGGACCTCAGACATAAGGGGGTTCCCCTGAAAATTGTGAGACCTAAACCTCAAGCCAGGCTCCCCAGCCCAGAGCACCAGACCAAGGAAAAGACAGTATTTGGTGTAAAAAGCAGCAAAGTTTCTTTCTGCCAAAAAGAAATGTGAGTCCACAGCGATTCAAACACTCTCTTAGAAAATCAACACACAAAATCTCATTCACAGCCAATAACCCTGGGCTTCAGCAGAGGGAAGGTTGAAAAATATTTCAGTGAACACAAAATAAGAAATAAACAAGGAATGAGTTGATTTGCATGTTTATAACATGAGTTTAAATATCACAACCATCATGTTTCCATTAACATGCCAGGATTGCTCATTCCAGAGCAGGCAACAAAAGGCAATACACAATAATAGAATGTTGTTTAAGATGGGGAAACTGAATCAATTTAAATGTTAACTTTTGAGCTATATCCTCATTGACAAAGTATTTTCTTCTTTTTTTCTACTGTGTGTGTGTGTGTGTTTGTGTGTGTGTGTGTTAGGATTAGAGGCTATTCTATCTGTCAGTTGGTCACTTTAGAGGGGCTAAGAGTGAACCATCATAATTGTTACAATTATTTATTTGCTTGAATGTTTTAGTACATCAAAAAGTATCAGGATACAGAGGTAATCTATATGGTATATTTTTGCATTTCCAAGAATTGGCTAATCATTATGGTTAAAACATATTCCAAAACATATCAGTGGCAAATGCTTTTAAGTATTTAGAGGAGAATTTGCTCTCTAAAAGTTGACTGTATTTCATATTCTTTTGTGAGTACTGGAAATCATCTCAGAAGGAACCCCTACCCCTTTTGCTTCTCTCTCTCTCTCTCTCTCTCTTCTCCTCCTGCAGCCATGACTTGGTTGGAGCAAGTTGGTCCAGGCACTGAGGATGGCTCCATGGCCTCTTCCTCAGGTGCTAAAAGGAGCTCTGTTGCTAAGCAATGAATCTGGGCCCCACATGGGCAGAGCATCACTGCCCAGTGGGCTTGCTGGTTGGATCCTAGTTGGGGTGCATGTAGGAGTTTGTCTCTGCTTCCCCTCTTCTCACTGCATAATGAAAAAATATAGTTCAGTTGTATCTCTGCTAGTTCATTATCAGAATACTGCCAACTGATTGCAGATGTTTATCTTTGATTAGATTAACTGATATATTCATTGTCACACTGTCCATGCGGTAAGAATAATGCATAATTCTAACAGTTGTCTCCTAAGTTAATGCCATCAAGGGCATGGAAAACACAAAATATAACTTTTGATGGTTCAGTTTTAGCCTATAATATTGTAAAGCCCACATCAAATCCCAAATACTTCTTTTTATGTATGCCCCATAGGCTGCTGTCAACATTATTGCATGAGTGTGGCATCATTCATATAATAATTTTTTAATAAATTTTTATTAATGTTAATGGGATGACATTAATAATTCAGGGTACATATATTCAAAGAAAACATGTCTAGGTTATCTTCTCATTAAATTATGTTGCATACCCCTCGCCCAGAGTCAGATTGTCCTCTGTCACCCTCTATCTAGTTTTCTCTGTGCCCCTCCTCCTCCCCCTAAATCTCTCCCTCCCTCCCTCCTGCATCCTCCCTCCCCCCACCCCTGGTAACCACCACACTCTTGTCCATGTCTCTTAGTCTCGTTTTTATGTTCCACCAATGTACGGAATCATGTAGTTCTTGTTTTTTTCTGATTTACTTATTTCACTCTGTATAATGTTATCAAGATCCCACCATTTTGCTATAAATGATCTAATGTCATCATTTCTTATGGCTGAGTAGTATTCCATAGTGTATATGTGCCACATCTTCTTTATCCAATCTTCTATTGAAGGGCTTTTTGGTTGTTTCCATGTCTTGGCCACTGTGAACAGTGCTGCTATGAACATGGGGCTACATGTGTCTTTACGTATCAATGATTCTGAGGTTTTGGGGTATATACCCGGTAGAGGGATTGCTGGGTCATAAGGTAGTTCTATTTGCAGTTTTTTGAGGAACCACCATACTTTCCTCCATAGTGGTTGTACTACTTTACATTCCCACCAACAGTGTATGAGGGTTTCTTTTTCTCCACAGCCTCTCCAACATTTGTTATTACCTGTCTTGTTGATAATAGCTCATCTAACAGGGGTGAGGTGGTATCTCATTGTAGTCTTGATCTGCATTTCTCTAATAACTAATGAAGCTGAGCATCTTTTCATATATCTGTTGGCCATTTGTACTTCTTCCTGGGAGAAGTGTCTGTTCATGTCCTCTACCCATTTTTTTATTGGATTGTTTGTTTGTTTGTTGTTGAGTTTTATGAGTTCTTTGTAAATTTTGGATATTAGGCCCTTATCTGAGCTGTCGTTTGAAAATATCAGTTCCCATTTAGTTGGCTGTCTGTTTATTTTGATATCAGTTTCTCTTGCTGAGCAAAAACTTTTAATTCTGATGTAGTCCCATTTATTTATCTTTGCCTTCACTTCCCTTGCCATTGGAGTCAAGTTCATAAAATGTTCTTTAAAACCCAGATCCATGAGTTTAGTACCTATGTCTTCTTCTATGTCCTTTATTGTTTCAGATCTTATATTTAAGTCTTTGATCCATTTTGAATTAATTTTAGTACACGGGGACAGGCTGTAGTCGAGTTTCATTCTTTTGCATGTGGCTTTCCAGTTTTCCCAACACCATTTGTTGAAGAGGCTTTCTTTTCTCCATTTTGTGTTGTTGGCCCCTTTATCAAAGATTATTTGACCATATATATGTGGTTTTATTTCTGGGCTTTCTATTCTGTTCCATTGGTCTGAGTGTCTATTTTTCTGCCAATACCATGCAGTTTTGATTATTGTGGCCCTATAATATAGTTTAAAGTCAGGTATTGTAATGCCCCCAGCTTCATTCTTTTTCCTTAGGATTGCTTTGGCTATTCGGGGTTTTTTATAGTTCCATATGAATCTGATGATTTTTTGTTCCATTTCTTTAAAAAATGTCATAGGAATTTTGATGGGAATTGCATTAAATTTATATATTACTTTGGGTAATATGGCCATTTTAATTATATTTATTCTTCCTATCCAAGAACAAGGAATATTTTTCCATCTCATTGTGTCTTTTTCTATTTCTCTTAGCAATGCCTTGTAGTTTTCTTTATATAGGTTCTTTACATTCTTTGTTATGTTTATTCCTAGGTATTTTATTTTTTTTTGTTGCAATTGTGAAGGGGATTATTTTTTTGAGTTCATTTTCTAATATTTCATTGTTGGCATATAGAAAGGCTATGGACTTCTGTATGTTAATTTTGTATCCTGCAACCTTACTGTATTGGTTTATTGTTTCTAGTAATCTTTTTGTGGAGTCCCTTGGGTTTTCGATGTATAGGATCATATCATCAGCAAAAAGTGATACCTTTACTTCTTCTTTTCCGATATGGATGCCTTTTATTTCTTTGTCTTGTCTGATTGCTCTGGCCAGAACTTCTAGCACCACGTTAAATAAGAGTGGAGAGAGTGGACACCCCTGTCGTGTTCCTGATTTAAGGTGGAAAGTCCTCAGTTTTACGCCATTTAATATGATGTTGGCTGATGGTTTATCATATATGGCCTTTGTCATGTTGAGATATTTTCCTTCTATACCCATTTTGTTGAGAGTCTTAAACATAAAATTGTGTTGTATTTTATCAAAAGCCTTTTCTGCATCTATTGATAAGATCATGTGGTTTTTGTTCTTTGTTTTGTTGATATGGTGTATTACGTTAACTGTTTTACGTATGTTGAACCATCCTTGAGATTCTGGGATGAATCCCACTTGATCATGATGTATTATTTTTTTAATATGTTGTTGTATTCGATTTGCCAGTATTTTGTTTAGTATTTTAGCATCTGTATTCATTAGAGATATTGGTCTGTAGTTTTCTTTCTTTGTGCCATCCTTGCCAGGTTTTGGTATGAGGGTTATGTTGGCCTCATAAAATGTGTTTGGAAGTATTGCTTCTTCTTCAATTTTTTGGAAGACTTTGAGTAGAATAGGAACCAAGTCTTCTTGACTTGAATGTTTGATAGAATTCACTAGTATAACCGTCTGGGCCTGGACTTTTATTTTTGGGGAGGTTTTTAATAGTTTTTTCTATTTCCTCCCTGCTGATTGGTCTGTTTAGGCTTTCTGCTTCTTCATGACTCAGTCTAGGAAGGTTGTATTGTTCTAGGAATTTATCCATTTCTTCTAGATTATTGTATTTGGTGGCATATAGTTTTTCATAGTATTCTACAATAATTCTTTGTATATCTATGATGTCTGTGGTGATCTCTCCTCTTTCATTTTGGATTTTATTTATTTGAGTCCTGTGTCTTTTTTCCTTGGTGAGTCTTGCCAAGAGTTTGTCGATTTTGTTGATCTTTTCAAAGAACCAGCTCCTTGTTTTATTGATTTTTTCTATAGTTTTTCTGTTCTCTATTTCATTTATTTCTGCTCTGATTTTTATTATCTCCTTTCTTCGGCTGGTTCTGGGTTGTCTTTGTTCTTCTTTTTCTAGTTCCTTAAGGTGTGAAGTTAAGTGGTTTACTTCGGCTCTCTCATGCTTGTTCATATAGGCCTGAAGTGATATGAACTTTCCTCTTATTACTGCTTTTGCTGCATCCCATAGATTCTGATATGTCGTATTTTCATTTTCATTTGTCTGTATATATCTTTTGATCTCTGCGCTTATTTCTTCTTTGACCCATTCATTTTTTAGAAGTCATATAATAATTTTTTGAAAAGATGAATATTCTTTTTGAAATGTAAACTTGGAGTTCAATTTAATGGATGTTTAAATAAAATAGGAGTTTTTGGCATGTTGTCATTTGAAGACATCTTTTAAATGATATGTTCATAGACTTGTCAAACTTTGAGGAAATATGAAAGGTAGAAGGGGAAAAAAAATAAAGCCAGAGTAAGGAAGACTTTGCTTTCAAAGAAAAATCATTCAAAACAGCAAAGACCTTGACAATTTCACAGGGGTAAAAGTGTAATAGTGAAAAGAAGCCTCATGTTATAAGTTAGGATATGTATATTCTCACCCACTGTATAGTAATTATCAAGTGCAATAGTCCTGTTGCCTTGTCCCCTCCCCCCCCCAAAAAAAACTAAATAAAAACAATATGAAGCCTAGCATCAGAAATGTGGAATTGGGAGCTTGCAGAGCTGAATGGTGGAGAGTCAGCAAACACAACCTCTAAAGAGTTAACTTCAAATAAAGGTACAAGCTAGTTCAAACATTCTCATATTTTATTTAATGTCATCCTCACTATGGTGACTATTATATACACAAAAACAAAGCCAGTATAACTAATAAAATTGTACCCATGAGCAAAGGCAAAAATGCTGAAAGTGATTTTACATAATAATCAACAATTGTTGATTATTATAATTCCAGCCAAGAAGTTCTGTCCAACCTGACCAGATGGTGGCACAATGGATAGAGCATCAACCTATGACACTGAGGAACTATGTTTGAAATTCTGAAGCCTCCAGCTTAAGCGCAGGTTTACCAGCTTGAGCATAGATTCATCAGCTTGAGTGTGGGATCATTAACATGACCCCATGGTCTCCAACTTGAGCACAAATGTTGCTGCCTTGAAGCCCAAGGTCACTGTCATGAGCAAGAGGTCACTGGAGATCCCTGGTCAAGGAACATATGAGAAAGCAATCAATGAAGAACTAAGATGCTGCAACTTTGAGTTGATGCTTCTCATCAATCTCCCTTCCTGTCTCTCTGTCCCTGTCTCTTTCTGCCTGATCAGGTAGTGGTGCAGTGGATAAAGTATCAGACTGGGACACAGAGCACCCAGGTTGGAAACCCTGAGTTAGCCTGCTTGAGCGCGGGTTTATCTGGATTGAGCAAGGCTCATCAACTTGAGCCCAAGGTTGCTGGCTCAAGCAAGGGGTCACTCACTCTGTTGTAGCCCCCCTGGTCAAGGCACATATGAGAAAACAATCAGTGAACAACTAAGGTGCCACAACAAATTGATGCTTCTCATTTCTCTCCCTTCCTGTCTGTCTGTCCTTATCTGTCCCTCTCTCTGAATCTCTCTGTCACAAAAAAAAGTTCCATCCATTCAGAAGAATCATCAGACGTATTCAAGCAGTAGGTACATATTTAACCAACAGTACTTCATGTTTCTATTTTTTATTGTTCATATTATTTTTTTTAATGTTTTGGATGCCTGCTTCACAATTTTAAACCTGACCTATAACTGTTCAGGGTAACCCTACTTCTCAAACTTTGCAATTCTTTCCCTTTAAAGCTCTTGGTGGAAAGTGAATCTTGCTCTGCCTGTTGCTTGACAGATTTACTGGTGCTAAACTTGTATGCAGTTCTTTAATCTTCTGGGGTCTTTCCTTCTGTTATTTTCAAAACTACAGAATGCAAGGTTATAAAAAATTTACAAAAATAATTCAACCTGCTTTTAGGGCGAGACCAAGTCTAAAAGAACACCTATATTTTAAATTGTTCTCATGACATTTTGATGTAGAAAATCTTGGCATTTACTATTGATGGTCAATAGCATGTGGGACTTCAATTGCTGCAGATTGAAAATGTTACTAGACTGAAATTACATTGTTTTTAAATAACAAATATTTAAGATCTTTGACGAACATTATAGACATTTCTAAGGCATCAATCCAGTAGTAGGATTCAAATAATTTAACAACCAGTTCTCTGTCCTAATGAGCATTTTAAAATTATACACCAAAAGGTAGTTTATTATTTCCTCTATTTAATACTTAAATAAGAATAAAAGAGGTACACAAAACTAGATTATGTTATAAGAAAGAGTATTAAAATACTAATGAAAAAATATTAAAAACTGACAAAAACAATAAAACTGTTAAGATATTTCTGTATTGATTCTTGATTGGTATCCTCACTTGTAATTTTTTTTTTCACCTATGGATGGAATGAACATTACTACAGCACTTAGAATATGCTGCTGATCAGTTGAATGTTAAAAAAGAGTAAGGAATGTAAATTTGTGATTTCCACATTGGGGAGCTGCCCAGGTGCACACCTTAAACAGAATCCTGATTGCAATTGCAATTTTAACAACTGGTTTGCTGAACTCCACAAAAAAATTAGGTATTGGTTCTGCCAAACTGGTGCAAACCGGCTGACTCCCACCACTGCATGATTCTAAGATGCTTTTTTAGAATTTACCAGATTGTAAATTCATAAAAATAAATATATCCACTAAAATTGAAAGGTAAATCTCTATTATCCTAGATTTAGAAAGAAAGTATTGTCCCACACAAAACGAAGCAAATAATTTAGCAATGATTTGAGCATAACAAGACACAGCAGTCCTCAGGTTACTATACAGTTCTGTTCCTACTACAGTGATATAACTTGAATTTTGGTGTAAGTCAAAACACACCCTTAGCCCAACACAAATAAAACACCTGCAGTTTTAACAGTCCAAAATGGTGTAAGTAAGCATATTGGGGGATGGCAACTCCCTCACTCATGTGCTGTGTTACTGTGGATTCTTCTGCCTCACACAACCAAATTCATTTGCCCATGTAGTCTGTAAGTACAATGCTAATGGCATAAGGTGAAACACTCACATCTCAATTTTTTAAGTTTTTATGGGAGTGAGCATCATAAACTTAAAATGTTGTATGTTGAAACTGTTGTAACCCAAAGTCCCCGTGTATTTCTTAATACCCAATAGATTTCAGAGAAGAAAATAAAACTTTGTTATCAATTTGAAGAATGTTTTTTGGTCAAATAATTTTCTTATATCCATGTTTTATTTTTTCATTTTAAAAATAATGCAAAATAATTAATAAAATTTATATTTTGTTAATATTAATACCATGTTTCCAAAGTTCTAAGTTAAAACATGAACAAAAGTTACCATGGTTTACAGTAATTTTTAAAACTATAATCTTTTATTCAAACCACATTTATGTTCCATTTACCTAAATCCTCTCTATCAATGCTACTTATTTTTCTACTTTTGAAGTTTTATTTCTCTTTCTTGATATTCTGAACTTAAAATATAATTTGAAAATATTATTTCTGAACAAGGTTATAGGTAAAAACCCTTAAAATGTTTTTGCAGTAAAAAAATCCAATAGAAAATTTGGCAATAAAGATTCCAATTTCTCAGAATACCTATATCTATTAAATGTTAGCCAAAATTATATAAATTCTGGTTTAATTTACTAAGTTTGAAAAGGAAATACATGACTGCTAATATTATCTGCCACTATTTTCATGAACCACTTAAAAAGGGACTTTGAATTCAGAATAGAAATCATTGAGAAATATTCTACTTGAAATTATTTCATAAAAGACAGAGCCTAGAAGCTGTATTATAAATGACTAAAGTGTCTAGAAAACAATCATGTAAAACTGATCAACACATTCCTTCTTCAATCAAAGTAACAAACTCTGTTTTGGGTCTTGATAAAAATTACGAGAACAGCAAGAACTTTTCTCATAGATGAGAATGTTTTCAGACATCTTGGGCACCACTTATTCAAAATGAGTAAAGAATATTGCTAATTTAAAGTAAACGTTATCTATTTTCAGAAGTAACTGATTAAATCAGTGCTTGAAACTTAGTGATTGAGCTCAGATGAAGGCATTTAGCTTTTCATAGCAGAGTCATAAAATCCATTCCTAGGATGCATTTAATGATTTTACCATTCATCCTGAGCAAATTGAAATAGCATTACTGTGAAGAAATCTATTTGAATAGAGAGATGAGGAGATTCATCTTAAAAAAAAAAGTGAAACCTTATAGCTAAGACCTAAACTCCAAAGTGAAAGAACACATAGAAGACTTCAAATACTCAGTTTCATAATATAAACCTAAACCTAAAGGCAATTGGGGGTAATGGATTGCCCCGGGCATGAAATCAAGAACCATAACAATTTCATTGATTCTAGCTCAGGTGCATTTTTGGTGAAGTTCCTCTGTACTCCTAAAATGAATTCTCATTATGCCTTGGTAGCCTAGAGATTGAAGTTTTAGAAAGGGATTTGGTAACATTATCTCTAGATTCTCAAAATAGAAATGTGTATATTGTATAAATCCATCACTGAGATTGGATAAGTTTATGGTAAAATAGATTGCAGTGCTTCTGTTACAATGAAGACAATTTATTCTGACAATCTCTTTTTATCCTACTAAGAAAGATTTGTAAAAGTACTTTTAAGAAAATTTTAATAGGGCATTTCTTTACAACTGTATAGAAGTCAATTAATACTGTGAAAAACTTACAACACTCACTTAAATGAAATGAATAATAAGTGTAACAAAGTTAGTGATAGAAAGGATTATGACTAAGAACCATGCAAGACTGGTGGCATTAGCTGCTTATGTAAACAGTTTTGTCAACAAGGAGATAAAGATATTATCTGAATATTCAATCAAGCTGCACTTTGCTTATTTCCTATAGCTTTGTTCTCTTTGCAGAGTTTCAGTCAAAGAAGTATATATGTATATATATGTTATATATGATATATATATATATATTTGTAATGCATTTTAAATAGGACAAGACAGCTAATTACTGAGTCATTAAAAATAAAACTTTAATGTCTTAGAATAAGTAATGACTTACTAATATCCTTGGAAGTTAGGTGCCCCAGATAATTATTTGATCGACTTGTAGAAACTGTCTAGGATTTATCAATTGAAACATAGAATTAAAGAAAGATAAATATTCTCAAGAAGTTTGTTATCATTGATACCTTTATGTAATTATAAATTTTATTAAGTGTATTTTGTTATTTTCCTAAAGCCATCTAAAATCTAGATTAATTTTAATCTTTCAAACGAATAGAAAAGCTAGTTTCAATGCATTATTAGGGTGTTAAGATACTGTTGGTTCAGAATAAGGCTCAATTACCTTCTATATGGTCATCATTAATTCACTCCTTTGGTTTAAGACACTGCAGACTTCTGCTTGCTTTAGCATCTGAGGTTATATAATACTCTTATTATATTTTATTATATTATATTTTTGTTTAGAATACTATTTTTAGATTCAATTTATAAGTACAGTTTACATAAAAAGCAATTATCTTCAGGTAATGAAAAATAGAATTAATGTATTATGATGCTGTATGCTGATGGAACAGAAAAGAAGAAACTACAAAGGGTTGATGTCTTAGGGTCAGGAGGGAAAAAACAAACATATGCTGCTGGTGTAAGTGTTCTGGGCATGCGGTGATTGACAAAATACAATGAGGCTTTGGAAATAGCAACTAAAACTTGTACCTACTTAATAATGTAGTCTTATCTCCTATAAAGTACCCTACATTAGTCCAGTGTGTGCAGTGCTATTATCAAACATTGAATTTAACATTTACTCATTATAATACATTGCTTAATAAATTTCCAGTTTGGTTCTGGGAGGCAAGTTACTAAAATTACCAAAGAAAAAAATAACAACAATGTAGCCTTATTTCTTGACATAAAGTCAACATTCTCTAGTTCTTTTACTTATTTGGAGAATAGAAACATTCTTTTACTTGTATTCATTGATTATTTTGTTATTCTGCAAGTTAGATTTGGGTTAACCAAGTGTAAAGCTGTCATGGTGTGAAATTCTGGACTGGCAGAAGTTACTTTATCAGTAGCTTCTATACCTGAGATCTTAAATGCACATATATTCTTGCTTGAAACATCATTTTACTGAAAACCATAAAAAAACGCCATATGAATTTGGTTAAAATTTTCAAAGTCAAATGATGGTTGCAAGAGTTAATTTTTAATTACATTGAGTCCATATGCTTACATAATCTTTTCTAACTTCTCATTCTACAAATTCTCTAAAAGAAAATTCAGACTGAGAATACAAGGAAAAATGAGTAAATTGTGTTTTTTAAAGTAGTTTTAAGTATTTTACTTAAAAGTGATTTTAAGTTTTATGTTCATTACACAAATATTGAAAACACATTAACACAGAAAAAATAAAAGAATATTTTTTCAAAATTTAATAAAGAATGAATTTCTCAAAATGATAGATGGAGACAAATATGACCTTCAGCTGATGGGATTAATTGCTTATTTCTTATCATAATGCCAAGTTATATGTGAGTTAAAAGAAATCTGTAAAACCATAAAACAATACAAAATACATTGAGCTTTGTTAGATATCAAGAAGAAGATGATATGATATACTATTTTAATAAAAATAATTCCAAAAAAATGTTACATAAAAGTTAAAGTAACTTATCAAAAACAAACATAAAAAAATAAAAAAAATAAAAAAACAAACATAATTATAAACAAAATAGATATCTAAAAACTTTTTTGTAAAAACAAGTAAAAATAAATGTATGTAGAATATAAATAAATGAAGAGAAATAAAATAGCCAAATAAACATATCAACCTCATGAGGAATCAATGTAATAAAAATTAAAACAAAAATGACATAATGAAAAAAAATGACATAATGTTTTTCACTTATAAAACTGTAAAATATTAGATTTAATTTTATGAACTCATTCTTTCTAGGTAAAAACAGTAGTTGAACATTGGAAATTTCAATAGGTACAATAATAATGATAATTATTATTTAGTAATTATATTCAGTGTTGGGAAGTGGTTGGGAAAAGAGGCAATCTCCTAAATTAGAATTATTTTTTCTTAAGAGACAATTAGGAAATGAATATAAGAAGTCTAAAAAATGGGTGTATTTTAACATATCTGTCACGTTCTAATAATGTATTCTAACCAAATTATCAAATATCTGCAAACTGTATACTATAATTTATATTGCAACATTCTATACAATTTCAACACTTTTGGCATTCACAAATGTCCCAGAATACATAAATTATTGAATAAATTATTGCACAAAGAACCAAATTCTGTCTATTTGCCAAAATTATGTAATATATGTATATTTATAGACATGGAAAGTTGCTCATTTTACATAGTAAAATATAGAGGCAACACAATAAGTACACTGGGATCACTGTAACAAGTCTCATATACTCTCTCTCTCTCTCTCTCTCTCTCTCTCACACACACACACACACACACACACACAATGAAATGAATCTACCAAAATCCTTTTAGTGATTATTATGATTCTTTTGGAAAATACAAATATAGCTACTTTTTTTTCTTATCATAATCTTTTTCATTTCCAAAAATCCAAGTATAAATATAAACTATTACAAAATTAGAAAAAAATTAGCATTAATACTCTTAGAATTTGTTGGAATTGTATACATGTATTTTATTTTGCACCATTATATGTATTTAGATGTCACAATATATCTTTATTTCTTCAGTATTTTAAGTAGCTCATCTATCATCTATTTGAAGAACACATGAAAATATTTCTTTCAGTCATTTTGTTGTCAGGCCTGTCTATAAAATTCAATGCCAAGTGGCATTTGTTATGTTTAGTTCAAGATTATTAAATATTTTATTTTCTAAATTTTTGCAGCAACTCCATACTTCTTCCCACAGTGGCTATACCACTCTGCATTCCCACATATCTTTTTTCCACATCCTCGCCAACACTTAGAATTGTAAACAATATATATATCTTTATAGATCAGGTTAAAAATTTGCTTTTTTTTTTACCTTTGTCAGAGTAAATATTACATCATTTACTCAACACAATTACACATTTTCTCCAAAGTATTTCTATGCATAAATAAATTTCAGCTAGAAGATAGATTATAAAATTGATTATTTAATAGATATTAAAAATAAAAACATATACTGCACACAGGGAACATACAAGAAATTTTAAGTTAGTGGTACAATGAAGATTAGTTACTTGCAAAAAAACAAATTATTTTGCTTTCTAAAAACATAAAAAGACCTGCCAAGAGAGGGGAAATTGGCACAAATAATAAAATAATTCATGCTGGCTCTTTAATGAATTTGATGATTAAACGAGTAATAGGTTTTTCTATCAGTTGTGTATTGTACAGGACAATAATAAAATAAAAATTAGTTTGAGTACATAATACTTGGTACTGTCTACAGCCATACCACCCTGAATGCACCCAATCTTGCCTGATCTCAAAAACTAAGTGGGGTCAGACCTGGTTAATACTTGGATAGGAGACATGATATTTGGTACTAAAAAAGGGTATTGAACATGATGATGGTTCAGTAGTTCTTGGAATAACTAAAATAAATACTGCATGTATACACATAGTCTTAAACATAGTAATGTATTGGCCTGAAGACGTAGTAATAGATGCATACACTCTGAGTATTGCATCCCCTGTGGGGTTTGGGTACAGATTTATAATTAAGTATTAAAATATTCATAAAGATCTTATAATGTTGAACTGTTTCAGTAGAACAATAGTTCAATATTTGCTTCAACTGTGAGAAACTGGCAAAGAAGTTCTGTAACTAAATTTTTCTGTTATTTAAAGAAATTTTGATTATTTTAGATACATATGCAATTGTAAGAAACAACACAGGCCATGGCCAGTTGGGTCAACTCCTGGTCAAGGCACACAGGAGAAATGACCATCTGCTTCTCTACCCCTCCCGTTTCCCTTCTCTCTTTCTCTTCCTTTCCTGTAGCAAGTGGCTCCATTTGTCTGAGCATCGGCCCCACATGGGATTTGTTGGGAGTCCACCTGTCTATCTCTCCTCTTCTCACTTGGAAAATAAAAAGAAGATGAAAAAGAACACAAAATCAACTCACATACCATTTAACTTATTTTCACCCAATGGCAACATCTGTCAAACTACAGTACAATATCAAAATCAAAATATTGATGTTGATAGTCAAAAACAGAATAGTTCTCTAAAGGTCAACACACCTCCCTCCAATCTCTGGCACTTAATAATCTGTTCTCTATTTCTAACAATTTTTTTCCAGTTTCAAGAATGTTACAAAAATTTAATCATACCATACAATATGTAATATTTTGAGATTGGCTGTTTTAATTCAACATAATTCCCTGAAGACTCGTTCAAATTTCCATGTATAAAATATGTTCCTTTTTATTGGTAATTAGTGTTCCATGGTATTGAAGTACCACAGTTCCTTTAACCATATTCCAGAAGGATATCTGGGATATTTCCGCTTTTAGGCTATTAGAAATAAAGCTGATACGAAAATATACCTACAGTTCTTTCTGTAAACAGATATTTTATTTCTCTGGGTTAAATGCCTTATCACTATTGTATGGTAACTGAATATTTACTTTTACAAGAAACTTCTAAACTCTTTTCCAGAGTTGCTGTAATATTTTACATTCCCCCCAGAGATGTATAAGGATTACAATCTTTACGCATGTCCATTAGTACTTGAATTGTCACTATTTGTATTTTATCCATTCTTATGAACATGTAGAGGTATGTCATTGTGGTTTTAATTTTCATTTCCCTAATGGCTAATACTGAACATCTTTTTGTGTGTTTTTCAGTCCTTTTGATCATTTTTCAAATTGGATTTTTTTATATTGAGTTTTGAGAGCTCTTTATGTACTCACAATTTCTCATTAAATATGTGATTTACAAATATTTTCTTAGTCTTCTGTTTTAATTCTAATTTTTACCTTCCTACAAGGATGTTTTTTCCTGAGAAAGTTTTTAATTTTGTTAAGTTCCAATTTATCAATGTTTCCTTTCATGGATAATTATTTTGGAGGAACCACAAAAACATAAGTGTTCTATTACCAGTTCAGGGAAAGCAAATGACCATGAAGTTATCAACACTTACCCTGGTTTTACAGGATTGAGAGAATGCACACAATCTTGAGAACTGCCTCACAGAGGTAACAGGAAGTGTAGAGCATATGTATCTGTTGAAAATATAGAAGAAAGTCTCATAATCACAACAGGACTAACAAAAGTTATGTGTTTCCCACAGCTAGCCAGTCAACATTGATGAGATGACAGTTTTTTTTTAAAGGCAAAGATAGCAACACCATATTTCAAGAAACATAAAATCCTGGCCAGCTTGCACAGTGGTAGAGCGTGGGCCCAGCGTGTGGAAGTCCCAGGTTAGATTCCCGGCCAGGGCACACAGGAGAAGCACCCTTCTGATTCTCTATCCTTCCACCTCTCCTTTCTCTCTATCTCTCTCTTTCCCTGCCATAGCCAAGGCTCCATTGGAGCAACGTTGGCCCGGGCACTGAGGATGGCTCCATGGCCTCTGCCTCAGGCATTAAAATGGCTCTAATTACAACAGAGCAATTCCCCAGATGGGCAGAGTATCACACCCTAGTGGGTTTTCTGGATGGATCGTGGTCAGGCACATGTGGGAGTCAGTCCTTCTGCCTCCTGGCTTATCACTTCAGAAAAATACAAAAAAAAAAAAAGAAACATAAAAAGTCAAGTAAATTTGATAGCACCAAAAGAACATGGTAATTTTCCAATAATGGACCTCAAAGAAATGGAGATCTGTTATTTGACTAATAAAGAATTTAAAATAGATGTTTTGAAGAATCTCAGTGAGCTACAAGAAAGTATAGTAATATAATTCAGTGAAATATGAAAAAAATACACAATCAAAATGAGAACTTGAACAGAGATACAAATCACAAAAAAACCAAACAGAAATTCTTAAGCTAAAGAATACACTAAATGAAATAAAAAATGCTATAGAAAACTTCAATATCACACTGATTAAAGCAGAAGAAAAAAATCTATGAATTTGAATACAGATCATTTGAAATTGCTCACTAAGATGAGAACAAAGAAAAAGGAATAAAACAGAGTGAAGAAAGCCTATGTAAACTATGGGGAATGATTAAGAGATACAATGTATGCATTATTGGAGATGCGTTAATAGAAAAGGAGAAGGGAAGAAAGCTCATTTTAAGAAATACTGGCTGAGAACTTTCCAAATATTAAAGGAGTTGTGCTTATCCAAGTTCATGTGAATATCCAAGTTCATATCACCAAAATTTTTATTGAAAACAAATTTTTATAAGAATATTATAACAAGCCTCACCTGTGGTGGCATAGTGGATAACATGGTGACCTGGAATGCTCAGGTTGCCGGTTCAAATCCCTGGGCTTGCCCAGTCAAGGCACATGTGAGAAGCAACTACAATGAGTTGATGCTTCTCACTCCTTCCCCCTACCCCTTCTCTCTCTCTGTCTTCTCTTGTTAAAATCAATAAATAAAATCTTAAAAATAAATATCATAACAAAACTGTCTAAAAACAAAGGCGAAGAGATCATTTTAAAAGCAGTAAGAGAAAAACAGTATTTCTTACATTCTAATGAACCTTCTTAAGTGCTCTGCTTTCCTCAGCATCTAACTTGCAGGCTAAGTAAAAGTGAATTCATAGAATAAAAATACTGAAAAAAAGAACACTAGCAGCCAAGAATCTTTATCTGGCAAAGTTGTCTTTCAGAAATAAAGGAGAGGGAAGGTTTTCACCAAACAGTAGCTGAAAGAGTTCATCATTGCTATGTCTATCTTACAAGAAATGGTAAAAGGAGTTAGTTATTCAAGCTGACATGAAAGGATACTAATTAGTAATAAGAAAAGATATACAAATAAAATACACCTTAGGAAAGGTTAGTATATTGTCAAATTCAAAACATTTTAGCACCGTAATAATATGATGGTGCATTTAACTCTGTTATGAAGATTAAATAAAACATAAAAATAAGTATAGTAACAATTTTTTTATAATTACACAATATAAAATAAAGCAAACTGTGATGTTAAAAACATATGTGGGAGAGGGTGAATAAAGGTATAGAGTTTCTGTCTGTGATTTAATTCAAGTCACTATCAGCCTCAAATGACTGTTATATATATAAGATGTTCTAATAAGCTTCAGGGTAACCTCAAAACACAAAACTGTAATAGCTACATACAAGAGAAAGAGACAGGAATCAAAGCATATCATTAAGGAAAATCATAAATTAATGAAGCAACACAGCAAAGAGGAAGAAAGGAAATATGGAACTACAAAATAACGACAGAACAATTAGTGAGATGATATTAGTACATCCTTCCCTATCAATAAATACTTTGAATGTAAATGAATTAAATTTTCCCATCAAAAGGCATTGAGCGGCTGAATGGATTTTTAAAAAGACCTAATAATATTTCACCCACAAGAGAATCACTGCACCATCAAGGACGCACATAGGCTCAAAATGAAGGGGTGGAAAAAGTCCATAAAGTATGGATTAAAAGAATAAAGGAGTAGCTATGATTTCATCAAACAAAATAGACTTTAAATAAAAAATTATACCATGATACAAAGATCTAACATTATGCAATGATAAAAGGGTAAAGTCATTAGTAGGATATAACACTTGAAAATGTGTACAAACGTAACATTATAGAACCTATACAGAAATGTGTTCCATGATGACAGGGATACATTTTAAGAACTGCATTATTAGGCAATTTTGTCATTGTGCAAACATATAGAATGCTTTTACACAAACCTAGATGATGTAGTGTACTGCACACCTAGGCTACTAAGCTACAAACCTATACAGGATGTTACTGAAGGCATTTGTAACACCATGTTGTTTATGTATTTAAAAATATATAACCATAGTAAAAGTACAGTAAAAATATGGTATAAAATATTTAAAGAATGGTATATGTATATAGGACATTTACAATGAATGATGCTTACAGGATTAGAAATTGTTGGAGGTTCAGAGGGTGAGTAATGAGTAAGTGGGAAAACCTAGGACATTATTGTACCCTTCCATAGACTTTATAAATACTGTACACTTAGGCTATACTAAATGTATAAAAAATCATTTTTATCTTTCATAATACATTAACCTTAGCTTACTGTGATGTTTTAATTTATAAGCTTCTTATTTTTTTAAGTTTGAATTTTTAAGCAATACAGCTTAAAACACAAACATATTATACAACTCTACAAAAATATTTTCTTACTCTTTATCCTTATTTTATAAGCATCTTATTTTTAAAATTTTTGTTTTTTAACTCTTTTACCTTTTTGGTTAAAACCTGAGATACAAACACAAACATTAGCAGAAATTTACACAGGATCAGAATCAACATCACTGTTTACCACCTCTAATTTTGTCCCATTGAAAGGTCTTTAGGGATAAAAATACTCATGTGACTGTGATCTCCTATAACAATACCTTCTTGTAAAATGTGTTCTGAAGGATATGCTTGAGGCTCTTTATTTTTTAATTGTTATTTATTGATTTTGACAGTGAAAGGGAGAGAGAGAGAGAGAGAGAGAGAGAACCGCTAATTTGTTGTTCCATTTATTTATGCATTCATTGATCAAATCTTGCATGTCCCCTGATCAGGATCTTACCCCCAACATTGGCATGCCAGAGCAATACTTGAACTAAATAAGCTACCTGGTCAGGGTTACCTGAGGCTCTTCTTGAGGTGGTATCATTCTTTTCAGAAATATATCCATGTTGATTTTTTTTCCTATTTTCAAATTATTTTTATTTTTCAGTTACAGTTGATATATATTATTATATTAGTTTTAGGTGTACACCCCAGTGATTAGACATTATATAACTTACTAAGTGATTATCCCAATTTTGCACCCATCTGACACCATACATAGTTATCACAATATTATTGATTATATTCCCTACTGTCCTTTACATCTCTGTGACTATTCTGTAACTACCAATTTGTTACACCTTAACCTTTTATACCTTTCCCCCAACTCACCTCCCATCTGGCAACAATCAAAATGTTCTCTGTATCTATGAGTTTGTTTCTGTTCTGCTTTTTATTTATTTTGTTTTTCAGATTTAATTGTTGATAAATATGTATTTATTGCCATTATACATTTCAAACATTGATAATTTCTCTTTTTTTCCCGCCTTCTTTCTCTTTGTCTTAAAGAAGACACTATAATACTTCATGTAATATACGTTTGGTGGTGACGAACTCCTTTAGCTCTTTCTTGTCAGGGAGGAGCTTTATATGTTGTTTAATTCTAAATTATAGCTTTGCTTGGTAGAGTAATATTGGTTGTAGGTCTTTTATTTTTATCATTTTTATTATTTCTTGCAAATCTATTGTGGCCTGCAAAGTTTCTGTTGAGAAATCAGCTGAGAAATGAGCATATGGGAGCTCATTTATAGTTAACTAACTGCTTTTCTCTTGCTATTGTTAGCATTCTCTTTGTCTTTAACCTTTGACATTTTAATTATGATGTGTCCTGGTGTGGACTTCTTTGGGTTCACCTTATTAGGGACTCTTTTTGCTTGCTGGACTTGTATGTCTATTTCCCTCACTAGGTTAAAGAAATTTTCAGTCATTATTTTTTCACATAGGTTTTTAGTTTCTTGCACTCACCCGTAATGTGAATGTTGGTATACTTGAAGTTTTCCCAGAGGCTACTTACACTATTCTCATTTTTTTTCTTTTGCTGCCCTGGTTAGGTGTTTTTTGTTTCCTTATATTCCAGATCACTGATTTAATTCTTGGTTCCACCCAGCAATCTCACTAGGGAGTGATGCTCTTGCCTATCTGGGCCACTGCTCACTTTCTCATCAACTGAGCTCTTCTTAGCACCTGAGGTGGAGGCCATGGAGCCATCCTCAGCACCTGGGGCCAACTCTCTCTAACTGAGTCATGGCTTCAGGAGTTGGGAGGGGGAGAGAGAGAAAGACAGAGAAACGAAAGGTGGAGAAGCAGATGGGCACTTCTTCTCTGTGCCCTGACTGGAATTGAACCCGGGACATCTACACATCAGGCTGATGCTCCACCACTGAGCCAAGCAGTCAGGGCTGGCACTTGTTTCTCTTAAGCCAATGAAATGAGTTCTTTACAAATTAATTTTAACAGGGAGGTCAAGAAGTATAAATATATCAAACATTTATAATAGACATACATAGAAATAAAAAAGTTTAAACACTAACAGAAATTTATAACTTTTGTTTTAAAATTTTAGCCATAAGTCAGGTGTAATAATTGAAAACTCAATAGTTTAGAAAAGAACAGTTGGACCTAAATCACGTTTCTGGATAATGGAATAAATTAAGATTTGCTTCACTGGAGGCTAAAGCTTTTTATTAATATTTGTGGAGGGAACACATGTTTGTCATTTGCCTAAGTTCCAAGTAACTTTGTTTGTGTTTTTTTTTCTTCTTCTTCTAATAAGAATTACCTACTGAAGTTTGCATTTCAAATTAAAGGCCTCTGGGGTAAGAGTTTCTGCAGACGACAGGGTAGAACATTTATATCTCATTGGCACAGGAAAGTAATGCAAGTTTTTTTTCCATGAAAAAGTCACTTTTTATAAGGCTATAATGTTTACAATTTTTACAAGCTTTCTGAGGTGAATAGGTACAGTTTTGAGATTGGTAAAAAGGACAGGAGGGCTTTGAAATTTTTCTGAAGCCACACATCTGGTACTATAAACACTCAATTATAATAAAAGGACACTTTTTAATTCTTTAGATAATTGAGTTAGCTTGAATAATATGAAATAACTGACACACCCATCCAACTACAATATTCTCAATTTGTTTCTTTTTTCTAAATTTTTATTTGTTAATTTTTAGAGAGAGAAGAAAGGAGAGAGACAGAAACAGACAAAGAGAAACATTAATTTGTTGTTCCACCTATTTATGCCATTGCTGGTTGATATTTATGTGCCCTGACTGGGAATTGAACCTGAAAATTTGGCATGTTGGGACAGTTCTGTAACCAACTGAGCTATCCACCCAGGGCCTTCAATTTACATCTTTTATCATGGAAAATATCTTCCACAAAGATCAAAATCACAAGGATCCTTATGTTCCAGATTTCAAGCTTTGCCTTTGGAAAATTTTCCTCCCTCTGTATACATTTCTCTTAGGAGAAAAGGCCTTAAAAAGTTTCTATAAGGTGTTAAAATTTAGTTTAGTTTCTAGTTTGGCCCACTTTGGACCATAGAGATATTTTGGGGAAAAAAATTCTTTCCATAGTCTTGTCAGGTTTCAACTGAATTAAGCAGTAAATAATCTTGGCAGTATTGGACAACCCCATCGACCCTGGTGCCATCCCAAAGAGGGTGTAAAAGATATTATTTTCAAATAATCTGGAGCAACTCTGAAATATAACTGAAAGAAAAAAGACTTAACTACCACCTCTGACTGATGATATAAACCTAGCATTTGACCAGAAAAGTCCCTAAAAGTTTTCTCAACCCTCAGAGGGAACCATATAACAACCCTTTGAAAGTAGATATGGGGACATATAAATTGGTGTTAGAAATGGAATGTTAACAAAATATTTTGGGACATATTTTCCCCCAGTTGTCCACTTGAATACAAATAAGGCATGATTTCTGGACCACTGTTTTGGTGACGAACCCTAGAAAGGTGAAGGGGGCAGGTATTGTTTTAGATACATGTTGTGTGTTTAATTCTTCATTTGCCTTTTGCAGTAAATCTTTTAATGAAGCTATTTTGGAATCTTGAAACCTTGTGGAGGCTCTGGATACCAATTAAAATATATATTTAATTCTTTTACTTTATTTAGGAACTCTTGCTTTCAAGTAAACTTCTTAAGTAGACATTCTTTTCTAAATGGAATGTTTCCAATAATCACCATTGTAATTCTAGATTGTCTTTAGTAAAATTTTTGTAAATTTCCAGTTTCTGGACCAAAGGTCTTAAATATAAAATAAGCATTTGTGTTGGAAGGTGTCATGCTCTATTCTTTGAAACTGAAGATTTGATTTCTTTAACTAAGGCTCTCAAAGCCAAATTAATACCTAAGAGGGATGTTTTGCTGTGTTGGGAATTGTGTAGTGTTTTACAGTACACCTTTTTGGATGGAAATTTTCCTGAGGTAAGTAGGTTAACATTCAAACACAATGGTCAGGGTTAGGTGGCAAGTACTCAAAACAGCTTTTAAGTGCTCAACTCATGCCCATCAATTATGCCATTCTGGCTTCTGAGATTTGTTATTAACAATATATCTATTATTACTTCACCTTATGAATACATGACAAAAACCAAGTGACCAAGGAAAAAGATCTGTGGGCACCAGTAGTAATTACAATGATGGTACTACAGGCAGGCCAAGAGAAGGTCTTAGGTATGTACCATCAGCAGTTTCCAAAGTGAAACTATGGATGCAGGTGAAACCATTTTATAGCTCAAACTGACCTGCTAGGACCTCAGCTGGAAAGCCAATTATATTGGGAACTTGACACACCCAAAAAAGTAAAACTCATAGTATGAAAGAAACTTACCCAAAGCCCTCAGAAAGAGCAAGAAAAATACTGTAGAGACTATAAAGTGTTTGTGGACACTGACACCTGTGTTTCTTGTTCCCAAAGCTATCAGAAATCTCCTCTTAATTCCACTACTGCCATCAAACTGTTACAAAACAAAATTCTTCTAAGTAAATGTTAAAGATCTTATTGGCTGTATTCAATAATTCATGAATTGAGAAACATCCTATCTGGCAGGTATAAAGGAGCTCCAAAGAGCTGTACAAAATGAAAGACTTTTACAGGCAGAAATGAATGGGAAGAAGGAGGCAAAAAACATTGATTATGACAAGGTGACTTTTTAAGGGGATGACAGGGGTTTATCAAGAAGTTATGTACCTAGTGCTGATCAGGTGATTTCTGATTGACTGGCTTAAGATTTTTAGGGAGAAGCCACAACTGTAATTAAGTCTTGGTTTTGTAATGTAAGACTTAACATACATTTTGGGCCCATTGACTTGTTTTTAACAAGCTGTACTAAGTCACATTCCCACCAATCACTCACAAGTGTTCCCTTTCCTAAACACACACATCAACATATTTTACTTGTTGATTTTTGAGGATAAGCATTTTAACAGGTAAAAGTTGATATCTAAATGCGATTTTGACTTGCATTTTTTTTTCTTTTTAAAAATTTTTTTTTAGATTTTTTTATTCATTTTGAAGAGAGGAGAGAAAGAGACAGAGAGAGAAGGGGAGAGGAGCATGAAGCATCAACTCCCATATGTGCCTGGACCAGGCAAGCCCAGGGCTTCGAACCAGCGACCTCAGCATTCCAGGTCGATGCTTTTATCCACTGCACCACCACAGGCCAGGCGACTTGCATTTTTCTGATGATTAGTGATATTGAGCATCTTTTCATGTAACTGTTCACCATTTGTATGTCTTCTTAAAAAAATGACTATTCAGGTTGTCTTCTCATTTATAATTGGATTTATTTTGTTCTTGAGTTGTGTACATGTTCTTTGAAGATATTGAATATTAACCCTTTATCAGATACATGGTTTACAAATAGTTTTTCCTGTTTCAAAAGTTGATTTTTTAAAAAAATTTGATCATTTCTTTGGCTTTTAGTTTGATAAAATCCCACCACTTGTTTATTTTTACTTTTGTTTTTTTTGCTTTTGGTGTAATATTCCAAAATCATTGCCACAGCTAATATCAAATATGATTTTCTATGTTTTCTTCTAGAAGTCTAGTGAGTTACAATTAGATAGAAATTAAAGAGTTGATAGGATTTTTAAAATTGGAATGTTTAAGCAGGCTTTATGTAAATAAATTTTGTTTCTTTAACCTAAATGTTTTATGGGAATGAAGAGCATAAAACCAAAACCTACTGATGAAATCCTAATAGAAGCTACAGATCAGATGTAAGAATTAATAGAATTAAAGTTAAAATTTGGAGAATTGGTATGTTTGGGTCAGCTTTATGTAAAGTCATAATACTTTTTTTACCTGAATGTATTATGGGGATTTATAGTATGTCTGACTTGGAAACATTTCCCTTCCAAGGTATAAAACATGCAAATCTGTCTTTCAAGTTATATCACTTGGACATGCTAAATAAGAACTAATAAGATCACCTGAGTTCACACAATATAGATTAGAAACTGGAGTGCTGATATGAACAAATTATCTTTACAATAACTCTTTGTGAAGTTCATACTGGAACTTATCACAAAAGCCTAAAAGTGCCTCTCATCAAAAACTACAAGGGCTTTGGACAAGAGCATTTCTATTTGAGAAACGATCATTAGGTTGCAATTGAACATAAACTGTCCCTATGACATAAAACAATTTTGAAATCTGAAATAGCCATGATATCAAGTGAAATTGGAGAAACATTCTAATGGAAAGAGCAATGCTCGAAAGAGTTCAGAATGTAATAAAAATGACTTATACAGACTTATGTTACTGAAGGAATGCAAGGAGAACATATTCAAGAGTAAGGATCCTTTTTTTACCCTAGGACTGACTTTGAAACCAACTGAGAAACTGCCGAAACACAATACCAGGTGGACAGTACCTTATGATGCTTTCTTAGTAAGATAAATTTTATGCTTTTTCCTGCAGTGACAGAAAAATTGAATTGTGCTGAAACCTCATGTGTTTGAATTTCCACTTCCTCATGGACAGTGGGAAATGGACTGACTTTATGGCTAGGAAGAAAGGCATTAGAAATGTGGTCTATTTTAAAGAGATGCCTATATGAGTCAGGGTCTTATGAAAATATTAAGAGAGTTTGATTGGTGCATTGACCTAGAGCAAGTCTATACCCATAAGAACTCCCTTCAGAATATATTTGGAATTGAGAAGCAGATATTCTTATGCGCTTACTTAATTAAGGTGGTCAACTATTATAGTTCCATGAAATTAGTGGGTGTGGGTATACAGCGATGATGCAGAAGTAGACTGAATCTAGACATATTCTTATTTCCCCCACTGAGGCACAAAATACCAATAAGGACTACTCTGCTTGCCAACAAAAGAGACAAACACTGCAGATGGCTGTGTGGCAGATTTCCTGGGGAGAATGTCCTTCATGTAGCTAACAAGTGAGACTGAAACCAGTAGCCATGCGGGATATAAATCAGTCTTGACAGAAACAGACACTGACTCAGTGCTGAAATTTGCATACTCAGTAGTAGATGCAAATGCTCTAACATTATTTAAAAATGGAAACAGAAGGTATTGTACAAATTAGGACATTTGACTGTCAATTCTTCGAATGAAGGAACATACTTTACAACTCATGATGAATAAAGAGATATTTTCAGAGTACAACTTTGATAGAGAATTAAAATGAGCAATTGAAGCATTGTTTATCTGCAATGGGGGTAGATAACAACATAAGGAGCTGTCTTACACACCTTCAAGAGTGTCTGCTCACACTGAACATGAGTGGAGTTAAAGGAATGTCCTCAGTAGATAAATTCCTGTGTTGTTTTTGTGAATCTGAGGAAGAAGGGTTGGGGAGGATTTTGGTATGACTGTGCAAATCTTGCCCAAGGAGGAGAACACTAGTAAACAATTACACTTTTTTCTCTTCCTCGCATTATCTCATTTTTTTCTACCTTATGCAACATTTGTTGAACCAGAGGTGCAATTATGAGTACTGGAAGCAAGAAACTCTAGTTTTCAATTTTATTTCAGAATTCTTAAAGGCTTAAATGGACAAATTGTGCTTTCACCCCATCTGCCAAAATTGAGGTTAACAGTGATTTCAAGTATATTGCCAGGTAGTAACAATAGTCCACGAGTTCTGCACTCAGTAACCTTCTCTTTTATGAATGGGAGTGAACTGTGGGAAAAGTACTTGCTGCACTGATATTGTTGCCTGCAATCTAAGCTCACACAGCGGTCAAACTATATTTCTTCCAAAGTTGGGAAAGTTTATGTAAGAGAAGAAGAAATAATAACTGAGTATAAAGAAATGAAAAAATTAATTATGTAATAATACCAAAAAACTCAATGTTACTTAGCACTTCAAAAAAGGCTTAGAGTAAGAGAAGATACGGTCTCTTAGTTCATTTATACCAGATGCCTCAAAAGGTAAAGCCATGCATTACTTTGGCCACTCTAGTTTTTGTAACCTGAAACAATTGATTGGAATCCTGTAAACCTGAGTAGTGTTGCTATGGGAGACATTTAAATGTAAAATAGTGATGAACTGGATAATCAGTAATGACTGAATGTAATTCTAATACTGTGTTAGTATCTTTGGACTTTTATTGTTTTATTGAAAGCGTTTCATAAACAAATGCCAGGAGGTAGACTGGGACAAATAAGAAAAAATATTTGGTCTCTGCCTTTAGTTCTTGACACAGAGCTCTTAGAAATCTTGCTATTTTCTGAGTAATGGGAGTAATAGAAGCTTTTTTATACAAGGTTTCTAAGATCCTTGGAATCCTCGAAGTAAATAGTATCTTTTTATATGCTCAAGAATGACTGGAACTGAGGCAACAAAAAAGCTTAGGATGTGGGCTGGTCACCAAAAGGGCCATAAGTAAAATGTTGGAACTTTAAACCCCACATGTCAACCTCCAACAAGAGAAGAAGAGGTAGATATTGAGTTAACTGATCAGACTTACATAATGAAGCCTCCATAAAAATCCCTAAACTATGGGGTTTTAAAAGTTTCTGAGTTGCTGAACACATCCATGTACTGGGAGGTTGGTGCATCCCAAGTCCATGTGGATAGAATCTTCTGTACTCAGGAACCTTCTGGACTTCATGTTATATATTCCATCTCACTGTTTGTCTGCATTCTTTATTATGTCTTTTATTAATAAACTGGTAAGCATAAGTGCTTCACTGAGTTCTGTAAACTGCTATAAAAAGTAAACTAGATAAGGAAGTTGTAGGAACCCACAATTTTTAGCTAGTTGGTTATAAATACATGGGACAAACTGGTGGTTGTGAGGGCAGTTTTGTGGATTTACTACTTAATCTTTGAGGCCTGCACAAACTTTGATATAGTAAGCAATGTAGACATAAGAAACATTCAAACCTGTAAGAATTTTTTTTTTCAGTTTATTTGAGTCAAACTGATGCCAACTGCTGGAAAGCAAAATCCCAAAAGGTTGAGAAAATGCTCCAGAGAAAGACAGTTTTGCATCTTATTTTCTACATTACAACAACATGAGAAAATGTAAGGGGGGTACATGAAATCCATTGGTGATTGATTAAGGAGCAAAGTGGTAAAATCTCTAGGATTGTGTACAAAGTAAAATGTATAGCCACATACTTCTTTTACATAGCTGGGTATAAGAGGACAGCTAATAGTTAACATTTGCAACACATAGAGAATATATGCATGAGAACAAGATAGCGATGAGGGAATGAGGGGTTCTGTGGTCTTTTGTTCTCCTGGGAGATTGTGCCCTCAGGGATCTGGAAAAGGGGATTACTCTGACATTTCAAAGGTGTGTTACCAGGTATGTTATCTTAGAGGCAAAAAAGACAACAGACAGGCTCAATTAACGTAAATACTAACCTTTGTTAAGAAAAAATACCACCCTAGGACATGATTATCCTCCATAACTGCTTTTAGTTAGAAAGTATTAATTTCAGACAATCATACATGGTGACTTTAGGTCTGAGTTTGTAAGACTGCCATGCAAGCTTCCCTTGACCTTGTCAGTTTTAGGGTATGGCCCCTTTCTTATCCACAGCAGTTAGGCATGAGCAGAATAGCAGTAATAGGCTAAGTATAGAATGTCACCAGTGCAGAAAGCTCAGAATGCACAGTGTATGGCCAGTAGCCAGGGCCACCATCACAGCCGCCTGGCCCATGCAGGTTCATATTAGATTCAGACAGACGGCAATGAAACAACGAAGCCAAAAACTGGTGCACCATTAGCTTTAATCCTAGCTTGCGCCTGGTGGGCAAGTAAAAACACACACTGGGCTCCAAAACCCACTCATTCAGTGCTTATAAAGCTACTGACTTATCTGAGTTTTCTAGAATCAAAGGTTTCTAGCTCACCAGACTTATTCTCCTTTGTTCCCCAACTCCTTCCTTCTCCCTGTACAAACTGGCTTCTCCCTCAGCATTCCACCATCTTGGCTGCTTCTCCTGGCCTCTTCCATGTGGCCTTTCTCTGCTCTCTACTCTAATGTTAATCTCAGGAACCAAGAGAGCAAGCTCCTGGTCTGCTCTACTTTATATTGTAGAAATCAAAACCTCTAATCCAATACACAAACAAAGAAGTCTCTGATACAAAGTCACTTATCTGAGACATAATGGGATTCCTCATGACAGTGCATCAAACCACATCAAAAACGGTGGGAAAGGCTTAGTACCAAAACCAAGCCACAGGCTACAAGGATCCTGCCTGCCCACTACCACCGCAAACACACATTAATATAATCACGCTCATCCCAAGCAAGAAGGGCAACCAATACCATCACCTGGGAGATGGGCTTCCACGTGGGCAGTGCCATCTTTAATAAAGTAAGCTGTGGAAAAGTCCTGCCAGGGGTGAGGATGAAGGAGATGCTAAGACCTGAATCTGGGGACCAGGTTCAGTGATGCGGATCCACTTTATTCAGGAAGTAAGCTAGCTTATATACACAGGTTCAGCCTATAGGATGTTCCTCAAAGCCAATGGCTGAAAAGATCAGGGAGCTGCGTGGTTGATGCTAAGTCACTTCCTTATAATGGGCAAGCTTCCTTCCTGGGTATGCCCAGGAGGCTTCTGGGAGCTGGAGTATTCTCACAGCATTGCATCAGCACAACTGCTAGGAATCTGCTCTGGACTCCACCCACATCTCCCCCTTCTCTTTTAATTAAGGCTAATTGGACTTTATGAATGACAGCTTACTGTTGTTGTAGCTTCTGAATGTTACGCAACGGAACCCTAGTAGAACTAAAACAACTATAATACTTACTATACTATATGCTAATAGATTAGCTGGATTAGACAATGAGGTAAGTTTCTGTAATGTTTGACTAGTTAGGAAATAGAATGGGGGTCTTAAACAGGGGATTCCTCCTAGGGGTCGGGATGTCATTTCCCTCCTATTGTGTTACAGAGACCTTCTAGGTATCGTTAAACAAAGTTTCATTTTGATTGTAAAAAATGGACATAGGTCAATACACGCCCCCTTCCCACAAAGGTCCCAGTGTCCAAACACAGAACGGATGGCTTGCCATGGGCTGCATACTGCATATGTTTGCAAGGCACATTACACAAATTACAACAACATGACAAATCATAAAATTTCAACAATTACAAAGGTACATTTCACCAGTCTCTGAGCACTTTGCCAAAAGCACAAAATGTCCTCGGCCTTCTTTCTAGCCTGTTGAAAGGCTTCCTGGGGCAGAGGAAGGGGCTCCAGCAAATCCGCCCCCCCACCCCCATCAGTGTATTTCACATTGTCCAAACTCCATAAGTCCATCCAACAAAGGAGCCAGTACTCACTCGTCATAGTCCAGGAAATCAGTCCACGCACATGGGGCATCAGCCACCCCCCTAATCCCTGCCATCCTGGCAGGTCTTACACTGTCCCAAAGAGGAGCATGTGGCAATGGCAGTCAGCATTTCCATCTCTGCTCTGGAGAGCATGATGGCACCCACCCCTATGTCACAAAATGTCCGTGAACCCACCAGCGGCTTAGCAGTCACTCCCTGCTGTTCCAGCGGCCACTCAGCAATGCAAGCCTGGCTTCCATTCATCCTCCTGCCACAGCTGCCCCAGTTTACCTAATTGGAGTCTGTGAATTGCAACTCCGGCTCAATTCTTCTTATCCTCCAAAGATGAACTGAAAACACCAGCTCGTGCTGCCAGGCTCAAGCCCCGGGCTGTTGCTGCCTGTATCTGGGAGTCAGCGGTTACTATAGCACACATAAGCAAGAACAGAGCACCAGGGCCTGGGGGCCCATCAGGGGCAATTCTCTGGGCCTGCCCCGCCCAAGCCTCCACATCCCCCAGGTGATGGAACGTGCATGCCGGCCGCAAAGTCCTCTTCTGGAGTGCTGAGGACCTCCTCCCCTCAGGTGTAGTCACGGTGGAGAAGGCCAGGGCTGTGGCTTTGGATGAATGAAGTCTGAACCACTTACTGTGTGCCCAAGAAACCCTGTCAAGCAGGTTGGGGGACTCCTGGGATCCAAACTGGCTGAAAAACACAAGCAAAACCTCTCCCTTGTGTTAGAAGAGGGTGTGATTCCCACCACTGTGCTGTGGCTGGGTCCTTCCAGCATCATTTCAGGGAGGGGGTGGGGGAGAGAGAGAGTGAGAGATACAAGACAGACAGACAGAAAGAAAAAAGACACATAGGGGCGTATAGGCTGGCCCATGGGTCTGCAGCTGGAACACGTGTTGGAGAAAATGGCTTCTGGGGTGGGGCATGGAGCCCCGGCAGGGTATGCGGAAGTAGCGACTTCCATTTTTCCAGGTGTCAGAGCTGATGGCACAGTTAGCAATTCTGTTGGTTTCGTTTCTGCACGCTCAGCCAAGATTTTGTCAAACTCAGAGGCTAATCTACTTTTCTCCTCAGTGGAGGGGAATGAATAGGGAGGTAGGGGCTCCTCAGAGAGAGAGGCAGCCTGCAGTATCTTTGGCACTGGCGGAGGGTCCCCAGGAGGAGCACTGGTCAGGCAGGCATGTATCGCTAGCAGGGCAGGAATGAGGCCGAGAGGGAAGGTTTGTCCCTCATGTACTTCAGCCAAACGGATGTTCCAGAAAGCTTGGGCCCAAGTATCGAGAACCCAAAGAGGCACATCCCAGAGCCAAGGACTGAAACCAGAGAGGATCTCCCAGTAAGTACAAAGATCCTTTTCACTAACTTTAAGTCACCTACTCTGCAATAGGGCGTGCAGGGCTCAAGCTTGCGGGGCTCGAGAGTGAGGGAGAAGGTTTCCCATTGCAGAGGGTCACTCACCCATCCCTTGGATGCCAGTTAGGTCCCTATCCCACGTTGGGTGCCAGTTGTGGACAAGTCTTGCCAGGGGTGAGGACAACGGAGACACAAAGACCCGCCTTCAGGGACCAGGTTCAGTGACGCACATCCACTTTATTCAGGAAGTAAGCTACCTTATATACACAGGTTCAGCCTATAGGGTGTTACAGTGTGTTCCTCCAAGCCAATGGCTGAAAAGATCAGGGAGCTGTTTGGTTGGCGCTAAGACCCTTCCTTATTGTGGGTGAGCTCCCTTCCTGGGTATGCCCGAGGTTTCTGGGAGCTGGAGTATTCTCACAGCATTGCATCAGCCACAGCTGCTAGGAATGCGCTCTGCACTCCACCCACAGTGAGTGTAATATATTTTATCTGCACAACAATCCACCCCATGCTCACTTTACTACCCACAATCTATACCACCAGCATAACTGTGCAAGAAAATTAGGCACATTACACAAATTACAAATACATGACAAATCATACAGTTTCAACAATTACAAAGGTACATTTCACCGGTCTCTGAGCACTTTACCAAAAGCACAAAATGTCCTCGGCCTTCTTTCTAGCCTGTTGGAAGGCTTCCTAGGGCAGGGGAAGGGCCTCCAGCAAAGCCGCCACCCCACCCCCATCAGGGTATTTCACATTGTCCAAACTCCATAAGTCCATCCAACAAAGGAGCCAATGCTCACTCCCATCAAAGTCTGGGAAATCAGTCCATGCACATGGAGCATCAGCCACCCCTCTCATTCCTGCCATCCTGGCAGGTTTTACACTGTCCCAAAGAGGAGCACATGGCAATGGCAGTCAGCATTTCCATCTCTGATCCGGAGAGCATGGTGGCACCCATCCCTATGTCCCGAAATTTCAGACCTACCAGGGGCATAGTAAATACTCCTTGCTTCTAGGTTCTCACCTTCTGGAGACTGTGGATTGCAACTCCAGCCCAATTCTCCTCATCCTCCAAAGAGGAACTGAAAACATCAGCTCCTGCTGCCAGGCTCGAGCCCCGGGCTGCCACCGCCTTGTACTCAGCAAGTCTTGCAGCCCCAGCTCTGGCCTCAGCACTGGCCTCCTGCCGCTGCTGACTCTCCACAATGTCCAGGCCAAGCTGCAACTCAGAAACCTGTGATTCCTTCTCCAGCGTCTGCTCCATTTCAAGGGGAATCTGGCAAACCTGGTCGGCCTCCTCCTCCAGCGCTTTCTCCATCTCCTGGGCCAGCATCTGTTTCTCCCGCATTTGCTCCAGCTCCTTCCACTGCTTGGTTTGCAGGTCCTGGGCAGCCTCTTCCATAGAGCTCTCGGTTTCCTCACACATGGCTGTAAAAATCAGCCAGCATACGGCCCCAAAAGAACAGCCATGGGGAACTATAACAGCAGCCAGTCTTCTACTCCACTGCTCAAGGGTGGTGATGGCTCCATAATGATCTGTATCAAATCCTGCCACAGACTACACCAAATGAAATGCCAGGAGCTGCCATCATGGCCATTCATATGCAGGTTCGCATTATATTCAGACAGATGGTAATGAAAAAATGGAGCCAAAAACTGATGGGCCATGAGCGTGAATCCTAGCTTGCACCCGGCGGGCAAGAAATACATACAATGGGCTCCAAAACCCACTCATTCAGTGCTCGCAAAGCTACTGACTTATCCGAGTTTCCTAGAATCAGAGATTTTAGCTCAACAGCCTTATTCACCTCTGTTCCCCATCTCCTTTTCTCTGCACAAACTCTGCACAAACTGGCTTCTCCTTCAGCACTCCACCATCTTGGCTGCTTCTCCTCTCCTCCACGTGGCCTTTCTCTGCTCTCCTCTCTAATGTTAATCTCAGAAACTAAGAGCACAAGCTCCCACTCTGCCCCACTTTTTAGTATAGATTCAAAACCTTTAATCCAACATAGAAATAAGGAAGTCTCAGATACAAATTCACTTATCTGAGGCATAATGAGATTCCTCACGAGAGTGTACCACACCACATCAAAAAGGGTGGGAAAGGCTTAGTCCAAAAACCAAGCCCCAGGCTACAAGGATCCTGCCTGCCCACAGCCCACCCCAAACACACATTAATATAATCACACTCATCCCAAGCAAGAAGGACAACCAATACCATCACCTGGGCAACGGGCTTCCACATGGGCAGTGCCATCATTAACAAAGTGAGCATAATATATTTTCTCTGCCCAACACACAGGAACAGACAACTGGATGGCAGGACCTCATGACTAAGGTGATCTTCCCCCCCCCCCTTGCATATTGCTAGTCATGTAGTTGAGACCTTCCCTTGACCATTCTCTCTGCATTCCACTAGTCATGTGGTAGACCCCCTTAGAGGAGGAACAAAAGGGCAGAATAGCCTCATATTAATCCCATGCAAACCCTTGTGTGACCACTACCTTAAGCATTAAGTCCTAGACATGACATGTAAGCCTCATCTGCGATTCAGCTGCAGGCTCAGAAAAGCAGCAAAACCAAACAAAGCAACACCATGGTTGACATTAGGACCAGAGTTGACTACTGACCCTACCTTAGCTTGACCAATCAGTACACAGCAGGGCCCTGAAAGGACACACCTGAAAGCTCATAAATATTCTATTAAGATTCCCTCCAGATTTCCCCTAAAATCCCCATCTTTGGAAAACAGAAAAAACCCCAGGAGACAAAGGACCCAGCATGTGCTCATGCTTTCTCTCTAGCTTTCTTTGTTGAGCATGGCCCTGTGTTGGGCAGATAAAATATATTATGCTCATTTTGTTAAAGATGACGCTGCCCACGTGGAACCCTGTTGCCCAGGTGATTGCTTGGGATGGGTGTTATTGTATTAATGTGTGTTGGGGGTGGGCTGTGGGCAGGCAGGATCCTTGTAACCTGGGACATGGTTTTAGGACTAAGCTTTTCCCACCCTTTTTGATGTGGAGTGGACTTTGTATCAGAGACTTCCCTATTTTGTATATTGGATTGAAGTTTTGATTTCTACACTATAAAATGGGGGCAGACTTGGAGCTTGCTCTCTAGGTTCCTGAGATTAGCATTAGAAGAGAGAGCAGAGAGGAGAGCAGAGAGAGGCCAAGAGAAGCAGCCAAGATGGAGGAGTGTTAAAGGAGAAGCCAGTTTGAGCAGAGTTTCTGCAGGGAGACAGAAATAGATGGGGAACAGAGATGAATAAGGCTGGTGAGCTAAAAACCTTTGATTCTAGCAAACTCGGATAAGTCAGTAGCTTTGTGAGCACTGAATGAGTGGGTTTTGAAGTCCAGTGTGTGTTTTTACTTGCCTGCCGGGTGCAAGCTAGGATTAAAGCTAATGGCCTACCAGTTCTTGGCTCCACTGTTTCATTACCGTCTGTCCATATCTAATGCAAACCTGTGTGGGCCAGGCAGCTGTGATGGTGGCTGTGGATACTGGCTTTACACCCTGCTTTTTTATATACCCTTTTTTCACAGGCATGCTCTCTCTGTAACACACCCATGCCATTCCACCTCTGCTTTCCCCAGGTGTGTTGTCTTTGCCTTTATTTCTCCCAAGCTCCAAAGGCCCTTCCTTTTCCTCTGTAACTTTTTCTTGAGACCATGCAGCCCAACTGCTCACTTCTTGTAGTTCTGTGACTTTCTAAATAAACATTTGATTGTATTTGAGTCTTGCCTTTGAATTTTTTCTTAGCCAAACTCAAGTACCTGTGTCTCACATCTAGTGCTGTTTGCTGTTGACAGCTTCAGGTAGCTAAGGTCATAACTGAATTTTGAAACTTTCAGTTGGTATCCAGAAAGTTGGGGAATTGTTAGGTGTGGAAAAGCTCACCACACATTTGGTGTTACAAGTGTAATGAGTGGATAAACCATTTTCCTTTTACAGCATAAACATATGACATGTATATATGCTGTTGGGCAGATAAAATATTTTATGCTCACTCTTTTAAAGATGGTGATGCCCATGTGGAAGCCCATCACCCAGGTGATAATTAATATTGGTTGCCCTTCTTGCTTGGGATGGGTGTGATTATATTAATGTGTGTTGGGGGTGGGCTGTGGGCAGGCAGGATCCTTGTAGCCTGGGGCTTGGTTTTTGGACTAAGCCTTTCCCACCCTTTTTGATGTGGGGTGGTACACTTTCATGAGGAATCCCATTATGCCTCAGATAAGTGTCTTTGTAGCAGACTTCCTTATTTATATATTGGATTAAAGGTTTTGATTTCTACACTATAAAGTGGGGCAGACTGGGAGCTTGCTCTCTCTTGGTTCCTGAGATTAGCATTAGAGAGGAGAGCAGAGAAAGGCCATGTGGATGAGAGGAGAAAAGCAGCCAAGATGGTAGGGTGGTGAAGGAGAAGCCAGTTTGTGCAGAGTTTGTGCAGAGAGAAGGAGATGGGGAACAGAGGTGAATGAGGCTGGTGAGGTAGACGCCTTTGATTCTAGGAAACTCTGATAAGTCAGTAGCTTTATGAAAGCTGAATGAGTGGGTTTTGGACCCATTGTGTGTTTTTACTTGCCCACTCTGTGCAAGTTAGGATTAAAGGTAATGGCCCACCAGTTCTTGGCTCCGTTGTTTCAATATCATCTGTCTAAATCTAATGTGAAACTGCATGGGCCAGGCGGCTGTGATGGTGGCCGTGGCTACTGGCTTTACATATGCAAAAATAAAACCACATGTATATAAACAAAGTGAAGACATAAAACAAATATAATTTTTTCTGTAATTAGAGTACTTATTTCTCCTGATACAAATGTATATTTCTGGCATATCTCTCTCATGTGTGATATAATTTTTATTAGTTTCTGCTCTAAATCTGTGATTTTTAATATGACTTTTCTGTGCTTCTCTTTTGTCATCTGCTATATTTCAGTCCTATTTAGCAGAGTAAATTTATGTTTTAATATCTAGACAATATTTTTTAGTTGTTTATAAATGGTGCTTATAGAATTCAAAGAAGGATTGTTCCTTCAAGTACATTAAACATTTGCCACATAATCTCATTCATTCAAATAATGTGCCTAATTTTTAAAATTCATTTTTGAGAAGAGAGAGAGAGAGAAGGTGGGAGGAGCAGGAAACATCTACTCCCTTATGTGCCTTCACCAGTGTATGACCAGTAGTCACAGCCATCATCAGAGCTGCCTGGTCCATGCAAGTTTGTATTCGATTTGGACAGATGATATTGAAACAACGGAGCCAAGAACTGGTAGGCCATTACCTTTAATCCTAGCTTGCACCTGCGGGCAAGAAATATGCACAGTGGGAAAACACTTTCCTTTCCATTCAGGGCTCCCAAAGCCACTGACTCATCCGAGTTTCCTAGAATCAAAGTTTTCTACCTCACCAGCCTTATTCACTTCTGTTCCCCACTTCCTTCTCTCTGCACAAACTCTGCACACATTGGCTTCTCCTTCCACACAACGCCATCTTGGCTGCCTCTCCTTTCAATGCTAGTTTCAGGAACTGAGAGAGAGAGAGAGCAAGCCCCTGGTCTGCCCCATTTTATAGTGTAGAAATCAAAATGTTTAATCCAATATACAAATAAGGAAGTCTTTGATACAAGGTCACTTATCTGAGGCACAAATGGGATTCCTCATAAGAATGCACCACCTCACATCATGCAACAGTCAAGGGTGTGGGGAAAAGCTTAGTGTTGAGAAGATCTTAGGATTAAAATGGTAGGAAAGGTTTAGTCTTAAAACTAAGCCTTAGGCTATAAAGACCCTGCCTGCTTACAGCCTGTCCCCCACATCCAATGCAAACTAGAAGCAAGCAAATATACACATTATATTTGCAAACTTATTTGACCCACAACCAGGCAAGCCCAGGGTTTCAAACCTGTGACCTCAGTATTCCAGGCCAACACTTTATCCACTGCGACACCACAGATGAGGCATGCTTTATTTTTCAATTAAAAAATTATCCAGTTTTATTTCCTATCACCATGAATTCATGGTAAATAAATCTTCAGCAAATTATCTTTATTTTTCAAAGAAACATACACTTAGGTGTTGCAAATAAAGTACCATATTGAAATTTGAGTCTGGTTTTGTTGGGCAGATAAAATATATTATGCTCACTTTGTTAAAGATGATGCTGCCCATGTGGAAGCCCATTGCCCAGGTGATATTAATGTCTGTTGGTGGTGGGCTATGGGCAGCAGGATCCTTGTAGCCTGGGGCTTGGTTTTAAGACTAAATCTTTCCTACATTTTTTGATGTGGGGTGGTGCAATCCCATCATGCCTCAGATAAGTGACTTTGTATTAGAGACTTCCCTATTTTGTATATTGGATTAAAGGTTATGATTTCTGCACTATAAAGTGGGGCAGACCAGGAGCTTGCTCTCTCGGTTCCTGAGATTAGCATTAGAACAAAGAGCATAGAAAGGCCACGTGGAGAGAGGAGAGGCAGCCAAAATGGTGGAGTGCTAAAGGAGAAGCCAGTTTGTGCAGAGAGAAGGAGATGGAGAACAAAGGAGAACGAGGCTGGTGAGGTATACACCTTTATTCTAGGAAACTCGGATAAGTCAGTAGCTTTGTGAGCACTGAATGAGTGGGTTTTGGAGCCCAGTATGTGTTTTTACTTGCCCGCCAGGTGCAAGCTAGAATTAAAGATAATGGCCCACCAGTTCATGGCTCTGTTTTTTATTACCCTCTGTCCGAGTCCAATGTGAACCTGCATGGGCCAGGCGGCTGAGATGGTGGCCACGGCCACTGGCCTCACAGGTTTCAAGTGGGTTTACATTATAGTTCTGCTTCTTACTACATGCTAGTAATTTAGCCATTTAGTAATTTGGAATTCATATCTGTATAATGGGAATAAAACTGTATTTAGAAGGGTTGAATGAGACAACGAAGCAAACTTTTTTAACACCATTCCTGGAACATAGTAACTTCTTAATACATATTCTGTTATTGTACTCTGGTTCATGTTGGCTGAAAACTCTACCAGCATGGAAGTGATTATCTAAATCTGAATCACTAATTCAAAGTAAGTGTGTCTTGATTATATTTTTAAGTCTTTAGTCAGAGAAAATAGCATTAAAATAGAAAATCTAGCACCACACTAAATTTGAGTTAGATATTAATTAAAAAATAATGAATTTATTATAAAAACATTAACTTCTTTAACACATATGTATATCTGAAATCTTGGTGGCTTAATACACAGAATTTTTTTCATTGATATAAAGTCTAATTGGTAGTAGATATTAGGAGGGCTTTATTATGTTTTATACAGTGTGTCCGTAAAGTCATGGTGCACTTTTGACTGGTCACAGGAAAGCAAAAAAAGATGATAGAAATGTGAAGTCTGCTCCAAATAAAAGGAAAACTCTCCTAGTTTCATACCTATTCAGTGCAGTTTGATGTGGGCTCACGCACAGATTTTTTTAAGGGCTCCTTAGGTAGCTATCCCATATAGCCTCTAGTCTATAGACTCATCACTGACTGATGGCCTACCAGAATGGGGTTTCTTCACCAAACTGCCGGTTTCCTTCAACTGCTTATTCCGAGTAATGTTATTTCTATGTGGTGGCACTTTCTTATAAATGTGCCGATATTCATGTTGCACTTTGGTTACAGATTTGAATATAGCGAGCCACAGAACACATTGAACTTTCCTCTGTACCGTCCACATCTCAACTGGCATGGCCGTGGGCTGCTCCGTTGTATACACGGTGTTACATCATCATCTGTGCATGCGCACCTGCTGCCACATTATCCTACAGAAACTGGGAGGGTTTTCCTTTTATTTGGTGCAGATTTCACATTTCTATCTTCTTTTCTTGCTTTCCTGTGACTGTTCAAAAGTGCACCATGACTTTATGGACACACTCTATTTCTGGAACATGTATTTAAGAATGCTCTGTCACCATTAACGCAGGGCTTCCAAGGCTATCTTGGAGGTCAAGATGTCACTGGTTGAAGGGAGTAGAGAAAGTGAAGTTTTATGGGGCATGCCTTGAAGTTGCACTCATCACTTCTGGCTACATTCTATTGACCTAATCTCAATTTCAGTCAATAGAAACACTATTTCCTAACTTCAAAAGAGACTGGGAAATCTAATCTACCTGCCTATGCAAGAGGAAAGGAAACAATTAAAGCGAGCAGATAGGCAATCTCTGCCGCATTGAATAAATTAATGTCACAAAATTTCAGAAATACACTATGCTTATAGGAGGGTTTTTAAAAAGTTGGAGGTCATTTATCTGTAAATTTATGTTTAATATGATTTGATGAGAAAATACAGAAAACCTATTCCTTTATCTTTTTTAAATTCCTCATTTGCCTGATTATCTGAGACAAGGTATTATTTATTGTAGAAGTCAAATATATGTCTTTCTTTATTATGAGGAAGTTATAACTTATTAATTTTTTCACAGTAAGTCAATTTTTATGCATGCTTTATAGAAGAGATAAAGGGTATATTTTCCTTCTATAATAATTTTCTCTGCAAACACCAGACAATAATCCCCAAAATTTCTGCATATACCTACTATTAATAAAATCTCCTTGCTAAGTAATATATATCTGTTATTGAAAAAAAATTGGTTAAAAAAATTCTTCCTTTCACTGTAGCTCTGATATAATCAGCAGAGTCACAAGTCTTAAGTAAAATAACACTGAGTACACAGAAAAATAAAATTATGAAAGCCAAAAAAATTAATTATTCCAAAGCCTATTATCAATGTTTCATCCATTTTAGGCAAAATCAAAGTGTATAGCTATACTATTTTATTATAAAACAAATCATTTTTATAAAAAGTCTAAATTGAGCCTGACCAGGTGGTGGTGTAGTGGATAGACTGTTGGACTGGGATGTGGAAGACCCAGGTTTAAAACCCCAAAGTCGCTAGCTTGAACGTGAGCTCATCTGGTTTGAGCAAGGATCACCAGTTTGAGCTCAAGGTCACTGGCTTGAGCAAGGGGTTACTCGGTCTGTTGTAGCTCCCTGGTCAAGATACATATGAAAAAGCAATCAATGAACTAAGATGCCACAACAAAGAATTGATGCTTCTTATCTCTCTCCCTTCCTGTCATTCTGTCCTTATCTGTCCCTCTCTCTGTCTCTGTCACCAAAAAAAGGCTAAGTTGATATTATATAGTTTACCTGAGACTAGTCTTATATATCTCCACTACACACACATACCCACACACACAGCTTCACACATATGTATATATTTATGTGGCTGACTCAAAACTCTTCATTTTCTGTAATGTTATTTGTTGAGTACATTTGCTCATATAAATCCAGTATATGTTAATTTGTAAAGAACCAAATGGATGTTTCACATTCATTTTAAATTTCCAAGGAAACTTTTGCAACATCTTTTATATTTTATAAATATTTAGTTATACAGGCATTGGTATGATGCCATAGTTAACTATACCTTTTATAGAGATATTTTTTTAAAACTGCATATGTTTTACTAGAGAACTAAAAAAATGAGAATGTAATAATTGATAGCTGTTTTCACATGTAGTTTCTCTCATCCATAAGATCATGTTTCTCTCTCCTCAGTTAATTATAAATAATGACTAAACTTAATTTGAATAACCTTACAAATTTTAATCTGTAGAACTCCTCTGTGAATCTTTCCTTATTTATTATACTCTTTATTGGTATCCCTTGTCTCAGAATCCCTACATATATTTATAGTGTAGTGATTATTTGTTTTTCTGCTGTCTGTTATCTTTGACTACTATTGGCTCTGTGAATATTTTTTTCCTGACTGAATTGAGAACACTTTGAAAGTGGGTATAATATTGTTTTATTAAATATTCCAAAGCATCTAGCAGAGCGCTGTACACAAAACATTTGTTGATTCAAGTGTTGATGAGCATGTGGAAAAAAGGGCACACTTTTACCCTGTTGGTTTGAATTTAAAATTGATAGAGTGACTATAGAAAACAATATGAAGATTATTCAAAAATTAAAAATAGAGTTTCCATATGACTCAACAATCCTAGTACTGGGTATATATCCAAGGAAATAAAATCACTATCTTGAAGAGATAGCTGTGCCCTCATGTTCATTGCAGCATATTCACAATAGCCAAGATCACTCAATCAGCTACCAAGAATGGCAGGAAATGACTTCTTTGAAATGGTATAATACCCCTCTCCTATTATAATAAAATGCATACACAATGATGTCAACACATTATTACTTACAAAACTTTTCAACATATTTGCACAAGGGAGATTTGAAAACGTGCAAAACCGATTGTCTCCCTAGTAGTTTGACTAACTTATATTGATTCCTCAAAGTAGAACTAAATTTTGCAGTCCAGCAGTATACCAAACACCAGTGATTTAATAGCTGATATTTAAATCAATAGAGCAGTGAACTATACTTGAAGGACATGGGTTCAAAATTGAGTTCTGTCAGTATTTGTTGTATGACCTTAAACAAATTACTTTCGTAATTAAGATCTTTAGTTTTCATACTGTGTAAAAAATAGGGTTGAATAAGACATTTTTAACATAATCAGGTGGTGGTACAGTGGATAAAATGTCGACCTGTGATGCTGAGGACCCAGATTTGAAACCCCAAGTTTGTTAACTTGAGTGTACCAGCTTGAACGTGGGGTCAATGGCTTGAGTGTGGAATTACAGACACAACCCTATGGTCACTGGTTTAAACCCAAGGCCACTGGTTCAGCTGGAGCCCCCCCCCCCCCATCAAAGCACGTATGAGGAAACAATCAATGAACAACCAAGGTGCCACTACTACAAGTTGATGCTTCTTATCTTTCTCCCTTCCTCTCTCTCTCTCTCTCTCTCTCTCTCTCTCTCTCTTGTGTGTGTGTGCAAAATATATATGTATCTATATATATATATATATTCATTTTGTTAAACATGAATCAAAAGATAATAAATGCTCCTTCTAGAAAACTTTGAAGTTTAAAGAGAAAGTTCAGAAAATCAAAATAAGGTGAACAAAAGCTCTTATTTTATCCTTATTAAGGTAATAATTTTTATAATGACAGTAAGTTGTGCAACAGAGAGCTGTACTCCCCTTCCACAAGGCAGAATGCTCACTGGGAGCAACTCCCGAGCCAAGGATGATATTTCCCAGCACTCATCTTCCTCACACAACTAGGTGGAAACATATGACCAGATCTTACAAATAGTTTGACAATATTCTTTTTGTCTTCCTTGTGCCTGTATTTTCTGCTTATAAAAGTTTCTCATTTTCTATAGCTCCTCAGAACTCTTCTCTGTATGCTAGATCTGATGCTTCCCTGTTCATGAACCCTTGAATAAAACTAGTAAGACTTTAAAAACTTACTCAGTTGAATTTTGTTTTTAACAGTTTTGATGACAGTGATGGACTCTGAAGGAGACTTCTGATGGCTTTGGGGCAATGAGAAACACAAGCACCCACTGATCCTTTGAATTCTTTTTCGTGCCATTTCTTAGAGCAATTGGAAAATCCCTCTCAGATTTGATCTCCACTCTCTTTACACTGAGCTTTCCAGTCCAGTGTTAATGGGTCAGTAGACTGACAGTCTAATAGAGCACCAAATCGTAGACCTTGTTTACATCACAGTTCCAGTGCAGGACTCCATGAGTCACCTCGACTGGCATATGGTTCCACACAGAACTTGAGTCCTTAGCCCTCGGTTAGCCTGCAGTTCCAATTTGATATGTTCTGTTGGTTCAGTCCATAGTTCTACTGCCACTATTGTTGGCATTCACATAAGATCTTCTCTTGGTCAGTCTGCAGTACCATTTTTATTTTTACTACTGCTGATGTCTATGATTTCATTTCCTCAGTTACTCTTGGTTTCTACTAATATGCACATGCAATAAAGGAATAATAATATGTCTACTGTTTATGAGAATCTCTGAAGCCAAAAACACAAAATTGCTGGGCTCATGTCAATCACTTAAAAGTGGTTAGAATGCTCACCACTTGACTCTTTGACTTTAAGACTCCCATGTTAAGATTATTTGGTTACAGAATAGATTAGATCAATACTAGTTCACCTACTAACTTCAGGAAATGTTCTGTGTAAGAAGATACATTGTAAAACACCACAGAATACCAAGTATAGTGGCTTAACCCTCTTATGTAATAATTTGACTTCTTGACATCGAAGGTTTAGCTACAGAAATATTATCCTTATACAGAGATCAGTAAAAGTAGGTATACAGTTGTGAGTATTTGAAACACAGAGTTTATTCTTGTATTATTATTTATCAATGGTATTATTTTTCATACGAACAACTGCAAGCCCACTTTTGCCCACCCCTGTATTTCAACAAATTGACTGTACCAATTTCTCCTACACCTGATTTTTTTATATTTAAGAACTGTGGTTGTGGAAGCTCTAGATTATTTACAAAAAAGATGAAATGTTACTAAGACATTCCATTGGCCATTGTAGAAAACATTCTAATTAGATAATATCATTTACAAAGCACACTTAAAAGCAAGGGTTCCCAAATCAAACAAACAGAATGGAATATATATTTTAATTGTTAAGCAGAAGACTACATAAGGTCTCAATAGTGTAATATAGCTTCATTGAAACATCCATTGCACAAGGCTAATAAAAAATTTGACACTAGAGATACCTAATCAAAAGGCTATAAAACTGATAGACTCCAACTGTCCCCCTCTATCTTCCTTTACGTGAGTATTCAGCCTACTACACATCTATTAAATTACCTTTTCTCTCTGAAGATACTGCAAGACCATAAACAAGTCTGTCAAGTTAGTGGCCTTATGGCTGCAACAGCTCTAAGGTTAGAAAATGCAAACATCACCTGGGCCTCCCCTATCGCAGAAGCTAGGGGTCCATCTTCAAAACACTGGCACAGATTCAGGTGCCTCATTGACAATCAATCGGGACACCAAAGAAATTATTCTTGAAGGTTTTGTCAAATCTTCTACACCAATTGGAATGCCTCTATATTTAGCATCAAAGGTGGGCCCATCATGGGCCCTTCCCTGGGTTGACAGGACTCCAAGGGATTCTCCAGGGAAATGATATCAGTTATTCCCCTAAATAGCCAATAGGAAACTAAAATTAAAATGAATGGAAACCTTACAAAATTTTGGTAGATACACAGGCTACACTATCTATTTTTATTTTTTTAATGAAAAATGTTTAATTATAGTTGATATATATA
Organism: Saccopteryx bilineata; assembly: GCF_036850765.1. Lineage (NCBI taxonomy): Eukaryota > Metazoa > Chordata > Mammalia > Chiroptera > Emballonuridae > Saccopteryx > Saccopteryx bilineata. Next base: position 48,207,508 of record NC_089502.1, read on the forward strand.
TATATATATATATATATATATATATATATATACATGGTATTATATTAGTTTCATGTGTACAACACAGTGATTGGACATTTATGTGACTTAGAAAGTGACCCCCCCGGTAAAGGCAGTACCCACCGAGCACCATGCATAGTTATTAAAATATTATTGATTGTATTCCCAGTGCTGTACTTTACAAATAACTGGCATTTTGTACTTCTTAATCATTTTTACCCTTTTCACCAATCCCTTCAATCCCATCTGGTGACCATCAGTTTGTTCTTTGTATCACTGAGTTTGTCTCTGTTATGTTAGTTCATTTATTTTGTTTTTTAGATTCAACACATAAATGAAATTATATGGCATTTCTCATCTTATATCTGACTCTCTACTCTAATCCTCATTTGCTTGTTCTGGTGCCTGTAGCTATAACCATGGACAAACTGGAAGAAGCCAGCAAAGAATGAGAGTTCTTACTGGAATCAGCTCTCCCGGATCTCTGTCCGTGCCCAGTCAAAAGAAAAAAGTCAAAGTTTCCTTTGTCTCTTTCTTTCCAAATTCAGGGGAGGAGAAGCAGATGGTCACTTCCCTGGTGTGCCCTAGCCAGAAATCGAACCCAGGACTTCCACATGCCAGCTCAATGCTCTACTACTGAACCAATAGGTCAGGGTCAGCTATTGTTTTTCTGTTTGTCTTACTTTGTGTCCTAAGAATTTGCCTTGGCTTTTGCCTGCCTGAGGCTCATAAATTTTCAGTTCTTGCGTGTGCAAGCAGCTTAACTGTCAGTGTGGGGGCAGCAAGAATATGGCAGGATAGTAATGTGGGTTGTACCCTATGTATCAAAATATTTTTTAAACCTTCTCCCTAAGCTAAGTAAAATTATGTACTCAGAGGAAAATATAAACGTAACAGAGACAACTCTAAATCTAGAACACAGAAATCATTTGATTTCCACATTTGTTAATTGTTTTCTCCTTAATACAAAAAAGAAATTGAAGATAATGTAGTTAGATGGGTAGTCCAGCCTGTGAGGTCAGTTGGCAATGGAGGAAGGTTGCATGAGGAACCAGGTCAGGGGACTTTGGCTGGAACCACCCACATCCATGTGCGCCAAAAGAAACAGCCCAGGAGCACATTGAAAAAGAATGACTGTTTGTCTGCCAATGAAATTTTGCCATGTCATATCAACCCACCACCCCCATACCAAGCTATAAATTACCCACGGGTGGGGGAGGCTGCACAAATTCCCTGGCCCCTGTCTTGTGGACCAGTGAACTTTGCCTGGGATGCGCTCTGAATAAAGCTTTTGCTAGTCCACACTTGGTGGCTACGCCCTTCTTTCTTCCTCGGTGGAAACTACCTTACACATCCCTTTAATATCATCTAGGTTAGATTCCAATTATTGAAGAAGTCAAAAAAGAACTATCCCTGTATTACAAATTTAATCTATTTTATAAGAACAAAAATGAATTTCTAGGAGCAATTTTAAAGTCCTCTTATAATTTTTGCCAATTTCCAAACTGCCCCTATTTATCTCAAAAGGCTTATAGATCTGTAAAAGATCTGAACTTAGAGAATGAAAGATCTTCTTGGTAGAATGTACGTTATTTCTTTATGCCTTTTGAAATGTAAGTGTTCTACATGCTCTTCTTTATGAACTCAAGTAGTTTTTATCAGAAGAAAAAAAATCAAAGACTATCTAAAAACTAGACCCATAAAAATATTTAAAAACTTTTCCACAAATATTAGCAAAACAGTTTAGCCATCTGAGCAGGTAACCTTAAATTATTCTACCTGTGTATGGCCAGGGGCTGCTACCATTGCTGCCATTGACATGCAAGTTCTCATTAGATTCGGACAGATAGTAAAGAAACAGTGGAGCCAAAAACTGATGGGCCATTCCTGTATTCAAGACTCATACCTGCAGACAAACAAACACACAGGGGAAAAAACCCCACTTCTCTCTTCATTCAGAGCTCACAAAGCTACAAAGCTACTGACACATTATCCAGTTACTCAACCAGGAGAATCTTCTCTGGTTTTTCCTAGAATAAAGGCCCTAGCAGTCTCAGTGGAGCTCCCAAAAGCCCTCAATTCTGTTCCCCATCTCCTTCTCTCTGCACAAACTCTGCAAAAACATGGCTTCCTTTTCCTTCTCCTTCTCTCCTTTTAAAACTTTTCTGGCTCCAAAACCTCTCCTCCAGCACACATTAGCATAACAATACTCCTTCCCAAGCAGAAAGGTAATTAACAATTTCAAAGATCACATACCTGATGTTGCCCAGCACCATTATTTAACACTAAAAGTGAGCAAACTCAAATAACACAAATTGTACAAACTCATTTGCCCAACAATCTGCAAATAACATGATTTGGGATTCAACTGTTCTTTTATAAACTAGTGAGTTTTACATTATCAGACCTGTCTCATGGCTAAAATTATAAAACAAAAGAGCCCCATTTGTGTTTATCTGTATGTTTATGTATGATTTTGTGTATATGCTATTGATGTGTGATATTTTTCTACCCCTAGATGATATTGCAAATTTAATTTGTAAAGAGTTTTATTTTATTGTGTTATAGATAAACAAAGTTTTATATAAATTAAATAAAATCTCAGTAATACAGCAACCAGCATAAATATCTTTCAAGGTCATGTAATCTAAAATAATCCTTGATAAATTAAAGGTAGTCTGAGTTTATTGGTTCAGTTAAAACAACCATGTTTTTAGAATTATCAACATTAAATTTAACAAAGACATGCAACTTTTTTTTTTCTTTTTTTGAAGCTGGAAACGGGGAGAGACAGTCAGACAGACTACCGCACGCGCCCGACCGGGATCCACCCGGCACACCCACCAGGGGCGACGCTCTGCCACGACCAGAGCCACTCTAGCGCCTGGGGCAGAGGCCAAGGAGCCATCCCCAGCGCCCGGGCCATCTTTGCTCCAATGGAGCCTTGGCTGCGGGAGGGGAAGAGAGAGACAGAGAGGAAGGAGGGGGGGTGGAGAAGCAAATGGGCACTTCTCCCACGTGCCCTGGCCGGGAATCGAACCCGGGTCCCCCACACGCCAGGCCGACGCTCTACCGCTGAGCCAACCGGCCAGGGCCAAGACATGCAACTTTTATATTTGACCTATATCTACTAAAAGTTAAATAAGCTAATGTGTTGTTTTTTTTGTTATAGAATTTGTTGGCAAATAAGATAAATTAAGATGATGGTTAGCATTTTAATGTTGCATGACATTTTTATGAGTAATCCAAATGTAATTGTTAGGAATAAGCAAATTAAATAAATGTTAAGAGAAAAGTTTATAAAAAATAAACTTTTCAACAATAATTGTACTTAATGGTATGTCTACTTAAAAATAGTTTTCTAAGTCTTTTTGCTAACTTGAAACCTTAATATTATAAGTTAAATGATAGACATTCATTGAATATCTAAATTATTTCCAAATAAGATAAAATATGAAGATATTAATAACAGAACATAGGTTTATCTACTTTTGGCTAATTTTTGCAGAAGATCTGAAGATTTTGGAGTTTCATAGAATGCCAGTGTAACAGAAAGTCCACTATTGCTTACTTCTTAGTTTTCACTAGGAATTATGGATTCTAAGGGTTAAGTATTCTGTTCGTCAAATAAGTTTGTAAATATGATGTATATGTTTGCTCACTTGTGGTTTGCATTGGGGTCTGGGCAACACCAGATATAGTGATCTGTGAGGTTGCAGGTTGCCTTCCTGATTGGGAGGATTCATTGTCTTGCTAATGTTTACTGGGAGGGAAATTCTGCCCCACCACTGCGAGATACAGGTGCGGGAGGATGTCTTTTTTCTCCTCTTCCTGATCCTTTGCCTTCCATGAGGAAAGCGGGTTTTCTGCTTTTCCCTTGGCTTCTCTTGTGGCTTACCTGTCTTGGTGAGACACCAGTAAACAGAATGGCTCACCATCCTCCGACTCCGCTGTTTCTTTACTGTCTGCCCGAATTTAATGAGAACATGCATGTGAATGGTTATAATGGCGGTGGCAGCCCCTGGCCTTAAATATTCTAATCAATATACATAATTTAAACTTCTTAGAAATAATAAAGTTGAAACAACTGTGTATGAAAAGTAGGCAAAAAAATTGTAGAATGACACTGTTGTCTAGAATGAGAAAGAAAAACATAGGGCAAAACCATTATGGACATAAAAAAAGTTGTAGAAGGTCTGTGGAAAAGGAATCTTGGAAAATAAATTTTATGTGTGGTCAAATTTAATGTTTTAAGTAATATGAAAAGTTATCTGTTGCAAAATCAGAATTTTTTTCTATTAAAAAGACAAAGTTTCTTGGCGCTGTTTGGTCTGCTCTTGATGTGAAATTGTGAAAGTTTTTATTTTTAATAATTTTGGTCATCTACATAGAAAGCAAAGATTTTGTGTCTTATGGAAATAATCACTATGCTTCATGTTATCTTTATCAAATGTTTGATTATTTCAGAAAACTAAGTCTTCTCAATATTAAAAAAAAGCTAGTTTTGTTCACAGCTATGTGACTTCTGTATCTGCCTTTGAAGTCTTTGTCACTTTGGTTAAGTGGATAACTATCATTTCATAATTATCTGTGATCCTAATTAATCAAATAATCAAAGCTTCTGACATTTTCTCCAAATTGAATTCTAAATGAAGTTGCTGTTTTTTTTTTACAGTGACAAAGAGAGTCAGAGAGAGGCATAGATAGGGATAGACAGACAGGAACGGAGAGAGATGAGAAGCATCAATCATAAGTTTTTCGTTGTGACACCTTAGTTGTTCATTGATTACTTTCTCATATGTGCCTTGACCGCGGGGCTACAGCAGACCAAATAACCTCTTGCTCGTGCCAGTGACCTTGGGTCCAAGCTGGTGAGCTTTGCTTAAACCAGATGAGCCCACACTCAAGCTGGCTACCTCGGGGTCTCGAACCTGGGTCCTCAGCATCCCAGTCTGACACTCTATCCACTGCACCACTGCCTGGTCAGGCTAAATGGAGTATTTTTTACCTCAAACTAACCTTATAATTTTTTAGACTCTCAAAGAATTTGTTTTTAACCTGGTAAGATGTTAAACTAATTAGGTTAATTTTATAATGTTAAATTAAATGGGAAGTATTATCAAATAAATAGCAATTTTAAACCTTCTTAGGTTATATTTGTATGGATGCATTTTAGTAATATAAGTGTTTCAGAAATGTTATGATATTCCTATAAATCTAATATAGTATTGAAGGAAAGCAAATTTTTGTCACCCCAAAATGTGCCTTTGGGTATATTGATTGTAAGCTGGATGTTAAGAGGCAATAGTCTCAGAAAGAACTTTTGACACTATCCCTTTCTTGCCTAAGGAAATTCAAATAAAATGCCTACCTCAAGAAGGAAATTTTAGGATGTTCTCTTTCGGATTTTTGCCTCAATTTAATTTGAATTAATCGTGGTAGACAGGAAGGACACCTGTAAAAACCTGTTCTGCTGAATTCTTCCTCTGCCCCATTGTTTCTGGGTTACCTAGCAGAAATTTGTTTGCTATGTGTTCTGCTTTTTCTTGGTTACCTGTGAATTGCTTATTTCTTCTTTAAAACCTCGGAATCTTGCCCCCTCCTATTCTTTTATCCATAATAGTACATAAACCTCAACTGGTCAATGCCTTTTTGGGTCTCATTATGACACCCTTGAATGTATTACATATAATAAACTTTAGATATTTTCTCTTGTTAATTTGTCTTAGTTAATTTGATTATTAGCTCAGCTAGAAGAACTTAGAAGGTAGCAGGAAAGATACTGTTTTATACCCCTACAGTATAATATTATCAATTATTTATAATTCTAGTTATTTTAAATGTTGTATGTCACAGAAACACATTTCTTTGTCAATTCTATTATAACAAACCCTAATTAGACCTTATCCATGAACATTATGTATTTTATTATTTGTGGAGAGTTAATGTTTAATTCTGAAGCTTTTCAAAAATAAGACTAATGGAAAGGCCTTACAAAGGACCCATGACTGCTGATACTGCCCCAAATTACAAGATGTTGAAACTTGGGTGCATATTTTCCAACTGAAGAGGGCTCTACCTGGCATCTAGTCATGTGCAAATGTTAGGTACCTCAAAATCAAATTGAGTTGAAAGAGGAGCTGACATAAAGGTGTACTGCTTCCTTGCAAGATGCTATTCCCCCTCCCTTTTTCACTATCGTTTTTCTAATTCTTATGCCACAAAGTTCTTTATCACTTTGTCCACTTTTTCTCTTGTTTTGGCCTAGAAAGATCATGTTATTGTTCATATCTCTGAGGGCATTGTTAGAAGGAGGTAATCTAACTTCTAAATGACTATTGGTTAGCCCTGACCATTTGGCTCAGTGGTAGGCATCCACCAGCATGTGGATATCCTGGGTTTGATTCCTAGTCAAGGCACACAGGAGAAGTGATCATCTGCTTCTACACCCTTCCCACTTCCCACATCTGCAGTCATGGCTCGATGGTTTGCTCAAGTTGCCCACTTCCCCGCCCCCCAGGCACTGAAGATGGCTTCATGGCCTCCACCTCAGGTGTTAAAAATAGCTCTGTTGTTGAGTAACTGCCCTTATGGTCAGAGCACTTCCCCTTAGGGCAGTGTTCGGCAAACTCATTAGTCAACAGAGCCAAATATCAACAGTACAATGATTGAAATTTTTTTTGAGAGCCAACTTTTTTAAACTTAAACTATATAAGTAGGTACATTCCTTATCGAGGTAGCGCCCACATTTGGTATTTTGTGGAAGAGCCACATTCAAGGGGCCAAAAAGCCACATGTGGATCACGAGCCACAGTTTGCCAACCAGGGCTTTAGGGGGTTTGCCAGGTGGATCCCATTTGGGTTGAGGCACATGCGGGAGTCTATCTCTCTGCCTCCCCTCCTCTCACTTAATAAAAAATAAATAAAAATAAAAATAAATAAATAGCTGTTGGATCTGCCACAATATTGGTATTCCTGTAGTTTTGCTTGTCACAAACTTCTACCTGATTTCCAATGTCTTAGTTTCTCTGAGACAAACCATGCATCCTCCCTATTGTGTCAGTATCTTGAACCCTGGAGAACCCTTTCCGTATCTTTGATTAACAACTCTAAACATATGGAGCCTTGAATCTATGCTCTGTACAATGACACAAGACAAGGATGACCAGAATAAAACTGTCTGTGTGGTGTACAAGCCATTACATTTTACTGGCCTTCATTTCTGTCACTGTTTTTCCTGAGCCACAGACTCAAAATGGACTTCCAAGAAGGCAATCATCATTCAAATTTTCTTTCATTGACAGATCCCTACTTCCTCGGCTTTGAATAAGTGAAAATGAGTCTGTGATCAGGAACAGGTCCATAACTCTTTAAGATAGTGCAGAATTTGCTGCTAAACCAATAGCTGTAGAGGTGGATTTAACGGTGGGCACACCTAATATGCATCCTGGGCCTCAATTTCTGAAGGGCCCCAGAGAACCTCAACTTTACACTTTTTTCTATTACAAGGGGCTCAATATTTTCTTCTGTACCCAGGGTCTCAACTGACCTTAATCTGCCTCTCAGTAGCTGCCCATCAAAACTTCCTAAGTTCTCTGTCCACTTATTCTGGATGTTATGTTAGCATAGCCTTTGATTATCTTTCTAGCAGAACAAGGAGTTGTTTGTGCTATAGCCAATGCCATATTTTATATTTAGATAGACTCTTCTGAGTAATTTTAAACATAGAGGTATAATGTCACTTAACAAGCCACTTGTTTTGAGGAAGTCACTCCTTCAGTGGGGTCTTTCTTTGATTTATTTGATTTCAAGCCATTTGGATCTTGAAGACCATGAGGATGAATTTGCATATAATAATTATAGTGTCCCTAGTGTGCTCTATTCTTTTAAATCTTTAAATGCATATTCACAGCTGCTAAAAACTAAGTAAATAATATTTCTTACAATAAAACATCAAAAAAGAAACACAGATAACGACCAGATTAAAGAATGTAAACCTAACATTGTGACCTGGAATATCACATAGAGATTCAGCAAAAATTGTAAGAATGCCAGAGAATCAGCAGGGAGGAACACTAATGTCTTAATTTATTTTATCTTATCTTTTAGTAGGCTGGGAATTTGATCAAAAGAAAGAATTTATTAAATATAAGAAAACAGAATCAAAATGGATTCACTAGACTGGAGCCCAAATTACCAAACCAAGTCTTAATAACAGTCCCAACTCTCTCAAAAATGAAATCTTCAACCAGTCAATCAGGAAACACCTGATCAAGACTAGTTAGGTAACAAGTACATGGTGAAAAGCTGAGGCAAAGATAGCATTCACATCTGAGTGTGGCTTCACCAACGAGCTGTTTCCTTGCGCTAGGGCTAACAGGCTCCAGGCAGTTATTCCCATGTCTTTGGAAAGCCTCAGGGCACAGTATCCAAGATGCATGCATATTATTTGAGCCATCATGTCCATCCACACCAAGTTACAGAACAAAGAGCATGTTACTGCAGCCCTAGCAGAGCCAAGTTCAAATACCCTGTCTGCTGGAACATGAACATTTCCAAGAAGTAGGTGGGGCTTTATTCAATTTGAATACATAGTGCTTGAAAGCAGCTCATCCCAGAAGGCTGTAGCATTATATACATCCCTAATCATGGGCCTCTGAATAAATGGTGGACCCTGAATTCATGAGAGTATTGGTGCTGCCCCTCCTTACACCCTCCAATAAGTCTTACTTTATGCTCTCCCCTCAAAAATCAGACTAGTCAGGTAATCTGCCTGATAGACTTCTGCCATGACCTAAAGGAAATGACCTTGCTATAACCAATCTGCTTTGCTTCATAGTGTAACTCTCTTGTTCTGCTCTCTTCTGCCTATAAATGTTTCATTTTGTACTACTCCTTAGAGATCTTTCTGTCTGCTAGATTGAATGCTGACAGTTCATTAATCATTGAATGAAGATAGATCATTAAAATTTACTCAGTTGAATTGTTTTTTAACAATACAGTGGTACCTTGAGATATGAACAGACCAACATACAAATTTTTTTTTAAGATACAAGCTGCAACTCGGTCCATATTTTTGTTTGAGATCTGAGTGAAATTCTGAGATAAGAGTCGTGATTCAGGAAGCTGCCGCTAGTTGGGGTGTTGGCGCATGGGTCCAGTATTGGCAATTTGATATATGACTTGACTGATTTACGAGCTTGGTTACAGAACTAATTAAATTCATATCTCAAGGTACTACGGTATATATATGTTTTTTAAAAAATTAACATAGTCCATTTCCTGAATTTATATTATCTGTGTACAAACCCAGAAATATCACTCTTTTGAAATATGTTTTAAAAATCTAGCATAAACTTTGCTAGCATTAACTGAGCAGTTAATACATTCCAAGCTTTCTTGTAATCAGCTTACTTGCATTATTTTTTTAAACACCTACAGCAAACATTGGCGGTAAACAAATAATTACTTTCCATTTAAAAATGCAGAATCTGAGATACAGAGAATTCAAGTAATTTTTCTGAATTCATATTAACTAGCAAGTTGTAGAACTGCAGTTTGAATACAATCAGTTTGGTTCAAAAGACTCAACTTCAAGTTTATAAGCCCACTATAACCTACATCTTTCTCTGAAAAATATACCATGGATATATTTTAATATGTTTTAATATCCACTTACAACAATTCTTTCTGATCATATAATATCCATTCTGTTTGTGCAAGATATATTTTAGCACCTTATTACTGTAGTCAACAACATTTTAAGACAGATTCCAAATTTTAATGTTATAATGTAATGAAGTCAATTTTGTCATTACTCTTGCTTGTACATCACTGATTGTTACTTCAAAAAATTCTTAAAATTTTAAGTGGTGCCACAAAAGGAATAGTATTATTAAAGATTTTGATATAGTATGTAAAATTGCTCTCCACAAATATTGAAAGAGCATACACATATAATAAAGAATAACTTATTTTATTAACTTTCTCCAAAACGAGTTGTTGTTTTTATTAGAAATACTTATTATTTACATTTAAATTTTAATGGCAGTAAACAGCCCTTAAAATTTACTAACCATTTGCATTTCTTACTTTATAAAATGATCCTTTTATATTATTTTTCTTATATAAAATGGATATTCATGCATTCTTTAAAAAACAAGGTATATGACTGAGCAAAGCTCACCAGCTTGGACCCAAGGTTGCTGGCTTGAGCAAGAGGTTACTGGGTCTGCTGTAGCCCCCATTCAAGGCACATATGGGAAAGCAATCAATGAACAACTAAGGTGTTCCAATGAAAAACTGATGATTGATGCTTCTCATCTCTCTCCCTTCCTGTCTGTCTGTCCCTATCTATCCCTCTTTCTGACTCTCTCTCCGTCTCTGTAAAAACAAACAAACAAAAAAACCACCACCCCCCAAAAAAACCCCACAAGATATATGACATTTAACTCTGGTAATATTAGCAAACCATTTTGTGTATGTTGCAAATATTTTATTGAAGCATGTTCTTTGCCTTTCAATTTTCTTTGAAATAAGTAAGAAGACAGGCCCTGGCCGGTTGGCTCAGCGGTAGAGCGTCGGCCTGGCGTGCAGGGGATCCAGGTTCGATTCCCGGCCAGGGCACATAGGAGAAGCACCCATTTGCTTCTCCATCCCCCCCTACTTCCTCTCTGTCTCTCTCTTCCCCTCCCTCAGCCAAGGCTCCATTGGAGCAAAGATGGCCCGGGCACTGGGGATGGCTCCTTGGCCTCTGGCCCAGGCGCTAGAGTGGCTCTGGTCGCCACAGAGTGACGCCCCGGAGGGGCAGAGCATCTCCCCCTGGTGGGCAGAGCTTCGCCCCTGGTGGGCATGCCGGGTGGGCGGGAGTCAGTCTGACTGTCTCTCCCAGTTTCCAGCTTCAGGGGGGGGAAAAAAAAAAGTAAGAAGACTTCTTCTTGGTGAGGGTAAGTTTTTAAATATTTTTTGTGTGATTTCTTACTTTCCTTGAAAACATCCTGTCCTTGAGATAAGACATAAATGTTCCGGTACAGGTAGTCCCTGGGTTATAAATGAGATAGTTTCTATATATTTGTTCTTAGGTTGAATTTATATGTAAATTAGAATGGGTTCATTTGCTTATTAAATGCAACTTAGATATTTGTCTTAACATGATATTTATTTTTACCTTTCTGTGTATAGAAACACTTAAATATTTTCAAACCTATGGATCCTATCTTGTTCTTAATCAGGGACATGCTTGTATTTCAGTTTGATTCTCCTCTAATGCTTCTAAAACCTGATGTTCAACAAAGCCTTATCTTAGTTATTTCTGTGTTTGTTTTTTTATAAATAGTTATTATAACATCATATTTGAATAAACCATAATTTTCTCAAAGATTGGAATTCTACCTTACCAATCTTTGTGTGCAGCTATATTTCTAACCATCCTGTTCTATTTTGTTGATCTCTATGACTTCTGATGGGACCAACAACCCACTGAATGTTGTAAAGATTACATTAAAGTGAAAACATCTGAGCTACAGCAAATGCAGAAGGACATCTTAACTCTTATCTAACTAAAGCAGAGTTTTAACAGTGTCACCTGCCACACACCCACCAACTTCCAAGTAATTTCTGTAGTCAAAGATGCCTCTGACTTTATGTCACAAGACATTCCAAAAAAAAAAATGTGTAAGCAAGCTTCATTAAAACTTTCAGTCCTTTGAAAGCCTAAACCCCTGTCCCCTCTTCATTTAAACTTGTGTATATACCCTTAAATGTAGCCATTTGGGGAGCCACTCTATTTAGGTGCCTCCTATTCCGGAATGCATGTGAAAATAAACTTTTATGTTGTTAATGTATTTACTGTCAATTAATCTGTGCCCCCCATCACTTTATCACCACTTTGATTTAAGCTGATAGAGGTGAAGGGAACCAACATTCTGCCACCCTGGAGTTATACTTCTGCAGTAGTGATTTTTTAGCTGTTTAAGAAACCTGCATGGGTCGGGCTGCTGTGATAGTAGTAGTGGCCTTGGCTACTGGCTTTACATATGGTAAACAAGAGGGTTTTAGACAAGTGCCTGTTAGCTATATACCTGCTGTGTTGCATTGTTTCTGAGTCACCTGCAAAGGATTTTCTTGCTTTGTGCTTTCTGTTCTTCCTCAACTACCTGTAAATTGCCCATTCTCACTTCTGAAATCCATACCCCGCCCTTTTCTTTTTCCTTTGTCCAAAATGCCACCTCACTGTTTTAGGAATTTTCATGGAATTATCATGTCTATGTGAATTCCTCATGCACATTTATTAAAACTTTGATTTTCTCCTATTAATCTATCTCTATTAATTTGATGATTAGTCCAGCCAGAAAAATTTAGAAGGTGGGAAGAAAAGTATTAATATTTTTAACCTGAATTTTATGAACTATCATCTGGAAAAACCAACTTTGGACTAAACTAAAAGGAATCTTCAACCAAGGAACGCTGAAGAAGCCACACAGAGACTGGTAGGAAAAGTGGAAACACGGAAACGCAGAGAGGGCTGCCCAGCTTCTCAGAGTGAACGGCAGCAGGGAGAGACTCGCGTGGCGGGAAGTGAGTTTAGCAGAGGGGAAAGGGTCCTGAGCCCCAGGAACAAAGCCCCAGCCTGCAGCCCTAGACCCCAGAAGAGGCGTAAGGACAGTATCTAGCTGGAAACAAGTCAAGATACTGTTTTTGAGAAAGAGTCTGATTTCTCAGACCCAGGATCCTTCTTAAAGGGACCACGCAGAACATCTCTCTCACAAACACTCACCCGGGGCTCCTGGAGATGGAGGGAGAGGGGAGAGAACCACAGTAACAGGAAGAGTGCAATCTAGGAGGCATAGGGAGAAACATTTTGGGAGATAGCCACCCTAACCCCTGGGACGAGTCACTCCCCAAAGCTGAAGTGAATATTTCCCCCAGAAACAGCAATACCAGCAAAGGGAAGCAGGAGAGCAGCCAAACAAGCTCCCCCGCAGCATTCAGAGCAGAGTCGCATAGAAGGAGGGAGCTTTCGGGTCTACAGTAGTGAGTCTTAGGGTCCGAGCTGCAATGCCCCCACCCACACGGCTGAGGGCGCACTGGAGAGCGGGCGGCAGCGGGAGACAAAAGCGCGGTTCTGCTGGCAGGGGCGGAAGCCGGCTGGCCACCCCTGGGCTCAGGTGTGAGCTCAATCTTGCCTGGCTGGGAAGAAGGAGGCGTGCAAAAGCTGCCAAGCTCAGCTGCTGGCAGCCTGTAATCCAGCCTCCGGGAGAAGGGCGGGAACCCCGGAAAGGGTAGAAACCAGCCCCGGAGCAAGGGCAGAGGAGAACAGCCCTGCCCCGCCCGTGCAACCCAGGCGTGCGGTCTGACTTGGTAGCCAGCTCCTCCCGCGGGGGTGGAGCCAAAAGCCCAGAAGAGGTGGAGTTCCGCTACGGAGCTGAGCTTGGGCACGCAGCCCTGCGCGGCCGTAGAGCCAAGGCTAGCAGCTGTTCCTTGAGTGGATCATCCTGCAAAGGCAGGGCGAAAGCTTGGAAACAGGCGGAGCCCTGCAGCTGAGCAAAGGTGCTCGCCAGTGCCCTCAGGACCGAGCATAACATCACACACAGGGGCGGGGCAAAGGCCAAGGCCACCAACCCTGTGCACCCGAGCATGTGATCACAGCGACTCCCGTGAAGAGAAAATGCGGAGGCAGAGAAATACAACACAAATAAACCAAGAGCAACCCCAGAAAAGGACCTAAGTGAATCAGATATAACCAAATTACCAGATACAGAGTTTAAAGTAACGATTGTTAGGATGCTCAAAGATATTAGAACAACCATAGATGGCCATTACGAAAACCTAAATAAAGAGATAACAAATATAAAAAAGGACATTGAAATAATAAAAAAGAATCAGACAGAAATGACAAATACAATATCTGAAATAAAGAATACAATGGAAGGAATTAAAAGCAGGATGGATGAAGCAGAGAATCGAATCAGTGAGTTACAGGACACAATAAATAAAGGCACGGAAGCAGAGCAGAGAAAAGAAAAGAGATTCAAAAAGTCTGAGGAAACTCTAAGAGAGCTCTGTGACAACATGAAGAGAAATAACATCCGCATCATAGGGGTTCCTGAAGAAGAAGAGAAAGAACAAGGGATAGAGACTTTGTTCAAACATATTATACCGGAAAACTTCCCCCAATTACGGCAGGAAAACATTTCACATGTTCAGGAAGCACAGAGAACTCCATTAAGGAGAAACCCAAAGAAACCAACACCAAGACACATCATAATTAAAATACCAAAGCTAAATGATAAAGAGAAAATATTAAAAGCTGCTAGAGAAAAAAAGACTATCACCTACAAAGGAGCCTCCATAAGGATGACTTCTGACTTCTCAACAAAAACACTTGAGGCCAGAAGGGAATGGCAAGAAATATTCAAAGTAATGCAGAACAAGAACCTACAACCAAGACTACTTTATCCAGCAAGGCTATCATTTAAAATTGAAGGAGAAATAAAAAGCTTTACAGACAAAAAAATCCCCAAAATTCAAGGATTTCACTGCAACCAAACCAAGGCTGCAAGAAATGCTAAGGGACCTGTTGTAAACAGATCAAAGGAAAAAAAAGAATATAGCAAAAGAGAAAAACAGTTTTAAAGAAAAAAAACGGCAATAAACAATTACATATCAGTAATAACCTTAAATGTTAATGGATTAAATGATCCGATCAAGAGACATAGGGTAGCTGCATGGATAAGAAAACAGGACCCATACATATGCTGTCTACAAGAGACACACCTTAAATCAAAAGATGCACACACACTGAAGATAAAAGGATGGAAAAAAATATTTCACGCAAATGGAAATGAAAAAAAAGCTGGGGTAGCAATACTTATATCAGACAAAATGGACTTTAAAACAAAAACATAGTTAGAGATAAAGAAGGTCACTACATAATGATAAAGGGAGCAATCCAAAAGGAAGATATAACCATTATAAATATCTACACACCTAATATAGGAGCACCTAAATATATAAAGCAGACTTTGATAGACTTAAAGGGCGAGATCAACAGCAATACTATAATAGTAGGGGATTTCAATACCCCATTAACATCATTAGATAGATCCTCAAGAAAGAAAATTAACAAAGAAACAGCAGACTTAAAGGACATACTAGATCAACTTGATTTAATAGAAATTTTCAGAACCTTTCACCCTAAAACAGCAGAATATACATTCTTTTCAAGCGCTCATGGTACATTCTCTAGAATAGACCACATGTTAGGGCACAAAACCGGACTCAACAAATTTAAGAAGATTGAAATCATATCGAACACTTTCTCTGATCACAATGGCATTAAACTAGAAATCAACCACAATAGAAAAATTGAAAAACATTCAAACACCTGGAAACTAAATAGCACGTTATTAAACAATAAATGGGTTAACATTGAGATCAAAGAAGAAATTAAAAAATTCCTAGAAACAAATGATAATGAGCATACATCAACTCAAAATTTATGGGACACAGCAAAAGCAGTCCTGAGAGGGAAGTTTATAGCATTACAGGCATACCTCAAGAAGCTAGAAAAAGCTCAAATAAACAACTTAACCCTGCATCTAAAAGAACTAGAAAAAGAACAGCAAGTAAAGCTCAGAGCTAGTAGAAGGAAGGAAATAATAAAGATCAGAGCAGAAATAAATGACATAGACGCTAAAGAAACAATACAGAGGATCAATGAAACCAGGAGCTGGTTCTTTGAAAAGGTAAACAAGATCAATGAACCTTTAACTAGACTCACCAAGAAAAAAAGAGAGAGGACTCAAATAAATAAAATTAGAAACGAGAGTGGAGAAATAACAACTGGCACAACAGAAATACAAAATATTGTAAGAAAATATTATGAAGAACTGTACGCCAAAAAACTAGACAACCTAGATGAAATGGACAAATTCCTTGAATCTTATAATCTTCCAAAAATCAATCTGGAAGAATCAGAAAACCTAAACAGACCAACTACAAAAAATGAGATTTAAACAGCTATCAAAAAAATCCCAAAAAAGAAAAGTCCTGGGCCTGATGGTTTCACAAGTGAATTCTACCAAATATTCAAAGAAGAACTAACTCCTATCCTTCTCAAGCTATTTCAAAAAATTCAAGAGGAAGGAGGACTTCCAAACTCCTTTTATGAGTCGAGCATAATTCTGATTCCAAAACTAGGCAAAGACAACAACAAAAAAGAAAATTATAGGCCAATATCCCTGATGAACTTAGATGCAAAAATCCTCAACAAAATATTAGCAAACTGGATCCAGCAATATATGGAAAAAATCATACACCATGATCAAGTAGGATTTATTCTTGGGAGGCAAGGCTGGTACAATATTCACAAATCAATCAATGTGATTCATCACATAAACAAAAGAAAGGAGAAAAACCACATGATAATTTCAATAGATGCAGAAAAAGCATTTGATAAAGTCCAGCATCCATTCCTGATCAAAACTCTCAGCAAAGTGGGAATACAGGACACATACCTCAACATGATAAAGGCCATCTATGACAAACCCACAGCCAACATCATATTCAATGGGCAAAAATGAAAGGCAATCCCCTTTAGATCAGGAACAAGGCAGGGGTGCCCCCTTTCACCACTCTTATTCAACATAGTTCTGGAAGTCCTAGCCACAGCAATCAGACAAGAAAAAGAAATAAAAGGCATCCAAATTGGAAAAGAAGTAAAACTATCATTATTTGCAGATGATATGATATTGTATATAGAAAACCCTAAAGTCTCAGTCAAAAAACTACTAGACCTGATAAATAAATTTGGCAAGGTGGCAGGATATAAAATCAATACTCAGAAATTAGAGGCATTTTTATACACTAATAATGAACTGTCAGAGAGAAAAATCAGGGAATAAATCCCCTTTACCATTGCAACCAAAAAAATAAAGTACCTAGGAATAAATCTAACAAAGGAGATTAAAGATTTGTACTCGGAAAATTATAAAACATTGATAAAAGAAATCAGGGAAGATACGAATAAGTGGAGGCATATACCGTGCTCATGGTTAGGAAGAATAAACATCATTAAAATGTCTATATTACCCAAAGCAATTTATAAATTCAATGCAATACCGATTAAAATACCAATAACTTACTTCAAAGACATAGAACACATATTTCAAAAATTTATATGGAACCAAAAAAGAACACGAATAGCCTCAGCAATTCTGAAAAGGAAGAAAAAAGTGGGAGGTATCACACTTCCAGATATCAAGTTATATTATAAGGCCATTGTATTCAAAACAGCATGGTACTGGCCTAAGAACAGGCACATAGATCAATGGAACAGAACAGAGAACTCAGAAATAAACCTACAGCTCTATGGACAACTGATATTTGACAAAGGAGGTAAGACAATACAATGGAGTAAAGATAGCCTCTTCAACAAATGGTGTTGGGAAAACTGGACAGCTACCTGCAAAAAAAAATGAAACTAGACCACCAACTTACACCACTCACAAAAATAAACTCAAAATGGATAAAAGACTTGAATGTAAGCCGTGAAACCATAAGCATCTTAGAAGAAAACATAGGCAGTAAGCTCTCTGACATCTCTCGCAGCACTATATTTGCTGATTTGTCTCCACAGGCAAGTGAAATAAAAGACAGGATCAACAAATGGGACTTTATCAAACTAAAAAGCTTCTGCACAGCTAAAGACAATAAGAACAGAATGAAAAGACAAACTACACAATGGGAGAATATATTTGACATAGCATCTGATAAGGGGTTAATAACCAAAATTTATAAAGAACTTGTAAAACTTAATACCAGGAAGACAAACAATCCAATCCAAAAATGGGCAAAAGAAATGAATAGACACTTCTCCAAAGAGGACACACAGATGGCCAACAGGCATATGAAAAAATGTTCAACATCAACTAATGATTAGAGAAATGCAAATTAAAACCACAATGAGATATCACCTCATACCAGTCAGAATGGCGCTCATCAATAAAACAACACAGAATAAGTGCTGGCGAGGATGTGGAGAAAAGGGAACCCTCCTGCACTGCTGGTGGGAATGCAGACTGGTACAGCCACTGTGGAAAACAGTATGGAGATTCCTCAAGAAATTAAAAATCGAACTGCCTTTTGACCCAGCTATACCACTGTTAGGAATATACCCCAAGAACACCATAGCACTGTTTGAAAAGAAGAAATGCACCCCCATGTTTATGGCAGCATTGTTCACAGCAGCAAAGATCTGGAAACAGCCCAAGTGTCCATCAGAGGACGAGTGGATTAAAAAGCTTTGGTATATATATACTATGGAATACTACTCAGCCATAAGAAATGATGACATAGGATTTTTTACAACAACATGGATGGGCCTTGATAACATTATACTGAGTGAAAGAAGTAAATCAGAAAAAACTAAGAACTATATGTTTCCATACATAGGTGGGACATAAAGTTGAGACTCAGAGACATGAACAACAGTGTTGGGTTACAGGGTGGGGGGAGGAAAGGGAGGGGGTTGGGGTAGGGGAGGAGCACAAAGAGCATGGCTTATCAGCATTTGTCATATTCCCCCCTTAATCTATAGATAGACAGCAAATATTTACGTGTGGTGTTCCCACTATAAAGACTGCTGTCTTAGGGACAAATGCTGATAAACTATTTCAGCAGTTCCTCCTTCTTCAAAGACTTATATATCAACATAGAGCTCCATGTTTCATAGGGCATACTCAAGCTCACTCCATGCTCCCTGGAGCTTTAGCACAAGGGAATGCCCCCCCTTTTTTTAGTATTTTTTCTTTTATTTATTTATTTTTTGTATTTTTCTGAGGATGGGGATGGGGAGGCACTCAGACAGACTCCTGCATGCGCCTGACTGGGATCTACCTGGCATGCCTATCAGGGGGGAATGCTCTGCCCATCTGGGGTGTTGCTCTGTTACAACCGGAGCCATTCTAGCGACTGGGGCGGAGGCCATGGGACCATCCTTAGTTCCCAGGGTGGCTTTGCTCCGGTGGAGTCTTGGCTGCGGGCAGGAGGAGAGAGACAAAGAGGAAGGAGAGGGGGAGGGGTGGAGAGGTAGATGGGCACTTCTCCTGTGTGCTCTGGCCAGGAATCGAACCCGGGAATCCTGCACACCAGGCCAATGACTCCGACAGGTCTACCATATCATGCTTTTTACTTAAAAAAAAAAATTACATTTCTTTTGAATGCTGATGAACAGGAGACACCAAATCTTTTTCACCTGCAAACTACTACCTTCTTTATTAGATCTAGTTAATAACACTGTTCTGTCTTTTTTCCAAATAGCTCCCGATATATGGAAAAGATTTATATAGGCAAATGGGGATCCTCAAACCCCTCAGCGAGATCTTCTGAGAATGGCTTTTAAGATACCTAGAGGCAGAAAAATCCCAATAAAGATCAGGGGAACTACCAGCTTTTAGGATACACCCTTAAAGGCTCCAACGCCCCAAAGGGGTCTCATAGGATGTCATCTGGGTCCTGCTTCAATAGTGGAAAGGAAGGTCATTGAGCTAAAGCCTGCCAGGCTTACACACCTCTGCTGTGAGGAAACAGGGACACTGGAAGGTGGGCTTCCCCCTCGCTCCTCTAAGGGAGGGTTCAGTCTCTTCCAGCCCTGCTCCATCCACCTATGACCTAACCTTGCCCAGAAAGCTGGGGTTTGCCACTGAAGGCTGAAGGTGCCCAGGGCCGGCGGCCCCATCTACGACACTATGGATGAGCCTAGGGTATTTCTTCCAAGAAGCAGGTAAACTGATCTCATTCGCACAAGGGCCACTTAACTATGTTTTGCCTGAATAGTCAGGTTTTTTATTCTTCCCTCAAAGATCTCTGTTGTGGTTGTTGATAGCCCTATTTTCTGCTGCTTTGCTTAATATATAGTGTTTCCTTTATCCCTCCTACCTCAATGCCCCACTCATATTTCAGGCTGGGACCTACTCCTAATTTAGAGCTCTCTTTCTTCCTTTTGCCAACTTGTATTATGAATTTACCTTTGCCACCCAGCTTAGTGTATCCCAAGGTTCTCTTTACCAGGCCACAGTCACAGAGCTCCAGGGAAAAGCAAACTGGTCTCAACTCTCCAGGCAGAGGAGAACAGAAGCTCCATATCCATTCATGCTGCAAATGGCTTTTTCCAGTCTACCTGAGTCATTACCAGCTAGAAGCAGCGGTCACTGGGACTTGGACATGAGCTGCAAAGTATAGAATGGTGACAACAATTCCAGTGCCATGTGGACTTTTCCTTTGGGGAACTTTCCTGGACTCCTGCTCCCTGTGACAGCTCCTAACAGACTGAACTGTGGTTGGGTTGCATTTTTCAGGGATTTGGCATGGTGATGGGGCCAACTTGGACTTGGTGAACATGTTAAGGACACTACTCTTTTAGGGATTCTTGCTGTATTGGCCAAGAGTTTGCTTAAAGGCTTTTAATCACTGTAAAAAAAAAATAGAAAACTGGATGAAGAAGATGGGGCACATGTACACCATGGTGTGCTATTGAGCTAGGAGAAATGATGACATCGGATCACTTGCAGCAGAATGGTGGAGTCTTGGTAGCATTGTGTGGGGTGAAATGGGCGAATCAGAAAAAAACAGGAACTGCAGGATTCCATATATTGGTGGGACATAGAAGCGGGACTAAGAGGCATGGACGGGAGTGTGGTGGTTATGGGGGGTGGGGGGAGGGAAGGAGGGAGAGGGGGAGGGGGAGCGGTACAGAGAGAACTGGATGGAGGGTGGCGGAGGACGATCTCTCTTCAGGTGATGGGTATGCAACAGAACTAAATGACAAGATAACCTGGAAATGTTTTCTTTGAATGTATGTACCCTGATTTATTGATGTCACCCCATTAAAATAAAAATTTATTTAAAAAAATATTTTTTAACCTCCATGAGGGGCCACTGAGCCACTTCACCCGCAGGAGTTGTAAGGTACCAAAAACTACAGAATTAATATTAATATTTTAAGAGGCTTGGAGAACATTTTATTAATTTGGGTTAAGGTGTGCAGAGAAATTGTGAGAATAGTCTCTGCACTATGTGATTGGCATAGTCAGGATGGCCCTTGGCATTGTATTGTAAATGCAAAGGAAAGGAAAACATGGATCCCCAGACATCCCACCACACCTGTGGAGAAAGGGGTGAATGGCTAGCCAGGTACAGGGAGAGAAAAGCCAAAATAAACCTTTTCTTATAACTATGAGCCATTTGCGGGCATTTGTCCCCATGGAAAATACCTCTCCTATGTAAATGCCTGTAGTTAACACGTGTGACTCTGGACAGAGAGATAGCAGATGAACAATAGATAATTCGGGAATGCCTTTTAATATGTAAACATAACTTTCTGCCATTGTGTTGACTTGTAAATTTTGTTTTCTCCAAAGTGATGTATGGCTTGCAAATTGAACATGGTCCTATCATGTTAAAGGACATATGACTATAACGAGTAGTGGTAAGGGGCTCCTAATTACAATTTTTGCTTCTGTACTTCCCACTTACAAAACTATAAAAACTAAGTAGAACAAAGGGTCAGCGCGCTCTCCTTCAGATTTCTGTCGGAGTTGCTGACGCTTAGCCAAGCTAGACAATAAAGCTTTGGTGTATAATCCATGGACTTTGTTCATGTCTTCAATGTTTCTGGTCCCTCCGTATTAGGTTTAACACTCCACAGAGGACAAAGTTTTCCTCCTGTTAGGTGAATGAGCTGTAAAATTTGTATTTTCTGGTTTTTTCTCACTCTTATTGTTAGGATGGCCGCTACCCACGTGGGGTGGCTGATTACCTTCTTGCTTGGGTAGGGGCTTGGTTATGGTAATGTGTGCTGGAGGAGAGGCTTTTGTAGCAAAAGGTTTTAAAAGGTGGAGCTAGGAGGCCATGTGGAGGGGAAGAGGCAGCCAAAATGGCAGAATAGGGAAGGAGAAGCCAGTTTGTGGAGGAGAAGGTGAATAAGACTGGTGAGATGGAAGACTTTGATTCCAGGAAAACTTGGATGAGTCAGTAGCTTTGTGAGTGCTGAATGAGTGGATTTTGGAGTCCTGTATGTTTATTTTTACTCGCTTGCCAAGTGCGAGTCTAAAATAAAGAAAAATGGACCACCAATTTTTGGCTCAATTGTTTCTCTATGATCTGCCTGAGTTAAATGTGAACTGACATTGGGCAAGCAGCTTTGATGGTGGCCACGGCTACTGGCTATACACCTCTTACCACTGTTGTAAAGACAATGCCACACTCTTCTAATTATTATTTTTCTATTGTACAGTTTATTTAATATTCATTTTGCCAAATTAACATATGCATGCAATTATAGAATGATATTAAAATGAGCATATGGTTAAAGCAACTATGCCCTCCAGTACTGTATTTAGATTTTCTTCAGTAAGGATCAAAAATGGTTATGAGGTTGGGAAATATCATTTATGTTGTTTAAGGATACAAACCTGAAACTATGGTAGGTTGTTAGACAGCCATAAGCAGAGAAGGGACAATAGCCAGCAATAGGTCACCAGGGTAGAAACCCCTGGTGTCTAGCAATGGGCAAAACTGGGAAAACAAGGATCTTACCCCTAAGGTAACCCTTTTCTCCCCAGCATATTGCTGGTCATGTGGTTTAGACCCTTGACCTCCATACACCAATATGACATTCTTTCCACTGAGCCATATGGCCAAGGCCCAATTAATTTTTTAAACAGTTGGCAGAAGAGTGAACATAAACAGAAATGTTGCTACTAAAACTTTAAGATTTTAATATTCATTTTTATTAATGTCCTGACTGTACAAATAGGTTTTTAGATCACAGACATATTTCTTATTGTACTCACAGTAAGATCAATAGTCAAAGTGACATTGCAGCATTAGAACCAACTCTGCAGCATCTTAGCAGAGAGGGCATAGAAAGAGCCAGATGGAAAACTCTCCTTATCAATAGTGAGTTAACTCTGTAGATGAGGACACAGGAAAAAGATGAATTTTCTGTGGTTTTTAAAGAGCAAAGGGACTATTTTTTCTCTCCCTCTGACAGTGTGTCTTTGGAGTTATAATAGGAAATAGCCTTCCTTAGTCCTTTGGTATGTAAATAAATGTCTTCAAAGACCAGATAAATCCATTGTCTCCAGTTTTTAAAAACCCAGAGATGTTTCTAAAGTACTGGCTCAATCCACACCTTGAAATGTAAATTCAGACATCAGGAGTCAGGTCTATCTTTCTGGAGTTCTCACTAGTTATATAGTTTAAACTCTCTTTCAGGGCATTCTGTTAGCCCAGGAATTGGATTATATTAAAATTTGTTAAGAAATCTCTGTGTAAAACTACAAAAATACTTTCTGTATAGCCCCACTATCTCTAAATATACTGCTCAGAAAAATTAGGGCATATTTCAAAATGAATATTAGGTGATAAAAAAAGAAACATTTGATTTTTTTATCAAAGAAAAACATCAGAAAAGCAAACTACAAGTCAAAGAAAGTTGCTCGATTATGCAATTGAGATGCAAAACCAACTTTTATTCATTGGTGAAAATGCACTATACAAAAGGCGGAAAGTACTGGAGTATTTGCATGGTCACTGATACCCTAATTTTTGTGAGCAGTGTAATATGGTTATATTTCTATCTATAGATATCATTTTTTTAATACATCATGATCAAGTGGGATTCATCCCAGAATCTCAAGGATGGTTCAACATACGTAAAACGGTTAACATAATACACCATATCAACAAAACAAAGAACAAAAACCACATGATCTTATCAATAGACGCAGAAAAGGCTTTCGATAAAATACAACACAATTTTATGTTTAAGACTCTCAACAAAATGGGTATAGAAGGAAAATATCTCAACATGATAAAGGCCATATATGATAAACCATCAGCTAACATCATATTAAATGGCACTAAACTGAAGGCTTTCCCCCTTAAATCAGGAACAAGACAGGGTTGTCCACTCTCTCCACTCTTATTTAATGAGGTACTAGAGGTTCTAGCCAGAGCAATCAGACAAGACAAATAAAAGGCATCCATATCGGAAAAGAAGAAGTAAAGGTATCACTTTTTGCAGATGATATGATCCTATACATCGAAAACCCCAAAGAATCCACAAAAAGACTACTAGAAACAATAAGCCAATACAGTAAGGTCGCAGGATACAAAATTAACATACAGAAGTCAATAGCCTTTCTATATGCCAACAATGAAACAATTGAGAATGAACTCAAAAGAATAATCCCCTTCACAATTGCAACAAAAAAAAAAATAAAATACTTAGGAATAAACATAACAAAGAATGTAAAGGACTTATATAATGAAAACTATAAACCATTGTTAAGAGAAATTGAGAAAGATATAATGAGATGGAAGAATATTCCTTGTTCTTGGTTAGGAAGAATAAATATAATCAAGATGGCTATATTACCCAAAGCAATATACAAATTTAATGCAATTCCCATCAAAATTCCAATGACATTTTTTAAAGAAATAGAGCAAAAAATCATCAGATTTATATGGAACTATAAAAAACCCCGAATAGCCAAAGCAATCCTAAAGAAAAAGAATGAAGCTGGGGGCATTACAATACCTGACTTCAAACTCTATTATAAGGCCACGACAATCAAAACAGCATGGTATTGGCAGAAAAATAGACACTCAGACCAATGGAACAGAATAGAAAGTCCAGAAATAAAACCACATATATAGATATCATTTTGTTGGCCAAATGTGTTTGTAAAATTTGTGCTATTTGAGTTTGATCACTTTTATTGTTAAAAATGGTGCTAGGCAACCACCTGTGTGCTTGCTGTCAGAGCAGGGCAGTTGATTGAGGATTGCGTTCCTGCTTGGGAAGGGCCATTGTTATGTTAATGTATGCTGGAAGAGGGGTCTTTGTGCACCCAGGTAGCTTTTTAGAAGGAGGAAGAAGGAGAAGAAGAAGAAGCCAAGAGAAAAAGGAAGGAGAGAGAAGCCAGTTTTGCAGAATAAGAACTCATGTTGGCGGATGTTGAACCAGAGGTGACTGAGACTGGTGGGGGCCTTTGATTCTAGGAAAAACTGAATGAGTCAGTGACTTTGGGAGCCCTGAATGGAAAGGGAAGTGTTCTCCTGCTGTGTGTTTACTTGCTGGTTGGTTGCAAGGCTAGAATAAAGGAATGGCCCACCATTCTCTGGTTCCACCATTTCTTTACCCACTGCCCGAATGTGATGAGAACCTGCATGTGTCTGGCTGTGATGGCCATGACTACTGGCCATATACATTTATTGGTGTGGCCATGACTACTGGCTATATACATTTATTGGTGTTTAAATAATATAGACCATGAGTAATAACAATAAATACACAATCTCTATTTTCTTCTCTTGTTATCTCAATATAATTGCATCATTATTTTTTCTTCCACTACATTTTTTCCCTATAAATACAGGCAGTGTCTCTTCATTTTCAATGTTATAAATTGAGAGTATTAGTGATGCTACGCTTCCCTCCAATCCTTCTCTATTCACTTCAACTTCCCAAACTGTACCTATTCTTATGAATTTTTAATGTTGAGAGTATTTCTTTCTCAACCTATTTTTGTTTCTATGTTTTCTTGACTGATTGAAATTAAAAGTTAATGACCAAAAAAATAGTATTTTTCAATGTTTGTGTAAATATTCTTTACTTAGAATTGAGTAATATACAAGAATTATGTCTTTGCTGAATGTCATTTCATGAAAAGCACCCTAAAGTAGTGGATAAGAGCAGAATTGTATGGTCTTTCTATCTGGAGCAGCTTCCACCTCTTATCCCTTTTTTGGTCAGTAAGTATGGTAGTTATACCAGTTTCTTTCTAGTTTCTGCTAGAAGTAAAGGGGGATAGATTTTATAATGTGAATGAATCCATGTTTGTGTCAGCCATCTTCGTAGAAATAAATGGGAAAATTCTGCAGATTTATTGGCTAAGCTTTGGCTTTGGTCATAGTTAATGGCAAGTGTCAGAACAATCCAAAATTAATGGGACAAACATGGAAATGAGAGAAGCATAGAAGGCTGAGGTGAGCTATATATATACATCATTAGCTATATAGAAAAATATGTGCAGGAGTGAAGGAAATAGAGAGAACCTAAGAAATATTAAAAGCCCTGGAAGATTACTGGTTTCAGCCAGGAGGAAATACCCAGAACCTCTTCTCAAAACAAGTAATTCTGGATGTAACAACAAACAAGGATAAGAAGATTCTTAAAGGTAAAAAGAAAGCAGATGATCTGGGGTCTTAAAAACTTGAGGTACTTATTTCTTGTTTTTATTTATTTTATTTTTATTGCAACCCTTATGTAGGGACAGGAGGTTGTAGAAAACTTTATCTGGACATTACCAATAGACAAAGACAATAAAATTACAGTAAAAAGCATTGTTCCATAATCAAAAGACTAGGAAAATGGTGGCTTAACAACAGAAAAACTTTCTTAGCAAACCCAACCAAACACAGATTGAATACGGCCTTACCCTATAGTTTCAGCAGGGCTGAGCAAAAAGGTGATCTACTGGTTCACTTCATTTCTCCAAAAAAAAGCAGTCCAGAGCACTCCAATGCCCGAGCACAGTGGTCTAGGTAGGTCTGGTTTGGAAACTATCACCAATTTCCTATCTAATAGAAATAGAAAACATCTGAATTATCCTGGCAGGTGGTATGGGTAGCCAAGGTGGGGGGGGTTGTCCTTCTATTCTTCACATAGTGGAGGCAGGCAATGCTTTTATTCCACTTCCTGGATAGTGTGAGCAGCGTCTATTGGCAGGCTGAGCCCAATGGGACAACACGGTAGCAGAAATAAAGACGGTGAAAAGCAGAAAAATAAAGAATCTCTGCAAAAAGAAATAGCAAGCCTTGGGTAATGATTAAATGTGAGAAGAAGGTGGAGTGAGGAATTTGAGACAACTCACAATTAGTTGTCTTGAGTAGGTAAGTGGACAGTGTGATAATGAAAGATAAAACATATATACAGGAAGCTGCAAAGATTGTGGTTGGGACTCGAGTGAAGAGGATAAGAATGTAATTTTGGACATTTAAAATATTTGTAGGGCTATTGGATGGAGATAGCCAGAAGCCAGGCTAGTATATGGCTCTTTGAATACATTTACATGGGTTATCTTCATTATCAGGGATGAAAAGAAGGACTTGGCCATTCAAAGCAAGATGTTTCCTCCTGCACTATTTCTTGCACATCAATTGATAAAAGTGGAGAAGAAGCCCCTGAGCCTTGCTCAGAGTAAGATTATCCATCTGTCAATTTCCATGCATTCATTAGCAGAAATAAACAATGTGTCTTTCATGGTTTAAATGAGACCACTACTTCTGTTGCCCTCCATTGGTGGAAGTCTCGAGCTCTGAGTATGTCTAACCCTATGATGTTTTCATGTTCTCATTGGCTGGACATGTTCTCATGCCTCTTATTTTTTCCCTTTGGCTGGTATCAATGAAATAATCTTTTATTAGTGTTCTACTGCCCCTCCAATACCTACAGTCAATTTGGAGCCTCAAAAATCAAAGTGCTCGTGGATAAACCATACCCTCTCATTCTCTACAGCAATGATTTTCAACCTTTTTTGAGCAGCAGCACATTTTTTACATTTACAAAATCCTGGGGCACACCACCTATGAAAATAACACTCTAACACAGTACATATTATACATATAGTTAATAATATAGTTTCTAAATGTATTTATACTCACTTAGTGTGAAACCTGGGCCTGTTTTTGATGAACACAAAAGGGATATCCTGGCAGGAATGGTAGAAAGACACACACAAAGCTCTTCCTCAACAGTTCTCAGTCTCTCTCTGTTTTTAGTTTTTATCGCAGTCAAGCTTGAGAAGCTCAGCTCACATAGATATGTGGTTGAAAACGGGAGCAATGTCAAAATAGCTTTGTTGGCCAGAATGGGAACTCCTTGGCAACAGATAACCAAAAACTGTCCAAAGGAAGATCAGCAAACTTTAGCTTTAAATCATGATCTTGTTTCAGTTCAATGAGTTCCTCTTGCTCCTTTAAAGTCATGTCCTTTCCAGCAACGGATACTGAGCTGTATGGGTCCCTAACCCAGTCAAGGCATTCTGTGAAGGCTGAAGGGAAATAAAATGACGTCTTCTCAAGAGTTTTCAAATGTCTGCCAATCACCTCGCACATTGCAGCAGTGTTGCCATCATGCTGTTTCTCGGTGAGCGGGAACATCTCAAGGTTGCCACGCTGCACATGTTGTTGCCAGAGCTGCACCTTTAAACGGAATCCGTTCATTTTATCAGTGCTTGTAAGCAGGTTTTCATTTCGGCCTAGCATCTGTGTGTTCAGTTCAGATAATGAAATATATCAGCCAGGTATGCCAGCTTTGCACACCACTCATCACTTGCAAGCAGCTTTGAGTAATCAGACCTCTCATTTGTCAGAAATACTTTAAGTTCCTCTCGCAACTCATACACACAGGCCAGCACTTTGCAGTGCAACAGCCACCAGAACTCCATGTGGAGCAATAAGATTTTATGTTCCGCTCCCATTTTTTTTACACAAAGATGCAAATAAGCGACATCTCATAGGTAACGTCTTCACAAAGTTCACTATGCTCACAACATCATCCAACACAGGAGCTAGATCTGCTGGTAAGGTCTTTGCAACGAGGGCCTCACGGTGCAAAAAAACAGTGTGTAACAATAACATCTGGGTTTCTTTCTTTGACCCTACTTACGAGGCCTTTGATGTGACCGACCATGGCTGTGGCTCCATCAGTGCAGACACCTGTGCAGTTTTTCCATGTAAGCCCGCTTTTATCAAGATATTCCGACAGACCCGAAATATTTCCTCTCCTGTTGATTTTTCTGGCAGTGCCTTGCAAAATAGGAAGTTTTCTCTAATGGCTTCTCCATCCACAAAATGCACGTTGGCCAAGAGCTGACAATGTCCACTAATACCCATTGACTCATCAAGTTGCAAGGCAAATTTCTTACTGATGTGCACCTTTTCCAAAACAACAGTTTCAATGTCTGCAGACATGTCATCAATACGTCTGGCAATTGTGTTATCTGAGAGAGACACTTTAGCTATCTCTTTGGCCACGGTAGGGCCAAGCATCTCATTTACAATGGCTTTACAAGCTGGCAGTATTAATGTTTCTGCCACAGTGTGGGACTTTTTTGATTTAGCTATGAGTTCAGCAACAAGGTACCTAGCTTTGAGGGCTCTCTCATTTACCTTTGTGGTTTTTCTCAAAAAAGTTGCCCGTTTCTTATTGTTTGTACGTAAGCAGGCCATAGTTTGGGGACCCATGTTTAATTTCCCCACGGCACACCTGAACACGTCTCGTGGCACACTGGTTGAAAAACACTGCTCTACAGCACCAAAGCATCATCATCAATTGGGGGCATTAGCATTGATTTTATAATGCTCTATATCCCCAATAATGTCGATATCTGCAATATATTCACAGCTCCCAGGTCAAATCATATGTCCTTGACTCTAATTGCAATGTAGTCATACATATTCATCTTCTGACTCTATTTCTTACTCTTCTTCAAATTATGAAATCATGGCATTGGGTTTTCTAAAATTGATAATCATCTGTAAACATCCTATAAATTTAACATCTTCTGTGAATGACTTCTTCTCTTTCTTGCTCTACCTGAAACCCAGCTCTTTTCCCCAAGGACATTTCTTCTTTCACAGCCTGTCCAGGCCATAATTTTATTTATTTTTTCTTCTACACACCTGGATGAGTATGACTAGGCCTAGAATTTGTAACAACTCTTCTAATTGTTGCTATGTACTTTGATTCACACAATCTATTTTATATTATCTAAATTTTTTATAATAGCTTCCTAGCTTTTCTCCAGATTATAAATTAGGTTCCCTTAAATCTATTCTTAATCCAACAACCAAAATTTTTGTGCTGAAACAAATGTCAGTTTATATCATCTGTTACTCAAATCATTTGAGTGGCAAGAGTGTAAGGCAAAGTCTCAGCAAGGTCAATGAAGCCCTACACATTTGTGACCTCTTTTAACTTTCTGATCTCATCTTTTCCTATTACATCTATGACTTACTCTGATTTTACTACTCTCCTTATTGTGCCTAAAATCACCAGCCTCAGGCCTCTACAAAGATTTGCATTTGCTAGTCTCTTTCTTCTTCCAGTCTCTTTCTTTCTTCTTCTTCTCTGTAAGTCTCTACTCAAATTCCAGTCTCAAGAAGAACTTGACTGGTTCTTTGATTAAAGCTCACACTATCCTTTCTTTCTATTTCTTATCCTTTTTCCCTACTTTAATTTTTCCACAGCACTTATACATCTAACATATTGTATATATTTTTTACATTTGTTCATGGTTAAAACAGTGTCCTAAAGAGTGTCTGGTAAGTGGTAAGTAGTGCATTTTTGAATTAGTGAATTCATATCTTATCTCATTTAATTCTCAAAAAAATTCTTTAAATCAGATATTATTATTTCCACAGTAGAGATGAGGAAACTCAGATACAGAAGTTAATTGTTTAAGATCTCACAGTAAAAGTACTGAAGTCTGGCCTGACCTGTGGTGGCACAGTGGATAATGTGTCAACTGGAATTCTGAGGTCGCCGATTCAAAACCCTAGGCTTGCCCAGTCAAGGCACATATGGGAGTTGATGCTTCCTGCTCCTCCCCCCCTTTCTCTTTCTGTATCTCTCTCTCTTCTCTCTCCAAAAATGAATTAATAAAATTTAAAAATAATAATAATAATAATAATAATAAAGTAAAGAAGTCAGAAATAAAACCAAAGCAGTCTAATTTCTGAGGTCACACACTTAACCAAAATACTTTAATAAATATCAAACCTTTATGGATGTTTTCACACTCAAATTTTGGTTGGTAGAGTATTTCACATAATATTATCTAGTACTTGAAAGCAGGAAATGACTTCTAATTTAACTCAATTCCATAATTCTATAGACAAAGTTATTCAAGATGCACACTTCAGAAGTCAAATAACTGGTTGTTCTAGCCGGTCTGGCCAAATATATTTGAGCTACTTAGATAAGCTAAAAATTTTATTTTTTTCAAGTATATATATTTAAAATAAATGTTCAATGTATTTAGAGGAAAAGGGTAACAAATGCATTAAGGAAGAGACCCGAAGTAAACCTTGACAGGGCACGTTGTGTTTCCACAACCGATTCAGGTCTGGTCTTAGCTGTGTTTGTTCCACTTAGCAAATAAAGTATTTATTGTTAACCAGAACTAATTTTACTTTAGCAGAAAACTAGCATCCGTTACTTAAATATTCTATATGTATATTCATTCACCTTGTTCCATCCACTTGGCTATATTTTTAATATTATTTTAGGTGAGTGCACTTTGAGTAGCTGTCCAGCTAACAGTTCCTTACATTGACTTTGAGTGACAAGCAAAATTGACATATCATCTAAATTTTATATCAGTGATTTTTCTTAAAATGGAGAATATCTCAACTAGCTAAAAGTAACCAGAATTTGCTTGTCACCAATATCTGTGGCAACAAAATAAAATAAAGATGAATAATCTCAGATATAATAAATTCTGAATACAAACCACATTGTAGCTGAGTGACAGAATTTGGTATCCTTAAGCATTTCTGAAATGAATATGATATCACAGCTATTATTGATAATACATTGATTGAAGCAAAGGGATTAATTGTAAAAAAGCAACACATTAGATAAAAATTAGTGTTAATAGACAATTATATTTCAAGTGTATTTTCCTTCCTAAAATGTAATAGTAACTTTAAAGTCCGGTGTTTTAAAGTATGCAAAATATTTTCTGGACTCACTATGGGAAGATATACAATAATATATTACTACGAAGTTCAGTTACAAAACTGAAAAATGAAAATGGCCAGTATATACAATAGATCTTTAAAGAGAGTTGATATACATTGTCTGAAATAAAACTCATGCTATTGCATAATTTTTAGGGTATTGGATAAAATAAAATTAACACTAATTTATGACAGTTGTATTAGTGCTTCCAACAAGTGTCATAAATTATGCATGTAAAACAGAGCAATACTACTGAAAACAGGGTTTCATTCACAAATGATTACTACAAATTCCGCAGTCACTATGATATGGTTAAGTTAATTTACTGCTAGTTAAACATATCATTTATTAGATTTGAGCCATTTATTTTGACTTATCAGAGTAACATTGTGATTCATTTTATGTAATCTTTTGAGCATAAAGTCCTTTTGAGTAAAAGTTTTGTTTATATTCCTGTGTGTGTAAGGGCATAATATTACAAATAGATTTGTGTATGGATTAAATTTCCTTAGATTTTCTTCTCCATATCAAGTTAATAAGCATCATCTCTCAGTAATAGCAAAGGATATCTTGCATTACTTTATTGTATAGTAGAGATAACTCTTTTAGATTTTTTCCATCAGAACTTAAAATCTAATTAATGCTAGCCATTCTCAGGCTTGCCTTGGGGTTGAAAGAGATGTTAGGGGAAGTGAATATATTATAATCAACAATGAGCATAGATTCAGTGGCTTTCTATTTTGCTGTGATATTCCTACTATTGAGAAATCAGGTCAGTTCATGAACCAAGATAAACATTTGGATTTATAACTGACCTTGAGAAATTTTTAAAGTGTATTTGTTTGAGTGGCTTTGTTCATCTCAAAACCATCTTGAATTTGTTGAAATCAATTCTCACTCCCCTGGGCCATGGCCATTTAGCCTAAAGATAAATATATCTACCCATTCTCACATTAAGCAGTTTTGGGTCTGTTTCAGACTCCATCACTATGATAGAAGAAAGGAGCAGAGTTTCATTCCAAACAGCTCTCGAAGATGTTGTGATACTCTATAGCAATTAAGGGCAATTCTTTGTGGCCTGGAAAGTGTCTGTTGGTGGACCATCAAGATCCCTGGGGATTAATTAGACCAACTACATTGTCAATGTGAGAATTGTCCAAATCTATAGAGATTTTTTTATAAGAGTTTATTTGAGCTGAATTCACAACCTATGCTGAAAAGCCAGATCTCAAATGCTCTAAAGAAGAACAGTTTTGCCGTTTATTACATGTATTTTGAATTATGGAACAATTTAAGGAAGATTACATGGAAGTGAGAGAAAAATGTGGGGATTGGATTACAGAATAGTTAACCAGATTATTTGCTCTCTGGAGGGTGGTTATATCTTAGAAGGAGGGATATGAAAAGATGGTTTTTGCCTTAGAAGGAGTCTGAAAAGAGAAATTTCAAAGGTGTGTTAACCTAGATGCACAGAAATAATGGACAGGGCTTGCTTAAGGCAAAGATAAATCTTTTACTAAAAAAGTTACATGCCTGGGCATGTCTCCCTGCCATGACCTGCTCAGTCAGGAATTTGTGATCAGATCTCTCTGTGAGGTTACTTTCCATCAAAGTACCCCCCTTTTTGTCCACAAAATGTTTGTTTATATATGTAAAGAAGTGTTCTTTTTTGTGTCTCAATTCTATATCAAATAAATATAGCAGCAAATATAATTTGAAACTGTTTATTCATAAGCCAGGTAATTTTTAATGACATCCTAGATATTTTCAATATTTTGTTAGACTCTAGGTCTTGAAAATCATATGGTGAATGTTGTTTTGGTTTTAGTAAGCATTCCATCCTCAAATTCTTTTTTTTTTTTTTTTTTGTATTTTTCTGGAAACGGGGAGAGACAGTCAGACAGACTCCCGCATGCGCCCGACCGGGATCCACCCGGCACGCCCACCAGGGGCGATGCTCTGCCCACCAGGGGGCGATGCTCTGCCCCTCCGGGGCATCGCTCTGCCGTGACCACAGCCACTCTAGCTCCTGGGGCAGAGGCCAAGGAGCCATCCCCAGCACCCGGGCAATCTTTGCTCCAATGGAGCCTGGGCTGTGGTAGGGGAAGAGAGAGACAGAGAGGAAGGGGGGGGGGTTGGAGAAGCAAATGGGTGCTTCTCCTATGCGCCCTGGCCGGAAATCGAACCCTGGTCCCACGCACGCAAGGCCGACACTCTACCGCTGAGCCAACTGGCCAGGGCATCTCAAATTCTGACAAGGCTTCTATGAGTTACTGTTTTGAGTTCAGTTTCCTTTAAAATGATGTTGAAATGCTATTTGTATGGGTACCTAACTCATATTTCACTTTCCAAATCTATGTATGGGGTTTGGGGTCAAATATAGTCATGCACAGCTTAGAGATGTATCCAGGATTTTACAAATTTTAAGAGGTCAATGTTTTGAGCTTTTCTGTCTTTTTAGTCTGATACCTTATAGTTACCTCAGATTATCCTTCCCAGAAACTCAAACCAGAAATTTCTGTTTTCTCCCAACTCTGTCATTCACATTCTACAACTGCACATATTGGTATCAAGTGGTAGGAAAACAGGGAGAGAAAAAAGGCATTGATGGTTCACCCCATACCCTTGAGATCACATCTTTTCTGATTGGTTAGAAATGTTTTCTTTCTGAAACTTTGATGCCTGAAGGTTCCCTATTGCTACCACTGCTGCCTCCAACACAAGATTGGCTTGAAAACGGAGTTATGAGGAAATGGAGAAAAAATAAAGATATATATATATATATATATATATATACACACACACACACACACACACACACACATACACACACACACACACACACACACACACCATATTCCCCCATGTATAAGATGTACCCTTTTCCAAAAAATTTAAGGTCTAAAACCTAGGTGTGTTTTATACAGTGGTTGTAGATTCTTTTATTTTACTTACATTTCCCACTTTTTTTGAGCTTGTTTTTGTGCTCATTGTTAAAGAGTGATTTTTCATCAGACACAGATGAAGACAGCTAATGGATGGGAGTTTTGACAGTGATGAGGAGTTGTATGAATTTTATGATGAATAAAACTTGAATTCAATAACTTTTATATAAAACATTATTTTTCAAATTTCAGGCCTCAAAATTAAGGTGTGTCTTATACATGGGAGCATCTTCAACATGGGGAAATAGGGTACCTTCTTTGATCATTAGGGGACATCTTTCTTTTTGAAGCCTAAATTAGAGGGATTATTTTAGAGTTATGTCTGCATTGTTGCCTACTTTTAGATTTTGTGTGATGTGTTCATTCCAGCGTATACAAAATAAAACAAAACAAACAAAAAAACAACAGGTAAAATCTCCATGGCATCAGTGGTACTCTAAATTCTGATAATCCTTGCAAATTTAACTGCTATTATTTACTTTTCAGAATCTTCAAATACTTGTTTCATTTTTTTTATGTCCAGGTTTTATAGCTGTGTTCATGGGAGAGACAGGATCAAGAGTTCTTATTTCACGTTTCCCAAACTGGAAACTAGAGCTTAAATTTAAATATATAATCACTGAATAAATATAACTAAAATCTAATTTTTAAATTAGAAAAAAACTCACAGAAATCTCAGACCTTCTTAATAGAAAATATATCATACACCCTGGCCGGTTGGCTCAGTGGTAGAGTGTCGGCCTAGCGTGCGGAGGACCCGGGTTCGATTCCCGGCCAGGGCACATAGGAGAAGCGCACATTTGCTTCTCCACCCCTCCGCCGCGCCTTCCTCTCTGTCTCTCTCTTCCCCTCCCGCAGCCAAGGCTCCATTGGAGCAAAGATGGCCCGGGCGCTGGGGATGGCTCTGTGGCCTCTGCCCCAGGTGCTAGAGTGGCTCTGGTCGCAACATGGCGACACCCAGGATGGGCAGAGCATCGCCCCCTGGTGGGCAGAGCGTCGCTCCTGGTGGGCATGCCGGGTGAATCCCGGTCGGGCGCATGTGGGAGTCTGTCTGACTGTCTCTCCCTGTTTTCAGCTTCAGAAAAATGCAAAAAAAAAAAATAATAAATAAATAAATAAATAAATAAATGAAAATATATCATACAGTTTATAGGCTTGGCTGTATAAGTGGATCAATTTTCTGATATAGTTTGCTGACTTATAATTCATTGATTTTATTAAAAAAGAGCAAGAGTGACTGTAAATTTTTATGCATATACATCCATAATACTGTGTTTTAGATACATATTGACTTTTCCTTTATGTAAAGACAAGTAATTATAGGAAAACTAAATAGTTTTCCTGTTTTCAAAGTCAAATAGATGTGCATTAGACCACTTAATCTTGTGTCAGATATATACCCTTAAACTTATCAAAAAGACATTTTCTTTTATATCTGGTTTCTAACAATGAAGATTCCACTAAATTTACAGCGATTAAAATAATATGGCAATTAAGGGCACCAACATTAAAGTTATAAATGTGGATTCAAACATTGGTTCAGCTACTCTTACTACCTATATGACCTTGGACTAGTTATGTAACATAGTATTCATTCTCACTTCCATTTAGTGTAATGATAGTAATAACATATACAAAAGAGTTTCTGTAAAATTTCTTGGTGTAGTGTTGGACAAACTTGGTGCTAATTAATGCTAACTTTTCCTCATCATTAGCAATTAGAGTGAAAGTAAGATATCAATTATATAAATCAGATTTTTTTCTTTACACGTCATGTTCAAACCTAATATACAGTAAGTTTAGCAAACAAATTTTCCTACTCTTTAAATATTTACTCTGCCATAATAACCTACACTAAAAACCTGTTAAGCCAGTCAGAGAAAAACAAGTACCACATGATTTTACTCATATGTGAAAGCTAATGAACAAAATGAACTAACAAGCAAAATAGAGACAGATTCATATATAGAGAGCAGGCTGACAGCTGTTGGCAGGAGCCAGGTGAAGGAGGCAGAGAGACAGAGCAGAAAAATAACATTGAGAAAAGAAAAAAACCCTCATGGACATGGACAACAGTGTGGTGATTGTCAGGCAGGTGGAGGTTGGGAGGGTATAGGGGGAGAAATGGCGATGGACAAAGACTTGACTTGCGGGAGGGGGTAAACACACAATATGGTATAAAGAGATGTGTTGTGGAGTTGAGCACATGAAACTTGTATAATTTTGTTAACCAGTGTCACCCCAATACAGTCTATAAAAAATAAAATGCATGCTGCCAGTTTTATAAAAAGAGACATGCAAATAATATCCCCCAATAAACTCCTTTTCCTACAATAAATAAATAAATAAAATGCAAATTTTGAATGCAATATAAAAGGTCTCAAATATTAAGTAGTAAATGCAATTTTTGCCCAGCAGTTTTCTTTACCTTATCCTTAACAAACATCACATACGACCTTTAGGACATGAAAGATAAGTTGCCAAAACAGCCACATGAAATGACACATTTGAAATAATTTTTAATAAAAACTTTTATGAAAAAGATAACGTCCCTCAAGAAATTTTATACATTACATAATTACCTAAACATTTCAAGTATCAGAATCATATAATTACTAGAACCCTTTTGGTATATTCACTAGAAAACTGAGGCCCGCATACCATGGTTACCTCTTTCGTGTTTTATAACTGCATATACTGTATTATTATTCTTGGGAAGAGAGATTCAGAGTTTGGATAATATAAACTCATTGGACAATTACTGACTTAAGTTCTTATGGTGTG
The DNA here is from genome assembly GCF_036850765.1 of Saccopteryx bilineata. NCBI lineage: Eukaryota > Metazoa > Chordata > Mammalia > Chiroptera > Emballonuridae > Saccopteryx > Saccopteryx bilineata. Next base: position 48,245,053 of record NC_089502.1, read on the forward strand.
CTTTATTAGGTGCAATTGTAGAAATTAGAGTAATATAAAATTGTGTTTGAAGAAAGGTAAGCAAAAACATAGTTTCATATAATTAAATTTATTTCTTGGTGATCTCTCTCCAATTAATAAATAGACAATATTGAGGAAATAAAGAGGATTTCTTTGTTCTTGTGGTCTCACAGCATCTTCAGGCACTATTCGGATTGATGCTCTGTTTATTTCCTCCTCATATTGCATTCAATATGTTGAATTCTGCCCAAAGGCCGTTGCTTTGAAGATACTATATCTAGAGATTTATCCCTAGGGCAAAAGTTCCCTTGACTGAAACATTCTAATGCATATCTTAAGACAAAAAAACAAAAACAACAACAAAAACAAGAAAATTTAAAAATACTGATTTTATAGAAATAGTACAAGATTAGTTAACCTTATCTACAGACCAATGTTAATAATCATTAAATCCTATGAAAAGTGCCCATATTATTTATATAGGTTCAATAAAGAAGCATCTACCTTTCTGTAAGAAAATAATTTTATAAATTAAATTTGTTACCATGCCCTTGGTATGATAAAATTATAAATATATTTAATCTTAGTTAATTAGGTTGTATAAACCCACTATTAAAGAACAAAGACTACACTTCTCATGTGGCAATTTATGTCACATATTGGCTACAAGATTTTCCCAGAAAATGGGCATGTGGATATGGTTAAGAAATCGCAGTTTTATAAATTGAAAAGTTTGTAGCATTCTAATAGACCAGGAGCACTGATAAATGTAGGGATTTCAGAGAAATGTATTATCTTTTCAGTTATAAGTATTATAAGGGAAATCTGGTGGAGGTGAGTTTGATGTTTTTCAGAAGATGTGAAAAGAGCGATAAATATTCAGGCACATAAAAATTAATGATAACTGTAGAGATATTGAAAACTCTCAAGACAGAAGTAAAATTTTAATCCATAATTGAAAGTGGTTGCCAGAACAATAAAGAAGTCATTTTATAAATCAATACTTCTTGTTACAAAATATAAATAAAATGGTCATATAAAACAAGACATTCAATTTTTGATACTAAATCAGAAAATTATTAGGCAACTTTTGAAGTCAAATCTCTACGTGAGGAGTTGAAATGGACCACAAGAGAGATGAGATAGAACTACTGTTTCTACTATGACTAATCTCTTTGTATTTTACAGACATACTACACACACACACACACACACACACACACACACACACACACTTTGCATACTGAAAGGAACCAAAATTAAAAATTAATACAGTTAATAATCTAGTTTTGGTGCTCAAAATAAACAAACCCTTATATGATATATTATTGCAAGACTAGATTTCATAGTACAATGAGTAAAAAAGATGGGCTATTTCTTTTTTTTTTCACGATGAATACTTTACTGGAAACATAGGAGATTGGCAATCACATCTGTTTTCTTTTGCATGTAAATAGAGGTTGTATTTTGATTTGCTGACTAAGTCTTTCTAACATCTGATTTCCTCCATCTTTTTGTAAGTAAACATAATTTCTTCACTAAAATTTATTTTAAATCTATTGATAATTTGTTTTGTGTCTGAAGATATATAGGTGGTTACTTTCATTTATTTCAATTTATATAAGCAAACCATAACTTACTAATCAAAAATTACATGCTCTCACAATTTTCTCCATATATATATATACATATACACACACATATATATGTATAAACATATATGTGTTATATATCCAGTTAGTTATGCCAGAAACCTAAGAGAAATCATTTATTTTCTTCTTTTCCAAGTGAGAGGAGGAGAGATAAATAGACAGACTCTCACATGTGCCACAGCTAGGATCCATCCAGCAACCCTTTCTGGGGCCAATGCTCTGCCCATCTGGGGCCATGCTCGCAAGCAAACTATTTTTAACACCTGAGGGAGAGGCTCCATGGAGTCATCCTCAGTTTCCAGGGTGAATGTACTTGAATCAGTTGAGCCATAGTTGCAGGAGGGGAAGAGAAAGAGAGAAGGAAAAGGGGTACAGAAACAGATGGTCGCTTCTCCTGTGTGCCCTGACTGGGAATAGAACTCAGGACATCCACATGCCAAGCTGATGTTCTACCACTGAGCCAACTGTCCAGGGATGAGCAAAATTCTTGACACCTTCTTTTCTTCTTTCACTTCTATAATCCATCAGAAAATTCCGTTTTATGTTCAAAATATATTGAAGGTCTTGCTTTTCTCAGCATCATGTTTTCAAACTTAAACCAATTATTTTTTAATTTATTGATTTCAGAGAGAGAGGAACAAAATTGAAAAGAGATAGAGAGAGAGAGAAAGAGAAAGAGAAACAGCAATTTGTTTCACTTATCTATGCATTCATTGGTTCATTCTTCTATGTGCCCTGACCTGGGATCAAACCTGCAATTTTGGTGCATCAAGATGATGTTTCAACCAACTGAACTACCTGGTCAAGGCCTCAACCAAGTTTTTTTTTTTTTATCAGTCTCCTGGGATACTATGACACTTTTCTAAGTGGTCCCCCTATAGCCACTCTTGTTCTCTAATTCTTTCTCAGAACATCTATCAAAGTGATTGTATTAAAATTACATGTTTGATTAGGTATATACCTTATTATTCAATGCCTTATGATTTCTATTAGGGTAAAGATTAAACTTCTAAAATGACCTATAAAGCACTTCATCATCTTTCATATGTTTAATTTTCCAGCCATATCCTTGTCCACTGCCAACCTCTAATCCTTTATTCTGCCAAATAAAATTATTTTAGTTCTTATAATGCACCAAGTCCTTTCGTACCTCTGTCTTTGAATGTTTGATTTATTCTGCTTGGAACTCTACTTTCTCCTTTTGCTTGTCTGATTCCTATTATTCTATTATTTACAACTATAGACATTGTTACTAGAAGAAACTTTCTATGACCTCTCAAAATGGGTTAGGTACAGGTACTGTGTATTTTAGCACTATCTTATACTGTCCCTGTTAGTATTTTTATAAAGTAGGTATTTTGGTTGGCTCTCCAATTATATTTTACAATTTATGAGAGCATTCCTTGTTCACTTGACATGCACTCAATGTCTCCCTTAGTGTCCAATACATAGAAAGTCTTGAGAAATATTAGTTTAATTAAATTTGGTTGAATGCAGGAGACAACAGAGAAATGAAGCTGGCCCTGAAAAATAGTTTGAGTACAACCTAGAGTAGTGAGAGGCTGCATGTTTTATGGTAGAATTTCAACAGATGAAGAAAACTGAGGAGGAAACTAATGTGAAAAATAAGAGTAAAGACAACGGAGAGACAATGAATATACACCAATCTTCCTGAGCAGTAACTATGCCACCATAGGCAAATTACTTATTTATTTTTTTGCATTTAATTTTTGTCAAGCAGGGCACTATCCACCAGTTATCAATCCTAGGGTGAATACTTTAAATACTTTTGTCTGTTGCATCTTGTTTTGGAACTGCCAAAGGAAAGAAAATGCTGTATAGCACTAAATGTAACAACACGACTTAAATAGAGACAAAGATGCCCTGGCCAGATAGCTCACTGGATGGAGCATTGTTCCATAGTGCAGAGGTTGACAGTTCTATCTCAGGTCAGGGCACATACAGGGACAGATTGATGTTCCTATCTCTCTCTCTCTCTCTCTCTCTCTCTCACTCACTCACACACTCTCTCTCTCCCTTCCTCTCTTTAAAATCTATAAAATAAAAATTCAAAAGAGAGAGAGAGAGAGAGATATCAGTTTCAGCTGTGGACATTGGTTCCCCCATGTCCAGTGGCTCTCTCCCAGCAGCTAATGGAGGACTATTTATTTATATGCACCAGTCTTCTGCTGCAGTGGAAGGGACCAGTTCACTCTTTCCCAAGGACTGATAAAGCAGTGGAGTTGGCCAGGTGTCATATGACACACTTGCCCAAGAAAGAGCAAAAGAGCAAACATGTGGCTTGCAACAAGGAATGATATTCTTACATAAAGTGATAAGCCCAGCATTAATGGCGTTGCTCCTTATCTCTAGGTAAGGAGGCATTCCAGGCACTGGGTTTATTTTTATGAGGCCAGGTTGAGGTCAAAAGACTGCATGCAAGAAACTGCATTCACCAACACATTTCCTCTCTGAAAAATCAGGAAAATAATAGTACATATTATTATCATTATTCATAATATATTTTTATATATAAATCGATAGCATATTTAAATTGTTCATAATTGTCAACAATAATTAATTTGAATAGTTTGTTATTCTCAGTTAGTGGTACTTTATCAGAGAAAAATGTATTAATTAACTATTGTTAGATAGCAAATTACCCTCAAAATTTAGTGGCGTAGGACAGCAATATTTTTTTATTTTATAGTTCTTGGAGGTCATGCATCCATGTGCAGTGAACTAAGGATCCCTCACAAAACTGCAATAAAGTGTTCAGCCCAAGCTGTAGTGCCCTCTGAAAGCTCTACTTGGAAAGAGCCCATGGCCGAGTTTGCTCACTTCGTGGTTGGCAGGATTCAGTTCCTTCAAGATTATTATACTAAGAAACTCACTTCTTTGCCAGGTGGCCATTCATTAGGCCATGCATGTGAGAAGAGCCAGAGAACAAAAAAGATACCAGCAAAAGAGTAATTATAGTCATTTATAACCTAATCTTGGAATTGACATCTCATTACTTTCACCCATTCTATTCCTAAAATGTAAATCAGTTAAGTGTAGCTGGAAGGCAAAGGGAGAGGACTACACAAGGGTGTAACAGAAGGTAAGGATCATTGGGAGCCAATTTAGAGGGGTGCTTAGTACAGCACTATTTTTTAAATAAAATAATTGTATGGCAGTCATGCTGCTAATGTGTGGAAGAATCACCATGTAAATGTATGTTACCAAACTCCTAACTGTCACCCAAATATATGTAAGAAAAAAGGTCAGGTAAGTAGGCGAAATTACAAGGAACTCCACTTTCAATTATATAATGAAAATACTAGATTAAACAAAATTAAATATTTCATTTGCAGTATTTCTCATTTTTTTTTAAATTTAACATACTCTAATTACTTTGAAGCTCCATTATTTGGTTTATACTATTCAGTTTCTCCCAGATAGCTTTGATCAAATGACTGTTACATGAAAATCACATCGGGGAAACTTCTCTATACTACTGTGGTGAGGTTAAAGCATGGATTGAAGTGGGAAAGTAGTAGTCAGGTTATGATTTCAAGGATTACTTCAGTAATTTGGACATAGAGTGCTGAGTATTTATAGTCTTTAAGGTAGTAAAAGTAGAGATGGAGATACTCTAAGAAATAGCTTTCTGACCTTCTGGTTTTGGTTTCTTACCTTTTCCGCAAGATACATAAATCTCATGAATCCAAATGCAGGATTTGTTTCAAATACTACATTTAAACAACACTTGCACTATTTCATTTTGTTCTAACAGCAATGGTGTCTAGACATCACTTGAACAATTAAAGCAAAATTTTCTCTGCAGTTATCAGAATCAGGGCAATATTACAATTACATCTAGTCTATTTCTACTCACATAAAACTCCAGAACTTTTGGCCCTGGCCAGTGGCTCAGTGGACAGAATGTCAGCCCAGCATATGGACGTCTCAGGTTCGATTCCCAGGCAGGGCACGCAGAAGAAGTGACCATCTCCTTCTCTCCCCTTCCACTCCTGCTTCTCTCCCTCTTCTCCTCCTGAAGCCAGTGGCTTCATTGGTTTGAACATGGCCCCAAGTGCTGAGGATAGATCTGTTGGAGAGTATCAGCCTCATGCACTAAAAATAGCTTGGTACTTGACCAATGGCCCTTGGTGCTGCCAGGTGGATCCCAGTCAGGGTGCATGTAAAAGTCTGCCTTACTATTTCCCCTTCTCTCACCTAAAATAAATAGATAGATAGATAGATAAACAAACTCCAGAACTTTTAAAGTGAACACACAAACAAAAAGCAAAACTATGTGAAACTCCTCTGTCTGTAATGAAGAACATGTCTGCCCATATTAGTTATCTTACTATTCACAGTCAAACTACAGCTAGAGCTCAACTTACGACCACGATTGGTTCCGACAGACCAGTCGTAAGTTGAGTAGGCTATATGTACAGTACTGTTGATTGCATGGGTGCAGAACTTTTCACAACTTTACGAATTGTTTCTTTATCTTTCAAAATCGAGTGTGATAACTTTGTATCATGTGCGATCACATTCACTTTCTTTCCTCCTTCGTACTGCTTAATTACCTTCATTTTCATGTCGAGATTGATGGCCTTTCTTTCTTTCTTGGCAGGCTGACGCATAGACAAAGACAATTTCCTCTTGGTAGACATCTTGGGAGGGGTTTGATGAAAAATATCCAAGACACAAAACACAAATTGCTGTACTGAGTCTGGGATAACAGTTGAAATGGTGCACGCAGAGATGGTAGTGCTGCCGGAAGCTGGTCCACACTGTCGTACGCCCAGCTGGGTAACACTTGCGCTGCCAGACGCAGAGCAGTCGTGGCTAGTGATTGTGGTCATAAAGTCGAATGGTCGTAAGTTGCATAGGTCATAAGTCGATCAATACCTGTATAACAAATGTAGAACAAAATAAAACAACAATTTAAAGACAAGTCTGAACTGAAAAAAAAACAAAATAGACTTAATTTTTCAAGAATTTTCTAGATTCTGTTGTTGTGGTTGTCCTCTCCATTAATGCTTTTACTCATCAGGCATGAGGGCTGCAGAAATTGCTTCTTTGATATCAGTCACAGCTATTCCTTCTCAGCTGATGTTGGGGATATGGTGAGGGCCAGTTTGAGTTCTTTGGCTATCAGTACAGGTATTCTTAACAAATAAAACCTGAAACTAAAACTGCTATTGTGCTTTTTTTTTTCTAATTGTAGTAAGAACATTTCACATGAGATTCTCCCTCTTTACTTTTTAAATGTGCAATACATTATTGTTAACTACAGGCAGAAAGCTATGCAACAGAAATCCAGAACTCAGTCATTTGCACAACTGAAACTTTATACCTGTTGAACAGCAAGTCTTAATTTCTCTTTCCTCACAGTCTGTGAAAATCACCATTTTACTTTCTGTTTCTATAAGTTTGACTATTTTAGATATCTAAATAGAATCATGTAGTATTTGTTTATTTCAATTAGCATAGTGTCCTCAGAGTTGATCCATGTTGTCTTATATTGCAGGATTGTCTTTAAATTTTAAGACTGAATAATATTCCATTGTATATATAACACATTTTCTTTATTGATTCAGCCATCAATGGACATCATATTTTTTTATACATCTTGGCTATTGTGAACAATACTGCAATGAACATCACATGGTATTTCTATTTTTAAAGTTTTGAGTAATCTCCATACTGTTTTCCATAGTAATTGTACCAATATGTATTCCCCATAATAATATACAAGGGTTCCCTTTCTTCACATCCTCAGGAAAATACATATTTTCTATTTTTAAAATAATAACCAATTTAACAGATGTGAGGTTAAACTGTAAATTTGATTTCTATTTCCCTGATGATTAGTATTTTGAATTTTTATATATACTATATTTATATATAATCTGTTAGCCATTTGTACATCTTCTTTGGTGAAATGTTTACTCAGGTTCTTTGCCATATTTGTTAGTTTATTCTCTATTTTTAGTTTTTTTTTTCTTTTTGCTCTTGAGTGATAGGAGACATATATCAGATATTCACACTTACCAGATATATGGTTTGCAAATATTTTCTCCCATTTTTTTATTTTTTAAATTTTTTTCTTTTTTTTAGACAGGAGCCCGCGAGAATAAGAGGTCCCACGAGAAGACGGGGCATGCAAGGAGAAGAGATCACGAGGAGCAAAGGAAATCACATGAGAGCAGAAGAGATCACACGAGAAGAGACAAACACGCGAGACCAAAGAGATCACGCGAGACTAGAACAGCATGCGAGAACAGAGGCTATCATGTGAGAGGAGAGAACCACGCGAGAATAGAAGAGTTCACACGAGAAGACAGGAGCCCGCGAGAATAAGAGGTCCCACGAGAAGACGGGGCATGCAAGGAGAAGAGATCACGTGGGAACAAAGGAAATCACATGAGAACAGAAGAGATCACACGAGAGCAGAAGAGATCACACGAGAAGAGACAAACATGCGAGACCAAAGAGATCACGCGAGACTAGAACAGCATGCGAGAACAGAGGCTATCACGTGAGAGGAGAGAACCACGCGAGAATAGAAGAGTTCAGACGAGAAGACAGGAGCCCGCGAGAATAAGAGGTCCCACGAGAAGACGGGGCATGCAAGGAGAAGAGATCACGTGGGAGCAAAGGAAATCACATGAGAACAGAAGAGATCACACGAGAGCAGAAGAGATCACATGAGAAGAGACAAACACGCGAGACCAAAGAGATCATGCGAGACTAGAACAGCATGCGAGAACAGAGGATATCACGTGAGAGGAGAGAACCACGCGAGAATAGAAGAGTTCACACGAGAAGACAGGAGCCCGCGAGAATAAGAGGTCCCACGAGAAGACGGGTCATGCAAGTAGAAGAGATCATGTGGGAGCAAAAGAAATCACATGAGAACAGAAGAGATCACACGAGAGCAGAAGAGATCACACGAGAAGAGTCAAACACACGAGACCAAAGAGATCACGTGAGATTAGAGGAGCATGTGAGAACAGATGATATCACGCGAGAGGAAAGTACCACGCGAGAAGAGGTCACTTGAGAAGAGAGGAGCCCGCAAGAACAATAAATGACGCGAGAAGACAGGACACTCAAGAGGAGATTACATGAAACCATAGGTGACAGGAGACAACTATGCCAGAACAGAGATAACACAAGAAGAGACAAGCATGCAAGACTGAAGAGGTCACGGAAGAGGAGTGGAACACAAGAACAGAAGAGAAGACCACGTGACACAAAAGATCACACAAGAGTGGCAGAACCCGAAAACAGACTATTTTCTCCCATTTTGTAAGTTGATTTTTCTCTATGTTAATCATATCCTTTGCTGTGCAGATCATTTTTACTTTGATGCAGTCCCACTTGCTTTTAATTCTTCCTTATGTTTTTGGTGCCACATCCAAGAAATCACTGCCAAGGCAAATGTCATAAAGATTTTTCCTTATATTTTCTTCTAGGACTTTTATAATTTCAGGTCATACATTTAAGATTTTTGTTTAATTTTAGTTCATTTATGATCATGGTGCAAAAAACAGGTACAAATTTATTCTTTTACATGTGGATATTCAGTTTTTCCAACATTATTGTTGAAGAGAATGTCCATTTCCCATTATGTATTCTTGGCACCTTTATGTGCTTAGGTTTATTTCCAGGGTATCTAGTCTGTCCTATACATCAATATGCCCTTCTTTATGCAAGTATCTTAATAATTACTGTAGTGTGCAATATATTTTGGAAACAGGAAGTGTGATCCCTCTAGCTTTTCTTTTCTTTGGATTATTCTTTGTGATTTCAAATTAATTTTAAAATTAAAAAAAAAACCTCAGCTCTGTCGGGATATCCTGAGTTTGATTCCCAGTCAGTGCACACAGAAGCAACCATCTGCTTCTCCATCCCTCTGAGCTATTTTTAGCGCCTGAGGCTGAGCATGCTGAGGCTAACTGAACATTGGCTGCAAGGGGAAGGAGGGAGAGGAAGGGGAAAAGTAAGGGAGAGAGAAGCAGATGGTAGCTTCTCCTGTGCGCTTTGCCCGGGAATCAAACCTGGGATATCCATATACCAGGCTGATGCTCTATCTACTGAGCAAACAGGCCAGGACCTGTTTTAGATATTTTCTAATTTTCATATTCAGTTTTTCTTTGACCCATTGGTTAATTAGAAGTGTGATGTTTAATTTCTATATACATTTTTAATGTTTTCAGTTTTCCTTCTGTTATTAATTTTTAGTTTCATTTTTATTGTGGCCTAAAAGAAAATGGTAAGTTTTAAATCTCTTATGTATGTTAAGATTTGTTTTGTAACCTAACATATATTCTATCCCAGAAGAGATTCCATTTGTTTCTGAGAACCACATATTCTGCTGCTGTTATGTAGAATGTTCCATATATTTCTGTTAGGCTCATTATCTATAGTATTATTCAAGTCTACTGTTTCTATTTTTTAAAATGTATTGGGTGTACATAGATTCTAGTGTCCCCCTCGAATACCTCCCCCCCGTGTTCCCCACCACATCCCCCTTGCCCTCCTCACCCCAATGCCCTCCCCCTGGTTTTGTTTTTCTCCTCTCATTCCATCCTATCATCCCCTTTCCCTCTGTCTGCTTTCCTTCTGGACCCTTTGATCTCGCCTCTGTCTCTATTCTGTTCCTTAGTTCATATTGTTCATTGGATTCCTCAGATGAGTGCAGTCATTCAGTATTTTTCTTTCTCTGCCTGACTTATTGCACTTAGCATAACAGTTTGTTTTCTGTCTGGATGTTCCGTTCAATATTGAATTTTGGGTATTAACGTCTTTTACTATTATTATATTGCTATTTTCCCTTCAGTTCTATGCTTTCTTTATATATATATATATATATATATATATATATATATATATATATATATATATGCTGTGACATTGGGTGCATATTATTTTATAATTGTGTTACCTTGCTGTAAATCAACCCATTTATCTTTATATAATATTCTTTTATGCCTGTTGTCAGAGTATTTGAGTTAAAATCTATATTGCTTTGTATAAATATAGTCACCTCTGTTCTTTTTATTTACCCTTTATACCATATTTCCCGTTATAAGACACTCCCATGTATAAGACACACCTTAATTTTGGGGCCCGAAATAAAAAAAAGTAATACATAAAGTTATTGAACTCAAGTTTTATTCATCATAAAATTCATACAACTCCTCATCACTGTCAAATTTCCCATTCATTAGCTTATCTGTATCTGATGACGAAACACTGTCATTAACAATGAGTGCAAAAACAAGCACGGAAAAGCAATGCAAGTAAATAAAATCTACAACCACTGTATAAGATGTACCTAGTTTTTAGACCCCAAATTTTTCAAATAAAGTGCGTCTTATACATGGGAAAATACACTAATATATTTTTCCATCCTTTCACTTTTATCTTATGTATGTACTTAAAGGATTTATTTTGTAGACAGTATATAGTTAGATCTTTGTTTTTATCCAGTCACTCTGAATCTTCTTTGATTGACAAATTTAATCCATTTACATGTAAAATAATTATTGATAATAAACATACCATTTTTTTGCCTTTGGTCTTTCTTGTAGATCTTTTGTCCCTCTTTCCCTCTTTACTGTTTTTCTTTGTGCTTCTTTGATTAATTGCATTAAAATTTTAAATTATTTTTCTTTCTCTTTTGTGTTTCTTCTGGGGGTATTTTCTTTGTGGTTATCATAAAGCTTACTTAAACTATCTCATAGATATAACATTCTACTTTTAAGCTGATAACAACCTAACTTTTATTGCATAAAAAACTCTGTATTTACATCCCCCACACACTTTATATAATTGATGTCATAATTTACATCTTTTTATATTATGTAACCATTAACATATATATATTTTGTATCTATAGTTACTTGTAATACATTCACTTTTTAACATTTGTACTAGAAATAAAAGTGATTCAACATACACTATTACAGTATAACAGTATTTGTATTTTCTTTATATTCATCTTTACCCTTGTTTCATTCTTTCATATGCATTTATATTGCTATTTAGAATTGTTTCATTTCAACTTGGAGAACTCCCTTTAGCATTCCTTGTAATGAAGGGCTAATGGTGATCAACTCACTCAGTTTTTGTCTGGGAAAACCTTTATCTTGCTTTTAATTTTCTAAATACATTTTTTTCAGGTATGATATTCATGGTCGGCAGTCTTTTTCTTTCAACATATTTAATATACCATCTTACTTTCTTTTGTCCTACAAAGTTTCTGCTGAAAAATTTTCTGATAGTTGTAGGAAGATACCATTGTATGTAACAAGCCATATTTTTCTTCTTGCTCTCAAAATTCTCTCTTTGACTAGACTTTGACAGTTTGATTTTAATGTGTCTTGGTGTTGATATTTTGGGGGGGTCATTATTTTTGTGTATGTTCATCTTAGTTGGGGACAGTGGGCCACCTGGCTCTGTATGTACACATTTCTCCCAAGATTTGGGGATTTTTCTGTCATTTTTTTCTTTGAATAAGACTTTTCTTTCTTTCTCTCTCTCTTTCTTTCTCTCCCTCCCTCTCCCTCCCTCCTTTCCTTCCTTCCTTCCTTCCTTCCTTCCTTCCTTCCTTCCTTCCTCCCTCCCTCCCTCCCTCCCTCCCTCCTTCCTTCCTTCCTTCCTTCCTTCCTTCCTTCCTTCCTTCCTTCCTTCCTTCCTTCCTTTCTCCCTCCCTCCCTCCCTCCCTCCCTCCCTCCCTCCTTCCTCCCTCCCTCCCTCCCTCCCTCCCTCCCTCCCTCCCTCCCTCCTTCCTTCCTTCCTTCCTTCCTTCCTTCCTTCCTTCCTTCCTTCCTCTTCTTTCTTTCTTTCTTTCTTTCTTTCTTTCTTTCTTTCTTTCTTTCTTTCTTTCTTTCTTTTTCATCTCCCTCTTCGTTTTGGGACTGCCAATATATGTTTATTGGTCCACTTCATGGTGTCCCATGAATCTTTTAAGTTTTCTTCACTCTAATCTTTTTTTCTTTTTTTTTTTTTTTTTGGTTGTTGTTTTTTTTCTTTGTATGGATAATTTCTAATTACTTGTCTTTTAATTTATGCATCCCTGAATTCATATTCTCGATCTAATTTTCTGTGATACCTCACTAGTAATTTTTTAGTCAGTTATGTACTCTTTAGTTCCATCATTTCTGATGATTACTTTTTCATATTTTAAATTTTTTTATGTATTGTTTTTTGGACTTTGTTGATCATATTTCTGATAGCTATTTTAAATTCTTTGTAGGTGAATTATATATTTCTGATTCACTAGGGATGTTTTCTGGAGATTTATTTTGTTACCTTGGGACATTTTACCTGGTGTTTTAATTATTTATTTGTTTGTTTGTTTATTATTTCTTTTATTCTTTATGTTATTATCTGCACATTGGAAAAATTAGCTGGCTCTCCCAACCTTCAGCATATGGCCTCATAAGGAAAACCTTCACCAATAATCCTATTAGGAAATTTGGAAGGCTTTTCTAACATTTTTCTTCTGGTACACCCACTTTCTTTGCTCTTGACAGCTCCCAGAAATCTAGAGTATGCCAGGTTCCTTCAGTCCTCTGAGACAAGCAACATGGAAGCCAATTTTTTAGGCAGTCAATAGAAATGATTGTTTATTAGATGTTTTGTCCAAATCTTTCCCTCTTTAAGCAGAAATTAGTATCTGAGGTCTTTCATCTGCTCACTCTGTAATAAGTTAGAGGGAGGTGTTAATGTAACTTAGTTCAAACTGCTATCTTTGTTCTTCCTGGCCCCAAGGTGGTTAACATGTGTTGGCTCTCATTAGTGCTGAGACAGGCAAGAAAAGACCCAGTCTTTTGGGCAGCACCTTGAAATGTTGGGCTTTATGTGTAGTCCAGCTCTTTCTCTCTACAGGGAGAAGCTGAGAGCTGTTTTTGGCTTTGTTTTCTTTGGTCCCCTTGCTTTAAAGTGATCAGAGAGGTAATGGCTATACTGATTACAAGCCCAAAGTGCCATCTTTGTTCTCACTGGCCCTTAAGTACCTAGAGTTTGCCGGGTCTTGAGTCAGCATTCTAAAACAAAACTGACAGAAGCAAATCCTGTGCGCGGTTCCCAGAAAAGTTGGGGTTGTAAATGTGGTCTGCCTCTTTCCCTCCTAAGAAAGAAGATGAGTTTTTCATTTAATTACTTTGGGTTAATCCAGAAGTAGAGGCTAAAGCAACTACCAGTCCAAACTTATCAATATTTCCTTCTGTCTTCCATCCAATCAGAAGATATTGAGAGATCTTTATGTAGTCATTTACTTGTTTCAATGATAAAAATAAAACTTCTTCTAGTTTTGCATTTTTTCCCTGTCATTTTAAGCATAGGACATAAGATGCCCTTTTCTCTGTACTTTTCTCACCATTTGAAAACATTCTGTTGTTTTGCTTCTGTGTTGGCTAACTCTAAGTAAAATGATACCAATGCCATCTAAACTTGTCTTATTGTATCTGCTAAAAATAAGTTAGGTAAAAATATAAAGTTCACCAATAAAACTTCAAGTACACTTAAGAATTATCTAATACCCTTCTACAAGTCCATTTATGACTTTCTCCTGTCACTTTACTTGTGTGTGATTTTCTTGAGTGTTAGTCCATTAGCAAGTTCTGCCAAAGGTATTCTTGAATAAAGACAGTTAGTGAGTTGTCAAAGTAGCTATATATGATTTTTGACAACCAAATACATATGGTCCCTGTTTTTGCTTCATAGGTACCACAGCATTATATAGGAGATATACTTTTACAGAAAAAAAACCCACCCAATAAACATTTTACTTTTCAGAATGTGTCAAACAAGTAAATCCAAAGAATATAAACTTATGTTCAACATGCATATATATTATAATATTACTAATGATCTTTCTAATGGATTAGGATAAGCACATTATTACATATTTCATAATTACTAGATTTTTTGTTATGCAGAATAAAAACTAAATTTAAATGTCAATTTTGAAAAATATAATCTGAGTCTTATACATTTTTATTTTGAATTTTTAATCAGATTGCACTTAATACACTGGAGGAATACTAGAACTCTGAAGCATTCTTTGTCAATGGCAAGTGCAATGAACATTCCAGAGTATTTGTGTCTGAGTAAATTTTTTTTTATTTATTCATTTTTAGAGAGGAGAGAGAGACAGAGAGAGAGAGAGAAGGGGGGAGGAGCTGGAAGCATCAACTCCCATATGTGCCTTGACCAGGCAAGCCCAGGGTTTCGAACCGGCGACCTCAGCATTTCCAGGTCAACACTTTATCCACTGCGCCACCACAGGTCAGGCTGAATAAATAATTATTAAAAAAACAATTATTTCAGTATTTTGGTGGATATAATACCCAATATTGTGAATTTAAGTATAATATCTCAAGTCAGTCAAACCTGATATCTCCAAGTGAGATTCAACAAAATCTCTAGGAAACAACAAATCTAGACCTATAGTAAGGTCTTTGTCAAGAAGCAGTTTCAGTACAAGCTAGATGGTTATTTCTGAGATATTTTGTCACTTCCTGTATTGACAGTGAACTAGGGTTATAACTTAAATTTCTTTAGGTCACAGAAAGAATGACCTTGGAAATCAATCATCACTAGATTCCCTGTGAGACATGTTGAAGTTCAGCTTTAAAGCTAGTAAACTTCTTTGGGTAAAGGTTTAGGAGAAAATAATTAATTAGCTTGCATTGTTAAAAGCAACATTGTTATCCAGCAACAATTAGAAATAAGTAAATATTAAGGGTACTTTCATCAAATGGAAAGAATAACACTTGGCATCAACAGTGTAATTAGACCAGAAGAAACCTGTTTCCTCTAACATTTTTACAGAAATATTACTTTTTGTATGTGCATGAAGCCTTTAATTAATGGAAATCATTAAATTAAAATCTTTCAACAGCAAGTATCTTTGTTTGCCTTCCATTGCCTTCAGCTGCTTTACAATATGTGAACTATAGAAAATTGATATTAATGCAAATGAGAATTATCCATATAATTCATATTAGTTATGTTCAGTGGAACATTTGATTATTGACCCATTTTGCATTTATTTGTAAATTCATTTGCACATTCATTGTCTCTTTATTTGTGTATTATACTCTTTATTCTTCTTTTTTCATAGTTGTAATATTTTATTGGTTCCCTCATTGTTAGTAAGGCAAATGCATTTTTCTCCCATATTCATTTAATGGCAGTCACAATTTTGTCTTTCTTAAACATTTGTTTTAATACTTTTGGAGATTAACCATTGTGGTATCCAATGGTTTCACCTTATAAAGTCAGGTAAATTGTGTTGCCAAGGAAATGCATCTCACCAATGTCTAAACACAAGCATATCTTTTCCAGGCAGTTTGAAGTGTATCCCAAATGGCAATAGAATTAGAAATTTACTGATTTTCTGTTGTTCTAATTATCCTTTTCTCTCTACTAATATTTTTGTTTATTTAGTTTGTAAGTTATTCCTCAATGGTGGCCAACAATGACTATGAATTTTGTTTTATGCTATGAATATCTGGTGATCTCTGTGTATTAATAATTATAAAGAGCCTGACCAGGCAGTGGCACAATGGATAGAGTGTCAGACTGGGATGTGGAGGACCCAGGTTCTAAACCCCGAGGTCGCCAGCTTGAGCGTGGGCTCATCTGGTTTGAGCAAGGCTCACCAGTTTGATCCCAAGGTTGCTGGCTTGAGCAAGGAGTCACTCAGTCTGCTGTAGCCCCCAGTTCAAGGCACATATGAGAAAGCAATCAACGAACAACTAAGGTGCAGCAACAGAGAATTGATGCTTCTCATCTCTCTCCCTTCCTGTCTGTCTGTCCCTATCTGTCCCTGTCTCTGTCTCTCTTTGTTCCTGTCACACAAAAAAATAATAAATAATTTTTATTTTTATTTATTTATTTTATTTATTCATTTTAGACAGGAGAGGGAGAGACAGAGAGAGAGGAGAGACAGAGAGAGAGAAGGGGGGAGGAGTTGGAAGCATCAACTCCCATATGTGCCTTGACCAGGCAAGCCCAGGGTTTCGAACCGGCAACCTCAGCATTTCCAGGTCGACGCTTTATCCACTGCGCCACCACAGGTCAGGCTAATTATAAAGAATTTTACTCTTTGAGGTGGAGGGTTGCATATAATGTTTTGTTAGTTTCTATTTGTATATTTTTAGTTGAAATCACTTAACAATTGTGCTCTCACTAGGTAGAAAAATAACTCTTTCATATCTGAACCAACAAACTTCTTCATTTGTTTTATTTTATTTCTCTTGACCTAAATTTAAAATTGTAAAAATGGTGTTAGAAAATATCTAGGAATTTGTATGTTTATGAGTTTATAACTCAGAAAGATGTTTACTTGAAATACTGTGATTATACAATTTTTTCTAACCTTCAGATTCTACTAAAAATTGATTATACAGTTTCTGTTTTATAAATAAGTAAATATTTATGAATTAATTTTTGGCTAATAACTATATTATTATTATTGTTTTACTTTTTTATTGAATTTATCAGGGTGACATTGGTTAATAAAATTACGTAGTTTTCAGGTGTACAACTCTATAACACATCATCTGTATATTGTATTGTGTGTTCACCACTTCAGGTCAAGTCTCCTTCCATCACCACTTATCCCCCTCTACCCTCTTCTACTTCCCCTCATACCCTTTTCCTCTGGTAATCACCATATTATTGTCTGTGTTTATGAGGATTTTTTCCCTTCATCTTTTGATCTTTATCACTTAGCCCTGACTCCCCTCTCCTCTGACAACTATCAGTCTGTTCACTGTACTTATGAGTCTGTTTCTGTTTGTTTGTTTATTTTGTTCCTTATGTTTTACATATGAATGGAATCATATGGTACTTTTCTATCTCTGACTGGCTTATTTCACTTGGCATAATGCTCTTGAGGTCCAGACAAGTTGTCAAAAAAAGTAAAATTTCATTCATTTTTACAGGTGAGTAATATCCCCTTGTGTAAATATACCACCATTTTTATTATCCTCCAATCTACTTGTGAATAATTGGGCTGCTGAATTTACTACAAAATACGTTTTTAAGATAATAGATATGTAAAACATTTCTGGGTTAACTTCTATGAGAACTAATAAGTGAGTTAAGAAATGTCATGTAATACAATATTTACATGCAAGAATCAATCTAATTTTTATACATGGAGTTCAAACAATTAATAATTAAAATTTTTAAATAAATACATTTTGTTAACAATTGCTCCCCCAAATAAAATATGTAAGTGTAAGTCTGGAAAAAATATGTATAGAATCCATACATGTAATGTATGAAATTTTGATAAAAAGACAGACAATGTCCATGATTAGAATATTTAACATTGTAAAGATGTCAATTATCTTCTTATCCCCAAGTAGTCTATAGATATAATATATACCTTATCAGGATAACAGCTCAGTATTTTGTAGATATAAAGTTGATTCTAAAATTTATAAAAACTTTGAAATAGCCTAAACAATCTTTAAAAAGAATAACTATTTCTAATTTTAAAGACACACTATGTAATCAAGACAATATGCTACTAATGAAGGGATAATCATATAAATTATCAAAAAGAACAGAGAACCCAGAAATAGACTCAGATAAGTATGTTTTACTATATTTTTTACAAAGGTGGAGTAACAAGTTAATGAAAGATAAAAGAGTCTTTTCAACAAATACCACTTGATCAACTTGGATAATCATGAGACAAAAAACAAAACAAAAACAAAGACAAAAAAATAACATTGGTGATCCAGAGCTATGCAGATTTCTTAAACTTAAACTGAAAAACATCATAATTAAAGATAAAATTGATAAATGGAACCTCATAAAAATAAACATTTAGAATGCATAAAAAACTGAAAATTCAACACTAGACTTTCACTTCTAGAATGGTGTCATCTGAAGCTCAGTAGGCACATTTCCAAATAAAACAACTATGGCTTGTTAAAATTATACAAAAAAAGATTTACAATATCTGAAAATTTTACAAAAAGAATACAGCAAATAAAGAAGAACATACAAGAAAATTTACTAAATTATAGCAACAAAAGTAAAAGTATACGGCACTTCAGCCACAAGAACCTCCCTCTACTGCCCTCAATGCAAGCCCCAAATGATGTATGCTCTGCTCCCTGTGACAGTAACCAAAACCACATGGCTCTCTCTCCCCTCATCTCCCAGTCAAGAAATACAATCACTCACATGGAGAGACAATCCACCAATATTTCATATCTCCTCCCCTTCATCTGTGAACTTCAGAGACTAAATTTTTTGCAAATATGGTTGAGAAGTTAGAGGCTCACTTCATTTATGTCTTACCCATAAGGTAAAGGCCATATACTTTAACATGGACAGGCTAAAAGTAATAAGATCCCTCACTGATCTTATTTAAGTGTCATATAAATTAGGAGATCCATGCTATAAAAAGTACAATGAGAAGACTAGAGGTTACCACCTTCTCCTTCTGCTCAGCACATAAAAATTGGGTGTCAAGCCCAGTCTACATTCTAGATAAAAATACAGACATTCTATGGTTTATGAATGTTACCCAGAAAGAAAGAAAGGTTTTTCATAAGAATACAGAACTCCAAAACACTCCCTAAATAAAAATTTTTTTCAAAGAATGTGAGAAAGATCTAGACTTAAGGATACCCTTGAAAACAATAATTATTTTGGTGGTAAACAACTACAGGGAGACTGGTAGCTCAATAGAATCAAGAGGAAAAATCATAGGTCAGCTAGTTTGTCAGAAAGAACCAGGAAAAAGTTGAGTCTAGAACTCCTGGGATCAGAATAAACCTTAAAGACTGGCCTCACAAAGTATTTATGCAAGGTTCCTGGAGGTAATTGGATAATACTGCTAAGCAATTTATGACCCAGGGCATGCTTGAAAGCAATAAAGAAATAAACTAATTTTAAATAGAGCCTAATAGCTGAGAATAATACCAAAGGGAGACAAATTATTAGAGAGATCAGAGAAAGAGACAATAAAACAGAATACTGCTAAAACCACTATGATTAAAGAAACTGCACCCTCTGAACAGGGGCATCAGAATATTGACACTGTGAGGGGGATATACTTCACTAAAATAGTGTAAACAAGTCACTTAAAAATAAATAAGCAAACAACAACAAAAACAAGTCACAGTGGGGAAGAAGAATTAGTGTATAGAGTTACTTTACTATATTACCTGAAATATCCAGTTTTCGATCAAACTTAAGCACATGTAAAGAAGCGGACAAGTACTTCAAAGCAGCCATTATAAATCCAGACAAAGAACTAAACAAAACCACACTTAAATAAAGAGAAAAGATTCTGTCAATTTCTCATCAAATACAAAATATCAATAAAAGATGAAAGTTATAAAATATAAAGCCAATGGAAACTCTAGGGTTTCAAAATACAATAACAAACAAAAATTCACAAAAGTGGCTCAAGGATAGATGTGAACCATCAAAAAGAATAAGTAAACTTTAATATAGATCGATAAAAATTATCCAGTTGAAAGAACAGAGAAAAAAGAAAATATGGAACAATGAAACCTCACAGAAACATAGATCACCATTAATTATAACAATATATGCATAAAAGAATAGTAAAAGGAAAGGAGAAAAAGAAATGAGCAAGAAACAAATTAAAGAGTTAGTGGCTGAGAACTTCCCATATTTGATGAAAACTATTGATTAATATATTCAATATGTTCAAATAAATCCAACTAGGACACACTTACGAATGATCTGCATCAAGATATATCATAGTAAAAAGTATGAGTAAAAAAGACCAATTTGAGAAATGCAAAAGAAAACTGAGTCTTTATTTGCAAGGTGTCTTAATAAGATTAACATCTGAGCCCTCTTCAGAAACAACGGAGGCCAGAAGGCAGTGGGATGATATGTCAAAGGGATAAAAGAAAAATACTATATACCAAAAATATTATACTGAAGTTAGAATAAAAATATAACCAGATAAACAAAAACTGAAAGAATGTTTAGTTGGTAGACTCATATTAAAATGAATAAAGTGTCTTCAGGCTAAAAACAAGTGATTCCAGAAAGTAACTTGAATCTACAAAAATTAATAAAACAAAGCATAAACACAGATCAATAGTAAAGTTATATAATTATTAAAGCGAGTATAAATGCATTTCTTCTCTTAGCTGATTTAGCAAGCAATTGTATAAAACAATAACATATACAGTTATATTGTTGGCCTACAACATACAGAAATGTAATACATTTGTTGACCAAGCAGTGGCGCAGTGTATAGAGTGTTGGACTGGGATGCAGAGGACCCAGGTTCAAGACCCCGAGGTCGCCAGCTTGAGCGCGGCCAGCTTGAGCGCGGGCTCATCTGGTTTGAGCAAAAGCCCACCAGCTTGAACCCAAGGTCGCTGGCTCCAGCAAGGGGTTACTCGGTCTGCTGAAGGCCCGCGGTCAAGGCACATATGAGAAAGCAATCAATGAACAACTAAGGTGTTGCAATGCACAATGAAAAACTAATGATTGATGCTTCTCATCTCTCTCCGTTCCTGTCTGTCTGTCCTTGTCTATCCCTCTCTCTGACTCACTCTCTGTCTCTGTAAAAAGAAGAAATATAATACATTTGAAAATAGTAGCAGAAAGAAAGCAATTGGGAACAGGGCTATATTGGAGTAAAAATTTATATCAGATGACAACTGAAATCAACAGGAAGAAATTAAGACACTCACAGATAATAACTGGAAAGTTAACATTTAAAAACCTATAAATATACATTTGCCCCTTTCTTCTGATAGCTTTATTAAAAGACATGATATCATGTATAGTAATAAAAAGTCATATTTATAACAATAAATTACTGGGTATTATCATGTATAGATGTGCTATGTGAGGAGTTTGGTTGCTAGCTAGTAAGCTTTGTGATATTTTTTAGGCCCAACGAAAGACAATTACAAAGGCTTTACCTGACAGTCTTTATTGGGAAAATCTGTCCTCCCCACAGCAGACTTGGTGCACATTCAGAAACTTACAATCTCTAAAGGAAAATGCCATCAAAGACTTGGGCTCTTCTGGCCAGTGGTTCTCTTTTGCTGCACGTTTGCATTCCTAGTGCAGGCACCTTTATTCTTGGGTTTCTTTATTCGAGGCCTTCAGCCAAATTCTTCTTCAGATGTCTCTGCCAAGGCCTCATTATGGGTTCAGAAGAGGAAAGATTTTAGGATACTTTTTCCACTCTTAGTATTCAGAACATTTTTTAAGCCACGGAGAGAAAGAGATGGGAAGCTTCAACTCATAGTTGTACCACATTTAGTTGTTCACTGATTGCTTCTCCTATGTGCCCTGATGGGAGGTGGGATGCTTAAGGTGAGCCAATGACTCCTTGCTTGAGCCAGTGACTTTGGGCTCAAGCCAGCAAGCATAGGATCATTTCAATAATCCCACACTGAAGCTAGTGACCCTGCACTCAACCCTGATGAGCCTATGCTCAAACCGTTGACCTCCGGTTTTGAACCTGGGTCGTCAGCATCCCTGGTCAAGGCTCTGTCCACTGTGCCACCATGTAGTCAGGAAGTACTCAGTACTTTTCTACTCCTCAGCCTTACCCTTCACCCTACCCCAAACCGAAGAGTCCATAATACTTCCATTCTTCTGGTCTTCTGCCCAGATTCCCTCAAAAGTGAGATAATCTCACTTCTGGCCTTGAATGGGTACAGTGCTCCATGGGGAAAACGGAACAGAGGGGAGTTAGTGCTTTCTCCTGCTTTGATTCTTGCTTAGACCATTACAATAACTGATTAAAGGTTTCACTGTTACATTAGTTTTGGCTTGTTACTTTAACTGGCTACTCGTGCACTTTCCCTGCTTAGTTGAGCATTTAACAAACTGGTACAGTGAGCAAGGTAGTCAATTAAGCACAATGCCATTCTGAGAGAGGAAAAATTTAAAGATCCTGCTGCATACTTTTAGGAGATGCTAGCGGAATACTGAAGAACTTTTTATTTGGGTACTAGATTGTTTGAGAGAGTCTGAGGGTTCTGCAGGGTATATCATCACTAAGTCTGGGGATTTGCTAAGAGAAGCCAAATATCATTCTGGGAGGATGCTAGTGGTTTGTTTATATACTCTTTCACTTCCAAGGGTGAACATTGATCTTTTCTTTTAGCCCTCAACTGCTCAGCTGAGCTCACTTGGTGGGTCAGATTAGAAGTCCAGCTGAGAGGTTCAAAAACTACTAAAGAAACAGTTTCCCAAGTACTGTTTGTGGCCTACAGACAGTGACACTGGAGAGAGCCAGGGTGCTCCTGTAGACTGTGTATGTCTAAGCAGGTCTCTGGCAAAGATAAACATCCTGTAGTGCAGCAAATCACTAAAACATAAAAAAAAAAAAGTACGGAGTTTTTGAGCTCATATTGCTATGTGGCCCTGAAAAGATCTTAGAGAGTTATTTAAATCTCCTCTGAAGGTAATCTTGTTAAAATTAGTGTGGAAAACTGGTGCAGTGTTGGCAGTGGTGAGATTCAAAATTTAAGAGCCGGTTCTCTGCCCTAATGACCTTTTTAAGTATTAAAAAAATATATATACTGAAAGGTAGTTTATTATTTCATTACTTTAATAGTTAAATATGTATTGTTCAATAAAAGAGGTACACAATACTAGATTATGTTATAAGGATGAGTTTTAAAATATGAGTAAAAAAATATAAAATAATACCTCACCAAAAACAATAAAACTATCATTTAAGATATTTTCATATTGCTTCTTTTTTAAATTTTATTTTTCTGAAGTTAGAAGCGGGGAGGCAGAGAGACAGACTCCCACATGTACCTGACTGGGATCCACCGGACATGCCCACTAAGGGGCGATGCTCTGCCCATCTGGGGCATTGCTCCATTGCAGCTGGAGCCATTCTAGTGCCTGAAGTGGAGGCCATGGAGCCATCGTCAGTGCCCAGGCCAACTTTGCTGTAATGGAGCCTTGGCTGTGGGAAGGGAAGAGAGAGACAGAAAGGAAGGAGAGGTGGAAGGGTGGAGAAGCAGATAGGTGCTTCTCTTGTGTTCCCTGCCTGGGAATCGAACTCGGAATTTCCACACTCTGGGCTGACGCTCTACCGCTGAGCCAATTAGCCAGGGCTCCATATTACTTCTTGATTGGCATCCTCACTTGTAATTTTTTTCACCTATAGACAGAATGAACATTACTATGGGCACTTAGAATATGCTGCTGAGCAGATGGACGTTCAAAGAGTAAGGAATGTCAATTTGTGATATTCACATTGGGAAGCTGCCCCGGCGTCCTCCTTAGAGAGAACCCTGATTACAAGAGCCATCTTAACAACTGGTTTGTAGAACTTAAAAAATTTAGGTATTGGTTCTGACGAACTGGTGTGAACCAGCTGAATTGCACCACTTGGCACGGGGTATATTACTAAAACCGCCCCCCTTCAGAGTGCCCTGACAGTATTCACTACCAGAACAACAAATTTAAGCAGTAACAGCAACAACAGCAGCCACAGCCTTTCAGAAAAATATATGGGACCATGTGCTTCCTGTACAACTTACAGAAGGCCATGTTTTTGCAGGAAAGCTTGCCCTCTACTTCAGGGAAGGTCGGGCTTTACATTAACTGGCGTGGCCTGCCCTGCTCAGTTCCTGGAAACCTCACTCGGGAAAGAACTGTTTTCCCTGGTCAGCTGCTCCATCTTTACCTCCACTGCCTCCTTTCACCCCAGGAAACATGACCAAATCCTGTCAGGCGGCCACTGTGACTGACAAAGCTTCTGCTTTCTTCATTTCTCCCTTATGGGCATGCTGTTGAGAAGGGGTCTTCTGCCCAGACCACTTAGTTTTCAGAAATAAACAAGATTAGATGTTAGGCCAATGTCCCTTTGCCTCAAGGAAGGATCAGAAGCCATATGCTAAGGTTAGAGTTCAATAGGGAGAAAAAAGAGAATTGCATTTCTGGAACTGTTGTAGGTGCTAGTGTACAGGTGACTGTGATCCCCACAATCACTGACATTAAGGTGAGGAAAAAAAGAAATAAATTTCTCTGGTCTAGGGTCTGAAACCACCATGATACATTCCTTTATTTGAGCTCAAGTATGGGTGGGTCTCTTTGGTTCCCTATAAACTTTCATTGTGATTGTCTCTGTTACGAAATGCATTACTAGTATTAATATGGCCCATGTACACCAACCTCAGTAAACTGCATAGTTTATGTCCTACGATCTCAGGCTCTGTGCTACTAAACAGGGCTTAATGGAATTCTCCACTAGCGTGGCCTTATACCCTGTATCCACATCCCCCTGGCTACCTCTTCCCCAGTCATTGCTGAGAAGGCTTACCATTAGCAGTTCTCCAGGACCAAAATCACCAATGTCTTCTTTGAGCTAGCCAAGCAGATAGTTAAGTGTGGCCCTTAAAATGGCAAGTATATGGTCTTCTGCATGTTGTTCAGAGATGACATAGTCCCAGAAGACATCAATATTGCCATCAACATCAAGACACAGCACACCATTTAATTTTTGGATTGGTGCCCAACTAGATTTAAGGTGGGCATCAATCAACAACCAACCCCCACCATCATTTCCAGGGGGAGACCTGGCCAAAGTGCAGAGACCTTAGTCCGTATTGGTCCTCTAGTTCCATCCAGAGTGTCTCATTGGATTCTGTCTCTTGTTCACACCTGTTCCACATCTAGAAAAGTGTGCTCCTGACTCAGGACACAAAATCCAGGCCCTAAAAGACCAAATTTGTTTTCTCTTCAGGTTTCCTAAGTACATTACATTTAGTAATAGTCTTTGCTTTGCAACCCAGGCTGCACATCACTGAACCCAATCATGCAACATGTGATGGAGTCTCCATTTTCTATATCACCCCCAAAACCACAATGGTGATTGAGAATGTTAATGGATAATTAAACAGGTTAAGTGGCTGATATGAGGGTTAAGATAACCCCAGTCTAGCCTATTCATCTTAGGAGAGCAATCTGATGTCTCAACACAATAATCCCTCAGAAAAGCACTTCTCAACTGTGCAATGTGTGGGATCACATGGTCTTTCCTCTTACTACAATTGTATATCCTTCTTTTTTTAATAAATAAATTTTTATTAATTTTAGTGGAGTGACATCAATAAATCAGGGTACATATATTCAAAGAAAACATGTCCAGGTTATCTTGTCATTCAATTATGTTGCATACCCATAACCCAAAGTCAGATTGTCCTCCGTCACCTTCTATCTAGTTTTCTTTGTGCCCCTTCCCATCCTCCTCTTCCTCCTTCCCTCCCCCCACCCCCTGTAACCACCACACTCTTGTCCATGTCTCTTAGTCTCATTTTTATGTCCCACCAATGTGTGGAATCCTGCAGTTCTTGTATTTTTCTGATTTACTTATTTTACTCCGTATAATGTTATCAAGATCCCACCATTTTGTTGTAAGTGATCTGATGTCATCATTTCTTATGGCTGAATAGTATACCATGGTGTATATGTGCCACATCTTCTTTATCCAGTCTTCAATTTTTTTTTTTACAGTGATTAAAGCCTTTAAGCAAACTCATGGCCAATACAGCAAGAATCCATCAAAGAGTAGTGTCCTTAACAAGTTCACCAAGACCAAGTTGGCCCCAATACCATGCCAAATCCCTGATAAATGCAACCCATCCCCAGTTCAGTCTGTTAGGAGCTTTCCCAAGGAGCAGGAGGCCAGTATATCCTTCTTTTACAGTTTTTGACACCTAAACCCTTGTGTGGATCCTGCAATGGCCTCCTTTGCCTTTGACTTTTTTTTAAGAGGTTCAAATAGATGGAAAATTAAGGTGGCTATTAAACAGCAAAGGGAAAGAGATTATATAAATTTTATTTAAAATATTTTTAAAATTAAGATTTATATTATTTTAATTTTTAAATAGGATGTATTGTTATAAAATTTTCTGGCTTGACCTGTGGTGGTGCTGTGGATGAAGCATTGACCTGGAACACTGAGGTTGCCAGTTCAATACCTTGGGCTTGCCCAGTCAAGGCACATATGGGAGTTGATGCTTCCTCCTCCTACCCCCCTTCTCTCTCTCTCTCTCTCTCTCTCTCTCTCTCTCTCTCTCTTTCTCTCTCTCTCTCTTTTCTCTAAAATGAATAAATAAATCAAAATAATTTTTAAAAAAGTAAAAAGAAAACAAAAAAATTCTGGCCCTGGCCAGTTGGCTATGTGGTAGAGCACTGACCCGGTATGTGGATGTCCCAGGTTCGATTCTCAGTAACAGCACACAGGAGAAGTGTCCATCTTCTCCACCCTTGCCCTTCTTGCCTCTCTTTCAATCTCGATCTTTACCTCTATCTCTATCTCTCCCTTCCCCTCCTGCAGTCATGGCTCGATTGGAGTGAGTTGGCTCTGGGACTGAGAATGGCTCCATGGCCTTTACCTCAAGTCCTAGGAAGATCTTGGTTGTTGAGCAATTGAGCAATGCCCCAGATGGTCAGAGCATAGCCCCCTAGAGGGTCTTCTGGGTGGATTCCATTTGGGTTGCATGTGGAAGTCTGTCTCTCTGCCTCCACTCCTCTCACTGAATAAAAAAAAAAATAAAAAGTTTCTTCTTGTAAAAATGCTTTTATTCCTGTTGCATACAACCATATCAGTAAAAGAGGCTAGATAAAAATAGGTGATGCCTTTAAAAATGTAGTTTTAACTATAGAATGGAATACATTGATAACAACAGCAATAACAAAAACCTAAGGCATGGCACCTAAGGAGGTATTGGAAAGGAGAGAGGACATAAATGATCTTTCTTTTTCAAGAATGCTTTTAGAAGGTTTCCCTTCCTTCCAAACATCAGTCCCATTTTTCCAGATGTTGTGAGTGCCTTGGTTTCTGACTGCTGAGCCAACAATCACATCTCTCATTATGCCTCATGGTCCTAACCACAAGCCAGCGGAGGATGGTCTCAGCCCTTGCACATTCCACTGCAAACCTCTCCATATGCTCTCCACAGTTGTAAGACCAATGAACTGCTATCAAAGACGAAGAAAACTTCTGTGAGCTGACAACTTCAATCATTTCATCTAAAACTAAGGACTAAGCTGAATTATTTAGAGTAGACTGGAAATCCCAGAGCACAAGGTTTGAATGGGAGGCCACATGGGAAATTCTGTTAACATAACTTTCTGAATAATGGGTGCACTTTGGAGAGTGCCTGAACATCACAAAGTTTTTGTTTCCAAGTGTGAAGACCACAGGTGCCTGTGGAATTGTACTTCTTATATGTGAACCCTATCATGTCACTGCCTCATATCGGGAAGGCATTGAGGTCAGCTTAAATTTACTGGCCAGAGTTGTACTGTGCTTAAATTGATGCCTCAGGTTAGGTAAAACACAAAAACAAAACACCTCATACAAAAACTTAAAGAGGAATCCTCCTGGCTCTCTAAAATGTACCTTAATGTGCTATGGAACATCTTTTCCTGGCTTGGTAGCCATTGGGACTCATGGTTACATTCAGTCCTCCAGGTGGGTCTGCTCATCAGATTTGCAGTGATCTTGATCATGGCCCTGATCTACTGTAGCTTCAGACTCATTACCTGTTTTTTGTCACAGCCCCTCAAAACCCAACTTATTTGGGTCCATGATAAGATAGTATGTTTCTTACTCAGGTCGTGAAAACTCAAGGGAGTAGAGTTGCAAAGTCTGCATCCTAGACTAAATAAATAAATAAATAATAATAAAAATTCTGATGTTTCAGATCCAACCACAGGCAATAGTGAAGGTTTTACTAATAATAGCCCTCACCAGGGAGAGCTGCTTTCTCCACATTAGACTCGGTGCACAACCAGTATGTTACAGTCTTTAAAGGAAGTTACAGGAAAAAACTCAGACCCTTCTGTCCACTTATTCTCTTACTTCTGGCTACATTCCTAAACCAGTTCCTTCATTCCTAAGTGTCTTTATCTAAGATCTTTGGCCAAAGTCTTGTCAGGTACCTCTGCAGTAACTTCCTTATGAAGGAAGGCAGGGGAAATCTTGAAGACATTTTTTCCCCGTTCTGACTCAGTACTCAGTACTTTTTCATCCTAGCTCTTCTCTTTAACTGTCCCTCAGCCCCAAAGTTCAGAAAACTGGGGGAGTCTTGTTTGCAGCCTTCAATAGTGAATTGGTCTCCATGTTTGTGCTGATCCACTGCCGCTCAGGTAGGATGCTGTTATATGAGGAAAAGGAAAATGGGGTGTTTGGTGCTTTCTTCAGTTTGAGACTTTTGCTGATACCATTGTGATGAGTGACGAAAGACTTCACTGTTGCTTTCATTTTGGCTCAGTGCTGCTTTAATCGGCTGCTTTGACACCCGGGAACTCAGCTCTTTCTCCCAGCTCTACTGAGCTCCTGACACTATGTGTAGTGATCATAACACAAAAAAGGAAAAGGCAATAAAGTTATCCTGGAGTAGTCTGAATTAAATTAGTCTAACTCCAAAGTAGATGCTGAAAAGGTAAGGTGAATATGTTCAGCCTAGTGCCACTAAGAAATTATGTATAAAAATATAATAAAAATTATGAAAACTACTAAGATATTATAGTAGAAAATATTGACATCAAGTAGATAAAATTATGAAAAGAAAATGGGGAAATAAAGGAGACATAAAAATAAAAAAGCAATATAGCAGACATATTTCAAAATATATCAATATTAATATTAAATGTGAATAATTAAGCAATGCCGTTAATAGGAAAATATAGGCACAAACATAAAACAAGTTGCAACTATATGCTTTATAAAGAAGATACAATTTACATGCAGTTATAAAGATAGACTAAAATTAAAGGAAGCAAAAATGACAGACACACACAATTAAAAAGCTAGAGTGGCAATGTTATCAGATAATAAATTTTAATAAATATTTTAAGAGATTAAGATGGATATTTATAATAAGTGTTAATTCATCAGAATAACAACTATAACATATATGTATATAATACATATAAATACACCTAATGCCTTTTATCAAATAATTATTTTTACAGTGTTGCTTTAGTGTTATACTTTTAATTATAGCATGGATACATCTATACAAGCTAAACTGATTTGCAATAGTGTAACTTACCTGTACTCTGGACATAGTTCAGGATTGCTTGATTATAAAATGTCAAAAACATCTCACAATTTCAAGTTTTCAGAAAAGTTCTACACAAGCAATGTTTGTGATAATACGCTCCACTGCTTCCCATTATGAGAAACATGAGGCCCTGGCCAGTTAACCCAGTGGTAGAACATTGGCCCAGTGTGATGTCCCAGAGCACACAGGAGAAGTGACCATCTGCTTCTCCGACCCTCCCTCTGCCTTCTCTCTCTGTTTTCCCCTCCCACAGCCATCGCTGGATTGGTTCAAGTACATTGGCCCCGGGGTGCTGAGGATGGTTCCATGGAGTCTCTGCTTCAGGTGCCAAAAATAGCTCAGTTACTCAGAATAGCTCAGTTATTGGTTGTGAGCATGGCCCCAGATGGGCAGAGCTTCGGCCCGAGGTGAAGGTTACCAAGTGAATCCTGGTCAAGGCACATGTGGGAGTTAGTCTCTATCTCCCCTCCTCTCGCTTGGAAAAGAAGATGAAAAAAAAAGAGAAACATCAGACTTGTGCAAGATCTATAATGTCTCTGAGCCTTAGTTTTCTATCTGTAGATTTTTTTTTTTAAAAAAATGTATGTTTACATCATAGTGTTGTTATAGTTTTAAGGATATCTACCCTGCTCACAAAAATTAGGGGATATTTCAATGCTTCATATTCATTTTAAAATATCCCCTATTTTTGTGAGCAGGGTATTATATCTATCATCTATCTATCTAACCATCTATTATCTATATTTATCTACCTGGAGAAAGACAGAAAGAGATAAGGATGGAGGATATGTAAACAGTAAGCATTAACTATTAGTACAAAGAAGTAATTAATAACAAATGTAATCATGGCTAGTACTTATGATAAACACTGAAAATGGCCACAGAGAAGTTAAATAGCTTGCCCAGGGTCTCAGACTTAGTAAGTGATGGAGTCAGGATTTGAACCTAGTCAAACTGACCGTGGAATTTGTACCCTAAATCATAAACAACACTGCCACCAAGAGTATATAATGTCTTCATTGTGTTTCATAAAGAACAGCTTTTTCTTGTTTGTCAATTTTTAAAGGAGAAAACTTAAAAACATGAACATTAGTTAGAACATTTAAGTTTAAGTTATGGATCTACCTTTTATTCACAATATGTATTTAAAAATAATTACTAACCAGTCAGTCATTTATTCACTTAGTCACTGTGTCAGTAACCAGCACACAGGATGATGCACTGCTCAGATCTCCAAGCAAGAAAAGTTCTTGCTGCCCAGCTATGAGGAGTGTGGTTAGCTGACGGGATCTCCCCAACCTTCCTCCCCATTAACTCCTACAGCCTCTACCTCAGCTCTGAGGCTGAAATGCCCTTCTTGGAATGGTGCTTGCTAATAACATAGCAAGATGATGGTATAAGGACCTCACTATTTCTATTCAACATGGTACTCCTCTAATGAGTAATCTTTTCTCTGGAGCAACACATTGGCCTGGCTGAGACATTTGTCAGCTTTTCATTATTATTTTATAATTTTCCCTACTCAGTCTTACTCCCTCTACCTTTTCTGCTACATGCATTACTCCCCAGTAATGCTTTTGTCTTATCCACTTCATCTCATCTATTTTCTAAAGAAATAAACCTTCAAGAGGTAGTGTACAAGGTAATGTGGATTTACAATGTGTTTCTTTTTTTTTATGTGAGAGGAGAGGAGTTAGTGAGGCAGATTCTTTCATGAGTCTTGACCAGGATCCACCCAACAACACCTGTCTGGGGATGATGTTTGAGTACCAAGCTATTCTTAGCACCTGAGGCTGATATGCTCAGACCAATCAAGCTATTCTCAGTGGCCGGGGATACACTCAAACCAATTGAGCCACTGGCTGCAGGAGGAAAAGAGGGCAATAAGAGAGATAAGGAGGGATAGAGAAGCAGATGTTCACTTCTCCTGTGTGCCCAGACTGAGAATTGAACCTGGGATATCCAGTGTGTATTTTTTTTTAATGAGATGGTTATTGGCCTCAAAAACATCATATGTGGTGGAAGGGCAGAAAAAAGTAACAAAAATTAAGAGAGCAAATAAATAATTAAATATTTTTGTTGGCTCCTTACATCATTGTTTTGCTAAATCAATAAAGTCAATTGATAAATTTGTATTTTTAAACTAACATTTTTCAATTATTTAATATGTGTTAAGTATTGTTTTACACATATTCCATATATCAACTCATTTAACCCTTCTAGTATACCTGTGTGGAAGAGATTATTATTCCCATTTAATGAGTAAGCAAAATGATGCATACACTGCATAAATTTACCAGTGATATCTTCTGTCAAAGTAAGGGAACAGGGTTTCAGATAGGTAGTGTGACTACAGGCCTCATGCTTTTAAACTTATGGACCACTACCCCTTTACAAAAAATCCATTAAAAAGAAACAAGAAAAAAGACTATTAAATGTTGTCTTCTGCTTCACTTCATGTGTAATGAACAAATAATTTGTTGTTAAATTACCATTGCAATCATTATTGTTATTTTTATAACATTTGATTTCTGTTCTGCCTTGAATCCAATTTGATGCATGTTCCTAAAAACAACCTTTTGTCTGATGTATTTAACTTGTGTGACTCATTTCTAAGTTTTGATTCCTTGATGAAATTTTTAAATCTATTTTATAAAATATCATTTTTGTTGAATCTTTTTGGGCTATAATACAAGTCACATAGTATTTTCCAAAATGTGCTCACAGATGTTCTCTTTTTCTTATTTTCTTAGACTATAGAAAGCAATCCCTAATCAAAAGGAGAAGCATTCTCCACAGAACCAGGTCATAATACATTTTTTGTATAGTTTCTCAGTCCCTTAATTAGGATATTTCCATTTGTGAGAATGTCTCATAACAGAATCTGTTTTTTGTTAATCTTTCTTTTTATTATCTTAGTGGAAGAATTTAACTGTGACCTTACTTAACATAGGGAAGCAACACAAGTTGGTGTCCTTCCTCCCTCTGAGGTGGTCAGGGGAATCTGGCTGTGGAATCTCTGTTACTTTGCCTAATGAGGCAGTGAGAGAATGCATAGTTGTAGGGAGTCTGTTATTTCATTGTCTCTACCAACAAGGGTTAACATCGTATAACACTCTATCTTCATACATCACTATAAGAAATGTCCATGTATTCTGTTTGGGTAGACGTTCATGGCAAAATTAGATGTATTTTTTTTTCCTTTGACTCTGTTGTCTTGAAGACTTTTTAAAACCTATTTTAAAAATCACTGTATTATATGAGATTTTAGTAAGTTTTATTGCCATTAGACATTTTAATACCAAAGAATTTTTGAATATGGGTTCTATAATAATGGAATTAAAGAATCCTTGCTTCCACTGAGGAAATTCTTCTAGATAGGTGAAGTAGGCTACCACTTATGTGGTTTAGCTGTAAGAACATCACAAGTTTCAAAATAGCTCATCAGTCTAGTGCAATGACTAAAACAACATAATAATAATGTAAACTTTATAAAGGTGTTAAGGATGTTTCAAGGTTTTATTATTTGGCAGAACTCAATGGCTTAAGTAAATTTGTTAAAAAGGAAAAACGACAATAATAACAACAACATTTTTAGTTTTCATTTCATACCAAAACAAGAACTCCAGGGATCATTCTAAGGTGTGAAAGTGCAGGGAGTTATAGAACAGCTCCTAGGAAGTATAAGGTCAGGATGACATTCTTGCAGTAGAGGACGAGATGACCTGATTAGCAACAGTTTATCTCATTAGTTCAGCCTGGTCTCAGTTCTCTCTTTGGGATTGATTGAGTTATAGCTTATGTGTATTCTCCTGTGAGCTTCCCTGTGTCCCCTAGGTCTACAGTGGCTGGTGGTCTGGGCCCTTGTTATTAAGCTTTCATTTGTCCTGATGTTTGGCCTAAAATTTAGTAGACAAGTTTCATCGATTGGGAAGACATAAAAGTTTGATTTAGCCTAGAGAATCATGCTGCATGCTTCAACCCAGCCTTACCAATCCATCAGACATTTTGATCTCTAATTTTTATGTTTATATATTTCTTGGTTTAAAGAGTAATATGATTATTTAGATATTTCACACTTCAATACTTGGGTGCTACAAATCCATATGCTAATTACATTTTTTTGTATTTTATGGGGAGTAGACATCAAATTTTATTCAGATACAATTCATGCCTATATGTGAATCAAAATGCATTCAAGAATTTTTCAGAGAGAAAGATCATTAAATAGACAATTTCTTTTCTTCCTTGTAAAACTGTCAATTCAAGCAAAATCTTTTATTGAAAACCTATATAGCACACCCTGCTTCTGTTAGGCAGAAACAAAACTAAACTTGGCATAGTCTTATAAATAAAAAGAATTAAACAATTAATAGTAAGGAGTAAATACAAATCAAAACAAAGTGTGTTAGAATAGGCATTTAAAAGGGAAATGTGAAATAAATTTGGATTAAAAGGGATTTGGTTAGTTTCTAATTAAGATGTAGTTTTTGAGTTGCTTTTGAATGTTTTTGAAGAACAAGTATAATTTAAGATATAGTAAAGCACAGATTTGACATTTTAGCTGAGAGAGAAATACAGTATATATGAAAATGATAATTAATATCAGAATAGGCCCATAGCTAACCTTATGTTCAGGGTTAGATGAAACATAAAACACACAGAGGGATGAACAGGTGATGGGATTCAGCCAATTCACACAGGTTCAACAGAACTGATACCTAATTTTTGTTTAGTTCGGTGAACCTGTTGTTAAAATGGCACTTGTCATCAGGGTTCTCTCTAAGGTGGGCATCTGGGAAACCACCCAATGTGGAAATCACACATTGACATTCCTTACTCTTTTTTAACATTCATCTGCACAACAGCGTATTCTAAGTGCCTGTAGTAATGTCCATTCCATTCATAGGTGAAAAAAAATTGCAAGTGAGAATGCCAAACAACAAGTAATATGGAAATATCCTAAATAACAGCTTTATTGTTTTTGGTCAGGTATTATTTAATGTTTTTTCATTAATGTTTTAAAACTCTTTCTTATAACATAATCTAGTTTTGTGTACCTCTTTTATTGTTCTCATTTAAATATTAAATGCATGAAATAATAAACTACCTTTTGGTATACCATTTTTTTTTCATCTTTAAAATGGTCATTAGGGTAGAGAACCAGTTTTTAAATCATTTGAATCCCATCACTGGATGAACAGGCAATAGAGTTGAAGCAAGATTTTTCTGAAATGTATTCTGTCAGTCTTCATTGAAAAGGTATAAACAACTGCTGCCTTGAACCCCCACAGCCTCCCGAAAACAGATTGCATACATGAACACAGAGTCTTGAACATAGTGACTGTACTTATCTAAACAATGTGTTCCAGAAGTTTGCTTGTAAAAGAAAAGGTACATATTGTGTAAAAGAAAGTCATTTGTTTCCTTTTTGTTTGTGTGGCTTTACTGCTGTTTGTTTAGAACAACTTCAGCAGGTATAGAAGCTGACAAGAAGAATCTGAGTGAAGGGAAGAGGTTAAAAGGACAGATGATACAATAGTTGGTATAATGTGCTAAGAAGGCAAATGGAGATAGGGAACAAAATAAAAATTGATAGGGTTCGAAGAAAGTCTTCTATTTTAACAGCGCTGAAGGATAAGATGGATACAAGTGTAAGTAGGTGAGCTGGTTTGGTAGAAGTTGAAGATGTTACATTCTGTTTGTATCTTTTTCTTTAAAAAAAATTGAGGTCATATGCTGAAAATGATGCGACTGGGAAACTTGAGGACTACTTCATCGGCAACCCAGAAAAATAAGGTTATGGTCAAAATTTGTACTTTGTTTGGGAGGAATATCTGTTTGAAATAGACATAGAAAAAACAGATAATCTTTTTCTGTTGGCTTCACAATTTAGTTTCAGTAAATTTATTGCATTAAACTACAGAGAAAAAAATCAAGAAGTACTAATAACAAAATATAACTCTAATTTAATATAATACAGTGTAATTTATTTATCAACTTATATAAAACCCTAGAAACTATTTAAACATATTAACATTAAAAGTACCTCTGACATATTAACATATACATTTATTTTGTAGGAAATGTAAATAATATTTTTACTTTAATGTAAAGAAGATTTAGAGTTGTACTTTTACAGATTGCCAAAATTCATTAACCTTTTATCTATTTAGTGTATGAGAGTATACCTTTGAGGACAAGAAGAAAAGAAAAGTTAAAGCATTTAACCAAAATACCAGAATATGTGCTTAATATGTATAAACTGAGCTCTAATACATTTTGTATTACTGGGCCTATTCATAAAAGTTATTCATTTGTATTTTGTTAAAATAAACAGGATAAATCACTTGAATTATTACAGCTAGTACATTAAATAAGTCATTGTTTAATGTTCTTATGTTTATTGTTAAAGTGGCAGCAGCATGCATCTTTTCTCCACTTATAGAAAAACATACCAAAGGCAATACTGACATCTAAAACACTGTATTTATGAGTGATGTAAGTAGTATAGTGGAATAAGATACCCCTCCTCTTTATTCTCATTTTAAATTAACAAATTAGACATCCATACAAGAACAAAAGTGCCTTTATGGGGGTTTCTACACCTTGCATTTTGCACTAATGGACCGAAGAGGAATCTTACCTACCAGTTCTTCTTTTTTCTTCTTTTCCAAGTTATAGAAGGGGAGATAGAGGAACAGATTCCCACATGCACCCCAATCAGGATCCACTCAGCAACCCCTGTCTGGGGCCAATGCTCTGCCCGTCTGGGGCCAGGCTTGCAACCCAGCTATTTTTAGCACCTGAGGCAGAGGCTCCATGGAGCCATTCTCAGCACCTGGAGCGGATGCACTAGAACCAATCGAGCTATGGCTGTGGGAGAAGAAGAGAGTGATAAAGAGGGAGAAGGAGGAGTGGGAGGGGAAGATAATCAGATGGTTGCTTCTCCTGTGTGCCCTGACTGAGAATCAAACCTGGGACATCCACATTCTGGGCTGATGCTCTACCACTGAGCCAACCCAAGGGTCCCACCAGTTTAGTTGGCAGAATATAGGCAAAACTCCATATGAGCTTTGGAACCAGAGGAGCTAGTGAGATTATCTGAACCCCTCTTGCTACTGTTGGGCAAAAATTTGGTGAGTGCTAACTTGGACAGGCACTCACCCATGAGTGAGAACTTGCAGAATTGCATACATGCAGACTTTCCTTAAAAACCTCTTAATTGTGATCTTTATCATACTAAGACAGTGGTTCTCAAGCTTTTTGAAGTTGGGGTACATTTAAAATCCTACAAATAATTGTAGGTGCACTATATACAAATTTCTGAGAAATATGTTATAACTCAAATATTAAAGAATGCTTTTATTGTAATTAAACAAAATAAATATGACAAAATTAAACTTATTCTGACATTAAAAACATGTTTATATTATATTTTTTGAGTTATGCTTTTTTGAATTTGTAAAAAAGAGGGGTTAAAAATAAAAAATGACAAAAAGGTATCTTTTTATATATATGATACATTCTTAGTATGATTTAGTAAATTCAGCAGGTACCGCCATGAATGTGTTAAGTTTTTTCATTATTAAATTTATGAGAAACATGAGCCTAATGTGTCCTAGTGATTTCTTCAATGTTTGAGCATATATTTGAAAGAAAAACTCTCACTTCCTCATCAATACATTGAAGAATTCCTCTCTTTTTACTCTTAATTATGTTGAGTGCAGAAAACCCCCACCATGCATATCATCTTAACTTTACACCAAACAAAGGATAGAAGAAACTTGCCTCCAGTCTTTCCAGGGAACATGGGGGGTAGTGTAAACAATCCAGCACCACAGCTTAACAGCCTTTTGCAATCTAATCAGGCAAGTGAGGTGGGGGGGTTGGGCAGACTGTCAGCTTATAACCAATTCCACACACCACTGTCCCCCAAAAATCTAAACTCCAAAAACACTGTTGGTTTTTTGGTCCCCAAAGGCACATATTTCTCTGGAATACCATAGGGTGCACCTGGAAATCTAGGACACACCAGTGCGCCATGGCACATACTTTGAGAATCACTGTACTAAGACTACAATCTCTCAGTATCACAATGGTACCTAAATATGTTTGCTGTATCATTCAAATTTTTATTTCTCAATCCGTTCTCACCATCCCATCTGCTACAATTGACACTTTTTTTCTTGCCCTCTTTCTTCTGAAGACAGCTGAAAAATGCATATACCAATTTCTTGACAAATTGTACACATTTTCATTACAAAAAGTTATTAACATGGCTAACAAAATAAATCCCTAAGGCACTCTCTTCAAGTTTGTTTATGTAACAATATATTTAACAACTCTTTTTTGATGTCTTATAGACATCTCAAATATAACATGTTCAAACTGTGTTATGAATCTTTCAACTTAAGTCTGTGTTTCCTGTCATCTCATTTTAATTAATGCAAACATCATCCCACTAATTAGGCTAACTTTTGGGCCATCACTGATGTCTGTTTTCTCTTCCATTGCATGTGATTTACTAAAAAATCCTGTTGATTATTTCACAAAACGATATACAGAATTTGACTCATCTTCTCATCACCTTACATTGTTACCACTCTACCATCAACTTCATTTCATCTGGATTTTATCATCATCATCATTATTATTATAATTTTTAGAGAGAGAGAATGAGGAGAGAGATGAGAAGCATCAACTGATAGATGCTTCACTTTAGTTGTTTATTGATTGCTTTTCCTACATGCTTTGAATGGGGGACTCAAGTCAAGTCAGTGACCCCTTGCTCCAGCCAGTGACCTTGGAGTCATGTCAATCATCCCATGGTCAAGCCTACGAGCCAGTGCTCAAGTTTGGGTTTCAAACTGGGGACCTGAGTATTTTGGGTCACCACTCTCTCCACTGCACCCCCACTGGTCAGGCATATGAGTTATTTTAATATGTATAATTGGTCTTCTTTCTTCAGTCCTTCCTTCAACCATTTATACTGCAGCCATACTGATCTTTTAAAATATGTTAGACCGTATCACTCTTCTACTTAAAACTTGTTAGTAGTTTTCTATCTCATTTGGTAAAAAATCCAAACACAATATTCTATGATATGTAACATAAATAATATAGACCTCGTTTTCCTCTCTGATCTCATTCCTTACTCCCCTACAAATGACAGTCAGCTCCTGTAAGCCTCACTGGAATTTTCTCTGTGTTTCCTTGAACAGACCCAACAAGCTCCTGCTTCAAATCATTTTCACTTGCTGCTCACCCCACCTGTAATGTTCTCACCCCAAATAGTCACATGATTTTCTTCTTTTCCTCTTTCAGAAAATGTACTCAAACATTAACTACTAAATTATGCCTTGCATGTTCACTGTGTTTAAAAGCTAATCCCCCAATACTATCTATCCTCTTTTTTATTTTCTTTCATAGTATTTTTCACCATTTAATATATTATTTGTTACACTTATTTTGTTTGATGTCCATATATCCTAGTCAAAAAGTAGTTTTTCTACCCCTTTAATGTATCCGTAGGTCCCAGAAAAATGTGTTATGTGGTAAACAATCAGTAAGTGTTTCTTGAATGAACATAGAACATTGAGTAGATGTTTTACTAAATCTGTATGTCCAAATTCAGTGTATTCTCCCTTTCTGAAAAATCATTGCTCTGCATTATCCAAATTTAGATGTTAATATAAAGATTGGCTTGACCATGTGGTGGTACAGTGAATAGAGCATTAGACTGGGATGTGGAGGACCCAAGTTCAAAACCCCAAGGTCGCCGGCTTGAGCACAGGGTTGCTGCCTTTAGTGTGGGATCATAGACATGACCTCATGGTCTCTTACTTGAAGCCCAAGGTACCTGGCTTAAGCCCAACGCTGCTGGTTTGAGCAAGGGGTCACTCTCTCTGTTGTAGCGCCTCAGTCAAGGCATATATGAGAAAGCAATCAGTGTACAACTAAGATACCTCAACAAAAAATTGATGCTTCTCATCTCTCTCCCTTCCTGTCTGTCCCTCTCTCTAACTCTCCCTCTGTCTCTGTAAAAAAAAGAAAAGAAATATATATGGATCTAACATAGAATCATGATTAAAAAAATGTAAGGCAGGCAGTCATCACAACCTTGGTTACTAGATTTTTAAATTATTATTATTTAATTGAACGTATTGGGGTGACACTGGTTAACATAATTATATACGTTTCAGGAGTGAAATTTTGCAACATATCTCTGTACACTATATTGTGTGGTTACTAGAATTTTTAATGAACAAACTCATAAAAGAAAATTTATTTTTTAACTTTATTGTTTATTTGAAATCCATTCACAGATGTCATATTTCCCCAAGTTGGATGTCAACTTGGCAGTTGCCATGATTTTTCTTTTTTTTTCCTTCTTTTTTTAAAATTATTTTTATTTATTCATTTTTTAGAGAAGAGAGAGAGAGAGAGAAGTGGGGGAGGAGCAGGAAGCATCAACTCCCATATGTGCCTTGACCGGGCAAGCCCAGGGTTTTGAACCAGCGACCTCAGCATTCCAGGTCGATGCTTTATCCACTGCGCCACCACAGGTCAGGCTGCCATGATTTTTCTAGTCATTACTAGGTAATTAAAAAAATCTGTCAGTTGATTTACGCCATAAGCACAGTCTTAGTTAAATAATTAGTAGATCCAGTGTGAGAGGTTAATCAAAATTCTGAATTTCACTTTAAATCTTCTTCCTTTAGAATAGATATATACCTCCTAGTGTTGGAGTGCTGAATGATTAAGGGAAAGGAGGAATTAAGAGAAATCATTTTATTTCAACTGGCATCAGTGAAATCTGGCTTTATGCTCTCTGGACTGGAGAAGAAAACCGCCTCTTTTGCTTGGGGGCTATTCTGTGAGATTTTGAGAGATTTTCTTATGTGGTCCCCTCTCGCAAAATCCCTTTCCTTGGATGGATGCCTTTCTTTGCTGAGTGGTGATTTATAATGCCATTTCAGCCCATAGGCATTTACCTGCAGGTCTTAATGCTGAGTTCTGCTCTTCTCCACCAGATGACTGTGTCACTCATGATCCTGGCAGGAAACAAATAGCTCACTCAAATTGAATAATTGTAAGAGCATTTAAAAATGGACAATTTAGTATTTTGTTGAGGGTATTTGATAAAGCAATAATAGGTACAACAATCTAGAGCTATAAATGCAAAGATTCTAGGCTTAAAAGCAGTGGTGGGATTCAAATAATTTAGCAACAGGTTTTCTACCCTAAGGACCATTTTAAGTATAAAAAGTCCATATACCAAAAGGTAATTTATTATTTCCTGCATTTAGTACTGAAATAATAAAGAGTTACACAAAACTAGATGATGTTATAAGTAAGAGTTTTTAAATGTTAATGAAAAAACAATAAATAAAATCTGACCAAAAAGAATAAAACTGTTATTTAAGATATTTCTATGCTGCTTCTTGATTAACATCCTCACTGGCAATTTTTTTCACCTATGGACGGAATGAACATTACTGCAGGCACTTAGAATACACTGTTGCACAGATAAACGTTAAACATGAGTAAGAAATGTAAATTTGCGATTTCCACATCGGGCGGCGGCCCAGGCATCCACCTTAGAGAGAACCCTGATGACAAGTGCTATTTTAACAACCGGTTTGCTAAACTCAAAGAAGTAGTTTATTAGATACCAGTTCTGTTGAAACAGTGTGAACCTTCTGAATCTCACCACTGCTTAAAGGGAAATAGAGTTTCCAAAAGCCAGAGAATGAGAGCGCGCGCGCGCGCGCGCACCCGTGTGTGTGTGTGTGTGTGTGTGTGTGTGTGTGTGTGTGTGTGTAAAAGA
Organism: Saccopteryx bilineata; assembly: GCF_036850765.1. Classification (NCBI taxonomy): domain Eukaryota; kingdom Metazoa; phylum Chordata; class Mammalia; order Chiroptera; family Emballonuridae; genus Saccopteryx; species Saccopteryx bilineata. The sequence goes on from NC_089502.1 coordinate 48,286,638, forward strand.
GAAAACTGTAAAAGAAATTGGAAAATGTTTCTGAAAGAAGAACCTGATCGAATCAGGCTATAGGCCAAGGGGGAAAGCCGAGAAGTAAATATTATTGTTTGATTTTTGTTTGTTTGTTTGTTTGTTTTGTTTTTTTTCATTTTTTCTGAAGCTGGAAATGGGGAGAGACAGTCAGACAGACTCCTGCATGCGCCCGACCGGGATCCACCTGGCACGCCCACCAGGGGCGACGCTCTGCCCACCAGGGGGCGATAATCTGCCCATCCTGGGCGTCGCCATGTTGCGACCAGAGCCACTCTAGCGCCTGGGGCAGAGGCCACAGAGCCATCCCCAGCGCCCGGGCCATCTTTGCTCCAATGGAGCCTTGGCTGCGGGAGGGGAAGAGAGAGACAGAGAGGAAAGCGCGGCTGAGGGGTGGAGAAGCAAATGGGCGCTTCTCCTGTGTGCCCTGGCCGGGAATCGAACCCGGGTCCTCCGCACGCTAGGCCGACGCTCTACCGCTGAGCCAACCGGCCAGGGCTATTGTTTGATTTTTGTAGGTAACTGCAAGTAGAGCATTTTGAAACTTTGACTATAAATAACCTCCATCAAATTCTATAAAATATCTTAGTTATACTTTTATTTCTAATATAAAGATGAGTTGTGTAACTAGAACAGAACACATGATTGTGTTTTGCAGTTCTTTTTATACAGAAACCAATTTCGAAGCATTTTTTAACCTAATAAATCATGGTAATCCCAGGACAATACAACTCAAATAGAAAGAAGATTAAGTCAGGAATAGAAGTTGCAGCTATAATCTAAAGTACACTTCATTCTTGACAGAACAAAAAAATATTTTGAAGAGATTCACTCATGATCCAAATGTCTGTCAGCAAAGGAAAATTAGTCCTCTGCAATAATACATATAGCAAATTGAGATTACCTTTTAAACAACACTAAGAAGTTCATGCTGTATTTGCAGTTTTTATCTGGATAATAAAGAATAAGGCAAATAAAACATTAAATATATACTATTTGTTTTGTATTGAGAAAGTAAGCCGAAAAAATCCTACTGCCTATAAGTGAGAAGAAGTTGATAACAATTTTCTCAACCAGATTAAACACATTCTTTACTGACTTTACAATGTAAAAACTATATAAATTCCATTTTTTTAGTAAAAAAAGCTGTTACTACAAAAGTCCCAATAAAATGCAAATTACAACAAAAGTATTATAAAATTGTATGCTTTTCAAAATCATATTTATTATTGAGTATGATGGTGCAAAAATAAAAATAAGCTAATATTATCAGGTTTTATTTTTTAATTTTTAATTTTTTTTTTTGTATTTTTCTGAAGCTGGAAACGGGGAGAGACAGTCAGACAGACTCCTGCATGCGCCCGACCGGGATCCACCCGGCACGCCCACCAGGGGCGACGCTCTGCCCACCAGGGGGCGTTGCTCTGCCGCGACCAGAGCCACTCTAGCGCCTGGGGCAGAGGCCAAGGAGCCATCCCCAGCGCCCGGGCCATCTTTGCTCCAATGGAGCCTTGGCTGTGGGAGGGGAAGAGAGAGAGAGAGAGAGGAAGGGGGGGTGGAGAAGCAAATGGGTGCTTCTCCTATGTGCCCTGGCCAGGAATTGAACCCGGGTCCCCCCGCACGCCAGGCCGATGCTCTACCGCTGAGCCAACCGGCCAGGGCTTATCAGGTTTTATTTTTATTGAGATGTAATCTAAAAAAAAATTACCTAACAAAATTCTAATTTTATAGTATATAACTCAGTGGGTTTTAGTATATTCACAAGGTTGTGCAACTACATCACAATCTAATTTTAAAATATTTCTATTACTCAAAAAAAACAAGCAAATAAATAAACAAAAGAATGACTTTAACCTTTATCAGTCACTTTCAATTATTCCTGTTTGTTATTTGTAATATAAGCCTGGCAACCACTAATCTATTTTCTGTGTATAGATTTGCTTATTATGGACAATTCATATAAATGGAATTACACAGTTTAAATAAACCTTTCAATGTTCATTCATGTTATAACATGTACCTGTATGTCATTTCTTCACAGCTGAGAAATATCTCAGTATAACTCGTGATGTTTATCCATTAATCATTTTATTAACAAATGGCTTGTTTAGATTATTTGGCTATGGTGACTAATGCTACTACAAACATTTTCATACAAATTTTGTGTGAAAAAAAAATTTTTTTTAATTCTCTTGGATACATACTTAAGAGTAGACTTGATGGATCATATGAAAACTTGATGTTGAACTGTTTGAGAAATTGCCAGACTTATTTTGCCCAAGTGGTTCTACTTATAATATGACCAATAATGTATGGGGGGTTCAGTTTCTCCACATTCTCACCAACAGTTATTATTGGCATTTTATTATTACTGTTATTTTGTGGAGAATTATTTTGTCTCTAATCTACTTATTTGTAAATTCTCCAAATTTCCTTCTGTTAGTAATATCTACTTTCATTCCGCTGTGGTGAGAGAATGTGTGCTTTGATTTATGATTTGTGGCCTACATGTGATCTATCCTGGAGAATGTTTTGTATTAACTAAAAAAGTATGTACATTCTGCTATTGTTGGATGCAGTGTTTTATGGATATTTTAGGTCTAACTGATTTATTGAGTTGTTCAAGTATTCCATTCCTTGTGGTTTTTCCGTGTAGTTGATTGGCCCCTTATTCAAAGTGAGGAATACAAGTCTTCAAATATTGTTTAATTTTCCATTTCTTCAATTATTTCAGTTATTGTTTTATATATTTCAAATCTGTTATTGTTTATAATAAGTTTATCTTTTTGAGAATTTGACCCTTTTACTATTAGAATGAGTTATTTTCTCATAAAAATTGTATCATAAAGCCTATTTTGTCTTAGTTCAGCTGCTCCCAATTTTTGTTTTTCTTTTTGGTTATGTTTTGCATGAAATATATTATTCAATTTTGTTCTTTCAACCTATTTTTATATTTGAATCTGTTAAAAATATATTAGACTTTTCTTAATGTCTGTTCTGGGGTTATCCATTTTAATTTACAACAATCTAGCCTGACCAGGGTGTGGTGCAGTGGATAGAGTGTTGACCTGAGTTGCTGAGATCACAGGTTCAAAACCATGAGGTCACCAGCTTAAGCACGGGCTGATCCGGTTTGAGTGCAGGGTCGCTGGCTTGAGCATGGAATCATAGACATAACCCCATGGTCTCTGGCTTAAGCCCATAGGTTGATTGTTCAAAGCCCAAAGTTTCTGGCTTCAGCAAGGGGTCACTGGTTTGGCTGAAGACCCCTCCATCCCATAGGGGCACATATGGGAAATGAATCAACAACTAAGGTGTTGTAACTATGAGTAGGTGCTTCTCAGATCTCTCCCTTCTTGTGTGTTTGTCCTTGTCTGTACTTCCCTTTCTCACTAAAAATTAATAAAATAAAAAAATTAAGTCATTTACAACAATCCACTTTGGATTAAAACCAACTTGATTTTAATAGTTGAATATTTTGAATCTATGTAACTCTCCCCATCGATTTGAATTTTCTCTAATTCCATTTTTTACATCATGTGCTCATAAATATAGATATATGAATATTGTTTTATGTAATTGTCTTTTAAATCAGATATTAAAAAAGTGAAGTCATAAACAACAAATACAGAATATTTTATATTAATTTATGTGTTTACCTCTTTCCAGTATGTTTTTATCTTTGTGTATTTTGAAGTTGACAAACCAATGTTCTTTTATTGAACCACAAAGACACTATTTATTATTTCTTATAAACCATATATTGTAATTAAGACTTCTTTCATTTTTCCTTGTGTGAGAAGCCTTAGCTTCTTCTTTGTTTTTGTAGGATAGTTCTCCTGACAGGATTCTTGATTGCCATTCTTCTTAGCAATTTAAATGTTATCCTACTGTCTTTTGGATTAAAGAAGTTCTGATGAGAAACCAGTTATTTTTGAGGATCCCTTGTATAAGATGAGTTGCTTCCTTCTTCCTGTTCAGGATTATCTTATTTTCTTTGGATTTTGACAGTTTGACTGTGATATATCTAATTATAAAACTTTTTACATTGATCTTATATGAAGTGTGTTGCATTGGATGTGTATATTATCTCTTTTATCATATTTGGGAGGTTTTGATCATTATTTCTTAGATATTCTTCTGTCTCTTTAATTCACTTCTCTCTTTATGGGGTTATCATCATATATATGTTGATATGATTAATAATTTTACATAAGTCTCTAAGGATCTGTTCATTTGTCTTCATTCATTCTTTTTCATTATTTTACTCAAACGTGGTAATTTTAATAGACATTTTTTTCTTTTTCTTTTTTTTTAGAAAGAGAGAGACAGAGAAACAGAGAGAGGGACAGACAGTGATAGATAAGAAGAGAAAGAAATGAGAAGCATCAATTCTTCGTTGTGGCACTTTAGTTGTTCATTGATTGCTTTTTCATATGTGCCTTGACTAGGGGACTCCAGCTGGGCCAGTAACCCCTTGCTCAAGCCGGTGACCTTGGGTTTCAAACCTGGGTCTTCCATGTCCCAGGCTAACGCACTATCTGCTGCACCAGTGCCTGGTCAGGCTCAATTATTTTCAATTTTGTTGATTTTTTTTTCTATCTGTTCAAATCTGCTCTAGAATTTTTTTTAAATTTTCATTATTATACTTTTTAAATCTGGAATTTCTATTTGGTTACATTTTATAATTTATACTTTTATTAATATTTTTGAGACGCTGTGATTATCCATGATTTATTCTTTGAACATGGTTTTCTTTAAGTCTTTGAAAGCATTTAAAATAGCTGATTTAAAGTCTTTATATATTAAGTCAAATGTCAAAGTGCTCTATTGATTATTTTATTCTCTGTGCATTAGATTGGTCATTATTGTTATTGATTACTGTTATTGTGTTTAGTAATTTTTCAAAATGAATCCTGTAAAGTTCTTTTTATTTGATACATATAGCCATAAAAATCTCTGTTTCACTAACTTAGTTGTAAGCAAAACACTGGGCATTGACTTCCTTAAATGACTGAAAGAATACACACACACACACACACACACACATCTTAGTCTTTAAAAAAGAAAAAAAAACCCAAAAGCCTTCAACCTGCCCTCAGGAAGCTTACAAATATGTCTTTTCATTCACTTTGTGCTTGTGCAGAGCCTCAAAATCATACAGGGATGAGCAATGACCATCGTGGATCTTTTCATGAGCATGCATATGGCCTTCTAGTTTTACAGTATACTTTGGAGCTTATCAAAGCCTGTTCTTTGCTGAAGTGTGTAGGTGGGGCCATACCTTCATCACTAAGACAGACACTTTACAACTATCTACTAACTTTTATTCCTTGCTGTGTAGAACCTCAAGGTCACACAAATGTTATGGTATATGACCCTTTCAGGTTTTACCTGAGCATACAACAACCCTACACATACAAGTGACCTTGTAGATAGTTAGAAATTATGTTGGAATATTACAAGGACCTTATGGACATTTTATTCATTAGCTTTTGCTTAAAAGTATGGTCATTATCTTATTATATGCCTCAATTATTATCTAATGTCAAAAGTATCAGTGATATTACATTTCTTGCAATTTCATTACAATTTCTTTTCTTCCCAAGAAAAGTTTATAGCACTATTTGATTTCCCAGTCAGGTGAAATAGAAACAAGCAAACCTTTTGAGTCGGATCATTCAGGAAATCAGCAGACAGGACAAACAATGACCGTTTCTTGGGAATTAAAATTTGAAAAAAACTTCAGCCATATTCTGCTCATTCCATTATCAAAAATACATTACCAGTTCTTTGTGTGGTTTTTTTTTTTGTTTTTTCTAACAGAGACAGAGACAGAAGGACAGATAGGGACAGACAGGAAGGGAGAGATAAGAAGCATCAATTCTTTGCTGTGGTTCTTTGTTGCAGCTCCTTAGTTATTCATTGATTGCTTTCTCTTATGTGCCTTGACCAGGGTCTATAGCAGAGTGAGTGAGTGACCCATTGCTCAAGCCAGTGACCTTGGGCTCATGTCAGTGACCTTGGGCTTCAAGCCAGCAATGTTTGGGCTCAAGCCAGCGACCATGGGGTCATGTCTATGATCCCATGCTCAAGCCAGCCACCCCAAGCTCAAGTTGGTGAGCCTCGCTCAAGCCAGATGAACCCATGCTCAAGCCGGCGACTTTGGGGTTTCGAACCTGGTTCCTCTGCATCCCAGTCCGATGCTCTATTCACTGTGCCACTGCCTGGTCAGGCTGTTTGTTTGTTTTTTAATTTTATTTTCAGAAATGTCAAATCATGGAAAGTCTTATTTCAGCATTTTATTAACATCGCTGTGATTGTTAAGTTTATGTCTCAGTTGGGTTAAACTTAAAGATGTCTAAATAGCTGGCAAAACATGATTTCTGGGTGTGTCTTTGAAAGTATATTCTGGAAGAGATTAGTATTTGAATCAGTAGACTGAGTAAAGAAGATTGCCCTCATCAATGTGGGTGGGCAATATGCAATCTTTCCGGGCTGGAGTTAAACAAAAAAATAGATTAAAGGTAAATTCTCTCTCTGCTTGACCTGGGACATACTTTTCTTACTGCCTTCAGAAATCATCAGTCTTAGTTTTTGAGTCTTCAGAATTAGAGAAGAATTTATATCCTTGACCTCCTGGTTTTTGGTCATTCAGACTCAGACTGGAATATCTACTCTTGTCTCTCTTAGTTCTCAGGTTTTCAGTCTAGAACTAGAACTACACTACCAGCATGTCTGAGAGTCCAGCTCAGCTTGCTGATGGCACATTGTGGAACTTCTCAGCCTTCTATCATTGTGTAAGGCAATTGTGTGCATATATATCCCTCATTGTATATATACATAATACAATTTCTCACAAGGACCCTGAGTAATACAGCTTTTGGCATCAAAGGAAATTATAGAAGAATAGAATTTTAAGAATACTTTTTCTGAATTGGGTATGGGGTTCCTGGAGTTGCTTCTCTAACTTTATTTTATTTAAAGACATGAATGACTCTATTTCTAGAAGTAATGAGACAACTAATAGTCCATGTTTAAAACTATTTATACAGATATTAAAATATTTGTATTGAATACTCTTAATCAACTGCTTGTAAGAAGCAAGAAGTTAGGTTACTTTATATATATAAACTTTCAAAAAAATTTGAAAATTAAAGAATAAAATGATATTAATTGTTTGCTCCCAATATTGTTGTACTATACTAAGTGATGAAATAAAAGAATAATCTCAGGTATTTGAATTCACACCTCATGTATCAAATAAAAAACCTAAGACCTTCTTTGTATGCCTTTAAGGAGACTCTTATATTTTTTAGCTGAAATTAAATATAGAACTTTATCCTGGGACTCGATGAAGTACAACACAAGCTGAACTCACAACCTTGCATGGTGTCTACTGTTACAGTGAAGGTATTGATTTGGAAGGGAAAGAATGAGATCTTTTAAGTTGAATTGAAGACATATAGAAAGACCTTGATGAACTCAGGACATTCAGCTTCAAATTCTGATGTTTTCTTTGCCAGTAGTAAAGATCTCCTGAACCTCAGCAAAAGTGGCTTCTCCACTCCCAGTGACAGTGACATCCCCTGTGGTAGTATCCTCCTCATCCACAGTGGTAGTGACCTTCCTATCACCATCTGAGGGGATTAACATTGCATTGGCTAAGAAAACTATAATGGCCTGACCAAGCAGTGGTGCAGTGAATAGATCGTTGAACTGGGATGCGGAGAATCTTGGTTCAAAACCCTGAGGTCACCAGCTTGAGCATGGGCTCATTTGGCTTGAGCACAGGGTCCCCAGCTTGAGCATGGAATCACAGACATGACCCCAAGGTCCTTGGCTTGAGCCCAAGGTCACAGACTTGAGCAAGGGGTCACTTGCTCTGCTGTAGCCCACCAGTCAAGGCACGTATGAGAAAGCAATCCATGAACAACTAAGGTGCTGCAACGAAGAATTGATGTTTCTCATCTCTTTCCATTCTTGTCTGTCTGTCCATATCTGTCCCTCTCTCTGACTCTATCTCGGTCTCTGTCAAAAAAGAAAAAAGAAAGAAAATTGTAATGACATCATTTGAGACAGATATCATGTAAGACAATGTCGATTTTCCCTAGGACACACACATATCACCTTTCTTTTCTTTTAGAATTTCAACTAGAAACAAGTTTCAGGATGTTTCCAAAGCTGAGGTACAGTGTGACTCATGAGGAGGTGTGCTAAACTCTAAAAAACAAAAACAAAACAAAACATTTCTTGAGTGTAGTAATTTACATAAGCAAAAATTGAGAAACACGTGTAAAATGGGTGATAAAGGTGTAGAATAATGGTGGAAGAAACATAAAGTTGGATCAGGCTAAATGTATTGATATATCTCATGAGGCAGAGATGCTGAACTTAACGTTACAGGTCAGGTGAATAGAAAAGGATTTAATAACTTGTTTGGTTGATGCTCTGATAAACAGATAAAGGATGGCCCATCATGAGGAAATCAGAAATGACCAACCTCCTTTGGTTTAATGTAGGGAAAAGTATTCAAAGACTTAAGGACATTGGAATGTTTAAAGTGAATTTATCATTTAAGATCTAATAACCCACATTTGGAGGGGTCCAGAAGACATATCTTTTACCAATACTTTGAAAGATAAATTTGTGAGAGGAGCTGCCACATTCTTGAAGATGCCTCCTGTATTGCTCTTCTCTGTAGGTCAGATTTTTCAGTCAAAACCATAGTTACTCAGTTGGAAAATATAATACAATAAGAATAATTGGATCCCAGAGTACTAAAGGCCAGTGAGAGAACCCAACAGATGAAAGCAAGGTGGGCATAATTACCACAATGAACTGCAAAGTCAAAGCATTAATAGAGTAGCCAGACTTGTACAGATCTGTGGCTCTGGATGATCATGTTGTTTTTAGAAATGAAATAGATAAGAAGTCTACTAACTCCTCACTTTAACCATATAAGCAGAAAAGTGAATAAAGTCTAATTCAAATTTTAAAAAATAGAGTCATAGTACTTCAATCAATTCCCACACTTGAACTAGTTGATAGACCCAGAACTCCTTAAATAAAGGGGAAGCCAGGTGTCTTTGAGAAAGGACTCTGGTCCACTACCAGAAATTTGTATTGTTAATCTTTCTTCCAGTCTTCCCCAGAGCATCATGCAGCCTTCTACCAGGGTAACTGTATATTGGAGAAAAACAAATATTCAGATCTTTTGAGAAAAACTAGACACTGGTTCAGTACTGACATTGATTCAAAGAGACTTAAAACATTCTTATTGTCCTTTGGTCAGAAAGGGTACTTATGAATATCATATGATTAAGGAAAATTTAGCTCAGGTTGATCTCACAGTAGATACAAAAATTCTTTAATCCATCTTGTGGTTATTTCCCCAGTTTTAGAATGCATAATTTGAGCAGACATACTTAGCAGCTGGCAGAATCTCCACATTGGTTTCCTGACTAATGGAATGATGGACATTATGGTAGAGAAAACCAAATGGAATTCATTAAAACTGCCTCTACCTAGCAAAATAGTAAATCAAAAGCAATACCAGATTCCTGAAGGAATTGCAAAGATTAATGTTATAGTCATGGAAAAAAGAATGCAGAGGTAGTAATTTCCACCACAGCCCCACTCAACTCTCCTGTTTGGCTCGTGCAGAAGAAAGATAAATGTCAGAGAATGACAATGGATTATCCCCAGCTTGACCAAGTAGTAACTCTAATTGCAGTTTCTGTATCAAATGTTGTTCATTGCTTGAGCAAATTAACACATTCTCTGGTAAATGATATACAGCTATTGATCTAACACATGTCTTTTTTTATATACCTGTCTATAAGGCACACGCTAAGCAGTTTGCTTTTAGCTAACCAGTCCAGCAATACACCTTTAGTGTCCTATTTCAAGGGTGTATCAATTATTCAGCCCTATGTCACAATTTAGTTTATAGGAATCTGTATCAGCCTTTCCTTCCACATTTCACACTGGTCCATTATATTTAAGACATTATGATGATTAGATCTAGTAAGTAAGAAGTAGCAATTACTCTAGACTTATTGATAAGATATTTGCATATCAGAGAGTGAAAAAAATGCCTAAAATTCATGGCCCTCTACTTTGGAATAAAATTTAGAGTTCACTGGTATGGAGCATGCCTAGATATTTCTTCTAAGGTAAAGAGGAAATTGTTGCATCAACCCCTGCTATAATAATGAAAAAGGCACAACACCTAGTGAGTTCCTTTGGATTTTGGAGGCATCATGTTTCTCATTTGGGTATGTTATTTCATCCTATTTGTAGAGTAACCCCAAAAGATGTTGCTTTTGAATAAGGTGCAGAACAGAAGAAGGTCCAGACTGCAGTGTAAGCTCCTCTGCCATTTGGGTCATATGGTCCAGCAGATCCAATGTTTCTTGAAATATTAGTGGCAGATGAGGATGTTGCTTATAGTCCTGAGTGGGGCCCTATAGGGGAATTAGAGCACAGGCCTTTAGAATTTTGGAGGAAGGCCTTCTTACCATCTGTAAATAACTATTCTCCTTTAAAGAAACTGATTTGGGTCTGCTGCTGGGGGCCTTCCTAGAGATTGAACACGTAACCATATACACCAACTTACTATTCTACTGCTGTTCTTCATGAATTGCATGTTAACTGATCCAATAAGCCATAATTTTAAGTTTACATTACACACTCCATCATCAAATAGAAGTGGTATATATGTGACTGGGCCTGGGAAGGCCCTGAAGGCACAAGTAAGTTACATGAAAAAGTGGCCCAAATTCCCAGGATCAAAACTCCGACTACTCTGCCTCCTTTCTCCCAGAATGCACCTATGGCCTCAGTGGGAATGCCCTATAGTCAGCTGACAGAATAAGAAAAGAGTTAGGTATCTTTTTTACAGATGGTTTGTATTACATGCAAGCACCATCTGAAAGTGTATAGCTGTATCGCTATGGCTCCTGGAATATCCATGAAGGACTATGGTTAAGTAAAATCCTCTCAGTGGACAAAACTGTGGGCAGTACACCTGTTTGTCCAATTTTTTTAGAAGGTGGAATGACCAGGCATTAGATAATATACTAATGTATGGCCTATGGCAATTGGTTTTGACTTAATGACCAAAGGGATAGAATAAACATGGTTGGAAAATAGGTGCTAAAGAAATTTAGAGAACAAGTATGTGGATTGACCTATGAGAATGGGTAAAAAATATTGAAGATATTTGTGTCCCATATGAATGCTCACCAAAGGGTGACATCAGCAAAGGAGAATTTTGGTATTTAAGTGGAAAAGATGACCTATTCTGTAGAAACCAGTCAACCTCTTTCTCCACCTACATCTGTCATCCCCCAATGGGGTGAACAAAGTAGACATGATAGCAGGAATAAAAGGTTATTCATAGGCTCAATAACACACACTCTCACTCATCATGTCTTTCAAAGCTACTGCCATTGTTGGGTGCCCAATCTGTCAGCAGCAGTGACTAACACTCAGCCCCAGGTATTTCTTGGGGTGATCAGCCAACTACCTTATGGCAGGTTGATTACATTGGACTGCTTCCATCATGTGAACAAGCAGGCTTTTGTCCTAACTGAAATAGATACTTTCACTGGTTACATATTTGGCTTCCCAGCACACAAAGTACTATCATAACTGGACTTACACCCACTATCATGGTATTTTACACTATTGTTTTGAATCAAGAAACTTACTTTTCAACAAAAGAAGTGCAGCTAGGAATCCATGCTCATAAAATTCAGTAGTCTTATGTCCCCCAACATTTTGAAGCAGCTTGCTTGACAATTTTAGAGCATGACCTTCTGTATACTAGTTACAGCACAAGATAGGTAGCAAGACTTTGCATGGCTAAAGCAAGGTTCTCCAGAAGGCTCTATATGCTCTGCATCAGCATTAAATATGTGGTGCTCTTCTCTGACAGTCAGAAGACACATGTCTAGGAATCAAGGGGTAGAAATGGATGTGACAGTACTCACTATTATTCCTAGTAACTCACTAGCAAATTTGTCACTTCCTCTTCTCACATCTTCATGCTTCACTGGCCTGTAGATCTTAGCTGCAGAGGGGAGAATGTTTCTGCCAGGAATCACAACAGGTACTTCACTGAACTAAAAGTTAAGACTGTCATTTGGACACTTTGGGATCTTTACACTTTTAATTCAAGAGGCAAAAAAGAGAGCTATTGTACTGGCTGGGATGATTTACTCTGATTTTCAAGAAAAAAATGTGACTACTACTGCACAACATATGTAAGGAAGAGTATGTCTGAAATAGAAATGATCTCTTAGCGTGTTTCTTACTATTACCATACCCTCTGATTAAAGTCAATAGAGAACTCTGACAACCCAATCTAAATAAGATTAACAATGGCTCAGATTCTTCAGAAATAAAGGTTTGGGTCACATAGCCAAATAAAGAACTTCGGCCAGCTGAGGTGCCTGCTGGGCAGAAGAGATACAGAGTGGGTATTAGAAGAAGGGAGTTATAATTATCAGCTATGTCCACAAGACCAGTTACTGACACAATAACTGTAATTGTCAGAGAGAATTTAAATAGTGATTCACTATATAAGATGCCACTTGACTTGGTGAAAATCGAAAGAAGATAAAATAAGACTCTTGATTCAAGATGGCTGTGGAGTAGGTAGATATTGCACTCACCTCCTCTCAGGATCAAACTAGAATTATAACTAAAATATAGAGCAATCAACCTGAGTAACTAACCAAAGACTAGCTGAAGTCTTATAACCAAGGTTAACAGAAGAAACCACATCAAGAATGGTAGGAAGGGTGGAGACATGAAAGAGACTGACCCTGTTCCCACAGGCTGCAGCTGTAATCTGGAAAGATATTTCAAGGCAAAGGTTCTCCCTGAGAAGCATGTGGTTGCTTTTTTATTTTTTATTTTATTTTTTATAGAGACAGAGAGAGTCAGAGAGAGGAACAGATAGGGACAGACAGACAGGAAGGGAGAGAATGAGAAGCATCATTTTTGTGTTGTGGCATCTTAGTTTGTTGATTGCTTGTTCATTGATTTCTTTCTCATATGTGCATTGACTGGGGAGCCTGCAGCAGAGCCAGTGACCCCTTGCTCAAGGTAGTGACCTTTGGTTCAAGCCAGTGACCTTGGGCTTCAAACCAGTGACATTTGGGATCAAGCCAATGACCTTTGGGCTCAAGCCAGCAACCAAGGGGTCATAGCTATAATCCCAAATTCATGCCAGCAACCCCATGCTCAAACTGGATGAGCTCGCACTCAAGCTGGTGACCTTTGGGTTTCAAACCTGGCTCCTCCACATCCCAATCCAATGTTCTATTCACTATACCACTGTCTGGTCAGGCGAGAAGCATATGGTTGCAACCCAACACCAGGCTTCCCAGCCCACATAACATCTGGCTGTGAAAATCAGTGAGGATTCTGTTTTCCAAGGAGAGATGAGAGTCTGCTAGAAACACAGATACCCTCCTAAAGAAGCAACACACAAAATCTCATTCATAGCTATTCACTTTGGCCTCTGGCAGAAGGAGAGGAGAGAAGACTAAAGTTGTGCAAGGAAGAGACTAAAGTTTGTGGCTCTATGGAGTGTACTGTGGGGTCAGCTGCTGGGAACTTTAGTGCTGAGTGCCTCTCCTACACCACAGATGCCATCTTTCTTGGCTAGAGCATGCCCCTCCTTATGGTATCAGCCTGGGGTAATGCAATAATGCCACCCTCTAATCTTCCTATCAACCTACCCTGATGAACTTATGCCCTGCTCAGGAGTCAGATTCCTGGGACAGGTGTAGAGATCTGGGAAGACTCAGGGTGTGTCAGTTACTGGGTTTTATGGCTTTGAGTTGGAGGCCACCCTTTTCTTTTGTCATGAACCTGACTAGAACCTTCCCTAATGAGAGATCCACTAATCATGCTTTTCTGGCTTCCAGAGGCACCACAATCCAAACATCTGGTGATTGTACACTGTTAAGGTTGGGGCAGAATAAGAATCTGAAACAGACTGAGCCCTGTGGCACTAGAACCGGAGAAAGCTTTCCTTCTCATGCCCGACCAGTGCAGAGTCCTGCCTTCACATGGAAAAATCTTGGTCTGTTTGGGTCTGAAAAATCTTCTGGCCTCACTCTGATTACTCGCTGAGATGCCACCCCACCACAAACGTGTGTGACCACTCAGTGTTTAGCATTTAGACTCAGTTTAGCGGTATACCTTAGGATATTTGATGAGTGACCTCAAACTTAGTACTAGCACCAAGTTTGAACCTGTATAGAATTTATAAGCACCACTCGCCCCTAACTGGTGACTCTTTGAGAACATACTTCATGCAACTTGAATACTGCCATAAATTCTTTCAGTGACTGAGCCTAAAATACAGAGGCAGGTAAAGGTGGATCTTGGGGTTCCTTTTGGGTCTATTGCTGATTTGCCCCTTGACTGGTATTTTTAAAGGCCAGTCTTGGTGTGCAGCTTGGTCCTTCCCACACAGTCCCAGGCCAGCAGAGGCAGCCATAAAATGTAGATCACCGGGTAGCTTGAAACAGGTTGCTCAGGGCCAGTCACAGGCAATATCTGAAGCTGGCCTGCATCAAAATCCCCCCAAGAAGCCCCAGAACCAATATACCCAGTGGCTAGCTTTAGACAACATCAGAGCAGAATTCTACTAGATTCACAAACAGAATATCCAGAGGAGGATCTTGACAGGTGTCAGATCCTCCTGAGGCAAATTTTAATCTTTGTAGCTAGCACCTGCATAGCAGCTTGTACATTGTGATCAGGGGTGGTTTTCACAATCAACAAGTCTGACAGTCAATTGCCATACAACTGGTCAAAAGCAATCAAGACTCAATTACAACAGGAGGGCCCACATAACCCACCTAAGGGACATTCCTGGAGCACCCAGCTCAGATAATAAAGGAAATTGTGCCACAGAATCCCACAGGACACTTACTACATAACACCACTCTACCAAGACTGGAAGTCACAGCAGATCTACCTAATGCATAGAAACAAACACAAAGAGGCAGCCACTTGAGAAAGAATGTCACTATACTGCCAAAAACATTTTTTTCACAGTACTGTTAATCCTTCCGGTCTTCTCCCAAAGGGAACTAAGACATTTTACCAGGTTGACTGTGCACTGGAGAAAAAGACATTATCTTATATTTCAGGAAATAATGTCTCTGAAATGGCACTATTTGAAGGAGACCTAAATCCTCACTGAGACCCACCAGCCAGAATAACAGCTTTGGAATCAGGTGGTCAATGAAATTTTATTTTAAGTCATTTTCACATTGGGTTCAATGATTCCCCTAACTTATCCTGGAACTATTTCTCCAGTTCTAGAGTGAATTTAGAAGAGGCAAACTTAATACAGAGCATCCTTGGGCTATGAACGAGATAAGTTTTGTAGGTTCGTTCTGATGTTGAATTTGTATGTAAGTGGAATAGGTATCTTCACTTATTAAATGCAACTTAAACAAATATTTGTCTTAACATGGTGTTTATTTTTACCTTTTGGTGCACATAAACATTTAAACATTTTCAAACCTACAGAACCTATCTTATTCATAACCTGTGGACTGTCTGTAACTTGGAAAATTCTCACATTGGTTTCCTGACCTGTGGAGTGAAAGCTGTTACAGTAGAAACAGCCAAATGAAAACAAATAAAAGTGCTATTACTGAGTAAACTGAAATCAATGTTACACTGCTTGATGAATCACTGAGATTAGTGCCACCATCAAGGACTTGAAAGATTTAGAGGTGATGATTCCCATCACTTCCTATTGAACTTACCTATTTGGCTTGTGCAGAAAATAGATGGACCTAGAGAATGGCAGTAAGTTATTATAAGCTTAACCAAAAGGCAATTCTTATTGCAACTGTTGTACCAGATGTGGTTTTATTGCCTGAGTAAATTCATACATCTCCTGGTACTTGATATAGAACTATTGACCTGGAAAATGTTTTCTGGGTTTTTTTTTTCCATACCTGTTTGTGAAGACCACTAAAGTAATGTACTTTCAGTTAGCAGGCCAGCAATATACCTTCACTATTCCACCACTGGGGTATGTCAATTCCCCGGGACCATGCCACAATTTAGCTTGCAGGGAACTTGATCACATTTTCCTTCCACTAAAGATTACAATGGTCCGTTAACTTGATACTATTATTCTGATTGAGCCTAGTAAACAATAAATAGAAAGTAGTCGACATTTATTAGTAAAACGTTTCTATGTCAGGAGATAGAAAATTGATCAAGCATAAATCCAGGGGCCTTCTACCTCAGTGAAATTTCTAAGAGGCCAGTGGTATGAAGTATGTCTAGGTATACTTTCCAAGGTAAAGAATCAATTGCTGCAACTGGTCCTTCACACACTCAACACACACACACACACACACACACACACACACACAGGCCATAATCCTTAGGAGACTTTTCTGGAATTTGGGAGCAACGTATTTCTCATTTGGGCATGAAAATCTACCCATTTATTCAGTGATTTAAAAAGCTGCTAACTTTGAGTGGGTCTAAGAACAAGAGAGGCTCTGCTTCAGATCTGGGCTGCCATGCAAGCTGCTCTGTCATGTGAGACGCGATGCAGCAGATCCAACAGTTTGTCAGTGTCAGTTTTCTCATCCATAATACAGATATCTATTTACTTACAATTTTCAGTTTTATGGAGGTATAACTGACAATACTACTGTAAGGCACTTAAAGTGTATATTGTAAAGTGTACACTGTTATGATTTGCTAAACAAACAGATTGTAAAAATATTTATTTGATCTGGTTAATTAACACATATAGATATAGATGAAATATTTGAATAGGTAGTATATGTTAAGAAGGATGAAATAAATGGTTCTATAATAATAAAAACTTAAATAACCTACTTTTAATAATGGATAAGACAAGTAAATATAAGACCAACAAGAAAATAAGGGACTTGAACACCACTAAAAAGTAATTGTGTAACAGACATATACGATTTTTCCCACATAACAGAATAAAACACATTTTTCTCAACTGAACATGGAATATTTTCTAGGAGAAGCCATATTTTCACCCATAAACAAGTTTTAGTAAAAGAAGAAAATTATATAAAATATATTTTCTCATTCCAATGGAATAAACTAGAAATCAAGATCAGAATTAGAACTGGAAAGTTCACAAATACTGTGTGTGGAATTGAATAACACACTTTAAACAACCAATTGATCAAAAAATAATTATGAGAAAAATTTAAAAATACCATGAGACAGCCTAACCAGCAGTCCTGCAGTGGATACAGCATCGACTTGGGATGCTGAGGTCCAAGTTTGAAACCCTCAAGATCACCAGGTTCACTGGTTTGAGCACGAGATCATCGGCATTATCCCAAGGTCATTGACCTGAGCCCAAAAGTCTCTGATTTGAAGTCCACAGTCACTGTCTTGAGCCCAAACTTTCCTGGCTTTGCTTGAGACCCCTGGTCAAGACACATATGAGAAGCAATCAATGAACAACTAAAGTGAAGCAACTATCAGTTGATACTTCTCTTCCCTCTCTGACTCTCTCTCCTGCTCTCTCTGTCACCCTCTCTCTAAAAAAAATACCATGAGGCAAATAAATACAAAGATAACATACCAAATCTTATTTGATATATTAAAAGCAGTACTAGGAAGAAAATTTATGTAGAAGTATGTAATAAAATATTTTATAATATAAGTTGACCTTAATAAAAAGAAATGTCTTGAATCAATAATCTAACTTTACACCTGAAGAAGGAAAACAACAAACAAACTAGACTCAGTCATCACTGATGTAATATTATCCTATACATATAGAGTTTGAAGGCACTAAAAATACAATTTCACTTTTTGTTTATTTCAGTGATTAGAGAAAAACTTACTTTAAACAGATGAGTTTCAGGAAGAACAGGTGAGTGTCATGCAATAAATTGTAAGAATAGTCACATGTTTGGTCTTAAACAGTGACACAGTTCTGTGGTTTGGAACCCATTAAAGAGTCTGATGAAATCTATTTAGAGCTTCCCATTTGTGAATACGTGAAAGGGCTGGGAGAGAGGAATGCCTGAAGATGAGGAAGTTCAGTGTCCCTCCACCTCTACTACCCTGTCCTGCGCATCTCTTCCATTTGGCGGTTCCTGAGCTACAAAATCAATATGCTAAGTTCAAGAAAACCATCTTTGGAGAATGATGTCATCAAGAAATAGGCTAACCTAAGTCTCTATTCCAAGAAGTCCAAGTAGCTACTATCCATAAACTAGATATCATTCTGCAAATCTCAGAATCTGAAAGTTAGGCTGAGTCATTCATCTGGAAAACAAGAGTGAGAACTGCATTAGAAGCATAAGAAGAGTGGCTATACTTTGACCACATCAGCCTTTCCCCAAGTCAGCACAAAGCTGCATGAACAGGGCCACCCTGGGCCTGCAGTTTCTCCAGTGGGAAAAAGAGAGCTCAAAGGAGAAGTCCTGCTTCTCCAGCACTGCAAACGCTGCCCAGGAAGCCCAGTCAGGTGTCAGGTCATGGAGATCACTGCGGGAATCTGTGGAGTTTGTTCCTCCAAGGATCAGGTAAAAACAGACAAGGGGGTTTAAACCAATAAATAAATGGTTAATGAATACTAGGGTCTTAAGTGATAAGATAAAATCTATAAAATACAAAATCAGTAATCCTTTATAGCATTAGAATTAATAGTGTTTGAACCTGGACAACCAATTTTATTTAATTAACAAGGTATATCTGCATAAGAAAGGATACAATAGACAGAGATTCTGATATACTCAGGATGATAATGGATAACTTTTGAGAAAGAGCAAGTATATTGAATAAAATGAATCCTAGAGATTATATTTGATTTCTGGAATAATCTGCACATGCTGGTATAAACCACATGGATAATTGTGTTGTTTACATGATTAAACATGCTTTGTTGTCTGGTCTTGGTTGGGTTTATTGCCCCTTTACATATATATGATCTTCCCAATTAATATATAGTTTCTTTGGTAACCTACTTAAAACTTTAAACTTATTTACAGCTTTTTTTGTGTGAGTACATGATATTGTTGTCTAAATAGTATTCAAAAGCATCCATTCAGAACACAAATTTGAGTTCTTCATATATCTAGAAAGTTTTAATACAAAGAAAACACTTTATGAATAAAATATTTATTCTCTTTGTGTTTTTTTTTGTGTTTTTTTTTTAATTTTCTGAAGCTGGAAACGGGGAGAGACAGTCAGACAGACTCCCGCATGCACCCGACCAAGATCCACCCAGCACGCCCACCAGGGGGCGACACTCTGCCCACCAGGGGGCGATGCTCTGCCCCTCCAGGGCATCACTCTGCCGCGACCAGAGCCACTCTAGTGCCTGGGGCATAGGCCAAGGAGCCATCCCCAGCGCCCGGGACATCTTTGCTCCAATAGAGCCTTGGCTGCGGGAGGGGAAGAGAGAGACAGAGAGGAAGGAGGGGGGGTGGAGAAGCAAATGGGCGCTTCTCCTATGTGCCTTGGCTAGGAATCAAACCCAGGTCCCCCGCACGCCAGACTGGCGCTCTACCGTTGAGCCAACCAGCCAGGGCCTGAATAAAATATTTAAATAAATCTTGTAAGGTCGGTGGGCAATGGAGGAAGGTCACGTGGGTTCCCTAGCTGGGAACTTTGTCTAGGACCGGCCACAGCCAAACACACCAAAAGAAACTTCCCAGGAGTCCTTTGGAAAAAAGTGACCAACTGCCAGCTAGTGAGATTTCACCACGTTATATTAGCTCAACTACTGTAGGGACCCTTTAAATATCTCTCATGTGGGTCAAACCTTGAGACTCCCCTAGCCTCTGTCCCCGGGGCTAGGGAACCTCGTCAGGCAGGAAGCACTCTGTACTCAATAAAGCCTTTTATTATTCCACACTTTGTGGCTCTGGCCCCTTTCTTCCTTCTTGGTGGGAAAAAATACCTTACATTTTGGTGCCAAAAACCCGGGAGGAGTTGAAGTCCGCAAGGACAGCTCCTCTTCTCTTCCCCTCTGAGAAAGAACCAGGATCTCTGACCTTCCATCCACTTTGGTGCATGGTAAGGTAAATCACCTGCCTGCAGGCACCCTTGAATTCTTTCCACCGAGACTCCCTGTCCAAAACTGTAGCTACATCAGGGACCTCTTTCTGCTCAAGTACATGTGTGCCCGTGGAGACATCCCGAGCACATCCACTTTACCTTATCTGTCTGTGGCCAGAGCTTGAGTTTTGGGACACCGATACTCAATTCTGACCACTCCGAGGACTGAGGGCAGCTGTTGGGGCATAGGAATCTCCCTCCCTAAAGAAAAAGAGATTGTTCTTCTCCACTGTGGCCAGGTCACAGAACCCACTGGATTAGCCTCCTGAAGAGACTTTTGGTTTTAACACCCTCACCAATTTAACTATTGCCAAAAAAGCTGGGACTGGTTGGAGATCATTTACATACACGGCTTCTAGTTATTTGCGTACCTGTCCTTAATCTCTGTGCCACCTCTTCCACCACACAGGCCCTTTTTCTGGCCAGAGAAACCTCACCTAAAACCTCCACTCCTGATCTTTCCTTCTCCACAGACTCCCAACTCTCTCTCTTTCCTGCCTGACCCTCGAGGACGCCCCTCTCTCGAGACTTCTCTCTGGTCCCTCTGCGGACCTCTTTCATTTGGGTGTCTTCCTTCTGAGAGCCCCCTCCCCTCCCTTCACAAAATCCTGTTTCTTATTCACCAACACCAGTCTCTCTTTCTCCTTCCCTTCCTCCATCAGGCCATTCTCCACCTACTATTGGCTCTGACACTGGTTTGCAGGATCCCAAGGCCCAACCCCAATTTTCTTACAGGAAGTTCTGGCCCTGTCCTGCCTTTGGCTCCAGTGTTTCCTGCCGGATCTGGGTGCCGGGCTCCCCATGAGCCCCCCTCCTCTTATTCTCAACCCCCAAACCCTAATCCGGGACCTGTGAACATGGCATTTAAGTTTTTAATGGTCCCAACTAGTAGAAACAGGCCAAGGATGTTTGCCAGGCCCATATGCAACAGAAGGTAACACTCCAAACCCAGGCTCTTGTAGCAGCACTGAGGCTGGCAGAGCAACAGAAGCAAGGTACAAGAAGTGCCCAACCCAAGTCTGAACCGCAAAGAGAAATCCCACCAGCAGCTTGCTTTAAGTGTGGCAAGCAGGATCACTGGTCCCCGCAGGGCCCCTGCCTGTGGCTGCCCACTGAGCCCTGCCCTGACTGAAAGCAGCCCGGTCACTGGCGGAGCAATTGCCCCTTAGGGCAAGAGGCTTTTCCTTAGTGCCTCTACGTGGAAGAAAAGCCACCCGAATGGGGAGGACAAACCAGCCAGGTGGGTACATTGCTCAAACTCCTAGGACACGGCCTGGACTCAGAGAACCCAGGGTATGCTGCAACTAGTGGGTAAGTCCATCTCATTTCTTGTGGACACAGGGACTACCTTCTCTGTTTTGCCATTACACTGTGGACCTCTAATTCCTTCACAGGTCTCGGTTATGGGAATAGATGGGACTCCTTCCTTCTCCCTTTTTACGCCACTCCTGACATGAAGTTTTGCCTCAAGCTTGCCTCCTTACAGGACCACTGGCAGTCGGAACCACTGGACTCCACCCATTTCCAGCTCAACAAAAGGCTGGACCCTGCAAATCTCCCTATTACTCTTCTTTTTTTTTTTTTTTTTTTAATCGTTACAGGACCGCATCCCTGAATTGTCTCCAGTCATGGCCAAATAGATGTTCCTCCTGAAATCCCTCAAAATCACCACCAGCCAATCTCTCCTCCCCATGACACCCTTAATCAGCAGAAAGTAGCCAGAACAATAAAAGGTGCCCCTATTCTATTTAACACAAAGGGTCAGAATGTAAGGTCGGTAGGCAATGGAGGAAGGTCACGTTGGTTTCCTAGCCGAGAACTTTGCCTAGGACTGTCCACAGCCAAACATGCCAAAAGAAACTTCCCAGGAGTCCTTTGGAAAAAAGCGACCAACTGCCAGCCAGTGAGATTTCACCACGTCATATTAGCTCAACCACCCTAGGGACCCTTTAAATATCTCTCATGTGGGTCACACCTTGCGACTCCCCTAGCCTCTGTCCCCGGGGCTAGGGAACCTTGTAGGGCGGGAAGCGCTCTCTACTCAATAAAGCCTTTTATTATTCCACACTTCATGGCTCTAGCTCCTTCCTTCCTTCTCAGTGGGGAAAAATACCTTACAAATCTAATATGAAATTTATAAAACCCCTCATGGACACAGACAAAAGTTTCGAGATTGTCAGGGTGGGGAGAGGGTGTAAAGGAGGAATAAATGGTGATGGACTAAGACTTGATTTGGAGAAGTAAGCATACAATATGGTATACAGAGATGTGCTGTAGCATTGGGCATATAAAACTCGTGTAATTATGTTAACCAGTGTCACCCCAATAAATTCCTTAAAAAAATTTAGAGAAAAATGTAGACAAGGATGAGCTACATGCCCATGAAAGATGCTAGTCTAAATTTAACTGATATACTTTAAGTTAAAAAACTTTGTCACAATCACTTCCAAGCAAAGTGAACTAGTAAAATTGATTCACTACTATATTGTACCTCTAAATCCAATACACTTTTGACCAAATAGCCAGAAAGACCTGTTGACCTATATATCTTTAGCCGAAGAAATAGCTTTTAAATTATCTGAAAACTACAGAATCAATGGAATTTATGACCTGAAAGATTTTAGCTACTAAACAACTTTTGATCTATTTTTCAAAGGAAAAATTAAAACTTAATTTCTACAATTTGGAAACTTTGATTATAGTCAAGATACCCATGCTAACATGCTACCAGCTAATTACATGATGCCTCTTCTTTCTCCTTGTATATCACACTGGTGATTTTCAGTAAAAGAAAACAAATTTTTGAATTTCAAAGTCATACAAACTGATGTAGTCAGAAGAGAAGAGTAAGAATATGCTATTAAAACAAATTAAAGGCTTTGTGTTGATGTGTTTGGCACAGGTAGTAAATTGAGGTCTAGCCAGCTGAGTGTGAAGCACAGATTGCACTCTTTCTGGATAGCACGGTGTTTAAAATATTTGAATTTCAATGGCTTAAAGTACCCTGCAATCTCTAGTTCAGCACAATAGCAGGATTTCTTGCTGCCTCATAATGGGTGTACTTTGCAGATTTACTGCAACTGCTGGCACTTACCGGACACATTTGAGTCTGAGGTCTGTGTTGTATGACCACCAGGTAAATTCCATGCTAACAAAGCAAAGCCATGTTTCTAAAATACTGCTAGTACTTATTTTATACAATATATCATTTCATTACTCAGATCGTATGGCATGCTAATTTTAAATGAACATTTAGCTTATCTTTTATTATTTTCCTTATGTTATCCTCCTTTCAACTTAAGGTTTAGAAAAAATGTTGATAGATTTCCATTTTGAAAAGTGTTTGTAATATATTTTGTTCTTGTAGTTGCCAATTTTTAGAAGTGATTTTGGAATAGTTTATATAGGATGTTTAACTAAATTGTGTTCACTGAAAGGAAACATAGAAGTGAATACACACTACTCTCCAGTTCTCATCTTTCAGGATTTTTACTACATTATTCATATTGTACTGAATTATTTTATCTTATTTGATAGGAATTTTTTATTTTATGTACTAAGTTGATACTTGTTTCCTGTGCCTTAAATATCCCTTGCCTTCTTGTACCGTTGCTAATGTAACACGCACTAAGCATTTACATGCTAGCTTAAAAAACACTCTTTTTGGAATACCAGAATTTTGACACTAGAAATAAATATATGATAATGTAGTGAGTGCTAATGTTAGAAAGATAGTTAAATTTTGTACTTGCCAGATAGCTTGGTTGGTTAGAGTATCATCCAGAAGTGCAGAGATTGCCGGTTCAATCCCCTCCTATCAGAGCACATACAGTAATGGGTCGATGTTCTGTCTCTCTCTCTCTCCATTCCTCTTCCTCTAAAATCAACAAAATAAACATTTTAAAAAATGAGTTAAATTGTATCTCTGGTGGGCAAATGAGTTTTTAAAATCTGTGTTTTCCAAGTTTGTTCACTTTTATTGTTAAAAATGGCCGCTGCCCAGGTGAATGGCGCTGCCAGTGAAACTGCTAATTACCTTCTTGTTTGGGAAGGGGCACTGTTATGCTAATGTTGCTGGAGGAGGGGTATTAGCACTAAGAAAAGTTTGTGAAGCAGAAGAAGAAAGAAAGAAGCCAAGATGGCAGGGTGCTGAAAGAGAAGCCAGTTTGTGAAGAGATGAGAAGGGAAAAGGGATGCAGATGGGGAACCAGAGGTGAATGAGCTGGTTGGGGGGCCTTTGATTCTAGGAAAACCCTGATGTGTCAGTAGCTTTGTGAGTGCTGTATGAGTGGCTTTTGGAGCCTTATGTGTTTTTATTCACCTACCAGGTACGAGGCTAGAAAAAAGGAATGGCCCACCAGTTTTTGGCTCTGCAGTTTCTTTACTGTTTGTCTAAATCTAATGGGAACCTGCACATGCCTGGTTGTAATGGCTGCAACTACTGGCCTTACAATCTCAAACATTATATAATTTTATTTATTTATTTATTTATTTATTTATTTATTTATTTATGATATAATTGATATATAACATTATTTAAGTTTTAGGTGAACAAAAACAGGAGTCTGTTATATTTATGTGTAGCAAAATGATTGCCACCTATATGGCCAGTGGTTGCGGCCATCCTGGCCATTCACATGCAGAGTTCTTTTTAAATTCAAACAGACAGTAAAAAAACAGTGGAACCAAAAATGGTGGTCCATTCCTTTATTAAAGTTTCACACCAGTCGACAAGCAAACACACAGGGCTCCAAAAGCCACTGACACATTCTCTGGTTCCACAACCAGGAGAATCTTCTCCAGTTTCTCCTAGAATCAAAGGCCCCACCAGTTTTAGTGGAGCTTGCAAAGCCTACCACCTCTGATTCCCCATCTGCACGCCTTCTCCTCTCTGCACAAACTGGCTTCTTCTTCAGCACTCTGCATTCTCTCTGCTCTCTGTAATACATGGCTTCTTTTTCTTTTAAAAAATTTCTGGAGCAAAAACCTCTCCTCCAGCAAACATTAACAAAACAGTGGCTCTTCATAAAGAAGGTAATTTGCAATTTCACAGACAACATATACCTGGCACTGCCCAGCCCTCAATGCAAACTCTAAGAGAGCAAACATAAAAATCATAGTTTACAAACTTATTTGACCAACACCACCATATTGTTAGCTAACACGTCTATTATGTCACAATAATTGTCCTTTTTTTGCTAAAAATTAAGATTTAGTCTCTTAAGAACTTTGAAGTTTATAACACAGTAATGTTGACTATGATCATGACGTTATACATGAGATCTTCATACCTTACTTATCTGCTAGTTGGAAGCTTATACCCTTAAATAATATCTCTTCCATTGCTCCAGATTTTTACTCTCAGATTTTCTGTGTTCAACCAATATGTTAATTTTGTGGACTAAAGCTATAATTATTCTAAATTCTTTATATGTAAAATAAGGATGAATAGATGTAACAGTCATTAGATTGTTATTAGGATTAAATGAAACGAAGCATGAAAAGTGTTTGTCCAAGACAAACTTTATTTTTTTTTTTAATTTTTTATTTATTTATTCATTTTTTTTAGAGGAGAGAGAGAGAGATTGAGAGAGAGAGAAAGAGAGAGAGAAGAGGGGAGGAGCAGGAAGCTTCAACTCCCATATGTGCCTTGACCGGGCAAGCCCAGGGTTTTGAACCGGCAACCTCAGTATTCCAGGTCAACGCTTTATCCACTGCGCCACCACAGGTTCGGCATCAAGACAAACTTTAGAAGACCAAACATATAAACAATTGCCAGGGCATATATGACAACAAAACTCTGACCCATAAAATCTAAGCAAACCCTGGAAACTAAACTGCACTGTAAACATTGGTCTAGTAGTCAGAATTTCATCAATGATTACTAGCTTCCCTCATTTTCTATACTATCTTTACTTTTTTTCCCTTCTTTTCCACGTGAGAGAAGTGGAGATAGAGAGATAAATTCCCACATGTACTCTGACCAGGATCCACTCGCTAACCCCTGTCTGGGGCTGTGCTCACAACCCAGCTATTTTTAGCACCTAAGAGGGAGGATCCATGAAGCCATCTTCAGCACCAAAGGCCTGATGTACTAAAACCAATCAAGCCATGGCTGCAGGACAGGAAGAGAGAGAGAGAGAGAGAGAGAGAGAGAAGAGGGAGAGGAAGTAGAGGAGAAGCAGATAGTCACTTTTCCTGTGTGTGCTTACCAGAAGTCAAACTCAGGATATCTACACCCTGATGGATGCTCTATCACTGAAAAAAATGTTCAGGACCCTATACCATTTTTTATTGAGATATAATTTATATACCATAAAATTCACCAATTTAAAATATACTGTTCAAGGTGTCTTAATATTTTCACAGGTTTTTTTCAGTATCACTACATGCATAAAAAGAAAATTTTATGATACCAAAGAAAAACCTCATACCATTTGCAGTCATTCCCCACTTCCCCCAACTACTCCAACCTTAGCTAAACACTAGTCTATTTTCTGTCTTTATAAAACTGCACATTATGAATACTTTATGCAAATAGAATAATATAATATGGTGTTTTCTGTGACTGATATTATCCTTAGCAAGTTTGTAAGGTTTATCTATGCTGTAGTATGTAACAATACATAATTTCTTTGTATTGTCAATTAATATTCCACTAGATGGATATGCCATATTTTGTTCATCCATTCATTAATTGATGAATATTTGGGTAACTTTCAATTTTTGGCTATTATGAATAATGCTGCTATGAACATTTATTTAAATAAAAGTATACTAAATATCGCTAATCATTAAGGAAATACAAATAAAAACCACGATGAGATATGTCACACGTTTAAATGGTTATCACCAAAAAGACAGAGATACACACTGTCAGAGATGTGAAGGAAAGGGAATCCTTCTGCACTATTGATGGGAATGTTTCTCAAAAATCAAATAACATTACCATATGATCCAACAATTTTACTGCTAGGTATACTTCTGACAGAAATAAAATCACTATCCCAAAAGGATATCTGTACCTCCATGTTCACTGCCTCATTGTTTAAAATAGTTAAGACATAGAAACAGACTATATGGAAACCATTCAATGTTTCCATGTCTCCCTCTCCTTTCCTTTCTCTCTGAAATCAAACAATAATATATATATTTATGACAGACACAGAGAGAGTCAGAGAAAGGGACAGATAGGGACAGACAGACAGGAAGGGAGAGAGATGAGAAGCATTAATTCTTCATTGAAACACTTTAGTTGTTCATAATAAAAAATATTTTCAAAACTAAATGTCTCTTAAAAACGAACATATAAAAATAATCTGATATATATTATAATATAGAAGTAGGCAAAGTAAGTTTACAGCTGTGAGTATATGAAACATAATTTATTATTGTATTATTATTATGTATTAATTATTGTACTATTTATTCATATTACAGACAAAAACCTACTTTTTCCCTCCCCTGTATATGATATAATAGGTGATGTATATAACATATACAATAATAGAGTATTACGTGGAAATTCAGCCATTTTCAACAACATGGATAAACCTTGAGGTTACTAGCCTAAATGAATTAAGCCACGCAGAGGAAGACAAATACTATATGATCTCACTTATATGTGAGCTCTTAAAAAGCACAGAGAAGAGATTGTTGGTTGCCAGAGGTGGGGCAGGGGATGGGGGAATGGATAAATGTAGTGAAAAGGTACAGACTTCCAGTTATATGAAAAATAATTTCTGGAGACATAATATATAGCATGATGACTGTAGCTGGCAGTACTCTTTTGTATTATTTCAAAGATGATAAGAAAATAGATCTTAAAAGTTATCATAAGGTAAAAAATGAGATAATAAATTTTAACTAAACTTATTGTGGTAGTCATTTTGCAATATATACATATATTACTAACTCATAATGTTGCATACCTTAAAATGATACAATGTTAATTATATCTCATTACAATTGGTAATAAAAATGTTACAGGCAGAATTTAAGGAAGAAATCATAAAGATGAGAGCAGGAATGAATAAAATAAAACAATGCATAATAATACAAAGTTTTGTTTGGACATATGCTTTTAATTCTCTGCTATATACTTAGACATGGAATTGCTGGGTCAGGTGGTCATTCTCCACTTACAATTTGAGGAGTAGCCAGACTATTTTACAAAGAGGCTGCACCAGTTTACATTTCCACCAACAGTATATGAGGATTCTAAGTTCTTCACATCCTTGCCAACACTCATTATCTGGCTTTTTAATTCTAGAAGTCCTATTATAGGGGGTCTTTGGGTTACAACAGTCTTGACATACGATGTTTTAAGTTTATGATGCTCACTCCCATTAAAACTTAAAAAAATTGAGAAGTGAGTGTTTTGGCTTATGCCGTTAGCATCATATTTAAGGACTACGTCGTACTTACAGACTCGCCTGGAACAATTTTTTAAGAAGGTAGAGAGGCCTGCAGCAGATCCTGTCCTCTCTACATCAGCTGCTTCTCAAGATGGAACACCTGTAGTACAGGTAGAACCATCTCCAGCGTCTCCTGCATGTTCCTTAGGCAATCCTGACTCGCCTGACCCAGTATCTCCAGCACCTTCTGCAGGTTCTCCCACCTCTCCAGCTTCCTCCTCCCAGTAGGTCACTCTCTCCCACCTTGCAATGCCCCTTCCTGTATGCAAGTCAACCACAGGAACAAAGGTAAGAAATTTTTTATACTTATTTTTTCTGTTACTACAGTAGAGTGTACACTGTACAGTATAGTATATTCATGTTCTTTTCCTTTTTCTGTGACTTAGTTGTATTTTTATGTTCTAGATTATGATTTTACAACTGTGTTACGATAGGTAAGTGACTTAAGCTAGGATGTGTTTTGACTTACACCAAAATTCGGGTTATGTCACTGTCATAGGAATGGGACTGTGTCATCACTCAAGGGCCCCTTGTATATGGAAAGTGGTATCTCACGGCTATAGACTGAATGTTTGTGTCTTCCCAAAATTTATATGTTGGAATCTAATCTCCAATGTGATGATATTAGAACATGAGGCTTTTGGAGGTGGTTAGGTAATGAGGGTTTTGCCTTCATGGGAGTAGTGCCCTTTATAAAAGAGTAGCTCCAGATAATCCCCTTGGTCTTTCTGCCATGTGAGGAAACTGCAAAGGGATTGCCATTTATAAATCAAAAAATGGGTCCTATTCAGAAACTGACCTTTGCATCCCCTTAAGCTTGGTCTTCTCAGCTTCTAAAACTAGGAAAAATAAATTTATGGTGTTTATAAAACTCCCAGTCTATGGTATCTTTGTTATAGTGGCCTGAATGAGCTAAGACACTCATAATGGTTTGCTTTTTTCTTTTTTTTTCTTTTTTCTTTTGTATTTTTCTGAACCTAGAAACGGGGAGAGACAGTCAGACTCCTGCATGCGCCCGACCGGGATCCACCTGGCACGTCCACCAGGGGCGATACTCTGCCCACCAGGGGGCGATGCTCTGCCCCTCTGGAGCATCGCTCTGCCGTGACCAGAGCCACTCTAGCGCCTGGGGCAGAGGCCAAGGAGCCATCCCCAGCGCCCAGGCCATCTTTGCTCCAATGGAGCCTCGGCTGCGGGAGGGGAAGAGAGAGACAGAGAGGAAGGAGAGAGGGAGGGGTGGAGAAGCAGATGGGCGCTTCTCTTGGGAGGCCTGGCCAGGAATCGAACCCTGGTCTTCTGCATGCCAGGCCGTCGCTCTACCACTGAGTCAACCGGCCAGAGCATAATGGTTTTGATTTGCATTTCTCTGGTAGCTATTGACCTTGAACATCTTTACTTATATTTATTGGCCATTTATTTATCTTCTTGAGAGAAAAGTTGAGTAAGATACTATGCTAATAAGAACAGTGTTTTAAAAATTGACATTATATAAATAGTAAAAGCCCGGCCCTGGCCGGTTGGCTCAGCGGTAGAGCGTCGGCCTAGCGTGCGGAGGACCCGGGTTCACAGGAGAACCCAGCCAGGGCACACAGGAGAAGCGCTCATTTGCTTCTCCACCCCTCCGCCGCGCTTTCCTCTCTGTCTCTCCCTTCCCCTCCCGCAGCCAAGGCTCCATTGGAGCAAAGATGGCCCGGGCGTTGGGGATGGCTCTGTGGCCTCTGCCTCAGGCGCTAGAGTGGCTCTGGTCGCAACATGGCGACCCCCAGGATGGGCAGAGCATCGCCCCCTGGTGGGCAGAGCGTCGCCCCTGGTGGGCGTGCCAGGTGGATCCCGGTCGGGCGCATGCGGGAGTCTGTCTGACTGTCTCTCCCTGTTTCCAGCTTCAGAAAAATGAAAAAGAAAAAATAAATAAATAGTAAAAGCCATAAGAAACTTAACCACTACCTTTGATGGAAGTTTTTAATGACATTTCCTCTCTTCCAGATGAAATGAAGATCAATCTCAATTCATTGACATGAGTAGTTATAGGGAATCACATTGCTCTAGATTTCTTTTCTTTACTTTTTTTTTTTTTTTTTTTTTTTTGTTTTCCATTTTTCTGAAGCTGGAAACAGGGAGAGACAGTCAGACAGACTCCCGCATGCGCCCGACCGGGATCCACCCGGCACGCCCACCAGGGGCGACGCTCTGCCCACCAGGGGGCGATGCTCTGCCCATCCTGGGCGTCGCCATATTGCGACCAGAGCCACTCTAGCGCCTGAGGCAGAGGCCACAGAGCCATCCCCAGCGCCCGGGCCATCTTTGCTCCAATGGAGCCTTGGCTGCGGGAGGGGAAGAGAGAGACAGAGAGGAAAGCACGGCGGAGGGGTGGAGAAGCAAATGGGAGCTTCTCCTGTGTGCCCTGGCCGGGAATCGAACCCGAGTCCTCCGCACGCTAGGCTGACGCTCTACCGCTGAGCCAACCGGCCAGGGCTCTTTTCTTTACTTTTTAGCACTTTTTTTAATTTTATGTATTTATTTTAGCAAAATAATAAGAGAGAGAGAGAGAGAGAGAGAGAGAGAGAGAGAGAGAAACAAGAACATAGATCTGTTCCTGTATGTCTCCTGACTGGGGATAGAACCGGCAACCTCTGTACTTTGGGAGGATGTTCTAACCAACTGAGCTATAAGGTCAGGTTGATCCTCATGACATGTAGGAATTGTTCTCTTGTCATAAGTTGGGCAATCGTGGTTCCTGGTTCTAAAACATCTTACAAAGTCTATACATGGTCTTGTTTTTGTTTGTTTGTTTCACTTTGTTTTGATAGTGATCATCATGCTGGTTTATTGC
Organism: Saccopteryx bilineata; assembly: GCF_036850765.1. NCBI lineage: Eukaryota > Metazoa > Chordata > Mammalia > Chiroptera > Emballonuridae > Saccopteryx > Saccopteryx bilineata. The sequence continues at coordinate 48,318,036 of NC_089502.1, forward strand.
ATTCTATCCAGACTCCTAAATTGTCTCTACAGCTGCTTTTTTAAAATCACATAATTTTCATGATATTCAAATAAAAATATCAAAAGAAAACCCTTGCTCTATGCTTTACTATGGCAACAACTGAATAATTCTGTGCGGTAAAGATTTTGATCTGTAGCATTCCCTGAGTTGGTCAACACTTTCAATAAAGAGAATAATCAAAAGAGTCAGAATATATAAGAAACAAAGGCTGGATCATATATCACAGTAGATTTTGACTTGATTTTGACTTACAATCTCTGCAGCAAACAGTTTGGTAAAACACACTACAACATTTGTAGCAATCAACTCAAAAGAGTCAGAACTCGATTTCTAGTTTCTCTATTGTTTACTCCCTTTAGCCAACTCAGAATCAACCAGAAAAAGCAACCAATCACAAAAGATATTTCATTTCTAAGTTATCATGCCTTCAGACACCCCATGCCAACAACATCTAATCAGCACACGTAAAATCTTCAATTATGTTTTTCACTATAAAGTGTAAACATCATAACCAATTCCTTCATACTGTACATCTTTGCACACCTCTGATAACACAAATATTCTAAGCACCCCACATCACCTGTTGTTATATTAAATATGTTCGAGTACAATTTTGTACATTTAGCAATAGTGTTCAAATGTCATTCCTTGGAACCTTGAATTTTTTATACATTTTCTTCTCTCTTCAAACCTTCCATGTTTATTATTTTCTCATTAATTTCAACTATTGTCCTCACTTATTTTTTTTTTTTACTTTGTGAGTTGAAACACTCAGAAAAGAGTGACTTTTCTTCCCACTATGGACAAGCTACACCAATATGTGCTCAAATGCTCTAACCGCCGCCCCTCTATTTTTATTTACACTCGATGACACATATTTCTTCCTTTCTTAGGGCAATCTTTCCTCTTGTGTACTTGACCCCAACAATTTTTACATATTTAAGTACTTTGCTTCCTTAAAGACTTCTTTTTTTTTTTTTTTTTTTGCATTTTTCTGAAGCTGGAAATGGGGAGGCATTCAGACAGACTCTTGCATGTGCCCGACCGGGATCCACCCGGCAAACCCACCAGGGGGCGATGCTGATCTGGGGTGTTACTCTGTTGCATCCAGAGCCATTCTAGCACCTGAGGCAGAGGTCACAGAGCCATCCTCAGCACCTGGGCCATCTTTGCTCCAATGGAGCCTTGGCTGCGGGAGGGGAAGAGAGAGACAGAGAGGAAGGAGAGGGGAGGAGGGGGGAAGAAGCAGATGGATGCCTCTCCTGTGTGCCCTGGCCAGGAATCGAACCCGGGACTCCTGCATGCCAGGTCGATGCTCTACCACTGAGCAAACCGGCCAGGGCCGAGACTTCTTTATTGCACGTTGATTTGTGTTTCTTTTACAAATTGAAGTCAAAACCCTCTACCAGCAAAGCGATTATGACTTGCTCTATTGTGACACTCGCTTTACTGTGGTGGTCTGGAACCAAACCAGCAATATATCTGAGGTATGCTTGTAGAGTTCTAAGAGCTCAGAATATGAAAAAAGATTGAAATCATGTTTTAGTTCTACCACTTATTATGATATTAGGAAATGCTTCTAATGTCTCTCTCTTTTTCTTTTTATTAAGATTTTATTTACTTATTTTAGAAAGGAGAGAGAAAGAGAGAGAGAGAGAGAGAAGCAGGGGAGGAGCAAGAATCCTCAACTCCCGTATGTATCTTGAGCAGGCAAGCCCAGGGTTTCTAACCTGCAACCTTAGCATTCCAGGTTGAAGCTTTACCCACCATGCCACAGATCAGACCAGCTAACTTCTTTAAGTATCAGTAGTCTCATTTCTCAAATGTACATAGTAATTATAGTGTTTGTCTGCTAGGTTTGCTATGCAGATTAACAGTGATAATGTATATGTGTTAGGCATAGTGTCTGGTGTTTAATAAATCATTAAATACAGTGTGTCCGTAAAGTCATGGTGCACTTTTGACCAGTCACAGGAAAGCAACAAAAGACGATAGAAATGTGAAATCTGCACCAAATAAAAGGAAAACTCTCCCAGTTTTATACCTATTCAGTGCAGTTCGATGTGGGCTCACACACAAATATTTTAGGGCTCCTTAGGTAGCTATCCCGTGTAGCCTCTACAAACTCGTCACTGACTGATGGTCTACCAGAATGGGGTTTCTCCACCAAACTGCCGGTTTCCTTCAACTGCTTATCCCACCAAGTAATGTTATTCCTATGTGGTGGTGCTTCATTATAAATGCGCCTATATTCACGTTGCACTTTGGTCACGGATTTGAATTTAACGAGCCACAGAACACGCTGAACTTTCCTTTGTACCGTCCACATCTCGACTGGCATGGCCGTGGGCTGCTCCACTGTTTACACAGTGTTATGTCATCATCTGGGCATGTGCACATGCTGCCACATCATCCTACAGAAACTGGGAGGGTTTTCCTTTTATTTGGTGCAGATTTCACATTTTATCGTCTTTTGTTGCTTTCCTGTGACCGGTCAAAAGTGCACCATGACTTTACGGAGACACTGTATATCATATATTTTTAAATTAAAGTAGTAATAATTCTAACATTATATTCCTTTGTGGATACAAAGAAAAGACAGTACTAAAGTAAGGGGAGAATGCAAGGAAGAACACTTTTAAAATAGTTGTTTTAACCTACCACCAAATATCTTTCACACAGTACATTAAATAAAATGTATGAGCTTTTTTAATTTGTCCATAATATTTCAAATACCTCATAATTTTTATTAAGATTTTATTTATTCATTTTTTGAAAGGAGAGAGAAAGAGAAAGAGAGACAAGGGAGGGGGAGCAGGGAGCATCAATTCCCATATGTGCCTTGACCAAGCAAGCCCAGGATTTTGAACCAGCAACCTCAGCATTTCAGGTTGACATGTTATCCACTGCGCCAACAGAGACCAGGCCATAATCCCACATAATTTTAAGGCAAAACCTGAATTGTTCTTAGATCTTTTATTTGTATGCTACAATTATTTTATATATGAACATGTATATTCATATGTATAGTTCATATGTGTTATAATATTGCAAAGAGCCACAAAGATGGGTAAACAGTGACACAGTTTGATAGAAACTCCCTGCCTACCTGACTTATGGTGGCAGAATGGACAAAGCATCAAACTGGAATGCTGAGTTCACCAGTTTGAAACCCTGGGCTTACCTGGTCAAGGCACAAATAGAAGTTGATGCTTCCTGCTCCTCCCTCCTTCTTTCTTTCTCTCTCTCTAAAAAGAAAAAAAAAAGAAAGAAAGCCCTGCCTGACAGCATGGCTTACAGGATCACAGAATAAAAAGAATACAGGAATTAACTTAATTTTAACAGACTTCTGTGAAAATATCATTTTTACGTGAAGAAAATATTTGGATGAGTATGACACAGATGAAATATACCAATAAACAAAAATTCATAATGGTCGTGATGTACTTGGAGGTAGAAAAATTTCACGTGTATCAAAAGATTTGTCAGCTCAAAATTGATATGCAGCTGCTTGGAACTGAGTATACAGAACATGTTTATGCTTGACTAGATCAGTGAACCTTATGCATATGAAAAGAGGGAGGCAGCTACAAAAGTAAACATTTTACACACACAGCATCAGAGATAGTATCCCCTTTCTCAAACATTTCAATAAATTTATTTATTTATTTAAAGTAAGTAAAAATTTTAATCACCAATACCAGAAAAACATACTTTTATGCTCAAACACTTTTAGCAAATAATGTTCTCAATGATATTTTATAAAACTTAAAACTCCATATACATAACACATAAATACAGATAATAGGACAGCAATCTCAGAGGGAAGGGGGAATGGAGTTAAGGAGAGAAGGGCAAAGGGTGTGTAATGGGGGATATGAGGTTAGGAGTGAGGGTATTATATTGAGTGGGACACTTGAATCCATGTAAACATTTCAATAAATTTAAATTGCACAAACGACATGTACATGGAAATAAAATTGCATTGTGCAAGAGATAAAGCTGATTTTCCTTAGAAGTGACTGTCAGTTATGAAATAAACATAAGGTCAATTCAAGTGGTGCTATTCTTTTTTTAATTTAAAAACTTTTTTTAAAATTGAAGTTTACATTCTATATTATTTTGTATTCATTTCAGGTATACTGCAGAGGGTGTAGAATATTGTTTTTCAACCACTGGTCTGTGGACTGGTGTGATCCACCAAAAATGTCTTGAGAGTCTGAGAAATAAACACATATACTATACTATACAATAATATATATACTATAGTATATATACTATAATATATATATACTATAGTATATATATTATATTATAGTGTATATATATAATATAAATTAATATATTAGTATATATAATATATACTATAATATATATACTATACTATACTGTATACTATAATATATACTATACTATATATAAATTTACACTATATTGTATACTATATTTGTATATACATATAAATTATACATAGATAGATCATATATATATATGCTCATACATATATAGTATTCATACTGTTTTCCATACTGTTTCTAGAATTTCTATCATTAGTGTGAATTTTAGAGATATAGACTAGAAACAAGTGATAAATTGTTTAAAAGGCTTCTGAAAAAAATTATCAATAATTAATTTTTTTAAAGCTTAGTGAACTATAAAATGAATGAACTTTATAAAATTAGATCACTTTTTTTTTCAAACCCCAATGTCTATTCTTTTTTTTTAATTTTATTTATTTATTTATTTATTTATTTTGTAACAGAAACAGAGAGAGTCAGAGAGAGGGACAGACAGGAAGGGAGAGAGATGAGAAGCATCAATTCTTTGTTGAGGCACCTTAGTTGTTTGTTGATTGCTCTCTCATATGTACGTTGACCGTGGGCCTTCAGCAGACTGAATAATCCCTTGCTAAAACCAGAGACCTTGGGTCCAAGCTGCTGAGCTTTGCTCAAACCAGATGAGCCCGTGCTCAAGCTGGCGACCTCCGGGTCTTGAACCTGGGTCCTCTGCATCCCAGTATGACACTCTATCCACTGCGCCATGGCCTGGTCAGACCCCAATGTCTAGTCTTAATTACTGTGTGATTTTAACAATTTATTTATTCTATTTAAAATTTGATTTCCTTATCTGGAAATTAAAAACTTTATATTATAGGGTTCATTTGCATGACTTTTTATTATTATTGGATGTTCAGCTAAAAAGCTCTTCTGACATATTCACTGTCTTCCTACCTCCACTAGTGTAGTATATAAGCACATCTCTCAACTTTACAACTGGTCAAGTTATTTGCTTTGGTCAAAGAAATGCTAGCATGACTGGCATAAACTAAGATTGTGCTTGTGAGATTGGGCTCGCTGACCTGTTATTATTTTGTCACTTTTAGAAAGGCTTCCCCCAGATAGCTTCTAACATCTTAGCCATAGCCCCAGGAAAAACGATGCTGGAGTGAATGGGTACTCATAATGAAACTCAACCATAACTATATATTTTCTTTTTATTTTCTTCTTATTCCAAGTGAGAGGAGAAGAGATAGGAAGACAGACTACCACATGAACCCTGACTGGGATCCACCCAGCAACCTGTCTTGAGCCAATGTTTTGCCCATTTGGAGCCTTGCTCATAACCAAACTCTTTTTAGCACTTGAGATGGAGGTTCCACAGAGCCATCCTCAGCTCCTGGGGCTGATGTGCTCAAATCAATCAAGCCATGCCTGCAGGAGGGGAAGAGAGAGAAAGAGAGAGAGAGAGAGAGAGAAGGTAGATGGGGAGGGCTGGAGAAGCAGATGGTTGCTTCTCCTGTGTGTTCTGACTGGGAATCCAAACCAGGACATCCACATACTGGGCCAACGCTGTACAGCTGATCCAACCAGCCAGGGCCATATTTACATTTTGAAGCTAAACAACCCAGTTGAACTTAATCTACATTGGCTGATTCCTCAACAGTCCTCAGGTGTGTGAGTTATAATAAATAATAGTTGTTTCCACTGAGTTTTCAGGTTTTAATTATTTTAATGCCATTCTGTTTAACTGGCACATATTCAGAGAATTACAAATGATTAAGAACATAGAACACCTCTATGTAATTAGTACTAGTTCCATAGTAAACCAGATTGTAAATATATGCATATACTTCTTAATGAAGTTCTTCAGTTTCTCAGCATCTTGGTACATAGAGTGTATATTTTACAACAGAGAATAAAATTGAAGGAAAGATGAAAGCCTGGAGTACAAGTAGGTATCTTAGGTATTTTATTAAGTAGCCTTGAGATTCTAGAGAAAATAATGAAAGTACTAAGTATCTCAGAAAAAAAAAAAAGATGAGCATAGGAAGTCATTGATTCAGGGGCACTGAACAAAAATTTTACACATAGAACTACTTCCATTTGTGTTGTTGATAATGGCTTTTTTGATTCAGTGAAAATGCAGTGAAATAAGAGAATAATAGGAATGTAGAGTAGAAAGCAAAATTATGGATAATTTACTTCACCTTTCAAATTTGTAAATGGAAAAACTATGCTCTAGGGAAGTTCATGGACTCACCAAAAAGCAGAAAAATCTTTAATAATAGAGCTGGAATTAGACTTTAGGTCTCTCAACTCAGTGTTTTTTGTTGTTTTGTTCTGTTTGTTTTTCCATTTTACTATGAGAGACTATAATTTCTTACACTAGCTCAAAAACATTTTTATTGTCCTCAAAAACTGCACCAATATCATCAGTTATTTTCTAGGGTGATCGTCTAAAAAGTTTCTACTGTAATTTATCTCTTTAATAGGAAAGTAGCTGAGATGCAGTGTCAACTCAGAAGAAGGCATACTGATTTCAGAAAAGAAAATCACTTCCTTTGATCTATATTATATGTGTGTATGGGTGTACTCCAACAAGATAGTTTATAATGAACATATTGAATGTATTATTATGGCATTCAACTCTACAAGAGAGTTTGCCTCTGACCTCTTTGTTCAGAGTATATTTGCTGGAATTATATTATTCGTAGTTGAAATAAATATTTGAAAAATGCAGTGAGGATTAGAGCAAATCAAATGAAGGAAAAGGGAAATGTTTCTCATATTCTGAGGCTCTGTAAGGAAACCAAAAATGACTAATTAAGACAAAGAAAGGAATATTTGCAACAGTTCTTCCTGTATCCCCAATGGAAGGATAATTTCCACAACTCGAGAAAACAGATAAAATAGCATGTAATTAGGCAGAAAATGCCATTGTTCTGTTGGAATTCAATAACAAGTGCATCTTATTTTGTTGTCAATGTTTTCACTACTTGTCTTAATTTGTGAACATAATAAAATTGACAAAGCTGATAAGTAACACCATATATCCACAAGTCATTTAGGTGGTTGCCGATAGGCTGTTTCAAATTGGTCCAGACCCTCTTAACTGAAGAGGCATTATTGGCACACCTCAGCAAAACAGCATAGTTTAATTTCCATGGCAAACTAAATATACATCACAAAGAATAATATAATCAGAAGATCAATATATGTGAATGGAATATGAAAAAGAAAATGAAAATATATGATGAGCGATTTCTCTGGAATATAGTGTTCATTCATGAAGAGTGTAAGTCAACATCTTCAATTGATAATGTAAAAGATTAAGAGTTTCCACCTGACCAGGGGATGGCACAGTAGATAGAGAGTCAGCCTGGGATGCTGTAGACCCAGTTTCAAAATCCTGAGGTCACTGGCTTGAGCACAGGCCCCAGCTAGAGCGCTGGGGCACCAGCTTGAGCGTGGGATCATAGACAAGACCCCATGGTCACTGGCTTGAGCCCAAGATCTCTGGCTTGAGCCAAAGGTAGCTGCTTTGAGCAAGAGGTCACTGGCTCAGCTCTAGCCCCCCGGTCAAAACACATATGAAAAAGCAATCAATGAATGACTAAGGTGCTGCAATAAAGAACTGTTACTTCTCATCTCTCTCCCTTCCTGTCTGTCCCTGACTGTTCCTCCTCCTCCTCCTCCTCCTCCTCCTCCTCCTTCTTCTTCTTCTCTCTCTCTCTCTCTCTCTCTCTCTCTCTCTCTCTTTCTTTCTCTCTCTCTTGTTTTAAAAAAAGATAAAGAGTTTTCAATAGAATTTCCGTGATTGCATTATAGGTCTAATTCTGTGCATGACAGTAGTGCAAAATGCATATAGTGCATACAGGTGAAACATCTGTACCCTCCCTCCTACAGTGAAAGCAAGAACAGTGTCTTACATTGTAGACTTCAGTGTGACCCACTCACAAGGCATTTGGCTGGCTTAAAGTATAGCGTCCATGTCCTGAAATTTTACAGGAGAAACTTGAATATATGTGGTAGTTATGATAAAATATAACTATGTAGTGAAATTGTTATCAAGATATCTGGCACACAATAGATGATCAGCAAATAATAGTTTTTATTGTTTGCAGTGGTTGTTGCTCTTGCAGTCAGTGTAATATCATGGTTGGGTTTGCTTTCCACCTTTGTCCTTTTCTCCATATCTGTTACAGTTTAATTCTTTTGCTGAGACCTTCTTATTTTCTTCTCCCTCTCCTTTATCTTACTTCCTTTATCTTTATCTTAAAAAACAAAATATTAACCCTTGCTTATGCCTCAAATCTGCTAAGTAAAACTCCGTGCATTGGTATTTCTGCTGGAGACTGCCCCTTTAGTATAGAACTTTGGCTAATTCTGAACTAAATATTATATTTGTATGTGATTAGGTTTATCAAGTGTAAAAGAAATAAAACATTTTTCTAGATAATTAAAAAATAAAAGTATAGGCAATGGCACAGTGGATATAGCATTGGCCTAGGATGCTGAGGACCCAGGTTCGAAACCTCCAGGTCACTGGCTTGAGAATGAGATCATAGACATGACCTTATGGTCACTTTCTTGAGCCCAAAGGTCACTGGTTTGAAGCTCAAAGTCATTGGCTTGAGCAAGGGATCACTGGCTTGGCTGGAGCTTCCAGGTCAAGGCACATATGAGAAAGCAGTCCAACAACTAAGGTGTTGCAAGGAAGAACTGATGCTTCTCATCTCTCTCCCTTCCTGCCTGTCTGTTCCTTTCTGTTTCTCTCTCTCTCTCTCTTTCTCTCTCTCTCTCTCTCTCTCTCTCTCTCACACACACACACACACACACACACACACAAAGAATAAAATTTAACATGCAACATTTTTACTCAATTAGAATTTATTAAGATCTAAGTATGTGGGTGATGATACACTAGATGAATTCTCAGCTACCTTACAAGTATAATATTCTACATGTCTAAGATTATCTGTAGGTAAGTTAACTTTGAATCATATTCTATCTGCATAGTAAATAATCTCTGGTAATGAGTCCTTAAAAATATAAATGAATACAATCATGTACCCATAACTTTTAAAGACAATCATATTTTCAAAGAGATGTCTTCATTTCTAGAGTGTAATTTAATGCCTGACCAGGCGGTGGCGCAGTGGATTGAGCGTTGGACTGGGATGTGGAGGACCCAGGTTTGAGACCCCGAGGTCGCCAGCTTGAGCATGGGTTCATCTGGCTTGAGCAAAAAGCTCACCAGCTTGGACCCAGAGTCGCTGGCTCCAGCAAGGGGTTACTCAGTCTGCTGAAGGCCCATGGTCTAGGCATATATGCGAAAGCAATCAATGAACAACTAAAGTGTCACAACGAAGAACTGATGATTGATGCTTCTCATCTCTCTCCCTTCCTGTCTGTCTGTCCCTATCTATCCCTCTCTCTGACTCTCTCTCTCTCTGTCTCTGTAAAAAAATAAAAATAAAATAGAGTATAATTTAAGAATGATATGAAGTTCCAATCTCCCTATAGATACTGTTTTCTCAGTGTGGGCCACTGTATCAGATCAGGTAAACTAATACTTTGTCTGGGCTTGAACTAGGACACCTAGAAATCTAGTGTCTGACTCTTGATCATGATAAAGAGGAAATGCAGTAATTGGTGATTAGTAAAAAGCCATTTAAAATTCAAAATGCCACTGGAGGCACTAGTATTAGCTTTCTGCATTGCTTATTAAAAATGTCTAGGTAGTTTGCACCTGATATAATGTAGTGAAAGCTTGGTTCTAGTTATCTGATCAGTGAAACTTAAAAAAACAAAACAAAACAACTCTTAAAAGATGTATACAGTATTTTCCCTGAGACCAAGGTTCCTTTTACAGTTCTTGTTGGCCCACAATCTGAAGAAATAACATGTCCTTTACAACTGAGAAAGTCCTGAAAACTACCTGGAATTTCCCAGACTCCTGTATAACTGCCGGCATTTCTGTTCTCCTGTTGCACTTTGGTCCCATTATTAAAGCCTCATGAGTCTTCCCAAGTATCGTATCTGTGTGATTATCATCTCTTTATTTGCCATCAGAGTCAGACATCTTCATTGTTTTCATTTAAAAAAAAAATAAAGGGCATGACAGACAGATGAGAAACATCAACTCATAGTTGTGGCACCTTAGTTGTTCACTGATTGCTTTCTCATATATGACTTGACTGGGGGGCTACAGCCAAGCCAATGACTCCTTGCTCAAGCCAGCAACCATGGGATAATGTCTATGACCCCTGGCTCAAGCCAGATAAGCCCATGCTCAAGCCAGTGACCTCAGAGTTTCAAACCTGGGTTCTTAGTGTCCCAGGCCAACTTTTTATCTACTGCATCACCACCTGGTCAAGCTTCATTGTTTTTAAATATGCAATATTTCATTTGTGCTTCAACTTCTAGAAATAATAAATGTTATATTGTAGCATCAAACTTAAGTTAACATTATAGAGTATAAAAAATAAATAATTCCCATCTGTGACATTTAAAATTCTGGTTTCATTTAGGATCATTGGATGTTTACAGAAGTTTTAAAATACATCAATTTAAGATGTTATTTCAATAATTTTTTTCATTATATATTTTAGCAGAAATAAATTTGCTTAATCATTTAATATTGCTTCATACCTAAAACAATGTGTAAATACAGTATTGCTAAGATTGTTCCATGCTACAAACAGTCATATTCTTTCACAAAGATAAAGCTCTATTAACCTTTTCCATGATGAACTACTGACCTTAGGTATATTTTTTTTAATTAAAGGGGGACATAAAAATTGTTTGGTTAAGAAAATATAATTATTCCAAAAGTACCTTTTAAGCCAACACATCTGATAGCAACACAGAGGTTTGCAAAGAGAAATAAAGAAAGTAGGATATCATACGTGCTCCTAGAGACATCTTTGTGATATTTGGTTACTTGAGCCAATAAGTTCATCTTGTTTTTCAGCTTGTTTCAATTTGGTCTTTGCCTCATGCAAGCAATCAGAGGCATACAGTTTGATAAAATTACAACATAATTTATTTCATCTCTTTGTCTCACTCTGTTTTTAACTCTGTTGGTTTCTTAAGTAGGTTTGCTACATACACTAATAAAAATGTGACAGCAGGTCAAAAATCACATTTTCCTCATTTAGCAATCACAGCTGCAAATATAAACATTTTTCATTCTTCTTTGGCAAAAATATAATCTTGGGTCAAATGCCCATGTACAAATCAATCATAGTGACCAGATTCCTGATTACTCTGATTATCCACTCCTGGATTAGGATATTAACCATGGGTAGGGAGGTCAGGAGGTCAGCCTTGTTTAAACTACATAAACTAAAAAAAATGTTCTATAGTGCTTTAAGTCTAGTTCTCTAAATTTATACTTGACATAAAATGTTATCCTGATGCTTCATATAATACAGTAAGCTATCAGTTTCTGAATTTCACAAACACACATCAGTGAATTTGTATATATTTAAAGTTATAATCAGTGGTGTCCACCTGAAGACCACCAAGGAAACACTTGTAGTTGAAACCAGTTGAGTCTGTTGTTTGTTGCAATGCAGGGGAGTGCACACCATAGTGAACCATAGGGTGTGTCAGTAAAATGATGTCAGAAAGTACTTATTACATAGGATTTAGGCTTTGATTAGGTGATTTTGGCAAAGCTCAACAAAACTGGGGCTTCTGTCTGTTTTCAGTGCTGTCAGGAAGTGGGGGTAATTTTTTGATTAGGTACTTTGGTAAATATTATTTATATAGAAGGAAGACGAGAGTGAGATAAAGACAAATTTTGACTTGGGCGGCTGAACGCACAATATAGTGTGTGAAGATATGTTGTAGAATTGGGCACCTGAAACTTGTGTAATTATGTTAACCAACATCACGCCAATAAAATTCAACCAAAAATTGTTAAAGAAGCAACAGTTGCTTGTATTATCCAGGAGAAAAAGATGTTTTGTAATTTGGGGGTATCCAAGGTGACCTAGATTTTGTCTGCACTGAGACTAAAGTATAAAATAGTTTTGCATTGTGTCTCATTTCATCATAATCATTGCGTGACACTGTTTGATAATCTGTCCTTTGACATTGTTTATGTCTAACAGGACAATAACATCATCTGATTATGAATGACAGGTAGACTTCTAACAATACTAAAGCTTGTCAGGTCTCTTCCTGGTTGTCCAGGGCTTCAGCTCCTCTCTCTCTCTCTCTCTCTCTCTCTCTCTCTCTCTCCTCTCTGTGTACACATACATAGTTATCTGACGTATCACACCTTTTTCTTTCAAAATGTTTTTGTATATGTCTTATTTCCCCACATAAATGGTAATCTATTGATAATAGATGTTGTCATTTAAATCCAATGCACATTTTAATACAGTGATAGATGAGAACTACTACTAATTAATTGTTTCCTTTAAAATTTTTGAATGACCTTTTATATTGAAACCAATGCAAGCTCAACTTTTATAAAATTTCTAATAGCTTTACTGTTTAACACTTTCCAGAACATTATCTTTCAATTATCAAAAATGGAATACTACTTAATAGATTACATAAATGGCCCAAGTTAAATGAAGAGCTAAGACTTGCTCAAACTGGCAAAAATCGCCATGAGAAAAGGCTAAAGTAATTATTTATATTAGAACAAGAACTATTAAAATCCCCAAGTGGATTGTCTATGAATATATAGTGATCAATCTTTCCCCTCAGCACTTTAAATAATGAGATTTTTGTATGTTTTCTCTGAAAAGCAGTGTATACACTAAGTAATCTCTTAAATTTACAGCTAAATCTTAGACTCTGAACTCATTATTTTACAATATTTTTATGAACTATAACCTGAAGATTCATTAATTATAGAAAAAAAACAAGCATAGTCAAACATTAAGCAATACGGCCCTGGCCGGTTGGCTCAGTGGTAGAGTGTCGGCCTAGCGTGCGGAGGACCCGGGTTCGATTCCCAGCCAGGGAACACAGGAGAAGCGCCCATTTGCTTCTCCACCCCTCCGCCGCGCTTTCCTCTCTGTCTCTCTCTTCCCCTCCCGCAGCCAAGGCTCCATTGGAGCAAAGATGGCCCGGGCGCTGGGGATGGCTCTGTGGCCTCTGCCCCAGGCGCTAGAGTGGCTCTGGTCGCAACATGGCGACGCCCAGGATGGGCAGATTATCACCCCCTGGTGGGCAGAGCGTCGCCCCTGGTGGGCGTGCCGGGTGGATCCCGGTCGGGCGCCTGCGGGAGTCTGTCTGACTGTCTCTCCCCATTTCCAGCTTCAGAAAAAAAATGAAAAAAAAAAAAAAACATTAAGCAATACGTAAGGCTAGCAATATCATTCTTGAAGGAGATACTAAGCTATGTGTCTTCTATAATTTCCAACATTTTATTTAGGTTATGAATGCTCTTTAATTAGGTCTCTGGATTAGGTATAGCAAGTTAGTATAGTGTCTTCAAATGCCTAATTTATGTAAAATGAGTACTGTATCTTAATTAAAATTAAATGCTACACTTAAAGTACCATAATTTGAGCTTCTTATGTTGTTAGATAATTGCAGTATATGTTTCCAAAATAACTTTCTTGTAAACTGTGAGCTACAAGTGAAAGAATTTTTTTTTTAATAAATTTTTATTAATGGTAATGGGATGACATTAATAAATCAGGGTACATATATTCAAAGAAAACATGTCTAGGTTATTTTGTCATCAAATTATGTTGCAAACCCCTCGCCCAAAGTCAGATTGTTCTCCGTCACCCTTTATCTAGTTCTCTGTGCCCCTCCCCCTCCCCCTAACTCTCTCCCTCCCTCCCTCCCATGTCCTCCCTCCCCCCCCACCCTTGGTAACCACCACACTCTTGTCCATGTCTCTTAGTCTCATTTTTATGTTCCACCAATGTATGGAATCATGTAGTTCTTGTTTTTTTCTGATTTACTTATTTCACTCCTTATAATGTTATCAAGATCCCACCATTTTGCTGTAAATGATCTGATGTCATCATTTCTGATGGCTGAGTAGTATTCCATAGTGTATATGTGCCACATCTTCTTTATCCAGTCTTCTATTGAAGGGCTTTTTGGTTGTTTCCATGTCTTGGCCACTGTGAACAGTGCTGCAATGAACATGGGGCTACATGTGTCTTCACGTATCAATGTTTCTGAGGTTTTGGGGTATATACCCAGTAGAGGGATTGCTGGGTCATAAAGTAATTCTATTTGCAGTTTTTTGAGGAACCACCATACTTTCCTCCATAATAGTTGTACTACTTTACAGTCCCACCAACAGTGAATGAGGGTTCCTTTTTCTCCACAGCCTCTCCAACATTTGCTATTACCCGTCTTGTTGATAATAGCTAATCTAACAGGAGTGAGGTGGTATCTCATTGTAGTTTTGATTTGCATTTCTCTAATAACTAATGAAGCTGAGCATCTTTTCATATATCTGTTGGCCATTTGTATCTCTTCCTGGGAGAAGTGTCTGTTCATGTCCTCTTCCCATTTTTTTATTGGATTGTTTGTTTGTTTGTTGTTGAGTTTTATGAGTTCTTCGTAAATTTTGGATATTAGGCCCTTATCTGAGCTGTCGTTTGAAAATATCAGTTCCCATATAGTTGGCTGTCTGTTTATTTTGATATCAGTTTCTCTTGCTGAGCAAAAACTTTTAATTCTGATGTAGTCCCATTCATTTATCTTTGCCTTCACTTCTCTTGCCATTGGAGTCAAGTTCATAAAATGTTCTTTAAAACCCAGGTCCATGATTTTAGTACCTATGTCTTCTTCTATGTACTTTATTGTTTCAGGTCTTATATTTAGGTCTTTGATCCATTTTGAATTAATTTTAGTACACGGGGACAGGCTGTAGTCGAGTTTCATTCTTTTGCATGTGGCTTTCCAGTTTTCCCAACACCATTTGTTGAAGAGGCTTTCTTTTCTCCATTGTGTGTTGTTGGCCCCTTTATCAAAGATTATTTGACCATATATATGTTGTTTTATTTCTGGGCTTTCTATTCTGTTTCATTGGTCTGAGTGTCTATTTTTTTGCCAATACCATGCTGTTTTGATTATCGTGGCCCTATAATATAGTTTAAAGTCAGGTATTGTAATGCCCCCAGCTTCATTCTTTTTCCTTAGGATTGTTTTGGCTATTCGGGGTTTTTTATAGTTCCATATACATCTGATGATTTTTTGTTCCATTTCTTTAAAAAATCTCATAGGGATTTTGATGGGAATTGCATTAAATTTGTATATTGCTTTGGGTAATATGGCCATTTTGATTATATTTATTCTTCCTATCCAAGAACAAGGAATATTTTTCCATCTCATTGTATCTTTTTCGATTTCCCTTAACAATGCTTTGTAATTTTCATTATATAGGTCCTTTACGTTCTTTGTTATGTTTATTCCTAGGTATTTTTTTTGTTGTTGTTGCAATCGTGAAGGGGATTATTTTTTTGAGTTCGTTTTCTAATATTTCATTGTTGGCATATAGAAAGGCTATGGACTTTTGTATGTTAATTTTGTATCCTGCGACCTTACTGTATTGGTTTATTGTTTCTAATAATCTTTTTGTGGAGTCCTTCGGGTTTTCGATGTATAGGATCATATCATCAGCAAAAAGTGATAGCTTTACTTCTTCTTTTCCGATATGGATGCCTTTTATTTCTTTGTCTTGTCTGATTGCTCTGGCCAGAACTTCTAGCATCACGTTGAATAAGAGTGGAGAGAGTGGACAACCCTGTCTTGTTCCTGATTTAAGGTAGAAAGTCCTCAGTTTTATGCCGTTTAATAGGATGTTGGCTGATGGTTTATCATATATGGCCTTTATCATGTTGAGATATTTTCCTTCTATACCCATTTTGTTGAGAGTCTTAAACATAAAATTGTGTTGTATTTTATCAAAAGCCTTTTCTGCATCTACTGATAAGATCATGTGGTTTTTGTTCTTTGTTTTGTTGATATGGTGTATTACGTTAACCGTTTTGCGTATGTTGAACCATCCTTGAGATTCTGGGATGAATCCCACTTGATCATGATGTATTATTTTGTTAATATGTTGTTGTATTCGGTTTGCCAGTATTTTGTTTAGTATTTTGGCATCTGTATTCATTAGAGATATTGGTCTGTAGTTTTCTTTCTTTGTGCCATCCTTGCCAGGTTTTGGTATGAGGGTTATGTTGGCCTCATAAAATGTGTTTGGAAGTATTGCTTCTTCTTCAATTTTTTGGAAGACTTTGAGTAGAATAGGAACCAAGTCTTCTTTGAATGTTTGATAGAATTCACTAGTATAACCGTCTGGGCCTGGACTTTTATTTTTGGGGAGATTTTTAATAGTTTTTTCTATTTCCTCCCTGCTGATTGGTCTGTTTAGGCTTTCTGCTTCTTCATGACTCAGTCTAGGAAGGTTGTATTGTTCTAGGAATTTATCCATTTCTTCTAGATTGTTGTATTTGGTGGCATATAATTTTTCATAGTATTCTACAATAATTCTTTGTATATCTATGATGTCTGTGGTGATCTCTCCTCTTTCATTTTGGATTTTATTTATTTGAGTCCTGTGTCTTTTTTCCTTGGTGAGTCTTGCCAAGGGTTTGTCAATTTTGTTGATCTTTTCAAAGAACCAGCTCCTTGTTTTATTGATTTTTTCTATAGTTTTTCTGTTCTCTATTTCATTTATTTCTGCTCTGATTTTTATTATCTCCTTTCTTCGGCTGGTTTTGGGTTGTCTTTGTTCTTCTTTTTCTAGTTCCTTAAGGTGTGAAGTTAAGTGGTTTACTTCGGCTCTCTCTTGTTTGTTCATATAGGCCTGAAGTGATATGAACTTTCCTCTTATTACTGCTTTTGCTGCATCCCAGAGATTCTGATATGTCATATTTTCATTTTCATTTTCATTTGTCTGTATATATCTTTTGATTTCTGTGCTTATTTCTTCTTTGACCAATTCATTTTTTAGAAGTATGTTGTTTAGTTTCCACATTTTTGTGGGTTTTCCCCCCTCTTTTTTGCAGTTGAATTCTAGTTTCAAGGCTTTATGATCAGAAAATATGCTTGGTACAATTTCAATTTTTCTAAATTTGCTGATATTGTCTTTGTGGCCCAACATATGGTCAATTCTTGAGAATGTTCCATGTACACTAGAGAAAAATGTATACTCTGTCGCTTTGGGATGAAGTGTCCTGTAGATGTCTATCATATCCAGGTGTTCTAGTATTTCGTTTAAGGCCACTATATCTTTATTGATTCTCTTTTTGGATGACCGATCTAGAGCCGTCAGCGGTGTATTGAGGTCTCCAAGTATGATTGTATTTTTGTTAGTTTTTGTTTTAAGGTCAATAAGTAGCTGTCTTATATATTTTGGTGCTCCTTGGTTTGGTGCATATATATTAAGGATTGTTATGTCTTCTTGATTCAACTTCCCCTTAATCATTATGAAATGACCATTTTTGTCTCTGAGTACTTTTTCCGTCTTGTAGTCAGCATTATTAGATATGAGTATTGCTATGCCTGCTTTTTTTTGGGTGTTGTTTGCTTGGAGTATTGTTTTCCAGCCTTTCACTTTGAATTTGTTTTTATCCTTGTTGCTTAGATGTGTTTCTTGTAGGCAGCATATAGTTGGATTTTCTTTTTTAATCCATTCTGCTACTCTGTGTCTTTTTATTGGTAAGTTTAATCCATTTACATTTAGTGTAATTATTGACACTTGGGGTTCCCTACTGCCATTTTATAAATTGCTTTCTGTTAGTTTTGTATCTAGTTTGATTCTTCTCTTTTGTTTTTCTATCATTTGTTTTTGTTTGTTTGTGTTCCATACTTCTTTCCTCTGTTGCTACCTTTTTTAAGTCAAGTGTTTTTGTGGTGGTTTTTTTAAGGGTGGTTACCATTAAGTAATGAAAAGGGTACCTACCATATTCATTGTAGTACCCTATCTTATAAGTATTTCTGCACTTCATCATCCTTTGCTACTGTTAATCTCCATCCTCTCCCCCCTTTTTTTCCTTTGTTGTCACAGTTTAAGTTTGGTTTTATTGTGTTCTTGGTGGAGCTGTTACTTGTGGTGTTGTTTTCTTTTGTTCTTTGAATCTGGTTGGAAAACCCCCTTTAGTATTTCCCGGAGTGGGGGCTTTCTGTTGATAAATTCTCTCATCTTTTCTGTATTTGTGAATGTTTTTATATCTCCTTCATACTTGAAGGATAGCTTTGATGGGTATAGTATTCTTGGCTGAAAGTTCCTCTCTTTCAGGGCTTTAAATATTGGGGTCCACTCTCTTCTAGCTTGTAGAGTTTCTGCTGAGAAATCTGATGATAATCTAATAGGCCTTCCTTTATATGTTGTACTCTTCTTTTCCCTGGCTGCCTTGAGAATTTTTTCTTTGTCATTGGTTTGTGCCATCTTTATTATGATGTGCCTTGGAGTGGGTTTGTTGGGGTTAAGAAAACTTGGTGTTCTGTTTGCTTCTTGAATTTTAGGCTTTAGTTCCTTCCACAGGCTTGGGAAGTTCTCGTCTATTATTTGTTTGAGTATATTCTCCATTCCATTTTCTTTCTCTTCTCCCTCTGATATACCTATTATTCTTATGTTATTCTTTCTGATGGAGTCAGACAATTCCTGTAGGGCTTTCTCGTTTTTTATTATTTTTGAGTCTCTTTCTTCTTCTCTCTGTTGTGCCTCAAGTTGTTTTTCTTCTATTTCACTAATCCTATCTTCAATCTGGGCTGTTCTGTTAGCTAAGCTTGTTACCTTGTTTTTCAGCTGATGAATTGAGTTTTTCATTTCTGTTTGATTTGTTTTTATAGTTTCAATTTCCTTGGTAATATACTCTTTGTGTTCATTGAGTTGTTTTCTGATCTCCCTATATTGCCTTTCTTTGTTTTCTTGTATATCTTTGAGTATTTTCAAGATTTCTGTTTTAAATTCTCTGTCATTTAGCTCCAAGGCTTCCAATATGTTAAGTCTTTTCTCCATAGATTTTTCCATATCTATTTGTGTTACCTCTCTTTCTTTTGTATCCATAATATTCGATTTCCTCTTTCTTATTGGCATCTGAGGGTGGTCTTATTGATAGCACTAATTAGAATTAATAAAGAGTAAAAAGTAAAAAAAAAAAAAAAAAAAAAAAGGTAAAACACCCCACAAAAAAAAACAGTAATAATTTATTATTTCCCCCTTTTTTTCTCTCTTCTCTTTCCCTCCTCTCCCCTCCTCAGGGAAATATCGTACCTATAATGGAGGGCCTGATTTGGGGTGAAGAGTTCAAGGGGCAAAAAAAAGGGAATAGGGACCTACTAAATGCAAAAAAAAAAAAAGGAAGAAAATCTTAGACAAGCATAAGATGATTTGCTTGTAAGTGATGGTCAACTAAGAGATATAATGAGAGGGATAAGAGGGAATCAGAAAAAAGGACCAAAAAAGAATAATAAAGAAGAAAAAATAATAATAATAATTAAAAATCTGTTGTATTAAGTGGAGTGAAGACTAAATACAATGGAGACCTTGGGTTGGGAGGACCCAAAATGCCACAAAAATAAACAAACAAGAAAAAAAATAAAAACAAAAGCAAAAAAGAGAAATAAAGCCAAAAAAAAGCCTTGAGTCCCAAATTAACTAATTTGTTCGTGATTGAGGATTATATGGGAGGAAAGTAAAATGAGAAAAGAAAAAACGAATAGAAAGGAAAAAATAAGAAAAAGAGAAAAACGAAGGAAGAAATAAAATAGGAGGAGAAAAAAACAAAATAAAGCAAGACAAAAAAAAACAAACAAAAGAGGAGAGAGTGAGAGTTAAGTGTCTTGGAGTATAACCTTAAAGGAGGGTGACGATAAAGTAGAAAAATAAAATGCAACACTCATGGGTAGTGTAGTTCAAGAAAGGGGAAGCATAAGATGGGCAGAGAATAGAAGGACCGAGGTGGAGGAAATAAAGGCAAAAAGATAGAAGAAACAAACAACAACAACAACAACAAAAAATTAGTGGATCAAGTTGTAAAGTCTGTGGGTTTTTCTTGATTTTGAGAGGTTAACTTCTTCCTTTTTCTTTTCTCTCCCTCTTCCTGGTCGGTGACTCTGTACCCCAGGCTCTGCCCCTGTGTCACTCTTAGGTAGGGATTTGCAGTTGATGGGATTCTATGGCAATGTCATATATTTGGCTTTAGTCTTGCTGGAAGTAAAGGCTTGTTGGCGTTTGCAGGGTCCAACGATGAGAGAGTTTGCTTTCCTGGATTCTCTCTCCTAGTCCCCCCTTTCTGAATTAGCAGCCTGGTGATCCAGCTATAAGGCTGCAACTGCTTCTGCCTGGGGAGTAAGAGGCTCAAAGAGCTGGGAAATCCCCACTCTATCCCCACTCAGTGCAAGGCTTTGGGAAAGGCTCTGACAGTCAGGGCCTCCAGTGTAATCAGGCGGGGGTGGGAGTCAATTGTTGTCAAGGTGACTGTTCAGCGCCTATCATTTAGTTGGACCTCTCAACCCAGGCTTTCCACACTTTGTAGCCTGTTTTTGCAGGGAAGAAGAGGCACTAGTCTCTGCTTACGACTAGTGTAGTATAGACCTTATTATCTGCCAAGTCCTTCTTGTTAGCCTTTATCCCTGAATATGGAGGCTCTATCAATCAGAAGTTGCCCCCGCCCCTTTAGCGAGAGGCACTAAAAAATATCACGCCTCTTGTCTTGGGTCGCTGATCTGAGAGAGATCTTATCAATTAGAACCGAGGGTGCGCAGATTTTATGGGTTAAGCTAATTTCAGTGATTGGGTCGCAGCTGTGCTTCCGAAGGTATTTTAGGCTGCCTGTGCGTGCCCCTCCCCCAACGCTTGATTGTTAGCTTGAATGGCTGGGTGAGGTGCCCCGCCCACGGAGAGAATCTCCCAAGCCTCTCCCGCTCGCCCCGCCGCTGGCGGCTGGACCGCACCAGGCGCAGGATAATGGAGCCCCCTGGGTGTTCGGGCCAGCAGGGCGCCCTGGGCGCGTGGAATGCCCAAGGCACGCGCGCGAATGGGGCACTCCGGGCACCGGTGGCCAGCGACCCCCACTCGCAGTGTGTGGGCCGCTGGGAACGTCAGCGGTGCTCAACCGGACCGGGCGCGCGCGCGGCTGCTCGCGGCGGCTCGCGGCGGCCGCTCGCAGTGGCGGCCGCTCGCAGTGGCTGTTTGCGGCGGCCGCTCGCGGCTGCGGCTCGCGGTGGCTCGCGGCGGCTCGCGGTGGCGGCTCGCGTCGGCCGCTCGCGGCGGCTCGTGTTTCCCAAGTATATGGGCTGACTCACCACAGGCGCACTTCCTTGCGGTTTGAAAGAACGTCCCTGTGGTAGATTCCTCCACACCCTCGTCTCTCAGATTCAAGTGATAACAGTCCTTTCGCTATCAGTTTGTGTGGAACTCCGTAATGCTCCAAGGATAAATTTTTCTGTTTCTAGTTGATAAATTTGTTGTGATTTAGGGGAGAGCTGTCGGACGCGCTGCTCACGGCGCCATTTCCGTGACGTCACTCAAGTGAAAGAATTTTAATGCTATATTTCTATCATGTTGAAATTCATTCTCATTCATATACCCCATATGCTCTGCATAACAAATGACTATCTTTATAAAGTATTAAATTATTGATATATAAGATGAATCTCACTGACATTTTAGTAATATCTGGGTCATACTATCAGTTTCAGTAGAAGTAAGATACATGCCTTAACTGTTCCTTAAAGAATGAGATACGTCAGCCTGACCAGCTGGTAGTGCAGTGGATGGAGCATTGATCTGGGATACTGAGGACCCAGGTTCAAAACCCCAAGGTTGCTGGCTTGAGAGTGGGCTCATCCGGCTTGAGTGCAGGGTCACTAACTTGAGTGTGGGGTCATAGTCACAACCCCATGGTTGCTGGCTTGAAGCCCAGGGTCACTGGTTTGAGCTCAAGGTCGCTGACTTGAGCAAGGGGTCACTGGCTCAGTTGGAGCCCCCCATTCAAGGCCCGTATGAGAAAAAAAATCAATGATCAACTAAGGTGCCACAACTGTGAGTTGGTGCTTCTTATCTCTCTACCTTTACTGTCTTTCTAAAAAAAAAAAAAAAGGAATGATATACATCAAAGTTTTTTTGTTTATATTTAATTTTTGTGATTATTTAGCAATAATGTTAATTAGGTAATATACTGAAATCAAAATCTTCAAGTATATTTGAAGGTGTCTTCTGATAAAACAATGAGATACAGTATTCAGGAAAAAAATCTTTCTGCACATCACATTTTTTATAAACAATGATATTGAGAGTAGAGGCAGACTAATGCTGATATTACATGATAACTGTACCCTTTTGCTTTCTTGTGTGGGAATTTAATTTTTTGTGGAATGTAACTTACCTGTAGTCTACTTATTAATAAAGTCTGCATTTTATATTTGTTGCATATTTCAAGAAGTTGGATCTTAAAAACTGAGACTTCTATTTTGATTAATAATACAAATTCAGAAATCACTATTTGTGTTGCTAATAATCTAGAAAAATAGAATTGTGAAAGGGTTTAGATTGGAATTCAAGGTATCAGTGTCTAGGTAACTTCTATTCATTTTTATGGGACAGTAGTTAAAATATTTCATATTGTGTCTTTATTTTTTCATCAACTAACAACATTGAGTTATATGAGAAAAAGATAAAATTATGTGGGACTACATAATGACTTTGTAAATGATGAGTCAATTAAAATGCATTATTGCTGTTTTCTGTTATATTTTTTTTGTTAATCTTAATTAATGGTTAAAATTATATCTATTTGTTGTCTGATAAAAAAAAGTTCTCTTTTTTACATCTATCCTTTGGAGCTTGATTCACTAACACAAGTAGGTTGTCCTGAATCTTTTACTACAAGTTCTTCTTTAAAAAATGTTGAATAATCAATTACATGAACTGGCTTCACCAAAAATATGTTTTATTATTTAGTTTTGTCACACAAATTCTGTGCAACAAGTGTCCCTGAAATCAGTGGCTTTTTTAAAATTGAGTATACTTTTATTTTTAAATTTATTTCAATTCTTTTTAAGAAATAAAATATGTTTCATAGTATATCTTGAATTGGAAGAAAACAACATGATCTCTTATTGAAATGTAATTTTTGGGCCTTAGACAATCAATCCAGAAACTTTCATATTAGAGTTTTTATTAGATTTGCTATCTGAAAATCATCTTCAATAGGAAAAAAGAGAAATATAACATACAGCCATAAAATTATGGAACCAAGTTAAGGCATCTAATTTTGATGAACAAAGACCTTATTTTTCTATATGTTTTTGGAAAGAAATACCTTTCCACTACCTACTTGGCACCATACATTGTTATTACAATATTATTGACTATATTCTCTTTGGTGTACTTTATATCCCCATGAGTATTTTTTAACTACCAATTTATATGTCTTAATCTCTTTACTTTCACCCAATCTCCCAACACACCCCACCTCTGGCGACCATCAGTCTCTCTGTGTCTTGAGTCTGCTTCAGTGTTGTCTGTTTGCTTATTGTGTTCTTTAGATTTCACATATAAGTGAAAGTATGTGGTATTTGTCTTCGACTGACATATTTCACTTAGCATAATACCCACTTGGTCCATCTATATTTTCATAAATGGTAAGATTTCCTTTTTTTTGACGAATATTCCATTGTAAATATGTACTTTCTGTTTCTTACCCACTTCTTTATTGATGGGCACATGGTTTGTTTCCATATCTTGGCTATTGTAAGGATGCGTATATTCATTCAAATTAGTGTCTGGGGTTTCTTAAGATATATATCCAGAAGTGAAACCACTAGGTCATAAGGCATGACCATTTTTAATTTTTTAAGGACCTTCCATAGTGTTTTCTATAGTTCCTTCATTAATCTGTATTCCCACAAATAGTGCATGAGGGTTCCCTTTTCTCCACATCCTTGCCAACACTTGTTTATGGATTTATTGATGAAAGCCATTCTGATAGCCATAAGGTGATATCTCCTTGTGGTTTTAACTTTCATCTCTCTGATGATTGGTGCCGTTGAACATCTTTTTATACGCCTATTGGCCATCTGTATGTCCTCTCTGGAGAAGAGTCTATTCAGATCCTCTGCCTATATTTCAGTTGCATATTTTTAGTGTTGCATATTTTTAGTGTATGGGTTTGTTATAAATTTTGGATATTAATTTCTTATCAGATGTATCATTGGCAAATATATTCTCCTATTCAGTAGGTTGTTTTTTTGTTGTGTTGATGGTTTCCTTTCTTTTGCAAAACATTTTTAGTTTAATGAAGTCATATTTATTTATTTTTTTCTTTTGCTTCCCTTGCCAGAGGAGATATTTCTAAAAAGAATGTTGGAGATTTTACTGTCTATGCTTTCTTCAAGGAGTTTTATGATTTTGAGTCTTAAATTTGTCTTTAATCCGTTTTGAGTTTATTTTTTAATTGGTAAAAGAAAGTGATCTGGTTTCATTTTCTGTGTGTGTGTATCTATCCAATTTTTCCAACACCATTTATTGAATAAAATATATTCAACTCATTGTATGTTCTTGCCTCCTTTGTCAAATATTAAATGACCATATAGGTGTGAGTTTGTTTCTGGGTTCTCTATTCTATTCCATTTATCCATATGTCTGTTTTTATGACTGTACCATGCTGTTTTGATTACAACAACCTTATAGTATAGTTTGATATCAGGTAGCATAATACCTCCAACTTTGTTCTTCTTTCTCAACATTGCTGTAGCAGCATGGGAAAATATAGTCCATAAAATTACAGTGACAATGTACCATGCCAGGTAAGTGCTTGGTATAACAGCAGGAGCACTTTGTAAGGGATATGATTCTCTGAACACTAAGCTGTACACCTGAAATGGATACAAAATAATATCGAATGTAAACTGTAATTGAGAAAAATAAAGTAATTAATTTAAAAAGAAGTTTGCTGAGGCTATTTGGGGTCTTTTGTGGTCCCATATAAATTTTGGAATTATTTGTCCTAATTCTGTGAAATATACCATTGATATTTTGTTAATAATTCAACATGTAATGACTTTAAACTACAGTTATTGTTTTCATCAATTGCTAGGTCAGTTGATTTAGACTAGACTTGTTTGGGTGGCTCTGTTGAGTTTTGCTAAGAGTTTGCCAGTTATGTTCTTCGGCTTCCTCTGGGTGTTCATTGTTTTAAGTTTGGTTTGGCTTTGGCTGGAATATTTTAGCTCTGCTGTTTGTGTCATTTGTCTTCTTCATGGACTGAGTCAGATAGTACATATTTTATCTTCTCGTATGATAATTGCTAAACAAATGCTTTAAACTTCTTATATTACTTCTTCTAACTATAGATTGACCTAAGAAAGTCACTGAACCATGACTTTTTTGTCCACTGATCATCCTTGGATCAAGATGTGGGGAATTATATTCTAACACTGGAAAGACACTCCAAAAGTTATGTCAAGGGTACACACACACACACACTTTTTTTTATCAGGGAGAGTGTAAACAATTGGAATAATAAAATTTTTAACCTGAAACATAAAATATCATAACTTCACTAAGAAACTTTAGTGCTGAAGTATTATTTACATGCCTACGTTTAGCACTTCTCAGTAAAAATATGAAGAAAAGCTACAAATGATAGAGATGAGTGAAAAAAAATTCTACTAGAGAAAAAATGTAAGAAGTTTAGCTTTTCTAAATGAGTTCTAATAACCCTAAAAATAAAAATTTAAATATACTTTATTGTACTTTTCTTTTTATCGACTTTTACACTTTATTTTCCTGTGATTAAATATTTACAATTCATATAATTTTATTAAATGCATTCACTCTTCAGTTAGCATGTCTTAACTATTAGACTCACAATAAAATATTAAAATGAATTTGGTTGTAAAAAAATAGGGCATTTGCAGTAAAAAAATGAAATTAATGGAAATAAACAGCATGTCCTGACTGTGTATTAAAGATTATGTGTTATAGAATTTTATAAATAGAAGCTCAAAAGAGCAAAGCTAAGAAAAATAAAACTTTGTTGAAGATCTAGGATTGAATTCTAAACTTTAGAAAATTTTTTTTTCTAATCAGGTGAGAGGCAGGGAGGCAGAGAGACAGCTTCCCATATGTGCCCCGACTTTTCACCCTACAACCCACATCTGGGGCTGATGTTTTGCACATCTAGGGCCCCTGTTCATTTTCTCATCAACCAAGCTATTTTAGCACCTGAGGCAAGGCCATGGAGACATCGTTAGGGCCTGGGGCTAATTTACTCATTTGAGCCATGGCTGCAGGATGAGAAGGGAAGAATGGGGTAAGGGTGAAGAAGCAGAGTGTGCTTCTCCTGTTTGCTCTAAGTGGAAATCAAACCTGAGACTTCCACACATCAGGGCCACACTCTACCACTGAGCCAATCAGACAGGGCCTAGAAATGTTTTACATAGCTGGAAAGTGCGAAATATAACCAAAGTTCATGACTGACTTTCAGATGTTTTTATTCCTAGTCACTTTCTGACTGCCATTTAATGAGGGATTTCAAACAAAAACCACAGAACTGAGTAAAATCAAACTCCCAGAAATGTCAGAAATAATAAATACAATATTGCTTTTGTTTTAAGCCAGTATTTTTAGTGTGGTTTGTTACACATTGATCAATAACCAAAGAAGTGCCTAGCTCAAGAAACTTTCATACAAAGAATTAATCATTCTTAGCCATGATTCCACATAGAATTATCTGTGTATCTGATAATAATGCATTGATTCCACTCTCTAAGATGCAGGCATGGACTTAAGGTACTAGTATTGCATAAATTTTCCTGTATAATTTTAATGGTCTCTTAGAATTGAGAACCATTGCAAATTTTAAAGCCTGATAACACTTGAGATTAGAATTTCTGAGAATAAAACATCAGTTATGTTTTTAATATCATTAAGTTGCAAGGCGTGCATACATCTTAGCCAGGAGTCAACAAAAAAATCAAGGTTTTGATTAGTGTTTTATTTTCCCCCAAAGTATATTTCCATATAAATAAAGTTTTACTTATAAGGGGATACAATAACATACAATCACACACAAAAGTGAGTATGTCTTTTTTTTTTTAAAGAGCAGTACACTAACTTAAATAAATGGAACTAGAACTTCTGTTTTGAATTGTATATTAAAATTTTAGTGTTCCAGCAAGAATATATTTTTCCATTAAAAGATCAACAATGTTCATTCATTTTTATTTTGCCTAACTAAACTGTTAAAATTTTGTAATTTTTATGTAGTGAAAAAGAAGGATTAAGCTGGTGTGTTCACTGTTCAATATTAATTGATGCTTGTCACAATTACTTGAAAAGATAGCATTTTTGGTACATAAAGACATTAAATCAAAATTCAAAAATATGGTTCTTAGAATAGAGACCATTTTTAGTCCATTGAGGAACAGTTTTCTAAGTGACACCTTTTGAACATATTTTTTTCTACTAAGACTATAGCTTGGTCATCATAATAAATGCAATTCTGTGCTGAACAAGAAGAGACCAAAGACACAGCAGAGTTTTAATTTATTGCATCCTTCGAAATACAGTGGATTGCTTGACTACTGAGAGGTATAGTCAGTGGAGTTCAGCCATTTATTAAGGATAGTCGTGTTTCTCACCTCAAGTTTCTGAGTTGGTCTTATAAGTTATTTTTCCATAAAACATTCATCTTTTGCTGTAGGTCTGTGAAGAATTTGCAAATATTAAATTACTGAACAAATATATATTAAATATCTATTATGCCGCAAGCACTTCAGAAACAATAGCAAACTGGAGAGGCAGAGTAATTGACTTAATCTTACATCCCAGAGAATAACTAAATGTGTGGGGGTAAGAAGCAGCAGAGAATAATTATTTGACAAATAAATATATGAAAAAAATGCAAGCTTCTGAACTTGGTACCATTAGTAAGAGGAACTTTGTGTTTGTGGATGCATTACTGATTTTTCAGAGGTTAAAGAAAATATACACTCTTCACTCCCTATAACCCTACACACGAAACAACCACTCACATGGATAAAAAGATAAGGTAAGGAATGAATGCTCAGACTCAGGTTCATGCTTTTGAGACAGGAAGCAGTCACAGACAGCTCAGTATAGGATTTAGTGAGACAGAGGCAGAATCTTCTAGAAGCAGGGAATCAGGGTCCTTCAGTGGCATAGATTTGGAGATGTGAGAGGTATTCTGACCCAAAGATGTCACAGATGCCAAGTTTTCTCTAAGACTGAAGTGCTAAAACAGTGCATCAATACTTGAAATAGCATAAAGAGACAAGAAAAGAAAGATCTAAATTTAGTACTCCAACTCTAAGACAAAATCCATAGAAAGGGACTTGGATTTTAATTACTTTATGGTATTAAGCATGGTTATAGGGGGAAAAGATGTGCTAAGTACTGGACATCCCATAGGGCTCATTGTGCATTCTCCTTGATCACCTGAACTTGTTCTTCAGGAGTGTCCCTTGTGTGGGCTATGGGAGCCTCCTGTCGTAGTTGAGTCTTGGTTGCTCTTGGCCTCTCTGTGGGTGGGAGTGACTAAGAAGCACAAATTAGTAGTTGCAAAAATAGTCATGGGGATATAAAATACAGCAGAGGGAGTACAGTCAACAATGTTGTAAAAACTATGGATGGTGTCAGGTAGGCACTTGAAATAATGAAGGAATTACTTTGTAGAATATATGACTGACTGACCACTATTCTGTACATCTGAAACTAATACAAAATAATATTGCATGTAAACTGTAATAGAAAAATAATTTTTTAAAAAGCAATAAGTATTGGTTAGAAGGACTCTTTACATACATAGTGTATATAAAAATAGCCAAAAAATAAGCACCTTTTTGTAAGAGATATAAAAGAAAGTGAAAAACAGAGATATAGAGATAAAGAGACAGAGATAGAGATAATAAAGGTGGAGGAGAGAGTAAATGAAAGCAAGAAAGAGAATAAAGTAAAAAAAAGAAAAAATCTTGACACTAAAGATTGTACATATTGCAATTTTCAGAAACAGAATATAATATAACAATTTACAAGTTCCTTTAAAGCTAAAGGATCATCCACCATGAGACCCTGGAAGGAGGAGCAAACTAAACTCAAAGCAAATAGAAGAAAGAAAAAATAACAATTACAGGGATGATAAATTTTATAAAAAAGAATAAAAAATTAATACATAACTTGATTGGTGGTGTTGCAGTGAATAAAGTGTTGACCTGAGATGCTGAGTTCCCAGGTTCAAAACCCCAAGGCTGCTGGCTTGAGCACAGGCTCACCAGTTTGAATGACAGGTCACTGGTTTAAGCATGGGATCATACTCATAACCCCATGGTCACTGCTTCAGCCCAAAGGTCATTGGTTTGAAGCTCAAGGTTGCTGGCTTGAGCCCAAGGTCACTGGCTTGAACAGGAATCACTGACTCAGCTTCAGCCCCCCTCGTCAAGGCATATACGAGAGGCCACCAATGAACAACTAAAGTGATGCAACTGTGAGTTGATGCTTTTCATCTCTCTTCCTTCCTATCTGCCTCTCTCTCACTTTCTCTCTCAATAAAAAATAAAAAGGAAGAAAATCAATGAGTAAAAATTAATGAAGTAAATAAAAAACACAGCATGCCAAAACTTAGGGAATGAAAGTAAAGCATTGATTACAGTAAAATTCATAGGTATAAATACCTAAAAATTGACAAGATTGTAATGTTTCATATAAATAAATTCAATCTACTTGGAGAAACTAGAGAAACATAAATTCAAAGCAAGTAGAAGGAAGGAAATAATAAATATTAGCCAAAATAAGCCTGGAAAAACAGAAAACAAACTTGGAGTTAATGTTTTCCAATTTCAAAACTTCTTACAAAGTAAGAGTAATTAATCAAGGTAATTTGGATCTGGTATAAGGAAAAGATATTGATCAGATGAATAGAATTAATTGTCCAGAAATTAAACCTCACACTGCAGTCAATTGATTTTCAACAGAAGTGTCAAAATAACTCAATAACTTAGCAAATAATACTAGGAATCTTAAATATTCACATATGAAATAATAAATTTGGATGCCCATTTATATCACATACAAAAATGTATACAAAATGTTCAAAATATGTACATAGAAGAGCTAAAAATTACAAATCCTTAGGGGTAAGCATATATTTTTGTGACCTTGGATTTGGCAATGGTTTCTTGGCTATATACATAACCAAAGGCTAAGGTAAGAAAAGAAAAGCTTCAGCAAAATTAAAAACTTTTGCACATCAAGGGAAAACATCAAGAAAGTGACAAGACAACCCAGAAAATGGTATAAAATTTTGCAAATTATATGTCTGATAAGGAATTTATATTTGAATATACAGAACTCTTATGGCTCAATTATAAAAAGACAGTAAATCCAAAGGGGAGGAAATGGGCAAATTACCTAAATAGACACTTTTTTAAAGAATATATGCAAATATCCAAATCACAGGAAAAACATTTCAACATTATTTGCCACTCAGGAAATGTAAATCAAAACCTCAATGAGACACCACTTCATACACACTAGGATAGTTATAATAAAAAAGACAGATAATAACAAGTGTTAGTGAGGATACAGAAAAACTGAAACCCTCATACACTGCTGATAGGGATGTAACATGATCCAGCCACTCTGAAAACCATTTGGCAGTTTCTCAAAATATTGAATATAGAACAACTGTATGACCCACCGATTGCATCCCTAGGTATATATTCAAAAGAATGAAAACATACCCACATAAACATTTGTACATAAAAGCTCACAATACAATCATTCATAGCAGCCAAAAAGAGGAAACAACCGTAATTTCCATGAGCCAATGAATAGATAAATAAAATGTAGTATATTTATACAGTGAAATCTTATTCAGCAACAAAAAGCACTGAACTATTGATATATGCTCTAATGTACATTTATCTTGAAAGTATTATGGTAGGTGGAAGAAGCTATTCACAAAGACCATATGATTTCTTTTGTATAAACGGGCTGGTATAGGCAAATCAATAGACACAGATTATAGTTTGGAGGGAGTCTGGGAGAAATTGGGGAGTCATTGATAATGGGTATGTATTTTATCTTAGGTTTTTTTAATTGTAGTAGTTGTTGCACAACTCTGTGGGTACACTAAAAAGATTCAATTATGTACTTTAAATAGGTTAATTGATGGTATGTGAATTATTTCACAATAAAGCTGTTATAAAAATAAATTATGCATCAAATTTTATAGATATTTAACAAAAATTCATCATAACAGAAATACCAGCATGAAAAAAATTAAAACTTTTTGAAAATACTCATCAGTTTATATATTTGGAAACTCATAAGGCTTTTCTGTAAAGATAAAAGAAACAGTGAAATAAGAGGAGAAGGCAGGAAAGCATTAGAGGTATGAGAGTTACACCATGTGCCAGTTCTCATTAATGAACATGAACCACGTGCTGTTCTGACCTGAACCACCAATATCTGAACAAGAAATCTTGGCTTTGAGTGAGCTTGAAGTAGAAATCTCTTCATCTGTTTTTATGTCTCTCTCTGAATAATCAATCTGTGTTGACTTAACAGGTTGGGTCAGTCAGAATACATCAGTGAAGGAATGAACCTTTGGAATTGTCAGGGGTGTTTCAGGCTTTAAACAACTCATCATCATAATTCCCACTTCTCTAATTTTGGTCAGGAGTCCAAAGAGAGTATCCAGTTATTTCCAGAAATGAAAATTAGGCTTTTCTAGTCCAAGTGTAAATCAACTACAACTTGTACAGCCCACCCTCTAACTTGTAATCCAGATTTTTAAATTATAAATCACTGATATTAATTCCTTAATTTGAAATTTTTCTCTATGTATTGAATAGAAAAAGCAGAAAGAAAAGCCATCACAATATTAACTATCTGTACCATAAAATAAGGTGTGGGTGAATTAAAAAAAATTGTCCTCCAAATATTCCATTATTGCACCAAGTAGTGATTACATATGATTTAAACAAAGATCAGTACAAAATCAGTCAGCATTATAATAGAATTTTCCCAATGTTTATCATAAAAATAACCCTTATTTATTTACCAAAGTTTTTTTTAATAGGTTGTGGTATAACTCAAGGGCTACTTCCCAGTTAATTATGGTCTCCAAGTCTCTTGTGGGCATAGCCCTCTACCTTATTTCATAGTTATGCAGGATAATGTCTTATAGGTAGTAATCACTTCCAAATATAGTTTCTCAAAGAGCTTTTTTTAATTTTTTTTAATTTTTTTTATTAAGTGAAAGTAGGGGAGGCAGAGAGATAGACTCCCGCAAGCACCTCTAACGGATTCACTCAGCTAGCTCCTACCAAGGGATGTTCTGCCCATCTGGGCCATTGTTCCATTGCTTGGAAACCAAGCTACTTTTAGCATCTGAGTCACAGGCCATGAAGTCATCCTCATTGACTAAGTCCGGGCTGCAGGAGAGGAAGAGAGAGAGGAGGAAGGGATGGAGAAGAAAATGGTCGCCTCTCCTGTGTGCCCTGACCGAGAATTGAAGCTGGGACATCCATACTCTGGGCTGATGCTCTATCCACTAAACCAATCAACCAGGGTCCAAAGAATTTTTAATAAAGCATTCAGTGGACTTTGGAGCTATGAGTAGAGAGTATATGAACTCACAAAATCATCCTTAAACTGACATTGGTTTATGTTTGCTAAGAAATTTTAACTTTAATTATTGCCCTCTATCCACATAAATATGGTCTAAAGCAGGGGTCCCCAAACTTTTTACACAGGGGGCCAGTTCACTGTCCCTCATACCATTGGAGGGCCAGACTATAAAAAAAAAACTATGAACAAATCCCTATGCACACTGCACATATCTTATTTTAAAGTAAAAAAACAAAACGGGAACAAATATAACATTTAAAATAAAGAACAAGTAAATTTAAATCAACAAACTGACCAGTATTTCAATGGGAACTATGCTCCTCTCACTGACCACCAATAAAAGAGGTGCCCCTTCTGGAAGTGCGGTAGGGGCCGGATAAATGGCCTCAGGGGGCCGCATGTGGCCCGCAGGCCGTAGTTTGGGGACCCCTGGTCTAAAGCATTCTAGTCAAGTCAGGAGCAAAGAAGATTTTTTATGTTCATCTATTTGGGTACCTTTCTCAATAGTTTATCATCTGGTTTATTAGTTGCACAGTGATTGCAGTTCTAGTGGAAAGTCCTTTTTGTGCATGCAGAAGTCTACAGTTCTCTGTATGTATAGAAAGCCACTGGGATCCTAAATAATATAGAGTTTTACATATAAAATGAGAAACAAAACACAAAACTATATAACAAGAATTATTCCAAGTGTTTATTCAAGAGATGATGACTTCAGATTGAGTGCTTCTTAAATCTGCTAGGACTATGCTCTACCTTCAGCTTCAAAGAAAGTACAATATTTCTATCTGTAGATATAGCTAAAAGATAATATCCTGTTGTTCTCAGCCTCTCATGAGGCAACAAATTTTTTAGCTTTCCTATTATTTTTATTATCCATTTATTAGCTCCATTTCCATTACCAATTATATCCCCTTCTTTTCATTTGTCACCCAAACTGTCCCTTTGAACAGAAACATCAGATTCAGTCAGAAGAATGACTTCGAGAGAGTAAGAGAGTAATGTATTGTTGAGAACATCTGGCCTGTACATATAAATAAAGACCACTAAGGCTTCTATATAAAATTTAAGATTATGATGGGTGGGCATTGAGTACTACTCTCCTTGTGGTCTGCCAAGAAAAGTCTCTTATGTAAATTCCCTTGCTTATTAAAATTGCCAACTGCCAATTTAGAGATATCTGCTTCTTTCTTCAATTTTTCTGTGTGCCCACATGTGGTGCCAGTTTCAAATTTCACCCAGGGAACTCCTAATAATTGAATTCTTTTTTTTTTCCAGAGGGACAACATGAAGATAGCCAGTTCAATTGGCCCCACTTGCCTGGGACACCCAATTATTCACATCACAGAATTAACTGCATATGGGATTTGGTGATGTTTTGCATGGAAGGTGGATGAGTTCAGGTCATCCCTTTCTGCCTTATGATTAGAGGCATCTATCTGGTGGCAAGTGGAAGATTCCAAAGTCAACTATATTTAAAGATTCTCACAAAATATAGGGAGAACTATACTAGGGTGTTTTCATTTTGCAGAAGGTTCTAGAGTGAGTTCTGATAGTTCTGCCTAATGCCTCACCAGCCACACTTCCCATAGTCTAAACTGGTCCTTCCCAAGTGCCAGACATTTTTATTTACTACTACTGTCACAAAACCAGTTTGTGCCATTTTTGTACCTGTAACTTAACCCGTTCTGGTCACCATGTTCTCATCTAGATCTTTGGGCTGAAAGTGTCAAGTGCAAGAGAAACAAAAGCATTAATAAGCATTTTTACAAAACTTACCCAGAATTAAATTTGAATTGCTTAGACCTAGAGGTGGATTAAGGTCGGTTGAGGCCCCAGGTGCAGAAGAAAATATTGGGCCCCTTGACATTAGAAAAAAATGTAAAGTTGGGGTTTTGATGGTTCCTTCAGAAGTCAGGGCCCAGAGGGCACGTCCTGTATGCCCGCTGTTAAATCCACCTCTGCCTAGGCCCCTTTCTAAAAGGTTGACACTTGGAGCATCTGCCAATCTCGTCTCTGGTTGCTGTTAGGAAAAATAATGCTTCATCATGACCAGAAACGGTTAAGGCAAAATCCTCGATTTCCAAATTCTCAAAATAGTTTTATATGATTCTTGTCAATCTGTACCCCTTTTGTTTTTATCATTGCACAGGAAACAACTTAAAGAAAGTAACTTTTGCCCAACCACGCAGTGTTGAAATGGATAGAGCATTAACATGGGATGCTGAGATCCCAGGTTCAAAACCCTGAGGTCACCAGCTTAGAGCATGTGTTCACCACCTTGAGTGCAGGGCCATTGATTTGAGTGTGGGGTCGCTGGATGGAGTGTGAGATCATCAACAAAACCCCATGATCGCTGGCTTGAAGCCCAAGTTTGCTGGCTTGAGCCCAAGGTCATGACTTGAGCAAGGGGTCACTGGCACAGCTGGAACCCCTGGTCAAGGCACATGTGAGAGGCTCTCAATGAACCACTAAGGTGCCTTCTCATCTCTCTCCCTTCTTGTCTGTCCCTCTCTCTTTATCTCTCTCTCTCTCTCTCACTGCCTCACAAAAGAAAAAAAAAATAGTAACTGCTTTCTGAATGCAGCTGCATTTAATAATCAAACTGCTTTACTAATAATATGTGTGACCAAGGAGGACATATATGAAAAACAGTCATACCAGCTGCTCATTGTTGAGTATTTCCTGTCATAAAAGGGGGAAAATGTCAAATAGCAAATATATAGTTCCATCAAAAGCACAACACAGAGCTGGCAATGAGGCTGAAATAGCTATGGCAAACATCACCAGCTTTCAGAAAGCTGAGCAGCAGTGAAGCAGAATCAGGAATTGTGGGTGTGAACACAGAGCACATTCCTAGCAGCTGTGGCTGATGCAATGCTGTGAGAATACTCCAGCTCCCAGAACCCTCCTGGGCATACCCAGGAAGAGAGATCGCCCACAATAAGGAAGTGAGTTAGCGCTAACCACGCAGCTCCCTGATCTTTTCAGCCATTGGCTATGAAGGACATGCTGTAACATCCTATAGGCTGAACCTGTGTATATAAGCTAGCTTACTTCCTGAATAAAGTGGATCTTCATCACTGAACCTGGTCCCCGGATTCAGGTCTTTGTGTCTCCGTCGTCCTCATCCCCTGCAGGACTTGTCCACAACTGGCACCCAATGTCAGGCAGGGATGGGTGAGTAACCGGCATCCAAGGGATGGGTGAGTGACTCTCTGCAATTGGAAACCTTCTGCCCCACTCTCGAGCCCTGCAGGCTCGAGCCCTGCATGCCCTATTGCAGAGTAGGCAAGTTGAAATTTGTGAAAAGGATCTCTGTACTTACTGGGAGATTCTCTCTGGTCTCAATCCCTGGATTGAGGACACACCCCTCTGGGACCTGGATACTTGGACCTGAGCTCTCCAATGCATTCATTTGGCCGAGGTACATGAGGGATGGGCCTTCCCTCTCGGTCTCACTCCTGCCTTATTGGCAATACATGCCTGCTTGGCTGGTGCTTCTGCTGAGGACCCTCCACTGGAACCTAAGGTCCTACAGGCTACTCCTCTTTCAGAGGAACCCCTACCTCTGTATACACCTCCCTTGTAGAGGAAGAAAAGGGTCGGGCCACCGAGTTTGATAGACTTGCAGCCCAGTGCGCAGAAACAAAACTGAACACATTAAAACTGCACCATCAGCTGGGATACTGGAAAAAGCGGAAGTTGCTACTTCTGCATTCCCTGCTGAGGGCTCAATGCCCCACCCCAGCCTCTCAGACACCATTTTCTACCCCAGCTTTAACTCCAACACGTGTTCCTGCTGCAGACCCATGGGACAGCCTATATGCCCCCATGTGTCTTTTCTTTCTGTCTGTCTTGTCTATTTTTCTGTATCTCTTGTTCTCTCTCTCCCCAACCCCTCTCTCTGAAATGATGCTGGAAGGACCCAGCCACGGTATAGTGGCAGGGATCACACCCTCTTCTAATGCAAGGGAGAGGTTATGCTTATGTTTTTCAGCCAATTTGGATCTCAGGAACCCCCCAACCTGCTTGACAGGGTTTCTTGGGCACCCACTAAGTGGTTCAGTCTTCAACTGTCCAAAGACTCAGCCCTGACCTTTTCCACACCGACTACTTCAGAGAGGGTGGGAGGTCCTCAATGCTCCAGAAAAAGATCTCATGGCCGGTGTGCACACCCTATCACCTGGGGGCATGTGGAGGCTTTGGCAGGGCAGGCCCAGAGAATTGCCCCTGACCAGCCCGCAGGCCCTGTTGCTCTGTTCTTGCTTATGTGTGCTATAGTAACTGCTGACTCCCAGATGCAGGCAGTGGCAACCTGGGGCTCGACCCTTGCAGCTCGAGCTGGTGTTTTCAGTTCATCTTTGGAGGATGAGGAGAATTGGGCCGGAATTGCGATTCACAGACACCAGAAGGTAAATGGCAGCAGCTGTGGTGGGAGGATGAACGAAAGCCAGGCTTGCATTGCCAAGTGGCTGCTGGAATGGCAAGGAGTTCCTGCTAAGCTCCTGGTGGGTTTGCTGACATTTTAGGACATAGGGGTGCCATCATGCTCTCTAGAGCAGAGATGGAAATGCTGACTGCCATTGCCACATGCTCCTCTTTGGGCCAGTGTAAGACCTGCCAGGACGGCAGGCATGAGGGGGTGGCTGAGGCCTCATGTTTGTGGACTGATTTCCTGGACTACAACCAGAGTGAGCACTGGCTCCTTTGTTGGATGGACTTACAGATTTTGGACAATGTGAAATACCCTGATGGGGTTGAGGGTACCTTTGCCTGAAGCACTCCCCTGCCCCGGAAGCTTTTCCCATGGCTAGAAAGAAGGCAGAGGACATTTTGTGCTTTTGGCAAAGTGCTCAGAGACTGGTGAAATGTACCTTTGTAACTGTTGAAATTGTATGATTTGTCATGTTGTTGTAATTTGTGTTATATGCCTTGCAACCATATCTAGTACGCAGCCCACGGCAAGCCATCCGTTCTCTGTTTGGATGTTGTGACCTTTGTGGGGAGGGGGCATGCATAGACCTATGTCCATTTTTTACAATCAAAATGGAACTGTGTTTAACAGCACCTGGGAGGTCTCTGTAACACAATGGGAGGGAAATGACATCCCGACTCCTAGGAGGAATCCCCTGTTTAAGACCCCCGTTCTATTTCCTAACTAGTCAAACATTACAGAAGCTTGCCTCATTGTTTAATCTAGCTAATCTATTAGCGTATAGTATAATAGGTATTATAGTTGTTTTTGTTCTACTAGGGTTCTGTTGCATAATGCATAGCATTCAGAAGCTACAAGAACAGCAAGCTGTCATTCATCAAGTCTAATTGGCCTTAATTAAAAGAGAAGGGGGATCTGTGGGTGAAGTGCAGAGCACATTCCTAGCAGCTGTGACTGATGTAATGCTGTGAGAGTTCTCCAGCTCCCAGAACGCTCCTGGGCATACTCAGGAAGGGAGCTCACCTGCTATAAGGAAGTGACTTAGCGCCAATCAAGCAGTTCCCTGATCTTTTCAGCCGTTGGCTTTGAGGAACACACTGTAACACCCTATAGGCTGAACCCATGTATATAAGCTAGCTTACTTCCTGAATAAAGTGGATCTGTGTTATTGAACCTGGTCCCCGGAGTCGGGTCTTTGTGTCTCCATCGTCCTCACCCCAGCAGGACTTGTCCACAAGGAATCTAGAGAGTCTGTGTGACACAAGTAGCCCAAAAAAACACGCACCTTCAGCAATGCAGAGGAAAAAAAACTTTCTTTCACAGTGAGAGCTGCCACTTTCTTATGTAAAACTGTAAAGCTGAGAAGCTTTTGTTGCAAAGCCAACTGCATTCTCCAATATACCTTTATTTCTATTTCACAAGTAAGGATTTTTGCTCTCTTGCTTTCTTGTCACTTGGGGAGTGCAAGCTGATCTACCCCCCAAATGGACACATCAGTCCAATGAATCACCAGCATTTTACAGTAAGGTGTTCATTTTCAACAATAGTTCAGATGTTTAAAGCATCACCCCATGTACCAAGGTTGCAAGTTCCATCCCCACCTGGGTGCATACAAGAATCTTGCTCTTTCTCACTCTTTTCTTCGATCTTCAAAATCAATCAATCAATAAAAAAGTTAAAAATAAAGTTTAATAGCAAGCTAACAGTAGCTCTACAAAGGATTGTGTTTCGTAGCTGTGTGAAACTAGCAACTCCAAAACCCAAGCAGGGGTTCCTCCAGAGTCAGGTCCCCCTTGTATGGTAATGCCTTTTATCGAATACTCCTTATTGAAGATTATTGCTTTTTGCAAAAATCGTCAGTTTCAGAGACTTGTGCTGTTTCCTAAACCCAAACTGTCCAATAGGTCCTGGGCCTCCTATTTGGTAAAGAGAAAACAGTTTTTCTCTGTCTGCTGCAACATCAAAGCTGCCACTGGTGTCAAATGGCAGGGGATTTTGTTACCTACATTTATTTCTCTGCACTTTCTTCCTAACCGGGATGATCTCACTGGCACTTAGGAAATAAGAAATTAAAAGCATAAAACAGGCCAACTTCTAAGCAAGAGAAACAGTACATGAAATCAAGTCAAAAGACCACAGGCACCGGGCGATTTTAACCTTTTTTTATTATTCATTGCAAGATTTGCTCCAACTCTACAAATGTAACTCAGCATATCAATTTTCCCTGAACTAATCTACCGAATCGATGCAACACCATTCAAAATTCCAACATGATTTCTTTAGACAATTACCAGCTTCTTCTAAAATTTATATGAAAAGGAGAGAATCTAGAATAGCCAGACAATTATAAAAAACAGTGTTTGTAATACTTATCCTACCAGATTTCTGTCTTATTTTAGAGTTAGATAAATTGATAAAAAAACACAACTTTTTAATGTTAAGATAAAGATAGAAACATACAAATGAAAGGGTATGGAGTGTCTAGAAGTATCCCACATATAAATGGTGAATTGATTTTGAAAAAGGTTTCATAAGGTAAAGATTACCTTTGCAAAAAATCCTTCTGAAATTCTAAAACCAGTGGATATTCATATGCAAAAACAACCAAACAAACAAAAAAAACCCTTAAATTGTGCTTACTTAACACAATTTACAGAAGTAACTCAAAATGGATTATAAACTAAAATCTAATGAGTAAAAGTATAATACTTTTAAACCAAAACATAGTACAAAAGTGTACTCAATAGCTTTATTTGTGGTAGCCAAAAACTGTAAATAACATATGTCCCTCAAAGAGAAATGTATGAACAAATTTGTGCTCATTCACACAGTGATATACCTTTCAGAAATGAAAAAAAAAATGAGATAACAATGCAAGCAACTGCATGGATCACAATATATTTTTGAATAATTAAAAGTAGCCAGAAAAAAATATGGTATGATTTTGTTAAAGTAAAATTCTAGAAAATTCAAACTACAATAACAGATGGAGCGGGGTTTGGAAGGGAGCACAGGATTCTATTACATAGTGTAGAGTTTCTTAGCAGTAACACTGCTGGCATCTGGGCTGGATAATCACTGCTGTGGGAGCCTTTCCTGTGTCTTGTAGGGGCTTTAGCAGCCTCCCAACCTCGACTTAGTAGAACTCAGTAGCACACCCCATTCCCAGTTGTGACGATGAAAAAGTATCTCCAAATGTTACCGAATGTTTTTTAATGTTCAAGTTAGATTTTTGTTTAAAGGTCATTCTAATGACATAAAATGAATATGGAACAATTTTTTGTGGCTGTCGTTTTATGAAAGTGTATAAAATTATAATTATTTGTGCCTTGATGTTTCTAATTCAGTAAAGTTATGTCAGTAAATGGTCCATGACAAATTCTATTCTCTAATAGTTTTAGAACTACTCAGTTTCCCACCCTCCTCTCTTTTCCTGACTCCATTTTGGTAACTTTCATTTTCTAGAAATTTCTATATTATGTTTACATTTCTTAAAGTGATAGCATAAAGTATTTCACAGTATCTATTTATTTTAGCAATTGCATCATATGTAGTTATTTTTGCTTTTATTCTAGTAGTTAATGGTTGTTTCCTGTTTGCTCTTTTCAGAAATTTTTCAATTTTGTTAATTACATTAGTCATTTCAGAAAACCAGCTTTTGCCTTGCATATTCCTCTGTATGTTCATTTTTATTTTAAAAGGGCTGTACTTATTTTATTTTCTGCTCCATTTATCATATCAAGTGTTAATTTGCTATATTTTTAAAAGATTTTTCATTTATTCATTTATTCATAGGAAGACAGAGAAAGGAGGGGAGAAACGAGAAGAATCAACTCATAGTTGCTTCGCCTATGTGCCTTGACTGGGTAAGCCTGGGGTTTCAAACCAGAGACTCCAGCATACCAGGTCAATGCTTTATCCACTGCATCACCACAGATCAAGCAATTTGCTAATTTTTGAAAAAAATATTTTTAGAATAAATGCTTATGATAGACTTTTAGTCTTTTTATGTTAGGTTTTCAGGATTTTAGTCTTTAAAAAATTTTAAAGACTTTATTTATTTTACAAGTGAGGGAAAGAGAGAGAGAGAGAGAGAGAGAGAGAGAGAGAGAGGAGCAAGAAGCATCAACTCTCATATGTACCTTTACCAGGCAAGCCCAGGGTTTTGAACTGGCAATTGCATCATTCCAGGTCGATGCTTTATCCACTGCACCACCACAGGTAAGGTGAATAAGCAAAAAAGTATCTCATTTTTTTTCATATGTAGAGCTTCTGTAATTCTTTTTTTTTAGAAAATTAAATTTAATGAGGTGACATTGATCAATATAAGAACAGAGGTTTCAGGTAACATGTCTATAGCATTTGAGGTGTTGATTGTGTTGTATGCCCATCAAATCATATTCAATCACCATATATTTGTCTCGCTTTACTTCCTTTTCCTCACTCTCCTACCAAAGTAAACACTTCACTTTTATCTATGTCCATGAGTCTCAGTTTTATATTCCACCTATGTGTAAAATCATAGAGTTCTTAGCTTTTTCTGATTTACATTTTTCTGTCAGCATAATGTTCTCAAGATCTATACATGTTGTTGTAAATGTCACTACATCATCATTTCTTATGGCTGAGTAGTATTCAATTGTATATATGTACCCCTTCTTCTTTATCCAATCCTCTATCGAGAGACACTTTAGTTGTTTTCATTCCTTGACCACTATGAATAATACTGCAATGAACATTGGGGTGCATGTGTTTTTGCATACCAATGTTTTTGAGTTTTTTGGGTAGACATTCAATAGAGGGATTTCTGGGTTGTAAGGTAGTTCTATTCTTCATTTATTGAGGAACCACCATATTTTACTCCATAATGGTTGTACTAACTTGCATTCCCACCAGCAGTGAGTGAGGGTTCCTTTTTCTCCACAGCCTCTCCAACATTTGTTATTATTACCTGTCTTGTTGATAATAGCCAATCTAACAGGTGTGAGGTTGTATCTCATTGTAGTTTTGATTTGCATTTCTCTAATAACTAATAAAGTTAAGTATCTTTTCATATATCTCTTAGCCATTTGTATGTCTTTTGGGGAGAATTGTCTGTTCAGGTCTTCTCTCCATTTTTTTAATTGGATTGTTTGCTTGTTGTTGAGCTTTGTGAGTTCTTTATATATTTTGGATATTAACCCCTTATTGAAGTTGTTATTTGTAAATATAATCTCCCATTTTGTTGGCTATCTTTCTGCTTTGTTGTCCATTTCATGTACTGTGCAGAAGCACTTTATTTTGAAGGCTTTTTCACTAAAACCATATAAAAGACAAGGCTACTTACTCTCTCCACTCTTATTCAGCATAGTACTGGAAGTCTTAGCCAGAATTATCAGGCAAAAGAAA
This sequence comes from Saccopteryx bilineata, assembly GCF_036850765.1. Classification (NCBI taxonomy): domain Eukaryota; kingdom Metazoa; phylum Chordata; class Mammalia; order Chiroptera; family Emballonuridae; genus Saccopteryx; species Saccopteryx bilineata. The sequence goes on from NC_089502.1 coordinate 48,360,769, forward strand.
AAAAAATAAAAAGCATCCATATTGGTAAAGGAGGAGTAAAAGCATCACTTTTTGGAGAATACATAATCCTGTATATAGAAAACTCCAAAGACTGTATCAAAAAACTCTTAGAAACAATAAACCAATATATTAAAGTTGCAATATACAAAATCAATATACAAAAGTCTACTGCTTTTTTGAATGCCAACAATGAAACTTCACAAAAAGAACTGAAAAAACAATTCCTTTTACAATTCCCCCCCCAAATAAAATAATAAATGAAATACCTAAGGAATGAACTTAACAAAGGATGTGACGAACTTATACAGTGAAAACTACAAAGCATTATTGAAAGAATTGAAAAAGACACAATTAATTTCAAAAATAGTCTATGTTCACGGATCAGAAGAATCAACATAGTGAAAATGGCTATACTTTCCAAAGCAATATACAAATTTAATACAAATCCCAATTAAAATCTCAATGTCATTTTTTAAAAGAAGTGGAAGAAAAAATCACCAGGTTTGTATGGAACCATAAAAGACCCCGAAGCAATCCTGAGGAAAAAGAATGAAGCCAATAGTATCACACTACCTGACTTCAAATTATATCACAGAGCCACGATTATAAAACAGCATGGTACTGGCAGGAAAACAGGTATACAGACTAATGAAACAGAATTGAGAGCCCAGAAATAAGACCACATATAAATGGACAATCTTTGATGAAGGACCCCAAAACACACAATGAAGAAAAGAAAACCTCTTCAATAAATGGTGCTGGGAAAATTGGAAAGCCACATGCAAAAAAAAAAAAAATGAAATTTGACTACAGTGTGTCCTGCTGCACAAAAATTAATTCAAAATGGTTCAAAGACCTAAATATAAGGTCTGAAACAATAAATTGCATAGAAGAAAACATAAGTACTAAGCTTATATACGTTGGCCACAGAGAACATTTTATGAATTTGACCCCAAAGGCAAGGGAATTAAAGGCAAAAATAAATGAAAAAGACTCTATCAAGCTAAAGAACTTTTGTACAGCAAAAGAGCTTCTGTTTTCTTTATTTACAAATATTTTCTAATTTTAATATTAACTTTCCATTGATTCATAATTTATTAAAATGTTTGTCCTGTATAACAAGAACAACAAACCACATGGTGTGATAAGAAAACAGCCGTTTTGAGTTTTTTGCTTAAGCATTTTACATGCTGACAATCCCACTTGCACTAAGTCTGGACATTTAGATTAGGACTGGAGTTTAGGATCCTGTAAATTCCTGCCTGGCTTTTCCTGGGACACGTTTTTGAAAGGAAGCTTCAGAGCTGAGCCTGTAAAAAATTAGTAGTGACCACCTCTGCCACCTTACAATTAATAGGTCTGCCTACCTGGCTTTCTATCTCCTGCTCACTCGTGACCTAGTATAGATAGAGAACTGCCTTATCCTCAGCTCATTATAACCCTCTTTTTCTGGGATTTTTAATTAATAAATATTGTGACTTAGGCCTGACTCGTGGTGGCACATTAAATAAAGCCTAGACCTGGGACTCTGAGGTCATGGAATTGAAGCCCTGGGTTTGCTTGGTCAATGCACATATGAGAGTTGATACTTCTTGCTCCTCCTCCTTTCTCTCTCTTTCTCTCTTCTCTCTAAAATGAATAAATAAAATCTTAAATATATATATATATATATATATATATATGTGTGTGTGTGTGTGTGTGTGTGTGTGTGTGTGCCCTAGTTCTCAGCATATGAGGACATCAAAAAAGTATTTCCAGCATGGCTTCTAGCTCAATTGACTTATGGCAAGAACACATTCAGTCCTTTGAAATGCATTATGATTTGGACATAAGACTATTTGCTTACTTTTTACTTGTTCCTAAATGAATATTATTCTGTACTTAGGTGAAGTTTTATACGTATGTTTATTAGGTAAATATGTTTAAATTTTGTTGCTTAAATTCTTTACATCATTACTTATGTTCTTTTCTGCTTTCCCCCCCATTATTAGAAGAGTGGGAGTAGTAAATCTCCCCCTATGATTGCAGAGTTTTTAATTTCTCCCTGTAATTATAAATCACAAAAAGACTGAATAATAATAAGCTCATCTTATTTTATGGTTAGACAAAAAATGACAATAGAGTTTGTGTATATTGACCAACAGTAGGTGGGTAATTAGTGATAGGTTATGATGTTGGAAATTTGCAGATATTTAAATAAAAAAATATATTACATCCCATTCATGGTAAATTGCTCAGATTTTTATTATAATTTACACAATAAAAAATTTTGTGGCATTTTAATTAGAGAAGTCATAGTATAACACATCTTTTTAAATAATCACTACCTAAGTCTCCATCATTTATCTCTGTTGTTATTTTGAAAGCATCTATTTCCCTTACCTCCAATTCCTTGCCTTCCATTTATATATAACATACATAGTCAAATAATTTCTATTTATGTGTAAACATGTATACATCTGTTCAATTAGTATTAAGATCAAAATATAAAATATTTCCTGCACTTTAGAAGGGTCTCTCATGCTTTTCTGTATTAATATATCTCAGTGGTAGCTGCTTTTATTTTATCTATCTTCATAGATTAGTTTTGACTTTTTATGTATATATAAGTGATTTAATAATTTTGTTCTCTTTGCACCTCTCATCTTTTGCTCATCTCTAAGTATGAGATTCATCTAAATTTTTGTGTGTAGCAAGAATTTTTTCTGCCTTATTCCTGTATATTATACTATTAAGTTTATAAACAAATATTTACTCATTTTACTGTTGATAAGCACTTGAGTGTTTCTGTGTTTTACTATTACAAATAAGACTACTGCTAATATTCTTATACATAATTTTATCATAAGTGTGCACTCATTTCCTGTGGATACATACTTATTAATTGAATTGTGGCATCATTGGTTTTCATATATGCTTAGCTTTACTAAATATTACTAGAACATATTTCTAATGTAGATACATAAATTACATTCCCACCAGTGACATGTAAGAGCTATTCAATATAAACTTTGAACATCATGACCAATCATGTTAAATTTTCAGACTGTTTCATTTTAGCCATTCTGTTGGAATTGTACTGGTGTCTCATTGTGGTTTTTATTTGCATTTCCCTGACAGTTAACAAGATGAGTATCTTTCCATATGCTCTTGAGCTTTAGTTTTACTCATCTGTGACATACTTTGCAAATATTTTATCTGTTTTACCTAGTATTGTGTTTTGATGAACAAATTCTAATTTATGAAATTTTTCTTTCTAATACATTTTTATTTTTAAAAATATTTGCTCACTTCAAGCGCATGATGTTATTTTGTTTTACCTTTCATATATACTATCCATCTTGAATTAATTTTTTTGTGTGTAAGCAGGTATTAAGCTTACCATTTTTAAATATGGAAATTTTATTTTTGAAAAGTGCTATACACCAACTGAATTATAGGGTCAACATTTTTGACAATGAGGTGAGAGCATATGTGTGGTTCTGTTTCAAAGCTTTGTATTCTTTTAAATTTCTATTCTTAAATATCTGTGCTTATTTTTATTATTATTTTCTTACCATCATATCTAAGTATATTTGGTTGATGTTTTAAAATATTTTTAGAGTGAGTGCTAATGTAATATATTTTTGGTTTACTCTATGGTGTATGTGCCTTAAATACTGTATAAATAGTATAGCTTTATAAGATTTATAGAGTATCATCTTGTATATAGGATGTATTTGCCTGCACTGTACAGTATCTAGCATAAGCCCCACATCTTTTTGTTTTGTTTGTTTGCTTATTTTTGCCTAGATGCTTTTAGCTACTGCATTCTCTGCAGTTTCATAGAAATTCTAAGTCAGCTTGTGAATTTCTGTTCCCAAAATGCTGGGAATTTACTTGGTATTGCATTTAATATACAGATCAATATGGAATCTTCTAATATAAAGTTCATAATATAAATTTTAATTATTTACTGTAAAATTTCTCATGTAGTCTTGAGTGTAGAAGCCTGAGAACATATTGCATTATATTCATTCTTGTATTATTAAAATCACTTTTGATGTTATTGTAAATAATATTTTAAATTTTAATTTTCTCATTACCTAATGCTTATATGTGGAAAAATTATTATTTTATATAAATTTTGTATTTGGTGACTTTTGCTGATTCTATTTTTAATTCTCTTATTTGAGTGTATCTTTTTTTTTTATATTACCTATACACAATAAAGTAATCTGCAAATAAGAACTTTACCTTTCTTTTCTTTTTTTTTTCTTTTTCTTTTTTTACAGAGACAGAGAGAGAGAGGAATAAATAGATAGGGACAGACAGACAGAAAATGAGAGAGATGAGAAGCATCAATCATCAGTTTTTTGTTGCGACACCTTAGTTGTTCATTGATTGCTTCCTCATATGTGCCTTGACTGTGGGCCTTCAGCAGACCCAGTAACCCCTTGCTCAAGCCAGCAACCTTGGGTCCAAGCTGGTGAGCTCTGCTCAAACCAGATGAGCCTGTGATCAAGCTGGTGACCTCGGGGTCTTGAACCTGGGTCCTCCACATCCACATCCCCGTCCGACGCTCTATCCACTGCGTACTTCTTTTTTAATCATGAAGAATGTATTTGTTTTTCTTCTTGCCTTTCTGTATAAGCTGTCTTCAGATATGTCATTGAATGGAAGTGCTATCGAACATCCTATTTAGTTTATTTTTTCCCAACTCCGGTGGAAAGCATTTGATATTTCACATTTAAGTATGATGCTGGTCAAAAATATTTTTGGATGTACTGTTTATTTATTTTGTTTTTGTACATTTTTATTTTTTAGATTCCTCTAAGCTCTATTATCACCATTAGCATCACCATCCTTAGTTGGTTTAAAGAATTGTCATTCCTAGTTACCTTTCGCACCTTTTTTTCTAAAAACTTTATTTCATGTTATTTTTGAAAGATCTTTTTGGTAAGCATAGGTTTTTTGGTTGGTGGTTTTTTCGCAGCATTTAAAAATTGTCATCCTACTTTCTTCTATTTATATAGTTTCTTTTTATTTATTTATATATTTTTTATTGTAACATGTTTAATTTGTGCTGTCATGCTAGACGCTGCCAAGAACTGGTGTCAGCCCCCTGAGCACAGTGCCATCTCCCGGCACAGAGGAGTCTAGGCAGAGAATGAGCAATCAAAGCCAGGACAGGAGATGAGAAAGTGCTGTGTACCAGACCTTCGATTACTCAGGTGGCCAGTGAGGTTCCCCCACTTCTCTTACAGGCACAAACTCATGAGGGGCAAGTGATATATATATATACTGCTCACAAAACTTAGGGAATATTTCAAAATTAATATGAAGAGATTTTAAAACAAGCATTTGATCTTTTTGTTTTACTAATCAAGAACATCAGAAAAGCAAACAAGTCAAAGAAAGTTGCTTGATTATGCAAATGAGATGCAAAACCAACTTTTATTTCATTGGTGACAATGCACTATACAAAAGGCTGAAAGTACTGGAGTATCTGCACATTCCCTGATCCCCTAATTTTTGTGAGCAGTGACTTTTAACTAAAACTTTTAACTAAAATTTTCTCTTTCAAAGTCTTTTCATATTCTTTCTTTGAAAAATTGTGTAGCCTTGGGCAAAGTTGATTTAGTTTTCCTCAGTTATTTTATAATGCAGTTAGTAGTTTTTGTTGTTGTTTTGTTTTTGCACTTATCCTAGTGGTATTATATACGTCTTCTGGTTATATTGAGTTTTTCATCAGTTTTGTAAAGTTTCAGTTATTATTGCTGCAGATATTGCTTCATTCTTGGTCTATCACAAGTCTTTCTGAGATGTCTCATTCACACATGATACATATTTTTTTACTGTCTCATGGTCTTTTTTATTTTTCTGTTTCTCATAATATTTTTCTCTGTGAAACATTATGTTTACCGCCTACTTAACTGCCTTTCATAATTTTGATTATCTGAAACTTACTTTTTTTAATTTTGTGTTTTAGTTTTTCTATTTTTTGACTCTTAGAAATCCCATGTGAGCCATTCATATACTATAATTCTCAGTTATTAATGTTTACCTGTTCATAAATTTTGTCCTTTTTTATTAACATATTAATTATAAATATTGTGAAATTTTGTCTATTCACTGTAAGATATTTTAAATATAGCGAATAAACAAAATTTCAAAATACTTATTATTCTTTGGTTTGATTGTAATTAAATACAATATATATCTAAATAAATATATGTGTGTAAATGGGTATATATAAATTGTATAATATATATTTAATTATATTTTTCTTCTGACCATTTCTCACCTTTGCCTATATCTGCACATCACTTTATTTTTACTTTGTGGTGGACTGATTATTGTAATATACAATGCTTTCAGTCTGTTATCTTAGTTTACAGCATGTTAAGTGTTTAATTTTTTTCTGTCACAAGTAAAATGATAAGCAAACACCTTGATCTTATAGAAACTTTGTTATGGTATTTCTGTATTTGTTTGGCCATTAGTCTTAAAATAAATAGTATGTATTTCAAGTGCATAAATATTAGGTTTTTTTCTGTGTTCTAAAGTTAAATCCAAGTATTTTAGTCAATGTCTGTCCATAATAGCTGAGTCAATATACAACTTTCACTGTCCAGAATTGTGTGGCCCCTGCAACCTCTGTTGAGCAACCTAGTCCCTCAATGGTCAGTTGCCACTAGGATTCTTGGAGTTTTATTTTTTACACATACAGTTTAGTATTTGAACACGGACATGAAGGAAAATTTTTTACATAGACATGTGTTGCTCCCTTTCTTGGTTTTCTCTCTTTGGGACACTGAATTCCAAATTTGAGTTGCCCTAACAGCCCTAAATTCTGATCTTTGTCTCTTTCACCTTCCAGCTGTAATAATTCCCTCTTATTTGTTTCTATTTCTCTGTGCCATCATTTGAAACATACCCTAAGAAGAATCATTCTGTGTGAGTATAAAGCAACTGCCTGTGCTATGGTTCTCTCAAAGAAAAAAGCACCACATTTTTGTTTTCCAATGCTCATTAAATTAGTAATTTTATCAGGCATTTTTGGTACGTCTAGTAAGAAGGTATGTTTGATCACACGTAGTTCATCATGGAGGAGTTATAAGTCTCCTCTCAATACATTATTACTTCAAGACATTTTAAAAATAAAAATGTATAATGAGTTAAAAACTCGGCAAAAATATTGTTTTCTTACAAGATCAGATTATATATACAGGATTGGGCAAAAATACGTTTGCAGTTGTAATACAAATAAGTAATATAATAATCAATAAATAATAATACAAGAATAAACTCTCTCTTTTACATATAATTGTAAGCTTGATTTTGTCCCCCATACAAATAGTCTTTAATATCCTTTCTATTACAGCCTAAAACTATCACTGTAGACAGTTAGGGAACACCAGGGAGTCTCCCCCCTAAGCCAAGATGGCACAGAGAGGTTCTTTAACCCAGTGTACAAAAAGCTAGAAAGGTAATTGCATAGGAAAAAATCCTCCCCTCCTTATCTTTATGATAACTGATAGGTTGAGTAAGAAGGAGAGATGGTCTTTGAGTCCGGAGTCCAACCTTCTCCCAGCTTGCGGCACCTGAAGAAACTTCTTTTCTTTTGCACCTGTACTTGTCTCACAAGCTCGGCTTTGGTTGTGGCAGACAGCCGAACCTGCATTTTTGGTTATAGTTTTTGGTGACTCTGGTAAGATAATATAGACCTCTATAAGACCCGGAGGTCCCAGGTTGGGGCTTTGGCTGCCTGTGGCAGACCATCCCCAGGAGCGGGACTGTGGGGACTTCCAGCAGTTGCTGGAAGCTTTTCTTGAGAAATTTCCCTGCACTCTTTCTCAAGGTGCCATTCAACTAAAATGCTTCGTTGATGAAAGGAAATAAGTTTTGAGGTATTATATGGATACCTAAACTGGGTTAGTCAAACAAGCATGAACCTTTGGTGTCCTCTATCCCTGCCACTTGAGCTTTGTGCCATTTGAGTCCTGTCAGGACCAATTATGGTACCAGTTGGCAGGAAATAAGATGCTAGGAGTTGCTTGTGAATGCTTGCTTGGACTAATGAGATTATGGATCCAAGCTTTATTTATATAATCTTACTTTGTCTTTGGTCTTTCTATGGTCATGGCTTTGGTTTTGTACTTTTCTGCCATCAGGGGTTCTGTTTCAACTCCTGAAGGGAACCTACTGGGCCGGATTTTAGCAGATTAGTCCATGTACAACTATGATCCAATGACTAAGAAGGAATTGGTTTTCTACTGTGACACTGCTTGGCCTATGTCTACTTTAAACTACAGGGGAAAATGACCCCTAAATTGTTCCTTAAATTATCATCCTACAGTTGGAATTATCCCAATGGTTAGGAAAATGGGACTAAATCCTTTATGTGCATGCATTTATATCAGGGGTCCCCAAACTTTTTACACAGGGGGCCAGTTCACTGTCCCTCAGACTATTGGAGGGCCGGACTATAAAAAAAAACTATGAACAAATCCCTATGCACACTACACATATCTTATTGAAGTAAAAAAACAAAACGGGAACAAATACAATATTTAAAATAAAAAACAAGTAAATTTAAATCAACAAACTGATCAGTATTTCAATGAGAACTATGGGCCTGCTTTTGGCTAATGAGATGGTCAATGTCCAGTTCAATATTTGTCACTGCTAGTCGTAACAAGTGATATGACGTGCTTCCGGAGCCTGCGTCATATGGAAGTAGTATTGTATGTGAGCGATGCCGCACTTGACCACCAATGAAAGAGGTGCCCCTTCCGGAAGTGCAGCAGGGGCTGGATAAATGGCCTCAGGGGGCTGCATGCGGCCCACGGGCAGTAGTTTGGGGACCCCTGATTTATATGTTACACTATAAGGACTCAACAAAGAAACAACCTAATGAGGCCGAGAAGGAAATTGGCTTCAAAGCCCCTCCCTGATAGTAAGAAACAGGAAGACACGGAAAATAAGGCGATGAGTCTCTTTAATGCCCTGAACCCAGGGAACCCAGGATTAGCAGCAAGAATATTTCTCTTGCCATTACCCCTGCTGCTAGATATCCCTGCCATTGAATAAAGAACTGCTCAGAACTCAAAAAGAAAACTAAAAAAGATAGAAATTCTTGCTGAGAAATGTTAGAAAGCGATGATGAATCTGATCATAAATGAAAAAGCCCAGGTACCTCTTGACCTATTACTATTTATTATTTGACACAATAAGTATCACTTGAGAAACCCATCTGCAACACCAGCTTTTGAAATATGAAGCAGTCTGCCAACTTTGCTTGTTCAGCAGTGCCATCTTCGAGATGCCGTGTGTGCTATCTTCTGAAAATAGTAATCTTCTCTGGTGTAAGGCTCCCCTCCATTCTTGACTTCCTCTTCTTTTAGTATATAGAAAGAATTCCTGGAGCTAGGGATCATCGGTAAGACTATTATTCCCTTTCACAGCAGGAAGAAACTACAGAAGGTCCATTTACCCTTATAAAACGACAAGGGTCCAGAGTTTTAGAAGGGAGATTTGTTACCATAGTCAGGGAGCACCAGGGCATCTCCCACACTGGTCAAGATGGTGCAGGGCAGGTTCTTATACCCAGCTCACCACAGGCTAGAAAGATGAATGAAAAGGGTTAGAGCTCGCCAAAAGCTAGAAAGATGATTAAATAGAAAACAAAACCAAACAATAAAACCTTCTCCTCTCTATCCCAATATGAACTTTGGGTTTGAGCAAGAAGGGGTGATGTTCTTTGAGAGTCTACCATTCTCCCAGGTTCCAGCAACTGAATAACCTTTCTTTTTGCACCAGTGCTTATTTCATGAGTTTAGCTTTCATTGCGGCAGTTAAGCTGAACCAGCATTTTTGGTTACAAAACTACATTAACCTCATATCTTAACCATCCCCAACACACACACACACACACACACACACACACACACACACACAAACACATTACACATTAAAAATGTTTGTATATTCTAGGGATTTTGCAATTTTCCTCCTTTATATGATTAACTTGAATTGCTCCAAGTTTCACTCACTTTCAATTTAAGAACTTCTTCCAACATTCCTTTTCTGTTTACAGACTGGGTTATCTATTCATTTTTTGTGTTCACACAAGATTCTATAATTACATATACAATATCCTTGTCATATTATAATTATCTGTTTGCTTCTCCCTGACTCTTGCATTTAAATTTAGCAACTGAGTGAAAATTATTGTCTCATTGGAGTCTGTATCTCCAACACAGAGTTAGCAGCGTGGGAAAGAATAGACACTCAGCATATACATTTGCGGAATGTTCAAGATGCCAGCTCTAGTAAACGGTTGAAGAAAAAAATTTAAACAGAGCTTCACATGGCTTCAAACTCCACACTATGTAAACTATAATTAAGTGCTAAAGAGCAAAGAATATTTGCACGCGCGCGCACACACACACACACACACACACACACACACGTGTGTTCCTTTTTTTCCAAGTGAAAGGAGGGGAGATAGAGATACAGACCCCTGCATTTGCCCCAACTAGGATCCACTTGGTAACCCCTGTCTGGGATCCATGCTCTGCCCATCTGGGGCCATGCTCGCAACTGAGCTATTTTTAGCATCTGAGGTAGAGGCTCCATGGAGCCATCTTCAGCACCCAGGGACCATGTGCTCAAACAAATCAAATCAAGGTTGCAGGAGAAGAGAAAGAGAAGGGGTAGGGGGAGGAGTAGAAAAGCATATGGTAGCTTCTCATGTGTGCCCTGACCAGAATCAAACCCCAGACATCTACAAACAGGGCCGTCATTCCACCATTGAGCATACTGGCCAGGGCTTAGAATATTTAAACTATTGAGATCTAAGTAAATTTGTCAATTCAATTTATAAAGTTATTTATAAAGTTATATATTTATACAATAATGTAGTAGTTGATTTTTAAAACTGAGTTGATAATAACAATTTTGCAAATTTTAGTGGAATATATAAGCCCAGATAATCACTTAAGTTATTTTTGTATAAGTAAATTTCATATGTGTCCATGCCATCTACATTCGCATATTTCTCTTCAAATAAGTGACAAAGAAGGAACAAATTTAAATCGGAGTTGTAGCTTTCTTTTTCAAGAATATAGCTACAACATACTAAAAAAAAAAAAAAAGCCAACACATCAGGTTTTCATTCACTTTTGATATTAACATTACAAAAAAATGTATAGTTATTTCATCCAATTAATGAATGTGATCTGTGAACACGTTGGGTATATCTTTCTTTTCATGGATAGAAGTACCTGAATATTTTTTCAGTAATTATTTGTCCTTAAAAAAAACCTATATTTAAATTGTGCATGTAGATCCCTAGGGTACTATATCTAACTCTTCTAAATAAATTTTTATGGCATATTCTTAAGCAACCATAAAATTGTATCACAATTAAAATTGTATTGTGCAATATAATAGAAACAATATATACTAGAAACTTTATATTCTCTATGTAAGGAGACATTTGTTGGGGGAAAACTTAATTGAAGTAAAAAATGATTCACTTTTCAAAGTGTATTCCAATTTGTAATTAACTCTTAGACTTTATTTTTTAAACAGATTTAGGTGTACAAGAAATTTGAGTGGAAAATACAGAGAGTTTCCATACACTTTCCCCAACTCCCCCATTATTAAGATCTTGCATTAGTACTAATTTTTTTAAGATTTTATTTATTAATTTTAGAGAGGAGAGATAAAGAAAGAAAGAAGCAGGGGAAGAGCAGGAAGCATCAACTCCCATATGTGCCTTGACCAGGCAAGCCCAGGGTTTGAACCAACGACCTTAGCATTCCAGGTTGATGCTTTACTCACTATGCCACTGCTGGTCAGGCAGTACTAAAATTGATGAGTTAATTAATATCTTATTTATTTTTATTATTTACTTATTTTAAGTGAAAAGAGGAGAGATAGAAAGACAAGCTCCTGCAAGCCCCGGTAGGGGGCCTATCCTCAAATCAATAGAGCCATCCACAGTGCCTGAAAAAGCCAAGCCGCACACGGGGAGGGAGTGAGAGCTAATTTCAATGCTGGAACTTTTCCGTGCGGGTGGGGGTCTCATTTGGAGTGAGAGGCGGCCTGCTCCATATCCTGGTCTGCACGCACAGATAGTGAGCGAGAGATTCCTCCGAGCGCCCCGGGATTGGGCGTCCGCCTATGTTACCGGACAGAGAGGCAGAATCAGAGGTCTTTGTGTGGGCGGAAGCCCCGCCTGATTATGCTAGCAATTCTGAGTGATTGAGCCTTACCCAGAGCCCTGCGCAGAGTGGGAATAAAGTGGGGATTTGCCAGCTCTTTGAGCCACTTACTCTCCAGGCAGAGGCAGCAGCAGCTGGATCATCAGGCTACTAATTCAGGAAGGAAAGACTAAGCGAGAGGCTCTGGGAACATGGATTCTCTCACTGTCAGAGCCTACAAATACTAATGATCCTCGACTTCAGTTTCCCAAGGAGACTGAAGCCCAATATATGACATCGCCATAGAAACTTATCAACTGCAAATCTCTACCTAAGAGTGCCACAGGGGCAGAACCCAGGGTACAGAGTCACTGACCAGGAAGAGGGAGAGAAAAGAAAAAGCAAGAAGATAATCTCTCAAAATCAAGAATAATCCACAGACTTTATAACCTATCCCATTTTATTATATTTGTTTGTTTGTTTCTCTTATCTTCATGTCTTGATTATTTTTTTCCTCTTCCAATTTGGTCGTTTAATTCTCTGCCGGTCTTACTCTCTCCTCTCCTTGAACTACACTATCCATAAGTGTTACATCTCCCATTATCTTTTTTTTCTTCTTCCTTTCTCTCTTTGAGGGTTGCACTCCAAAACCCTTAACACTCTCTCTCTCTCTCTCTCTCTCTCTCTCTCCTTTTTTTCTTTTTTCTTCCTTTAGTGGTTCTCTCTTTATTTTTTCTTTCTTTCTCCCTCTATATTAGTTTCTTCCTTTCTCCTTTACATCTCCTCTCATTCAATCCTCAATAACGAACAAATTGTTTTATCTGGGACTCAAACTTACGTTTGTGGCATTTTGGGGGATTTTTACTTTGCTTTTTTAACTCACTGGCAGTGCTCCCAACCCTGGCTCTCCATTTTATCTAGTTCTTTTTCCACTAAATACAATAGTAATTTTTAAAATTTTCCCCCCTTTTTCCTGTTTCCCTCTTATTCCTCTCATCATGTCTCTTAGTCAGCCAACACCTAAAAGCAAATCATTTTATTCTTGACCCAAATTTTTTCCTTATTTGCATTTTTTGGGTCCATATCCCCCTTTTTTGCCCCTTTGATACTTCTCCCCAACTCAGGCCCTCCATTATAGGTATTGTTTGTTCTATTTAGCACATTATAATTCGCAGTTCACCATAAAATTTTCTCAAGAAGGAGGGGAGAGGAGAGGAGAGGAAAAAAAAGGGGGGGATTTTTTTTAATTTTTATTTTTTTAATTCTTATTTATTTTTTATTTTTATTTTTTAACTTTTTATTCTTTATTAATTCTCATTAATACTATCAACAAAACCACCCTCAGATGCCATTAAGTAAGAGGAAATCAAATATCATGAATACAAAAGAAAAAGAGGTAACACAGATAGATGAGAAAAAATCTATGGAGAAAAAACTTAATATATTGGAAACCTTGGAGCTAAATGACAGAGAATTTAAAATAGAAATCCTAAAAATACTCAGAGATATACAAGAAAACACAGAAAGGCAATTTAGGGAGCTCAGAAAACAACTCAATGAACACAAAGAATATATTACCAAGAAAATTGAAACTATAAAAACAAATCAAACAGAGATGAAAAACTCAATTCACGAGCTGAAAAATGAGGTAACAAGCTTGGCTAATAGAACACGCCAGATAAAAGATAAGATTATTGAAATAGAAGACAAGCAAATACATATTTTATTTAAAAATCTATTGTATAATAAATATGTATTTTCCGATGGTTTTAGGCGACCCCTGTGTTTTGGTCGTTCGACCCCCGCCGGGGTCATGACCCACAGGTTGAGAACCGCTGCTCTACTGGGTATATATCCCCAAAACACAGAAACATTGATACGTAAAGACATATGTAGCCCCATGTTCATTGCAGCATTGTTCACAGTGGCCAGGACATGGAAACAACCAAAAAGCCCTTCAATAGAAGACTGGATAAAGAAGATGTGGCACATATACACTATGGAATACTACTCAGCCATAAGAAATGATGACATCCGATCATTTACAGCAAAATGGTGGGATCTTGATAACATTATTCAAAGTGAAATAAGTAAATCAGAAAAAAAAAACAGAAACTGCATTATTCCATATGTAGGTGGGATATAAAAGCGATACTAAGAGACATTGATAAGAGTGTGGTGGTTACAGGGGGTGGGGGGAGAGGGACAGGGAAAGGGGGAGAAGGAGGGGCACAAAGAAAACTAGATAGAAGGTGACAGAGGACAATCTGACTTTGGGTGATGGGTAAGCAACATAATTGAACAACAAGATAACCTGGACATGTTTTCTTTGAACATTTGTACCCTGATTTATTGATGTCACCCTAGTAAAATTAATAAAAATTAAAAAAAAGAAAAAAGAAATAGCTAGGTTGCCAGCAGCCCCAGATAGGCAGAGCAACAGCCCAAGACAGGGGTTTCTGGTTGGATGTGGTTGAGGGGCCTGAGAAAGTCTCTATCTCCTTGCCCTCATAACTAACTAACTAACTAAATAATTAAATAAATAAATAAACGCAGTACTTTCAGTTGCATCCCCTTTGTTGTTGAGTATTTTATATAGTTTCATTTTTCTCCTTTCTTAGTATATTTGTTATACTTTACGTTTTTACTTGTTTTAGTCATTACATTTCAATTTTAGAAAAATAAGAAACCTATTTATGTGGTGGTAAGGTGTGATGCAAAGCATTATATAGTCTTATGATGATGTGTCATTCTTTCAGTGGGTCTCTGATCCTAGCAGTGACTTTACCAAATGAGTTTCAGTTTTGTTTTGTTCTATTTCTCCCCCTTGATAGACACAGAAATTCTCGAGGTGACTAGAGCTGTGTATTTCTCTTCCCCAAAATGGAAGGCAAGAGAAGGCTGGAGGGTATTTTTCTTCTTTTACCTCAGTTGACCTTGTTAAAACCCAAGTCCCATAACCTCTTGTACTTTAAGTAGTTTCTCCTAAGGGCAGACCGTTCTAAGAAAAGAATGCTCCTAGCATACACTGTATTTCAAAATGCCTATTTTCTCTGTCTCTTTGTCAGAATAGTAAGGGGATTTTTCTTTGATTTTCTCTGTAGTAGGGCTCCTGGAGGTAAACTCATAAAACTGTGGAAGACCACTAAAACTACCCCTGCCTGAAGTTTTTAACTCTCTGGAGTTGTCCACACTGAGCCTTCAGCGATTCATCAATTACAGTTCAGGTTTTTTCTACCATAGAGTTTTCTGGTCCTGGGCTTTTTTCTCTGGTAAGTTTTATATCTCTGTATTTACCTGTCTGTCTCTTCAATACTGAGGGCAGCAGTTTGCCCTATGAAATTAATACTCTAATGAATTTAAAGGAAGCTATTGATTTTAAGTCTGTTCAACTGTTTTTCTGTGAGAATGGGATTGATGGCTTTCAAATTCCTTACATGAAAGATCTAAGATAAGAATTTGTATTTTATTTATTTTTGTATCTCTAATTTTTTATGTATATTTGTGTAATTATCTTTTATGTATGTCTTAAATCTCATTACTCAGTAATTTTTAGTTGAAACTTTTATTGAGATAATTGTAGACTTACACGTAATTATACCGTGTAAGAAATAATAGAGATGACATGTATATTTTCCCCACCAACGGTACATTTTGACAAACAGAACAATATCGCAACTAGAACAACATTGATAAATCTGCCAATTTTATTTGGAATTTCCAAGTTTTACTTGTACTTAGTTGTGTGTGTGTCTGTGTGTGTGTGCATGTGTTTTTTCTATACAATCACCTCATCTATGTAGGTTTATGGAAACACCAACACAATCAAGAACAATTCTATCACCTCCAGGATCACTTGTGTTGCTCTATATCATATCCATCAACCTAGCTCCCATAACTAACCCCTGTCACCCATTAATTTGGCTCCATTTCTATAATTTTATCATTTCAAGAATGTTATATAAATAAAATCATTATACTATAGATTGTCTTTTTTTTTTTTTTTTTACTGAGCATAAGTTCCCAGAAATTCATTGAATATTGTATTTACAGTTGACTTATAAACAACACAGGTTTGAAGTGAGTAGGTCCACTTATATGTGAAATTTTGTTTTTTGTAAGTGACCTGCACAGTTAAATTGATTTAACTTCAGTTGACCCACATAGTTCAAACTCATGTTAAAGGAACAACTCTGTGACAGGGAATCCATGAATGCAGAGGGCTGACTGCAGTTGTCTGTGAATTTTCAGCTGTTTAGCTTCCCCTAACCCGTGCAATGTTCAAGCGTTAGCGGTATTATTTGTTTCTTCTTATTACTGAATAGTATTTTATTGAATATATGTACCATAGTTTAACAATTCACCTTTTGAAGGAGATCTATGTTGTTTCTAATTTTTGTCTAAATATAAATTTTTATTTCTTCTTTGATAAATGCTTAAGATCACAATTGTTGTATCATATTATAATTGCATGTTTTATAAGAATGTGTGATCATCTTTTCCAGGGTGACTTTATTACTTTCATTTCTACCAGAAATTTATGAATAATTAAGTTCATCCTCATCAGTATTTGGTGTTTTCACAGTTAGTTTTGTTTTAGCGTTTATGTTATTGTGTAATTTTTAATTTGCAGTTTGCTAATGGCTAATGTTATTGAACATCTTTTTATGTTTCTATTTACCATTTATATACTGTCTCTTATAAAATGTCTGTACATTTTACATTCCTACTTGTGATTTATATACTCTCTTGTATAAAATATCTCATCATCTTATTTTTTATTTTTTGTTGGATTTTTTCTTGAGATTTTAATATTGCTAAGAAATATATTCCAGTTATCAGCCTTTTGTTAGATATATATTTTAGAATAATTCTCTGCCAATATTTACCTTCTGTTTTCATCTTTTTTATTATAGTCTTTCATAGAACTGAAATTTTAAATTATAATAATTTAGCTGTTGGGTTTTTTTTCCTGTTCTTGTAATAACAACAATTTGATGGTGATAAACTCCTTTAGATTTTTCTAGTCTGGGAGCTCTTTATCTGTCCAACTCTAAATGATAGCTTTGCTGAATTGGGTCACCTTGGCTCATGTCCTTGATTTTCATTACTTTGAATATTTGTCTCAGTCCCCAGGCCTGCAATTTTTCTGTTGAGAAATCAGCTGACAATCTTATGGTATCTCCCTTATAGGTAACTAACTACTTTTCTCTTGTTGCTTTTAAAATTCTCCCTGTCTTTAATATTTGCCTTTTTAAACATGAGGGGGTCTTGGTTTGGACCTCTTGGGCTTCATCTCATTTGGGACTCTCTGTAGTTCCTGCACTTGTTAGTGTATTCACCAGGCTAGAGAATTTTTTCATCATTCTTTTCCAAATAGGTTTTTTTGTTTTTTTTTTTTTGTATTTTTCTGAAGTTGAAAACGGGGAGGCAGTCAGACAGACTCCCTCTTGCACCCGACCGGGATCCACCTGACACACCCACCAGAGGGCGATCCTCTGCCCATCTGGGGCATCACTCTTTTGCAACCAGAGCCATTCTAGTGCCTGAGGCAGAGGCCACAGAGCCATCCTCAGCACCCAGGCCAACTTTGCTCCAATGGAGCCTTGGCTGCTGGAGGGGAAGAGAGAGGAAGGAGAGGGGGAGGGGTGGAGAAGCAGATGGGTGCTTCTCCTGTGTGCCCTGGCCGGAAATCGAACCTGGGACTCCTGTAAGCCAGGCTGACGCTCTACCACTGAGAAAACTGGCTAGGGCCTCCAAATAGGTTTTTAATTCCTTGTTCTCTCACTTCTTCACCCAGTGCCCCCATGATGTGAATTCTGGTACATTTGAATTCTCAGAATCCCCTTAATCTATCTTCATTTTTTTCAATTATTTTTGTCTTTTTGCTTCTGTGATTGGATGTTTTCTGCCTTTTTTACCTCCCAAATCATTGGTTGTTCTTCTGCTTTATCTACTTTATTGTTGATTGCCCCTAATGTATTTTTTTTTATTTCAGTTATTTTAGTCTTCATTTCTTACTGGTTCTTTGTAATGGTTTTCTATCTCTATTTTTTATGTTTCCTCTTTGTTGAAGTTGTTACTAACTACATTTACTCTTTCCCCTTTTTTAATATTTGTTTTATTGATTTTAGAAAAAAGAAGGGAGAGAAACAAGAACACCTGTTCCTGTATGTACCCTGACCAGGGGTCAAACAGGCAACCTCTACATTTCGGACAATGCTCCAACCAACTGAGCTATACAGCTAGGGCCATTTTCTCTTTACTGAAGTTTATTGAGCATCTTTATAACCAGTGTTTTGAACTCCCAATCTGGTAGATTGTGCTTGTCTTCATTTTGTTTCATGCTTTTTTTGGAATGTGGTCTTATTCTTTCACTTAGGAAATGTTTTTCTGTCTCCTCATTTTGGCAACTTTCCTGTGTTCATTTCTATGTATTAGGTAGAGCTGCTACATCTCCCAGTCTTGGTAGAATGGTCTTATGGGGTAAGTGTCCTGTAGGGATCAGCGGTACAGTCTTCCCAGTCACTCAGGTCAGGTCCTTTATGTGCACTCCCTGTGTGGACTGTGTGTACCTTCTTGTGTAGTTGATCTTTGATTGTTATTGGCATGCCAAAGAGAGGGATTTACTCCTAGGCCATTTGTCTACAGGGACCAACTGTAACTACAGTGGAGAAACTGCCACACAGAGGCCACTGCCATGAAGGAGGACTCATTTTAGCAGGATTCTGGTTCTCTCTGAGTTGAGTCAACTCTGTGATCATCACTTGTTCTGTGATGCTCTGGCATAATCTAAAATGTCCCCTGGGTATACTAGCTCTGGGACCAAAATTTTTGCTATTTTTTTCTTTTTTTATAATTTTTTATTAATTTTAATGGGGTAACATCAATAAATCAGGGTTCATATGTTCAAAGAAAACATCTCCAGGTTATCTTGTCATTCAATTATGTTGCATACCCATCACCCAAAGTCAGATTGTCCTCTGTCACCTTCTATCTGGTTTTCGTTGTGCCCCTCCCCTTCCCCCTTCCCCTCTCCCTTCCTCTCCTCCCCCTCCCATAACGACCACACTGTTGTCCATGTCTCTTAATCTCGTTATTATGTCCCACTTATGTATGGAATCATGCAGTTCTTAGTTTTTTCTGATTTACTTATTTTACTCCATATAATGTTATCAAGATCCATCCATTTTGTTGTAAATGATCCACTGTCATCATTTCTTATGGCTGAGTAGTATTCCATAGTGTATATGTGCTTAGTACTTTCCCCCTTAAATCAGGAACAAGTCAGGGTTGTCCACTCTTTCCATTCCTATTTAACATGCTGCTAGAAGTTCTAACCAGAGAAATCAGACAAGATAAAGAAATAAAAGGCATCCATATCAGAAAAGAAGAAGTAAAGGTTTCACTTTTTGCAGATGATATGATCCTATACATCGAAAACCCCAAAGACTCCACAAAGATTACTAGAAACAATAAACCAATACAGTAAGGTCACAGGATACAAAATTAATATACAAAAGTCCATAGCCTTTCTATATGCCAACAACAAAACATTAGAAAACAAACAAAAAAAATAATCCCCTTCATGATTGCAACAAAAAAAAAATACCTAGGAATAAACATAACAAAGAATGTAAAAGACCTATATAACAAAAACTACAAAGCATTGTTAAGGGAAATCAAAAAAGATACAATGAGATGGAAAAATATTCCTTGTTCTTGGATAGGAAGAATAAATATAATCAAAATGACCATACTACCCAAAGCAATACACAAATTTAATGGAATTCCCATCAAATTCCAATGACATTTTTTAAAGAAATGGCACAAAAAATCATCAGATTTATGTGGAACTATAAAAAACCCCAAATAACCAAAGCAATCCTAAGGAAAAGGAATGAAGCTGGGGGCATTACAATACCTGGCTTCAAATTATATTATAGAGCCACGACCATCAAAGCAGCATGGTATTGTCATAAAAATAGACACTCAGACCAATGGAACAGAATAGAACGTCCAGAAATAAAACTACATATATATGGTCAATAATTTTTGATAAAAGGGCCAACAACACACAATGGAGAAAAGAAAGCCTCTTCAACAAATGGTGCTGGGAAAACTGGAAAGCCACATACAAAAGAATGAAACTCGACTACAGCTTGTCCCCTTGTACTAAAATTAATTCAAAATGTATCAAAGACCTAAATATAAGACCTGAAACAATAAAGTACATAGAAGAAGACATAGGTACTAAACTCATGGACCTTGGTTTTAAAGAGAATTTTATGAATTTGAATCCAAATTTTTGCTATTTTAAATAATATAATATGACAACTCTAGAAAAGAGTTGTCCTGAAAGAATCTTTCAGGATTATTTGATAATTTTTTTCATTATTGTTTTTGTTTTTTTCATTATTTTCTGTGCTGACTTTAATTATCTAATGCTGAAAAATCTGTTTTATTTTTGGCCTGTGGTCACTAAAGTTACTGCTCAGTTAGCTTAATCATCATCTAATGATTGGACATAGATTTTCTTAAATGTCTGGAACTAATAAGTCATCCAGTAATGTTGCATTACACTCAGCCAAGCAGTTGACAAATAGGACTTAGCCTTTGCCTCCTGTTTGCACAGACCCTGATAGCCAGACCAAAATGAAGTTTTAAAGCCTTTTCATATCTTTACTGAGCATTCACACACCCTTACTTATGAATGTAGGCTCTAGACTCCCCAAAATACGTCAGATCTTATCAAGGTGCCTATGGATATCTCATTTCCTGGGTGTTTTTTTTAAGCTTTCTGGTAAGTCTATTTTTTTCTCCTAGATATACCTTAAGCATCTGCAATCTTAATACATTGCCTTTATTTTTATGACACATGTGCCTGGGGGAGAGGTTTCTTGCATTAATTCAGCTCTAAGGTCAAATTTTCAAAACACAACTTTAAAAGTGGAGTCTACTAAGCAACCACCAGAAAGTATGAACAATAACAGCTTTTTGCAATCAAAACCGAAGGCGCTCCAACTATCTCCTGCCCTCTGTGATAGCAGTCAGGTTGTTGGTTTTCATTTTGATTATGGGCTGTTGGTTTTTAATGTAACCACAGATCTGTAGCAGAAAGGATAAAAAATAAATTATAATGATACAAACTAACTGCTTTTACTATTTTTCTTGAATAATCACTTTTGAATTGTTGAGAGCCTTTAATTAATTTCCAGAATTCTGAAAACATTGATTTTTGACAGTTTTTGAACTGTTCTCATTGCTTTTATCCGAGAGAAGAAATTTCTAAATTTCTCTGCTGTTGCAGCTGATATCCCTCTATCTGGAATATATGATATATTTTTGTACTCTGATTAGTGCGCTCTAGATTTATTTTCTTTAATACAAATAACCAATTGACTTAGTTCTCTTCATTGGAAAATATGTAATTTGTCCAAGCACTGAAGTTCCATCTTTACCATAAAACAACAATGTTAGCTTAAGTAACATTCTGGCAATCTGTCTACCTTTACACCTATAGTACTATGTTTTACTTACTGTACTTTTATAATAATACATTATATTTGATAAGTTAACTCTTCTAGTTGTGAATCTTTTCCCTGATATAATTTTAGTATTCAAAACAATTAAATATACACCCAAGAGAATCATTATAATAGAAATGATAAGCAATAAATATCAACTGTCAATGAGTTTGTAGAACAAACTCTCAAACCCTAATAATGAAACAGCAAATTGATAGGAATAATATGCAAAATTAAAGTTTGTAAATACCCAAGGGGTTGAGAACACATTACCCTCAAATATATTTATTTGGCATATTGATTATTATGAGTTGAAGGCACTTGAAAAACAACAGGTGCAAGGAAGGCACTTTGACCTCCTCTTTTCTTCCTGAAAACAAGAGATAAAATTCCTGTGAAAGATGACTTACATGGACCTGCAGAAAAAGAACATTCTTATCACCAGAACCACAGAGTAGAGGCCAAGAAAAATACGTACAAACTTTGTTAAAGTAACTCTTATCTTCCTTTAAGCTCTCAATATATTTTATTTACTTTTTCAAAATTACTACTCTTTGTTCAACTTAGTACATAAGCACTTTGGTTTTACAACATTTGAGGTCTTCATTTTTCTGTTTGGACTTCTCTGTACTTGTAAAAATAAAATTTTTATGCTTTTCTTCTGTTAACCTGTCTTACGTTAGCTTAATCAATACGGTCAGCCAGAGATGCTAGCAGGATAGAAATAAAGTTTTGACTCCTTTATAAGTTCCTTCTAAAACTAAATTCTATGATATGTACAAATAACTGCTTTTATTATACACTCAACAGAAACAGAGATATGTTCACTAAAATAACATTATAAGTTTCATAGAAGCACTATTCATACTATTTGAAACTGGAATTAACCCAAATTTCTATAATGGTAGAAAGGAAAACTAGTTTTTTATTTAATAAAACAATGGGATATGATATTTAAATGAGAAAAAGAAGTATTTTTACACACAAAAAAAATATGGATGGCTTTCACAATCATACTGTTGACAAAATTATTTCAGAAACAAAAAACTGTTCTGATATGATTCCTGTTCTATATATCTTATAAACTAAAATAATACTGGTTTACTTCAAAGTTAAATGAAGCAATAACACTATATTTGAACTTTTTCATAAAATAGAAAAAGAAGGCACACTTCTGACCTTATTTCAAAGTCCAAACACTTTGATACATAATTTGAAATATTTCAATAAAATTTATAGACTGATCTCTTTTATAAATATAGATACAATTTATTAGAAACATGATACAGCAATATGCAAAAATATAGAACAAATAATAAATAAGATCCATGCTAAGTCTGTTTTTAATTTGAGAAAAGTAATTTAATTTAAAATTAAAAATCGCCTAACCTGTGGTGGTGCAGTGGATAAATCATCAACCTGGAATGCTGAGGTCCCAGGTTCAAAACCCCAAGCTTGCCTTGTCAAGGCACATATGAGAAGTTACCAGTTGATGCTTCACATTCTTCCCTGGCCTTTCTCTCTCTCTCTCTCTCTCTCTCTCTCTCTCTCTCTCTCTCTCTCTCTCCTCTATCTAAAGCCAGTAAGTAAATTTTTTTTTCCATTTTTCTGAAGCTGGAAACAGGGAGAGACAGTCAGACAGACTCCCGCATGCGCCCGACTGGGATCCACCCGGCACGCCCACCAGGGGCGACGCTCTGCCCACCAGGGGGCGATGCTCTGCCCATCCTGGGCATCACCATGTTGTGACCAGAGCCACTCTAGCGCCTGAGGCAGAGGCCACAGAGCCATCCCCAGCGCCCGGGCCATCTTTGCTCCAATGGAGCCTTGGCTGCGGGAGGGGAAGAGAGAGAGAGGAAAGCGTGGCGGAGGGGTGGAGAAGCAAATGGGCGCTTCTCCTGTGTGCCCTGGCCGGGAATCGAACCCGGGTCCTCTGCACGCTAGGCCGACGCTCTACCGCTGAGCCAACCGGCCAGGGCTAGTAAATTCTTTTTTAAAATAAAAATAATTCATCACATTAACAAAATAAAGGTAAAATATATGTGCATAAAGACTTTTGCTAATATTTAACAGCGATTCTTGAGTTTAAAAATTATGGCTTACAGGTATCCCTTGACAGTGGAGTCACACAAAGCTGCACTTAATTTTATCAACATTGATATCCTACAAGTGGAATATATTGCCAAAATGGGGAGCTCACCCAAGCCTTGGAGGCCCCTGCTCTTATTAGGAATCAGGTTAGCATTCAGCACCCACATGACTGACCTCAGCTACTCAGGTTCCAGCCTTCCCTAGAGCAAAAACAGGCATTCCCTATAAATAACATTGTTATTCATAAACGTATCTTGTCAAACTTCTACAGCATGATGGAAAGCCCCAGGCATACAAAAACACTCATAGGGAGAACATTGCAAGGACTCAGAAGTTATCTCCCAGAAGCCAGCCAGAAGCCGAACCTTAAAACAGACTTTTCTCTGGCATCTGCAAAATTTGAATTACCCAGACCAGTTGAATTAACTTTTTTCTGCCCCCATACTAACTTATAATTTGCATGATGTGGTTAATATGGCTTCTCAGATATACATTTCAAATTGGGTCAAAAATTCAACACCAATACAGCTTCATGATACAGTAAATTAAAGAAAAATAAACCTCTTATAATTATACTGATAGTGCCATTGTGGTGATCAAAAACAGTTTATTATGGTCATTCTTCTGAAATTTGTCCCATGGTTTCACTTACTCATGAGGTAAAGCAAAACTTTTTGTTCCTATTTAATTTACATGAATAATTAAGTTCAGAGAAATGTGACTTTTTGGAGTCATAGTTACACATTCCTGAATCAAGATGTAGTTACGGAGTTTACATCAGTTAAATGTATAATGTAATATACTACTCACAAAATTTAGGAAATATTTTATAGCACTCTCTTGCAGCAAATTAAGTATATATTTCAAATATTGGCTCCTAAAATTACTCTATTTGCAATATTTTTAACTCTAATAACCTCTCTGTGTCTATGTTTACTTAAAAATTATAGATAATAATATGAATCCTCCTGAGATTGTATACTTCAGCACTCCACCATTTTGGCTGCCTCTCCTCTGCAATGTTGATGGCAGGATCTAAGCAAGAGAGCCCCCAGTTTGCCCTATTTTATAGTGTAGAAATTAAAGCCTTTAAGCCAATATACAAACAAGGAAGTCTCTGATACAAAGCCACTTATCTGAGGCATAATAAGATTCTTCATGAGAGTGCCCCACCTCACATCATGCAATCAGTCAAGGGTGTGGGGTAAAGGTTAGTTTTGAAAAGATCTTAGTATTAAAAGGGCTGGAAAGACTTAGTCTTAAAACTAAGCCTTAGGCTATAAGGACTTTGCCAGCTTTCAGCCTGTCTCCCACACCCAATGCAAACTATAAGCGAGCAAACATATTTGACCAACAGTTTGTTTTTAGAATTAAATGATATACATCTGAAATGCTTAGTGCAGTGTTTAGCTCATAAGAAGCCCAGATCACAAGACATATGACGGCTCCTGGCCTTACAACCACCAAGTCCAAGTTGGCCCCAACACCATGCCAAGTCCCTGATAAGTGCAACCCAACCCCAGTTCAGTCTGTTAGGAGCTGTCCCAAGGAGCAGGACTCCAGGAAAGGTCCACATCCAGGAAAAGTCCGCATGGCACTGGAATTGTTGTCACAATTCTATACTTTGCAGCTCACGTCCAAGTCCCAATGACTGCTGCTTCTAGCTGGTAATGATTCAGGTAGACTGGAAAAAGCCATCTGCAGCATGCGTGGATATGGAGCTTCTGTTCTCCTCTGCATGGAGAGATGAGACCAGGTTGCTTTTCCCTGGAGCTCTGCGACTGTGGCATGGTAAAGAAAACCTTGAGATATACTAAGCTGGGTGGCAAAGGTAGATTCATAATAGAAGTTAGCAAAAGGGGGAAAGAGAGCTCTAAATTAGGAGTAGGTCCCAGCCTGAAATATGAGTGGGGCATTGAGGTAGAAGGAATAAAGGAAACACTATATCTTAAACAAAGCAGCAGAAAATAGGACTATCAACACCCACAACAGAGATCTTCGAGGGAAGAATAAAAAACTTGACTATTCAGGCAAGACATAGTTAAGTGGCCCTTGTGCAAATGTGATCAGTTTACCTGCTTCTTGGAAGAAATACCCTAGGCTCGTCCACAGTGTCGTAGATGGGGCTGATGGCCCTAGGCACCTTCAGCCTTCAATGGCAAACCCCAGCATTCTGGGCAAGGTTAGGTCATAGGTGGCTGGAGTAGGGCTGAACCCTCCCTTAGAGGAGCGAGGGGGAAGCCTACCTTCCAGTGTCCCTGTTTCCTCACAGCAGAGGCATGTAAATCTAGCAGCTCAATGACCTTCCTTTCCACTATTGAAGCAGGACCCAGATGGAATCCTATGATACTGCTTTGGGGTGTTGGAGCCTTTAAGGACATATCCTAAAAGCTGGTAGTTCCCATGATCTCTATTGGGCTTTTTCTGCCTCTTGGTATCTTAAAAGCCATGCTCAGAAGATCTCGCTGAGGGGTTTGAGGATCCCCATCCACCTATATAAATCTTTTCCATATATCTGGGGCTATTTGGAAAAAGACAATACAGTGTTATTAGCTGGATCAAATAAAAAAGGTAGTAGTTTGCAGGAGAAAAAGATTTGGCGTCTCCTGTTCATCAGCATTCAAAAGAAATTTAAAATTTTTTAAGTAAAATGCATGGTATGGTAGACCTATAGGAGTTCTAGGATATGACTCCCCCCTTTTAACTTTTTTTAAATTGACCTTAAAATATTTGCTGGGCACACTTTATTAATACATTGACTTTAGAGATTGGAAGAAATACACATAATTCGAAAGGTTTGACAAAATACAGTAAATAAATGCTTTTGCTTCATATGCAGGAGCATTGTTAGTTTAACCAGTTTAGGAAATCCAATAATAGAACAATGAATACAGACAATGAGCTATAACATGCTTAGCAGCCTTTCCTGTTCTGACAGAGGTTACTATAAATCCAGAATATGTATCCACTGTAACGTGGACATAGGACTGTTTGCCAAATTAAGGTATATGAGTAACATCCATTTGACAAAGTTGTCCTGGTAGGGGTCCTTGAGGGTTAACTCCAAATTAAGGGACAGATTGTAGTATAGGACCCCTTGGAGGTTAAACACATTTTTGAAAAGGTGTGTTGGGCAGATAAAATGTATTATGCTCATTTTGTAAAAGTTAACGTTGCCCACGTGGAGGCCGTCACCCAGGTGATATTAATGTGTGTTGAGAATCCTTGTAGCCTGGGGCTTGGTTTTGGGATTAAGCCTTTCCCACCCTTTTTGATGTAGGGCGGTACAATCCAATCATGCCTCAGAGAAGTGACTTTGTATTAGAGACTTCCCTGTTTTGTATATTGGATTAAGAGTTTGGATTGCTACACTATAAAATGGGGATGAAGTGGGAGCTTGGGCTCTTGGTTCCTGAGATTAGAAGAGAGAGCAGAGGATAGCAGAGAAAGGCCACGTGGAGGAGGCCAGGAGAAGCAGCCAAGATGGTGGAGAGCTGAGTGAGATGCCAGTTTGTACAGAGTTTGTATCTGGGATAAGGAAGGAGATGGGGAACTGAGGAGAATAAGGCTGGTGAGCTAGAAACCTTTGATTCTAGGAAACTCGGATAAGTCAGTGGCTTTGTGAGCACTGAATGTGACTGGGTTTTTGGAGCCCAGTGTGTATTTTTTACTTGCCCGCCGGGTGCAAGCTAGGATTAAAGGCTATGGCCCACCAGTTTTTGGCTCCATGGTTTCTTTACCGACTGTCCGAATCCAATGTGAACCTGCATGGGCCAGGCTGCTGTGATGCTGGCCCTGGCCTTGGCTTCTGGCTTTACAAGGTGGCACTCAAAAATAAAATTTTGCCCTGATCAGAGAGCTCAGTTGGTTAGAGCATTGTCTGAAGCACAGAAGTTGCTAAGTTTGATCCCTGTCAGGATACAGACAGGAACAGATCAATGTTCTTGTCTTTCTCTCACTTTTTCCCTTCTTCTCTCTAAAATGAATAAAATAAACATTTAAATAAATAAATTTCAATTTCAAACACTTTAGAATTCATTGTTAACATATATATATATGTGTATTACTTTGTTCACATTTTGTTAAATTTTTCTCTGTGTGGCTCTTTAAAGCCTAATAACAATGTGTTTGTGTTATATATGCAAAATAAGGCATTTAATACTAAATTTATAAGTTGCGGCACTATTTTTTTCCAGATATAGAAATGATGAATAAACAGCAAGGAAAATAATATGCATTAAGCAAATATTAGGTATTTTAAATGTTTAATTTTAAAAGCTACATAGAGACTTGATTGATAACAAATTGCATTAGATAAATTCTAGGAATGACATTGTGTAGCTATAGAATGCAGTTTCATTTATCAGTGCTAATAGAGTAGCTCAAAACTCAATTATGCTAATGAGTTCTATTCAAAAAATAGAAGATAGAGCTTAACAAGGGTGGGTGTCAGGGAGGAGGAATGGGTGGATCTGTAACTGCACGTAAAATATCAAGGTTTGGTTCTATAACCAGTTGTTAAATGTCAGCATCTTTATTGAATTAAATCCAGCAGTGAGTAAGTTCAAATGCCTATTGTATTATGCATTGGATAATTATGAATGCAAAAATTATGAATTATTTTAATGTTTCTCTTTTCTCACTCAAATCATGGTTCAACATTTTAACTGATTATTTCAAAGGTTAGATAGCCTACTGTCATGTTTTTTTCCTTTAGATGCAAGCACATTGTGGCTTCAGAGGTTAGCTTGTTGCCAATAAGTTATTTTGTATATTTTTCAATTATTAGTGTATTTTTATTCTCTGCAGAGATATAACAGTTATAAACATGTTATAGAGCATCAGTTCTATAGAGGTTGTTCTAGTATAGTGTTCTGGGTACTCAGAATTTACCTTTTTTCACCCTCTTCATTGGATTTTAATTTAATTTTATTTTTTGTATCTCATTGGTTATTAACATCTCACATCAGCCTTGCAGCCTTGCATTTTAAAATACACGAGAGACAAATGTTAATCATGCTAACAATTTGAAGATAAGTGGGCAGATGAATTTTCAAAACCTAAGTTAAGGCAGAAGAGGTTAATGGATGATGGCAGCAGTGTTTTACCAAGACTGGGAACCACCTGTGTTGAGATGACTCCAGGTTCTTATTCATTAGGGATATCCCATGGTTTCACCCCAGGCTTAATATGGCTGCATCTCTGGGCACGTGGACTGGGAATGTGCATTTCAACAAGCTTTTCAGGAGATTTAAATCATATTTTACATTGAAAATAACTAAAATATGTTTATTAACCTACATAAATATATGGAGAAATTATCATTTCTATCAAAAGCTATCTGTCTCCCTCCCATGTTAAAATAAACTTAAATATCCTTTCTAATACATTACTTATAGTAATATTAATTTTGATACTGGATACTATATGGTTAGCATAGGTAGTTAGTTAGTTTTTAAGGGAAAACAAGGAGATAGAAGAAAGTGTTAACTATTAAAGTTTAATAAAGCTGGGGAGCCTGCTTCAGAAGGAAGCTGTAGCGTTCCATTGAGCTTAATTTGCTGGGAAGCTATAACATTCACAGGCTCATCTGCAAATTCTAGAAGTCCATTGTGCCCTCAGCCTTTCCAGAACCATTTGGAAGGTGTCTCCCCAAGGCACTGCCATTCTGGTCCCGAATTATTGGGTGGAAGGGCAAGGGTAAATTCTTCTACTGGGCACATGCATGGTAGAAACCAGACAATGCAAAAGAATTTTTGGACACACAGAATGGAAGTCAAGATGGAGCAGGGAGGGAAACTTTTACTTTGAGACAGGCCCAATAAAAGCCAAAATGGCGGAGAGAGAAGATGGCAGTGGAGTAGGCGGATGCACAGACACCCAGCTCTCAACACCAAACTGGAACACAAATCAATTTAGAAAAAATCAGCATGAAAAACCAACACTGAACTGCAAGAACAGCTCTCAAAAACCAAGGAGCAAAGAGGAAGCCACAATAATCCTGGTAAGGAGTGCCTGAATCTCCTCTGCTTACAGGAAGGGAAGGAGGGGGGTGAGGCTGAGAGCCCAAGTGGATTTCACAGAGGAAAAAGAGCAGAAACTACTGCTCACAGCCACTTACCTGGCGACCAGGGAGCAAGGTGGGTTGAAAAGACCAGCTTATCTCCCAAGTGGAAAAGACAGGGAGAGGGACAGACTGTGAGGGGCTAAGGTATGCAAGAAACAAAATAAAAAAGCTGACTCATTCGTGCTGGAGGCGGCCATAGCTGGGGGAGGGACTGAACCTTTCACAAAACAGAGCTGAAGTGCTTCCGGATCAGAGATCTCTGGACATCTATCCAGCTCCAATCAGCACAACAAGACACAGCTGAAAACAAGAAGTGGGGAGGAGGGGCAGTAACTCAGGTCTCCATGGAGATCTGAGATACACCTCCACCTACTGAAGCTGAGAGAAAAAACCCTGCCCCCAGTGAGATTAGTTGGAGGAAGAGACCTTCAGCGTCTCAGGTTACACCCACAGCATTCCTGGATACAGTTTCAAGGAAGCCCCCTGCTGAGATCAGTTAACAAGACTATCACCTGTTAAGAAAACAAACAAATCAAGACTTCAAAGCTGCCCAAATCCGAAAGTGGATTACAAATAATAGCTGATACCAACCCACGAAGACCTAAAAATAACACAACTGAAAACTGGAGGCAGACAACACCAAGCCTAGACTCAATCAACTCTACAAATAAAAAAAAAAAGAAGAAGAAGATGAGAAAACAAAGGAGTGCAATCCAAATGAAACCACAAGAGACACTTTTGAGAGATGAACTGAGTGATATGGAAATAATCAAACTTCCAGATGCGGAGTTCAAAATAATGATTATAAGGATGCTTAGGGATCTTAGAACAACAATGGAGGGGGAGTTTGAAAACCTAACTAAAGAAATAGCAAGTATAAAAAAGAATCAGTTGGAGACGACAAATACAATATCAGAAATAAAGACCACAATGGAAGGAATTAAAAACAGGATAGATAGAGCAGAGGATCGAATCAGCGAGTTAGAAGACAACTGGAATGAAGGCATGAAAGCAGAGAAGAAAAGAGAAAAAAGACTCAAAAAGTCAGAGGAAACTCTTAGAGAGCTCTGTGACAACATGAAGAGAAATAACATCCGCATCATAGGGGTTCCTGAAGAAGAAGAAAAAGAACAAGGGATAGAGACTTTGTTCAATCATATCATAGCTGAAAACTTCCCTAAATTAATGCAAGAGAAACTCTCACAAATCCAAGAAGCACAGAGGACTCCATTAAAGAGAAACCCAAAGAAACCTACACCAAGACACATCATAATTAAAATACCAAAGCTAAGCGATAAAGAGAAAATATTAAAAACTGCAAGAGAAAAAAAAGTTATCACCTACAAAGGAGCCCCCATAAGGATGACATTTGACTTCTCAACAGAAACACTTGAGGCCAGAAGGGAATGGCAAGAAATATTTAAAGTAATGCAGAACAAGAACCTACAACCAAGACTACTTTATCCAGCAAGGCTATCGTTTAAAATTGAAGGAGAAATAAAAAGCTTCCCAGACAAAAAACAACTCAAGGAATTCATTACAACCAAACCAATGCTGCAGGAAATATTAAGGGGCCTGGTGTAAACAGATAAAGTGGGAAAAGAATACAGAAAAAAAAAAAAGAAAAAGGAATACACCTTTAAAGAAGAAAATGGCAATAAAAACTACATATCAATAATAACCTTAAATGTAAATGGATTAAATGATCCAATCAAAAGACATAGGGTAGCTGCGTGGATAAGAAAACAGGACCCATACATATGTTGTCTACAAGAGACACACCTTAGAACAAAAGACACACACAGATTGAAGGTAAAAGGATGGAAAAAAATGTTTCATGCAAACGGAAATGAAAAAAAAGCTGGGGTAGCAATACTTATATCAGACAAATTGGACTTTAAAACAAAGGATATAGTAAGAGATAAAGAAGGCCACTACATAATGATAAAGGGAGTAATCCAACAGGAAGATATAACTATTATAAATATCTATGCACCTAATATAGGAGCACCCAAATATATAAAACAGATTTTGATGGATTTAAAGGGCGAGATCAACAGCAATACTATAATAGTAGGGGATTTCAATACCCCACTAACATCACTAGATAGATCCTCAAGAAAGAAAATTAACAAAGAAACAGCAGACTTATTGGAAACACTAGATCAACTCGATTTCATAGATATCTTCAGAACCTTTCACCCTAAAGCAGCAGAATATACATTCTTTTCAAGTGCTCATGGTACATTCTCTAGGATAGACCACATGTTAGGGCACAAAAGTGCTCTCAACAAATTTAAGAAGACTGAAATCATATCAAGCACTTTCTCCTATCACAACGGCATGAAACTAGAAATGAATCACAGCAGAAAAGCTCAAAAATTCTCAAACACATGGAAACTAAGTAGCAGGGTGTTAAATAATGAATGGATTAAGAATGAGATCAAAGAAGAAATAAAGAAATTCCTAGAAATGAATGACAATGAGCATACAACAACTCAAAATTTATGGGACACAGCGAAAGCAGTGCTGAGAGGGAAGTTCATAGCACTACAGGCACACTTTCAGAAGCTAGAAAAAGCTCAAATAAACAACGTAACCCTGCATCTAAAAGAACTAGAATAAAAACAGCAAGTAAAGCCCAAATGTAGTAGAAGGAAGGAAATAATAAAGATCAGAGCAGAAATAATGACATAGAGGCTAAAGAAACAATACAGAGGATCAATGAAACTAGGAGCTGGTTCTTTGAAAAGGTAAACAAGATTGATGCACCTTTAAGTAGACTCACCAAGAAAAA
The DNA here is from genome assembly GCF_036850765.1 of Saccopteryx bilineata. Classification (NCBI taxonomy): domain Eukaryota; kingdom Metazoa; phylum Chordata; class Mammalia; order Chiroptera; family Emballonuridae; genus Saccopteryx; species Saccopteryx bilineata. Next base: position 48,393,445 of record NC_089502.1, read on the forward strand.
GAGAGAGAGGACTCAAATAAATAAAATTAGAAATGAGAGAGGAGAAATAACAACTGACACAACAGAAATACAAAATATTTTAAGAAAATACTATGAAGAACTGTATGCCAAAAAACTAGACAACCTAGATGAAATGGACAAATTCCTTGAAACGTACAATCTTCCAAAAATCAATCTGGAAGAATCAGAAAACTTAAACAGACCAATTACACCAAAGGAGATCGAAACAGTTATCAAAAAACTCCCAACAAAGAAAAGTCCGGGGCCCGATGGCTTCACAACAGAATTCTACCAAATATTCAAAGAAGAACTAACTCCTATCCTTCTCAAACTATTTCAAAAAATTCATGAGGAAGGAAGACTTCCAAACTCCTTTTATGAGGCGAGCATAATTCTGATTCCAAAACCAGGCAAAGACCACACAAAGAAAGAAAATTATAGGCCAATATCTCTGATGAATATAGATGCTAAAATCCTCAACAAAATATTAGCAAACTGGATCCAACAATATATGGAAAAAATCATACACCATGATCAAGTGGGATTTATTCTGGGGAGGCAAGGCTGGTACAATATTCGTAAATCAATCAATGTGATTCATCACATAAACAAAAAGAAGGAGAAAAACCATATGATAATTTCAATAGATGCAGAAAAAGCATTTGATAAAATCCAGCACCCATTCATGATCAAAACTCTCAGCAAAGTGGGAATACAGGGAACATACCTCAACATGATAAAAGCAATCTATGAGAAACCCACAGCCAACATCATACTCAATGGGCAAAAATTAAAAGCAATACCCTTAAGATCAGGAACAAGGCAGGGGTGCCCCCTTTCACCACTCTTATTTAACATAGTCCTGGAAGTCCTAGCCACAGCAATCAGACAAGAAGAAGAAATAAAAGGCATTCAAGTTGGAAAAGAAGAAGTAAAACTATCATTATTTGCAGATGATATGATATTGTATATAGAAAACCCTAAAGTCTCAGTCAAAAACTACTGGACCTGATAAATAAATTCAGCAAAGTGGCAGGATATAAAATCAATACTCAGAAATCAGAAGCATTTTTATACACCAACAATGAACAGTCAGAAAGAGAAATTAAGGAAACAATCCCCTTCACAATTACGACCAAAAAAATAAAGTACCTAGGAGTAAACTTAACCAAGGAGACTAAAGACTTGTACTCGGAAAATTACAAAACATTGATAAAAGAAATCAAGGAAGATACTAACAAGTGGAAGCATATACCGTGCTCATGGTTAGAAAGAATAAACATCATTAAAATGTCTATATTACCCAAAGCAATTTATAAATTCAATGCAATACCAATTAAAATACCAATGACATACTTCAAAGATATAGAACACATATTCCAAAAATTTATATGGAACCAAAAAAGGACACGAATAGCCTCAGCAATCTTAAAAAAGAAGAATAAAGTGGGAGGTATCACACTTCCTGATATCAAGTTATACTACAAGGCCATTGTACTCAAAACAGCCTGGTACTGGCATAAGAACAGGCATATAGATCAATGGAATAGAACAGAGAACCCAGAAATAAATCCACAGTTCTATGGACAACTGATATTTGACAAAGGAGGTAAGGAAATACAATGGAGTAAAGACAGCCTCTTTAACAAATGGTGTTGGGAAAATTGGACAGCTACCTGCAAAAAAATGAAACTAGGTCACCAGCTTACACCACTCACAAAAATAAACTCAAAATGGATAAAAGACTTGAATGTAGGCCATGAAACCATAAGCATCTTAGAAGAAAACATAGGCAGTAAGCTCTCCGACATCTCTCGGAGCAATATATTTGCTGATTTATATCCACGGGGAAGTGAAATAAAAGACAGGATAAACAAATGGGACTATATCAAACTAAAAAGCTTTTGGACAGCTAAAGACAATAAGAACAGAATAAAAAGACAAACTATACAATGGGAGAACATATTTGACAATACGTCTGATAAGGGGTTAATGACCAAAATTTATAAAGAACTTGTAAAACTCAACACCAGGAAGACAAACAACCCAATCCAAAAATGGGCAAAAGAGATGAATAGACACTTCTCCAAAGAGGACATACTGATGGCCAATAGGCATATGAAAAAATGCTCAACATCACTAATCATTAGAGAAATGTAAATTAAAACCACAATGAGATATCACCTTACACCAGTCAGAATGGCGCTTATCAACAAAACAACACCGAATAAGTGCTGGCGAGGATGTGGAGAAAAGGGGACTCTCCTGCACTGCTGGTGGGAATGCAGACTGGTGCAGCCACTGTGGAAAACAGTATGGAGATTCCTCAAAAAACTGGAAATCGAACCGCCTTTTGACCCAGCTATCCCACTTTTAGGCATATACCCCAAGGACACCATAGAACGGCTTGAAAAGGAGAAATGCACCCGCATGTTTGTGGCAGCATTGTTCACAATAGCAAAGATCTGGAAACAGCCCAAGTGTCCGTCAGAGGATGAGTGGATTAAAAAACTTTGGTACAATGGAACAGAATAGAAAGTCCAGAAATAAAACCACATATATATAGTCAAATAATTTTTGATAAAGGGGCCAACAACACACAATGGAGAAAAGAAAGCCTCTTCAATAAATGGTGCTGGGAAAACTGGAAAGCCACATGCAAAAGAATGAAACTGGACTACAGTCTCTCCCCCTGTACAAAAATTAACTCAAAATGGATCAAAGATCTAAACATAAGACCTGAAACAATTAAGTACATAGAAGAAGACATAGGTACTCAACTCATGGACCTGGGTTTTAAAGAGCATTTTATGAATTTGACTCCAATGGCAAGAGAAGTGAAGGCAAAAATTAATGAATGGGACTACATCAGACTAAGAAGTTTTTGCTCAGCAAGGGAAACTGATAACAAAATAAACAGAAAGCCAACTAAATGGGAAATGATATTTTCAAACAACAGCTCAGATAAGGGCCTAATATCCAAAATATACAAAGAACTCATAAAACTCAACAACAAACAAACAAACAATCCAATAAAAAAATGGGAAGAGGATATGAATAGACACTACTCCCAGGAAGAAATACAAATGGCCAACAGATATATGAAAAGATGCTCATCTTCTTTAGCTATTAGAGAAATGCAAATCAAAACGGCAATGAGATACCACCTCACACCTGTTCGATTAGCTGTTATTAGCAAGTCAGGTAATAGCAAATGTTGGAGAGGCTGTGGAGAAAAAGGAACCCTCATCCACTGTTGGTGGGAATGTAAAGTAGTACAACCATTATGGAAGAAAGTATGGTGGTTCCTCAAAAAACTGAAAATAGAACTACCTTATGACCCAGCAATCCCTCTACTGGGTATATATCCCCAAAACTCAGAAACATTGATACGTAAAGACACATGCAGCCCCATGTTTATTGCAGCATTGTTCACAGTGGCCAGGACATGGAAACAACCAAAAAGCCCATCAATAGATGACTGGATAAAGAAGATGTGGCACATATACACTATGGAATACTACTCAGCCATAAGAAATGATGACATCGGAACATTTACAGCAAAATGGTGGGATCTTGATAACATGATACGAAGCGAAATAAGTAAATCAGAAAAAAACAGGAACTGTATTATTCCATACGTAGGTGGGACATAATAGTGAAGCTAAGAGACATTGATAAGAGTGTGGTGGTTACGGGGGGGAGGGGGGAATGGGAGAGGGATAGGGGGTGGGAGGGGCACAAAGAAAACAAGATAGAGGGTGACAGAGGACAATCTGACTTTGGGTGGTGGGTATGCAACATAATTGAACGACAAGATAACCTGGACTTGTCATCTTTGAATATATGTATCCTGATTTATTGATGTCACCCCATTAAAAAAATAAAATTATATAAAAAAAAAAAACAACAAAAAACTTTGGTACATATATACTATGGAATACTACTCAGCCATAAGAAATGATGACATCGGATCATTTACAATAACATGGATGGACCTTGATAACATTATACGGAGTGAAATAAGTAAATCAGAAAAAAAACTGAGATGAATCCATACATAGAAGGGACATAAAAATGAGACTCAGAGACATGAACAAGAATGTGATGGCAACAGGGGCGGGGGGGTTGGGGGAGGGGAGAGGGGGTGAAGAAGGAGAGAGGGGTTAGGGGAGGGGAGGGGCACAAAGAAAACCAGATAGAAGGTGACAGAAGAGAATTTAACTTTGCGGGAGGGGTATACAGCACAATCAAATGTCAAAATAATCTAGAGATATTTTCTCTCAACATATGTACCCTGATTTATCAATGTCACTGCATTAAATTTAATAAAAAAATATTAATATTAAAAAAAAAAGCCAAAATGGCAACATGAAGGGGTGGAATCCAGTCTGGGAACGTCTGGGAAAAGATTCAAATTGGACAGAGGGTGTGAAACCCTGGGATATCCAGAAATGAGATTGGCTAAGGGGAGGGTCTAATCTTGTATACCTGGGAAGAATCCATATATGGAGGATAATCTGCAGTCTCAGAGTAGTTGCTACTAGAGCCTGCCCACCTTCCATGTCACTGAGGGTATATCATTTTCCCCTAATAAAATCTTGCCACCATGTTTAAACTTCTCCATGTGTGTGCATAAAGCCAGTAGCCACGGACACCATCACATCTGAGTGGCCCATGCAGGTTCGCATTAGATTCGGACAGATGGTTATGAAACAATGGAGCCAATAACTGGTGGGCCATTACCTTTAATCCTAGCTTGCACCCACCAGACAAGTAAAAACACACACTGGGCTCCAAAACCCACTCATTCAGTGCTCACAAAGCTACTGACATATCTGAGTTTCCTAGAATCAAAGGTTTCTAGCTCACTAGCCTTATTCACCTCTGTTCCCCATCTCCTTCTCTCTGCCCAAACTCTGCACAAACTGGCTTCTCCCTCAGCACTCCACCATCTTGGCTGCTTCTCCTGGCCTCCTCCACGTGACTTTTCTTTGCTATCCTCTCTAATGCTAATCTCAGGAACCAAGAGAGAGCAAGCTCCCAGTCTGCCCCACTTTATAGTATAGAAATCAAAACCTTTAATCCAACGTACAAACAAGGAAGTCTCAGATACAAAGTCATTTACCTGAGGCATAATGGGATTTCTCATGAGAATGCACCACCCTATATCAAAAAGGGTGGGAAAGGCTTAGTCTTAAAACTAAGCCTTAGGTTATAAGAATTCTGCCTGTTTACAGCCTGTTCCCCCATATCCAATGCAAACTGTAAGCAAACAAACATATATATCATTATTTACAAACTTATTTGACCAACAGTGTGCCTTTGAAATTCCTTTCTATTGACACAGACACACAAAAGGACTCATTTTCACTGGCAACAATATTATTAAGATGGATAGTGAGACTTAAGGCAAATAAACACCTTCCATAGAATCACAGAGATAATAGTCCTTGAAAATGGTCTTAGTTTAATTTAAATCCAAAGATTTTGCTTTTGCATGGTAGCTGCCTCTGCTCTTGCACAGGTTTATAAATCTAGAGAACACAATCTCTGACAAAGGAAACATGTTTCTATTGTTGAACATAGGCTTCTTTTTCCAAAGACCTCTTCCCTACTCACCTACCCTTATGCATGAAATACCAAGATATGTACTCATTTCGGTTATGGTACAGTAACATCTTCTTGCTGACAATGAAATGTTTCCTAGAAAAGCTATACCATAAAATTGATAGTGGCTATTATAATTTTAGCTAAGCATGTTTAATAAGATTAGCTAATGTTACTTAATATGTTCTTAAATAAATAAGGCAAGGACAAGGAAATCTACAAAATCAGGAGAAAATAAAGATATGAAGCATAAAATATTCACTAATATTGAAGACTCAAGCCTGGTATACTGATTCTCATTTGCTACAATTGCATTTTATATCAATCAGCCATAAAGCCACCAAGAAATTTAAAAAAAATGTATTGCTCACATTCCTACTTTCACACAGAAGTGAGCTATGGAACTCTATTTATGTTGGTTAAGCTTTCTCACATATCAAAGTGTCAGTGGCTATTAAATAATCTAACATGGCCTTTACTAGGTGATTGAGGTCATTGCACTCTGCCTCATATTTTTTATGGCAAGCGTGAGCTTGTTTTCTTATTGATGGCAAAGATGTGAAGACGGAGTTCAAACTCAATCTTCAAAGTGTTTTTCATACATCTATAAGCATCTTGTCTTCTAATGTTCCTTTATCCAAAGCAAGTAATATGCCAAGTAAACATTTGACAAGGTACAATATTTATTATTTATTATTAAAACACTCAGTAAACTGGGTATAGAAGGAAAGTATCTAAACATAATAAAGGCCATATATGATAAACCCTCAGCTAATATCATATACTTAGTGCTTAAAAACTGAAAGCCTTTCTTCTAAGATTAGGAACAAGACAAGGATGCTCATTCTCACCACTGTTAGTCAACAGAGTGCTGGAAGTCCAAGCCAGAGCAATCAGGCAAGAGAAAGGAATAAACATATCTAAATTGGGATTGAAGAAGTACAAATGTGACTTTTTGCAGATGACATGATTTTTTATATAGAAAACACCACAGACTACACCAAAATTGTTAAAAATAATAAAAACTCCAATAAAGTTGCAGGCTACAAAATAAATGTACAAAATCTATTGCTTTCTAATATACTCACAATAAAATTTTAGAAAAAGAAATCAAAAAGAATAAATTACCTAAGATTAAATTTAACAAAGGATGTAAAAGACTTATACACTGAAAACTACAAGACATTATTAAAAGTGATTGAAGAAAACACAAAGGAATGAAAAGATATTCTGTGTTCATGAATTGGAAAAATTAAACATAGCTAGTGGTCATATTACCTAAGGCAATATACAGATTTAATTCAATTCCCAACAAAATCCCATCAGCATGAAAAATTAAAAATCATCAAATTTGCATGAAACTACAAAAGATTTCAAATAGCCAAACAAGTCTTGATAAAAAAAAAAGAACAAAATCACAGGTGTCATCACACTTGCTGACTTTAGATTATACTACAAAGCAACAATAATCAAAATAACATGGTATTGGCAAAAAAATAAACATACACCAATGAAACAGAATTAAAGCTTATAAATGAGCCTACATGCATATGGACAAATAATTTTTGATAAAAGAGCCAAAAACATACAATGAAAAAAAAACTTTTTAATAAATGGTGCTGTAAAAATTGAAAAGTAACAGGAAAAGAATTAAACTGGACTGCCATCATATACAAAAAATAACTCAAAATGGATCAGTGTTAATTTTAAGACTGAAAACAATACATTGGTTTGCAATCTTTGCTTTTCTCAGAGTCACGAGGGAGTTATTTTTCCATCCTAACTATAAAAATCTGTTGGGTGTGCTGGAAGGAAAGCCTTTGAATGCATGGGGCATTTCCTGAGCCTCCAGGAGTTTCTCAAGCTCATACTATTTTACATTCAACTCTTAGCAAATTGTTAACATTACCATTTAAAGGTTCAGTCCATGGCTCCACCAGTTTCTGCTATAGGTAAGCATATCTTGGTTGCTCTAACTCTGGATGTGCCTATCTTTCCAGATTTGCGAGAGGAAATTATGCTAGGATGTTGGTTTTCTGCTAGGTTAAGTAAAGACATTAGTATTTAGTTTTGCTTAACTTTTCTAGTTTTAAGCACTAGAGCAGGGGTCCCCAAACTACAGCCCGTGGGCCGCATGCAGCCCCCCGAGGCCATTTATCCGGCCCCTGCCGCACTTCTGGAAGGGGCACCTCTTTCATTGGTGGTCAGTGAGAGGAGCATAGTTCCCATTGAAATACTGGTCAGTTTGTTGATTGAAATTTACTTGTTCTTTATTTTAAATATTGTATTTGTTCCTGTTTTTTTTTTTTTTTTTTTTTTTTTTTTTTTTTTTTTTTTTTTTTTTTTTTTACCTTAAAATAAGGTATGTGCAGTGTTCATAGGGATTTGGTCATAGTTTTTTTTTTTTTTTTTTTTTATAGTCCAGCCCTTCAACGGTCTGAGGGACAGTGAACTGGCCCCCTGTGTAAAAAGTTTGGGGACCCCTGCACTAGAGTGATCACTTAAATTTATTTATATAATGAAACTAAACCTGTAAGTATGATTTTTTTTTGTATGGTGGGTTGATTTTTTTAAATTTAAATTTGCCCAGTTAAGAGGATCTACATTTCTGTTGTCTGATTTAGCTAAAAAAAACTTATAGAGCACAACCCTAATATAATGACTGTATAATGATTTTGGGAGTCTCTGAATTGTTGGTATTGATGTAACAAATACCCAAAATGGTTGGAAATTTTTATGAGTTTATCTATGCCAAACTGATGACACTGTCAAGAGGGATGATCTCAAATACTCTGTACAAGTTTTGTTCTTTATTTTATGCATTTGGAAATATGAAGGGAAGGTAAGACATTACATTTAAGTAGAAGAAAGTCAAATGGGAATTGGGTTACAGGAGAGTTAACAATATTATGTGCTCTCTTTAGGGTGGTTATGCTTCCAAGGGGTCTGAAAAGGAGGCATTTCAAAGCAGTTATAACTTAAATGCACAAAAACAATGGACTTGTTTAAAGCAATGATAACCTTTTACTGAAAAATCTGCATGTATGAGGCATGACAACCCACTATGACCTACCTAGTAAGGAATTTATGATTAGGTCACTCTGAATGGTTATTTTCAGTAAAATTTATTAATAATTTTATTAATCAATATCACTCTAATAAAATTAATTAAATTATTTTTTAATTAAATTATTTTTTAATGGCTGTGATACAAGCCCAGAGCCTTCTCCATAGCAAAGGGCTATTCTATTCTTTAGGGAAACAGACTTTACCCAAGCACAATTATTGAACTTTATCCCAATGGAGCTAGTAGAAAGGGAATAGTCTCTACTCAATCTCCCTCTACCCTTCTTTTTCACTTAAGATTGATAGAGAAGGGACACAGTTAACAGTCGACAATGTTTCAAAGAAATATGTAAGAAACACTGCTTGGAGGTAAGGGATTACGGCAATATGGGGGAGAAAAAACAGACCTACTGTAGCAAGGACCGAAAGACCTGAGATAGTCACAGCCCTGAGACATAGCTCTACCAAAAGATTGAGATTAATCATTCTGTCTCTCTCAGATCTACTAATGGGAAAAAAAGTATTCCTGATACTTGCTAAAAATAATATGGCAGACTTTATAGGTCTATAGCACTAGTTTCAAGGACTACAGTGGAATTTTACAGTGGTGAAGAAAGATTTGACTCAACCCCAAATATAATACAGACAAGCAAAAATTCATAGCCATGGAGCAGGGTGTGTGTGTGGGGAAAATTACTGGGAAAACATCCGGGCCAAAAAGGTGCTGATAAAACTTACTTAAAAGGATCTTTGGTGAAGGTGAAATAGACCAAGTTTATCAGATATTACCTGGAGGCTGGTGGAGGATGAGGGACCCAATCAGCGATTGGAAATGAGCTGATATCCAGGGTGGGAAGTTTTGCATAAACTGACTTAGCAGAGTTCTTGCTAAAAATGGATTTTACAAAAAAGTACACAGATGGGCCTAGGCAAAGATCAAGAGCCTGACTAAATTTGGTCAAGCAAAGAATCTTTATCACACTGTACAACAATGTCAAGGAGCTCAAGTATATAAGAACAGATTACCACTGAAAAAATTTTAAGAGACAGAATCTCTGAATAGAACTACCTAGGGAAGCCTTAAATCCAAGACAGGAGACAAAACAAGGACACTGGAGGAAGTTAAAGCATCTGGTACCTATAATTACAAAACACATTAAATGCAGCTCAACTCCTAATGAGATTAACATAGATTTTTACATTAAAATCCTATTTACCATAATTATCATTATGGCATAAAATATCTGGTTTTGAGAAAAAATATTATAGGGTGAAGAAAATGCTGTCTGAAGAGACAAAGCAATCACAACAAATAGACTTGTATATGACACAGGTGATGAAAGTACTTGGCAAGAATTTAAACTGTGATTAACAGGTTAAGAGCTATACTCAAAAAAGCAGGTAAGAGCAGAAGGATCATTAATGTGAAGCAAATGTATGCTAAGAGATGTTAAAAGGAGTTATTGAAGAAAAATAAAAGTGATATCCAACCATTTGTTTAAAGCAATAGTAACAAAAATATATTGGGTAATATTAACACAGAAAAACTAAATTAATGATAGAAATTCCACAAAGAGAAGAGAGAAATGGGGAACACTTTAATATATTGGACTTGAAATACATGTGTAGTGGTATACATTTACTTAAAAATGATTTTAGAGTATTTTAAATTATGTAAACCATGGGGCAATGACTCAAGATGTTTAAAAAATGTATAAACGAGATACTAAGAGAGGAGACAAAATACAATAATTCAGGATGCTCAATGAACATCACAGCTATCAGGAGGAAAACAATGAAAAGAACTAAAGCAATAAGTAGAAAACAGTTACAAATGTGATGTCTATTAATCGAACTATGTCAATTTATTTACATGTCAATAGTCTAAACACATTCAATAAAGTGTTGAGATTTTGTAGTATAAGGGCCTGATGTTAAGCTTTTAACTATAATGTAAGTGCCTGCCATCAAGCATTTGATTAAAGAGGCTTTTATTTCAAATATATTCATTTTGAATCAATATATTGACAGCTGTATGACATAGATACTAGCAAAACAACTGCATAAGAAAACAGACCCCCCTCTGACGTGAATATTCCTATTTAGAAAGCTCTTGGTAACTTATAGAACTGGCAACTTGCGTGACCTCACTTCTTCTTTTAGATGCCCTAATTCCCATCATTATACTTTAAATTGGACAATAAAAAGTGAACTAGGTGGGCACTGGAAATATCAGGGGATCTCTTTGTTTAGGATTGTCTATCCACTGTGCTAATAATATTGAATATAAACTGTAATTTAAAAAAATTGCCTGATCTGTGGTGGCACAGTGGCTAGCGTGTCAACCTGGAACATTGAGGACGCCCATTTGAAACCCTGGGCTTGCATGCTGAAGGCACATATGGGAGTTGATGTTTCCTGTTCCTCCCCCTTCTCTCTTTCTCTCTCCTCTCTAAAACAAATAAGGAATTAAAACAAAACAAAACAAACGAAAACCAGACTCTTAGGCTCATCCTAGACATATTCAATCATTTAAAAAAACTCCTAAGGGATTTGTATGCACTTAAAAATATTAAAATAAAATGAACCCACAAAATCCTAGTCACCTCACCCTAGAACTCTAATAAAAGTTGAGTCTCAGTTTCACACTCTCTCTATCTGTCAATGACTGCTGTGTGGCCCTCAGGTGTGCCGTAAACCTTCCCAAACCTGTGAGAAATAAATCTGTTCTTCAAAATCTTTTGATGGTTTCTTGCTGAAGTACATTCTGTGATCATCATAAGACCCACGAAGATAAGTTCTGCCACAACATTGTTCCCGCTGGTGAGAGGAGGAAATGCCTGTGAGGCTGGTAAATATGGGCCCAGGCAAACATGCCAATCATTTCTGGCTCAGAATATTACTACAGACAGGCTGTGTTAACACAACAGATTATCAGAGTGAATTAAAAAAACAAACAAAAAAAACCCAGAAGACTAAAATATATGTCAAATAAAAGAAAACTGCTTTGAATGTAAAATTTCTGATAGGTTTAAAATTGAGATAGAGAAAGCAAATATACAAAATGTCTGTCTTAGATACTTCTCATCAAGCAATCATGAGAAGTAAGGATCTGGGTGACTGTATATGAAACTGACAAACATTTTGGGAAAACAAATGTAATGAGGTTGACTGGTTGCTTCTAGTGCAACTGCACAAACTGGTGAAATACAAGAGTCAGATCAGAGATTCACAGTCTCAGTGCAAGCGCTGTGTAAATGGCCTGCCAACTTCTCTTATGTGCTGTGGAGGATGGCCTTTCCTCTTATAGCTGCAAGGTGGAGAATGCTGAAAACCAAGCCCAAAATCTAATCCTATGACTGGCTGAATTACAATCCAAATTGAACTCCCCTGACCAGGAGGTGGTGAAAGTGGATAGAATGCCAAAGTGGGACACTGAGGACCCAGCTTAGAAACCCCAAGGTCACTGGCTTGAACGCAGGCTCACCAGCTTGAATGTAAGGTCGCTGGCTTCAATGTGTGATCACAGAAATGACGTCAACGTCACTGGCTTGAGCAAGTAGTCACTGGCTCAGCAGGAGATCCCCGGTCAAGGCACATATGAGAAAGCTATCAATGAACAGCTAAGGTGCTGCAACTAACAGTTGATGCCTCTTATCTCTTTCCCTTCCTATCTGTCTGTCTCTCTCTTCTTCTCTTGCAAGAAAAAACAAACAATTAATCAAACAAACAAACAAGCCAATACGAGTTGAACTCCCTGCCTGGAACGGTGTTCACTATTAATATGAAGGCACTGGTTGGGAATGAATAGCATCCTGTAAACTAAAAGGGATTGTGTATGTGGATGATCTGATGAAGGTGGACACAAGAGATTCTGATGAATCTTCTTAGGACACCCCCAATTCCATTAGAAGCAGCATCTCCATATCCAAGGATAGTGATTTCCCACCTCTAGTGGTAGCAGCCTCGACACACCTGTCTGGGGAAATCAACCCTGCATGGGTCATATTTTATACTTCATCTTTAAGAGCCTATTAGAATTAGTTACTGTATATGTCTAGAAGCAAAAAGCAGTGGGTCTGACAAGAATCAGCATTGTCTTTGATTAATGTAAGAATGTCTAGACCCATGGAGATAAGAGTTTTTATGAATTCCATACTGCATAATTAGAATAAATTCACTTGACACCTTGCAAAATTCTTCCATTGTTTCCCTAACTTGTAAAGTGAAGACTTTTATTGAGGCAAAGAACGAGCAAAAGCCACTATAACTGGCTCTACTTGTGAAAACAGCCACCTAAGAGCAATACTGCATTTTTGGAGGGATTGGAAAGTAGCATTATTATCAAGGACTTAAAAGATTCAGAGGTGGTAATTCTCCCCATGTTCTCGTTTAACTTGCCTATTTGACATGTGCTGAATGCAAATGGATCTTGGAGAACGACAGTGATTATTGTCATCCTAATTAGGTGGTAACTCCAAATGCATCTGCCACACTAGATGTGGTTTCATTGCTTGAGCAAATTGACACATCTGGCATGCAGCTATTACTGTGGCAAAAACCTTTCTCTTTGCCCCTGTCAATGAGGACCATAAGAAGCAGTTTTCTTTACATTGGAGAGGCCAACCATGCACTTTTGCTGTCGTACTTCAGAGGTGCACCAACTGTCCAAGGCTAATTTAGTTCACAGAGATCTTGTTCACTTTTCCCATTCATAGATATCACATTGGTTCATTACATTGCTGACATTATGGTGATTAGACCTAATGATGAAGAAGTAACAGCTACTCTAGACTTATTGGTAAGACATTTGCATGTCAGACTGTGGAAAATAGATCTGACTAAAATCCAGGGGTCTTCAACCTCAGTGACATTTTTAAGAGTCCAATGGTTTGGGCTATATATTTTTTTCAGTTCATAAATTGCCTACTAACTTTTGGTTTCTATTGAATACTTGATAATCTCGAATATAGCTTTGTGTCAGAAGTTATTTTGTGAATTTCTAATGTCGGAAATGCTGACTTTCAGGAACACATTGGTGTCTATGGTAGTAAATGGGAATAGAAAGAAAACTAAGCCTAAAAGGCAAAAAAAAAAAAAAGACTTTTCATATTAGTTTGAAAAATTATACATATCACATGTTGTTAGATAAATTCTTCTATATTTGTATATTTACATTTTAAAATAATGACTTTATAATGAACAAATCATACATTATTTAAGTAAATTATTCTTCAATAGGTAATAGATTGAAGCATTTTGATACAACTCCTGCAGTTTCAAGGACAATATTAGGTTTAAGGTTGACAAAATAACGAAGTTCTCATGCCTCTAGCTGAAAAAGAAATTGAAATTTTGTTAAAGAATATACCTCTCTCTATCATGTGACCTCAGCGAAATCCACATCTGTGCAATGCATGCTTCATGCCTGTAATTATTTTAAAAATATTATCTTCCTTAATTGGTTTACTTTTTATATTCCTAAACTTTTAACTAAATAGTATTTTGATAACTAGATGCATCAAATCTCAGTAAATGAAACAATTGGGTGTTATATGCTGTGAGGCATTTGAAACCATGTTCACACAATAAATTAAAAATTAAAATAAATAAATAAAAGATTACAGAAAAAAAAAGAAAATGACAACTTTAGGGAGCACTAAAAAAAGAACTTCTCTCCTAACTCCACTTTTTGTAAATAAATTATAATTTCCTGAAGATAACAAAACACTTGTTAGATAACATATTATTAGGTTCAATCACTTTCAGAAATGGGCAGAGTTATGGACAGAGCATCAGGAAATGGTTCAGAAATGGTTAACTGAAAGATAGGATGCCATCTAGTCCTTGTTCTTGTTAGAGATGGAAAGTCAAGCAGCTTCAATACAAAGACAAGGCAGGTCAAGGGGTGCAAAAATTTGGGTATATACCCAAAATTCTCTGGCTGCTAGAAAAGTGGGGAGTTTCTACTGTATTTTATAATTTGATGCATCTTCTATGAGTATTCCCCACTTGCTGGAAATATTAGAAATTTTTACTTGATGCTATGTCAAGCAGAATTTATTGTTATATTTTACAGCTAACAAAATTATACAGCTGTAAAGAAGTGTAAACTACATGTAGTAACTTTTCATTTAACTTCTTGGAGGTAGAATCTTTTGTCATTACTTCAATTACTTCTGCACTGCCTACTCTCATGCATACAAAGCACGCAATATAAATATTCAAGTCAGTAAAACATGATAACACCGAAGTGAGGCCATTAGTAAAATACAAAGTGTCATTTGGGAATTTGCCATTGTTTGGAAAGAGCACTGAACGCAGAGTCCCTCTCTGAGAACTGAAAGGCTAACAATGTTAATCTTGTCATGAAAAAATGCCAAGATGACCTTTGGGTATTTAAACTATTAAGATTAATATTAGTATTTAAGGAATTTAATAATTTTAAAATAATTTAGTAGGAGCTAATGAGAATGTCAGATGATAATAAGAAGCTGATAATGTCTTTCAAGAAACACACCGTGCCAGATTAATTTGTATGTTTCACAATTGAATGACAGGCCACACTGACAAGAGTAGGGTAATGGGTGCATATGATGTTGACTAATTTCAGTGAGACTTCTGTTTTCAGACTGTGCAAAATTCTCATAGGAAATAAAGATTTTTGGATAGAACATCACATCCAAGGCACAGTTAACAACAGTATGTTATCAATTAAAATTGTCAAATGGGCCATACATTTTAAAAATCAATACTCCTAACTTTTTTCAATTCAATGTTTTAATTATGGACCTATGCAAATGGTGCTGAACAAGTAGACATACATTTTATAATAAATTAAGTAGGTGCAGTAATATACACTGGTTATTAAATAAATGAAAATAATCCAAAATTTTCAATCATCACTTATGCAACTTACTTTTAACTGTAGCAGTCCTACTATTTTCAATCAATTTCATACTTTAGAAATCTCCATCAAGTGTATTTTGTGTAAAAAGTAAATATATAAACAGAGTGATTTTCTAGTGATACATAAGAAAAGTGTTTCTTTAAAAAAATACATCAAAACAAAGAAAAAATTTGTTATGGTTTTTAACTTGTGACTAATAAGGAAAAATGTAGTTGAAAAGAGCAAAGCCGGAGTGACGTCACGGAAATGGCGCCGTGAGAAGCGCGTCCGACAGCTCTCCCCTAAATCACAACAAATTTATCAACTAGAAACAGAAAAATTTATCCTCGGAGCATTCCGGAGCTCCACACAAACTGAAAGCAAAAGGACTGTTATCACTTGAATCTGAGAGACGAGGGTGTGGAGGAAGCTAACCGCAGCGACGCTCATTCAAGCCGCCAGGGAGTGCGCCCATGGTGAGTCAGCCCATATACTTGGGAACCGCGAGCCGCCGCGAGCCTGCGAGCTGCTGCGAACCCCCGCGAACCGCCACCGCGAGCTGCCGCGAGCCCCGCGAACCGCCACCGCGAGCGGCTGCCATGAGCCGCCGCGCGTGCGCCTGGTCCGGTTGAGCACTGCTGACGTTCCCAGCGGCCCGCACACTGCGAGTGGGGGTCGCCGGCCACCGGTGCCCCGAGCGCCCCATTCGCGCGCGTGCCTTGGGCATTCCACGCGCCCAGGGCGCCCTACTGGCCCGCACACCCAGGGGGCTCCATTATCCTGCGCCTGGTGCGGTCCAGCCGCCAGCGGCCGGGCGAGCGGGAGAGGCTTGGGAGATTCTCTCCGTGGGCGGGGCACCTCACCCAGCCATTCAAGCTAACAATCAAGCGTTGGGGGAGGGGTGCGCACAGGCAGCCTAAAATACCTTCGGAAACACAGCTGCGACCCAATCACTGAAATTAGCTTAACCCATAAAATCTGCGCACCCTCGGTTCTAATTGATAAGATCTCTCTCAGTTCAGCAATCCAAGACAAGAGGCGTGATATTTTTTAGTGCCTCTCGCTAAAGGGGCGGGGGCAACTTCTGATTGATAGAGCCTCCATATTCAGGGATAAACGCTAACAAGAAGGACTTGGCAGATAATAAGGTCTATACTACACTAGTCGTAAGCAGAGACTAGTGCCTCTTCTTCCCTGCAAAAACAGGCTACAAAGTGTGGAAAGCCTGGGTTGAGAGGTCCAACTAAATGATAAGCGCTGAACAGTCACCTTGACAACAATTGACTCCCACCCCCGCCTGATTACACTGGAGGCCCTGACTGTCAGAGCCTTTCCCAAAGCCTTGCACTGAGTGGGGATAGAGTGGGGATTTCCCAGCTCTTTGAGCCTCTTACTCCCCAGGCAGAAGCAGTTGCAGCCTTATAGCTGGATCACCAGGCTGCTAATTCAGAAAGGGGGGACTAGGAGAGAGAATCCAGGAAAGCAAACTCTCTCATCGTTGGACCCTGCAAACGCCAACAAGCCTTTACTTCCAGCAAGACTAAAGCCAATTATATGACATTGCCATAGAATCCCATCAACTGCAAATCCCTAACTAAGAGTGACACAGGGGCAGAGCCTGGGGTACAGAGTCACCGACTAGGAAGAGGGAGAGAAAAGAAAAAGGAAGAAGTTAACCTCTCAAAATCAAGAAAAACCCACAGACTTTACAACTTGATCCACTAATTTTTTTTTTTGTTGTTGTTGTTGTTGTTGCTTGTTTCTTCTATCTTTTTGCCTTTATTTCCTCCACCTCGGTCCTTCTATTCTCTGCCCATCTTATGCTTCCCCTTTCTTGAACTACACTACCCATGAGTGTTGCATTTTATTTTTCTTCTTCATCCTCACCCTCCTTTAAGGTTATACTCCAAAACACTTAACTCTCACTCTCTCCTCTTTTGTTTTTTTTTTTTTGTCTTGCTTTATTTTGTTTTTTTCTCCTCCTATTTTATTTCTTCCTTCGTTTTTCTCTTTTTCTTATTTTTTCCTTTCTATTCGTTTTTTCTTTTCTCATTTTACTTTCCTCCCATATAATTTTCAATCACGAACAAATTAGTTAATTTGGGACTCAAGGCTTTTTTTTGGTTTTATTTCTCTTTTTTGCTTTTGTTTTTATTTTTTTTTCTCTTGTTTGTTTATTTTTGTGGCATTTTGGGTCCTCCCAACCCAAGGTCTCCATTGTATTTAGTCTTCACTCCACTTAATACAACAGATTTTTACTTATTATTTTTATTTTTTCTTCTTTATTATTCTTTTTTGGTCCTTTTTTCTGATTCCCTCTTATCCCTCTCATTATATCTCTTAGTTGACCATCACTTACAAGCAAATCATCTTATGCTTGTCTAAGATTTTCTTCCTTTTTTTTTTTTTTTTTTTTGCATTTAGTAGGTCCCTACTCCCTTTTTTTGCCCCTTGAACTCTTCACCCCAAATCAGGCCCTCCATTATAGGCACGATATTTCCCTGAGGAGGGGAGAGGAGGGAAAGAGAAGAGAGAAAAAAGGGGGAAATAATAAATTATTACTGTTTTTTTTTGTGGGGTGTTTTACCCTTTTTTTTTTCTTTTTACTCTTTATTAATTCTAATTAGTGCTATCAATAAGACCACCCTCAGATGCCGATAAGAAAGAGGAAATCGAATATTATGGATACAAAAGAAAGAGGTAACACAAATAGATGTGGAAAAATCTATGGAGAAAAGACTTAACATATTGGAAGCCTTGGAGCTAAATGACAGAGAATTTAAACTAGAAATCTTAAAAATACTCAGAGATATACAAGAAAACACAGAAAGGCAATATAGGGAGATCAGAAAACAACTCAATGAACACAAAGAATATATTACCAAGGAAATTGAAACTATAAAAACAAATCAAACAGAAATGAAAAACTCAATTCACGAGCTGAAAAACGAGGTAACAAGCTTAGCTAACAGAACAGCCCAGAATGAAGATAGGATTAGTGAAATAGAAGACAAACAACTTGAGGCACAACAGAGAGAAGAAGAAAGAGACTCAAAAATAATAAAAAATGAGAAAGCCCTACAGGAATTGTCTGACTCC
Source organism: Saccopteryx bilineata (assembly GCF_036850765.1). Classification (NCBI taxonomy): domain Eukaryota; kingdom Metazoa; phylum Chordata; class Mammalia; order Chiroptera; family Emballonuridae; genus Saccopteryx; species Saccopteryx bilineata. The sequence goes on from NC_089502.1 coordinate 48,412,109, forward strand.
ATCAGAAAGAATAACATAAGAATAATAGGTATATCAGAGGGAGAAGAGAAAGAAAATGGAATGGAGAATATACTCAAACAAATAATAGACGAGAACTTCCCAAGCCTGTGGAAGGAACTAAAGCCTCAAATTCAAGAAGCAAACAGAACACCAAGTTTTCTTAACCCCAACAAACCCACTCCAAGGCACATCATAATAAAGATGACACAAACCAATGACAAAGAAAAAATTCTCAAGGCAGCCAGGGAAAAGAAGAGTACAACATATAAAGGAAGGCCTATTAGATTATCATCAGATTTCTCAGCAGAAACTCTACAAGCTAGAAGAGAGTGGACCCCAATATTTAAAGCCCTGAAAGAGAGGAACTTTCAGCCAAGAATACTATACCCATCAAAGCTATCCTTCAAGTATGAAGGAGATATAAAAACATTCACAAATACAGAAAAGATGAGAGAATTTATCAACAGAAAGCCCCCACTCCAGGAAATACTAAGGGGGGTTTTCCAACCAGATTCAAAGAACAAAAGAAAACAACACCACAAGTAACAGCTCCACCAGGAACACAATAAAACCAAACTTAAACTGTGACAACAAAGGAAAAAAAGGGGGGAGAGGATGGAGATTAACAGTAGCAAAGGATGATGAAGTGCAGAAATACTTATAAGATAGGGTACTACAATGAATATGGTAGGTACCCTTTTCATTACTTAATGGTAACCACCCTTAAAAAAACCACCACAAAAACACTTGACTTAAAAAAGGTAGCAACAGAGGAAAGAAGTATGGAACACAAACAAACAAAAACAAATGATAGAAAAACAAAAGAGAAGAATCAAACTAGATACAAAACTAACAGAAAGCAATTTATAAAATGGCAGTAGGGAACCCACAAGTGTCAATAATTACACTAAATGTAAATGGATTAAACTTACCAATAAAAAGACACAGAGTAGCAGAATGGATTAAAAAAGAAAATCCAACTATATGCTGCCTACAAGAAACACATCTAAGCAACAAGGATAAAAACAAATTCAAAGTGAAAGGCTGGAAAACAATACTCCAAGCAAACAACACCCAAAAAAAAAGCAGGTGTAGCAATACTCATATCTAATAATGCTGACTACAAGACAGAAAAAGTACTCAGAGACAAAAATGGTCATTTCATAATGATTAAGGGGAAGTTGAATCAAGAAGACATAACAATCCTTAATATATATGCACCAAACCAAGGAGCACCAAAATATATAAGACAGCTACTTATTGACCTTAAAACAAAAACTAACAAAAATACAATCATACTTGGAGACCTCAATACACCGCTGACGGCTCTAGATCGGTCATCCAAACAGAGAATCAATAAAGATATAGTGGCCTTAAACGAAATACTAGAACACCTGGATATGATAGACATCTACAGGACACTTCATCCCAAAGCGACAGAGTATACATTTTTCTCTAGTGGACATGGAACATTCTCAAGAATTGACCATATGTTGGGCCACAAAGACAATATCAGCAAATTCAGAAAAATTGAAGTAGTACCAAGCATATTTTCTGATCATAAAGCCTTGAAACTAGAATTCAACTGCAAAAAAGAGGGGGAAAAACCCACAAAAATGTGGAAACTAAACAACATACTTCTAAAAAATGAATGGGTCAAAGAAGAAATAAGTGCAGAAATCAAAAGATATATACAGACAAATGAAAATGAAAATACGACATATCAGAATCTCTGGGATGCAGCAAAAGCAGTAATAAGAGGAAAGTTCATATCACTTCAGGCCTATATGAACAAACAAGAGAGAGCCGAAGTAAACCACTTAACTTCACACCTTAAGGAACTAGAAAAATAAGAACAAAGACAACCCAAAAGCAGCCGAAGAAAGGAGATAATAAAAATCAGAGCAGAAATAAATGAAATAGAGAACAGAAAAACTATAGAAAAAATCAATAAAACAAGGAGCTGGTTCTTTGAAAAGATCAACAAAATTGACAAACCCTTGGCAAGACTCACCAAGGAAAAAAGACACAGGACTCAAATAAATAAAATCCAAAATGAAAGAGGAGAGATCACCACAGACATCATAGAAATACAAAGAATTATTGTAGAATACTATGAAAAATTATATGCCACCAAATACAACAACCTAGAAGAAATGGATAAATTCCTAGAACAATACAACCTTCCTAGACTGAGTCATGAAGAAGCAGAAAGCCTAAACAGACCAATCAGCAGGGAGGAAATAGAAAAAACTATTAAAAATCTCCCCAAAAATAAAAGCCCAGGCCCAGACGGTTATACTAGTGAATTCTATCAAACATTCAAAGAAGACTTGGTTCCTATTCTACTCAAAGTCTTCCAAAAAATTGAAGAAGAAGCAATACTTCCAAACACATTTTATGAGGCCAACATAACCCTCATACCAAAACCTGGCAAGGATGGCACAAAGAAAGAAAACTACAGACCAATATCTCTAATGAATACAGATGCTAAAATACTAAACAAAATACTGGCAAACTGAATACAACAACATATTAACAAAATAATACATCATGATCAAGTGGGATTCATCCCAGAATCTCAAGGATGGTTCAACATACGCAAAACGGTTAACGTAATACACCATATCAACAAAACAAAGAACAAAAACCACATGATCTTATCAATAGATGCAGAAAAGGCTTTTGATAAAATACAACACAATTTTATGTTTAAGACTCTCAACAAAATGGGTATAGAAGGAAAATATCTCAACATGATAAAGGCCATATATGATAAACCATCAGCCAACATCCTATTAAACGGCATAAAACTGAGGACTTTCTAACTTAAATCAGGAACAAGACAGGGTTGTCCACTCTCTCCACTCTTATTCAACGTGGTGCTAGAAGTTCTGGCCAGAGCAATCAGACAAGACAAAGAAATAAAAGGCATCCATATCGGAAAAGAAGAAGTAAAGCTATCACTTTTTGCTGATGATATGATCCTATACATCGAAAACCCGAAGGACTCCACAAAAAGATTATTAGAAACAATAAACCAATACAGTAAGGTCGCAGGATACAAAATTAACATACAAAAGTCCATAGCCTTTCTATATGCCAACAATGAAATATTAGAAAACGAACTCAAAAAAATAATCCCCTTCACGATTGCAACAACAACAAAAAAATACCTAGGAATAAACATAACAAAGAACGTAAAGGACCTATATAATGAAAATTACAAAGCATTGTTAAAGGAAATCGAAAAAGATACAATGAGATGGAAAAATATTCCTTGTTCTTGGATAGGAAGAATAAATATAATCAAAATGGCCATATTACCCAAAGCAATATACAAATTTAATGCAATTCCCATCAAAATCCCTATGAGATTTTTTAAAGAAATGGAACAAAAAATCATCAGATTTATATGGAACTATAAAAAACCCCGAATAGCCAAAACAATCCTAAGGAAAAAGAATGAAGCTGGGGGCATTACAATACCTGACTTTAAACTATATTATAGGGCCACAATAATCAAAACAGCATGGTATTGGCAGAAAAATAGACACTCAGACCAATGGAACAGAATAGAAAGCCCAGAAATAAAACCACATATATATGGTCAAATAATCTTTGATAAAGGGGCCAACAACACACAATGGAGAAAAGAAAGCCTCTTTAACAAATGGTTTTGGGAAAACTGGAAAGCCACATGCAAAAGAATGAAACTCGACTACAGCCTGTCCCCGTGTACTAAAATTAATTCAAAATGGATCAAAGACCTAAATATAAGACCTGAAACAATAAAGTACATAGAAGAAGACATAGGTACTAAAATCATGGACCTGGGTTTTAAAGAACATTTTATGAACTTGACTCCAATGGCAAGAGAAGTGAAGGCAAAGATAAATGAATGGGACTACATCAGAATTAAAAGTTTTTGCTCAGCAAGAGAAACTGATATCAAAATAAACAGACAGCCAACTATATGGGAACTGATATTCTCAAACGACAGCTCAGATAAGGGCCTAATATCCAAAATTTACAAAGAACTCATAAAACTCAACAACAAACAAACAAGCAATCCAATAAAAAAATGGGAAGAGGACATGAACAGACACTTCTCCCAGGAAGAGATACAAATGGCCAACAGATATATGAAAAGATGCTCAGCTTCATTAGTTATTAGAGAAATGCAAATCAAAACTACAATGAGATACCACCTCACCCCTGTTAGATTAGCTATTATCAACAAGACGGGTAATAGCAAATGTTGGAGAGGCTGTGGAGAAAAAGGAACCCTCATTCACTGTTGGTGGGACTGTAAAGTAGTATAACCATTATGGAGGAAAGTATGGTGGTTCCTCAAAAAACTGAAAATAGAACTACCTTATGACCCAGCAATCCCTCTACTGGGTATATACCCCAAAACCTCAGAAACATTGATACATGAAGACACATGTAGCCCCATGTTCATTGCAGCACTGTTCACAGTGGCCAAGACATGGAAACAACCAAAAAGCCCTTCAATAGAAGACTGGATAAAGAAGATGTGGCACATATACACTATGGAATACTACTCAGCCATAAGAAATGATGACATCAGATCATTTACAGCAAAATGGTGGGATCTTGATAACATTATAAGGAGTGAAATAAGCAAATCAGAAAAAAACAAGAACTACATGATTCCATACATTGGTGGAACATAAAAATGAGACTAAGAGACATGGACAAGAGTGTGGTGGTTACCAAGGATGGGGGGGGAGGGAGGACATGGGAGGGAGGGAGGGAGAGAGTTAGGGGGAGGGGGAGGGGCACAGAAAACTAGATAGAGGGTGACGGAGGACAATCTGACTTTGGGCGAGGGGTTTGCAACATAATTTGATGACAAAATAACCTAGACATGTTTTCTTTGAATATATGTACTCTGATTTATTAATGTCATCCCATTACCATTAATAAAAATTTATAAAAAAAAAAAAAAGAAAGAAAAGAGCAAAGCCAACATTATCATTTACTGCATATAAACATATTTCTTATTATATAGACTGTGAACATATTGCAATTCTACTACTTTGCATGTTAAAAAGCCTCCCACTTAGACGTACTAAAGCATAGTTCTTGTGATCTGAGTACCATATACTTACATTTTAATAAACTTGTCCAGGTAATAATTGTGTACATTAAATTTGAGCATGGCTAATCTAAAGGCATACTAGGCAATTACTTAGATTTCATTACATAGTAGTTACAGATGCTTTTCATCAATACTTCCTCATCAATTTATTACCCCATCATTAAAGATTGATGAAGTGATAAACATTCCTTTAAGTTATGTATCTAATGTTCTGGGGTTTTTTTTTGTTTGTTTTTTTGGTATTTTTCTGAAACTGGAAACGGAGAGAGACAGTCAGACAGACTCCCGCATGCGCCCGACCGGGATCCACCCGGCACACCCACCAGAGGTGATGCTCTGCCCACCAGAGGGTGATGCTCTGCCCCTCCGGGGCGTCGCTCTTTTGCGACCAGAGCCACTCTAGCGCCTGGGGCAGAGGCCAAGGAGCCATCCCCAGCGCCCGGGCCATCTTTGCTCCAATGGAGCCTTGGCTGCGGGAGGGGAAGAGAGAGACAGAGAGGAAGGAGGGGAGGGGGCGTGGAGAAGCAAATGGGCGCTTCTCCTGTGTGCCCTGGCCGGGAATCGAACCTGGGTCCCCTGCACGCCAGGCCAACGCTCTACCGCTGAGCCAACCAGCCAGGGCTGTTCTGGGTTTTAATATAATAAGTTATTTTCTTGCACCATTTTGCTACACAATTATGTTTCTTCATAATTACATATCATGACTTGCATGTGGTTATTCCAGAGAGACAATTGATACAATCAGGGAGAAGACATAATTAACATTATGTCTGATACAGTACAAGGATCTGAAGGACTCAGTGTTACATCTTAACTTTTGGGCTAAACTTACTCATCATCTATAATTATATTGCACTGTTGTATCTGATTTCAATGGCTGATCTTTTGCGAGAAAGAGAGAGAGGGACAGACAGGGACAGACAGACAGAAAGAGAGATGAGAAGTATCAATTTTTTTGTTGTGGTATCTTAGTTGTTCATTCATTGCTTTCTCATATGTGCCCTGCCGGGGAGGGGGGGTATGCTACAGCACAGTTAGTGACCTCTTGCTCAAGCCAGCAATCTTAGACTTCAAGCCAGTGACCTTTGGGCTCAAGTCAGCAACCACGGGGTCATGTCTATGATCCCATGTCAAGCCAGCGACTCCGCACTCTAGCTGGTGAGCCCACGCTCAAGCCGGATGAGTCCACACTCAAGCTGGCTACCTTGAGGTTTCAAACCTGAGTCCTGTGCATCCCAGTCTCTTCTGGTATTACCTATTCGATCTTGCATATGACCAAACCTTTTCTTTGAAACTTTAATTTTTTCTTTCTTTTTTTTTTTTTTTTGTATTTTTCTGAAGCTGGAAACGGGGAGAGACAGACAGTCAGACAGACTCCTGCATGCGCCCGACCGGGATCCACCCGGCACGCCCACTGGGGGCGACGCTCTGCCCACCAAGGGGGTGGAGAAGCAAATGGGCGCTTCTCCTATGTGCCCTGGCCAGGAATTGAACCCGGGTCCCCCACACGTCAGGCCGACGCTCTACCGCTGAGCCAACCGGCCAGGGCTCTCTTTCTTTCTTTTTTTAAGTGAGGGAAGTGGAAATAGAGAGACAGACTCCCACATGCGCTCCAACCTGGATCCACCCAGCAACCCCCAGTCTGGGGGCCATGATCAGACCAACCCAGTCACTGGCTGAGACAGGGGAAGAAAGAGAGAAGGGGTAGGGGAGGGAGAGAAGTAGATGGTCAATTCTTCTGTGTGCCCTGATCTGGGATCAAACCCAAGATGTCCACACACTAGGCTGATGCTGTATTCATGAGCCAACCCACCAGGGCTAGAACCTTTAAAATTTTCAACATTGTTGTTTAATATTTTTCCTGTCTGATAAATGCAACATTCTTTTCACATTTGACTCTGGTTCTGGGTTTTTATTTATCTTCCCTGAAATGGTGGTTCTTGCCTTTTGGCTGAAACGTAAGCTTACTTTTTAGAGTAACAGATACCAAACTGAGGTAAACATTGTGTTGTTTGGAGAAGATCTGCACTTCTTTCAGCTATGATTTATATGTGGGGACTTGTTTTAATATAATCTAGTATTTCACTGTATTTAAAGTTAGCTGTTCCTCAGCTTTCCAGAGAGAAACTTTGTTTTTCCTATGGGTGATACTGCCTTCAAATTCCTCTAGTGATGCCTTATTTTGTATTTCCTTTTGACTTTGGCCTTTTCCTTTGTACTGCTCCCAAGAGAGATTTTTCTTTTGCAGTTTTTTTTAGCTGTATTCAGGCTTGTTCTTACATGTCTTATTACCATTGTGATATAGTACAGATAATAAATGTAAGTTATTGGAAGATAAATGTTAAACCAAACATACAAGCTTTAATGTTTACTCTGTGCTTTAAGTGATACAATATTAGTATGTTTTTAAATTCATGTGTCAACACACATAACTATATAAACTTTAGTACACTGCACGATATAGCAAAATATCGCTTTGTCTCCAGATTATATCACTGTGAAATTATACTAATATGAAAAAGCTCTGTTTGATGATAGCTTAGCATTCTTTTCAAGGATATTTTCCTATGGATAAATTATTACATAAATTATTATGCTTGAGAAATATAAGAAAATTATTGTGAGAGAGGTAATTTGATATTTAAAGGATTTCATTGTGTCAAGTTAATGGATAGCATAATAAATCGAGGGACTCAAGATTAAATATTAAAAGAAAGACAAGTATTAATATAGGTAAACAGCAACATTGCACACAAAATAAAATTCCTTGTGAACTTTTTTTTGTAATTGTTAGTAGGAAAAAAAGCAAAAAATAAAAATGAAGGTTATTATTTCATTTATGTGATTTGTGTGAAATATGCTACAGTCATTATAGCTCTCCTAGGATCTTGTCAAATTGTACCATTTATCTCAAAGGACTTTTTTTGCATAAAACAATTTAAGCAGACAAGATAAAAATTTGAAAGTATAAAATAAATTATTTCTATATTCAATAATATATTGAGCAGTTTTCTGATTCCCCTGAGAATGGCAGCATTTTCACTTAAAAAGCACTATTTAATTTATTGAATTGAAGGCAGTTCTTCAGAAACATAATTGAAAAAAATAGTCAAGAGCAAATATAAAAACTATTTTAAGCTGATGTAAGACAAGTTTTTCATATTGAAGTTGATGAAAATATGAGTGATATCTTTCAATCCAGCCTCATAACTTTCAGAAAACTTATCTCAGGACATACTATAACTCATATCTTCTTAAAAGTAATTTTTTTTTTTTGGTGGTGGTGGTGGTATTGCAAAAGACATGCTAACTAGTATAAGTAAAGGTAAATATTTTTTTCTCTTAATATAAAAATATTATTCTAGAAAAATACTATTAAATTCAACACATTTTTTCTATATTATGATAATTAATTAAAATTCTTTTTCTTCTTAAAAAATGTAAACAGCCTGATCAAGTGGTGGCACAGTGGATAGAGTGTTGACCTCAGATGTTGAGGACCCAGGTTTGAAACCTTAAGGTTTCCAGCTTGAGTATGGCCTCATCTAGCTTGAGCACGGGGTTGCCAACTTGAGCATGAAATCATAGACATGACCCCATGGTCGCTGGCTTGAGCAACAGGTCATTGACTTGGCTGTAGCCCCCGGTCAAGGCACATATGAAAAAACAATCAATGAAAAACTAAGGTGCTGCAATAAAGAATTGATGCTTCTCTTCTCTTTTGCTATCTGTCTGACCTTGTCTGTCTTTCTCTCTTTCTTGTCTCAAAAGATCAGCCATTGAAATCAGATACAACAGTGCAATATAATTATAGATGATAAGTAAGTTAAGCCCAAGAGTTAAGATGTAACACTGAGTCCATCAGATACTTGTACTGTATCAGACATAAGCTTAATGAAAACCAAGTCCACATCACATTTCTATATATTCCACTCATCATATTGACCTATTAATGGCTTTGAAGCATTGTTATTAGTGTTGGAAGAAATGTGTACTATTTGCATGCCTGTATGTTGGCAAATCCTCTGAAAGTCAATTTTGCAACATTTGAAAACCATATAGCCTTTGGTAAAGTAATTCATACATGGAAATTTTTCCTAAAGTTATACTCACACATGTATGCAAAATATAAGTTTAAAGGTTATATGTATCAGTGCTTATATTTGCTAAAATTCAAGGGAAAGCTTAAATATCTCTTAAGGGTACAATGATCAGTCATCTTTGGCATATGTGTACAGTGAAATACTATGCACTTATTACAAAGAAATACATATGTTTTGTTGTATTCTGAAAGAGAAACATATCTAGCATAAGTTGGTAGGTAAAAATAAAAGTTATAGAAAGTAGTACATGAAATTGTGATTTCTGTAAAGAAAACTACTAAACCTGATCATTTAAAATGTCAGTGCCTCTTTATTATGATGTTTGAGGCTACTCAGCTTACACTGTATCATAATTTCTGATTATTATTATTGTTGGTCATGTGTTTCAAGCAGAATGTAGATAAAAATGTGGAGAGATCATCCAATACCCTAAATTCTAACAAGGCTGCACAAGTTCAAATAAAAACATTTTATTATTACGTTAAACAATAAGTTTTCTAAATGGACATATATATAAATGATGAGGATTCCTACTCAGATGTTTCAAGATCATGGTTCAATAGAACTGAATCAATTTAATGAAAGTAATAAAATTTTCTATAGTAAATCTAATAAAATTGCTAAATAATCCCAAAGAAATGATCTTTTCCATAATCATTGGCGGTATCAAATAAATCAGACAGTAAAAGATGCTTCTTAAAAAATAAATATATTTAAATTTTCCCCACCTTGAATTTACTAGTCATTAGAAGAAAACCGGTAGTAGTGGTTAGTGGTTAACCCCTGAGGCACATATGTATTTTTCTATTCTAACATTTATATCTTGGCATACTTCAAAGAAAGCTATTCTAAGGTATCATATATGACAAATATTGAGTTTTAAAATGGTAAAAAGTTAACATTATTCCAATTATTAGGAAAGGGTGTTTTCAGAAGCACATTATAAAATAACAATTTTAAATATTACTGGATAAAAACTAAAAGTCAGGCTGACCTGCGATGGCTCAGTGGATGGAACATCAGCCTGGAATGCTGGGCTTGCCTTGACTGGGAGCTTGCACTGTCAAGGCACATATGACAAACAATCAATGAACAACTAAAGTGAAGCAACTATCAGTTGATACTTCTTGTTCCAACCACTCCTCTCTCCACAAAATCTATATATAATGTCTTAAAAAATCCTGAAAACTAGCAAAATAAATGAAGGAAAAAAAAGCTCTGGTCAAATTTAGTTTTTAGACATTGGTCTATGGTTGTTTTATGATTGTTTATGCAAGAAATATTGTTTAATGTATTAACTGAAAAAATATTTCAGCATGTTATGTGATGGATTAGAATGAATTAAAATTTTATTGTGACTAAATTTAATATTTCAAATTATTTTAGTATAATGGCATGTAGGAAACAAATGTGGAATGCTATTTCTTCAGTCTATCACATTAATTTAGACATTCTGTGGAACTTTTTAATTTAGAAAAATATGCAGAAATCATTTATTTACATTCTATTGTAGTTTTATGAGGCTAGAAATTTATAATACACAAAATTTGAAAATATGTAATTCAAGTGAACAGGTGGCACTCTCCATCAACAACTACTGGGAAAGAAAATTCATTCAAAGTTAACACTACTTGCAGCAGATGGTATAGACTTTGCACCACTTGAATGTTGGCTGTGTCCAATCTTCTTACAGGGGTTAGTTGAACAAATTTTTATTTTTGCACATACGTGGAAATTAAAAAAGAAAAGAAAACTGTAATTTTATACCGCATTGGTAAATAAGGCATCTACATGTGAAAGTTTCCAGCTGTCTTTATCTCACATATAATATGCAGAGTGAATAAGCTCTGTAGCACCATGAGTTAACCTCTGTTAACTGAATCACCTACTTGAAAGATAGTCCAATATGCTGGATCACATCTGGGACTGTAAATGCAGCAAAAATATACCAAGGCAATTATCAATATACTAAATGTTCATATTAAAAACAAAATAAATTTCACTTGCTACTTTCTCAAAGTATTATTCTATTCAAAGATTCAGTGGGGGAAAGAGATGGCTGACTAACATATTTGCAAAATCATATATTCTTGACAAATTCCCTCTTCTCCTTTCATATTAATGTCAATTCTTATGCTTAAAAATCAAGTCCAATGTGGGTTTAAGATAGAGAAGAAAGTTTTTAAAAAACTGCTCTTCAACATCTGAAAAGCAATTTGGGAATGAAATTTCATTATCTCATGAACATTTGAAAATTTAAATTAGCTTTGTTTTGCTAGTACTGTAAACAAATTAGAGGCCATGCACATGTGATGAAGGGAGTTAGTTTTGCAAAGGAAAGTTTCAAAAATAGTTTTCAATTTCACGCAAGAGCACAACTAAATACCCCTGAAAACTAACTGAAATGCAACCCTGATGAATGCCTATAGATGTTGTTGGTCAATATAATGAGAATTGGTCAGCATTCTTAGAGAAAAAATAAGGTAAGCCCAGTTCTTTAACTATAAACAATAGATTTTGACATTTGGCTGCAAGTTCAGATCATAGGTCAACAGGTATAACCACGTTTGTTCTGAAGAGGGCTCAAAATAATGCTTTAAATGAATATAAAAAGCATCTATATAGAAAATGTTTTTGAGCTGTGGTCATTGACCTCAAATTTTAAAATGAAAAATGCATTCATAATTTGTAATTGTAAGGAAGAAAAATGTGACCAGCTCAGTAAAAAACAGATATTTTTTTAAAAACTTTTTTTTGTATTTAATAAATTAGTTTTACTTCTTTATAAAAATAAAGACTGCTAAGGGGTCAGTAAGGAACACTGATTACATATATGTGGTAACTGGCAAGAATGTTTACAAGTTAATCTCAATGACTATGAAATAATAAACATGCAGAAGAGCCAAGGGAAGTTTGATTTCATTTGTTATCCAAGGAAGTGTTTTTAGCTACCAAAGTAATGAGCATCTGAGTGAACCCTTGGAATCCTCATATTTGAAAATCTTCAATGAAAGAATACACGGCTACGTGACAGGTATACTGCACCAGCCCATCAGTTTCATTAATCTGAGATTAGAAAAAAACTAAGCCTGGATTGAAATTTTTCTATATATACTTCCCTTAAATAAATAATACACATGTGCCTGACCAGGCAATGGCACAGTGGATACAGCGTCAGACTGGGATGCGCAGGACCCAAGTTCAAGACCCCAAGGTAGCCAGCTTGAGTGTGGGCTTATATGGTTTGAGCAAAAGATTACCAGCTTGGACCCAAGGTCTCTGGCTTGAGCAAGGGGTTACTTGGTCTGCTGTAGCCCCACGGTCAGGGCACATATGAGAGAGCAATCGATTAACAACTGAGGTATTGCAACGAAAAACTGATGATTGATGCTTCTCATCTCTTTCCGTTCCTGCTGTCTGTCCCTGTCTATCTCTCTAACTCTCTCTCTGTCTCCGTAAAAAAATAATAAGAATAATATACATGTAAAATCTACAAAAATAATTTTACTTTTGAACATTTTAATGTATATATCTCTTACCACAAATTATTAACAATAGTTAGTAGAAGAAATATTGTATCTAAAATACTAATACAGCATTGTTCAAAGTGCTCTGGTTAGAATACAAGATGTAAGAGATGCTAATAGGTGGTCTTTAATTTCCAGTGAAGGTATAATATATACATATCTATACATGTATATATATATCATATATATGTAAAGATTAAGATATATTATCTATATAAAGATATATTATATATAATACATGTATATTATATATATATTAAAATTATGTTTATTGATTTTAGAGAAAGGAGAGAAAGAAAAAGGTGGAGGTGGAGATCTGGAAGCATCACTCATAGTTGTTTGTCATATGTGCCTTGACTGAGGCAAGCCTGATGTTTTGAAGCGGCAACCTCAGCACTCTAGGTCAACGCTCCATCCACTGTGCCACCCACAGGTCAAGCCAGTAAAGGTATATTAATATGTTTCATTTCATCTCCAAATTGTTTGACTATTTAAACCAGGGGTCAGGAAACTTTTTGGCTAAGAGAGCCATGAATGCCTCATATTTTAAAATGTAATTCCGTGAGAGCCATACAATGACCTGTGTACGTTACGCATTATCCAATAAAAATTTGTGGACTTTCTATTCTGTTCCATTGGTTTGAGTGTCTATTTTTCTGCCAGTACCATGCTGTTTTGATTGTCGTGGCCCTATAATAGAGTTTGAAGTCAGGTATTGTTATGCCCCCAGCTTCATTCTTTTTCTTTAGGATTGCTTTGGCTATTCGGGGTTTTTTATAGTTCCATATAAATCTGATGATTTTTTGCTCTATTTCTTTAAAAAAATGTCATTGGGATTTTGATGGGAATTGCATTAAATTTGTATATTGCTTTGGGTAATATAGCCATCTTGATTATATTTATTCTTCCTAGCCAAGAACAAGGTATATTCTTCCATCTCATTATATCTTTTTCGATTTCCCTTAACAATGGTTTATAGTTTTCATTATATAAGTCCTTTACATTCTTTGTTATGTTTATTCCTAAGTATTTTATTTTTTTTGTTGCAATCTACTCAGCCATAAGAAATGATGACTTCGGAACATTTACAGCAAAATGGTGGGATATTGATAACATGATACGAAGCGAAATAAGTAAATCAGAAAAAAACAGGAACTGTATTATTCCATACGTAGGTGGGACATAATAGTGAAACTAAGAGACATTGATAAGAGTGTGGTGGTTACGGGGGGGAGGGGGGAATGGGAGAGGGATAGGGGGTGGGAGGGGCACAAAGAAAACAAGATAGAAGGTGACAGAGGATAATCTGACTTTGGGTGGTGGGTATGCAACATAATTGAACGACAAGATAACCTGGACTTGTTATCTTTGAATATATGTATCCTGATTTATTGATGTCGCCCCATTAAAAAAATAAAATTATAAAAAAAAAAAAAAAAAAAAAAAATTGGCATTGTCCATAAGGACAGCTGTGATTGGCTCAGCCACCCACAACCATGAACATGAGCGGTAGGAAATTAATGGATTGTAATACATGAGAATGTTTTATATTTTTAATGTTATTATATTTTTAATAAAGATTTGTCTGTGAGCCAGATGCAGCCATCAAAAGAGCCACATCTGGCTCCTGAGCCATACGTTCCTGACCCCTGATTTAAACCTTTTCTTTCTTTTCGAAAGCATCTCTCTACAAGGACTGTTCCACCACAAACTCTGGTAGTAGTTATTACAAGTGCTGGGAAATTTACAGAAATTGCCTTTGATGCACAATGCTTTCTTAAGTATCTCACCTGAATGAGGTGGATCTATTTGATCTGTTCAAAGGAAAGATAGAAATGCCAGACAGTTAAAGATCCTGAAGTAATTCTTAACAAATAAGAGATGGGAGATGGTCGATAAATAACCAGTTTTGGTGATACAATTTAAGGTGTGTTCAACATTGTTTCTCAGAGTGTCTCCAGAGGCATTGAGTGACTCTGAGTAGTAGCTCACTGTTTATCTCACACTTTATTGGCTTTTTTCTCTCCCATATCTCAATTCTCCAACCACCATAGTGTTTCTTAAATCACTTCAAAGGTACTGACACCCAAATCCTTGTTTCAGAGGCACTCCTGGGAGCACTCAAATCAAGATAGCTTTAGAAATCCTTGACAAAGCCATCTCTGCTTCTACTAAAGATAAACACACTTCTACAAAATAAAATCGAACCAAAAACCTGGCCATAGTTATTACAGAATTATTTGTTACCTCTATTCCTTACAGAAGGGTTCCTCTTCTCATTGTCTTCTCTCCCTGGTCAGACTCCACTGTTTCTCAGTCATTGTATCACCTTGTATCCTCTTGTCACTTGCCTGATTTGTATCTTCAATTGTCACAACATTTCTCTCAGGGCTTCTGATCCTGGTTCTCTGAGGTATTGAGAGCTCATAAAGTTTTTTTCATAAAGGATTTAGTATGTTTCAAGATATTATAACATATAGCGTCTCATAAATTACTAGACTATTATGTTCAAATTTGTAAAAATTCAATCATAACAGCTATAAAAAATTATCTGCTTCTGGCTACATTTTATAAAAGCTGAGGTAGATAATGTTAAACTTATTGATAGCAAAATTTCTCAGAATCGTTAATAGTATAATCTGAAATGTGAATCTCCAAGATAAGCATAAAGTAGGCAATTTTTACCAAAACTTTTATACTCCAACTTCTTTTGTTTACATCACCTCTGGTTACAGTAATACTGAAATATATATATATATATATATGTGTGTATATATATATATATATATATATATGCACAGATTGAAAGCATACTAATGGGGACACTTTAAATTCATACTTATATAAAATTCTGAGATCTAACTAGTTCTAAAATATATGACATTATTATTATATCATCCAAACTATTATTCTCTCTCAACTATGTAAGTTTTTTAAATTAAAATAAGAGGTGTATCTGTGATAAATACATTATGAACACATTCATATGTATATTTACCCTTTGAAGAATAAAATCATAGAGAAGAATTTTAATTTTATACCCAAAATTTCAGTAAAATTTGCCTACTTTCTGGAGATTTTCCAAGGAGATTAAGCATTTCTGCTTTGTGAAGACATTGTAGAAAGCTATAACAATAATTTTTAAAATTTTTTCAGATAAATTATAGGTGGCATTAGTTTTGAGATCTGACACCACCAGTTATTACCAATGGTTTCCAAGTATGTGCAGAAGGTTTTGTTTCATGTATATTTCTATTAAACTTTGTAGATGCTATAGTTGATATACTCTTTGGTTACACAATTTTAATTAAATAAAATTAACATCATCTTCATTTTCATTACCTTATATCAATACGTACCAACCATACTTGGCTTAAAGTGGAAGGAAAATTAACTCTCAATTCCATTTTTTTTTCTTCTTCTTCTTTCCAAGTGAGAGGAAAGGAGATAGACAGACTCTCGCCTGTTCCCCTACTGGGATCTACCAGGCAATCCTTATCTGGGGAAGATGCTCTTCCCATCTGGGGTCATGCTCACAACAGAGCTATTTTTAGCACCTGAGGCAGAGGCTCCACAGAGCTATCCTCAGCAACTGATGTACTTGATTCAATAGAGCCATGGCTGCTGGAGGAGAAGACAGAGAAGAGAGAAGGCAGAGAGGTGGCAAAGCAGACAGCTGATTCTTCTGTGTGTCTGAAAAAGAGTCAAACCTGGGGCATCCACATGCCAGACTGATGCTCTACCACTGACCCAACTGACCAGGGACTCAATTCCATGTCAGGAGCCGATCAACGACTGCTGGCTGACAAGGTCACAGCAGCAGAAGACCCACAACTGCTGGCTGACAAGGTCACAGCAGGAGAAGACCCACAACTGCTGGCTGACAAGGTCACAGCAGAAGAAGATCAAAAACTGCTGGTTGACAAAGTCACAGCAGAGAAGACCAATGGCTGCTGGTTGACAATGTCACCGCAGTGAAGACCAATGGCTGTGGGTTGACAAAGTCACCGCCAAGGAAAGGCACAACGATACTTCCCCCTTTGACTTTTTGAATTAATCTGGCCTTATATCCTCCCTTTTTCTGGGTGTGTGCTATTATTTGTGGCACAGGGATAATAGTACCGTGCTTTCCCTGTAGATTTGTAGTAATTTCTTTGGAAATGAGACAGAAGGTGTAAGTTCCACAGAAAAGCCTGTAAGCCCCTTGAACTGGGCTCATAAACATAAGAGGCTGGCTATGATATCCCTCGTAAAGGGTTAAGTTTGTAGGAGAATTTCTTCTTAATCATGTTAGAAAGAATAGATTGTGACTTGTGAATGGGTAGGAGGCAGTGGCTGTGCACAAAGCACTTTTCGGCCTTCACTTAATTCATCATTTTTCCTCCCTAGCCTTTTCATGTGATAGAGTAGAGAAACTTTCCTTTCTTCTTGCTTACCTGACCTGCAGATAGTGGAACACTCTAAGAAGAATATAGTTAGAACTTAAATATTATGTTGCTACTAAGCTATCTTGCAGGTGCACTCTATATATCTTTAAGCAAAAGTTACTCTTGATGTTATGACAATTTCTTAATAAGCAAGCCTTTTGAAGTCTTGTGAGAAAAATTAGGACACTGCATGAACTCAAGGCCATTTGCCTGAGCAAGCGGTGGGCCTTTGCTAGTCCTTAATGATTTTGTCTGCTAATCTCTCTCTGTGCCCTTGACTCACAACAACAGTAAAGTAGTTATTAATTAGTACTAATCTTTTAGAAGTTTGTACCAATATTGTTATTGCTATTGTATAACTGTACTTTGAATAACTTACCACCTGATTTATAGTTTATAGATATGAATTAACTGTTATCTGGAAACATGTAACCATAGTGAAACAAAATACCATGTGATTGTAACTTAGTGTGTGTGCATAAAAAGAAAGCTAGACCAGCATTTGGTAGAGATGCCTGGCAGTAAATGCTAACTAGAGAATAAAGAGAAAGAAAAGAATTCGGCTCTCTCACTCGATTTTCGCCGACGCCATCTCCTCCTGTGGGACCCCTGGATTCCTCCCCGGGGCTGGACCCCGGCAATTCCACTCTTGACCTGAGGCCCTTTCTTTTTCAACTCAGGGTTGAAGTAGTTACAAGGTGGTACCACAAATTATACTTTTATTTATACTTTGGGATTTTGTGTGTTATGTAAAGGTTGACACATGTACATAGGGAAAAATAGGTATATCTTTGTCTAAATTCTCCTTTTGTAACTTGACAATGAACCTTTACTTACTCTAACAAAATTCACTTTGTTAGAAACTAGGAAAATGGATGAAAAAAAAATTCTTTCTGCTCTCAAGGAGCACACTTTAGTTGAAAATACAGACTGAGGAATCTCTGACTACGTTGAGACTATTGAATAAAGGTGAGCATAGCATCTGGAGAACTGAAACAAACTTCATAACTGTACCTTAGAGCAGTGGTCCCCAACCCCTGGGCCATGGACCGGTACCGGACCATGAGCCATTTGGTACCTGTCTGCAGAGAAAGAATAAATAACTTACATTATTTCCATTTTATTTATATTTACATCTGAAGGATGTTTTATTTTTAAAAAATGACCAGATTCCCTCTGTTACATCCGTCTAAGACTCACTCTTGATACTTGTCTCGGTCACGTAATACATTTATCCCTCCCACCCTAAAGGCTGGTCTGTGAAAATATTTTCTGACATTAAACCGGTGCATGGCCTAAAAAAGGTTGGGGACCACTGCCTTAGAGTAAAGGGTCATGGAAGAGTCACACCAAGATGAATTTGCACATAGGTCTCTGGTAAAAGAGTGAGTTGAAAGAGCTGCTTGAAGAGTGGAGCATAAAAATTGCAACTACTATTTGGCAACCAGGTATTTAGAAAGATGTGTGTAAATATTCTTTTAAAAGGGGCATAATCCTTATAACTATAATAAGGATGTAGTTTTATATTTTTGTTCCACACTTCTAATAGACAAGATGGTTAACACCAAGTTAGAGAGAATGACATATTTCCAAATGCAAAATGATAGAGTGAACCATCTTTCCTTCAGTCTAAAGGGATTTAAGCATACATCTATCCCTTTGCTATCTAAGCAAATGGGAAATGACTCATTAGAACTGCAAACTTGTTCAAAATGCTGACGGTAAAGAATGAGATGAAATGCCACCATCTGAGGTCCATAATCAGTTGAAATTCCTGCTCTATTAGCAAAGGATTTCAAAGGAATATCCTGAAAATCTTCAAAGTCCAGTGTTCTATAATAAAACAATATTAGTCTAAAACTGTAATGCAAATTAAGCCACAGAAAAAAATGTTAGCCTTGATATTGCAAGTGTACAAATGTGTTATTAAAGAAATCAAGGATTTTTAATTCTCAGAAAGTCAAAATTAGATTTTTAAAAACAAATTATAAAACTAAATTTTTTAGCATATTTAATACAAAAGAGGCACTGTGTTAATGTTTTGATACTTAATTTAATCTTGGCAATCCTGTGATATTGTTATTATTATTAATATTTCCATTTTATAGGTGAAGTTACTAAAGTACAGATAATTTAAGTAATTTGCACAAGGTCTCATAGCTAATATGTTCCTGCTCTTTTTTTGTGTGTGACAGAGACAAAGAGAGAGACAGAGAGAGGAACAGATAGAGACAGACAGACAGGAAGAGAGAGAGATGAAAAGCATCAATTCTTTCTTGTGGCTCCTTAGTTGTTCATCGATTGATTTCTCATCTGTGCCTTAATCAAGAGGCTCCAGCAGAGCCATTACCCCTTGCTCAAGCCAGTGAGTTTGGGGTCGTGTCTATGGTCCTGTCCTCAAGCCGATGACCTTGTGCTTAAGCTAGTGAGCTTGTATTCAAGCCTGCAAACTCAGGGTTTCAAACCTATGTCCTCAGTGTCAGGGCTCATTACCATTTGCAGGCTCTGACAATGAGAGAGTCCGTTTTCCCGGAGCCTCTCTCCTAGTCTTTCCTTCCTGAATTATCAGCCTGATGATACAGCTATGGGGTTGCTGCTGGTTCTGTCTGGAGAGTAAGAGGCTCAAAGAGCTGGCAAATCCCCACTCTATCCCCACTCAGTGCAGGGATCTGGATAAGGCTCAATCAGTCAGAGCTGCTAGCATAATCAGGCAGGGCTGGGAGCCAGTTGTTTTCAATGTGCCTTTCTATGTGCCTCTAGATGTGTCCTGAATGCCTCAGCACTCTGTAGGACCACTTTCCCCAGGCTTTTGGCACTTTGTAACCTGTTTTGGCTGGGTAGAAGATGCCCTAGTCTCTGTTTGCAAAGCAGGAGGACTTACAAGCTGCCAAATCCCTCTTTTTAACATATAGCCCTGAGTATGAAAGCTCTGCCAATCAGAGGTTGCCCCCACCCCTATGTGCATAGCATAACAAGAGGCACTAAAAAATACCACCCCTCTTGTCTTAGATCACTGACCTGAGAGAGATATTGTCAGTTATGGTCACATATGTCAGTTGGGAGGTGAGCAGACTGTGGGTTAAGCTAATACTTCATGGGTCTGTTAGCTTGTATGGCTGGGTGAGGCGCCCCACTTGCCCAGAGAAGTTCGAGCATAGGGAATCTCGCTTTCATGCGCTGCTCTTTAGGGCGCAGGTGTGATACTGAGATTCCGGTCACAGCCCACACAAAGGCCTCTGACTCTGCCCCTCTGTCCGGGAACATGGGCACCCACTCCCGGGGTGCTCGAAGGAATCTATCGCCCACTATCTGCACTCACCAACCAGGGTATCGGGCCAGCCACCTCTCGCCTCGGGTGAGGTGCCCTGCCCGCTGGAGAAGTTCAAGCATAGGGAATTTCTCTCCCATGCACTCCCCACACGCCGCTTTTCAGGGCGCAGGGGCAACCCCAAGACTTTGGTTTCAGCCCTCACAAAGGCCTCTGACTCTGCCCCTTTGTCCAGTAACACAGGCATCCACTCCCGGGGCTCTAGGAGGAATCTCTCACACACTATCCGTGCTCGCCAACCAGGAGATCGGGGCGGTGGCTGTTGCACTTGCCTTTCTTAGTCTGGGTTTGGCGCAAGCATTAGCTTGTGTTGACTGGGTTGCCACAAGCAGTTTTTCCTCGGCTTGGATGTCCGTGCCACAGCCTGGTTCAGACGTTTGTGCCGCAGCCTGGTTCTATTCACACCTTTTGCCCGCCTTAGATCCTATACTCTCAGTTCTCAGTGAAAGCAGCCCTTATTTAGGTTAGTGAGGAAGGCGGAGTGTTTCTTCCTTCTTATTTCCTTTGGGGTTGATTATATATTTAGTCAATTTTTCACTTGATCATAACTTCATGTTCAGTGTGGGACTTCTGGAGGCTCCAAGGATAGATTTTTCTGTCTCTGGTTGAAGATCTTGTTGAAATTTTGGAGAGATTTATCAGTATCGCTCCTTACGGTGCCATTTCTCTAACGTCACTATGATACTTTTTTTTGCTTAATCCTCTCACCTTTTATACCCAGTCCTCAACTCCCTTTCCCTCAGACAGCTGTCAGTTTGTTCTCTGTATCTGAGTCTGTTTTTATTTTGTTAGTTTATTTTGTTCACTAGGTTTCACATATAGGTGAAATCATATGGTACTTTCTCAGACTAGCTAATTTTACCTAGCATAATACTTTCCAGGTCTATCAATGATGTCACAAAAGGTAAGATTTTTTTTAAGGTTGAGTACTATTCCATTGTGTAAACGTACCAAAACTTTTTCTACCCACTCATCTACTGATGGGCACTTGGGCTGCTTTTAAATTTTGGTTACTGTAAGTAATGCTGCAGTGAACCAAAGGGTACATATATTCTTTGATTTAGTGTTTCTTACACCTGTTGGAATGGCTATTGTCAATAAATCAACAAACAACTAGTGTTGGTAAGGATATGAGGAAAAGGAAACCTTCATGTACTATTGATGGGAATGCAGACTGGTGCAGCCACTGTAGAAAACAATATGGAGATTCCTCAAAAAATTAAAACTGGAACTACCTTTTGATCCAGCAATTCCACTTCTGCTATTATATCTAAAAGAACTCAAAACACGACTTCATTGAATATTGAAAATACATAGGCAGCTAAATGATTGTTCAAGACCTATTATTATGTACAAACTTAAATTCATTTAACATATGAAATAAAGAATATACATGCATGAATATTTATGTATATATGCATGGAATATGCATACACAGAGATATATATTCACATTGAAAAATTTTTTGTGTGCCAAAAAATTCTATAAGCAATAAGAGTGAATACTACAATGGGATTTTTAAAATATGTTACTGAAATTTCTCTTTGCACTTTTTTTTTAATTTAATGAGAGCTTTTTTATTTTTGATTATATTGAAATTATATACATATATGGAAAAAAGTAAGCAGGGGATTCATGATTGGGGCAACACTTTTTTTTTAAGTTTTTATAATTCAATACCTGTATATTCTACTGTATGCTTACCACCAAAAATCTAGTTTCTTTTAGTTACCATACATTTGACCTTTTACTCAATTTCCTTCCCCTAACCTCCCTATATATAGTCATTAATCAATGTTAAATAAAATAAATAAATAAAATTTTTATTTTATTTTGCTATAAAATTACAAAAAGCTTATATAAAGCATTTTTAAATATACACTTCAGTAGCATTAAGTACAGTAAGTACCTGAGTGAAAAACATCCAAATTATGTACAATTCAAACTTATCGAACAGAGCGCCATAAAGGCTATAGGTAAGCCACTGCAGTTTGACATCAGTGAACATGATATCATAGAATTATTCGACTCCCAAGGCAAATAACTAACCAATGAAGACCTTATGGAACTAGAGGAGAAGATGATAGCATTTAGGGAAGAAAACAGGGACCCAGAAATTCCAGAACTGAAAAAGTTTTCTGCAAAAGTTAACTGATGCTTTTCATCACACTGAAGCAGGAATGGCAAAGCGAGAGGACAAGACCTTGATACAGAGAGGTTCACCAGTGTACCATACAGTTATTGAAGTCCCAAGATGCTTCTGGGCCTTTGATGGTGAGAAGAAGAAAGGGTTTGTACAAACTTCCCTTGATGATGACTTCAACAAACTGACTCCAGCAGCAGAATCAAACCCTGACTCTAACATAGTACCATCCTCTCCAACAAATTCGTCATCTAAAATTGTTCAAGGTTGTATTAAAAAATGTTTAAGTATTTATATGCACAGAAGGTAAAAATAAACACTATCTTAAGACAAACATCTAAGTTCCACTTAAAAATAGGTAAATATACTTGTTCCAACTTACATAAAAGTTCAACTTAAGAACAAACCTACAGAACCTATCTCATTCGTAACCTGGGGACTGCCTGTATATTCACATTGTTGTGCAATGTGTCTCTAGAACTTTCTCATGTTATAAATGAGACTCTGTCCATTAAATAAAAATTCTACATCCTTCTGCCCAGCCTTTGGAAATCACTTATTTGCTTACATTTTCTATGATTTTGATGACTTGAGATACTTTATATAAGAGAAATAATACAATATTTTTCCTTTTGTGATTGTCTCATTTTGTTTACCTATGTCCCCTAGGTTTATTCATGTTGTAGCTATGACAGAATTTCATCATTTTTGAAGGCTGAATAATATTCCATTGCGTGTTTATGCCATTTTCTCTTTATCCATTCATCTTTTTGTGACATTTTGTTTGCTACCTCTTGGCTATTGTGAATAATGCTGCTATGAACATGTGTTAAAATGTTACTTTAAGATACTGTTTTGAATCTTTTTGAGTATACACCTAAAAGTGGAATTGCTGGATCATAAAGTAGTTCTATTTTTAGTTTTTGCAGAAACTTTCATGTGGTTTTCCATAAGAGTTGCACAATTTTTTATTTCCTCTAATACAGTGCCCAAGAGTTCCAACTTCTCTGCATCCTTGTCAACATTTGCATGTGTGCGTGTGATAGTGACCATCCTAAGGGATGCATGGTGAGACACTATTGTGGCTTCCGTTTGTATACCCCTGATAATCAATGATATTGAATATCTTTTTGTGTGCTTATTGGCCATTTATATATCATCTTTGGACAATTTTCTATTCAACAAATTTTCCCCTTTTTGATCAGTTATTTAAAAAAAATTTTTTTAGTTAATGAAGCTCCTTATATATTCCAAATATTGATTACTTATCATATTGGTGATTTGCAGTTATTTTCTCTCATTTAATAGGCTGGCTTTTTATTGTGTTAATTGTTTTTGCTTTGCAGAACTTTTTAAGTTTAATTCTGTCACATTTTCTCTTTTTGCTTAATATATAATTGCCAAAAAAACTAAGACATGTGAAACTTATGTATATTTTGTATTCTAAAATATTTCTTGGTATTATAGAATCTTGATAGCTTGTTAGAGCACCTGTAATTATACTCTTTTCAACCCCTTATTTCTGTCAGGAGTCTATCTCCAAGCATATATGTTTGATTGTACCTGTCACTGAGGATTTGCTAAAGCATGTGCAACAGTTGCTCTGATAATTACAAGGAGATGAATGTGTAAGCTAGAGGGGAGATGAATATACCATTTTGCACAACACTATGCAGTGGCATTGTTTTTTTAAAAGGTGTGATAATTTTAATCAAAATTGTAAAGATTAATTGAATATAATACTGTCTACAAAATTAAGCTATTGGGATAGTTACTGTTCTTTTTATCAAGCAACAGGTTAACAGGCTGCCTTTTGATCTGGTATTCATGTGAATTATTAAAATTTTATTTTATCATTCAACAAATATTTATAAAAACTCTTCATACACAGACATTGATAATAATATACAAAGCTGAATAATTAACAATAGCTCTCTTCAAAAAATTATTTTCATAAAAAACAAATGCATGTAAGCACATAAATTACAATATTAACTTACATATGTTGATTCTTATCCTTAAAGACTCAGCTCACGTTATCCCTTCTGGAAGCCTTCACTCACTGCTCAGTCTTATGTATATACCCCTGCTCTACTGTCCTAATGCATTTTATGTAGCTACAGAGTCAATAGATTGTAAATGTCTGAATTGCTTCACATGTCCCGCACAATTATAATTCCTCTTCAAAACAAAAAGGTTGCATATTAAACATATCTAGATATCCAGTGTAAGCTTGTGCAAAACAGAAAATAATCTCAAGTAATAAATTTGCATCAGGTACTAACAGGCCATTAAATAGTTGGCCCAAGACTTTTTCATTTGATGCTTTCTAGAATAATGAATCAACTATTTAACCTATACACCTCTACCCATCTAAACACTAACTACTTCTGACATAGTTGTGTTCCCCTGAAATTATTCTGTAACACCATTCAATGAGCTTCAGCTAAAATCCTCTTATACTGAGTTTCAAATCTTAATTCTGTGTCTCAAAAGAGAGTGAAAGGAATGAGACAAGATAGGGCAAGATACACCATGGAGGCTTCAATAGTTTCTTGGTGTATATTTAATACCTTCTTTATCTTGGCAAGAATTTATAAGCCAATGTTAGAAAAGAAATACAGTGTATCACAGGCTCCTGCTGCATTTGGTGATAGACAATATGATTCCATCCAGGAACAATTTTGTGATAAAATTTATTGCATTATTCTTAACGTTTCCTTAAAATAGCAAGTACATGACATTGGGATGCATATGCAGAAATAATTTTATGTTTGTTATTTTCATGTTATCTAAAACACTATGTTGAGTTAAAATTCATGTTATGTACAAAGCCAGAATGTGATTGCACAATTTTTTTTAACAGAGATAGAGAGTCAGAGAGAAGGATAGATAGGGACAGACAGACAGGAACAGAGAGAGATGAGAAGCATTAATGATCAGTTTTTTTGTTGCAACACCTTAGTTGTTCATTAATTGCTTTCTCATATGTGCCTTGACTGGGTGGCTACAGCAGAGCGAGTAACCCCTTGCTCAAGCCAGCAACCTTATGTCCAAGTTGGTGAGCTTTGCTCGAACCAGATGAGCCCACACTCAAGCTGGCGACCTTAGAGTCTCGAAACTGGGTCCTCTGCATCCCAGTCCAACACTCTATCCACTGCACCACTGCCTGGTCAGGCTGATTGCACAATTTGATGAATTTTGCAAGTATATACTTACACTGTGTAACCAACACTCCCTTCAAGATATCAATTATTTTAAACTTCTAGAAAGTTCACTTGTTTCATCTTCTAGTCATTCCAACAAGCCATAGGCAAATTGTTCTTCTCATCTATATCAAAATAGACTAGTTTTGCTTATTCTTACAATTAATATACATGAATAATACAGTGTGTCTCATTTATTATACTAATCCTTTCAGATACAATGTTTTGGAGATTTGGCTTTGCTAGTGCATGGGTCAGTAGTTCATTCCTTTTTATTGTTGAGCAGTGTTCCCTTGTATGGTTGTGTCATGGTTTGTTTATCCATTCACTGTAAGTGTGTTTCCAGTTTTAGACTATTATAAAAGCACTGCGGTGGACATATGTTTAATTTTCTCCCAAGTATATGCCTGCAGTGGAGCTATTGAGTAACCCTGCATACATTATGAAATTTAATTTTATATTCCATATACATACAGTGAAATGGATACTGTTACTAATGGGGTAAAAATGAAGTGTTATCTTTTTTTTTTACATATTAAAGGATACTTCTATTTATTCATAATTTAGACATTGAGCCTAAGTTGTCTTCCTTTTATGATAGATGGAGAATTATTACCCCTCAATTATTTTTCCCCATCATCCCTAACAATTATATCACTATTTTAAACAGAGCAGTAATTGGTGTTGATGTCATTATGGTCATTTAAGTACAAGTCACAGGAAAGCTGGATGTACTATCATGACCTCTCCTTTGTGGTACTGTTTGTGGGTTTTCTTTGGATTGTCACCTTATATTTTCTGTGAGCCTGATTTTTTTGGTAAATCATTATTTTTGTCTAGATGTTTCATTTTATCCACCTTATTACTTTCCTACTGTAAACTAGGTCTGTCATAAGGCTGACCTTTTATCCCTTTTCTACACCTTCTGGGTGGGGTTCACTATTTCCTGGATCCCATACTGTCTTTTCTTTTAGCTCATGCCTCCTTTTGATCATATCGTTTTCTAAGAAAGGGGACCTGGAGATGAATTTTTTATATCTTTGCATTTCTTGAATTGCCTTTAACTTGGCTGATATGATTTCTCGAGACTGTTGCAGGCATGCTTCTTGGTCTTGCGACCTCCTCTGTTGGCATTGAGAAGTCCGTGCCATTGCAGTTCTCATTATCTCCTTGTCATATGAAGTGCCATGAGGCCATGCCTTGGTACGTGCCTGTTTTCATTCTTTGAATAGTGTGTTTGGAAGAATGTGAAAACTTCAGTTCTGGTAACTTTTATATTGTATAGCTTCCCACTGTTTTCACTGTTCTCATTCTGCAATTCCTGTTAGTCAAATGTTTAATCTCTTCTGATGATCTTCTAAGTTTCTCTTTATATTAAGTTCTACTTTGGGGGAAGATTTCTTGGAATCTTACTATTTTTTTTAACCAGGGTAGAGCTTATCTTTAAGCCTTTTATTTTTACATTTATTTATTTATTTATTTATTTATTTATTTATTTATTTATACATACAATTAAGTTTAACAGGATGACTTTGGTCAACCAGAGCACATAGATATAGAGAAAAGTCTCCACATTATTTGGACAGTTGATCATGCCATATACCCAAAGTCAAATCATCCTCCTTCACCCTTTATTTTGTTTCTCCTTAAACCCCTTTCCCTCCTCTCACTCTTCCCTCTCTTCCCTTCCCCTCCCCCTGGTAAGTACTGCACTTTTATCTATGTCCATGAGTTCCAATTTTGTGTCCCACTTATGCACGGAATCATACAGTTCTTAGCTTTTTCTAATTTACTTATTTCACTCAGTATAATGTTATCAAGGTCCATCCATGCTGTTGTAAATGGTACCATGTCATCATTTCTTATGTCTGAGTAGTATTCTATAGTATATACGTACCACTTCTTCTTTATCCAATCCAATTCTCTGTTGAAGGGTATTTAGGCTATTTCCATGTATTGACCACCGTGAACAATGCTGCAATAAAGGTGGGAGTGCATGTGTCTTTACGTATCCATGTTTTCAAGTTTGGGGGGTATATACCCAGTAGAAAAATTGCTAAGTCATATGGTAGTTTTATTCTTAATTTTTTGAGGAACCACCATACTTTCTTCCATAATTATTGTACTAATTTACATTCCCACCAACAGTGAATGAGAGTTCCTTTTTCTCCACAGCCTCTCCAAAACTTGTTATTACCTCTCTTGTTGATAATAGCTAATCTAACAGGTGTGAGGTGGTATCTCATTGTAGTTTTGATTTGCATTGTCCTAATAGCTAGTGAAGATGAGCATTTTTTTCATATATCTTTTGGACATTTGTATTTCTTCTTGGGAGAAGTGTCTGTTCATGTCTTCCCATTTTTTTATATGGTTGTTTGCTTATTTGTTGCTGAGTTTTGTGAGTTCTTGATATATTTTGGATATTAGTTACTTATCTGAGCTTTTGTTTGAAAATAGCATCTCCCATTTAGTTGGCTCTCTGCTTTCTTTTCTGTGCAGAAGCTTCTTAGTTTGATGTAGCCCCATTCATTTATCTTTGCATTTACTTTCCTTGTCTTTGGGATCAAATTCATAAAATGTTTTCTATTGCCAAGGTTTATGAGTTTAGTACCTATGTTTTCTTCTCTGTAATTTATTGTTTTAGATCTTTTATTTAGGTCTTTGATTCATTTTGAATTAATTTTGGGGCAAAGAGAAAAACTGTAGTCCAGTTTCATTTTTTTTTTTTGCATATGGCTTTCCAATTTTCCCAGCACCATTATTGAAGAGGCTTTCTTTCATCTATTGTATGTTTTTGGCTCCTTTATCAAAGATGATTCAAATGTAAATATGTGGTTTTATTTCTGGGCTCTCTATTCTGTTCCATTGGTCTGTGTGTCTATTTTTCTGCCAGTACCATGCTCTTTTGATTATAATGGCTCTGTAGTATAATTTGAAGTCAGGGTTTTTAATGCCTCCAGCTTTGCTTTTTTTTCTTAGGATTAACTTTGATTATTCGAGGTTTTTTATGGTTTCATATAAATCTGATGATTTTTTGTTCCACTTCTTTAAAAAATGGCATAGAAATTATGATGGTAATTGCATTACATTTGTAAGTTGCTTTGGGCAATATCACCATTTTAACTATATTTATTCTTCCTATCCACAAACAAGGAATACTTTTCTATTTTTTGTGTCTTTTTTAATTTTCTTTAATAATGCTTCGTAGTTTTCAGCATATAGGTCCTTTATATTCTTTGTTATGTTTATTCCTAGGTATTTTTTTGTCATTGTTGCAACTGTAAAAGGGATTACTTTTTTGAGTTTTTTCCCCAAGTTTCATTAGCATATAAGGAAGCAATATAATTCTGCATATTAATTTTGTATCCTGTGACCTTACTGTATTGGTTTATTGTTTCTAACAGGCTTTCTGTGTAGTATTTGGCATTTTCTATATACAGGATCATATCATCTGCAAAAAGTGAAAACTTTACTTCTTCTTTCCCAATATGAATGTCTTTTATTTCTTTCTCTTGTCTGATTGCTCTGGCTAGATTGTCCAGCACTATGTTAAATAGGAGTGGAGAGAGTGGGCAGCTTTGTCTTGTTCCTGATTTTAGAGAAAAAGTTTTCAGTTTTTTAACATTTAGTGTGATGTTAGTTGATGGATCATGATAAATTGCCTTTATTATGTTGAAATGTATTCTTTATACCCATTTCCTACCTTATACCCACTTTGTTGAGTGTTTTAAACTTAAAATGTTATTGTATTTTATCAAATCCTTTTTCTACAACTATTGATAAGATCATATGGTTTTTGTTCTTTGATTTGTTGACATGGTGTATTATGTTAATCATTTTATGTATGTTGAAACATCCTTGTGTTTCTGAAATGAATCCCACTTGATCATGATAAAATACTTTTTTAATGTGTTTTATTCAATTTGCTAGTATTTTGTTTACAATTTTTGCATCAGCATTTATTAGAGATATTGGTCTGTACTTTTATTTTTTTATGTTGTCCTTGCCAGGTTTTGGTATGAGGGTTATGTTGGCCTCATAAAATGTGTTTGAAAGTATTGCTTCTTTTTTAAGTTCTGGAAAACTTTGAGAAGGATAAGAACCAAATCTTCCTTGAATGTTTGGTAGAAAAACATCTGGCCCCGTATGTTTTGGGGGAAGTTTTTGATAGTTATTTCTATTTTCTCCCTGCTTATTGGTGTATTTAGGCTTTCTACTTCTTCTTGATTCAGTCTAGGAAGATTGTATTTTTCTAGGAGTTTATCCATTTCTTCTAGATTGTTAAATTTGGTGGCATATGGTTTTTCATAGTATTCTACAGTAGTCCTTTGTATATCTATGGTATCTGTGGTAATTTCTCCTCTTTCATTTTGGATTTTGTGTATATGAGTCCTTTCTCTTTTCTTCTTTGTGAGTCATGCCAGGGTTTGTCAATTTTGTTGATCTTTTCAAACAACCAGCTCTTTGTTGTACTTATTTTTCTATACTTTTCATGTTCTCTATTTAATTTATTTCTGCTCTAATTTTTATTATTTCCTTTCTTCTACTGGTTTTGGGTTGCCTTTTTTCTTCTTTTTTTAGTTTCTTAAGATGTAATTTTAGGTTATTCACTTGGGCTCTCTCTTGTGTTTTCATATAAGCCTGTAATGATATGAATTTTCCTCTTATTACAGCTTTCACTGCATCCCAGAGATTCTGATATATTTATTGTGTTGTCATTTTCATTTATCTGTATATATCTTTTGATCTCTTCTTTTATTTCTTCTTTGACCCAGTTATTTTTTTAGAGTATGTTGTTTGATTTAAACATTTTTGTGGATTTGTTTACTTCTTTTTTGCAGTTGAATTCTAGATTCAAAGCTTTATGGTCAGAAAATATGCTTGGAATAATTTCAATCTTTCTGAATTTGTTGATGTTAGTTTTGTGGCCCAGCATATGGTCTATTCTTGAAAATGTGCCATGTACACTGGAGAAAAATGTATACTCTGAGGTTTGGGGATGAAATATCCTGTAGATGTCTATTATGTCCATTTTTTTCTAGTGTTTCATTTAACACCAATATTTCTTTATTGATTTTCTGTTTAGATGAATAATCTAAAGCCATCAATTGTGTATTGAGGTCTCCAATTATACATATATTTTTTTCAGTTTGTACTTTTAGATCAGTTGGTAGATGTCTTATATGTTTTGGTGCTCCCCGGTTTGCTGCACATACATTAAGAAGTGTTATATCGTCTTGATACAATGTCCCCTTTATCATTATGAAATGTACAACTTTGTCTCTGGTTACTTTTGTCATCTTGTAGTTAGCATTGTCAGATGTGAGTATGGCTACTCCTGCTTTTCTTTGGATATTATTTGCTTGGAGAATCGGTTTCCAACCTTTCACTTTGAATCTATTTTTATCCTTGTAGCTTAGATGTGTTTATTGAAAGCAGCAAGTTGTTGGGTTTTGTTTCTTGATCCAATCTGCTACTTTGTGCCTCTTTATTGATGAGTTCAATCCATTTACATTTAGTGTAATCATTGACACTTGAGGATTTCCTATTGTCATTTTATATACTGCTTTATGATTGCTTTGTGTCTTGTTTGGTTCTTCTTTTTTGTTTTTCTGTCATTTGTTTTTGTTTGGTGATATTCTATACTGCTATCTTCTGTTTCTTCTTTTTTTATTTATTTTTTTACTTTTTATTTTTCTGAAGCTGGAAACGGGGAGAGACAGTCAGACAGACTCCCGCATGCACCCGACCGGGATCCACCCAGCACGCCCACCAGGGGCGATGCTCTGCCCACCAGGGGCAATGCTCTACCCCTCCGGGGCGTCGCTCTGGCGTGACCAGAGCCACTCTAGCACCTGGGGCAGAGGCCAAGGAGCCATCCCCAGAGCCCGGGCCATCCTTGCTCTAATGAAGCCTTGGCTGCGGAAGGGGAAGAGAGAGACAGAGAGGAAAGGGGGGTGGAGAAGCAAATGGGCGCTTCTCCTATGTGCCCTGGCCGGGAATCGAACCCTGGTCCCCCGCACGCCAGGCCGATGCTCTACCGCTGAGCCAACCGGCCAGGGCCTGTTTCTTCTTTTTTTAAGCTATGTGTTTCAGTAATTATTACCATTGGGTTACTAAAAAAAAATTATCATATTTATTAGTGTACATTATCTCGTGAGTGCTTCTGCATTCCATCCTCCTTTGCTACTGTTGATCTTTATCCTCTCCCTTTTTATGTTATTGTTGTCACAGATTATCTTTGTTTTTATTGTGGTTTTGTTAAAATTTTTCTTGTAGTTTTGTTTTGTTTTGTTCTTTGTATCTGGTTGGATAACATGCTTTAGTATTTCCTGTAATAGGAGTTTTATGGTGATAAATTTCCTCAACATCTGTATATCTGTAAATGTTTTAATTTCCCCTACATATTTAAAGATAGCTTTTATGGAAATAGTATTCTTGGCTGGTAGTTCCTCTCTTTCAATACTTTAAATGTTGGGGTTCACTCTCTTCTGGCTTGTAGAGTTTCTGCTGGGAATCTGATGATAGCTTAATGGACCTTCTGTTATATGTTATATTATTCTTCTTAGCTGCCTTGAGGATTCTTTCTTTGTCATTGATTTGTGATTGTTTCATTACAATGTGCCTTGGAGTAGGTCTGTTTGAGTTGAAGTAACTCAGTGTTCTCTTTGCTTCTTGGCTTCAAGGGCTAACTCTTTCCACAGGCTTGGAAAATTCTCATCAATTATTTGTTTCAATATGTTTTCCATTCACTTTTTCCTCTCATCTTCTTCTAATATACCCATTATTCTTGTATTGCTCTTTCTGATGGAGTCAGGCATTTCTTGTAGGGCTTTCTTGTTTTTTTTTAAATTCCTGAGTCTCTTTCTTCTTCTCTCTTTAGTATCTCTAGTTGCCTGTCTTCAATGTCACTGATTCTCTCCTTTATCTAGTCTGTTCTGTTATCTAAGCTTGTTACCTCATTTTTTAGTTTGTATATTGAGCTTTTTTTATAACCTCTGTTTGGTTCTTTTATATAGTTTCAATTTTCTAAGTGAAGTACTTTTTTTGTTTATTAAGTTGTTTTTTGAGCTCACTAAATTGCCTTTCAGTGTTTTCTTGTATCTTATTGCATATTTCTAGAATTTCAATTTTGAATTCTCTATTATTAAGCTCCAAGGCTTCCATGTAATTGAGATAGTTTCTGAAGATTTTTCATCATCTATATGAACTATGTCTCTGTCTTTTATATCCATATTTTATTTATTTTCCTTGATGGTATTTGTGAGTACAATTATTAATAACCCTAATAAAAGATAACTGTCTATCTGGTTTGTGTATATTTCAGGTTCATCTGGGGTTTTTTCTCTGCATATAGTTGTAGAATTTTTTGAAATTTCAAAGGATGAGTTTGGGAGTATCTCTCATGCTGCCATTTCTCTGATGTCACTCTAGGCATTATTTCTTAATGAATATGGAGTTTTTGTTGGGAATGATAAAAAATTTTGTGTATATAGATAGTGGAGATGGTGTACAATATTGTAAATATATTTAATGCAGCTAAACTGTGCAATTATAGTCAAAATAATAAATATTGTCAAGAATATTTTACTATAATATAAAAACAACAGTTTTATTTCTAATTGCTCCAAACTGCAGCTTTTACCACTATATTTGTTATCTAGAACAGACACAGAACCAGCATTTCCGACTCTAATATCTTCCTTGATGGTACTGTCTCAAAAAGTCTTACAATGATAAAAACAAATTGATTTCTTATATGCAAAGCTTTAAGTAGAAAACAAAAACATGTTATTATTGTCCTGATTAACACAGAACTTTAACACATAACTTTTTTGCATTTGAATGTGTGAAATAAGTAGAAATGTTCAGTGCTGAAAAACATTCATAAATTGATGAATGATATGGAAATATTTTAAAGGAAAATCTGTAGAATTAGGACTTAGTTTTTTATATTATTCATTAAAAAATTTCACCATAAAACAGAAGGCACAACTACTTCTCATCTTCAGTTTACCATATTCCAAGTATTTTGTGTTGACATAAAAGCAAGATTCAGAAATATTGACAATTTGAATTCATTACTATAAATATATATCAAAATAAAGATCTATGTGCTCCACTCAGTATATATATATATATATATATTTGAAACAATTACTCAAATGTTTATATATCTTCTTCACTGTATTACAAAGTAAAATTATTTATCTTTCTTACTGGCATCATCAGATAATTAATGACTGGAAATTAAACTAAAAGCTAATGAAGAGAGGCTGTTATCTTTATGAGGTATGTTAGTCATAAATACTAACCTGTAGATTTACCCTGTATAATGCAATTAAGCCATAAACCATCAAGACATGGAAGGTTTATAACTTACCTAAAGTGTTTTAAGCTGTAACCCAAGTAACCTTAATTTCTCATATCCCAAGGAACAATATAATTTATGTTTTTAAATCAAAATATATCTATTCCTTTAAAAGAAACAAACTTATTTCTAATGAACAAAAATTAATTTGGATACTTATTCTTCCTGACTTACTTATATTGTTACAATAATTCAAGTTTTATTCAGGAGAATGATGATGAATTATAGCAAAATAAACTGAATAAATGTAAGGATCTGAGATTATTATGTTATTCATTAAAAATTATACTGATATCTTAATAATGCAATGTATATGTTCAGATCCAATCCTTTTTTGATTGGAACAGGCACTTCTCAATAAAATTTTGAAAAGAAAATTTTCAATAAAAAAGTCATAAATTTTACCAACTTCTGAAAAGGACAAATATTTATGAAAATAAAAAAGAAGAGTTATATTACCAGTCTCTCCTTATTGTTTACAGAAGTTCGTTTTTATCAGAATGATAAATACCATTCTATTTAAAATTTTTTAAATTTCAATTTGGATATATTGATAATAATTAAAGCAATATTTTATTATAAGGTTTAAATATTTTAATTAAAGCTAACATTGATAATGGCCTTAAACTTTGTTATTTGTATATAATTAATAATTATTGTACTTGTATCTAAATGGAATATAAAGTTCAAGTGTGTATATATGTATATATTAGTAAGGTGTTTATTTTCACATACTATTTTAATAAATATATAATGAATATATTTTTTCTTAAACTTTTTGTTATTTGAAATAAAAGATGAATAGATTGATTATAATGTCACTTCTTTCATCATTTTAAATTTTTTTTCAACTCTTACAACATCAAATATTTTTTGCTTCCAAGTTTTAAAAAATATTGGATTTTCCAGTATAACATTATATTATTTAGATGGGGTTTATGTATTGCCCACTGAGGCTCACATAATAATATTAAAATCAAATAGCATGTTTTGCATACCATTCTTTTTTGCCTCATATAGCTGACATAGAATTAGAGAGAAGGCAAATTTGGAAACTGCACAGAATGACTTGTTATTCTATTAAGAATATTATGGCCCTGGCCGGTTGGCTCAGTGGTAGAGCGTTGGCCTGGCATGCAGGAGTCCTGGGTTCGATTCGCAGCCAGGGCACACAGGAGAAGTGCCCATCTGCTTCTCCACCCCTCCCCCTCTCCTTCCTCTCTGTCTCTCTCTCTTCCCCTCCCGCATCCGAGGCTCCATTGGAGCAGAGTTGGCCTGGGCTCTGAGGATGGCTCTGTGGCCTCTACCTCAGGCACTGGAATGGCTCTGGTTGCAACAGAGCAACACCCAAGATGGGCAGAACATCGCCCCCTGGTGGGCATGCCAGGTGGATCCCGGTCAGGTGTATGTGGGAGTCTGTCTGCCTCCTGTTTCCAGCTTCGGAAAAACACACACACACAAAAAAGAATATTATAATGTATAGGGAAGAAGGAAAATAGTAAATCTCTGTTGACATTTGGATAGATTTAATCAATTTCTCACTTGAGGTTTTTGTGGGAACTCTACCCAGTGGGATTACAACTAACAAAAAATATATTCTTTCAGTTTAGTAAAAACTTTTGATACTGGTTTTTATCCTTTCAAGGATAAATTTATTTCTTGTTTTGTAAAAGTAGCTCTATTGGTATTATAGTCATTTATTTTAGTTCAAAAGACATTTATTAAGCCAGAAGCTCTACTAAATGATGGAAAATAAGTGTGAATAAAGCATGATTTTTTCCTTGAGGAACATTTCATCTAGTAGAGAGAAAAAGACATGAAACATATCAATTAAATGTAAAGAGAACATTATAGGGAAATGCAAGATTGATTAAGGAGAAGGGACTATAATTTGGGTATGGGGTGCTTAGGGAAAATACATATCTATGTGATCTTTCTTGAGTTTTTTTATAGCTTTATTGAGGTATAACTAACAAATAAAAGTTATATATATATTTAAGGTGTACAATGTTTTGATATGCATATACATTGTTAAATAATTCCCACAATCAAACAAATTAATGTATAAACATCTTCTAACATAGCTAACATTTTCTTTGTTGTTGTTGTGAAAATTTGAAAGATCTACTGATTTAGCAATTTCAATCATACAATAGAGTATTGTTACCTATAGTTTCATTGTTATGCCATAGATTAGCAGAAATTATTCATCTTGGCTAAATGAAATTTTTTTAAAGATTTTTTTATATTTTATTTATTGATTTTTAGAGAGAGAGGAGTGAGAGAGAAAGAGACAGAGAGAAGGGGGAGGTGCAGGAAGCATCAACTCCCATATGTGCCTTGACCAGGCAAGCCCAAGGTTTCAAACCAGCAACCTCAGTGTTCCAGGTCGTCGCTTTATCCCACTGTGCCATCACAGGTCAGGCTGGCTAAATGAAATTTTATACTCCTTGACCAACATCTCCCTATTTGTTCATACTTCCTATACCCGCAACCACCATTCTATTCTGCACTTCATTATGTTTGACTGTTATAGATATCACATAAGTGTGAACTCATTCAGTGTTTTTCTTTCTGTTTCTAGCATATTTCACTTCTCATAATGTTCTTCAGGTAAACCATGCTGTTGCAAATGGCAGGATTTGCTTTTTTTTTTTACTGTATACTATCAACTTGTATGAATTTGTTTGTGTGTATTCAGATTGATAGGTTATATATTTAGATATTTAAGATATCTACTTATTGAGTTATAGAGATAGATAGATAGATAGATAGATAGATAGATAGATGATAGATAGATAGAAAGAAAGATAGATAGGCTACTCTGTAAATAGTAATGCAATGATCATAGGAGCGAAAATATTTATTTTAGATACTGATTTATTTCCACTGTATATCCACCCAGAAATGGAATTGCTGGATCATAAGTTAGTTTTATTTTAATTTTTTTAAAAAGTTAATTATTGTTTTTCATAATAGACATACCAGTTGATTAGATAAAAATCATCTGTAATTATTTCAAGAATTGGAACCAAAAGTGTAATGCTCTGAGACAGGACAGTCCTTGCAATTATATAGTAACAGAGTATAACATTTTAATAATATGTTTAACATGGTGTTTAATGAAATAATTAATATTAAAGTAATCTTAATTTTCTCTTGAAGTTTTTACTTTTTTAATTTTGTTTTCCTTTGATGCTTATCTTCCATGTTCCTATAACTAATTCAGAAAATTTCTTTATTTTAGCAATATTAGAATGAACCACTTCCTATTATTTAACTCACATTTGTTTTTCAGGACACTAAGTTCCTAGATTAATATTAGGAATTCTGATAAAAGCATGCAGGTTAGTAAAACAATTGGCGAGAAAATAAAGAAGCATTATTATTTCACTACACATATTTACTTAAACTTTATTTTAATTTATTAAAGTGACACTAGTTAATAAAATTATATAGGTTTTAAGTGTAGAATTCTATAATACAACATGTGTATATTGCATTGTGTGCTTACCTCCCAAAGTCATATCTGTTTCTGTCAGCCTATATTTGATCTCCTTTACCCTTTAATACTCCTATCCCTGTTTCCCTTTGGTAACCACCATACTGTTTTCTTTGTCTATAAGTTTTTGTTTGTCTTGTTTGTTCATTTATTGCCTTCAGTTATATATTCTTACATATAAATGAGGTTCTTGAATTATGGTTTTTAGCATAATATTCTCAAGATCCATCTATGTTCTTGTAAATGGCAATATTTCATCTTTTGTTATGACCGAATTTTATTTATACACTCACACACACACACACACACACACACACACACACCGCATCTTCTTTATCTAATCAATCATCTATTGAAGGATACTTTGGTTGTTTCTATGTCTTGGCACTGTAAAAAATCTTGACATGAACATTGGAGTATATACATCATTACAAATAAATGTTTTATAATTTTGGGGTAGATAACCAAAAGAAGACTGGGTTAGATGGTAACTCTACCCTTAATTGTTTGAGGAACCTCTGTACTGTTTTCCATTGCAGTCTCATTTAAACGTTGAAAGTGGTGTCATGGAGATAAATTGCCTTAAAGCAAAGGAACAAATATACTGCTTTGAATTTTAGAGGAAAATGATTCAAGAATATATTTTGGGAAATGGCATACTTTAATTATATTTTAAATGATATCACCCAGATGTCTTCCTTCATCTAGCTTATGTTCTGCTCTGTGCATCTGAGCAGTTATATAAAAACTATTTTCCATATGAGGTTTTTTCCTGAGTGAAGTCTTGATCTTTTTGTGGAAATGATTATCTTTCCAAAAACAGATAAACTTTTTATATTACTACATAAAATAAAAGACAGAAAAGAAGATGCAAAGAATCTCTTGGAAGACCAACAAATATGAGGATGATGACTCTGTTTCTCACAAATGATTTTTGTTCCAATTTTTCCAATCATGCATTAGAAACATTTGTAATATTAGTCATGTTGATTAGATTGGTATATATCCGACTATTTCCCAAACCAAAAAATAAGGGTTATATATTTGGTAAATTCAGGCCCAAACATGCTTTTCTGTTTAAGTATTTATAAAACCATGTTTATGAAATACATAGGTAATATATGGCCATGTCTTAGTAGTTATATTATAATTGTTATATTAACAGAAGAAAATAGTTTGTTCTTTCAATGAGAAATAAAATATTATCAATTACATATTATTTTATGAATTCTAATTATTTTATGACATATCATCCTGCCTTTAATGTTACATCCAATATCACACTGGTGACTTTAATTAATAAAAAAATGTGCTGGTACTTTGTCTTAAATAAATTTAGACAAGAAACAGACATAAAATTAGGAGCAATATATAGATACCTACAATTAGTATGAGCACATACTTTCTTAACTTTTTTCTACTAATGTTTCAACCACCTAGAAATTTTTTATCTCTATAAATTCCTTTCATAATTACCTAAAACAGTTTTGAAGACTTTATCCAAGTGTCACCAATGAGGTGTTACCTACATTCTTTAAGAATTTCCTTGATTTTTATGCTGATGCCTCCTCTATCTTTGACATATAATTTTTTTTTAATTTTTTAAGTGACAGAAGGGGAGATATTGAAGCAGACTTCTTTATGCATCCTGACCAGGATCCAATCAGCAACCTCATATGAGGCCAATGCTGGAATACTGAGCTACTTTTAGTGCCTGAGGATGATACACTCCAACAAATTTATCCTCAATGCCTGGGGCCATGTTTGAACCAATAGAAACACTGGCTATAGGGGAAAGGAAAGAGGGGAGAAGCAGATGGTCACTTCTCTTGAGTGTGAACAGAAATCGAACCCAGGATGTTCACATGTTAGGCCAACACCCTATTGACTAAGCCAGTCACCATGACCAATCTGTCGTAAGTCTTGAAAGGAAAAGAATAAATGTCCCATAAATAAACAAACAATGAATAAATGAATTAATTATGAGTGAACATAATAGTGACATATAACTGTATACAACCAAAAGTGACCAGAAAATTCAGATATTGTGACTCACGGTGTCTCTATAACATCTACATGACTACAGGCACCTAAGACTAGGGTTTCTATTCTTACTGTTGCTATGGAAAATTATGTGAACTTTATATTTTGGCGATATCTAATTCTCAGATTATATTAATTCTACAAATACTATCGAGTCTGAGAGCCTGGACATTTAGTGATAAAACCAAGTATGAAAGACCAAACTTGCCTTGTGGTCCTTTTCTGTTTATCAAATATTCCTATTTCCCCCTTTTCAGTAACATAAAAATATTATAACTTAGACTGCAACTGCAGTTGTCCTTATGATAGGTTGAGGTCATGCAAATAGTTGTGAGCAAAACTGATGTTTGCTATTTAAAAGCCAGAGTATTTGTCAATTCAAAATTCGATAAAGTTCTGCCTGTATCGGGTGGTGGAACAGTGGATAGAATGACAACCTGGGATGTGGAGGGACCAGGTTTGAAACCCTGAGATTGCTGGCTTGAGTATGGGCTCATCAACTTGAGCACTGGATCATCGACTTGAACATGGGATCATGGACATGACCCCATGGTGGCTGGCTTGAGACCAAAGTCACTGGCTTGAGTAAGGGGACACTGGCTCAGCTGGAACCCCTTGGTCAAGGCACGTATGAGAATGTAATCAATGTACAACTAAAAGTGCCGCAACTATGAGTTGATGCTTCTCATCTCTCTCCTTTTCTGTCTGTCTGTCCCGGTCTCTCTCACTCTAAAATTTTTTTTAATTGTATAAAGTTCTATTTTTCTTTATATAGAAGCTTTGGAAATGGTAATTAATCTGTCAGTCTGTGCATTTGCATGATTACACTGAGCAGAAGATCCCTGATGATTCATGGTAGATAAATAGCAAAAAGAAGAAATAAACATTATTGTCATCATCTACTGAGATTTTTTTTTGCAACTACGATATAACTTAGTGTATACTGTCTTTCTGTTAAAGTTAATAAAATTTCAGAATCACCAAAATCTTTGTCACAAATATCAATACCAACATTGGGTATAATGCTAATATGTGTCAGAGTTGTGTAACCTTGGGAAATTTTCATAATGTTCATGAACCTGCTTTCAACCTCTGGAAAATTATAAGACTGCTTACCTACTGCTCACTCACAGTTCTCTCCCAAGTGATGATTTGTATCTTAACATCATCTGAAAGAACATATTAGAATAGAAAGATAATGTTTCAATATGATCTTTATTTACTCCACAGATTGAGATCCTTTGTTTAGCTAAAATTTCATAGTGAAGGTCCTGGCTGGTTGGTGCAATGGTAGAGCATTGACCTGGCATGTGGAAGTCCAGGGTTTAATTCCTGGTCAGGACACACAGGAGAAGAGACCATCTGCTTCTTTTTCTCCCTCTCCCTTCTCTCTTTCTCTCTCTCTTCTTCTCCCACAGCCATGGCTTGATTGGTTCGAGTGCCTCAGTCCCAGGAGCTGAGGATGGCTCCTAGGAGCCTCTGCCTCAGGCACTAAAAATAGCTTAGTTGCGAGCATGTCTCAGATGGGCAGAGTATCAACCCCAGATGGGCATTGCCAGGTGGATCTTGGTTGGGGTGCATGTCAGAGTCTGTCTCTCTACCTCCCCCATCTCACTTCAAAAAGAAGAAAAAAATTCTTAGTGGATCTTTGTTACTTAAAGTTTCTTTCAATTTATCTCCTAACCTTTGTGATGCATAAAACTTGGGTTTTTCTAATCCAATGAAGCCCCACAGTTATGCAGGGTTTTCTATTCACTTTGCAATATCTGCAAGCCAGCTGAGGGTAATATTTTAAGGCCATCGCTTTATAGAATTTTATTTATTTTTACATATAAAATTTAATGTACTTATTTCTAATGATGAACAGCTATGGTGCATTCATTAGTTTAGGGATTCGGTACTGCTCCATGTGATATCTTCTGCATTTTTTAGGGTTTTGTTTGTTTTTTTTGTTTTTTTGCGTCATCTCTAGCTGGCTTACTTGAAAAAAGAAGCAAAATACAGATGCATTGGCCTATTAAGTGCCTTTGCCCTGAAGTAAAATTTATCACTTCTGTTCATATTCCACAAGAAGTAATTACATTGTCCTAAGTAGATCTACAAGCCTCTGAATAATGTTCTTCATGACTGGACATCCTCTGCACAATAACAATTTTATTGTGTGCAAACATTGTGGGTTTTGCTACAAGATAGCTGTGTCTGCAACAATGAGTATTAAGAATATATGTACTGTATTCCTCTTTAGGTCCTGGTGTCTTGATAATTTGATTCACTTAATAGAGAATACGGACACTGAGACTGAAGAGTGCACGTCACAGAAGTTAGTGAGAAGATCCTGACCATTGACCATACAATAGACACCTGATATTAAAGTGGCAGCTGGCCTGATCAGGATATTCCCAAATGATAGAGTGCATTTTCTTATATGGGCTACTACTACGTACAAGGGCAAAGTCTGCTATCAGTCTCACTTTCTCCAAGTCACATGTGGAGTCTCCACTTGGGCTGAAAACTAGCCTGGAATTCAGGATGAGGATTGATTGAGATATTAAAGGAAATTTATGGGACTAAATGTCTTCTCTTCTTGACTTTGTCCTCCTGATTCTTGGACTATGGTCTGCACCTTTTATTTCTCAAGTGAAAAAAAAATATTAGTTATACTCTTTTTTTGGAAAATCAGGCTAACACTCCTCTTCCTTAGAGAAGTTTCTCTGATTGGTTTTAAGATCTTTACAATGAAAATTGTGCATGTCTATTTTGAAGATCTTTAGAGTTTAGGAAAAAGTACACAAACATGAAAGACTGTCCCTTATTCCAGTATCTTTACATGAGAAATCTATGTATAGAACTTTTACAGAAAACTGAAACATTCTATGATGATTTTATTATACATAAAATGGAAGTTTTCATATCTTTTAATTAAGGACACATTCATAATAAATGTTATTATTTTAGGTAATATCAGAGTGTTGTACAAAAGTTGCTTACTGATCTTAGTCTTTACAGTTATCACTGGAGGATGAGTAAAAACAAGTTGACCAACTTCCCTGAGAATCTGTCTTATAATGCAAATATCAATGAGAATGCAAATGTTTTGATTGATAACATTTTATTGCACTTACAAGTTGCTTATTGTTGAAGTAAAGGGGTACCAAACAAGATCAGCAAATGATAGATAGTTTACAGACTTGGGCAAAAGAGAAAATTCAGTCACTAATAAACATTACCTCTAAATATAATTGCTATGATATTAAAAAATATTCCCTTCACATACAAATGCATTTCTTTATTGAAATCAAAAGATCTTTTTGAGAAGAAATAATATCTATAGGGGGAAACTTTCTCAGTAGAAATAGATGGATTGATCTGGGTGGCTTCTCTCTCACATTATGCCACATCAGTGGCCCAGAAAACAGAGAAACTAGTCAGGATAGGAGGGACAAAATGAAAGTAGTAGAACATAGCAGTGTTGGAGGTAATTCCCTTAATAACAAAGGATTTTAAAGTACAACATAGAAGGAAATATAATTAGAAGAGCACACAAGGGATAGATTGGTGTAATAGATACAAAAAACTTTTCAGAGTTTATACCATCAGACAAACAATCCAGCTAATAATTTACCAAGCAGTGAATCTTGATATTTGATGAGCCAGAGAAAAGGGCATGCTATTGCTGATAAACCTATGTCATAGGCAATGGCAAAATGGCATAAGAGAAATTATCCCACCTAAAAAACACCTCCCTGAGAAAGTAATTATGAGGAAAAAAAGCAAATATTTCATACATAATAAAGTACCAAACTTTCCTCACTGAATTTTCATGAAATAAATGCATGTCTTTTTACTGAGAGAGAGTGAGAGAGAGAGAGAGAGAGAGAGAGAAGTTCAGATAGAGAGGTTGAGAAAGACACAGACTGGAACAGGCAGATAGGAAGAAAGAGAGATGAGAAGCATCAATTCATGGTTGCAGCACCTTAGTTGTTCATTGACTGCATTATCATATATTCCTTGACTGAGGGGCTATGGTGAAATGAGTGACCCCTTGCTCAAACCAGCGACCTTGGGCTCAAACCAATGACCTTGGACTTTAACCCAGCAACCTTTGGCCTCAAGCCTACTACCATGAGGTCAAGCCTATGATCCCACCTTCAAGCAGGCAACTCCATGCTCAAGCTG
Organism: Saccopteryx bilineata; assembly: GCF_036850765.1. Lineage (NCBI taxonomy): Eukaryota > Metazoa > Chordata > Mammalia > Chiroptera > Emballonuridae > Saccopteryx > Saccopteryx bilineata. The sequence continues at coordinate 48,456,063 of NC_089502.1, forward strand.
GTGAGTTCATCTCAAGCTGGCAACCTCAGGGTTTCAAACTTGGGTCTTCAGCATCCCAGGCCCCACACTCTACCCACTGCATCATCATTTGGTCAAGCAATAAATGTAGTCTTTTCAATGATAGCAGCAAATCAAAAATTTTTCCCAAAGCAATACTCCCAATTTGGTGAATAGCCTCTATATGGCAGAAAATTATGTTTGGGTAATTGGATAAATTTCTAGCAAATTTAGTAATAAACTTTAATGATTGTGCCATTTTTTTGTGAAGTGCCATCAAAGTTAATGCCTCAAATAAAACACAGAAGTATAAATAAAAAGAAAGAGGTAAAAAAATATTGTTAACTTTTAAAATATGATTTATTAGCATTAAAACCACAGAACATTGTTCATCATTTTCAAATTGACATTTCCATGTAATAGTTTGGCTTACAAGAACTCTTTCACCTTATGACCATGACATTTAAAAAAAATATTGTTAGTCTCACAATATTTTGTGAAGCAATGTCGTATCTAAACTGAACAGTATTATATATTGTTAATGTTGGCCTTGGTGTTAAGTATGAGTGCAAAATTTAAATTACAACTGAATACTCTGAAAACTTTGATGCAGGCAATTATTTTGTTCAGAAAACAAGGATCTTGAGAGAAAAAGATGGCAGTGGAGTAGGCGGATGCACAGACACCCAGCTCTCACCACCAAACTGGAATGCAAATCAATTTAGGAAAAATCAGAATGAAAAACCAACTCTGAACTGCAAGAACAGCTCTCAAAAACCAAGGAGCAAAGAAGAAGCCACAACAATCCTGGTAGGGAGCGCCTGACTCTCCGCTGCTTACAGGAACGGAGGGGGGGTGAGGCTGAGAGCCCAGAGGGGATCTCACACAAGGGAAAAGAGCAGAAACTACTGCTCACAGCCACTTGCCTGGCGACCAGAAAGCAAGGTGTGTTGAAAAGACCAGCCTATCTCCCAAGTGGAAAGGACAGGGAGAGGGACAGACTGTGAGGGACTAAGGAATGCAGGAAACGAACTAAAAAAGCTGACTCATCTGTGCTGGAGGTGGCCATAGCTAGGGGAGGGACTGAACCTTTCACAAAACAGAGCTGAAGTGCTTCTGGATCAGAGATCTCCGGACATCTATCCAGCTCCAATCAGCGCAACAAGAGACAGCTGAAAACAAGAAGTGGGGAGGAGGGGCAGTAACTCAGGTCTCCATGGAGATCTGAGATACACCTCCCCCTACTGAAGCTGAGAAAAAACGCTGCCCCCAGTAAGAGTAGTTGGTGGAAGAGACCTTCAGAGTCTCAGGTTACACCCACAGCATTCCTGGATACAGTTTCAAGGAAGCCCCCTGCTGAGATCAGTAAACAAGACTATCATCTGTTCAGAAAACAAACAAATCAAGACTTCAAAGCTGCCCAAATCCGAAAGTGGATTACAAATAATAGCTGATACCAACCCAAGAAGACCTAGAAATAACACAACTGAAAACTGGAGGCAGACAACACCAAGCCTAGACTCAACCAACTCTACAAACAAAACACCAAAAATGAGAAGACAAAAAAGTGCAATCCAAATGAAACCTTCAGGAGATGAACTGAGTGATATGGAAATAATGAAACTTCCAGATGTGGAGTTCAAAATAATGATTGTAAGGATGCTTAGGGATCTTAGAACAATAGTGGATGGTCATTATGAACACCTAAATAAAGAAATAGCAAGTATAAAAAGGAATCAGTCAGAGATGACAAATACAATATCAGAAATAAAGACCACAATGGAAGGAATTAAAAACAGGATAGATAGAGCAAAGGATTTCATCAGTGAGTTAGAGGACAACTGGAATGAAGGCATGAAAGCAGAGAATAAAAGAGAAAAGAGACTCAAAAAGTCAGAGGAAACTCTTAGAGAGCTCTGTGACAACATGAAGAGAAATAACATCCGCATCATAGGGGTTCCTGAAGAAGAAGAAAAAGAACAAGGGATAGAGACTTTGTTCAATCATATCATAGCTGAAAACTTCCCTAAATTAATGCAAGAGAAATTCTCACAAGTCCAAGAAGCACAGAGGACTCCATTAATGAGAAACCCAAAGAAACCTACACCAAGACACATCATAATTAAATACCAAAGCTAAGTGATAAAGAGAAAATATTAAAAGCTGCAAGAGAAAAAAAAGTTATCACCTACAAAGGAGCCCCCATAAGGATGACATCTGACTTCTCAACAGAAACACTTGAGGCTAGAAGGGAATGGCAAGAAATATTCAAAGTAATGCAGAACAAGAACCTACAACCAACACTATTTTATCCAGCAAGGCTAACGTTTAAAATCAAAGGAGAAATAAAAAGCTTCCCAGACAAAAAACAACTCAAGGAATTCATTACAGCCAAACCAATGCTGCAGGAAATGTTAAGGGGCCTGTTGTAAACAGATCAAAGTGGGAAAAGAATATAGCAAAAAAGGAATACACTTTTAAAGAAGAAAATGGCAATAAACAACTACATATCAATAATAACCTTAAATGTAAATGGATTAAATGATCCAATCAAAAGACATAGGGTAGTTGTGTGGATAAGAAAACAGGACTCATACATATGTTGTCTACAAGAGACATACCTTAGAACAAAAGACACACATAGATTGAAGGTAAAAGGATGGAAAAAAACATTTCATGCAAACGCAAATGAAAAAAAAGCAGGGGTAGCAATACTTATATCAGACAAATTGGACTTTAAAACAAAAGATATAGTAAGAGATAAAGAAGGCCACTAATAATGATAAAGGGAGTAATCCAACAGGAAGATATAACTATTATAAATATCTATGCACCTAATATAGGAGCACCCAAATATATAAAGCAGACTTTGATGGATTTAAAGGACAAGATCAACAGCAATACTATAATAGTAGGGGATTTCAATACCCCACTAACATCACTAGATAGATCCTTAAGAAAGAAAATTAACAAAGAAACAGCAGACTTATTGGAAACACTAGATCAACTCAATTTCATAGATATCTTCAGAACCTTTCACCCTAAAGCAGCAGGATATACATTCTTTTCAAGTGCTCATGGTACATTCTCTAGGATAGACCACATGTTAGGGCACAAAAGTGCTCTGAACAAATTTAAGAGGACTGAAATCATATCAAGCACATTCTCCGATCACAACGGCATGAAAGTAGAAATGAATCACAACAGAAAAGCTCAAAAATTCTCAAACAAATGGAAACTAAATAGCAGGTTGTTAAATAATGAATGGATTAAGAATGAGATCAAAGAAGAAATAAAAAATTTCTAGAAACAAATGACAATGAGCATACAATAACTCAAAATTTATGGGACACAGCGAAGGCGGTGCTGAGAGGGAAGTTCATAGCACTACAGGCACACTTTCAGAAGCTAGAAAAAGCTCAAATAAACAACTTAACCCTGCATCTAAAAGAATTAGAAAAAGAACAGCAAGTAAAGCCCAAATGAAGTAGAAGGAAGGAAATAATAAAGGTCAGAGCAGAAATAAATAACATAGAGGCTAAAGAAACAATACAGAAGATCAATGAAACTAGGATCTGGTTCTTCGAAAAGGTAAACAAGATTGATAAACCTTTAACTAGACTCACCAAGAAAAAGAGAGAGGACTCAAATAAATAAAATTAGAAATGAGAGGGGAGAAATAACAACTGACACAACAGAAATACAAAATATTATAAGAAAATACTATGAAGAACTGTATGGCAAAAATCTAGACAACCTAGATGAAATGGAAAAATTCCTTGAAACATACAATCTTCCAAAAATCAATCTGGAAGAATCAGAAAACCTAAACAGACCGATTACAACAAATGAGATCGAGACAGTTATCAAAAAACTCCCAACAAAGAAAAGTCTGGGGCCAGATGGCTTCACAACGAATTCTACCAAATATTCAAAGAAGAAGTAACTCCTATCCTTCTCAAGCTATTTCAAAAAATTCAAGAGGAAGGAAGACTTCCAAGCTCCTTTTATGAGGCGAGCATAATTCTGATTCCAAAACCAGGCAAAGACAACACAAAGAAAGAAAATTATAGGCCAATATCTCTGATGAATATAGATGCTAAAATCCTCAACAAAATATTAGCAAACCGGATCCAACAATATATGGAAGAAATCATACACCATGGTCAAGTGGGTTTTATTCTGGTGAGGCAAGGCTGGTACAATATTCGTATAACAATCAATGTGATTCATCACATAAACAAAAAGAAGGAGAAAAACCATATGATAATTTCAATAGATGCAGAAAAAGCATTTGATAAAATCCAGCACCCATTCATGATCAAAACTCTCAGCAAAGTGGGAATACAGGGAACATACCTCAACATGATTAAAGCCAACTATGAGAAACCCACAGCCAACATCATACTCAATGGGCAAAAATGAAAAGCAATACCCTTAAGATCAGGAACAAGGCAGGGGTGCCCCCTTTCACCACTCTTATTTAACATGGTCCTGGAAGTCCTGGCCACAGCAATCAGACAAGAAGAAGAAATAAAAGGCATTCAAGTTGGAAAAGAAGAAGTAAAACTATCATTATTTGCAGATGATATGATATTGTATATAGAAAACCCTAAAGTCTCAGTCAAAAAGCTACTGGACCTGATAAATGAATTCAGCGAAGTGGCAGGATATAAAATCAATACTCAGAAATCAGAGGCATTTTTATACACCAACAATGAACAGTCAGAAAGAGAAATTAAGGAAACAATCCCCTTCACAATTATGACCAAAAAAATAAAGTACCTAGGAATAAACTTAACCAAGGAGACTAAAGACTTGTACTTGGAAAATTACAAAGCATTGATAATAGAAATCAAGGAAGATACAAACAAGTGGAAGCATATACCGTGCTCATGGTTAGGAAGAATAAACATCATTAAAATGTCTATATCACCCAAAGCAATCTATAAATTCAATGCAATACCAATTAAAATACCAATGACATACTTCAAAGATATAGACCACATATTCCAAAAATTTATATGGAACTAAAAGAGAACATGAATAGCCTCAGCAATCTTAAAAAAGAAGAATAAAGTGGGAGGTATCACACTTCCTGATATCAAGTTATACTACAAGGCCACTGTACTCAAAACAGCCTGGTACTGGCATAAGAACAGGCATATAGATAAATGGAACAGAACAGAGAACCCAGAAATAAACCCACAGTTCTATAGACAACTGATATTTGACAAAGGAGGTAAGGAAATACAATGGAGTAAAGACAGCCTCTTTAACAAATGGTGTTGAGAAAATTGGACAGCTACCTGCAAAAAAATGAAACTAGGTCACCAGCTTACACCACTCGCAAAAATAAACTCAAAATGGATAAACGACTTAAATGTAGGACGTGAAACCATAAGCATCTTAGAAGAAAACGTAGGCAGTAAGCTCTCAGACATCTCTCGAAGCAATACAATATTTGCTGATTTATCTCCACGGGGAAGTGAAATAAAAGACAGGATAAACAAATGGGACTATATCAAACTAAAAAGCTTTTGCACATCTAAAGACAAGAACAGAATGAAAAGAGAAACTACACAATGGGGGAACATATTTGACAATACGTCTGATAAGGGGTTAATAACCAAAATTTATAGAGAACTTGTAAATCTCAACACCAGGAAGACAAACAATCCAATCCAAAAATGGGCAAAAGAGATGAATAGACACTTCTCCAAAGAGGACATACAGATGGCCAATAGGCATATGAAAAAATGTTCAACATCACTAATCATTAGAGAAATGCAAATTAAAACCACAATGAGATATTACCTCACACCAGTCAGAATGGCGCTCATCAACAAAACAACACAGAATAAGTGCTGGCGAGGATGTGGTGAAAAGGGAACCCTCCTGCACCTCTGGTGGGAATGCAGACTGGTGCAGCCACTGTGGAAAACAGTATGGAGATTCCTCAAAAAACTGAAAATCGAACTGCCTTTTGACCCAGCTATCCCACTTTTAGGAATATACCCCAAGGACACCATAGAACGTCTCCAAAAGGAGAAATGCACCCCCATGTTTGTGGCAGCATTGTTCACAATAGCGAAGATCTGGAAACAGCCCAAGTGTCCGTCAGAGGACAAGTGGATTAAAAAGCCTTGGTACATATATACTATGGAATACTACTCGCCATAAGAAATGATGACATCGGATCATTTACAATAACATGGATGGACCTTGATAACATTATACGGAGTGAAAATAGTAAATCAGAAAAAAAAAAACTAAGAAGTATATGAATCCATACATTGAAGGGACATAAAAATGAGACTCAGAGACATGAACAAGAATGTGATTGCAACAAGGGTGGGGGTGGGGGGAGGGGGGATGGGGTGAAGAAGGAGAGAGGGGTTGGGGGAGGGGAGGGGCACAAAGAAAACCAGATAGAAGGTGACAGAAGACAATTTAACTTTGGGGGAGGGGTATACAGCACAATCAAATGTCAAAATAATCTAGAGATGTTTTCTCTCAACATATGTACCCTGATTTATCAATGTCACTGCATTAAATTTAATAAATAAATTTTTAAAAAAAGAAAACAAAGATCTTTATATAAACAATATCAGATAATATTGTTTAACAATATTTGTATTTTTTTTCAATTCATATTTTTAAACTAAATGTATTTTTAACTGTTCCCTATTGACTTACCTTATTGATGGACATTTTCTTTTCTGAAAATAGAATCAATATTTAACATTTATGATAAAGTACGTTATCTTATCATTAACAAAATTTATTTTTAATTGATCTTGTGTGAAAGTGAATATATGGTATTAGTATTGTATTTTAAAAGCCACTGTTTAAAGTAGTTTCTTGTGTGCTATGCACCAAGATTAATAGAGAAATTTTAGAAACTTGGCCAACTAATAATTTTATTGAGAACATGTGATTTGATAGAAAAAAAAGACACTTTTGAGCAAGATACATTATATTTAAATGTTTCTTCCAACATGTTCTACATGGATGATTCTGCACAGGGTTATTAAGCTTTCTGTAAGACTAATTTCATATTTGTAAATCAGTATATTATTAACCACTTTGTGTAATACTTGGCACAGAATGAAATCTTAGTAAGTAATATCTGTTTTTACCACTGTTGTTATTATTATTATAACCTAAGTTTTACAACACATTTTGGCTTCAGTTTTCCACTTAAAGTGTGTGAATGAGATGATCTTGATGGTTTTTAGAATTCCACCACACTTCCTCTAGATCAGGGGTCAGGAAACTTTTTGGCTGAGAGAGCCATGAACACCACATATTTTAAAATGTAATTCAGTGAGAGCCATACAACGACCCGTATACATTATGCATTACCCAATAAAAATTTGGTGTTGTCCCGGAGGACAGCTGTGATTGGCTCCAGTCACTCACAAACATGAACATGAACTGTAGGAAATGAATGGGTTGATTGTAATACATGAGAATGTTTTATATTTTTAACATTATTATTTTTTATTAAAGATTTGTCTGCACCAAAAAAAAAAAAAAAAAAAAAAAGATTTGTTTGCAAGCCAGATGCAACCATCAAAAGAGCCACATCTGGCTCATGAGCCATAGGTTCCCGACCCCTGCTCTAGATAGTTAACGAGATAGGAAATCATTTTAGCTTAGTGATCAGATGGTCATTGTCTTAACTACTTAACCACCTTATTGTAGTATGAGAGCAGCCACAGATAATTCATAAACTAATGGGCTTGGATATATTCCAATAAAATTATGTTTAGCCCTGGCTGGTTTGCTCAGTGGTAGAGCGTCGGCCTGGCGTGCAGGAGTCCCGAGTTCGATTCCTGGCCAGGGCACACAGGAGAGGCGCCCATCTGCCTCTCCACCCCTCCCCCTCTCCTTCCTCTCTGTCTCTCTCTTCCTCTCCCACAGTGAGGCTCCATTGGAGCAGAGATGGCCCGGGCGCTGGGGATGGCTCCTTGGCCTCTGCCCCAGGCACTAGAGTGACTCTGGTCATGACAGAGCGACACCCCAGAGGGGCAGAGCATCGCCCCCTGGTGGGCAGAGCGTCGCCCCCTAGTGGGTGTGCTGGGTTGATCCCGGTCGGGTGCATGCGGGAGTCTGTCTGTCTCTCTCTGTTTCCAGCTTCAGAAAAATACAAAAAAAAAAACACAAAAAAAAACAAAAAAAACTATGTTTAGATAAACAGACAGTGGGCCAAAGTTATCCTGTGCATCACAAGTTGCCTAAACCTGCTGTAGGTATTCAGTGCGTCAGTAAATTCAAATGCCTTTATCTATATAAATAAAACTGTAAATGTTTGTTTGTTCAAAATCTTAAATCTCCGAAATTTCTTTACCAGTTGCTTTAAAATTTTGAAACAACATCACATTCAAATATATGCTCTTTCTTATATACCTAGTATTGTATAGTTTTAGATGTTACACCTGTGATGGGTAAAAACATGCTTTTTTTAAAAAAACACCACCATCTGTTGGACATAAAAGCAACACACACTATACTAAATATTTTACGATTCCATTTCAATGTTTCCAATTTCCGATCCATTTATGTGCAGCCAGACTTGAGGATGCATGGTTGCGAGCATGGCAATCATGTTCTGCAGCTTCAGATCTGCTTCATTCTCAACAGAATGAACATGACAGGCTGAGAGTGGCTGAAAGACATCAACGAGAAATAGCAGATCAGCATCAACCATGACTCTGTGCTCAGCAATCACGTGATTACAATCACCTTGCATTCTGGTACAACCCAGCTGATGATTATAGTTTGAGACGACATGTTTTCATCAGCACTATGACTGAAGTGTGTCCTTATTGCAAGGCTTTGAAATTTAATGGAGAAACGAAAGGAATGTGTTGCACCACCGGAAAAATTAAACTGCCTCAACTTGGATAACTGCCAGAGCCATTAAAAACTTTGCTTGCCGGATATACCGCCAAATCAAAGCATTTCCTATCTAACATCAGGAAATAAAACTCATGCTTCCAAATGACATTGTTCAGCACAGAAATCATAACAGCTCAATTCATAACAACTTTCAAAGTGAAAGGACAAATTTATCATAAAGCCGACTCCCTGCATTCGTTCCCAGATGGTCAACATAAATTCCTACAAATGTATTTCATCGGTGATGGCAATGATGAATTGAATGCATGCTGTGGAATTTCTACCGGCATAAAAAGGTCCATCGTTTTCCAACTGTAAAAGCTTCTTCATGAAAAAAAAAAACAATTTAGTGTGTTTGTTCACAACAGCAATTGATATGATGCCATCTGATACACACAAGATTGTTATTCATGCTAACAAAATGGCTGCTGGAGAACATGTGTGAAGATTCAATGCTCCAACTATAGACAAAATGGCAATTGTTATAGTCAGAGATCAATTCCAACCTAGAGATATTCTTCTTCATCAGTGAAATAATCAACTGACAAAAGTTGCAGGAACTCATCGATGTTACAATGCCCTGCAATATCCAATCAATTCTGGGATGGTACCAATGGATATCACTTCAAAGTTAAGATGGTAAATCCAGTTAGTGGTGAAGAAACAAATATGAAATGCAGCGCAATGAACTATATTATTCATACCAATTAATGATTCGAGAGAATGAAGACAATCACATTTTGAAATGCCATCAATTGTTTCACCAATACATTGTAGATATGTATGAAAAAATCGAAACAGAATGTTTGATATTCATCCATTTGAATCAGACCAAGCTTTACTCTGAAAAATATGTTCATTTGAGAGATGCAGTTGTAAATGATGGTAATACAATTAACGTTGGAAGACTAACAATTTTGCCATTTTCATATACAGGCAGTCCACGTCATATGCATGAGTATGCTCAAGATGCAGTTGTGTATGTTTGTCACTACGGACTTCCAGACTTATTCATTACATTTACATGCAATTCAGCTTGGGACAATATACAACAGCTCTTACTTCACGGCTAATCGCCGGTGGATAGGCATGACATCACAGCACGTGTTTTCAGACAGAAGCTGAAATCGCTGATGGATTTCATGGTAAAACATGAAGAGTTTGGGTCTGTGCACTCTAAAAAATTAATGAGCAAGGTCATAGAAGCAACAATCTTGACAGGACCTCTCAAAGGTGAAGATGTTCTCATTCCTTGCATTACTATGATTCCAACGGATATGCCATTTCAATTTAAGAGATTGCAATTTCCAATTTGATTGGAGTTTGCAATCACCATCAACAAAGCTCAGAGCCAATCCTTAGAATTGTGTGCTTTAGATCTACACACAGATTGCTTCTTACATGGGCAATTATATGTTGCATGTTCTAGAATTGGTGAACAAGACGATTTGTATATCTGCACAGACAATGGAACAACAAAAAATATTGTATACCCACAAGCATTGTGAGATTAAACATATTAGAAACGTATGCTTTCTCTTTTCTTTCTTTTCCATTTAACCAGACTGAGCCACAGCAACTCGTGGCCAAGTACAGCTAGTTTGTAATATAATCAGTATACAAGAACAGTGACTGAGGCCACTGCAACAATGAAACTGAAAGAGACAACACTGGGGAACAAATTTTTTTTTTCATTTTTGGTTGCATGAGGTTTTAGAACTGTTTCTATATACTTCTGCATTGCTGACTCCAAATCTGAAATCCGTTTTTTACTGCATGCTCTAGTTTTAATACAATTTTAATTTCTTTTTTTATAGTTAATGGCATGCATTGGTTTTTAAATTGGAGTTAAAGGGCAACGACTCTTGGATTGAACATAACCACAAGGCAATTAGTGTTTTACAAACATCACTTTTACATAATTGTAGCTGTTTTAAATGTAAAAAATTATTATCTGATAAAAACACCCTCTTATTTTGTTTTAAGATTGAATCATGGCTTCTTTGAGTAGGCATAAATGTAAGAATAGTCCTGACACCTTCTGTTATTATGTGGCTGTTATACACTTCAATGTTAAAGGCACAATATTTTTTCATTTGTGACATGTACATATATTGCCTATTTTCAAGTTCCCCTTTGCAATCAAGAAAAGAGTTGGGCCCTGGCCGGTTGGCTCAGCGGTTGAGTGTCGGCCTAGCGTGCGGAGGAACCGGGTTCGATTCCCGGCCAGGGCACACAGAAGAAGCGCCCATTTGCTTCTCCACCCCTCTGCCGCGCTTTCCTCTCTGTCTCTCTCTTCCCCTCCCGCAGCCAAGGCTCCATTGGAGCAAAGATGGCCCGGGCGCTGGGGATGGCTCTGTGGCCTCTGCCTCAGGTGCTCGAGTGGCTCTGGTCGCAACATGGTGACGCCCAGAATGGGCAGAGCATCGCCCCCTGGTGGGCAGAGCATCGCCCCTGGTGGGCATGCCAGGTGGATCCCGGTCGGGCGCATATGGGAGTCTGTCTGACTGTCTCTCCCTGTTTCCAGCTTCAGAAAAAATGGAAGAAAAAAAAGAAAAGAGTTGGGCTCCTCATATTGTGTATCATAATTGTGAGGAAATGCTTCATGACTAGACAAAAGGAAAATGCTAAGGAATGCCTTTTGGTATTCCTATGGTTTGGCGTGAACCTAAGGACCACAGCAGTGACTGCTATTTCTGTCTGATCCACACAAGGGGCATCAGCAAGAAAAAATGGCATATGATCACATATCCTAATATTCCTTCAGCAATACTACCTATCCTACACTCTGAGACATTCCCGGTTCCAGTTTTCAATGGTTTTATTTCTTCTAAGGATGAAGATAGTGAACATGGTGATCAAGTGTATTTTGCCAAGATTCACGAGGAAGTAGTTGTAGAATCTTAAGGGTCTTCTTCTGATGCCAAGCAGTCATTAACCCCTCAGCAGTTTAGCCAGCCCGAATTGAATGACTCAGTAAGAGAGTTGGACCTATCAAAGAAAGCAGCTGAGTTATTAGCCTCTAGGCTTCAAGAAAAAAATGTACTTCACCAGTCAGCTAAAGTGTCCCATTTCAGGAAGCATGAACAAATTTTTGTGGACTTTTTTTCCGAACACAAACACTTTGTTTACTGTCATGATATCAGTAGTCCTCTCAGCCAGCTAGGTGTTACCACTTACAGTCCAACAGAATGGTGGCTATTTCTTCACAGCACTAAACGGTGTCTGAAATGTGTTCTCCCACACAACGGTAATGTTTATGCAGTGGTCCCAATTCATTATGCAATTCATCTGCAAGAAGATTATAATGACATAAAAATTGTCCTAAACTTTCTGAAGTATGAGGAGCATAACTGGATCATTTGTGTGGTTCTTAAAATAGTAAATTTCCTGCTAGGACAACAGAGAGGTTTCACGAATATCCTTGCTTTCTGTGTTTGTGGGATAGCCAAGCTCAGCAGAAATGCTAGACACAGAAGGAATAGCTTAAACGTGAAGCTCTGGAAGTAGGGATGCAAAATATTGTGAATGAACCTGTAGTTAATCAAGACAGGATCATTTTCTCCCCACTTCACATCAAACTTAGCTTAATGAAGCAGTTTGAATAGAGATAGTGAATGCTTTCAACATACTATTTCTGCTTTTCTGCCTTGTCTTTCGAGAAGATAAAAGCAAGTGTATTCGATGGACCTCAGATTCGAACCCTCATACATGATGAAGAATTTGCTAGGAAGATGAATAAGGAGGAGAAAGCAGCATGGCAGTCTTTTGTGGCAGTTACAAAGAACTTCCTTGACAACCAGAAAGCAGAAAACTATAAACTTCTGGTTCAAAGGATGCTGTTGACTTTCAGCGACATTGGTTGTAACATGAGCATTAAGATTCACTTCCTGACAGTCACCTTGATAAATTACCTGAAAATCTTGGAGCTGTTAGTGATGATCAGACTACTGCTGAAGCATCAAACGAGATTGTCCTCAACAAGTACACAAACACAAGAGCTTCAAACTCAAATTTTTGCCTGAATAGAATTTAAGTTTTGCACAAATTTATGATTAAAATAAGTGTTTTAATATGTTGTCTTTCAAAATTATAGACAAACTCTGATACAATTATATATTTTAGTGTATTAGTGTATTTACTGCATTATATAAATTATTATATTTTCACAAAGATGATGCCCAAGAGGACATTATACTTCATTATGTTAAACTAAATGTTGAAAATTTTACAATTAAGATGAAAATTTAAAATCTTGAATTGCAAAAAAAAAACCCTGTAGCTTACAGAGAAAAATCAATATTAGATTTGATATCAGCACACTTGAATTAGGTAAGAACAAGTGTTTTTGTGGATGCAACAAAAATTTTATTCCCCAGTGTAATAGAAAAATGGAGAAGATTATTGTTTATTTTTTCACTGGATTATCCTGATTTCTTTTGTGTGGTGTTATAAAGAGAGGAATTGTTAACGTATTTTAATTAATAGGGATCAATCAATAGGGAATTAATCAAAGTGATTGCTCATGCTTTTATAATCAGTGTTTTTAGTGATAAATATGCTTCTTTTATACTCTTGAAACCACAGAAAATACACTTAATAAACACTTTTACAAAAACACATCATCCAAGTTTAGATATGCTAAACCAGGAGGCGTTTGGAATAATTACTTAATTACTGAGTTTTGATAAATACAGACTACATCAAAATATATTTCTCTTTCCCATACTATAGTCTTCTACTTTGGAACAAAAATAATAATATATATCATACTTCTTATAAACATATTGTATTATCACATGTGTCAAATTGTGTGCCAATATCTTCCCCTCTTAACTATCAAAACATAGTGTAGTGAGTGAAGATGTATTTAATGCAGGAGGAATACAAGGAGAAAACGTCATATTTTTACAACTTTATGAACTTCATGTTATTTAACAGCTGTATTCTTACCTAAATGAAACACTTTGCATATTAAGGTTGATCCTGATATGAACAAAGAGACTAGAAGAAATTATTTTTTTTAATTTTTTTTTATTTATTCATTTTAGAAAGGAGAGGGAGAGACAAAGGGAGAGAGAGAGAGGAGAGACAGAGAGAGAGAGAAGGAGGGAGGAGCTGGAAGCATCAACTCCCATATGTGCCTTGACCAGGCAAGCCCAGGGTTTCGAACCGGCGACCTCAGCATTTCTAGGTCGACGCTTTATCCGCTGCGCCACCACAGGTCAGGCCTAGAAGAAATTATTTAGATAATATTAGAATATTTGAGAAAATCAGCAAGAAGTACAAATTTGTTTTTGCCACTTGAAGATGAAGTCTATGTCTATGCTTTAATTGTAAATCTGGATTAAATACATATGTAAATGTTCACCAAATTATGAAAGGTGTCAAAACTTTTACTTTCATTCTATTAGCTCAAATTAATCTCTTGATTTTAAATAAATTTTCCCTTTTTTTACATTTAAAAAAATGATAAAAGTGATGACAATAGATTTTCACATTGACTATGCCTGCACATAGAGCACAGGTTGTCATATCTTTTTTATTTTTATTTTATTTTTTTTTGTATTTTTCTGAAGTTGGAAACAGGGAGGCAGTCACACAGACTCCCGCATGCACCCCACTGGGATCTACCCGGCATGTCCACCAGGGGGCGATGCTCTGTCCATCTGGGGCATTGCTCTGTTGCAACCAGAGGCATTCTAGCGCCTGAGGTAGAGGCCATAGAGCCATCCTCAGCGCCCAGGCCAACTTTGCTCCAATGGAGCCTTGGTTGCAGGAAGGGAAGAGAGAGACAGAGAGAAAGGACAGGGGAGAAGCAGATGGGCACTTCTCCTGTGTGCCCTGGCTGGGAATCAAATCCGGGACTCCTGCACGCCAGGCTGACTCTACCACTGAGCCATCTGGCCAGGGCCAGGTTGTCATATCTTAAAAATAAAACTAAGTTGCTCAAATAAAAATGTCTTTAAAATATTTGTTATTGAGTAGTAATTTACATACCACAAAATGTATCTTTTGAAACTCTACAGTTCAATACATATGAATGTATTCTGTAGAATGGACAGCTATCCTTACTATCTAGTTACATAACATTTCAACACCCCTAAATTCATCAGGAGTTATTCTTTATTTCTCTTTTTTCTAAATCTCTAGGAATGGTAACCTACTTTCTGGATTTGCCTATTGTAGACATTTATAAGAAATGGGACTATACAATTTGTGGCCTTTTCTGCCTAGCTTCTTTTACTTGGCACACTGTCAAAGAACACGATGTGAAAGAGTGTATCAGTACTTCATTCTTTGTCATTGCCAATATTTTTCCATTGTATAAATATAGGACATTGTCTAGTCATCCACCAGGTTTTGGTCATTTAGGTTGTATCATTTTTTATTATGAATAATGCTACCATGAAAAATTATATCAACTTTTTTCATGAACAAACATTTTTTTTAGCAAGAGAGAGAGAGGGAGGGAGAAAAAGAGAGACAAAGACAGGGGCATATAGACAGGACAGACAGATAGGGAGAGAGAGGAGAAACATCAACGCATCGTTGCAGCACCTTAGTTGTTCATTGACTCCTTCTTATATGTGTCTTGATGGGGGAATGCTTCAGCCAAGCTGGTGACCTCTTGCTGAAGCCACAACCTTGGGCTCAATTAATTCAGTGACCTTGAACTTCAAGCCAGTGACCTTTGGGCTCAATTCAGTGATCCCTCGATCGAGCTGGTGAGCTCAAACACAAGCCAGATGAGCCCGCACTCAAGCCAGTGACCTTGGGGTTTCAAACCTGGATCCTCAGCATCCCAGGCCGATGCTCTATCCACTGTGCCACAGCCTGATCAGGTTCATGAACATAAATTTTTGATTCTCTAGGATATACATTATACTTAGTAGTAGAATTGCTGAATAATATGGTAATTATAGGTGTAAACTGTAGAGGAACTAACAGCGGGTTTCTGAAGTGACCACACCAACAATATATGAGAATTCGAATTTATTTATATCCTCACCAAACTTTATTATTGTCCATTTTTTATTATAGCTGTTCTAGTACATGTAAAGTAGTATCTCATTGTGTTTCAATTTGAATTTCCTCATGCTTAATAATTCTGAGCATCTTTTCATGTGTTTATCAGCCATTTGTAGATCTTTGAAAAACTGTCTTGTACACATCCTTGGTTCATTTTTAAATGTATTATTTTTGTTTTTCTTATTGAGTCGTTTTTTTAATATCCATCAGGTACTTCTCCCTTATCAGATATATCATTTAAAATAATTTCCCCCATTTTATATGTTGTCTGTTGTAACAATCATCTCCTAGTAATTCTTCTGGTGAAGGAAGCATTTTCTAGGACTCTCAAGAAGGACAAAGACATGACTGACTGGGCAGATGAAATTGAGGATGGTTTACTGGTCGCATAACCTCACAGTGCTGGGCAGGGGAAAATTGCACACTGCCCAGGCCACACAGATTGCACACAGGAAGAGAGTGAATAACCAGGGAATGTGGGAGACAGACTTTACACTGTGAAGAATATGAAGTTACCTTTGTTTCCTGCAAGAGGATGTGATTGCCTTCTTTAAAGTAATTCTGCAGGCTGATAGGAACTTGAAACTCATTACTCACGAGAAACAGAAACTGTATTTACTGCATTTCATAAGAAGATTGTTTTGCTATGGTGCCTTATATGTGGAAGCAAGCTGGGAGGGGAACTTGTGTTTAGGCCTTCTGAAACACTCATGATTTCACCAGATGTCAGAACACCACATAGGACTTTAAGTTTAGGGCTTACACTACAATTGACCCCATGATGCCTTGATATCAATTTCAACTTTGGTAATGACTAAAATTTTTAAGAAGTAAGAAGAATGCTTTCTCATGAAACAAATTAAGCACTTGACAAAATTTAAAAAGGCCATATAGAGAGTAGGACATCAAAATTATGAATTTTAGAGTTGTCTCTCTTTATGTCCAATAAAGAAAATTGTGAGACTTGTCTCTATCTAACTTTGCATGTTGGGATAATTTTGGGTGGTTGTAGATAGTATTTCAGAAGCCTGTGGGTCTCCCTGCCTCATTGGACTCTATCTTTCTCCTCAAAGGACTTCAGGCCATCACCCTGGGATTAGGATTCATATTCAGTAAGGCAATTCTGTCCATGGCCCAGGTAGAGATCATTAACTTCCTTGATTATAAAATTAGCTATTTAGGCCCTGGACATATAGCTTGGTTGGTTGGAGCATCATTATGGAGCACAGAGGTTGCCAGTTCGATTCTCTGGTCAGGGCATGTACAGGAGCAGCTTGATGTTCTTGTCTCCTTCTCTCTCCCAGCTTCTATCTCTCTCTGTCTCAGAAAAATAGCCATTTGATTTTTTGATAAACAGCAGCACTGAGCAAAGCTCAGGTGCTTAGGTTAGTGGATTTAGGTTGAGAAAGCAAAAAATTCGAGGGAACATCAGCACAGGAATGAACAAGGTTATTACCCTTGTCTGAATAACAATCACTCTTGTTAGGCATCCAGGGTGCCAAATTGAATTCTCTCAAGTAGTGGTCTTCTTCTTTTTGGTAGACCTCATAAAGGTTTATCCTCACGTTTATCCTAAGTGTGCACAATTACAACAATATCAACAATGTCTGGCAGTCGATGATAGTTACCAAGCTAGAGAAATTTGGATAGCTTTAGTCTGATTCTTAGCCAGCAGGACTCAATTGCCAGCAAGTTAAGGGATGAGTTATTGCCACCTTTACAGATGGGAGCCTCAGAGATCATCTTCTGAATATAGGTCAAAAACAACAGCTCATCACACTGGGTTATAGTCAAATATCAATAAATCTTGTCTTGAGAATGAGAACATTTTGTGTGGTTTTTCTTCATTACATTTTCTATACAGAAGACACATACTTCTGCATCTTCAATGTGTTTTGTATTCCAAAGAGCTCTTTTAGTTCATATTCTTTATTTTCTTTTAATTATTTTCATTGTTAAATGTTGATGGATCCTTCCATCTATTTTGTTAATATTTTGATTACAGAATTTTTTCATATTAAACCTAGTTTTCTTCTGTTCTATTAAAACAGAGATGAGCACCAAACTCTATAAAGAACTCATACAGACCCTGGCAGGTTGACTCAGTGGTAGAGCATCAGCCCTGAGTATGGATGTCCCAGATTTGATTTCCACTCAGGGCACTCAGGAGAAGTGCTCATCTGCTTCTCCACTCTTTGCCCTCTTGCTTCTCTCTCTCTCACTCTCTTTCTCTTCCTCTCTGGAAGCCCCATGGCTCAATTGGAGCAAGTTGGTTCAGGGTGTTGAAGATGGCTCAATGGCATCTACCTCAGACACTAATAAGAGCTTGGTTGTTGAGAAATGGAACAATGCCCCATATGGACAGAGCATCCCCCCACTGGGCTTTCTGGGTGGTCCAGTAGAGACACATGCAAGAGACTGTCTCTGCCTTCCCTCCTCCAATTGAATTTTTTTAAAAAATGAACTGATAGTATTCAATACCAAAACAAACAAAACAAAACAAATAAAAAAATATGGTAATTTAAACAATGAGTAGAAAACCTGAATAGATATTCCTCCAAAGAGGACAGACGGATGGCCAATAGACATATGAAAAGATGCTCAACATCACTAATAGTCAGAGAGATGCAAATTAAAGCCACAATGACATATCACTGCATACCTGTCAAAATGGCTATTATTAATAAGTCCATAAATGGCAAGTGTTGGCCAGAATGTGGAGAAAAGGAAGCTCTCTTGCACTGATGGTAGAAATGCAGATAGGTGCAGCCACTCTAAAAATAGTACAGAGGGTGTTCAAAAAATTAATAATGGAATTGCAATTGTTATATGACTCAGAGATTCCATTTCTGAGTACTTATCAGAAGAAACCAAAAACACTAATTCAAAAGAATGTACTAAGAAATTAATTGAAGCATTATTTACATTAGCCACATATACAATGAAATATGGGTTGACTATAAAAAACACTGAAATATTGTCATTTGTGACAGCATGAATGCACATAGACGAAATTATGCTCATTGAAATAAACAAGTCAGAGAAAGGCAAAAACAATATGATTTCACTTATATGTGGAATCTAAAAGCAAAATAAATGAGCAAAAAAAATTGAGATAGACTCATAGACACAGATAATGAACTGATAGTTGCCAGAGGGAAGGAGAACAAGAGACTGGGTCAAGGAATTGAAGAGATTAAGAAATAAAAATTGGTATTACAGAATAATCACAGGGATATAAAGTACAGCAGGGAATATAGTCAATAAGATTGCAATAACTATGTATGGTGTCAGGTGAGTACTGGAAATACCGGGAGGGAACACTTTATAAAATATATGATTGTCTAACCACTATACTGTACACCTGAAACCAATATAAAATAATATTGCAAGTAAACTGCAAATTAATTTTTTTTTAAAAAAAGAAATGAACAAACAAAATAAGAATGCATTCATAGATACAGAGAACAGAGTGATGGTTGCTAGATGGAAGGTGTGTTGGGGGGCTGGGTGAAAAAGGTGAAGAAATGAAGAAATACAAATTGGTAGTCACAAAATAGTTACAAGGATATAAAATATATCATAGGGAATATAGTCAACAATATTGTAATAACTGTGTATGATGCTAAATGGATACTGGAAATATTGGGTGGACCACTTTGTAAAGTATATGATTGACCACTATTCTGTGCACCTAAAAGTAAAAAAATATATATATTGAATATAAATTTTAATTGAAAAAAGAAAAAGAAACAATCAATGACCACAGGGCTCTGAGTAACCATAGCTCATGCAGACAAATGCTTAGCATTGCAGTCCACACTTAATCTTCTCCCCACTTCTGTCATCGCCCTCAAATTACTGTTGATAATGCAAAGTGATTGGTATTGCTGGATTTCACAGTATTTGCTGAGATAAGTCTATATATTCTTTAGATACACGGCATACAAATAAAACTACACAAATTAAGTTTTCTTGTGGTAGCTTTCCAATTACAATGTTGTAAACATTCAAAGGTTACTTAGTGATATTGAACAATTTAGAGAAATTTAGCTTAATACATTAAAAATTTCATCCTATCAGAACATAAGTTGTTGACACATTTCATTAAAAAATGTATAGAAATCTTGTGAAGAGAATGGTTTCATATATTTCCTTTTAAACTAATGTTTCCTGCATTGTATAGATAGATGTGTTTCTATTTTACTTAGCATCTAAAGAAATTTAAAAACAAAACCGGTCAGGAGAAATAAAATTGCATAAATTTCAAACAGATAGTGTAGGGAGAGAGGGATTTATGGTAAGCAGAGGTAATTTGTCAAAAGGTAGTATGTATTTAAAGTCAAACAAAAAGATATGCCAAATATAATTTTAAAAGGTTAGTCCTGGAAGAATCTCTTCAATTGAGAATAAGATTTAAAAATTGAAAATATCCCTGAAGTTTTAACACAAAAAAATAACTAAAACCTCTTGTGCATTTGCTTTCACATTATAAGACTCAATTTTCTAGATCAATTAATTGAGGTTTCCATAGTTTCAAACCGAAATGGAGATGGAAAACATGCTTCATTTAACTTCCTAACAATTATTCCCTTTCTAGAATGTATAGACAAGTAGAGTCAATAAAGTGAGTTTCTATTTGAACTGAATCATTTAAGCTTCAACAAAATACACTTCTGAAATGTAACTTTTCCTCTTTCTCCTCCTTCCTTATTAAAAGTGCTAAGAATCGATACTTCTTTCTTAGTTGACAGAGGTTTCTGATTGTACCAGCACATAGCTCTTCTTATACACCAAGATTTTTGTAGATATTTTAAGTCATAGCATACATTTATTATAGTATTAACAATGCAAAAGCAATATTTTGTTATGCTCTTGTTTGAATGAATAAATAGAAAGTTTCACCTAAACTAATTTGATAACAGATCACTGTATAGAACACAGAGCTTTCTTGATCTTATAAGATGTAAAATAGCAGGAGAAAATGAAAGATCCACTTAATGGTTAGCAAAGCCGTTAACCAGACAGCTTGTATGACCTCACTGTCTTTAATAAACTTGTTGAATGTCTGGTTCTTGGCAATTGAATGCTTATTCATTGTGGTTATTTCCTTTCAGTAAGAAAACCTGTAAATGAGTATTATCCAGGAAATCATTTTAAAAGGCATTTCTCAGCAATATGATTACTTTAGCTCCAAGACAAATGAAGTCAATAAATAAATAGCTAAATAAATAGAAATAAATCATATACTTAATACTTGAGCACATTTAAACAGTATCTTTTTTCTATTTTTTTCCATGTATAGTTAACCTTTTATAACCCTCTACCTTTCATAGTATGGCATTATATCACCAGACTGTAGCCCTTGGAACCTAACTGTATTATCCAAAATACAAACCATTGAGCTATTATTACATGGTATTGTAGAGCACAAAAAATAATTTTCTTCTCACCTTTCAAAGTTCTTCTGTCTGGGCTAATTAACAAATTAACATGAACTTGATTAACAGGAGACCATGTCCAAAACTCATTACTTATGTACAAATGAGTATCTCATAAGAATATGAGAGGTAAAGATACATTAAGCAGTTGAGGGTTATATTCCATCTGGACTAAGGATGAGGAGGCAGGGGTTTGGCATTTCAATGGGAAAGAAGACAAGTCACAGATAGAGGAGAAGCAAAGATGTGCGGTAAACCAATTCTTCCTGGGCCACCCAGAAAAAATGCAGCCCAGAGAGGAGTCCAACAGATTTTGCTAGACTTTTCCCCAACTCCCACACTTAATTAATTAATGCTAACATAAATAGCTAACATTTTTTAAGAAATTTTTTCTATCTGAATTTCTTTAGGTAGGTAAGAGGTAGAGTCAAGGCTCTTTTGTCTTTTGTTTCTTAAAAATAAGTAAATCAATATCCTAATAAGAATATTCAGGAGTGACAAAGTCTGGTCACAAAATTCTAATTAAAATTTATGTGAAAGTATCAGAAAAACTAATTATCAAGTTTTAAATTACAGAATGAAACAGAGCATATTGATAATTTATGGTAACAGTGGAGAACCAGAAAAAAATAGAGGGTGAGGTTGAGTAATAAATAGAAACTTCATTCTCATTCAAATACGATCAAGAAATGATCTGCTCATGTCTTCCTGTCAACTTAAGAAACATTTAAATTCTGTAAGAAATTTTTATGGGTGTTTTTGAACCAAACTGATGGCAATTGAGGAAATGTTCCAGAGAATGGCAGTTTTACAGCTTCTTTTATACATTCAAATCAAAGAAAGTGAGGTAAGGGTGCTGCATAAAATTCATGGGTGGTAGATGAGTGAGGTGGGAGAAAACAATGCAAGGAAATTTCTTAGATTAAATAAAGAGTAAAATGGAAAAATATATACTTCTGTTACATTGGTAGGGACAGGATAGTTAACAGTTAATATATATTTACAGCACATAGAGATGGTATACAGGGAAACAAGATACAATGTAGGGTTTTGTGGTCTTCAGCTCTGGTGTGGTGGGTGTACCCTGAGGGGTCCAGAAAAAGGGAATTACTCATTTATTCCAAGGGTATGTTGTCTTAGCTGCAAAATGACAATAGACAGGCTCACTTAAGGTAAAAACTGACCTTTGTCAAGGAAGCTACAGGCTAGGATGTGCTTACCCCAAAGTGACCAACACTCTGTTACCCTGAAGCTGCTTTTTGCTCATATTGCTTTAAACCTGATTATTAAGAAATAAAAGACACAGAAGGAACATGAGTCTTCCCCTTTTTCTGCCCAAGAGATTCAGACAGAGAAACCTTGCTTCAGGAACGAGATCTTAGAATATTTGCCGTAACCTAATATGAATTATGCATGGTCAACAAGAGGGCTTCAAGCAGTTGCCTGTTAGTTAGATACCCCCGCATCCCATTGTTTCTGAGTCATCTCAGAAGGATTTTCCTGCCCTGTGTGTTCTGCTCTTCTTCAACTATCTGTTCAGTGTCCATTCTCACTTTGGGGATTTAGTACCTTGTTCCCCTCTTTCTCCTTTGTCCAAAAATGTCTTATATACCCAATGTTGCTACACTGTTTTAAGAATTTTTATGCAATTATCATGTTTATGTGAATTTCCCAAATCAATGTATTAAACATTTTGTTCTGTTAATCTGTCTCTGATAATTTGGTTATTAGCCAGGTGTAGAAGAATTTAGCAGGTAGGAGGAAAGGTATGAATATTTTTTAGCCTCCGCAACCTGCTTTTAGTTAAAAACATTTGTGTTCAGACTCTCTTATGTGGTTACTTTCAGTGTTTGAATTTCTAAGGTCCATGATACAAGCCTCCTCGGAGTCTGTCAGGTTTAATATGTGGTTTTCTTTTATCATCCACACTCACAAAATTTTTATTTTAAAGCACTGTAGTATATATACATAATCATTTTTATGTTAATAAGTACATATGTATTTGATTGTTTTTTAAAATTTATTTTTATTTTTTCAGTGAGAGATAGACAGACTCTCACATGTGCCCTGTCTAGGATACACCCAGCCACTCCTGTCTGAGGCCGATGCTCACAACTGAGTTAGTTTTTCAGCTCTTGAAGTGGAGGCTCTACAGAGCCATCCTCAGCACCTGGGGCTGACACACTGGAATCAATTGAGCCATGGCTACAGGAGGAGAAGAGAGAGAAAGAGAGAGAAGAAGTACAGGGCATGATGAAGAAGCAGGTGGTCACCTCTCCTGTGTGCCTTGACTAGGAATCGAACCTTGGGCTTACACAGGCTGGATCGACGCTCTACCACTGAGCCAAGAGACCAGGGCCTGTATGTGATTGTTAAACAAACAAAAATTTATGGCTAATAGCTTTTCTAAAAAAAAAAATATTACAGAACCAACAGGACCCAGAAAATGGCCATAGCCTAAGGCATAAACTCTAAACCACAAGCAGCAGGGCTACAGGGAGAAGGCAACATGTTTGCTGCCCTGGAATTGATGGGTGTTTTTATATATTATGCTTTGAGTAAGAAAGATGTAAACTGTTTTGATAGAAATTACATTGGCTATAGATAAGAAGGAGAAGTGAATTGGGGGCTGTTCTAAGATAGATTTATTGTTCATAAAAAACAAATATTACTATTTTTGATTGATGATGGGCAACAGTCGTGAAAGTTCATGCATAAGTAGGGTTCTGGGGCATCTGGTACTCACTACAAAAGTTGATTTAAAGTCCCAATATATATTCAGGAATGTGAGCAGTCTTAGTAGTTGGTTTACAACTCTTAACTTGTTAATTACTCTTGGTTTGTTTGTTTTCTTTCACTCTTTATCGTACTGTAATATAATTTAAGACATTTCAGAATTTTTCTTTGTCATAGTTCCCTCTTGTACATCTTGCCTTTAAAGTAATAAAAAACTGCATATAGAACTACCTTATGACCCAGCAATCCCTCTACTGGGTATATACCCCAAAACCTCAGAAACATTGATACGTAAAGACACATGTAGCCCCATGTTCATTGCAGCACTGTTCACAGTGGCCAGGACATGGTAACAACCAAAAAGCCCTTCAATAGAAGACTGGATAAAGAAGATGTGGCACATATACACTATGGAATACTACTCAGCCATAAGAAATGATGACATTAGATCATTTACAGCAAAATGGTGGGATCTTGATAACATTATACGGAGTGAAATAAGTAAATCAGAAAAAAACAAGAACTACATGATTCCATACATTAGTGGAACATAAAAATGAGACTAAGAGACATGGACAAGAGTGTGGTGGTTACCAGGGGTGGGGGGAGGGAGGACACAGGAGGGAGGGAGGGAGAGAGTTAGGGGGAGGGGGAGGGGCACAGAGAACTAGATAGAGGGTGACGGAGGACAATCTAACTCTGGGCGAGGGGTATGCAACATAATTTAATGACAAGATAACCTAGACATGTTTTTTTTAATATATGTACCCTGAATTATTAATGTCATCCCATTAACATTAATAAAAATTTATTTTAAAAAAATAAAGTAATACAAATATTACACTTGAAACTAATACAAAATAATCTTGAATATTAATTGTAGTTGAAATATAAAATAATGACAACCACATCAAAATTCCAACTAAACTACAGAGCAATCGTCATTCCAGAATTCCTTAAAATCTAGCTAAATGGAAATCCTACAATTACGTGTTTAAAAAAGAAGTCATATCAAGACTGGCAAGGAGGTGGAGACCCAGAATAGGCTAGTCCCACACCCACAAGTAGCAAATAAAAATCAGGAAGGATATTTGCCTATGGATGTTTCCCCTGAGGAGCGAGCGGTCTCAACCCCACACCAGGGCTCTCCCATCCCAGGGATCCAGTACCAGAAAGACAAAACCCCATAACTTCTGCATGTAAAAAAACAGCAGAGATCGATGCTGAGTGACAGAGAGGATTGTTAGAGTCTTAGGCAGTTCCCTCTAAAGGGCCTACATACAGACTTACTCAGACTCACTCACTCTGAACTCCAGTGCTGAGGCAGCAGCTGCAAAGGCATCAGGGATATATGGGGAACAGCTGAATTATTCAATATCAAAGCCACCATTGTGGGGGCAACTTTCTGCCAGTCCAAAGTGCTAGCAAAAGCCATTGTTCTTTTTCTGAGACCTCCCTCCCAACAGAATGGGCAGGTTGGCACTATATCTGAGTTCCCATCAACCTGAATCATACTCTTCTTGCCCTGCTGATTCTCTGAGACCTTGCTATATTCAACTTGTGAGCTCACCTAAGCTGTTTCCAATGGCTTTCCCATATGAATGCCTTGTCTTGGCTCATATTTCAGACATTCCTAAAATCTCTCAAACAAACTGCATTTGGTCTAAGTGTGCCCTGTACGTCTTGCTAAGTGGCCCCAGGCCTCACACCAACAGCAGTCAACCTTGGATTTTACCTTGGCCTCTCCTTAACATCTCCAAACCCAGCACAAATAGGAGCCATCTTCATATTGCTTTGTAGCTTATGCTAGGTGTTCCTGGGCTGAACACAGGCTATGGATGACCTTGGCCTGTACCTCCAAGGATTCCCCAGAGTTAGCTAACCCAGTGTACAGCTTCAGATCATATTGAAGTGCCACCCAACAACCTCCACAAACTACTCTTTAAGGGGTAGATTGAACAGGCCCCAGAGCTCTGCTGCATTAAGTCATGTTCTATAAGGTGAACCCTTCTACAGCTGATTTTCTATGGTGGTCTATGGTTGGTGGTTGCAGCCAGTCTTTATAGCCAGTTAGCCTGGATATTAATTTCTTCTATTGACATGACAACAGCAATCAAGGCTCAACTAAAACGGGGGGGGGGTGTACACAGCTGAAATGGGAGGGCATACTTGGACTGCTCAGCTTGGGTGATGGGAGAGGCTGTGCCAGTGGACCTTTCAGAACACTTAATACATAAGAAGTATAGAAGAGTGCACCTATCCCAAGAGATATGGCACCTCTACCTAAAACACAGAAGCAATCACAAAGAGGCTGCCAAAATGAGGGGACAAAGACATATGTCACAAGTAAAAGAACAAAACTCTAGAAAAAGTACTAGGCAAAAATAGAGACAAGCAATCTACTAGATGTAGAGTTCAAGACACTGGTTATAAGGATGCATACTTAGTGAAAATTTCACCAGCATAAAAAAGGACATGCAAATTATTAAAAAGAATCAGTAGAAACGAAGGGTACACTAACTTAAATAAAGAATAAGTTACAGAGAATCAACAGTAGAGTATATAAAGCCCAGAATCAAAATAGCAATTTGAAATATAAGAAAGCAAAAGACACCCAATTAGAACAACAAAAAAAATTCCAAAAAAAATAAAGATAGCCCTGGCCGGTTGGCTCAGTGGTAGAGCATCGGCCTGGCATGCAGAAGTCCCAGGTTCTATTCCCGTCCAGGGCACACAGGAGAAGCACCCATCTGCTTATCCACTGCTCCCCCTCTCCTTCCTCTCTGTCTCTCTCTTCCCCTCCCGCAGCAAGGCTCCATTGGAGCAAAGATGGCCCGGGCGCTGGGGATGGCTCCTTGGCCTCTGCCCCAGGCACTAGAGTGGCTCTGGTCGCGACAGAGTGACGCCCTGGAGGGGCAGAGCATCACCCCCTGGTGGGCAGAGCGTCGCCCCCTGGTGGGCGTGCCAGGTGGATCCCAGCCGGGCACATGCGGGAGTCTGTCTGACTGTCTCTCCCCGTTTCCAGCTTCAGAAAAATACAAAAAAAAAAAAAAAAAAAAGAGAAAAAAAAATAATTTAAAAAGTAAAAATAAACAAAATAATATAAACATGTATATACATTTTAAGTGTATGTATTACTTCTAATCATGTTCTCTAAGCCACAGTTTTATCTGTTGGCAACTTCATATAAAATAAAAATATATGTGAGTTCATTTTGATACTTACAATGAAAAGGGTTAATAAATCTATATATCTTTTAAGCCAAAATATAAATGCTTTAGAAAAGAAAAAGAACAGTTCTCCAATATACATAAACAACGAAGTAAGTATATCATTAATTAAAATCTCATAGAATTATAACTTACATATTTTATTTTTCTCCTGAATAAATATGTAACTAATTTCAAATAAATGGTGTAATAAGAACATTTTTATCTTGATAAACCACAAATTAGTCTAAAACAGCATAACAAAAACATTTGACAATGTTGAATGCATTCAATAGAATCAGTTTGCTTGCAGCTTTATTAAAAACAAACAAAAGCAAAGACACCTAGATAAAAAATGAACAAAAAAATTTTAATTGAATAGATTAGAGAACTAGCTGTTAAAGGAATTTGCACCTGAAAACTCAAAATTCTAGGAAAAGTGAAAAATACATTATAATTTCCTGTGATTTCTGTTCTATTTGTTATTTAAAATATTTTATTTTATTTTTACCTTATCTTTAAATGCAGTTTTGTTATTTTTTAGTTGTAGTCACAGATCATACTCTATAATTTCTGTTATTTGGAATGAATTCAATCTTTCATGGCCAAACATATGGCTTCCCTTAAGACTTATTCCATAATTACTTGAAAAGAATTTCAGATACAATATTTTTAAATAACAATTATGTCATGATATTTCATAATGTTAAAAGATCCAACTATAATGCCAATTGGTTTATTTCTTTAATTAGACCTGTTGTTTTGGTGTCTTTAAACTATGTTTTCATATACCAGCATACTACATGTAATTATGCCTTTTTAAGGATCAGTCATTTGATCATTATGAAATACCACTTATTGGTAATGCACCTAGTCTTGCAGCATATTTGATTTAATGTGACTGTAACTTACAACAACAATATCTTCTCCCTTCTGTCTCCTTCCTTCACCTCCCCAGTCCTCCTTTCTCTACTTCTCTCCTCTGATCTCCCTCCCTCCTTCCCTTCCTTTCTTCCTTCCCTCCTTTCTTTCCCTCCTTTCCTTCCATCCTCCCTTCCTTCCTTCCTTCCTTCCTTCCTTCCTTCCTTCCTTCCTTCCTTCCTTCTTTCCTTCCTTCCTCCTTTCCTTCCTTCCTTCCTTCTTTCCTTCCTTCCTTCCTAATGATTTTTTTTTAATTATTTTTATTTATTTATTCATTTTAGAGGAGAGAGAGAGAGAGAGAGAGTGCAAAGTGGGGAGGAGCAGGAAGCTTCAACTCCCATATGTGCCTTGACCAGGCAAGCCCAGGGTTTTGAACCAGCAACCTCAGCATTCCAGGTCGAGGCTTTATCCACTGCGCCACCACAGGTCAGGCTCCTTCCTAATGATTTTATTGACATATATATACTAACCATATAATACACCCATATAAAGGGTACATTCAATGAGTATATTTACAGTTGTAAAATCATCATTACAATACACATTTTGAACATTTTTTGTCACCCTTACAGAAAACCTCATACCCAATAATAATCACTTCTAATTCCCCTCTTAATCCCAATTATAGGTAAACAATAACTTGCATTCCATCTCTATAAATTTGATTATTCCAAGCATTTAAACAATTAGTTTACTTACTGTGATCTAAATTACACACCACAAATTTACCCACTGTAAGCGTACAATTTGATGTTTTTATTATTATTACAGAATTGTGCAATCATAACCACGTTCAGTTTTAGAATATTTTCACCAACTCAATAAGAAACGGCTTAACTTTATCAATAATCTTCTTTCAACCTACCTTAGCAAACACTAATCTACTTTCTGTCTCTATAAGATTTCCCCACTCTGGACTTTTCTATAGAAACATGCCATATGCAGACTTGTAGTGACTGGCTTCTTGCACTTTATAAAATGTTTTCAAGATTCATCCATATTGTTGTATGTATCAATACTCATTCGTTTTAATAGCCAAAAACTAGTCCATTGCATAGTGACACCATATTTTGTTTATCCATCCATTTGTAGATGGACATTTACATTGTTTTCACTTCTTGTCTTTATTCCCAGGTATTCCTGTTAAATTTCTACATAGTTTTTTTCCCTGTCTTGTTTTATTTATTTTTGTTTTGTTTTCCTTAATCACATCATAAGTATAATCTAGTTGTGATATTAGGCTTCCTGAAAATTTGCCACTGATACTGATGTTGTTCTGTTTTAGACATGCTCCTGGGAATAAAATTTTCTATAATTTTTTCAACATAGATTTAGCTCCTTCCATCAGGGAAGCAGACTTCCGGTCCTCATCGCTTGCCCAGGTAAAACTTCCACACCGTGGGTCTGGGGGGAGGAAAAGAAGGATGGGAATTTCCCTCGCAAAAGTGCTCAGGCTCTCTTTATTTTTTTTTTCCTTCAATAAATACTCCTAATTTTTTTTTGTATTTGGCCATTTTCCAGAGTTTTAAGAAATGACTTTTTGACAACATTGCACCATGTTATTATTGTTATTTAAGGAGAAAATTTGCAGATGTTCTTCTCAGACATTCTAGATGATACTTGATTAGGAGGTATGTTAATTTCATTCTTCCTTTTGTCTTTGAGAAAAGCACAGTTAGTGTGAAAAGAAAATTATGAAGCCTCACCAAGAAGACAAAATATGACCTGGGACACCTGCCTATCAACACTAATATTAGGCCCTACCACATACACATAGTTCATGTGTGGGGAGGTAACAGAAGTACCAAGCCTTGAAGCTGGACATACGCAACTTCTCTGGGACTTGAAGTGTTGTACATGCAAAACAAAGATTACTGATATTGACTACAATGCACCTGTTGGCAGCAGCAAGGAGGAAAACAGCACCATATGTTACACCAGTGGGTTCACATGAGACCTTGGTTCAGTAAACCTTGGTTCAGCAACCTCTGTTCTTGAGTTCTGGTTAGGAAAGAATTCAGAGCCAAGACTCAAAGTATGAGAAAAGTTATTTAGAAAGTCACAAAGGCAGAAGAAATGAACTTTAGAAAACTATTTACAGAGGCAGAAGAAGGAGAGCTTAGGAGAAAACAAGAAGCATGCTTGCAAGAGGGGAAGAGGAGAGGAAAGGCAAGGCATGCATGCTTCCAGGGAGGCAGAGCAGGCTGGGTCTCCTACCCTGCAGGATTTTAAAGGTAGAGACAATAGGGGAGATCTTAGGGGAGGATCTCAATAGAATATTCATCAACTCTCTGGGCTTGTCTTTTCAGGGAGTCTTTAATCAGTGCAGCTGGTGCTGAGGTCAGTTGTGGAGATCAGATTGTCTGGTTTTGTTGCTTTGTTGGCCCAGAGCAAAAACATGTCTGAGGCCTGGCCTATTGTCCTTAATCTGGTGGCATTCTTCTGTACCTGGCCCATAATCCTTGCTCTGCACATGTCCGTCTAACTCCTTACCACACATCCAACAATAAACTGATCTGCATCATGCTCAGTGAGTGCAAATTGTACTGACAAGGGTACTAGCCCCACTCTGCACTGTTCTTGGGCCACAAGAAGGAGCCAAGCTGACTCTTGAGGAGGAAGAGATTTTAAAACAATAAAATAAAATAAAATAAAATAAAATAAAATAAAATAAAATAACTTAGAAGACATTTGATAAAAGGAAAAAAAAATGCCCAAATCAGCAGTCTTCTAGAATAACAGTTCCAGCCGGGCAAGCTTCTTGCTTGTATTGCTTCCAGACCAGGTAAATGTGACCGAGCAGATGGCTATATGCTAGTGGGCAAGGAACTGTCATTCTAGCTGAGAAAAATCAAGGCTCAGAAAGGCAAATTCACCTTCCTCTCTCCTATCTAAAATCTTGTAAAGAAGTTGTTTGCTATTAAAAAAACAAAAAAAAAACCCCACAAAAGTTCCCTTAGCCTAATTTGAATTAAGTATGGTCAACAAGAGCTTCAAGCAAGTGCTTGTTAACTAGATGTCTCGCCCCCTCCTCCCAGCTCGCATTGCATTGTTTCTGATTTGCCTAGCAAGGATTTTTCTGCTCTGTGTGTTCTCTAGTTCCACAACTGCCTGTAAACTGCCCGTTCTCATTCTTGAACTCTAATACCCTATTCTCCCCCACTTTCTCCTTTGTCCAAAATGTCTTATATACACAATGTTGCCTCACTGTCTTAATTTTTTTCATGGAATTATTATGTTTATGTAAATCCTCCATGCACATGTATTAAACTTTCACTTTTTCCTGTTAATCTTTCTCTTAAGTTTGCTATTAGCCCATTCTAGAAGAACTCAGTGCGTGGGTGTCAGTTAAATAAGTTTGTAAATATGATACATATGCTTGCTTGCTTATAGTTTGCATTGGGTATGGGAGACAGGCTGTAAGCAGGCAAAGTCATTATAACCTAAGGTTTAGTTTTAAGACTAAGCCTTTCCTGCCCTTTTAATACTAAGATCTTTTCAAAACTAAGCTTTTCCCCACACCCTTGCCGTTGCATGATGTGGGGTGGTGCACTCTTATGAGGAATCCCATTTATACCTCAGATAGGTGGCTTTGTATCAAAGACTTCCTTATTTGTATACTGGCATAAAGGCTTTGATTTCCACACTATAAAATGGGGCAGACTGGGGCTCGCTCTCTCTCGGTTCCTGAAATTAACATTGCAAGAAGAGACAGCCAAGATGGCAGAGTGCTGAAGGAGAAGCCAGTCTGTGCAGAGTTTGTGCAGAGAGGAGATGGGGAACAGAACTGAATAGGGATGGTGAGGTAGAAACCTTTGATTCTAGGAAAACTCGGATAAGTCAGTGGCTTTGGGAGCCCCGAATGGAAAGGGAAGTGTTTTCCCACTGTGTGTATTTTTCACCTGCTGGGTGCAAGCTAGATGAAATGTAATGGCCCACCAGTTCTTCACTCCATTGTTTCATTACCATCTGTCCAAATCAAATGTGAACCTGCACGGGCCAGGCAGCATTGTTGGCGGCCACGGCTACTGGCTTTACACTGGGGAAATAAGAGTTAATATTTTTAGCCCCTATACAAGCCATGACTCATAATAACATATGTAAAGCCAGTAGCCACGGCCACCATTACAGCCTTACAAACTCACAGACTGAAAGTAACTACTTTGGCTAGTCTGAAATTAAAACTTTCTAACTAAAAGCAGTTCCTGGCAGGAAGTCATGTCTTAGGCTGTTATTTTCCATGGCAAATGTCATTCTTTATTTCAACTGAGCCTTTCTGTTGTCTTGTTGCATCTACATTAACATACCTTTGGAATGTCAAAGCAATTTCCTTTTTTTTTTTTTTTTTTTTTTACCCCTCAGGGCACAGCCACAGCACTAGAGCAGAGACCACAAGTCCCCTCCTTGTTATTATTATCATGTTAATTGTTGACTGTTAACTATTCTATACCCACCCATGTAGATATTTGTTTATTCTTTCTACTTTTATCCTAACTCAAAGATTTCCCAGTTTTGCTTTCTCTCCTGCCTCCCTAATCTATTACCAGTGGAGTTCATATAACCCCTTAAGTCTTCTACTTTGATTCTGATATAAAAATAAGTGGTAAAACTGCCAATTTTCTGTGCATTTTCTCAGTCCATTGAGATTTTGCTTCCCAGCAGTTGTCATTAATTTGGTTCAAATAAATTCATAAAATTTTGTACAGGTTTGGATGTTTCTAAAGTTGACATTCTAAAAAAAAAGAATGTAACAGCTCATGGTTTTCCGCCAGAAATATAACATTAGTCTGATCAAGCTTCTGGATCCCACCGGCAATTTTTAAACAATATTCAGAGGAAAGAACCTGTTAAACTGCGCTGTGAGTAGGCAATCAGCAAAAATGTCATGCACGCGATTCTGCAAGTAAAAGGTTACTGTTTCCCAAACAAAGAAATTGTTAGAAAACAGAAATAAATGGTAATTTAAAAACTAAATGTACTAAAACTATATGGAGATATATATTAAAAACATATTTAAAAAGGAAAACAGTCTCTAGAGATGAACACATATGTGATGTGAAAATACCATTAAAATGTAATGAAGTGATTTTGATAAGTCAGGATAATGTATTTTTGGGAGGAGGAGATTGTGATTGGAATGGATGGAGCACATGGAATGGTTTTTGGGGTTACTAGGAATGTTTAATTTATTTACTTGTGTGGTGATTATAAAGATATTTGTCTTATAATAACTCATCGACACACATTTCTGGTTAATTTTATGTATTTGTTTAATTTTTAGACAAAAACTATTTTAAAAGATAGCTTACATGTTTCCTCTGATTAACTATACATATTGTAAGGCCAGGAGCCGCCATCGTGGCCATTCACATACAGGTTCCCATTGGATTCGGGCAGACGATAAAGAAATGACAGAGTCAGAGGATGGGGGGCCATCCTATTTATTGGTGTCTCACCAAGACAGGCAAACCACAAAAGAAGACAAGGGAAAAGCAGAAAACCAGCTCTTCCCATGAAGGGCAAGGGATCAGGGAAGCCCCTGCAATTGTGATAGCAGGAACTGTGTGTCCAAGCTCCTGGTCTGTCCCACTTTATAATGTAGAAAACCAAAATCCCTTAATCCAATATACAAACAAGGAAGTCTCCCATACAAAGTCACTTATCCAAGGCATAATTGGATTCCTCATGAGAGTGCACCACCCAGATCATACAATCAGTCAAGGGTGTGGGGAAAAGCTCAGTCCCAAAACCAAACCTTAGGCTACAACGACCTGGCCTGCTTACAGCCTGTCCCCCACACCCAATATAAGTAACAAGCGAGCAAACATATATATCATATTTACAAACTTATTTGACCAACACATATGAACTATTTTATTATAAAAATTTGAAAGAATTTACATGCTATAAAAACATCACAAGTCTGCCAGGTTACATCACTTATATTTGGTAGTGTAGTAATACCAAATAAGTTTGTAAACATGATATATATGTTTGCTCGCTTGTGACTTATAATGGGTGTGGAGGACAGGCTATAAGCAGGCCAGGTTGTTGTAGCCTGAGGTTTGGTTTTGGGACTGAGCTTTTCCCCACACCCTTGACTGATTGTATGATCTGGGTGGTGCACTCTCATGAGGAATCCAATTATGCCTTGGATAAGTGACTTTGTATGGGAGACTTCCTTGTTTGTATATTGGATTAAGGGATTTTGGTTTTCTACACTATAAAGTGGGACAGACCAGGAGCTTGGACACACAGTTCCTACTATCACAATTGCAGGGGCTCCCCTGATCCCTTGCCCTTCATGGGAAGAGCTGGTTTTCTGCTTTTCCCTTGTCTTCTTTTGTGGTTTGCCTGTCTTGGTGAGACACCAATAAATAGGATGGCCCCCCATCCTCTGACTCCGCCATTTCTTTATCGTCTGCCCAAATCCAATGGGAACCTGCATGTGAATGGCCACGATGGCGGCTCCTGGCCTTACAACTGGCATAGTTTCCGGCAGGATTCAGAGATTGGTATGGAGCCACCACCCTTGATGGGTGGGATAGAGTACTGGTTGCTGCTCTGGCTCCCCATGGCTGTCCTTTTAGGGGCCATGGGCTACATGTTTTTTACTCAAGAGGAAACTGCCCAAGGTCAAAAGCTTCAGTATGAATTGCAAACAGAACGGCAGAAAAGACTGGAATTGGAGCTAGCACTGGAGAAGGAATTACGGGTTCGTGAGTTGCAGTTTACCCTGGAAGCTGAACGTTTTCACCGGCAGTTGTTGGAGAACAACTGTGGATTCAAGAGCTCAAGTCTCAACTTCTGGCCAAAAGCCAGCAGCCATAGGAGCCTAAACGGTCACCAAA
This sequence comes from Saccopteryx bilineata, assembly GCF_036850765.1. Classification (NCBI taxonomy): domain Eukaryota; kingdom Metazoa; phylum Chordata; class Mammalia; order Chiroptera; family Emballonuridae; genus Saccopteryx; species Saccopteryx bilineata. The sequence goes on from NC_089502.1 coordinate 48,491,157, forward strand.
GGAGCAGCAGCATCCGTGCCGGTGGATTGGCTTTGAGTCAGCGGGAGCAGGCGCTTGCGACTCCTCTTCTGAGGATGAGAAGGCTCAGGCTGAAGCTGCTGAGGAGCCACTGAGCCATTTCACCCGCAGGTGTTGTAAAGTACCAAAGGCTACAGAATTAATATTAATATTTTAGGAGGCTTGGAGAACATTTTATTAATTTGGGTTAAGAGAAATTGTGAGAATAGTCTCTGTGCTGTGTGATTAGCATAACTAGGATGGCTCTTGCCATTGTATTGTAAATGAAAAGGGAAGGAAACATGAATTCCCAGACATTCCACCACACCTGTGGGGAAAGGGGTGAATGGCTAGCCAGGTGCAGGAAGAGAAAATCCAAAATAAACCTTTTCTTATAGCAATGAGCCATTTGCGGGCATTTGTCCCCACTGAAACTACCTCTCCTATGTAAATGCGTGTGTGACTCTGGACAGAGAGATAGCAGATAAACACTAGATAATATAGGAAAGCCTTTAATATGTAAAGAGACATCTACCATTGTGTTGACTTGTAAATTTTGTTTTCTCCAAAATGATGTATGGTTTGCAAATTGAACGTGGTCCTATCATGTTAAAGGACATATGACTATAACCAATAGCGGTAAGGGGCTCCTAATTACAATTTTTGCTTCTGTACTTCCCACTTACAAAACTATAAAAACTAAGTAGAACAAAGGGCCGGCGCGCTCTCCGTCAGATTTCTGTTGGAGTTCCCGCCGCTTGGCCAAGCTAGACAATAAAGCTTTAATGTGTAAACGACGAACCTTGCTTCTCTCTTCCATAATTCGGGTCCCTCCGAATTTGGATTAACAGCTGCCATACGCACACTGAGAGCCAGACCAGTTGTCACCAAGAAGGTAAAAACCCAGCAACAAAGAGTCCCTCAGGGGCAGCCACAGCCTCCTGCCCAGGTAATGGAACACTCTGTGGTCCGGCCCTATACCCAGGCAGAGCTGATGGAGTTGGGGGCACAATTTAGGAAGAAACCTACTGAATCCCTGGTAGCCTGGTTACTACGATTATGGGATATAGGGGTGGATGGCATCATGCTCTCTGGAACAGAGATGGAGAAATTGGCCGCCATTATCACACACTCTTCCTTGAGGCAGTGTCTTCAGAACTGCCATGGCAACCCAGGAGACCATACCCTATTAGAATGGGTGATGGCTGCCATTCGTATGGTCTGGCAGAATGCTGGAGAACTGCCGGGGGCAATGAGTCGGTGGCAGTGCTACAGTGAGTTAGTAAAGGTCCTTCGAGAACTAGGTATGAAGAATGCTGTTTTCAACCCTGGGTCTCGTGGGCCAGACGAGGAAGTGTTTACGGCCAAAATGAGGGAATTTGTCCTTGCTAGCGCCCCGTCAGCCCTTTTTGGGTCACTTGTGGCTATCTTGGGCCCTATGTGGGGCAGCCCATCAATGCAGTTACACAGATGGTAGCAGATTTGGGAGAGCTGGAGGCCGCTCGGGATCATAAAGCAGTGAGGGCTGCTGCCTATGTTCCCCCCCCCCCAACTAACAAGGGAAACGGGCCTGTAAAGGTTACCCGAACGCAGATGTGGGTAGACTTGATTGCGGCTGGAGCAGATAAGGGGAAATTGGATGGCCAGTCTAATAAAATTCTTTTGGAGCTTTGGCGGCAGCTTAAACCAGAACAGAAGTTCCAGCCACTGAGACAAAGGCCCCAGCAGCTACCAATAAAACTTTTGGTGCGCGCACAGCTCGGTTACAAGATTATATGATAGAGACGGTCGAGGGAGAGGGGAACTCCCAAAACCCATTGTACCAGTTTGAATAGGAGAAAGGCCGAGGGACCCGTCTAACGGGGATGGGCGGGGACCGGAGGCCACATGTGGAACTGGCTATCCACTGGTCCCCTTCCAATGTACAACAGGTGTTGGCCTTGGTGGATACAGGTGCAGAATGTTCCCTTCTCTATGGAAACCCAGAGCGGTTTGCTGGGACCTCAGTGGACATTGACTGTTATGGGGGCCAAACTGTTCAAGTGAAGCCAATAACTATTCCATTGGGGATAGGGAGACTGCCTCCTAAGCCATATAAGGTGTATGTATCTCCTATTCCTGAATATATTTTGGGGGTAGATGTCCTGCAAGGACTGTGGTTGGAAACTACAGCTGGGGAGTTCCGGCTGCGGATCAGGGTTGTGAAGGCAGTATTGCGGGGACATGCATCACATTCCCCTTTGCAATTACCTGTCCCTTGGCGTGTGACTAACACCAAGCAGTACCGCCTGCCAGGTGGTTATGAAGAAGTCACAGGGACAATCCTTGAACTAGAAAAGGTGGGGGTCATCCGGCCAGCACACAGTCCATACAACTCCCCAGTATGGCCTGTGCGCAAAGCGGATGGAACCTGGAGAATGACAGTAGATTACAGGGAACTTAATAAAGTTGTTCCCCCTTTGCACGCTGCTGTTCCCTCAATAGCTAACATGATGGATCGGCTAAGCCATGAGTTGGGGACATACCACTTTGTGGCAGACTTGGCCAATGCTTTTTTCTCTATTGATATAGCCGCAGAGAGTCAAGACCAATTTGCCTTCAGTTGGGAAGGGAGACAATGGACCTTTACAGTGTTACCCCAGGGCTATTTGCATAGCCCCACCTTGTGCCATGGGCTGGTGGCTGCTGACCTGGCTAAATGGAAACAGCCAGAGGTAGTCCACATGTACCATTATATTGATGATATTATGCTAACTAGTGATTCTCTTTCAGAATTGGAGCAAGCAGTCCCTACCCTGCTATCCCATTTGAAAGCATGTGGCTGGGCAGTTAACGAGAACAAATTACAAGGACCTGGGTTATCTGTTAAATTCTTGGGAGTTGTCTGGTCGGGTAAGACAAAAGTTATCCCTGACGCAGTTATAGATAAGATTCAAGCATACCCCGTGCCCACTACGGTAAAACAGTTACAGGAATTCTTAGGTTTGTTGGGGTATTGGAGAGCATTTATACCGCATTTGGCTCAGTTACTACGCCCCTTGTACAACCTTATTCGAAAGGGGATTTGCTGGGATTAGACTGAGCAGGCGCAAGGTTCATTTGCAGCTGCTAAGAGAGCTGTCAAGGTGGCACAGGCCTTGAATGTGTTTGATCCTGCCACGCCCTGTGAGTTGGATGTTCATGTAACCTCGGAGGGGTTTGGATGGGGCTTGTGGCAGCGGACAGAGCGCCTACGGCAACCTATTGGATTTTGGTCCCAATTGTGGAAAGGTGCTGAAGTTCGTTACTCATTAGTGGAGAAGCAGCTGGCTTAGTGGAGAAGCAGCTGGCAGCTGTGTATGCTGCCCTCCTGGCAACTGAGAGTATTACAACCACAACACCAGTTACAGTCAAAACAACATACCCTATAGCTGGATGGGTGAGAGATTGGGCAACTAAACCACGTAGTGGTATGGCCCAAATATCTACCCTGGCCAAGTGGGGTGCCTATCTGCAACAATGCTGTGCTCTTAGCACCAGCCCATTGAGGGCAGAACTGCAGGAAGTCTTGGGTCCAGTCACCTATGCGACCTTAGAGTCAGGTGCAACTGGGGCTCAGGAGGCAGAACCTGAGGTCAGTCCCTACCAGGAGGGGCGGGTGCCCATCCCCAAAGATGCCTGGTATACTGATGGTTCCAGCAGGGGCCAACCTGCCAAATGGATGGCTATCGCCTTCCATCCGGCCACTGAGACTATTTGGATGGACACGGGTACAGGCCAAAGCAGCCAATGGGCAGAATTAAGAGCTGTTTGTCTAGTTTCCCATAATGAACCTTCACCTCTGGTGATCTGTACTGACAGTTGGGCTGTCTATCGTGGACTGACCCTTTGGATTGCTACTTGGCACATTAACCAGTGGATGGTAATGCACCGTCCACTATGGGGTCAGGCCATGTGGCAGGACTTATGGGAAATAGGACACCAGAAGCAGGTGACAGTATATCATGTCACAGGGCATACCCCTCTAGCCCATCCTGGGAATGATGAGGCAGATACGTTGGCAAGGGTGCGATGGTTGGAGACTGCACCTGCAGGTGATGTGGCACAGTGGCTCCACCGGCACCTGCTCCATGCAGGACAGAAAACTATGTGGGCTACGGTTAAGGCTTGGAACTTGCCTGTGTCCTATGCAGAGGTACTTGCAGCCTGTGAGCAATGTGCAGTATGTTCCAAGGAACACCCTCGGAGACCATTGGTGTCACCTGGACAGATCCAGAGGGGTCATGTCCCACTGACACGATGGCAGATAGACATCATTGGACCCTTACCAAAGTCAGAAGGGTATCAGTATGCAGTCAGTTGTGTAGATACTGCCACCGGGCTGCTTGCTGCTTACCCCGCTCGTAACCCTGACCAGAGGGCAGTCATACAGGCTCTGGACTGCCTGAGTGCTGCATACGGGCGACCGCTGGTCCTTGAAAGTGACAATGGTCCCCACTTCACTGGTTCAACGGTGAGGCAATGGGCTCAAAAGCTGGGGGTGGACTGGAAGTACCATGTTCCCTACCACCCCCAGGCTGCTGGTATCATTGAGCGTTATAATGGACTTTTAAAGCAGGGACTGCGACAGGAGGGGGGCACCGGCTCTCTTACTGGATGGACACGCCGCTTATGGAGAGTACTTCGGATTTTGAATGAGCGACCTCGACGGGGAAGCCCAGCTCCAGTAGAGGCCCTCCTGCATCGGACAGCTGCCCCTATTCAGTTGCAGATACGCACCAAGGACATTTTACTCAAGCCAGGTTTCGGATAGCAGGGCAACGTGCTCTTGCCTGCTCCAACAGCCCTTCTTAAAGGACAACGGCTTCAATGGACTTGGCCCTGGACTGTACAGGCCCCCCATCTGAGATGGGTGGCCTTGTTGGCACCATGGGGAAAGGGGTTAGAGGTGGACCTCCAGTTAACTCCTCGGGCAACCAGCACCTGGCCACCTAAGGTAGAAGTATATTATCCCTTGAGTGCTCAAGGGGACAGCATTTTGAAGGGCACCTTTGTAATTTCTTTATGGCCAATAATGACTTCCCCTATTTTACTACACATAGAACCAGCAGATGCTGGTGTATTGGCCAATAAGGTTTGGTATGCCCGCTCAGGGCGGCCTCTGGTGCCAGCTACGGTGCTGTCTGCAGACAAAACTCTGGCCTGTATTCTGCCAGAGGGAAAAGATTTGCCTCTCTTGGTGCCACTGACAGCTCTCTCATTTCGCCCATAGTTTTTGATCTGTTAATCCTATTGCTGTAGTTGGTACTATTTCTGTTTATGCAATGTATCCTACTCCTTGCACAGTGACCATCATGGAAGATGCCTGTGGTTTAGATTGTAAAGCGAGCAAAAGGGGTGGAATGTTGGTCAAATAAGTTTGTAAACATGATATATATATTTGCTCGCTTGTAACTTATAATGGGTGTGGGGGACAGGCTATAAGCAGGCCAGGTTGTTGTAGCCTGAGGTTTGGTTTTGGGACTAAGCTTTTCCCCACACCCTTGACTGATTGTATGATCTGGGTGGTGCACTCTCATGAGAAATCCAATTATGCCTTGGATAAGTGACTTTGTATCGGAGACTTCCTTGTTTGTATATTGGATTAAGGGATTTTGGTTTTCTACACTATAAAGTGGGACAGACCAGGAGCTTGGACACACAGTTCCTGCTATCACAATTGCAGGGGCTTCCCTGATCCCTTGCCCTTCATGGGAAGAGCTAGTTTTCTGCTTTTCCCTTGTCTTCTTTTGTGGTTTACCTGTCTTGGTGAGACACCAATAAATAGGATGGCCCCCCATCCTCTGACTCCGCCATTTCTTTATCATCTGCCCGAATCCAATGAGAACCTGCATGTGAATGGCCACGATGGCGGCTCCTGGCCTTACAAATACTCTTAGCTAGCTCAATAAATCCAGGAAAATAATTAATAAATAAATATAAGAAACAAAAAGAAAACAATTTATTGTTATTCAAAAGCAATATTATTTGTGTTTAGGAGATCTTAAGGAACATAATCTATTAGACTATGTTTGAATTTAGCCATGTTGTTGGATCTAGAATTAATACATAATTATTGTGCTTCTATGTATGAACAATAAACAAATAATTAGATACTGGAGCCATTTATATTAAATATCTATTATCTTAGAATATATCTAACACTATATACAAGAACTATAGACAGAAAGAAACAACATATTGGTAAAATATTAAAGAAAGCTAAATAAATGAATATGCTATGTTTGTGGACTGATATCAATAGGATTGTAGGCAGGGGCCATGAGCCCCTCCTCCTTTAAGTAGAGGAAAGGCCATTAAAAAACTGAACATTCCAGGTCACCTCCCCCAGGCATCCAGATTGACTCACCCAGGTGTGGAAGGACCCTAGCTTACTTATAGTTAATCCTTTTTTCCCTTGTAAGGACTACCAACCCTCACCCTTGAAGCCCCTAGTTAACCCTGCCTTTTAGAGAACTGATTGCTGACCTCTGCCTTAGGAGTTAGCCCTGCAGTTGACCCCTGTTGGGCAGATAACATGTATTATGCTCACTTTGTTAAAGATGACACAAGGAGGCCTTCGCCCAGGTGATATTAATGTGTGTTGGGGGCAGGCAGGATTGTTGTAGCCTGGGGCTTGGTTTTGGGATTAAGCCTTTCCCACCCTTTTTGATGTTGGGCGGTACAATCCAATCATGCCTCAGAGAAGTGACTTTGTATTAGAGACTTCCCTATTTTGTATATTGGATTAAAAGGTTGTGAAGCTACACTATAAAATGGGGGCAGAACGTGACTTGGCTCTTGGTTCCTGAGATTAGCATGAGAGAGCAGCGGAAAGAGGCCATGTGGCCAGGAGAAGGAGCCAAGATGGCGGAGTATTGAGTGAGAGGCCAGTTTGTGCAGTTTGGCGCTGGAGAAGGAAGGAGATGGGGAACAGTGGTGAAAAAGTCTGGTGAGCTAGAAACCTTTGATTCTAGGAAACTCGGATAAGTCAGTAGCTTTGTGAGCACTGAATGTGAGTGGGTTTTGGAGCCCAGTGTATGTTTTTACTTGCCCGCCGGGTGCAAGCTAGAATTAAAGACTATGGCTCACCAGTTTTTGGCTCCATTGTTTCTTTACCGACTGTCCAATTCCAATGCGAACTTGCATGGGCCAGAAGGCTGCTGTGATAGTGGCCCTGGCTTTGGCTTCTGGCTTTACAACCCCCTAATAAACTCTCCTCACCTGAACTCGTGTGTCCTCCTTCAGCTGACCTTAGAGATATATTTATTGCTAAGATATCAATTAAGTTAAAACTGATATATAGATTCAATCCAGACCTTTAAAAATTCCAGCAGAATTTCCTTGTAAAAGTGAACAATATCTTTTTCAAATTAATATAAAAATTCCCAAGATTAAAATTATTTTAAAAGAAAAATAAAGTGAATAAATAACAATACCTAATACTATTCACGTATTATACTATGCTAGGTAATTGATAAAATTTAATGAGTTATTGATAAAAAAAGAGACAAATACTCCAATAAAAAATACAAGATCTACAAATAAACCCATTTGGTCACATGATTTTTGACAGAGGTGACTGAGTAATGCAGAGGGAAAGGATAATGTTTTTCAACACAGAGTAATATGTCATTGGTTAACCATAAGGAAGAAATGAACGCACACCCTTACCACTCACCCTGTTTACAAATGTAATCCAGAACTGTAGATATAAATGTGAATGGTAAAAAAAGAAATAGTTTTAGAAGAAATTAGAATCTTTTAGAAAATCTTTTAAAATAAATCTTGGAGTTATCAAGGATTTGTTAAACAGAACACAGCATGTCTGTAACAAAAAAAAATAATGACAATTTAGAATTTAAATTTTAAAATCTTATTTTTATCCAAAAATAAGTGAATGAGTGATAATCAAAGTCAAAGAGTGGGTAGAGGTATTAGTCATTCCCATATACAACAAAGGTCCCCTAATCAAAATATATAAAAAATACCTATAAACTTATTAGCCCATATAGTTAATGCTGACAACACAATAGAAAAATGTGGGAAAAGCTTGAATATGTCATTTGGAAAATAAGTTATTGAAGTGAGAAAAAGTTCTCAATTTTATTAGCCATCATAAAAATGCAAGTAAAAATTAGTACATAATACCATCACCCAGACACACAGACTTTCATAAATAAAAAGATTGTTTTTAAAATTAACAATAATATGCAATAATGAAATTCATACATTTCTGGTAGAAATATAATTTGCATAGTTTCCAAAGTTATTTGGCAATATTTTCTAAAGCTGAAAATAAACACATGCTTATGATCTGGCAATTTCAATAGTAAACATATATACATTAGAAATAAATACATATACTAACAAAAAAATCATGCAAAAATATGTTCATGACATCCCTGCTCATATACTAAGAAAATAAAATCCATAAAAATCAACTTTGATATTTTTATAAAGTGAAATATTATATGGTAACGAATTTTAAAAGCCTTGAGTATAAAATCCAGGAACAATGTAATAAATATGGTGTGATTACACTTTTATACTTTTAAAAAACAGGCAAAATAAGATTCAGGTCTTAGAAGTGGGCATTCTTTTGTTATAAATGGAGGGGTTTGAGGAGTGTTGAAAGAATAGTAATATTCATTTTTTTGATATGTAGTCTGGTTTAAAAGGCCTATTTATTTTGGGAAAATCCATCAATTATATTTTATGTGTTCTTTATGTCTGATATAGTTTGAAATACAGTTATTTAAATCTATATTTATTAACATCTATATTATTTGTATTATCTTAAAAGAAAACCTAAGTGGTCTGGGGCAGGAACTATCAATACTTAGTGCACAGAAAAAACTTATCTTCCAAACACGTATGTTCAGTGCTTGGAGGTCTGTGAATTAAACTGACAAAAGCCATTAACAGGAGAAATGTCCAAGTTTTATTTATGTATGTAGGTGAGAGCTCATAGGAAAATGAAAGCACAAAATAGTGGTCAGAATTTTAGGCTCACATAGCATCTCAATAAAAAAGAAGAGAGGAAAAGAGCACTAATGAAAAAATGGATGAAATTTGCAAAAGATACATGAGACTTTTGGAGAATAGCTAGAAAGTATAGTAGTTTTCTGACAATATTTGTTTTAGACATGTTTCATCTGCGGAATGACTTTTGGTCTCTGGAGTTGGAAATTAATCTCCTTCCCTCCTCCTACAGTACAAAAAGCCTCCCTCAAAGAGGCATTTATTATAGTTGAATTCTTTTGAAAGTCTAGTTTTTAGAAAGATAAGGAGAGTTCAAAAACATCCTCTTTCTGAATCTGTGAAATGTGTTCAGTCAAAATGGTCCTTATTCCAGTATAATATGTTGTTCTAGAATCCTTGAATTGACAGTTTTTGTTTGTTTGTTTTTTTGTTTTTTGTTTTTTTTACAGAGACAGAGAGAGAGTCAGATAGGGACAGATAGACAGGAATGGAGAGAGATGAGAAGCATCAATTATCAGTTTTTTTGTTGGGACACCTTAGTTGTTCATTAATTGCTTTCTCACATGTGCCTTGACTGGGAGAGTACAGCAGACTGAGTAACCCCTTGCTTGAGCCAGCGACCTTGGGTCCAAGCTGGTGAGCTTTGCTCAAACCAGATGAGTCTGTACCCAAGCTGGTGACCTTGGGGGCTCAAACCTGGGTCCTCCGCATCCCAGTCTGTCACTCTATCCACTGCGCCACCGCCTGGTCAGGTGCTACAGTTTTAATATACAGCAGTAAGCACATTAGTTCCCCTTGCCCAGTATATCCTTTCCCAGGGAGGCCATGTATTGAGAGATAGATGTAATTCTGTATATATCAGAGTTTGTATTTTAAAAGTTATTTGAAGTTTGTAACTTAACAAGTAAAAAAGTTATTATTTTAAAAGGGTGTATACTTTTAAAGCTATTTGAATTTTGGTCAAACTTTGAGTGTCATTTTCCTTATTACTTCTACTTTCTAAGTGTAATGAACTTCCAAACCACAGAGAAGTTGATAAAATGTACATCCATGTAAATTGCTTTGGATTCATCAATTATTAATATTTGGCCTTGTATACTTTCTGTTTGTGGTATATGTCAGTGTACCTTTGGAAAATTTTTTACATAATGACACTATCATGGAATATTTCAGCAAATATCTGCTAAGAACTAGATTATTCTTCAACAAAATGACAACTTTTATATTACACTCAAAAGGTTTAACGACACAGTAATGTCATTAGAAATCACATTGAAGTTTCTCAATGTATTTGAAAACTGCTTTACTTAAGGCAATAAACATACATACATTTAATGGAGTTTTCATGTTTAATTCTTTTTGTTTATTTGTTTCTGAGAAAGCCAAGGATAGAGAGACAAAAGAAATAGGAAAATTCAGCTGTTTTTGTATATGCCCTGACTAGGGAATCGAACTGGAAACCTCCGTGCTGTGGCACAGTGCTTCAACAAACTGAGCAATCCAGCCAGGGCTCAATCTTTTCACTTCTTGTTGATTCTTAGAGAGACAGAGAGAGGAAGGGAGAGAAAGGGGAGGAGAAAGGGAAGTATTCGTTTGTTGTTCCCCTCAGCCCTGCACTTATTGTTTGCTTCCCATGTGTGCCCGGACTGAGGACCAAACCCGCAACCTTGCCCTTTTGGGATGATGCTCTTAATTGAATAAGGCAACTGCCCAGGGCTTATATCTTTTTTAAAATCTAGATAAGTAACAACTCTTTCTCTTTTCCTTCCTTCCTTCCTTCCTTCCTTCCTTCCTTCCTTCCTTCCTTCCTTCCTTCCTTCCTTCCTTCCTCCCTCCCTCCCTCCCTCCCTCCCTCCCTCTCCCTCCCTCTCTCCCTCCCTCTTTCCCTTCCTTCCCTTCCCTTCCTTCCTTCTTTCTTTCTTTCTATCTTTCTTGAAGCCAGGGTATATTTTCAGACAATAGGATTGTGTTTACAGAGTGTCCTACAATTTGGATTTAACCAGATGTTTTTCTTAATTATATTTTGTTTAACATATATGTCATAAATTCCTCATATGTAAATTATGGCTTCCAGTTGATACCATAAAATGTGTGATTTTGTTGCATTGATGGTGATAATTATGATTATTTGTGTAAGATTGGTTTATGCCAAATTTCTCCAATGTAAAGATATGGTGATTTAAAATGATCTGAAATATGCAATTTTTAAATGGTATCAGAAATTTGAGGTTGTACTATAGAATCAAACTAAAATGGAGTCATTCATGTCAGGGACAAAATGTAGGTCAACTCAGGTACATAAAGGAAACTTAATGTAACCTATATGAATTTATAACTCTTTTCAGAAATCAGCAGAAACACCAGCCAATCCCCAAATGCCAAATTGCAGAAGAAAATTTAAAGGTAGTAGAGGTTGATTTCATGAGGTTTAAGGAAGGTAGCCATCTCCAGAACATAAAAATGTAAAATAGCAAGTGCTGATGTAGAAGTTGCAGCAAGTTATCCAGAAGATCTAGCAAAGATAATTAATGAAGGTAGCTAAACTAAACAACAGATTGTAATATATAGTAGATGAAACAGCCTTATGTTTGAAAGATATGTCATCTAGGACTTTCATAGTTGAAGAAATCAACTCCTGGCTTCAAAGGACAGGCTGACTCACTCTCTCTCTCTCATTATAATTTTACGTGAAAAGAGGGGAGATAGAGAAACAGACTCCCTCATGCATCCCAACTGGGAACCACCCAGCAACCCCTATCTGGAGCTGATGCTCTGTTTATTTGGGGTCACTCTGGCAACTGAGCTATTTTTAGCCCCTGAGGGGGAAGCTCCAGGAGCCATCCTAAGTGCCTCGGGCCAATGTGCAGAACCAATTGAGCCATGACTGTGGGAAGGGAAGAGAGAGAGAGAGAGAGAGAGAGAGAGAGAGAGAGAGAGAGAAGGGGAAGAAGGAGAGGAGGAGAAGCAAATTGTTGCTTTTCCTTTGTTCCCTGACTGGGAATCAAACACAAGATTTCTACACGCCAGATCAACTCTCTACCACTGAACCACTGACTCTCTTGTTAGTAGTTTAATATAATGGCCTCAATTTGAAATGATGTGCATTAGAACAGTGGTTTTCAACTGTTGGTCCATGAACAGATGGTGGTCTGCCAAAAATTTTCTGTCAGTCTGCAAAAGAGTTAACCACTTTGCTGTTGAAAAACACTGCATTAGATTTTAGAAGTTGGAGTCAAGGTATAAAGAAATTCATGGTATATTTTAATGAAAACAATAAAACATAAAGTATATGCAAAAAAGTAAAAACTAAAGAAGGCTTTCTCAGAATTTTAGCCTAAGTAACTTAAAAAGTTTTATTTTCAAAGTTGTAGAAAATTGTGAAGGATAAATTTTATTTATTTATATTTCTTGGAGGTGTGGAGGACTGTTCACCAAGAATTCTATTAGAACTATATTATTTTGAAATGTCCATAGGATACTACATGAATATTTATATATCATTTCTAGACAGGGATGGCTTCACAAACATGTGATCTGTGCTTATGGACTTTCTTTAGTATGAGGACTGTGATGGTTAATTTTATGTGTCAACTTAATGAAGCCAGATAGCTGGGTGCTGAGATATTAGGCCAAACATTATTCTAGGTGATTTTTGTGGGTGTCTATGGATGAAATTAACATTTAAATCAGCAGACTGATTTAAAGCAGCTTGTTCTCCTAATGTGGATGGACCTCATTTATTCAGTTCAAGGTCTGAATAGAACAGAAAGCATGACTTTCCCTTGAGATAGAGGGAATTCTCCGTGATTGACTGTCTTTGAATTAAGATATGGAGTGTTTTTGTTGTTTGTATGTTTTTTTCTGCCTTAGATTTGAACAAAAATATCAGCTCTTCCTAGATACTAAAATTACTGGCCTTTGACCCAAATGACAGAATTGGCTGTCCTGGTACTCTGGCATTTGAACTCAGACGGAAACTAAACTGTTGGCTTTCTTGGGTATCCAGCTTGCTGACTCTCTGCAAGTCTTGAACATACTAAACTGTATAATTGCATTAGCCAATTTTTAAATATATATAATGCATTTAATATATTATATTAAGATATTATAATTGTATAATGTATAACATATATTGTAATTATTATATTATATTAATATAAAATGGTTTGTTTCTCTGGGGAACCTAGAATAAAACTGGATATAATATTTTCTCTTTACTCTGAGCTCCTACAAATTATGAAGCTACTCCTGCTTCAGCTCTAATAGTTTGTTTTATTTCTCTAAAAGAAGACTGCATTAAAATATTTAAAGATGCTTAGATTTATACATTCTATATACTTTAATTTTAACAACCAAACAGGATGAATAATGTACCCAAATCCAAATCCCAACCTAGTCATTCCAAACCAAAAGAGCCAAGGATAGAAAACACTTGCACGAGAAAAGTCTTGGTACTTTAAGCGTTCTGCCTTCTTTTATTAACCACAGACTTTTATGTAGTTTCTTTGTACCTCATTCTGAGAAACCTGGTCTATCTATTCAGATCTTCATACTGAACAGGTTAGAATTTGCCTCCAATTTGTAAGTTTATTTTAAAATTGTGAAGTGATAGGTATTCTTTTCTTGTGCTTGAAATACACATTTTGAATATCTACAATTGAGTTTAGTAAAAGATATGACATTAACAATGACATTATCTGTTATAGACTGAATTGTGTCCTTCAATATTTGTACAGTGAAGCTAACATCCCCACCATGACAACATTTAGAGTTAATGCCTTTAAAACAGGTAATTAAGAGTAACTGAGCACATGAATATCAGGCCCTAATCTGACAGGACTGGTGTCCTTAGGAGAACAGGAAGAGATAATAAAGAGTGTTATCTCTTTTCACTGCACAGAGGAAAGATGGTGTGAGGACAAAAGGAGAAAGTGGTTATCTACAAGCTATGGAGAGAGCCCTCACCAGGCAGAAACACTGCTGGAAGTGGGCGTGGAATTCCATCCTTCAGGACAGTGACAAAAGAAATTAATGTATATTGTTTAATTCATTCAACCTGTGGTATTTTGTCACAGAAGTCTGAGTTTACTGACACAATACCTCTGATGATATTTAAGCAATTCAGTTTTTGTTTTTGTTTTCTATGTTTAAAATTTAAAAATCATAATACTGAATATAAACCAATGTTCTAGTTTGAAAAATGTCTTGATACTTATCTGTGACTATCTTTTGTTTGTTATGAAGATTTACTCCCTTTGGACTTTAAGCACTTAACCTTACATAATCTTAAAGCAAAAAAACCCCCCAAAACAACACAATAATACATTTTAATAGAAAGTAGTACATTTTAATAGAAACCACAACATATAATTGCCAAGTTTTTAGTTTAATGTACAGGGTGGAAATTTTTGGCTCAGCACTAATAATTATATTAGTATTAATAATAATTGACTTGTTCTCATCATTTATGAAGAGGCAATAAAAATAAAGATGATGGTCCATGTTGTGTATTTACCACATATGTGTCACTCTTCACTGCATATTTTGATTACATTAAGTATTTATGTTTTTAAGTATAAAATTAGCATATCTGTACTGACATTTCCTATTTCTTTTCTGATTGCTCTGTTATTGGACAGTGAAATATGGCCGTATTTGAAAGGAAATGTATTAATGTTTCTTACAGATGAATATGTGAGTCGTACTGGAGAGAGTTGTCTTTATTTCTATCTTTTGATGAGCAATATGGAGCCAGTTGGATGCAAGTCATTCAAAAATGAATTTAGAAAACTTCACAAGAAAATATATTTATGAAAGAAGTCAAATTTTTAATCAGTGCTTAAACACATGCACAATTGAGAGTTCTTTTTAATAAAATATTTTATTTTCATATTCTTGGATTCAATTATCTTTTTATTGAATCAGCTTTATTATTATTAATTATTATAGAATGCTATATGTCCACTGTTCTTGTTAACAGCTGAGGAAAATAAAACAACCTGACTTCTCTTTTGAGTCACATCTTATTCTTTTACAATTGTATAGACACGAAAGTACAAACAGCTACCTAGAATTCTTTTACTTATTTTTTTTAAGTGAGAAGAGGGGAGACAGAGAGACAGATGTAGGCATGCCCCTACTGGGATCCACCAAGCAAGCCCCCTACAGGCGATACTCTGCCCATCTTGGGCAGTTGCTTGGCAACCAAGCTATTTTTAGCACCTGAGGTAGAGGCTCCAAAAGCCATCCTCCACACCAGGGGCAACTGGCTGGAACCAATCATGACTGAAAGAGGGGCAGAGAGAGAGAGAGAGAGAGAGAGAGAGGCAGAGAGAAGGGAGAGGGAGAGGGATGGAGAAGCAGATGGTCTTTTTTCCACTGTGCCCTGATGGGGAATGTAACCCTGGACATCAACACACCTGGCAGCCTATGCTCTACCACTGAGCCAACCAGCCAGGGCCTGGGATTCTTGCAATCAATTATTCTTTAAGTATCCAAAAAGTATAT
Organism: Saccopteryx bilineata; assembly: GCF_036850765.1. NCBI lineage: Eukaryota > Metazoa > Chordata > Mammalia > Chiroptera > Emballonuridae > Saccopteryx > Saccopteryx bilineata. The sequence continues at coordinate 48,506,664 of NC_089502.1, forward strand.
GGCAGAATTGTAGGGATACATCAAAGAAAAAGTCTTGCATCTGAAATTTGAATAGTGTAACTGTAAACTTGTCTGTTCACTAGTAAGTAAATTATCATCAAGTTATATAAGAAATTGTGCCAGAACTATAAATGTAAATGTGTATGACTACTGATCTGATTCACAACATGTAAAATTTTCAGAACAGCAAGTACAAATGTTAGATTAAAGTAAAGAATTTTAAGAAGCCACAATATATGTTCCTGGAAAATAAAATTTTAAATATCCTAATATATTTTGCTTCATATGTAGATAGATGGATGTGTTAGCTTACTCCACAATTTGTGTAATGTGATGATGAATGACAACTGACAATGGATTACCACAGGTTTTTCTTTTTCCTTTTTTGTCTTAACAGCCTTTTAGCAAAACCGAGGCAATTTCCAAGAATACTTATATAGTTCAGCACACTTCAAATTAAAAGGGATTCTGTGACTTAATAGTCCACTGTGTTAACATTTTATATTTATATTAGCATGCTCACTGAATGTCGCTATCATGGTATCACATGAATCACTTCTGCATAAGCTCATCACATCTAACAATTAAAACTTAGTCAACCTGCAATGTCAGCTTGACGCCAATTTAACATTTTTCAGGGGTTTGGATTTTTGTGCCTATTCAGCATACTTGTCTAGTTATGTGCATTCTGGCTTCTATAAGAATGACATTTTAATTTCAGTATAAAATAAGTATTACAGACACAATATTACTTGTACTACTAATATACACATTTTTTACACTATTTAGTAAAGAAAAATATTGAATATCAAGCAAATTATAAGGAGCACATATCACCACAGTTCAAATAAATTATAAAACATAAAATTTAGTCAATCAGAAATGTAAGAAGTTTAGGCTGCCATTAATGTTTGAAATACATACCACATTAGGTGCAAAAAAAAAAGTAGATAATTAGTCACCGCTCTTGGGAAAAAATTCCCCAATCTTATTTAAAAAATGATTAATTAACTTTAACTCAACACATGGAGCAAAAAATAGGCTTCAGTCATCTCATTTCTAATCCTGGGCACAAATGAAGCAAAAGAGAAATTAGTTCTTTCCAGAGCCACAAAAGCCCCTGGGTGCAATGATACGCCTATGTTGGAAATCAGTGTAAAGATCTTAAGCTAACATTTTACTGCCAAAGTAGGTTGGAATAATTTGTCTTTATGATCTGTTTTATAAACAGTTTTATGTTAGCATTGTTTATTAGTAAACAGATAAGGAATAGTTACAATGTCACTGGATGTTTTCAACAGCTAATATTACTTATTAGAAAGATATAGTGCACAAATGTGTTTTCCTCAAGACCACAACATGCAAGTTATAATCCAAAACTTGAAGAAAGACATTAGTCTAAGTAGGTCCTGAATTTGAGTTTTACATGTGTAATTATCGAATGACAATTACCTTTCCAAATTGAACTTGCTTGCTTTTATAAGCACTTAACATTTAAGAATAACAAAAATATGTACAATTCCTGATAACTATTTAAATACTTTATCAATCAATTCTTTTAAAAGGTCAAAAATGACTATAAGAAATTTTCATGATGTTGTGTCCTGATTTTTCAAACGTCACATAATCAATATCTGCAATGAAACTTATCTGTAAAAATTAATGATAAAAAAGAATTCTATGAGAAATTTAGAATTATCTGTATGAGAGCAGAAATGTATATTTGGACTAATAACTACAATATAATTTCATGACTTGTTAGTGTTGTCCCTTACCTCTCATAAAAAAATAATAACGCTTATATATAACAGGTGCATAATGCCTTACATGCTTTACGCTGAATTAAGTGCAGTCTTAGAGCCAACTGTTACTGGCTAACAAGAACAAAATGTTAAAATTTTTGAAAGTTTTCAAACTAGTTGTTAAGAGAACCATTATTATAAATCAAATTATACCAAATTTCAATTAAATCAATTATATTAAAAACAAAGTTAATAATCAGGAGATAATTCTGAAATGGAGGCTAAGGAGCTCTTCAGACTTTCTCCCCACTGAAACAAGCATACTGGTAATCATTACTTTTTATTTTATTTTGTTCTGCAAGAGGAGGGGAGGCAGAGAGACAGACTCCCACATGTGCCCTGACCAGGATCCATCTGGAAGCCCACCAGGGGTATGCTCTGCCCATCTGGGGTGTTGCTCTGTTGCTCAGCAATTGAACCATTTTTTAGCACCTGAGGTGAGGCCATGAAGCCCTCCTCAGCATGCAGGCCAACTCACTACAACTGAGCCCTGGCTGTAGAAGAAAAAGGAAAGGAGAGAAACGAGAAGGGGAGGAAAAGTAGAGAAGCAGATGGGCACTTCTCCTATGTGCCCTGACTGGGAATAAAACTCTGGACATCCAAACACCAGGCCAAAGCTCTACTACTGAACTAACTAGCTAGAGCCAACATTATTTTTTAAAGCAATTTTAGTGTCTGAAAATTGCCTCAAGAGCATAGGAAGGTAAAAAAATAATTATTTAACAAAATATATGAAATATTAGTAGAAAAGTGAGAGTCTGTTGCAGTTGAGCCATGACATACTTCTTTCTGTGCACTATTTATCATGCATGAAGCTCACCTATGAAGTGGCAAAAGGGATGTGGCCTTAAACATCTTTGTTCCTACCTCCCAGGCTAAGGCTACAATATCTTTCCAGAAGAGTCAAGTTGACCAAATTAGCATCCTTCTCCAGATTTTTGGAGAAAATGTCATTTATCTATTCCAAGCCAGTGTAGCTGAGAGTTTGAGGTTTCCTTTTCCTACCTAACTTCCATTTAAATGACAGGTGTACCACCGGTTCTAACAAGCTGAATTTACTCTTAAGGCATAGGTTCTATGCTAAGACTGCTTTTGGAAATTTATGTCAAAATGTAATTGGGCAAAACTGAGACCCTTAGGGTAAACCGTCGACCAATATGATGGGTGTCTTTATAAGAAGAAAACATTTAAATCCACAGAGACAACACAGATGTGAAAACAGAGAGGAACCTCCATGTGAGGGCATGGTGAGAATGCCACCCTCTATTGGCCAGGGGACCAGACTGTAAGAAAAACCTTAAAACTGTCAACATCTTGATCTTTGACTTCTAGACTCCATAACTTCAAAATAATAATAATAATAATAATAATAATAATAATAATAATTTTACTGTTTAAGTCATACAATCAGTGGTATTTTGTTATGGTCGCCTGAGCAAACCCAAATGAAAGAAGAGCCCCGAATACATGACAGACATGCTAACAACACAAACACATGCAGAACAGGAGTCTTAGAGGGAGAGGCAAGAGAGAGGAATGAAAAGAATATTTAAAAAATAATGGCAGAAAATTTCACAAACGTTATAAAATGTGTGAATGTACATATTTGTGAGTGAAAATGGATTCTATAAAAAATAATCTCACATAGTGATCTTATCATAAATTTTTATTATTTATTTTGTGAGAGAGACAGACAGACAGGAAGGGAGAGAGATGGAAACATCAACTCGTAATTGCGTCACCTTAGTTTTTCATTGACTGCTTTCTCATATGTTCCTTGACCCGGGGAGTGCCAGCGGAGCCAGTCACTCTTTGCTCAAGCCAGTAACCTTGGTCTCCAAGCCAGCGACCATGGAGGTTATGTCTATGACTCCAGGCTCAAGCCAGAGACTCTGTGCTCAAGCTGGCAACCCTGCACTTAAGCTGGCAACTTCAGGGTTTCAAACCTGAGTCTTCATTTTCTCAGGTCCACTCTTTATCCACTGTGCCACTACCTGGTCAGGCAAGATCATAAATTTTTAACTAAGCAAGTCATTGTGGATCGTATGCCTCATGCATATAACTTTTTTAGTAAACAGTTTATTTTTGTCTCAAGCAAGCCGTGTCCATTGTTTTCTGTGCATCTAGGCTAACAAATTGTGGAAATGTCTCTTCAGACCACTCAGAAGCAAAATAATGGGTTAACACACCTCTAAAATATCTCCTTTTAGACACCACAAATGTAAAACTACCTTCAAAAATACACATAATCTTCTTCATTATCATCTAATTCAATCCCTACTTTGCTTTCTGCCACCCTCATGTAATCTTCTTCATGTCCTGTCCTTAATTCCAAATGCATAAAAGAAGGTGCAAATGGCCTTTCTGTGAAATATTTTTTTTTAGTCTATTGTGATCTTGCTTCCAGGAATATCTTCTGTTTGACTCAAATTTTTATTAAAATTCCTTACAGGTTGACACATTCTTGCATTGACACATTCAAGAAGCTCAGTGAAAAATAAGATGAATAAACACAAAGAGATCTCCAATGATACACATTATAATCAAACTGTTGAAAGCCATAGATAAAGGAAAAAGTCTAGATTACAACAATAAGAAGTAACTCATAATATAAAATAAATCTTAAAAAAAAACTTATTAGAAACCATAAAGGCCAGAATAAAGTGGGATGACATGTAAGAAGTGCTGAAAGAAAAAAAAAATTGTTAACCCAGAATTTTATATCAGGAAAAATTATTTTTCATAAATAAAGAAAAATTTAAGACATTCTCAGATAAAGAAAATATTGAACATGGCCTGACCTGTGGTGGCGCAGTGGATAAAGCCTCAACCTGGAATGCTGAAGTTGTCGGTTCAAAACCCTGGGCTTACCGGGAGAAGGTACATATGGGAGTTGAAGCTTCCTGCTCCTCCCCGACTTTGCGCGCTTGCGCGCTCTCTCTCTCTCTCTCTCTCTCTCTCTCTCTCTCTCTCTTCTCTAAATTGAATAAATAAATAAAAATAATATAAAGAAAATATTAAACAATTTTTTTAAGTGATAGGAGGGGTGATAGAGAGACAGACTCCTGCATGCGATCCCACCAGGATCCACCCGGCAAACTCTGTCTGGAGTCGATGTTCAGACAAACTGAGCCATTAGTTGCTGGAGGGGCAGAAAGAGAGAAGAGTGAGAAGGAGAGGGAGAGAAGCAGATGGTCACTTCTCATGTGTATCCTGACCGGGGATCAAAGTTGGGACTTCCTCATGTCAGGCCGACCTTCTGTGCACTGAACAAACTGTCCAGGCCTTAAGGGATTTTTTAATAGTATACTTGTTCCACAATAAATGCTAAAAAAATTTTTCAGACTGAAACAAGAAGACAATAGTTAATCAAAGCTATGCAGTTGAATAAAAAAATTCCATAAATAATACTACATAATAAAATATAAAAGTCAGCATTATCAATTGTTTTTATTTGCAACTCCTTTTATTGTCCTATACCACATAAAAGAGAATTTATAAAACTATAATTATAAATTATGTTAATGGCACACAATGTATACATATGTAATTTATGACAATAACACAAAGAGTAAAGAACAGAATTGCATAATAAGAGAGTTGTTTGAATACTATTGGATCTAAATTGGTATTAATTTAAACTATGTTATTATGAATTTGAGATAATAATTATAACACCCAGCACAACACTAAGAAATTAACTTAAAATGTATAGAAAAGAAAGTAAAACTTAAATTGATGAAGATGGGTACAGCCACTGTTGAAAGCAGTATGGAATAATCTGAAAAAATTAAAAATGAAACCATCTTTTGACCCAGTGATCTTACTTCTGGGAATATATTCTAAGAATCCTGAAATACTAATCTGAAAAAATATATGAACCCCTATTCTCATCACAGTGTTATTTACAATAGCCAAGATTTAGAAGCAGCCTAAGTGCCAATTAGTAGATGAGTGAATAAAAAAGCTGTGATACCCTTTACACACTGGTACTCAGTCATAAAAAAGAAGAAAGTATTACCTTTTATGACAACATGGATGTACCTGGAGATCATTATGCTAAGTGAAATATGCCAATCAGAAGGAAAAAACAAATAGTGTATTATTTCACTCATATGTGGGAGCTAATGAACAAAACGAACTAGCAAGCAAAATAAAAACAGGCTCATACATAGAGAGCAGGCTGATAGCAGTGGGGGAGGCTGTGAGAGGGGGTGGAAAGATAGAGAAAAAAAAACAAAATAACTCATAGACATGGACAACAGTGTAGTGGTTGCTGGGGCAGGGGGGAGAGCAAGTGGAGGAGGGTAGAGGAAGAATAAATGTTGACGGACGAAGACTTGACTTGGAGAGTGAACCCACAATATGGTGTAGAGTGATGTGTTGTAGAATTGTGCACCTGAAACCTGTATAACAATGTTAACCAGTGTCACCCCAATAAATTCAATTTTAAAGTAAAAAAGAAACAAAACATGCCTTGTAAAAATAATGATTAACCAGTGTCAGCCCAATAAAATTCAATTTAAAAACTAAAATAAAGGATGAAATCATGAAGAAAAGGGTCAATGGTACCAAACAAGTCTAGAATTTTGTACAGCAAATCTCATTACATTTTAAGGCTTGCAAACAATTCCTTTTGGCTGAGATGAGTCATGCTGTGTACTGTCCTCCAGGCCAACTGGTTGGTGGCTTTGTCCTCAGAGCCCACAGGAATGGAGACCTTGCTCTTTTAATCTGTGCTCCCTGGGCCTGTGATGACAATAGCAACCTTGCCAGATCGGTCTGTTACTCATGCCACAAAGTAATAAACTGTTTCATAATCTGAAAATTTCCTTAATTTCCTTCCATTTCTATCTTTTTAAATCTAGGTAGGCAGTGTTTCTCCTAGTATAAAATTATCAAAAAATGTGTTGACCTCTTCATGTAATTCAGAGGACCCCAGTATATCAGACAGAAAGCTCTCCATAAATATGTCCTAGATAAATGCATCTTTATCCTTGATCCTGCTGAGATTGATTTGATTCATGAGTCACAATATAATTTCTTTTGAAAAGTTGTCTAATCACATCATTGATCCTGTTTCCAGCACAAACTATTTGGATTGTCATAATCTTCCAAATCATAAAGTGCTGATGTCTTTTGGTTAGCAGTTCCTTCTTCAAGTATATCTCTCCTTCCTGGATGTTACTACAAGCAGCAAGTTGGAATGCAGCCATTTTATCAACATTTTGCTTAGAAATGTTCTCAGCTAAATATCCTGGTATATCAGTTAAAAGTTCTACTTTTCTTACAATAGAACACAAGGTGGCCAAGTTCCTCACTGCTTTATAATAACTTTCCTTTAGTTCTTGGTAAAATCTTTCTCTTTTCAGTCTGACACCTTACCAGAAGCACCTCTATCCATTGGATAGACACATTATAAAGTATATTCTGTTTTCCTTAAAGTTACTAATTGTAAATATCACATGCATGGAAAAACATCTTCACAGTCACCTTTAGACTGCTGTTTGACCAAAGAACTGGAAACTATACCCTAGCCAATCTAACACAAAAAGTTAACCATCACAGTCATACACCCTCTCTTTCTTGATTTTAGTAACTTAAATTTTCTCACTTTTTAAAATTGTTACTTTCAAACAGATTGTTAATTTTATGGATCTTTTCCAAGAATTGATTTTGATTTCAAGTTTTGTGGATTTTCTCTATTGCTTTTCTTTCCTGTATCTCAGTGATTTTCACAGTGTGCTGCAGGAATTTTGAAAGTATGCAATATCTATTTACTCAGGGGCACTGACCTCTTTCCCTTAGATTGTCAAATAAAAAAATGGCAACAGTTAACACAACAATAGTCATCTGGTCTAAATGAATCAAAATTATACCTGTATTTTTTGACAAAGCAATAAAAATATATATTTCTATATGCCACAAAATTTTAGTAATAAGATTATGTGTGTTATGAGATAAAAAAAGGCTAAAAAAACACTGCTCTATTGCATTTATATGCATTTGTATCTTTATTATTTCCTTCCCTTTAATAGATTTTGTATTTGGGGAGGGGGTTCTTTTTGTAGTATTTTGGGTATAAGGAGAGGTTATTAAGTTGAGTTCTTTTTTCTTTTACAAGTATGCTTTTGCAGCTATAAATTTCTCTGTGCACTGACTTCTCTGCATCCAATAGTTGTGGACAAGTCCTGCTGGGGGTGAGGACGATGCAGATGCCAAGACTCGACTCCAGGGACCAGGTTCAGTTACGCAGATCCACTTTATTTAGGAAGTAAGCTAGCTTATATACATGGGTTCAGCCAATAAAATGTTACAGTGTATCCTTCAGCCAATGGCTGAAAAGATCAGGGAGCTGCGTGCTTGGCGCTAAGACACTTCCTTATAGCGGGTGAGCTTCTTTCCTGGATATGCCCAGGAGGCTTCTGGGAGCTGGAGTATTCTCACAGCATTGCATCAGCCACAGCTGCTAAGAATGTGCTCTGTGCTCCAGCCACATCTCCTCCTTCTCTTTTAATTAAGATCAATTGGACTTGATGAATGCCAGCTTGCTATTGTTGTAGCTTCTGAATGCTACGCATTATGCAATGGAACCCTAGTAGAACTAAAACAACTGTAAAACCTATTATACTATATGCTAATAGATTAACTAGATTAAACAATGAGGCAAGATTCTGTAATGTTGGACTAGTTAGGAAATAGAATGGGGGTCTTAAACAGGGGATTCCTCCTAGGAATTGGGATGTCATTTCCCTCTCATTGTGTTACAGAGAACTTCCAGGTGCCATTAAACACAGTTCCATTTTGATTGTAAAAAATAGATGTAGGTTCATGCACGCCCCCTTCCCACAAAGGTCCCAGCGTCCAAACACAGAACGAATGGCTTGCCGTGGGCTGCGTACTGCATATGGTTGCAAGGCACATTACACAAATTACAACAACATGACAAATCATATAATTTCAACAATTACAAAGGTACCTTTCACCAGTCTCTGAGCACTTAACCCATAGTGCAAAATGTCCTCGACCTTCTTTCTAGCCATGGGAAAAGCTTCCCATGGCAGGGGAGTGCTTCCAGCAAAGCCGCCACCCCACACCCATCAGGGTATTTCACATTTTCCAAAATCCGTAAGTCCATCCAACAGAGGAGCCAGTGCTCACTCGGGTCGTAGTCCAGGAAATCAGTCCACGCACATGAGGCCTCAGCCACCCCCCTCATCCCTGCCATCCTGGCAGGTCTTACACTTTCCCAAAGAGGAGCATGTGGCAAAGGCAGTCAGCATTTCCATCTCTGCTCTGGAGAGCATGATGGCATCCACCCCTATATCCCAAAATGTCAGCAAACCCACCAGCGGCTTAGCAGGCACTTCCTGCCATTTCAGCAGCCACTCGGTGATACAAGCCTGGCTTCCATTCATCCTCCTGCCGCAGCTGTTGCTGTTTACCTTCTGGAGTCTGCGAATCGCAACTCCGGCCAAATTCTCCTCATCCTCCAAAGATGAACTGAAAACACCAGCTCACGCTGCCAGACTCGAGCCCCGGGCTGCCACCACCTGCATCTGGGCATCAGTGATTACTATAGTACGCACAAGCAAGAACAGAGCACCAGGGTCTGGGGGTCCGTCAGGGGCCATTCTCTGGGCCCGCCCTGCCAAAGCCTCCACATCCCCCCAGGTGATGGGGCGTGTACACCGGCTGTGAGGTCTTCTTCTGGAGCATTGAGGACCTCCTTCCCTCAGACGTAGTCAGTGTGGAGAAGGCCAGGGCTGTGGCTTTGGACAGATGAAGATTGTACCACTTAGTGGGTGCCCAAGAAACCCTGTCAAGCAGGTTGGGGGGGGGGGTTCCTGGGATCCAAATTGGCTGAAAAACACAAGCATAACCTCTCCCTTGCGTTAGAAGAGGGTGTGATCCCCGCCACTGTGCTGTGACTGGGTCCTTCCAGCATCATTTCAGAAAGAGTGGCATGGGAGAGAGAGAGTGAGAGATATAGAAAAAATAGACAAGACAGACAGAAAGAAAAAAGACACATGGAGGCATATAGGCTGGCCTATATGCCAGCCGACTACACCTGAGGGGAGGAGGTCCTCAATGCTCCAGAAGAAGACCTCGCAGTCGGTGTGCACGCCCCATCACCTGGGGGGATGTGGAGGCTTTGGTGGGGCAGGCCCAGAGAATGGCCCCTGACGGGCCCCCAGGCCCTGGTACTCTGTTCTTGCTTGTGTGTGCTATAGTAATCGCTGATGCCCAGATGCAGGTGTTGGAGAAAATGGCGTCTGAGAGGCTGGGGAGGGGCATTGAGCCTCGGCAGGGAATGTGAAAGTAGTGACTTCTGCTCTTCCCAGTGGCAGAGCCGATGGCGCAGTTAGCAATTTGGTTGGTTTCGTTTCTGCGCACTCAGCTGCGATTTTGTCAAACTCGGAGGCTAAACTACTTTTCTCCTCAGTGGAGGGGGATGAATAGGGAGGTAGGGGCTCCTCAGAGAGAGAGGCAGCCTGCAATATCTTTGGCACTGGCGGAGAGTCCCCAGGAGGAGCACTGGTCAAGCAGGCATATATCGCTAGCAGGGCAAGAATGAGGCTGAGAGGGAGGGTATGTCCCCCATGTACTTCAGCTGAATGAACGTGCCGGAAAGCTTGAGCCCAAGTATCTGGGTCCTAGAGAGGCGCATCCTGGAGCCAGGGATTGAAACCAGAGAGAATCTCCCAGTAAGTACAAAGATAACTTTTCACAAACTTTAACTTGCCTACTCTGCAATAGGGCATGCAGTGCTTGAGCCTGCGGGGTCGAGAGTGGTGGAGAAGTTTTCCCATTGCAGAGGGTCACTCAACCGTCCCTTGGATGCCAGTTAGGTCCCTATCCCACATTGGGCGCCAGTTGTGGACAAGTCCTGCCGGGTGTGAGGACGATGGAGATGCAAAGACCCGACTCTGGGGACCAGGTTCAGTGATGCAGATCCACTTTATTCAGGAAGTAAGCTAGCTTATATAGAGGGGTTCAGCCAATAGGATGTTTCAGCGTGTCCTTCATAGCCAATGGCTGAAAAGATCATAGAGATGTGTGGTTGGCGCTAAGTCACTTCCTTATTGTGGGCGATCTCTCTTCCTGGGTGTGCCCAAGAGGGTTCTGGGAGCTGGAGTATTCTCACAGCATTGCATCAGCCACAGCTGCTAGGAATGTGCTCTGCGCTCCAGCCACAAATAGTTTTAGAGTCTTGCACTTTCACTTTCTTTCTTTTTTTAATTTTTAAAATTTTTTCTGAGGTTAGAAGCAGGGAGGCAGTCAGACTCCTGCATGCAGCTTACTGAGATCCACCTGGTATGCCCACCAGGGGTCGATGCTCTGCCCATCTGGGGTGCTGCTCCCTTGCAACCGAAGCCATTCTAGCACCTGAGGCGAACGCCATGGAGCTGTCCTCAGTGCCTGGGCCAACTTTGCTCCAGTGGAGCCTTGGCTGCAGGAGCAGAAGAGAGAGAGAAGAAGGAGAGGGGGAAGGGTTGAGGAGCAGATGGGCACTTCTCTTGTGTACCCTGGCTGGGAATCAAACCCAGGAGTTCCACATGCTGGGCCAACGCTCTATTGCTGAGCCAACTGGCCAGGGCCTTATTTTCTTGCTTACTTTCCTTTTTTGTTTGACAGGGACAGAGAGAGGGGCAGATACGGAGAGACAGACTTGAAGGGAGAGAGATGAGAAATATCAATTCTTCATTGTGGCACCTTAGTTTTTCATTGATTGCTTTCTCATATGTGCCTTGACTGTGGGGCTACAGCAGACCGAGTGACCCCTTGCTCAAGCCAGCAACCTTGTGCTCAAACTGGTGTGCCTTGTTCAAACCAGATGAGCCTGCACTCAAACCGATGACTCGAGGTTTCAAATCTGGGTGCTCCAAGTCCCAGTCCATCACTCTACCCACTGCACCACCCCTGGTGAGGATCATTTTCATTTTTCTCAAAGAATATTTTTATTTTCCTTGTGCTTTCTTAATTGGACCAATATATGTTTGAGTATATGTTGTTTTCTTTTAACATGTTTAGGAATTTTCCTGTTTCCTTTTGATTATTTATTTCAAATCTCATAACATTGTGGTCTGAGAAGATACTTTGTGTGATATCAGTCTTCTCAAATTATTGAAGCTACTTTTGCTTTCTTAAGAATGGTCTGTACTAAAAAGAAAAGAATATTCTGTACTGGATATTATTTTATGTGCACTTGAGAAGAATGTGCATTCTCATTCTGTTATTGTTGGTGGCGAATTCTGGATATATATATATATATATATATATATATATATATATATATAGTATTTTTCTGAAGTTGGAAACGGGGAGGCAGTCAGACAGACTCCCGCATGTGCCCAACTGGAATCCACCTGGCATGTCCACCAGGGGGCGATGCTCTGCCATCTGGGGCGTTGCTCTGCCGCAATCAGAGCCATTCTAGCACCTGAGGCAGAGGCCATGGGGCCGTCCTCAGTGCCCGGGCCATCTTTGCTCCAGTGGAGCCTTGGCTGTGGGAGAGGAAGAGACAGACAGAGAGGAAGGAGAGGGAGAGGGGTGGAGAAGCAGATGGGCACTTCTCCTGTGTGCCCTGGCCGGGAATCTAACCCGGGACTCCCGCACGCCAGGCCGACGCTCTGCCACTGAGATAACTGGCCAGGGCGAATTCTGGGTATATTTTTTATGTCCAATGGATTCACAGCATTCTTCAATTCTTCTATTCCTTATTATCAACTTTAGGTGTTCTAGCTACTAATGAAAGTGCAATATTGAAGTCTACAACTATTATTGTAGATCTTTCCATGTCATCCTTTATTTCTGTGAATTTTTCTTCATATATTTTGGTACTCTGTTGATAGATGCATCTATGTTTTTAATTGTCTTATCTTCAAGAATTGACACATTTATAAATATATAATATCATCATTTTTCTTTTTGTTACAATTCTGAGTTAAATCTAACTTTTTTTTTTTTTTTTTTTTTTTTTACTATTATAGCCACCCAATGTAACATCTTTTTCATACTGTTTATCTTTCAACTTATTTTTTCTTTGGATCTAAAGTGACACTCCTAGATAACAATCAGCTTTATCAATTTAAAATGCATTTCCTTAATCTCTGTCTTTTAATAAGTGAATGTAATATATTTGCATTTGTACTGATTTCCAACAAGTACAGACTTATTTTTTGATCTTTTAATTTGCTTTTTGTAAGCCTTAATTCTCAGTCCCCCTTCACTTACTTCATGATTGCAATGTTTTATCTTTAATTGAATTCTTTTCTTTTAGCACGAGAGAGAGATAGAGAGACAGAAGAACAAGCAGGAACAGACAGGAAAGGAGAGATGAGAAGCATCAACTTGTAGTTGTGGCACTTCAGTTGTTCATTGATTGCTTTCTCATATGTGCCTTGATGGCTCGGGGTGGGGGCACTCCAGCTGACCCAATGACCCCTTGCTCATTCCAGTGACTGTGGTCTCAAGTTAGCGATCTTTGGGCTCAAGTCAGACACCATGAGGTCATGTATGTGATCCCACTATCAAGCCAGATGAGCCTGCACTCAAGCTGGTAACCTCATGGTATCAAACCTGGTTTCTCTGTGTCCCAAGCCAGCGCTCCATCCATTGTGCCACCACCTTGTCAGACACTAGTGTACTTATAAAAAGAAAAAAATCTTGGCCCTGGTCAATTTTCTCAATGGTAGAACATTGGCCCAGCATGTAGATGTCTCAAGTTTGATTCCTGGTCAGGGCACACAAAAGCAACCATCTGCTTATCCACCCCTCCCCCTCTCCCTTCTCTCTCTCTCTCTACTTATTTCTCTCTCTCTCTCTCTCTCTCTCTCTCTCTCTCTCTTTCTCTCCCTCCTGCAGGCAAAGCTTCACTGGAGCATGTTGACCTGGTCACTGAGGATGGCACCATGGCCTCACGTCAGGCACTAAAATGGCCCCAGTTGTGAGAGAGCAATGGCCCCAGATGGACAGAGTATCACCCCATAATGGGCTAGCCGGGTGGATCCTGGTCTGGCGTATGCGAGAGTCTGTCTCTCTGTCTCCATGTGACTCACTTAAGAAAAATAAAAATTAAAAGTAAGAAAAGCAAAAAGCCTTGAAAATTCATAAATGTGATATATCATATTAGCAGAATGAAGGATGAAAAAAAGAACCATTATAAAAGATATAAAAATAATCTGAAAAATGTTTAATGCCTTTCAGTAATAAAAATTCAAAATATCAAGAATAAAAGAAATGTACCTCAATATAATAAAGGTCATATATGAAAAGCCCAAGGCTAACATCATGTGACAAAATCTAATAACTTTTATTATAACATTAAAGAAACTACCAATATTAGGGAACTTTCTAAACCAAATAAAAGTTATGAATGGATACTTCATGGCTAATATACTTAAGGTTAAAGACTGGATGCCTTATCTTTAAGATCAAGAGCAAGAGAAAGATATCCATTTTTTCTATTCATATTTAACATTGTACTGAAAGTTATATCCAAAATAATTAGGCAAGAAAGAAAAGGAATAAGCACTCAAATTAGAAAGGTAGAAGTAAAGCTATCTTTTGCCTGACCAGGCGGTGGTGCAGAGGATAGAACATCGAACTGGAACTCAGAGGACCCAGGTTCAAAACCCTAAGGTTGCTGGCTTAAACGCAGGCTCAACAGCTTGAGTGCAGGGTTGCTGGCCTGAGCGTGGGATTATAGACATGACCCCATGGTTGCTGACTTGAGTCCAAAAGTCGCTGGCTTGAGCCCAAGGTTGCTGGCATGAGCAAGGGGTCACTCGCTTTGCTGTAGCCCCCACACCTCTGTCAAGGCACATATGAGAAAGCAATCAATAAACAAGTAAAGGAGCTGCAATGAGGAATTGATGCTTCTCATCGCTCTCCCTTCTTGTGTGTTTGTACTTATCTGTCCCTCTCTCTGTCTCTCTCTCTCTCCCTCTCTCTCTCTGTCACAAAAAAGAAAGTAAAACTATCTTTATTCACAGATGACATAATCTTGTACAAAGAAAAAGTTAAAGAATTCAATAAAAGTACTATTAGAACTAATAAATATGGTTAGCTAAATTTCAGGATGCAAGATTAATATCCAAAGTTAATTGTGTTTCAATACACCAGCAATGAAGAATCCAAAATGAAATTAAGTAAGCAATTTAAAAATAACACCAATAGAATCAAATAATAATGAATAATTTTAACAAAAGCATAATATATATTTTGGAAGTGAAAAAAATATTTAAAGAATAGATAAATAATTGAAAAAAGTATTCCATATTCCTGGTCAGATTAAATAACTTTTCTGAGATGACAGTACTCTTCAAAGTGATACACAAGCTCAACACAATCATTGTTATGTTCTCAGCTGTATTCTTTATATAACTATACAAGCTGATTCTGAAATTCATGTGAACTAGCAGGGAGCACAGAGTCACTAATATAAAATTAATATAGAAGAACATAGTAGGAGCTACATTTTTTTGATTGGAAAACACTACAAAGCAGCAGTAATCAAGACTACTGGGTACTGGTGCAAGTACAGACATGTAGATCAATGGAATAGAATTTAGAGCCAAAAATAAACAAATACCTATGACAGATTGTTTTTGGCATGGATGCCAATATTATTCAATGGGAAAAGTATAGTATTTTCCAAAAGTCATTCTGGAACAACTCAACAGTCACATGGAAAAAAATGAAGTTGTATCCTTTCCTCATGGCATTTGCATAAATTAACCAAAATGAATTACTATACCTTATATATCAGTACTAAAGCTACTAAAACTTCTCAAAGAAAGCAAAAGATTAAATCTTCATAACCTTGAATTTGGTAAAAGATTTTAAAATGACACCAAAAGCCTGAGAAACAACAAAATATAAATCAACAAATTGACTATATCTAAAAAAAATCTTTCATATTTAATCAGAGTACACAATCAAAAAAGTTGGACTGCAACCCACAGACTTGGAGAAAGTATTCGTAAATCATCTATCGCATAATGGACTTATACACAGAATATATAAAAACTTTTACAGATAAATATTGAAAAGATAAACAGCTCAACTAAGGTGGGCCAATGATCAGAATATACCTTTCTTTATGGAGATATACAAATTCCCAACAAACACATGAAAACATGTAATGTTTTTAGTCATCAGAGAAATGCAAATCAACACATCATCATGAGGTACCATTTCACATTCACAGAGATAGCTAGAGTCAAAAGGTCAGATAATGAGTATAGAGGGAGATACAGACCAATTAAGATCTTTATACAATGCTAATGGACGGGAAAATGGTACAGCTCCTTTGGAAAACAGTCTGGCAGTAGCTCAAATGATTAAATATATAAATATGATATAATCCAGTGATATCATTCCTAAGTGTATACTGAAGAGATGTAAAAGCACATATCCACACAAAAACTAGCATCTTGATAATAATCAAAAGCTGAGGAGGTTCCAGAAGTCCATAAACTAATGAATAAGTAGATAAAATGTGGTATATTGGTACAATAGATATTTTTTTTAGCCACTAAAAGCGATTGGGTCTTGATATGTGCTACAACATGGATGAATCTTGAAAACATAATGCTACATGAAAGAAGCCAGGCAGAAAAGACCACATATACATTTCCTTACGTATTAAATGTCCAAAATAAGGAAATCCATTGAAACAGAAAATAGTTTAGTGGTTTCTTAGGTCTGGCGGGTGGCAGTTTTGTGCAGTGATAGTTAAAAGATACAGGGTTTCTTTGTGAAGTGATGAAATGTTCTAAAATAGACTGTGGTGATTGTTGCACTTACCTGTGAATATGCTAAACTCCACTGAATTGCACACTTTAAAGAGGTGAATTGTATGGTGTATGAAATCTATCTCAACAAAGTTGTTTTTTAAAAAGGTAATGATATATTCTACACTCATCTCTTCACATTTTACCTCATGTACATATTACCATCAATGATATAATTTTTATCTATTGTATCTACATTGCAAATTTACTACATATCACTGCATTACTTCATGTCTCTTCCCAAATGCACATCCAGTATATCACATGTCAATCCTGAAATGATCTATAGTGGTAGTATGGACTGAAACTGGCAAACATAAAAATTAGCAAACTGTACAAACTAGGCCTGTTTTTCTGCTGTTGTTAATTTTTTAAAGTTAAGTGATAGAAGAATATTTATTACATTTAAATAAAATGTTATTACCTTTTACAAAATCTTATTACATTTAGAATAAAAATCAGGAATATTTTGTAAGCGTTTAAAAACTATTATCCACATTAGAAATAAATACAGGCCCTGGACGATTAGCTCAGTTGGTTAGAGCGTCCTCCCAAGGCAACAAGGTTGTAGGATAGATCTCTGGTCAAGGCACGCACAGGAAGCAACCAACAAGTGCACGATGAGTGAAATAACAAATGAATCCTTCCCTTCCCCATCCCATCTGTCTCCCTTCCCCTCCCTAAAAATCAATAAATAAGAAATTAAACCCTGGCCGAATAGCTTTGTTGGTTGGAGCATTGTCCCAAAGCACAGAGGTTGCCAGTTTGATCTGGAGTCAAGGCACATACGAGAACATTTCAATAATCTTGTCCCCTCTGTCATTCTCTTTAAAAATAAATAAATAAATAAATAAATAAATAAATAAATAATTTAAATTAAATAATAAAATGATTCAGTCAATGACAATAGAGAACAGGTAAGCATGCAAATTTTTTTTCTTTTTCTGTTTCACTATTGTCTTATTCATTAATATAAATGAAAATAATAATAACAACCAACATTCATATAAGAACTATACTTGACTGATATATATAAATCATAATTAAGTTATAAATACAAGAGATAAGTAACAACAAAAGATTTTGTGAAAATCAGAGAATCATTTGTCTATACGGAATTTACAGTACAGTATATTATATATTTTATTATTATTTGTAAATTGTAGTCTATATACATTTTCTTAAGTAAAATTTATGATTAATTTGTATCTAGCTATATATACATATATGTAATTTCTTTACATATCATAAACTTTTACCAGGACACCACTGGCATAATTCCATATTTAGAATCAAATACATTAAGAATAAAAGCAGGAAGATATTTAAAAATGACAGGTGGGTAGATAGCTGTCTTGGAAAAAGTCAAATAAATGGTTAAATATAATCTGTGCATCAAAAACAAAATAGATTAAAATTCTTGAAACAATGCAGGTTAAATGAGGATTTAAGCATCTGTTTTATTTATTTATGGAAGAAATGTGTTAACTTTGAAGTAGGCCATTCTAATTGGTATTCATTTTATACATTTATTGCTTATTTTGAAGAGCTTTTGAAATCAAAGTAGCAAAATAAGCTAAGAATATAGAGTGGATGGCATACTTATGACCTGTTAAAATATGAATTAAAAGGGAAAAGGAAATATGACACAAGCTTCTAAATGTTATTCTGACTCTTGAAATCAATACTGTCATTCAAAATCTAAAGTAAGAGGAAAGTGAAAGAGTAATTAAATTATTTTTAAAAATCAGTAACATTTAGAAAGGACACTGCAGTAGAGTTGTCATTATTCATTAAAAACTATTTGTTAAGTCCCTAGATAGTTGAAATATGATTACCTTTTCTTAGTGTACAAAGCAAATATACTGTAATGAGCTGCATATACTAGGCAAATTTCATGGCATCAAATGTAACTTCATAGAAATGCAAAGTAAAAGACACCCTAGTTTTTCACCTTTAGTTCTGAATTTTGTCTAACTTTTATTTGTATGAACTTTTAAAATACTAAAGGAAAATATTATAATAAAATATTTACCTTAGAAAATTTTTGTCACTCAAAAACTGGAAGAATCATTTTGCTGTACAGAATTTAAAACATTGCATTTTATATATTATTATTTGTAAATTACATGAATTTGTATCTAAAATTGGTAAAGCTGGCTCCTAAATTACTTTAAGTCATAGACCACTTTGAGATTCTTATGCAAACTATTGATATCTGAAGAAAAATAATTATATTATATAGTCTTATAAATATACACTATTTCATGTAAATCCAGATTCTAATTTAAGTTAAAACCCTTTGTCTATGCCATCTGTATATATATTTTTTATTTCTAGTCCTCTCTACTTCTCTTAAAATGGTGACTTATACATAAAACACAATTTATTGGCCTCCCAGTTCCTTGTGAATTTTAAAGAGAACCACGTACTCAGATGACAAAAGCAGGCAAATGCATTTGATTTATCACTGCAAAATGTGGGTGCATTCCTTAGTGATCCACACTGGATCATATGAAAAATTACTTCCATTCAGGATAAAAATAAGCAAAGGGAGCCCAGAGCACTTTCAGGAGTCTAAAAATTCTCCTTAGTTATGTTGTTCTGTAGATCAGTGATTTTCAACATTTTTACACTTGGGGACGGGTGAAAATAGAAGAATTATTCCAGTGGCCGCTAAGGCAGAAATCACCCTGAATGTAAGTTATAAATTTAAGTAGATCTTTCAGTCTATAATCTTCATACAACACCATGCTTGAATGATTATAGCTTCATTAGCAGCAATAGCAGGGAAATGTTGGTATAAATATATAAAGGAATGAACAAACAACTAGCAAAAGTGGTGTTTTTGTAGTGATAGTATTCACAGTCCTCTATCTCTCCCCATTCCTTACAAGAAAAAAAAAGCAAAAACCCTGGCTTGGTAGCTCAGTTGGTTAGAGCATCATCCTAAATTACAGAGGTTGTCAGTTCAATCTTGATCAAGGCACGTACAGGAGCAGATCAATGTTCCTGTCTCTCTTTTCCTCTCTCTCTAAAATTAATACAATGAACATTTTAAAAAACAAAGCATTACACGTAGTCAGGGTACACAAAACCTTTGGAGGAGATGAAGAGATGGACATAACCTGGAAAAATCAACTAACCTCAAGCAAGAGGATGGGGAGAGTTAGAGAAAATAGTAAGTGAAGAGAAGTACCTATCTCTTATTGTATGTCCAGACACTTGGTGGGGGTGTGGTGGCTGAAAAAATGTATTATCCTTTTTTTTTTTTTTTTTTTTTACAGAGACAGAGAGAGGGATAGATAGGGACAGACAGACAGGAAGGGACAGATGAGAAGCGTCAATCGTTAGTTTTTTGTTGCGCACTGCGACACCCTAGTTGTTCATTGATTGCTTTCTCATACGTGCCTTGACCGTGGGCCTTGGGCAGACCGAGTAACCCCTTGCTTGAGCCAGTGACCTTGGGTCCAAGCTGGTGAGCTTTTTCTCAAACCAGATGAGCCTGTGCTCAAGCTGGTGACCTTGGGGTCTCGAACCTGGGTCCTCCGCATCCCAGTCCGACGCTCTACCACTGTGCCACTGCCTGGTCAGGCCAAGAGTATTATCTTTAATAGAAGACATTACAAAAGAAGCAGATTCTATTTCTAGCTCTATGGGGGGGGGATTCATGTTCTTGATCCTGATGTACCCTAAGGACAAAAGTGAATAGGAAAATTGATTTACAAGATAATTTTCACTATCCACAACACAAAATGAGACACAGTACCGAAAAAGTACATAGAAAAAGAAATTCATCTGATAGAGTTTTAAAAATGTAGGAGCATGTTGTTAGAGAACTGAAATACTAAGATGTATACACAAATATAGTAGACCTATCATTCAAGGTTTATGATTATGGTTATAAGATAGAACCTTTATTGCACCTTTTGTCTTAGAAACTGCTTAAACCTCAGTCATTCACTACATACTCTCTTTAAATTTCAAGTAGTTTCCAGAGTATTTTTAAAAATACTCCCTAAAACAGTCTTTTTAAAATAATCTCATTACACCAATACTGCTGCCAGGCCGCAGCAGAGAAGGTCAAGGCAGGCCTCAACCTGATAAAAGTTCTTGTCATGGAACAAGGTGGAATTCACAAATGTGGCAGAAAGTCTTAGCAGAGAAAATAAATTTATTAAACAATAGTGCACATGGAAAATTTATTAAATTGATAGTATACACTTGAGAAGAGAGAGCAAGCAAACTCGAAGGATGAGACATGTCAGTGGTGTCTGAGTGGAAAGTTTGTATTAAACATGGGCAACAGTAGGTATAGAGTAGTGGTATTTAATAAGAAGTCTTTTTCCAAATGGCAGCATGAGCACGTAAAGCAAGGAAGGCATATTGGGAGTCTGTGTAAGTGTTGACTCTTGTCTTTTCCTAGTTCAAGAACTCAGGTCAAAACTATTTGTTGTTAATGAAAGACACAGGAGTGCATAGAGAAGAAATATAGTAGAAGGGCTTCTAGGCCAAGGGGAGGGTGTCAGAAGGGTGTCCTAGGGAAATCTTGGGACAAACAAGGACCTGATCCCTGGCCTTTGTGTTTCCCTAGATTATCTACTGGGCATGATGGAGGCATAGACAGGAGAGAATCTTCTAATATGTCTGTATTCCCCTGGGTGTTTATGAAAGGCAGATGCAAAACAAGGCAAATCCATGTGGCAAATTAACCAGCAACCGCAGGCAGAAAATTTACTCCTCTGGGGTAAGAGCCTGAGGTTCTGGTTGCCTAGCAGCAGGCCTCCAATCAGAGTCTGAGAGAGAGCGAGAAAGAGAGAGACAGAGAGAGAGAGAGAGAAAGAGAGAGAGAGAGAGAGAGAGAGAAAGAGAACGAGAGAGACTCCCAGTTAGGAATAGAGGAGAGAAACAAGATGAGGGCTCCTGAAGACAATTAAGGAGGGAGATGAAAACTGCAGCCCCTTGCTGCTTCTTGATTGCAAGTTACAGAGAACACCTGTGAAAAGAAGTGATCCCCCCCATTTTACTCATCAAAAGCTGATGGTGGGTGGCATCTGGGGAAGCCAAGGGAGGCATCAACCTGATCCAGGTTCTTGTCACAGAACAAGAAGACATTCAAGAGCATGACAGAAAGATTTACCAAATCCCAGTCAATTTATTTATTTACTTACTTATTTAAAATTTTTTTTGTGACAGGGACAGAGAGAGAGTCAGAGAGAGGGAAAGACAGGGACAAACAGACAGGAAAGGAGAGAAATGAGAAGCATTGATTCTTTGCTGCAGCACTTTAGTTGTTCATTGATTGCTTTTTCATATGTGCCTTGACCAGGGGGCTATAGCAGAGCAAATGACCCCTTCCTCAAGCCAGCGACCTTGGGCTCAAGCCAGCTACCTTGGGCTTCAAGCCAGCAACGTTTGGGCTCAAGTTAGTGAGCATGGGCTCATGTCTATGATCTCATACTCAAGCTAACTACCCCACACTCAAGCTGTTGTCCTTGGGGTTTCAAACCTGAGTCTTCTGCATCACAGTCTAACCCTCTTTCCATTATGCCGCTGCCTGATCAGCCCCAGTAAATTTATTAAAGTGATAATACATACTTAAGAAGTGAGATCAGGCAACCTCGAAGAATGAGATGTGCCAATGGGGTCTGGGTGAAAATTTTTTATTAAATGTGAGCAAAGGAGGGATAAGGTGATCCTTTGCTTCTAATATTGGTGGGGTGACTGACAATGCCATTTGTACTTCTTCTTCATTTCCAGATAGTGATTTTTTTTTTTGGTCCTCTTAGTGTTAGGAAATTGAGGAAAACAGGATGGGGGAACGAGTGTTAGTGAAAGTCGCATCTGTGATGTTTCAGCCAAGACAGATAAGGGAAGAGGTTAAAGCTTGAGAACCTTGTTCTTTATTCCAACTTCCTTGTCTCAGAACCACCTTTATTTTTCTTGATGTTCCACTAAGCACTCAAAGTCCCTGGTTCACATAATACTCTGATAATACAGACATTTTCTTTTCACATCCTAGATGAATGTAAGTATTTGTTTCTGTGTACTGATGCATTCAAGAATTAGTCCATTTTTGAACGATGTAATCATGTTGAAAGAATCATTGTTGCAAATATTATTACCACACACAGATAAAATATATGGGCATTTCCCTCCACTTTGGATGTATTCTCTCATACTATGATAGCTCTTCTTTACTTTCCAAAATGTGTGGCTTGAATGAAGCACAGTACACATATCATGACACACACCTTTTCCATATTATATTCAACCCTAGCGTTGAGCCTCTAGACCCAGTTGAGATTGGTAGTTCAGGGGACTAGACATCATTATTAAATTATTCTGTTATAGTCATCTCCTGAGTTTTGTATGAAACACATGTAAATAAGTCCCAATTGATTCATCATGTCAGATAGTCATACAAAACAGATTAATAAATTCTTCTTGCTCTGAGACTTTTATTATACACATTTTTTAGATGATGTTCCCAAACTGTCTGTATTACTACTCTCTAAACCTCTGGAGAATTATATACAATTAACTAGGATCAAACATCTCTTCTACATGTGGTTACATTAAATTATACATCAATTTATTTCTGATTCTCAAGTATATCACCCTTTGTCCACTCTATGTTTTATTATTCACTTGCATCAGATTTAGTTAGGAAAACTTGCTCCTCTAGAAAATTACTAACTGCCATAAAAAATAAGATGTTGCTGAAAAAATATATATCAAGTTGAATAATTGTAGTTCATTTATATATATATATTTATATTTATACTTATATTTAATATCTCTCTCTATATATTGGTTATTACAAAATAACCACTAGGTGGACTTTTCTTAAGTACTTGTACTTTCACAGTGGTTCACCTTTTTTACCTTTGCTTTTTTCAGTTTTATAGCTACACCTTTTATATTTAATAGACAATTTTTAGAACTGTTTTAAATTTATAGGAAAATTATGCAGAGATCCATGATGGCAGTCTACTAGTTGGAAACTATACTCACTTTCTCCCAGGACCAAACTAGAATCACAACTAAAATACAGAACAATCAACTGGAATAAGCAATTGAAAACTAGCTGAATAGAAGTCATATAACCAAAGATTTACAGAAGAAGCCTCATTGAGATTGGTAGCAAGGGTAGAGATGGGAAAAGGACTGGACCTACTCCCACAGGCAATGGCTAAGATTCCAGAAAGATTTCTCAGCTGCAAAGTTTCCCCCTAAAAGCATGGAGTCTCAACTCAATGCCAGAGTCCCCAGTCAAGTGCACCAGAATTGGGAAGAGGTGCTCATATAACATCTAACTGTAAAAATAAGCAAGGATTCTGTCCACCAGAGAACGACAAGAGTCTTCTAGATACATAGGCACACTCTTAAAGGCCCAGCACACAATATCTTACTCACAGCCACTTAATCCTGGGCTCTGCTGGAGGAAGGTTGAATGGGCCAGAGTCATGTGTGGAGAGACTGAAGTTTGTAATTCTGGGGAGAAAGCTGAAGGGATATCTTTTACAATCTCAGAGCTAAGTCCCTCTTGCACATGTAAACACAGTTTCTCTTGTGTAGAATACTATCTTCCTTATGGCATCAGCCTGGAAAGATCAAATAACCTCACCTTCTGAATTTACTGTTAGCCCAACTCTCTGGAACTTATATCCTGCTGAGGAGTCAGCTGCCTGAGCTTGGGTGTAGAGGTCTGAGCATACTTACGGGTGTCAGTGACTTAGTTGTGCAGCATTTAGGTGAGGGTCATTCTCTTCTTTTTCTGGTGAACCTGACTGGTGCATCCCTGTCACAGGAGATACACTAGCCCCACCTTCTGGGTTTCTAGGAACTCCACTCTCCCAACTTCTGGTGGTCCCGCTCTCCTGAGGAGGTCTGGGCAAGATCAGAGACTGACTGAGTTGTGAGGCTCTGTGATGGTTGCCACTCTCCCCACTTTCCCCCAAGACTGAATGGCATTTATCCCTGAAGGGAGATCCACTAGCCTCACCCACTAGACTCCTGGTGGCCTTTCTCTGTTAAGCTGGGATGCTGACAGTATCTGGGAAAAACTGAATTGTGTAACTTTAGAATGGGAGCCATTTTTTTTTCTTGCACACCCAACCAGTGCAGACACTTCCATTTACATGGCAAATCGTCATCTGTATAGGCATAATGAACTCTGTTAGCTTCACCCTCATGACTCCCTGGGATCTTCACCCTAATACAAAGGTCTCCAAGCACCTGGAAGGGGGCAGCTAGACTTTTTATACCCCAGAACTTTTACTGAGCTGCCTCAGACCCAACATTGGCATTGAGTTTGAACATGCAACAGCCGGTAAATACCACTCTCCCCTACCTGCTGACAAGCTGAGAACTTACCTCATGCAAACTGAATACAACCAGGGGATTTTTCAGTGGCTAAACCTAACAAACACCAAGCAGGCAGAGGCAGGCCAGGCAAGAACAGATCTTCAGATGACTTGTACCTTTTACTGACCTATTCCTGGGTTTGGTGCTGGTGGAAGCTGGCCTTGGTACAGAGCTTGGCTCCTCCCATATACACCAAGGCCCAACAGAGGTAGCACAAACTGTGGGTTACTTTGTAGTTTTAAACAGGTTGCCTAGGGACAGTCACAGGCAGGATCTGATATTGATCTGCACCAGAGTTCCTAGAAAAAGGCTCCAGAACAGACACACCTAGTGATTAGCTTCAGACAACATCAGGAATACAACATATTTATAAATAATTTACCTCCACAAACAGCATATCCAAAGGGATATCTCAGTGAGATATTGCTAAGGTAAATTCTGCTTAATGTGGTCAGCACCTAAAAAACAGATTTTGCCATATGGTCAAGGTCAATTCTCACAGTCAGCCAACCAGAGGGTTGATCCCATGCATGAATGGGCTAATAGCAATCAAGACTGTATTACAATAGTTGTGCTGACATAACCCAAACAAAGGACGTTCTTGTAGCAACCAGCTCAGATGATCAAGGAAATTATGTTACTGGGTCCCACAGGACATCTACTATGTTAGGTCACCCACCCAAGACTGGGAGACATAGAAAATCTAACTAATACATAGAAACAAATACACACTGCCAAAAATGGGAAGAAAAGAAACATGACCCAGCCTAGGTCAGAAAGCTTGGTTGGTTAAAGCATTGTGCCAATATTCAAAGGTTGCTGGTTTGATCCCAGTCAGGGTACGTACAGGAGCAGATTGCTATATCTGTCTGTCTGTCTCTCCCTTCTTCTCTCTTTAAAATCAATAAGTAAAACTTAAAAAAAAAGAAACATGACCCAAATGAAAGAACAAAAGATAATTCCAGAAAAAGAACTAAATGAAACGGAGGTAAGAAATTTACCAGTTATATTGTTAAAAAAAAAATGCACCACGAATCATTGGACAAATGACTGACAAAAAACTAGAATGGTCAACATACAGTATGAGCTTGAAACATAATGTAGTGCCAGAAAAAATGGTAATGTTAAAAACAAGAATAACCCAGAATAATAGACATATAACTGTATGGCACAGGAGTTAACTGAGTCTTCTAAACGGCCAATGCTAGAACAATTAAGGCACCAAAACAAAGTAGTATTGGATTGTACCACAAAGTATAAACATCAGTATGTCATGCGTCTAAACAGATTTAAGTACTTAAAAATAAAAAGTAATTCTTTTGGGGGTTGGGGGTTGAAGGAGGTAGGTATATGGGGCACAAATGGTGATGGACAGAGATTTGACTTGGGGTGGTGAGAACACAATACATGCTACAGAAGATGTGTAGTAGAATTGTTCACTTGAAACCTGTATAATTTGTTAACCAATGTCACCCTGATCGATTCAATAAAAAATAAATAAAATAAGAATAAACAAATCTTCAATACAGCATATTTCTAAATAATTAACGTAGATATTTTGCCCTCAGGGAGGGAAAGTATAACTTCTACTCTTTATATGACTTCTACTTATTCTCATACAGTGTGGAAAAGGTGGAAAGAGTAACTTTACAGTGGAGAAACATGACAGACCTTACCTCAGCCAAGTAAACAAACTTAACATCATTAATAATAAATCATGTTGCTAACATCTTAACATGCACTTCATTTCTATAGTCTTTTTCCCAAGAACAGATAGCTTCAGTCTAATCACAAAAAAAAAAAAAAAAAAAAAAAAAAAAAATCAAAGACCAACTAAAAAGTTTCCTAGGTTAAGGCCAGTTGGCTTAGTAGTAGAGTGTGGCCCGGCAAGTAGATGTCCTGGGTTCAATTCCCAATCAAGGCACACAGGACAAGCGACCATCTGCTTCTCCACCTCTTCCTCTCCCCCTTTCCTCTCACTCTCTTTCTCTTCTCCTCCCACAGTCATAGCTCAATTGATTTAATCACATCGGTTCAGGTGCTGAGTATGGCTCTGTGGAGCCTGGCCTCATTTGTGAGCATGGCCCAGGCAAAGCATTGACCCCAGACAGGGGTTGCTGGGTGGATCCTGGTCCCAGCGCATGTGGGAGTATTTCTCTCTACCTCCTCTCCTCTCACTTAAAAATAAAATAAAATTATGTTGTGTTCCTGGAAAATGTCAGGTTCATCAAAAGTGAGGAAAATCTGAGAAACAATCACAGTCAATAGTAGCCTAAGGTAACATGACTATTAAATGTAAGGTGGTATACTATAACAGTAAAAGAATATTAGGTAAAAATGAAGTATATCTGTAGACACATGGATTTTAGTTCATAATAATGTACCAATATTGGTTCAGTAATTTTAACAAATATACCATCCTAACATAAAATATAAATAATGAAAAACTAAATGTGGAGAATATGGCAACTTTCGTACTATTACTATCATTTTTTTTTATAAATCTAAAACTGTACTAAGGACATTTTTTCAAAAAACAAATGGTGAAAATAATTCTGATAGGTAAAAGTAATTGCCTTATCTGTTTAGCAGTTGGGGGATGTCAATATAAGCCACAATCAGAGCAGTTTCGTTGAGTTATGGAAGCAAGATCCTGAGTAGTGTGTATAAAACAGAGTGAGGAATACAAATAGGAAACAGTGAAAATAGATATCTCTATTGAGGAAATTATTGACTTGGGTTTAAAAGCGCTTTGAAATAGCAGTGCAGGTAGGTGAAACCAAATAGTCCAAAGTGCTCTTGTGGAATTAAATCCGCAGAGATTTAAAGGAACATGATTTGAAGAAGACAAGACAGCTCTAGTTTTCAGCAGTGATTGCAATTACAAAGAGAAATTGTAAAGCCAGCAGCTATGGCCAGGGCCACCATCACAGCAGCCGCCTGGCCCATGCAGGTTCGCACTGGATTCGGACAGTCGGTAAAGAAACAACAGAGCCAAAAACTGATAGGCCATTTTCTTTAATTCTAGCTTGCACCCGGCGGGCAAGTAAAAAACACACACTGGGCTCCAAAACCCACTCACATTCAGTGCTCACAAAGCCACTGACTTATCCGAGTTTCCTAGAATCAAAGGTTTCTAGCTCACTAGCCTTATTCTCCTCAGTTCCCCATCTCCTTCCTTATCCCAGATACAAACTCTGCACAAACTGGCATCTCACTCAGCACTCCACCATCTTGGCTGCTTCTCCTGGCCATATGGCCTCTTTCTGCTCTCTGCTCTGCTCCCTCTGCTCTCTCATGCTAATCATCCCAGGAACCAAGAGCGCAAGCTCTCATTCTGCCCCCATTTTATAGTGTAGAAATCCAAACCTTTAATCCAATATACAAAACAGGGAAGTCTCTAATACAGACACTTCTCTGAGGCATGATTGGATTGTACCACCCCACATCAAAACGGGTGGGAAAGGCTTAATCCCAAAACCAAGCCCCAGGCTACAAGGATTCTACCTGCCCACAGAGACACACATTAATATCACCTGGGCAACGGCCTCCTCGTGGGCAGCGCCGTCTTTAATAACAAAGTGAGCATAATATATTTTATCTGCCCAACAGAAATAGTTGCAGAAATTTTTATAGTGTTCGCGTGTTTTGGATAAATACTAACTCGCACATAGAAAAGGTGAAATTCTACACAAATGAGCAAAAATATCCATGGAGGAAAGAAATTTTACTAGTGTCAATGTAAAAAAAACTTCCAAGCCTGTAAGAATTTTTTATGAGTTTATTTGAGCTAAACTGTTGACAATTGCAGGGAAGCGAAGCCTCAAAGAATTGAGAAAGTGCTCCAGAAAATGGCAGTTTCATCACTTATTTTATACAACAGAATCAAAGGGAAAAACTTACGGGGCTATATGAAATTAATTAGTGCTAGATTAGGGAGCCTGGAAAAAGCAAAGTGGGGATATCTCTGGGACTATAAAAGTGAAAATATATATACACTGAAACCTCTACTACATAGAGAGGCACAATTCAGGCAAGTTAATTAACATGATAATAACGATGAAAGGGTTTGTTGGTGTCTGCTCTGGTGGGATGCCTGCCCTGAGGGAGCAGAAAAAGAAGATGACCCCCACACCTCCAAGGCCTGTTATCAGGTACATTACTGCAGATGCAAAAGGCAACAGACAGGCTTCAAAGCAAACATTGACCTTCATTCAGATAGAGAATAACTCCCCAGGACATGATTACCCACCATAAATAAACTGATTTTAGTTAGAAAGGTTTGATAGACCATCCTGTATTTACTTTAGTTCCCTGAGTTTACAAGGCCATTGTGTAGGCTTTCTCTGAGCTTCTCAGGTTAAGTTCATGGCCACATCTTGATTTATGAAAAAAAAAAAGTTGTTTTCTTTTTTTTCATCCACACTGGGAAACTGTAACTTGAACTTTTCCTATAGTAAACACAGTGTAAAGAACACTCACTAAACACTTGGGAAAATTCCATTGAAACTGAAGAAGTGTCATACCTCACTTAGTCATAGGGCTAAATCAGCCTGTGAATAAAGGCTACTGTAAACATGCTTCTAGTAATGTCTAAAAAAGAAGCTTTGGAAAATTAAAGTCAACAACAAAAACAACAAAAGTCATCAATGTGCTAGTAACTTAAGCGCTTGCTGAAAAAATTAAAATCTTTAAAGTTAAATTAATAAATTGATATTCATCAGTGGATACTAATTATCCATTAAAATTTTTTAGATATACAAAAAAACCATGAAATTTTATGTATATATAATATATAAATATATATATGTGAACATATATATAACTATATATAAATACATATATATATATTTCTAGAAATTTGTCCATTTCAACTAGGGTTCTTAATTTGTTGAGGGACAATTAATTGATCATAGAATTTTTTAATCAACTAAAATATTTTTCAATCTTTTTTAGTCCACTAAAATTGGTTGTAATATATCCTCTTTCATTTCCAAGTTTAAGTATTTGAGTATTATCTCTCTTTTTGGAGTATAATTAAAGTTTTGCCCATTTTGCTGTTCTTTTTAAAGAACTAACTCTAGGTTTTTTAAGTTTTCTGTATGATTTTTTTTTCTATTTCATTTATCTCTACTGCAGCATACAGTGATGCAAAAATATATTCAGATTTCTGAGTATGTGAAACACAGTTTACTTTATGTTATTATGTATTAATTATTGTATTATTTTTTATGAACAACTGTAAACTTACTTCTGCACCACTCTATGTATGATGACGTTCAAATGGTTTAATTTCCCTAAGAGTCTCACCCCTTATTTTTCTCAGAGCCTCAGATATTTTGCCCCCATGCACCTGTAGGACAGCAGACTCTCTCCAGATATAATGCACAGCACCTGTCATGGATTTTAGTGCCTTCAAATTGATTTCAGAACGATTTCACCATTCCCATCAATGCTCCAGGTCAGACAAGTCAGAAATAAGTTCCTAGAACAGCCCCTAGTCAAGCCAGAACTTGCTCTATCCTTTTCATTCAGTCCCAAAGGAGGAGCCAGGAAATGGGAGGTTCCCTTCTGCCTGAATTTCACCGTCCCAGAGAGTGGCTGGAACAAAGGTGAGCAAAATTCCATAAATGTCTCTCTTATTTTGAATCAAGTTTTTTCTTGGCTAAACATGTGCTTGATTTCGCGCTTCTCAATTGGTTTTTAGTGCTCTTACAAAGCTATTTTTACGTATGTAATGTTCTTGATTTGGTGTTTCCACGGAGGAATGATGGGCTAGAGCTTCCTAGTCTCCATATTTATTGCATCACTTCCCTGGTAAATTACTTTTAAAAAGAACAGACATCCAATATACTATAGAAAACTAGATAATTGGCTTTGCAGTGGATAGAGCATTGACTCAGCATATGGACATCCCAGGTTCAATCCCTGGTCAGAGCACACGTGAGAAGCGACCAGCTGCTTCTCTGCTCCTCACTCTTCACTTCTCTTTCCCTTCCTCTCCTGCAGCCAGTGACTCGATTGGTTTGAGTGTCAGCCTGGGCGCTGAGGATAGATTACTTGATCCAAGCATCAGCCCCAGACAAGGGTTGCCAGGTGGATCCCCATTGGACACATGCAGGAGTCTGTCTCTCTATCTTCCTTCCTCTCATTTAAAAAAAAAAATAGAAAGAAAGGGAAAAAAAGAAAATTTAGTTATTTTAATTAATTAACTGAGTCAATATTATAAGACAAACTGGGCTACAAATGTTTACTTACTTTGGTAAAACAATTCAATTAAAATGGACAAGAATGTGATGGTGGGTGATGTCAGAGAAATGACGCTGTGAGGAGCACGACCAACAAATCTCCCCAAAATCTCAACAAGTTCATCAACCAGAGACAGAAAAATCTATCCTTGAAGCGTCTGGGTGTCCCACACACTGGAAACAAAGGTATGATCGAGCAAAAAATTGACTAAATATATTATCAATCCTGAAGGAAATAAGACGGAGAAAGGAACACTCCGCCTTCCTCACTGACCTGAGCAAGGGCTGCTTTCACTTGCAACTGAGATAGAGTAGGGGGGGCTAAGGGTGTGGAGGAAGCTAGGCTGCTGAATGGACGTTCAAGCCGAGGAAAAAGTGTGCCTGTGGCGATTTAGCCCACGCGAGCTAACACCCGTGCCGGTCACTGGCGAGAATAGGCGAGCAGCAGCTGCCAGAGCCAAAGCGAACTTTTCTACACCCGAGCTTCTCTGAGCAGGCAGAGATCCCCACCCAGCATTCAAGTTAACAATCAAGCATTGGGGGAGGTGCGTGCAGGCAGCTTGCAGTCCTTCCTGGAGCAGATCAGCAGATCTGTTTACCTCCCAACTGACCTAAGTGGCTCTACTGACAAGATCTCTCTCAGTTCAGCGATCTAAGATAAGAGGCGTGATATTTTTTAGTGCCTCTTGCTAAAAGGGTGGGGGCAACTTCTGATTGGCAGAGCTTTCATATTCAGGGATATACGCTAAAAAGTGGGACTTGGCAGCGGTTAAGACCTCCTGTACTGTAGGCAGCGAATAGGGCACCTTCTTCCTAGCCAAAACAGGTTACAAAGTGCAAAAAGCCTGGGGAGACTGGCCCCACAGAGTGTTAGGCGTGCTGAACAGGCCTGGAGGCTCAGAGAAAGTCACCTTGAGAGCAATTGGCTCCCAGCCTCGCCTGATTACGCTGGTGGCTCTGATTGACAGAGCCTTACCTAGAGCCCTGTGCTGAGTAGGGATAGAGGGGGAATTTGCCAGCTCTTTGAGCCTCTGTTGGGCAGATAAAATATATTATGCTCACTTTGTTAAAGATGGTGCTGCCCACGTGAGGCCATTGCCCAGGTGATATTAATGTGTGTCTCTGTGGGCTGAGTGCAGGCAGGATCCTTGGAGCCTGGGGCTTAGTTTTGGGATTAAGCCTTTCCCACCCTTTTTGATGTGGAATGGTGCAATCCTATTTTGCCCCAGATAAGTGACTGTATTAGAAACTTCCCTATTTTGTATATTGGATTAAAGGTTTGGATTTCTACACTATAAAATAGGGGAAGAATAAGAGCTTGCTCTCTTGGTTCCTGAGATTAGCATTAGAGATCAGAGAAAGGCCACATGGAGGAGGCCAGGAGAAGCAGCCAAGATGGCGGAGTACTGAGTGAGAAGTCAGTTAATACAGAGTTTGTGTATAGAGAAGGAAGGAGATGGGGAACAGAGGTGAATAAGTCTGGTGAGCTAGAAACCTTTGATTTTAGGAAACTCGGATAAGTCAGTAGCTTTGTGAGCACTGAATGTGAGTAGGTTTTGGAGCCTGTTGGGCAGATAAAATATATTATGCTCACTTTGTTAAAGATGGCACTGCCCACGAGGAGGCCATCGCCTAGGTGATATTAATGTGTGTTGGGGTGGGCTAAAGGCAGGCAGAATCCTTGTAGCCTGGGGCTTGGTTTTGGGATTAAGCTTTTTCCACCCTTTTTGATGTGGGGTGGTACAATCCCATCTTGACTCAGATAGGTGACTTTGTATTAGAGATTTCCCTATTGTGTATATTGGATTAAAGGTTTAGATTTCCACACTATAAAATGGGGACAGAGCAGGAGCTTGCGCTCTTGGTTCCTGAGATTAATATTAGAGGAGAGAGCAGAGAGCAGACAGCAGAGAGCAGAGAGCAGAGAAAGGCCACATGGAGGAGGCCAGGAGAGGCAGCCAAGATGGCGGAGTGTTGAGTGAGAAGCCAGTTTGTGCAGAGTTTGTGCAGAGAGAAGGAAGGAGATGGGGAACAGAGGTGAATAAGTCTGGTGAGCTAGAAACCTTTGATTTTAGAAAACTCGGATAAGTCAGTAGCTTTGTGAGCACTGAATGTGAGTGGGTTTTGGAGCCCAGTGTGTGTTTTTACTTGCCCGCCGGGTGCAAGCTAGAATTAAAGAAAATGGCCTATCAGTTTTTGGCACCGTTGTTTCTTTACTGACTGTCTGAATCCAATGCGAACCTGCATGGGTCAGGATGCTGTGATAGTAGACCTGGCTGCTGGCTTTACAGAGCCCAGTGTGTGTTTTTACTTGCCTGCCAGGTGCAAGCTAGGATTAAAGAAGATGGCCCATCAGTTTTTGGCTCCATTTTTTCTTTACCGACTGTCTGAATCCAATGTGAACCTGCATGAGCCAGGCTGCTATAGTAGTGGCCCTGGCTACTGGCTTTACAGCCTCTTACTCTCCAGGAAGAGGCAGTTGCAGCCTCATAGATGGATCATCAGGCTGCTAATTCAGGAAGGAGAGACTAGGAGAGAGGTTCCAGGGAAACGGACTCTCTCATTGTCGGAGCCTGTAAACACTAACAAGCCTTGACTACCAACAAGATAGAAGCCTAATATATGACATTGCTGTAGAGTCTCATCAACTGCAAATCTCTACCTAAACGTGCCTCAGGGGCAGAGCCAGGGGTCCAGAGTCACAGACCAGGAAGAGAGAGAAGAAAGAAAAAGGAAGAAGTTAACCTCTCAAAATCTAAAAAATACCAGACTATATAACTTGTTCCACTATTTTTTTTGTTTCTTTCATCTTCTTGCCTTTATTATTATTATTTTTTTTCCTCTGCCTTGGTCTTTTTATTCTCTGCCCATCTTATTATTTTTTCTTCTTGAACTACACTACCCATAAGTGTTACATTTCCCATTTTCTTTCTTAACTTCTACCTTTCTCTCTGTTGGGCAGATAAAATGTATTATGCTCACTTTGTTAAAGATGGCCCTGCCCACGTGGAGGCCGTTGCCCAGGTGATATTAATGTGTGTCTCTGTAGGCTGTGGGCAGGCAGGATCCTTGTAGCCTGGGGCTTGGTTTTAGGATTAACCCTTTCCCACCCGTTTTGATGCGGGGTGGTACAATCCCATCATGCCGCAGATAAGTGACTTTATATTAGAAACTTCCTTATTTTGTATATTGGATTAAAGGTTATGAATCTACACTATAAAGTGGGGCAGAACAGGAGCTTGCTCTCTTGGTTCCTGAGATTATCATTAGAGGAGAGAGCAGAGAGGAGAGCAGAGAAAGGCTACATGGAGGAGGCCAGCAGAAGCAGCCAAGATGGCAGAGTGTTGAGTGAGAAGCCAGTTTGTGCAGTTTGTGCAGGGAGAAGGAAGGAGATGGGGAACAGAGGTGAATAAGTCTGGTGAACTAGAAACCTTTGGTTCTAGGAAACTCAGATAAGTCAGTAGTTTTGTGAGCACTGAATGTGAGTGGGTTTTGGAGCCCATTGTGTGTTTTTACTTGCCTGCCGGGTGCAAGCTAGGATTAGAGATGATGGCCCACCAGTTCTTGGCTCCGTTGTTTCTTTACCGTCTGTCCGAATCCAATGCGAACCTGCATGGGCCAGGCTGCTGTGATGGCAGCCCTGGATACTGGCTCTACACTCTCTATGAGGGTTATACTCCAAAACCCTTAACTCTCTCTCTTTTTGTTTTTTTTCTTTCTTCTTTCCTTTTCCCCTTTTTCTTTTTTCTCCCACTCTATTAGTTTCTTCTTTTCTCCTTTTACTTTTCCTCTCATTCAATCCTCAATCACGAACAAATTATTTTATTTGGGACTTATTTTTTTGTGTGGCATTTTGGGTGCCTTTTACTTAGCTTTTAACTCATTAGCATTCCTTATAACCCCGGCTCTCCATTCTATCTAGTTTTTGCTCCACTTAATACAATATTATTTTTTTCCTTTTTCCTGTTTCACTCTTATCCCTCTCATTATATCTCTTAGTCAACCATCACTTACAAACAAATCATTTTATACTTGACCCAAATTTATTCCTTTCTTGCATTTTGTGGGTCCTTACCTCCTTTTTTGCCCCTTGAACACTTCACCCCAACTCAGGCCCTCCATTATAGGCAGACTTTGTTCCATTTAGCACAATATAATTCACAGTTCATCAAGTTATTTTACTAAGGAGGAGGGGAGAGGAGGGAAAGAAAAGAAAAAAAAGAAAAGTAATAAATTATCATTATCTTTTATCCAAATTTTTTTCTTTTTTTAACTTTTATTCTTCATTAATTCTCATTAGTGCTATCAAAAAGACCACCCTCAGATGCCATTAAAAAAAAGAAAATCAAATACCATGGATACACAAGATAGAGAAGTAGCACAGATAGATGTGAAAAAATCTATGTAGAAAAAATTTAATATATTAGAAACCTTGGAGCTAAATGACAGAGAATTTAAAATAAAAATCCTAAAAATACTCAGACATATACAAGAAAACACAGAAAGGCAATTTAGGGAGCTCAGAAAACAACTCCACAAACACAAAGAATATATTACCAAGGAAATTGAAACTATAAAAACAAATCAAACAGAAATAAAAAACTCAATTCATGAAATGAAAAACAAGGTAACAAGCTTAGCTAATAGAAAAGGCAAGATAGAAGGTAGGATTAGTGACACAGAAAACAAACAACTTGAGGCACAACAGAGAGAAGAAGAGAAAGACTCAAAAATTAAAGAAAAATGAGAAAGCTCTACAGGAATTGTCTGAATCCATCAATAAGAATAACATAAGAATAATAGGTATATCAGACGGAGAAGAGAAAGAAAATGGAATGGAGAATATATTCAAACAAATAATAGACGAGAACTTCCCAAGCCTGTGCAAAGAACTAAAGCCTCAAAATCAAGAAGCAAACAGAAAACCGAGTTTTCTTAACCACAACAAACCTACTCCAAGGCACATCATAATGAAATTGGCACAAACCAACGACAAAGAAAAAATTCTCAAGGCAGCCAGGGGAAAAAAGAATACAGCATATAAAGGAAGGCCTACTAGATTATCATCAGATTTCTCAGCAGAAACTCTACAAGCTAGAAGTGAGTGGACCCCAATATTTAAAGTACTGAAAGAGAGGAACTTTCAGCCAAGAATACTACACCCATCAAAGCTATTATTCAAATATGAAGGAGAAATAAGAACATTCACAGATACAGAAAAGATAAGGGAATTTATCATCAGAAAACCCCCACTCCAGGAAATAGTAAAGGGGGTTTTCCAACCAGATACAAAGAACAAAACGAAACAAAACCACAAGTAAAAGCTCCACCAAGAACACAATAAAACAAAATGTAAACTGTGACAACAGAAACAAAAAAAAGGGGGGAGAGGATGGAGATTAACAGTAGCAAAGGATGATGAAGTGCAGAAACACCCATAAGATAGGGTACTACAATAAATATGGTAGGTACCCTTTTCATTACTTAATGGTAACTACCTTGAAAAAAACACCACAGAAGCACATGACTTAAAAAAGGTAGCAACAGAGGAAAGAAGTATGAATACAAACAAACAAAAACAAATAATAGAAAAACAAAAGAGAATAATCAAACAAGATACAAAAAACAGAAAGCAATTTATAAAATGGCAATAGGGAACCCACAAGTGTCAATAATTACACTAAATGTAAATGGATTAAACTCACCAATAAAAAGACACAGAGAAGCAGAATGGATTAAAAAAGAAAATCCAACTATATGCTGCCTAAAAGAAACACATCTAAGCAACAAGGATAAAAGCAAATTCAAAGTGAAAGGCTGGAAGACAATACTCCAAGCAAATAACATAAAAAAAGCAGATGTAGCAATACTCATATCTAATTGTGCTGAAAATAAGACAGCAAAAGTACTCAGAGACAAAAATGGTCATTTCATAATGATTAAGGGGACACTGAATCAAGAAGACATAACAATTTTTAATATATATGCACCAAACGAAGGAGCAAAAAAATATATAAGACAGCTACTTATTGACTTAAAAACAAAAACTTACAAAAATACAATCATACTTGGAGACCTCAATACACCGCTGATGGCGCTAGATTATTCATCGAAACAGGAAATCAATAAAGATATATTGGCCTTAAATGAAACACTAGAGCACCTGGATATGATAGACATCTACAGGACACTTCATCCCAAAGAGACAGAGTATACATTTTTCTCTAGTGTACATGGAACATTCTCAAGAATTGACCATATGTTGGGCCACAAAAATAATATCAGCAAATTCAGAAAAATTGAAATTGTACCAAGCATATTCTCTGATCATAAAGCATTGAAACTAGAATTCAATGGCAAAAAAGAGGGAAAACCCCAACAAAAATGTGGAAACTAAACTACATACTTTTAAAAAATGAATGGGTCAAAGAATAAATAAGCTCAGAGATCAAAAGATATATACAGACAAATGAAAATGATAATACGACATATCAGAATCTCTGGGATGCAGCAAAGGCAGTAATAAGAAGGAAGTTCATATTACTTCAGGCCTATATGAACAAACAAGAGAGAGCCCAAGTGAACCACTTAACTTCACACCTTAACGCACTGGAAAAAGAAGAAAAAAGACAACTCAAAACCAGCCGAAGAAAGGAAATAATAAAAATAAGAGCAGAAATAAATGAAATAGAGAACAGAAAAACTATAGAAAAAATTAATAAAACAAGAAGCTGGTTCTTTGAAAAAATCAACAAAATTGACAAACCCTTGGCAAGACTCACCAAGGAAAAAAGAGAAAGGACTCATATAAACAAAATCCAAAATGAAAGAGGCGAAATCACCACAGACATCATAGATATACAAAGAATTATTGTAGAATACTATGAAAAACTATATGCCATCAAATTCAACAATCTAGAAGAAATGGATAAATTCCTAGAACAATACAACCTTCCTAGACTGAGTCATGAAGAAGCAGAAAGCCTAAACAGACCAATTAGCAGGGAGGAAATAGAAAAAACTACTAAAAACCTCCCCAAAAATAAAAGTCCAGGCCCAGACGGTTTATACTAGTGAATTCTATCAAGCATTGAAAGATGACTTGGTTCCTATTCTACTCAAAGTCTTCCAAAAAATTAAAAAAGTAATACTTCCAAACACATTTTATGAGACCAACATAACCCTCATACCGAAACCGGGCAAGGACAGCACAAAAAAAAACCCAAAAAAAAAAAAAAAAAAAAAAAAAAAACTACAGACCAATATCTCTAATGAATTCAGATGCTAAAATACTAAACAAAATACTAGCAAATCGAGTACAACAACATATTAAAAAAATAATACATCATAATCAAGTGGGATTCATCCCAGAATCTCAAGGATGGTTCAACATACATAAAACGGTAATGTAATACACCATATCAACAAAACAAAGAACAAAAAATACATGATCTTATCAGTAGATGCAGAAAAGGCATTCGATAAAATACAACACAACTTTATGTTTAAGACACTCAACAAAATGTGTGTAGAAGGAAAATATCTCAACACGATAAAGGCCATATATGATAAACCATCAGCCAACATCATACAAAATGGCATAAAACTGAGGACTTTCTCCCTTAAATTAGGAACAAGACAGGGTTGTCCACTCTATCCTCTCTTATATAATGTGGTGCTAGAAGTTCTGGCCAGAGCAATCAGACAAGAGAAAGAAATAAAAGGAATCCATATCAGAAAAGAAGAAGTAAAGGTATCACTTTTTGCAGATGATATGATCCTATACATCAAAACCCCCAAAGACTCCACAAAAAGACTACTGGAAATAATAAACCAATACAGTATGGTCACTGGATACAAAATTAATATACAGAAGTCCATAGCCTTTCTATATGCCAACAATAAAATATTAGAAAACTAACTCAAAAAAATAATCCCCTTTAAGATTGCAACAAGAAAAATAAAATACCTAGCAATAAACATAACAAAGAATCTAAAGGACCTATATAATGAAAACTACAAACCATTGTTAAGGGAAGTGAAAAAAGATAAAATGAGATGGAAAAATATTCCTTGTTCTTGGATAAAAAGAATAAATATAATCAAAATGGCCATATTTCCCAAAGCAATTTACAAATTTAATGCAATTCTCATCAAAATTCCAATGACATTTTTTAAAGAAATGGAACAAAATATCATCAGATTTATATGGAACTATAAAAAACCCCGAATAGCCCAAGCAATCCTAAGGAAAAAGAATGAAGCTGGGGGCATTACAATACCTGACTTCAAACTATATTATAGGGCTACGACAATCAAAACAGCATAATATTGGCATAAAAATAGACACTCGGACCAATGAAACAGAATAGAAAGTCCAGAAATAAAAGCACATATATATGGTCAAATAATTTTTGATAAAGAGGCCAACAACACACAATGGAAAAAGAAAGTCTGTTCAACAAATGGTGCTGGGAAAACTGGAAAGCCACATGCAAAAGAAAGAAACTCGACTACAGCTTGTCCCCTTGTACTAAAATTAATTCAAAATGGTTCAAAGACCTAAATATAAGACCTGAAACAATAAAGTACATAGAAGAAGACATAGGTACTAAACTCGTGGACCTGGGTTTTAAAGAGCATTTTATGAATTTGACTCCAAAGGCAAGAGAAGTGAAGGCAAAGATAAATGAATGGGACTACATCAGACTAAGAAGTTTTTGCTCAGCAAGAGAAACTGACCACAAAATAAACAGAAAGCCAACTAAATGGAAAATGATATTTTCAAACAACTGCTCAGATAAGGGCCTAATATCCAAAATATACAAAGAACTCATAAAACTCAACAACAAACAAACAAACAATCCAATAAAAAAAAGGGAAGAGGACATGAACAGACACTTGTCCCAAGAAGAAATACAAATGGCCAACAGATATATGAAAAGATGCTCATCTTCATTAGTTATTAGAGAAATGCAAATCAAAACTGCAATGAGATACCACCTCACACCTGTTAGATTAGCTATTATCAACAAGACAGGTAATAGCAAATATTGAATAGGCTG
This sequence comes from Saccopteryx bilineata, assembly GCF_036850765.1. NCBI lineage: Eukaryota > Metazoa > Chordata > Mammalia > Chiroptera > Emballonuridae > Saccopteryx > Saccopteryx bilineata. The sequence goes on from NC_089502.1 coordinate 48,546,950, forward strand.
TGGAGAATAAGGAACCCTCATTCACTGTTGGTGGGAATGTAAAGTAGTACAACCATTATGGGAGAAAGTATGGTGATTCCTCAAAAAACTGAAAATAGAACTACCTTATGAACCAGCTATCCCTCTACTGGGTATATACCAAAAAAACTCAGAAACATTGATACGTAAAGACACATGTAGCCCCATGTTCATTGCAGCATTGTACACAGTGGCCAAGACATGGTAACAACCAAAAAGCCCTTCAATAGAAGACTGGATAAAGAAGATGTAGCACATATGCACTATGGAATACTACTCAGCCATAAGAAATGATGACATTTGATCATTTACAACAAAATGATGGGATGTTGATAACATTATACATAGTGAAATAAGTAGATCAGAAAAAAACAAAACTGCATGATTCCATACATTGGTGGGACATAAAAACGAGACTAAGAAACATGGACAATAGTGTGGTGGTTACAGGGGTGGGGGGAAGGGAAGGAAGGAGAGGGGAAAGGGGAGAGGGACGGCACAAAGAAAACTAGATAGAGGGTGACGGAGGACAATCTGACTTTGGTTGATGGGTATACAACATAATTGAACAACAAGATAACCTGGACATGTTTTCTTTGAATATATGTACCCTGATTTACTGATGTCACCCCATTAAAATTAATAAAAATTTATTTATAAAAAAGAGAATGTTATGGTAATGGAGGGATGGGGGTTGGGAGAGTGCGAGGAAGGAGAAAGGGGTTGGGGGGAGGGGAGGGGAAGTGTACAAAGAAAACCAGGTAAAAGTTGACGGAAGACAATTTGACTTTGAATGAGGGATATGCAACATAATCAAATGTCAAAATTATCTGGAGATGTTTTCTCTGAATATATGTACCCTGCTTTATCAATGTCACCGCATTAGAATTAATAAAAAAAATACTATGGCAAAAAAAAAATATTTAGTCTGAAATATTTATAATTATCTTAATGGCTCCTCGAGAAGATTGCTAATTCAAATTATTTTTTTCAAATAGGCAATGCTGTCATTTTTTCCTCTCTGATGACATGTTAACATTTAAAATACCCCAAGCTCCAAATTTAACTCCCTGAAATTATTAAGAATATTCATCATTGCCCTGCCCAGATAGCTCAGTTGGTTAGCAGTGGTTCCCAACCCCCGGGCCATGGACCAGTACTGGTCTGTGAGCCATTTGGTACCGGTCTACAGAGAAAAAATAAATAACTTACATTATTTCCATTTTATTTATATGTAAGTGTGAACGATGTTTTATTTTTTTTAAATGACCAGATTCCCTCTGTTACATCCGTCTAAAACTCACTCTTGATGCTTGTCTCGGTCACGTGATACATTTTTCTGTCCCACCCTAAAGGCCGGTCCGTGAAAATATTTTCTGACATTAAACTGGTCTGTGGCCCAAAAAAGGTTGGGGACCACTGGGTTAGAGCATCAGCCAGACAGGCAGAGGTTGCTGGTATGTTCCTGGTCAGGGCACACACAGGAACAGCTCAATGTTCCTGTCTCTCTCTTTCTCTCTCCCTTCCTGTCTCACTGAAATCTAAGTAAAAATAAAAAATAAAAAAAGAATAGTCATAATTGTCAACTCAGTGTAATTTAAATGAGTATTTTATTTTTGTTTGGTTATTTGTCCTACTATGTATGGGTTAGATAGAACTAATTGTAGGGCTCTAATTAAGATTTTATAGTATATTTTTCAATTTTTTTTTCTTAAATGAGAAGAAGGGAGGCAGAGAGACAGACTCCTGCATGTGTCCCAACTGGAATATACCTAGTAAGTCCCATACTATAAGATGCTCTGTCCATCTGGGGCCATTGCTCTGCTGTTTGGCAACTGAGCTATTTTAGCACCTGAGGTGAAGCCATGGAGCCATCCTCAGCTCCTGGGGCCAACTTGCTTAAGCTATTCGAGCCATGGCTACAGGATGAGAAGAGAGAGATAGAGAGAAAGAAGTGAGAGACGGAGGGGTGGAGAAGCAAATCATCACTTCTCCTGTATGCCATGACCTTGAATTGAACCCAGGACTTCCACATTCTGGGCTGGTGCTCTACCACTGAGCCAACTGGCCCAGATACATTTTCAATTTTATACTGTGCATAATTTAGTTGTGTTCTAAGTTGTAACAGGGAAAATAGCGTACTATCATCAAAGTGGCACTGATTAACTTATCTTAAGAGAGTTCTTTGTATTTTCCATGCCACATTAAAAATATCCCTTTTCCAGTATTAAGCTTAGTACGGACCTGTTTACTATATCTTGCAGTTGTTCCTCTTATTAACTTTGTTCATGTTGTCTTTGCTGCCTGGGTTTCCTTGATTTCCACAAATTTTAAGGTAGAGTACAGGTGTCATATCCCACAGGAAACTTTTTCTGACCCTCTGAACCTTTCTCTCCACACAGACCATATCTTCTCCCCAAATACCTCAGGTATACTTTTTAAGATTAAATGAACCTACATGAAAAATAGATAGATTTATAAATATCTACTTATCATAATCTAATTTTTAAGAGGATATATTTTGTATTTAGAAAGAATCTGTGACCACAGTGCTTAGTACAATTTTGGGTGTGCAATAGAATAATAGACAGTATTTATTATATTAATTGATCTATTTGTTTACTTTTCAGAGTATTTATAATAATAATTCATTGAAGCCTTTTCCTACACTTACATTTGATTTACTAACTGTTTTGAAACTATACATCAAGTACTAATTTTTTACTAAAATTGTTCTTTCTGTGGTAACAATATTCTTTCTCTGGAAATAGGAGATATTTTAAAAGCATGACAATTCAATTATTATCTTTTGTTTCTCTTTAATGATATTGTAGTTAGATAAACAGGTGTGACAGGTTTGACTTGTGACATTTCTTTTTCTTTCTTTTGTGACAAAGATAAAGAGAGAGACAGAGGGACAGAGAAGGGCAGACAGACAGGAAGGGAGAGATGAGAAGCATCAATTCTTTGTTGTGGCTCTTTGTTGCTGTTCTTTAGTTGTTCATTGATTACTTTCTCATATGTGCCTTGACCGAGGGGCTACAGCAGAGAAAGTGACCCCTTTCTCAATTCAGCGACCTTGGGCTCACGCTAGCGACAATAGGGTCATGTCTATGATCCCACACTCAAGCCAGTGACCCCACACTCAAGTTGGTGAGCCCAAAGGCAAACTGGATGAGCCCGTGCTTAAGCCAGTGACCTCAGGGTTTCAAACCTGGGTCTTCTACATCCCAGTCCAATGCTCTATCCACTGTGGCACTGCCTGGTTAGGCTATTTTTATTTTTAAAAAATTTTTATAGATTTCATTTATTGATTTTTAGAGACAGAAAGAGAAAATGGGTGGAGAAATGGAAATCGTCAATTCACTCGTAATAGTTACTTCTTGTATGTGCCGTGACCAGGCAAAACCAGGGTTTTGAACTGGCAACCTGAGCATTACAGGTCAACACTTTATCCGGTGAGCCACCACAGGTCAAGCATTTTTTATTTTTATTTTTTAGTAGATTTTATTTATTTATTTTTAGAGAGAGAGAGGGAGTGAGAAAGAGAGAGAGAGTGGGGGTAGAAGTGGGATGACCTGTGACATTTAAAATAATGCTTTCACCTCTATCCAAATATAAAAATCAGTATTTTAAAATGTTACATTTGGTAAAGCACATAAATTAGTGAGAGGATCTCTCTGCTTTATTGGCTAATTTCAACATAGATATGCTTTGACTACTCAATTTAAAAATAATATTTGTTACAGTTCTCTGAGCATTACATATAATTTACCTTCTTTGCTATGGCAAGTATTTCCAGAATCTCAGGTGAATGTATTTGGAGAAAAAGTTGACCATACTATGCTTATTAATACCTCTGCAAAGCCCATTTTTCTTATATTAAGGTCAATAGCAGATTTTGACAGGTTAAAAAATAGTGTTGGCACTATCTTAAACAATTAAATATATGTATGTGTACATATATATATTATAATAGTGTGAAAATATAAAAGAATCAGAACATGAGCCCAAAAATCTAACTTGAGTCATAAAAGTATAGTCATGATAAAAAAAACCTGCTCTTATTCAAAATACAGCATGAGAAATGCCTAAAAAGTACAATTTTACACAGTTCTACACTTTTTATTGTACATAGTACATGCCCAGGAGTTTAAATCTATAATAATTTCCCCTTTTCTTCTCTCATAACTTTGGGAGAACAATGTTATATGTTTTGCTTTATGCTTCTAATTTTCAAAGATGTTAAGTAAAATAGTAGATACTTGAAATTAAAACTTTTTTGAAGTACTATTCTCCTGTACTTGACATATATGAAGAATTAATTAAGCACATACTCATAAGCAAACACTCAATTCGGGCTTGACATAGAAATCATGCATAAATTACTCATGAAGAAAAATTTCTTAAAAGGGCAAGGACAGACACTTGTAAAAAATTTACATAGTGGTAATTTTCTTTACGAAAGTGATGATCTACTTTTTAAAAACGTATTTAATTGTTCTTTGTACAACAAAAGAAAATAATTCCATAGCTATGACTTGAAAACAGCCATCATATAAGTTAATGAAGCCAACTTTCTTTTAGCAAAATAAAAAAGAAAACCTTTTATCTATTTGTCCTGTGAGGACTTGAAATCATGTTAGATACTTGATCTTGACTAATAATTGTATTTCCTTGAGAATTTATTTATTTTATTTCCTTATATTATGAAATTCTAATTATGTAGGCATTTGAAATTTGAGACATTTTAAAATAATACATCTCTAAAGATTCAAAACATTAATGCTTTTAAGTGATTAATTTTTTTAAAAGTACATTAATCTAAGAATATTTTAGTTTTTAATTTATAGCACGGCCATTCCTCTGACTGTTTTGTTTAAATAAAAAATATTCTACAAACCCTGACTTTCTTTTACAAATAAGAACAATAATCCTATATGTATAATCAAATTTAAAAGAACAAATATAACTGACTCAAAGAATCATTATTTGCAGGCTATAAGAACTGAGCCTTGAGTTACTGGAGCTCATGGTCTGTGTTCCATGTGAGAAAAATCCAATCCTCACACCTCAGAGAAAACTGCAGGTGCTACACCAGCACACTGCTATCAGCACATCAGCTGCTTTGTGTCAATTCTTCCTGATCACTGCTCTCAAATAACAAGGCTCTTCTAAGAGCCAAACTGCACAGCAGCATGTCATGCACTATTGGAGCTCATTTTCACTCTCAGAGCTCAAATACTTCACCGTTAGAGAAATCTATGGATGGTGCATCTCGAGTGAATAACCAATACTCTTGATGAAAAGGAGGCTTCAGTATTCATTTCCGCTGGAAGAGATTTAATGCTTGGGGAGAAACAATTTCACTCAAACTTTTAAAGATATTAGAATTAGTTGAACTTATCACCTTATTTCTTTTATAAGATTAGCTATTTCTTATTATGCTTCTGCCTATACATCTTTTGCTTCACATGCTTGGACATGATTCCTATTCTGCTGAGCTTTAAAAAGATGTACTCTTTAGGTTATTTGAGTAATATCAAGCCCAGTGCCATGTGTCATTAGTCATATTGAAAATGTGGGGGAAATAAATTTGAACTTCTACTAATACTATTTTAAACTTATAGCATATACATTACATTTATTTAAAAATGTGACTTGATAGATAACAATGTTCTTCCTCCTACAAAATATGTTACCTATAAAAACCCAGGGAAAATTTATACTCCATTATGTCTATTTGAAAACTATAAATCAGACATAAGCTTTTTTCCTCCAAAACTTCATGTATGTATTGTGTGGGAAATCACAAAAATTTTAGGTGTGATACTTACTTTTAGTGATTATTTGGACAAAAATGTTGAAATATGCACATGTAAAGGAAATATAAGAATTTGATTAATACATTTTTCTGACCTGGCCTCTGGTGGCGCAGTGGATAAAGCGTCAACCTGGGACGCTGAGATCGCTGGTTCAAAACCCCAGGCTTGCCGGGTCATGGCACATGTGAGAGTTGATACTTCATGTTCCTCCCCCGTTCTCTCTCTCTCTTTTTTTCTCCCTCTCTCTCCTATCTGAAATGAATAAATAAAATCTCAAAAAAAGTACATTTTTCTGTTTGAGTTTAAAATTAAGCACTTAGCATCAAAATAGGTGGCTTATATTTTATTATTCTACTTTAATTTATGGTTTAAAAACAAAGTGAATATATCAGAACTACAAATGAACATAGTACTGTAATATATATTCCAATGAGGCAAAAATGAAAGCAAAGGGCTGTGGGAGCTCCACTTCTACAGTGACAGACTGTGAAGCTGCATGGACTCATTCCACATTAAAACAACTAGAACTGGTGGAAATTATTTAAAAAAACACATACACACAAAAACATAACAACTGAAATTTCTGAGGTATGTCCTAAAGACATAGCAGACTGCATAGAGAAAATGAAGAAAGATTTAGTCAAGAAAATTTTAATTTTGGCAAGAAGAGCAAAAGTCTGAGGGATGGGAGCCATGTCTTCTTCCACCCTCTTTTTTAGCTCAACATGGTGGAAGTTTTACTCTAAGTGGGTGTGGCTCAAAATATAAATTTTCCAACCCCCTTTGCTGCCAATCAAAGACTGTGGAATACTAGAAGGGGCAGATCATGAGCTTTTCTCAGATCATACTTAAAAAGGCTAAATCATGGTGACTGCAGTTCAAGATAGATGCTACCTATTCCATCTAATTTTCAATGAATAGATTGGAGATTCTGCCCCAAGAGTACTAGGTCAAATAAACATAAGCCCCCATCTCTCCTTCCCAAGCCAACTCATAAATCAATGTTGCATCCTGGAAAAGGCAAGCAGGGTAGTCCTGAGGCTACTGCCCCTACATAGCCCTCTGCTAATTAAGTAAGCAGTCATTCCAAGAGAAGTGGGACATTATCAATATTCTCAGTTCCTGAGAAGTGACTCAGAGATTTTGCCCAGGGTAAAAGACAGTCCACATAGAAAGACGATGCTCTAAATTTCTCTCAAAAGGGTTGACTTTATTTGAAACGGAGTGTGCAAAAGTTCAAACTTTTCAAGTCTGCCCTTGAAAACAATGGATATTGTTGATGTACACAATGAAGGAGTAGTGTTGGTAGGTCTACATGGCTGACCAATTATTTTCAATTGCAAATGGACTCAAATATAATAGAATTCACTTATGAAGAAAATCACATCTCAGATAAGTGTCAGAAATCATAAAAAACAATAGAACAGTCCAGCAAGAATTAACAGACACTAAAAAATTGATGTGTTAATAACAAGGTCAAAAAGCTTATCAGTGAAATTAAGAGAAAAGCTAGTCAAACAGAACACTACTAAAACATTGTCATTCAGGGTGATTGTTACACATGCTTAAGGTTAAAACCTTTCAAGGAGCAACATTAGATACTTTACACTGCTGGGGAAATAAACATCATTGAAATATTACAAGCATTAAATAAACAACTATCAACAAAATTTGCACCAAGGAAAAAGATCAATATTCAGTGTTGCTATATTATATTATTTAAAATGTGCACTTTTCAACAGCAAAAATTAAGACACTCGCAAGAAAATAAGAAACTAAGGCCCATAAAAAGGAAAACAAATAAGACAACAGAAACTTCCTGTGAGAGGATTCAAATTTCTCATAAAAACTTCAAAGTCATTATCAAAAAGTGTAATGAATTAAAGGAAACCATTCTTAAAGAAATAAGACATAATGAAATGTTGTATAAATTCAGATTATCAATAAAAAAGATAAAAATATTAAAATAAGTAAATAAAAATTCTAACACTGGCAAGTAAAATGACTGCAATTAAAAATATTTAAAGGAACCCATTGAAGTTTTGAACTGAAATAAAAAGGATTACCATACTTGAAAATAAAACCAATAGAAATTATGTAATCTAAAGTATTATATATATAGAGAAAAAATAATAAAGAAAAATGACCAGAGGCTTAGAAAAATGAAGGACACTATTAATTGAACCAATATACACATAATTAGAGTCTTGGGACAAGAGAAGAGAGAGAAAAGAACAAAAAATTCAAAGAAAGAGTGGTTGGAAAAAATAGTCCCCAAATAATGAAAAATATTAATATACAAAACTAGAAAGCTCAAACAACTCCAAGGAAAATAGCCTCAAAGAAATTCACACCTTATTCATATAGTAAACATTCTGAAGGCTAATAACAGAAAGAAAATTTTGGAAGCATAAAGTGAAAAACTGACTATAAATATCTCACTCCCATAAACCAAATCCATCTAAAAAACAATGGAGTTCTGAAAGGGATTGAGTTTGAAAAACACTGAAAGAAAAAGTGAGGGAACACTCTAAACCAAATGGTGACACAGGAGGCTCCTGAATTTCTCTCCAACCACAGACACACTGAACATACAGCTACATATGCAGCAATTCACTCAGAAAGAAATTAAGAAAATAGTTCACCGACTCCTCCTACACATCAAGTGACTGAAAAAATTCCTACATTAAAATGGGTAGGAAAGCTTGAAATACACTCTCACCACAAACCCCACACACACCTTGCCATATAATTCCCAACTTTCATTTTCTCTGAAGAGGAAAGGGTTTAGACTACACATCTATTTTTTTCTTTTTTTTCCTTTTAAGCAAAGTAAGGGAGATAGACAGACTCTCACATGCACTCCAACGAGAATCCACCGGGCAACTCCCTTCTAGCGCAGATGCTGAAATAAACAGAGCTAACTTTCATGCTCGTGGCTGACTGTTCGGTCCAATCAAGCCACTGACTACAGGAGGGGAAGAGGAAGAGAAGAGGAAGATGGAAGTGGAGAGAAGCAGATGGTTGCTTTTCACATGTGCCCTGACCAGGAATTTAACCCAGAACGGTCACACTCAGGACAGATGCTCTATCCACTGAGCCAGGGGCTGGACCACCCATCTAACACCTCAACTTTTAAGGTTATTTATTGTTCAAGGGACAGAGTCCCAAAACACCTAGATCTTAAAGCTAATCCTGTGTTCACAAGTCTCACAGGATTACAGCAAACAAAAAGCAGTTATTAACATGCATGCAAGTATTTGCCATGGCTCTTCTTCCAGGACTCAGTGCAGAGGCAGTAAGCAACAACACCCATCTCTCAATCTTTCCCTAGAAAGGGATTGACTGCATTATTTTACAAGCTGCTGCCTGGGGGTTCAGTCTCTAATTTGCATGAATCTAAGTGCTAAATGTGATCTTCCCTGGAGCTCAAAAGAGATGGTTGATACTTCCTCAACATTTTCCTTCTGTCTTGCTTCAAAAATAAAAAAGTCACCAGCATCTCCCTGGAAAGAACTTATTCAAAAACTTAGCACCCCAAATTTTATAGCTGCTGTCTAAAAGATGAACTTACAAATCACCTAATTGGGATAGCCAAAGGACTTCCATTTATGAGTTCCACAAGATTATAACAAAATATAAAATTTTAAAAGATGTAGAAACAAATGTTACAATTGTACACCCAGATTAATTCCAGGAGGACCAGGCAAAAATGCCCATCTCCCAGTTTCTCCTGGAAGGGGGTGTGACCACATAATTTTTCAACTGCTATCTGAGGGTCTAACCCTTAATGATTTTAGGTGCTGACTGAAATCTTTCCCTTTGGGCCACTGACTGGGCTTAGCATACTCTCAACTACGGTGAGTGTGAGAACAAAGACAAACATTTGGATAGCCATCCACATTAGAGAGGCCACCAGGAACTTGGGTTGGAGTAATTGATGAGGTTGATCTCTTCTTTTTTTGAGAAAGAGAGACAAAGAGAGAGAGACAGAAAGGCAAGAAGGGAGAAAGATGAGAAGCATCAACTCATACATGCGTCAATTTAGTTGTTCACTGATTACTTCTCATACGTGCCTTAATTGGGGGAGGGGGTCTCCAGCTGAGCCAGGGACCCTTTGCTCAAACCAGCAACCTTGGGCTCAAACCAGAGACCTTGCGTTTTAAGCCAGTGACCTTTGGGTACAAACTAGTGACCATGGGGTCATGTCTATGATTCCACACTCAAGCTGACAACCACATGCTCAAGATGGTGACCTTACACTCAAGCTGGATGATCCTGCACTCAAGCCAGAGACCTTGGAGTGTCAAACCTGGATCATCAGTATCCCAAGTTGATGTTCTATACACTGCACCACCATAGGTCTGACTGACCTCTTCGTTTTAACAAGGCCTGACCTGAGGAGAATTATTTAACCAGAGCCTAAACTTCTATGGTTTTAGCAGAGCTTAAATAACCTGGGGAAAAAAAATACTCAACTCTAACTGGTTCTACTTTTTCATGTATAGGAAGGGAAATATTCAATTCCAGTTTCCTTCAGCTTTCTTAGTAGAAAAAAAGAGAGTATTTAATTCTAGCCCATTTTTAGCTACCCTGTCTCACCAAGAATAGGAAAGGGAGAATAGAGAAGCATTTATGAAATCCACAGTACACAGGCAAAGGCTCACAGAAAAGACTGAGAATTAATCATAAGATTATAGACTGGTACCTCCATCAGCACTTCAATAAAGGTAGATACACAAGGGTTCCTTTTACCTATACATTATGCACAATTACAAAGAAAAGTTATGAAGAATATTAAAAAGCAAAAACACAGTTTGAAGAGAAAGAACAAACATCAGAACCAGAATCACTATGTCAAGAATGTTAAACTTATTAGACAAGGATTTAAAATAACTAAGATGAATTATGTTAAGCGTTTTAATCGTTAAGGTACATACCATGCAAGAACATACAGGTAATGTTAACAGAGAAATGGAATTCTAAGAAATAACCAAAAAAATGCTAGAGATTAACACACACACACACACACACACACACACACTAATGAAGAATGGATTTAATGAGTTTATTAGTGGATAGGACACAGATAAGAAAAGAGTCTTACTTAGCTAGAAGATATGGTGACAGAAACCTCCAAAACTGAAAGGCAAATAGGAAAAAAAAAACTGAAACAATGAAAAGATAGAATATCCAAAAACTGTGGGACTAGAAAAGGTGCAATATTTGTATTATAAGAATACCAAAATGATAGTAAAGAAAAGAAGAAGAGAAATAATTAAAATAATAATGCTTGAAAATTTCCTCCAAATTGATGTCACAAACTAAACCACAAATCTAGAAAGCTTAGAGAACACCAATAGGATACATGTTAAAAATAACAAATCAAACCAAAACATTATACCTAGTTATATCATTTTCAAACAACAGAAAATCAAAGATAAAAAATTTCTGACATAAGCCAGAAAAAGCAATAAAAAATTACATTTAAACTTTTCTTTAAAAACCATGCAAGCACTCCTGGCTGGTTTGCGCAGCAGTAGAGTGTTGGCCCAGCACGTAGAACTTCTAGTTTTGATTCCCAGTCAGGGCACACAGGAAAAGTGAACATCTGGTTCTCTACCTCTCCCCTATCTCTCTCTCGCTCTCTTTCTCTCTCTCTCTTTTTCTTCCTTTCCTATAGCGATGGCTCAAATGGTTTGAGCAAGTTGGCTCCAAGCACTGAGGATGGCTCCATGGTCTCACCTCAGGTGCTGAAATACTTCTATTGCTGAGCAATGGAGCATGGGCTCCAGATGGGCAGAGCATTGCCTGGTAGGGGGTTTGTCAGTTGGATCCGATTGGGGCATATGCCGGACTCTGTCTCTCTGCCTTCCTACTTCCTTGCCTCTCATTTAATAAAAAAAAAAAAAAATCATGCAAACACAGAGGAAATAAATGCATGTATTTAAAATGTTGAGATAACATCAACCTATAATTCAATGCCATGCAAAATTATCCTTCAAAAAATAAGGAGAAAAACTTTGCAAACAAATAAACAAAACACCAGAATGAATTAACCAGTAGATCTGCCTTGCAAGAAATGTTAAAAGTTCTTTAGAGAGAAGAAATACAAATTAAAATCTCAAACCTGCATAAGGAAGTGAAGAGCATTAAATTAGAATAAGTGGAGGAAATAAAACTGGACATTCTCATGCAGAAAAAAATGTATCCCTACACAAACCATGCAACTTCCACAGAAATTAACTCAAAATAGATAATAGACCTAAATGTCAAATGTGAAACTATAAAACCCCTTGTAGATAACATAGAAAAATGTAGGTGACCTTGGGTTTGACAATGTCTTCTTAGATACACCAGAGACACAATCTATGACAGGGACAATTGATAACCTGGAGTACATTGAAAGTAAAATTTCCTACTGCACAAAAGATAAGGTACAGAAAATAAAAACACAAGCCACAGACTGAATAATATATTTGTGTAAAGAAATTATTAAAGGTGAGGGTAAAACAATCTGAAAGTATTAGGATGAGGACAATGGGTACACAAACAGAGCCATTCATTGTACCTGCCCCACCAGCCAGACTGGAAAACCTTATAATTCATGGGTCATTGCATAGAATTTTTAGAAGTATCTTGCTTCTAATGGGTAAAGTTAGCTAAAAACTAATTGCTGCGCTGGGAAAATAAAATAGAAATTCAAAGTAAGACCAAAAAATATCAAACTTTTTCCAAGTACCTTAACCTCAAGCAAGAACAATGTATCTATAAGGAGGCAAAAATAAAATATCTAAAAAGCAATGAAAATTCAGAGTTGGGAACCGCATTTAAAATTATCATAAATTCAAAGAAGCTAGAAAATATAACACATAGTAAAAAAAAAAAAAAAAACAATCAAAATTGACTCAGAGCTGAAATAGATGACAAAATTTGTAGGCAAAGATACACACACAATCATTATAATTGTATTCCATTTTTACAAAACCTGAAGGAATTATTTAAAATGATTAAGATGAAATATATATCTTAGAGATGAAAACTGCAATGTCAGTAGTAAAATACATCTGGATATTATCAATAAAACACTAGATATTGCAAAATAAAAAATGAGTAAGTTTGAAGACATGGGAAGAAAAACTATCCAAAACTGAAATAAAGTAAAACAAAAAAAAGTGTTTATAAAACTGAGTATCAGGCCCTGGCCGTTTGGCTCAGTGGCAGAACGTCAGCCTGGCATGCACAAGTCCCGGGTTTGATTCCTGGCCGGGGCACACAGGAGAAGCACCCATCTGCTTCTCCACCCCTCCCCCTCTCCTTCCTCTCTGTCTCTCTTCCCCTCCCGCAGCCGAGGCTCCATTGGAGCAAAGATGGCCTGGGCCCTGGGGATGGCTCCTTGGCCTCTGCCCCAGGCACTAGAGTGGCTCTGGTCGCAACAGAGCGACGGCCGGGAGGGGCAGAGCGTCGCCCCCTGGTGGGCGTGCCGGGTGGATCCCCGTCGTGCGCATGTGGGAGTCTGTCTGACTGTCTCTCCCCATTTCCAGCTTCAGAAAAAGACAAAAACAAACAAACAAACAAACAAAAAGAAAACCTGAGTATCGCTGAGCTATGAAACAAGTAAGAGCAGTAATGAATATGGATTTTTTCTGGTGAAAAAAAAAAACCGAGGAGAAACACATTTTAAGAAAAATTAGACAAAAATTCTTAACCCAAAGATCAAAAAAGATTAATGAATTCTAAACATATGAAACAAAATTCCAATGCACATAAAAGCACATTCCAATGAAATTGCTCAAAAGCATTAATAAAGAAAAAATGTTAAAAGTAAGCAGAAACATTACATACAGAGGAATATTGGTGGAGCAATCTCTTTGACATGTTGAACCAAAAATATTTCTTTTTTCCTCAACCAAGCAATCTATAAGCACAAATACATTTCTCTAAAATGAAGGCAATGTAAAACCTTTGTCAGATATACAAAAGTTGAGAGAATTAACCAGCAGGCTCCCACTATTAGAACTATAAAAGAAAACCATTCCAGATATTTAAAACTGACAACAAATAAAATTACAGATCTATACAAAGGAGTAGAGATCATCAAAAAATATAACAATAGGGAAGTATTTGTGTTTTCATATATTACTTAAATCCCTTTAAAAGATAATTTACTGCTTAAAGTAAAAACTATTCCTAAAAATAAGTTAAGATGGAACATTTTAAAACAGTAAAAGAAAATTATAGGGCAACAACTCTAAAGAACATAGAGAACTTAAAAAAAAAAAACCCAAAATAAAAACAAACATTTGCTAACTGAATTCAACAATACATTTAAAGAATTATATACCATGATCAAGATGGAATAATTCCAGGGATGTAAGGATAGTTTATCATATGTCAACATTAATATGATACACCATATTAATGACATGAAAGATAAAAATCAAATGATTATCTGATTAGATACAGAAAAAATTTTTGCCAATATTGAACATTCTTTTTTTTCCCCAACATTTATACATTATAAAAACACAACAAACTGGGTATATAGGGATTGTACCGGAACATAACAAATGCCATATTTGACAAGCCAACAGCTAATATCGTATTCAATAGTGAAAGCTGAAAGATTTTCCTCTAAGACAAGGAACAAGACAATGATGTCCACTTTTGCCAATTTTATTCAACAGTACTAGAAGTCCTAGCCAGAGTAATTATAAAAGAAAAAGAAATTTTAAAAAGACATACAAAATAAAATAGAAAAAGGAAGTGAATGTCTCTATATACAGATGATGTATTAAATATATAAATATATATAAAACTTTAATAACTCCATCAAAAACTACCTAGAACTAATAAACTTAGTAAAGTTGTTGGATGCAAAATTCATGTACAAAAAATCAGTTGTTTCTAAACTCTAACAATGAACTTACAGAAAGAAAAATTAAAATCCCATTTATAATTACATCAAAAAGAATAAACTACATAAGAATAAATCAAACCAATGGCTGAAAGATTTGTACAATGAAAACCTTAAGACACTGATGAAACAAATGTAATTACACACAAATATGTACATGGAAGTATATTCTGCGCTCCGGTTGTGAAAGAATTAATAGTGTTAAAATGTCCATACTGTACAAAGCAAGCTATAAATCAATACCATAACTATTTAATATGTAAGTGCATTTTTCACAGAAATAGAAAACAGAATTTAAAAAATCATGTGGCACCACCAAAGACCCCAAATAACCAAAGCAATCCTGAGAAAGAACAATGTTGGAGGCATCACACTTCTTGTGTGGCACTGGCATAAAAACAAATGCGTAGACCAATGAAATAAAAAAGACATCTTAGAATTTTTTTTAGTCTCCTAAAAATTTTATTTTATTTTATTATTTACTTTTTATTTATTGATTGATTTTAGTGTGAGAGAAAGTGAGAGAGGGAGACAGGAACATTGATGTGTTCCTGTATTTTTCCTGACCGGGATTGAACTGGCAACCTCTGTACTTTGGCAAGAAGTCATGATGTTCTACAACCAAGTTATCTGGCCAGGGCCAGGGTGCATAAAATTTAAGTCTCTAGTTCCTTTGAATACATATTATACTAGCCTGAAAAAAGTGTGTCATTTGTGAGCCAACTTTGTGTAGTGTGCTACTCAGTAATGCTGGCTATCCTGTATTTAATAAATATACAGGTTAAAATGATAGGCTTCTGCTTAGGACAATGGAATAACTAAAACTGGGTTGTTCTTCACAACATCATTAACTAAAGAAGAAATGAATATCATCTATTCACCCCTTGATCTAATTATCTACTGACATTTAATGTGTTTTGGTATCATCAGTATTAACAACTAAAAAAAAAAACTAGTTTAAATGCTTCTTTTATTTGTAATGGAAAATATAGTGACTTCAAAATTGGTAAGTTGAAATGGAGACAATTATGCTGGTACAAAAATGTTATCTGATATATTATGCTGTTTGAAGAAAACAAATGATCTTTATCTCAATGCAAATATGTAGTAATATAATGGGCCTAAATTAAAAACATGTAAATTACAAACTATGCTATAACTTTTATCTTAAAAATAACTTTTAAATTCTCCATAAAAGTTTTAAGTTATGAAAAGTGAGGGGGTAAGGTCTAGCTAATTTTTTATTATCAGTTGTTTCTGTGATGAGTATGTTTTGATATATAGCCTTTATTTTATTTTTTAATTTTTTTAAAGATTTTATTTATTTTAGAGAGGAGAAAGAGAGAGAGAGAGAGAAGATGGGGAGGAGCAGGAAGCATCAACTCCCACATGCGCCTTGACCAGGCAAGCCTAGAGTTTCAAACCGACAACCTCAGCATTCCAGGTTGACGCTTTATCCACTGCATCACACAGGCCAGGTGATATATAGCCTTTAAACTCACTAAAGTGAAAAGATAACAAAACAAAACTGTTTACTCAATGAAACCATAAAAATCACTACTTTCACTAATTGTGGAAGTTTCTAAAAAGAATATTATTTAAATTTAAAAATATTTTAAAATACCAATAAATTCAGATAGCCATTAATTATAACACACAAGGAGACTATCTCCAATGATTAAAATCCCCACCACTCAAAAGAAAACCCCCAAAAGGGAGGAAAAATAGCTCATGATTGAAAAATATATTAAGGTATTAAGAAATGAAGATTTAAGATAAAGCCCTAGAGTAATTTGTTGATCTATGTGTTGGTATCTTTAAAACTCACACTACATTTGCTTTCTGAAATTCAACATGCCAAGTGTAGCATTAATTCATTTGTGAGCCTTTAATGAGTATAAAATGAATAGCCTGGAGGATAAAGGTTAAATATTTTTATTGATATACAGAATATAATGTGTTGGATAAAATATATCACACAACTCAGAACCAAAAAATGAACATTATTAAAGTAAAATTCTTAAAAGGTGAGTTTTAATGTACTGATAGAAGTACAGAATAGTTTTGTAATCATTCATATAGTCTATTAGTAAGTAAGGAAATGGAAATATTGGATTCATTTGTCTTTCCCATTTAAAAACTCATTAAACTTCAAGGACTCAATTAATCACTTTGAGAAAAAAGAAACACTCTGACAAGTAAATGTAATGTGGCACTCTGAATTGAATCTAGGAACTAAAATAGGACAGTGATAAAAAATACTGATGAAATACAAATAATATCCTACCTTATTGTTGGATTCTTAGCTTTTCCAAATGTGCCAAGATAAAGTAAGATGTTAAGAATAAAGGAAATAGACTGAGTTATACAGGAACTCTGAATTATCTTGGTAATATTTCTGGAAACCTAAAATTATCTTTTTTTTTCTCTTTCGCTTTCTTTTCCCTTTTGTTTTGTTTTGTTTTGTTTTGTTTTGTTTTGTTAGAGAAGGGAAGATAGCAAGGTAGACTCCCTCACGAGCCCTGACAAGGATCCTTCTGGAAACTTTGTCTTGGGCCAATGCTCAAGTGTGGGGCTATTTTTAGTGCCTGAGATTGATGCGCTCAGACCCAGTGAGCTATCCTCAGCTCCCAGGGCCCACACTGGAACCAAGTGAGCCATTGGCTGCAGGAGTGGAAGAGAGAGACAAGGGGAAGAAGGAGGGAGAGAGAAGCAGATGGTTACTTCTCCTGTGTGCCCTCACAGGGGATTAAACCTGGGATGTCCATATCCTGGGCTGACACTCTATCCACTGAGCAACCAGCTAAGGCCCTAAAATTATTCTAAAACTAAGTTTATTAAAAAAATATGTTACGCCCTGGCCGGTTGGCTCAGTGGTAGAGCGTCAGCCTGGCGTGCGGAGGTCCTGGGTTCGATTCCCGGCCAGGGCACACAGGAGAGGCACCCATCTGCTTCTCCACCCCTCCCCCTCTCCTTCCTCTCTGTCTCTCTCTTCCCCTCCCACAGCCAAGGCTCCATTGGAGCATAAGATGGCCTCGGTGCTGGGGATGGCTCCTTGGTCTCTTCTATAATATTCTTTCTCTTATTGTAATTGCTGAGAACCCCTCGTGATCAAAGTTAAATTAAGAAATAGTGAAGGTAAGATGAGTTTATCCAACCACAGTGTAACTACATTATGAGTCTGTTTGTTAGTATGCAGAATTGGATAGGTTCATCCTCTAAACTACCAGCAGCCGAGTAAAGTTCAAAGTACATACAGTAATTGGCAAATAAATCAGATGTCTAGATTATAATTATTTTCATCTTTGGATATCTTGAAAATTGTCATTTTACTAAGTGTTTCCCTCCAAATAATATTCTATTGGTTTTATTTCTTACTTTTTCCCACATAATAACTTCATAGTAAATATGTGAAAACACAATGGTCACTAGATATATACTGATTTTATTATTTTCTGTTTATAAATATGACCATTGAAAGTATGTAAGTACAAAATACATTGTACATCAGTATTTTTTTTTTAAAAAATTGACAACTTGGCATGGTGAACGCACAATACAGTAGACAGATGATGTATTGTGGAATCGTGCACCTGAAACCTGTATAATTTTTGTAACCAGTGTCACACCTCTCAATGCAATGAATAGGAAAAAATTAAAAGTAATTGACATTTAAGATGTTGGTTCTCAGTAAAGCAATGAAAGAATCCTCCAGGATGATCTAGTGAAATGCCAGTACTGTGTGGCTTCACTCTACATTTCTGCCTTAAAGGTAGTATGTATAATATGTACCTGTTTATTTTGAAGGTATTACTCAAAAAAATTTTTTTGTATATATTAGAACATCCTTTCCTGTTTCCTGTATAGTTAGATATCATAAATAACAATAAAATGTGTTTCAGTTTATGAAAAAAATTCATAATTGATCCTGGGCTCAAAGAGGAAAAATCCCCTTCATTATTTTTTTATGGGAATCTAATAGCTTGCATTGCGAATGGCTCTTTGAGAACACAAGTCAGAAGTTCTGCCTTGTGAATGTACCTGAAAGGTAATACCACAGCCATCAGACCACAATAAAGTAGTGATTAAAATACTGGGTTATAAGAAAGGAATCTCTAATCTATGCCTGTCTGTTTCTAAAAAGCTGTGTAGTTATGAGCACATCACTTAGCTTTCTTTTTAATTTTTTATTACTTTCTCTACAAAAATATGAGGGTTTTGTAATTCAAGATATGTTTGTATATATACAGTGACATTAATTTCCTTTATTAACATTTTAGGAGAGTTAAAGGAAGAGGAAAGTGGGTAAGAAAATGTGCAATTTCATTTTTGATTTATTGAAACAGTAAGGAAGATGAACAAAAGAGAAATATATTACTTATAAATATTTGTATAGTCATTTAAAATGTTTGTGATTATTCATTATGATATATTATCCATATTATTTCATAATCCTTCATTTTTATACATTTAATTTGAAGAAGAGAAACATAAAATATCTATGGAAGTTGTGCTGTATTAAGATTATATTTCAAATCTCTAATATCCAATATTATAAAAATGATGCGTTCAGTTCCTTAAAAAAAGGGTTACACCTAGTTTATCTGTTTATTTATCACCTCATGTCTAATATATATATATAATTATATAATCTATAAAATGCATATCTATAAAACATATACATTATAAAATGTATTATACATTATAAATTACATGTCTATGAAATGTATATATATAAGGATATAATTTATATAATCTATAAAATATACATCTATGAAAATATCTTATAAATATATTTTACATTCATTCATTCAACAAGTATTTAGTGAGATTCTGCTATGTACCAAGACTTTTTTTTTTAATCTTTTTATTTTTTCTGAAGCTGGAAATGGGGAGAGACAGTCAGACAGACTCCCACATGCGCCCGACGGGGATCCACCTGGCATGCCCACCAGGGGCGACGCTCTGCCCATCAGAGGGCGATGCTCTGCCCCTCCGGGGCGTCGCTCTGCCGCGACCAGAGACACTCTAGCGCCTGGGGCAGAGGCCAAGGAGCCATCCCCAGCGCCCAGGCCATCTTTGCTCCAATGGAGCTTTGGCTGCGGGAGGGGAAGAGAGAGACAGAGAGGAAGGAGGGGGGGTGGAGAAGCAAATGGGCGCTTCTCCTATGTGCCCTGGCCGGGAATTGAACCCGGGTCCCCCGCACGCCAGGCCGACACTCTACCGCTGAGCCAACCAGCCAGGGTCCCAAGACTTTTTAATGATATGACAAATTAGTATGTTTGGTTTATGTGACATGACTTGATATTTAGAGCAACTGCCCTGGGAAGTAGGCATGTAGTAGCATCATCTTCATTGAGGACATTCAAGCTAATGTTGAGAAAAATGTGAGCTGCTTGTAAAGTCACACACATAGAAGTCGCATAAACAGAAATTAAACCTGTGTTTTGTCTCTAAAACCTGACTTCTTTATTAACTTTACTGTAATTAAATATTACTTCACAGATTGGAACAATACTTAGACTATATTCTACCTAAAATAAACTTTTTAATATAGTGATAATTGAAGTTCTTTTGCTCAAGTGACAGAAAACCACTTCAAAATGCCTTAAGAAAAGAAGCAAATTAAGCGTGGGCCAGTTGGCTCAGTGGTAGAGCATAGGTCTGGCATGTGGATGTCCTGGGTTCAATTAGCGGTCAAGGCACACAGGAATGGCACCCATCTGCTTCTTCATCTCCCTTTTCTCTCTCTCTCTCTCTTTCTCTCTTTTCTCCTTCACTCCTGCACCCATGGCTCGAATTGGCCCCAGATGCTGAAGATGGCTCCATTGCCACCCACGCTAAAAAAAAAAAGAAAAAAAGGCTCCAGTTGCAGGAGAGCAAGGACCCCAGATGAGCAGAACATCATCCTTTAGTGATCTTGTCAGGTGGATCCTGGGTGAGACGCATGTGGGAATCTGTCTCTGCTTTCCCACTTTTCACATAAGAAAATACTAAAAAAAAAAAAAAAAGATATATATAGATATATCTATATATATCTATATATATCTATATATCTATATCTATATATATATCTTGCTATGTACCAAGACTTTTTAATGATATGACAAATTAGTATGTCTGGTTTAGGTGACATGACTTGATATTTAGAGGAGCCCTGGGAAGTAGGCATGAGGCCTACTTATTTTCTTAATATATATATTATATATATATATATATTAAGAAAATAAGTGAATTAATTTTTTTCACGCAAATGAAGAGCCCATCATCTATAAGTTGGAACAGAGCTATATCCACACTTTTTGTGTGTGTGTCAGAGACAGAGAAAGAGAGAGGGACAGATAGAGACAGACAGGAAGGGAGAGAGATGAGAAGCATCAAGTCTTCATTACGGCACCTTAATTGTTCATTGATTGCTTTCTCATATGTGCCTTGACCCAGGGAGAGCTACAGCAGACCGAGTGACCCCTTGCTCAAGCCAGCGACCTTAAAGCTGATGAGCTGTGCTCAAAGCAGATGAGCCCATACTCAAGCTGATGATCTCGGGGTTTTGAAACTTGGTCCTCTGGATTCCAGCCGACGCTCTATCTACTGCACCACTGCCTGGTCAGGCTGTATCCACATTTAAAAAAATAGTCATTAAAGCAGTCCCTTTTTCAGTACCTGTGAGCTCTCTCCCTTCTTTTGTGCTAGTATAATTTTCAAGCTGGACCTTTCAAAATGTGACAAAGATGACCACTCCAGCGATATTCTGGGGGATTTCTGTGGCCTGATTTCGGTTATGAGAACACTGTCAGTTGTAGAGGATGAGCTCATTTATACACAAGTTTTATGGACTGGTAAATTATGAAGAAGTAAACCATAAAAAGTATACTTGAAAGATGAATTATCTGTCACCTTCATATAAAGACATAAGTGAGAATGTAAAATACAAAGCCTGCCTATTTAGAGAAACTGTCCAAGGAAATCTAGTCATATTTTTTCCTTACTTTGTCATCCTTTTACATAAATTTTACTTTATTTCTGTTGCAACCAGATTCATTTTTTTAATGCCTGAGGTGGAGGCAATGCAGCCTTTTCAGCTTCTGGGGACAATTGATTTTAATTGAGCTATGGCTGCAGGAGAAGAGGTAGGGAGGAGACAGAGAGAGAGAGAGAGAGAGAGAGAGAGAGAGAGAGAGAGAGAGAGAGAGAGAGAAAATGAGAGGGGGAGGGGTGGAGTAGAGAAGCAGATAGGCACTTCTCCTGTGTGCCCTGACCAGGAATCGAATTCGGGACATCGACACACCAGGCAGATGCTCTACCATTGAGCCAAACGGTCAGGGCCAATACAGCACTTCTTTTTTTTAATTAATTAATTTATTTATTTATTTTTTAGAGGAGAGGGGGGGAGGAGCAGGAAGCATCAACTCCCATATGTGCCTTGACTGGGCAAGCCCAGGGTTTTGAACTGGCAACCTCAGCATTTCAGGTCGACGCTTTATCCACTGCGCCACCACAGGTCAGGCCAATACAGCACTTTTATTGTGATACAGTTTATTGTATGTATATTTCTGCTATAGCACCATCAACTTTTTAAAATCATGGACCACCTTTTATTGATGTTTGTGTGCTTTTTCAATATTGTTTGTTATTATGGAAATTCTTAATTAAAGCTTCTGAAAAGGCCCTGGCCGGTTGGCTCAGCGGTAGAGCGTCAGCCTGGCGTGCAGGGGACCAGGGTTCGATTCCCGGCCAGGGCACATAGGAGAAGCGCCCATTTGCCTCTCCACCCCCCCTCCTTCCTCTCTGTCTCTCTCTTTCCCTCCCGCAGCCAAGGCTCCATTGGAGCAAAGATGGCCTGGGCGCTCGGGATGGCTCCTTGGCCTCTGCCCCAGGCACTAGAGTGGCTCTGGTCACGGCAGAGCGACGCCCCAGAGGGGTAGAGTATCGCCCCCTGGTGGGCAGAGCGTCACCCCTGGTGGGCGTGCCGGGTGGATCCCCGTCGGGCGCATGTGGGAGTCTGTCTGACTGTCTCTCCCCGTTTCCAGCTTCAGAAAAATACAAAAAAAAAAAAAAAGCTTCTGAAAAAATAAACAGTTGAAGTTAGAAAAAATAATTTGCATTGATACATATCTTGAGATAAAGAAAATGCATAAAATATATGAAAATGTTAATAATTTTAAAGATGTTACAAAACAGAGGTTACATGTACACTAATTTTCTAAGATAAACAGGAAAAGAGTCTTGTAAATTCTTTTGTAATCAAGTTTAAGCTTTCAGTTATTCAACAAAAAAATCTTAGAAATCTATTTTATTCCAAGCCCTGTGAAATATGCTGATTAAAAGAAAAAAAAAACTATAGAGCTAGACAACACATTTATAGTATAAGTTGAGAATGATATTTAATATAATAATGATATGTACTACACATCAATGGTCTATACATACAATTGAATATATAATATAATCATTTGGGAATATAATCCAGCCTGGGGAGAAAGACAAGTTATAGTGTTTGTCAGGCATACTTCATGGAATAGGTCAGGGAGAGGTCAGGGAGAGCATCTCATACAAAAAGAATGGCATGCGAAGACATATCACGAAGAAGCAAGGCTTGTTTAGAGGACAACAGAAACAGTAGAAATTGAATATTATATGATTGTAAGATCACAAATTCATCAGCAAAATCTAAAGAATGGAGACACAGGGAGTGACTAAATCATGAAATGTCTTGTACAGTCTATTAAGAACTTTGAATTTTATCTTGAAAATTTAGCAGACCCATAGAATAATCATAAGCACGGGAATAATGTAACTGGCCGTATCTTTCAGGACAACCAATCTAGAGACCAGATGGAGAATAGAATGAAGATGAGAAAAATAAAAGTCAATCAAGAGAGTTAATTGTGATTCTGATAAAAAATCATGAAGGCCTTGGAAAATACATGTCAGAGTGGGGAAACAGGTGTCCAATTTAAAAGTTTGCTAAAATGCATAAACAATAGTTTTCAGTGGAAATTTCAAGGAGAAGATATGAAGTGTGAATGGTTGAGAACAACCTTTTAATAAACCTTTTAGTAAGATTAAAAAATGATTATTTAAAAAATTGGAATAATTACAATTTGAATATTGTGTCTTCTTAATGAACGTTATTATGTAATGCATTATTTTTGTCCCTGGTAGTATTTGTTGCTCTGTCATCTACTTTATATGATATTACTACAGCTACCCCTACTTTCTTTGGATTAATATATGCATGGTATATCTTTCTCAATCCACTTACTTTCAACCAACCTATATAGTCAAATTTGAAGTGAATTTCTTTTGTATAGTCTCTAGTTGTTGAATTTTTTTAATCCATTCTGCCAATCATTATCTTTTTTAAAATTTTATTTTTCAGTTTCAGTTTACATTCAACATTACATTGTATTCATTTCAGGTGTACAACATAGTGGTTAGACAATCATATACTTTACAAAATGGTTCCCCAATATCAATCTCTGTCTTTTAATTAGCATATTGACCATTACATTTAAACTATTAGAGATATTTTAGAAGTTAATCTTCTATTTTATTATTAAGTTCTGTGTTTTTCCTCTGGTTTTCCTTTCTTTGTTATTTTTTCTTGATTTTTTTTGAGTTACTCAAACAATATTTAGAATTCCATCTTGATGTATTCATATTTTAACAGTTATATTAAGATATATTTAGCATTTTATAAAATTGAAATATTCAAACTATACAATTGAATGGTTTAGTATCTGCATGGAGTTCTGCAAAAATCACTACAATCAGTTTTTGAACATTTTTATTATCCCCCCCTAAAAAAGAAACTTGGCGGAGGAGCCGGGTTCGATTCCCGGCCAGGGCACATAGGAGAAGCGCCCATTTGCTTCTCCACCCCTCCGCCGCGCCTTCCTCTCTGTCTCTCTCTTCCCCTCCCGCAGCCAAGGCTCCATTGGAGCAAAGATGGCCCGGGCGCTGGGGATGGCTCTGTGGCCTCTGCCCCAGGCGCTAGAGTGGCTCTGGTCACAACATGGCGACACCCAGGAGGGTCGCAACATGGCGACGCCCAGGATGGGCAGAGCATCGCCCCCTGGTGGGCAGAGCGTCGCCCCCTGGTGGGCGTGCCGGGTGGATCCCGGTCGGGCGCATGCGGGAGTCTGTCTGACTGTCTCTCCCTGTTTCCAGCTTCAGAAAAAAAAAAAAATGCAAAAAAAAAAAAAAAAAAGAAACTTGAACATTTTAGCCATCACTCCATTTCTCCATCCCTCTAGTTCCAGGAAACCTTACATCTATTTTCTGTCATTATTGACTTGCTCACTCTTTATATTTCATATTAATCAAATTATAGTTTGTGCAACTATTGTGAATGCAATCTTTTCTAATGCAGTAACTTCTTTTTCTTAGCATAATGTTTTCAAAGTTCACCCATGTTTTAACATTTTTCAGGACTTCATTCCTTTGTATTGCTGAATAATATTCCAATGTGTGGATGTACCATATTTATATATTCACTCATCAGTTGATAGACATTTGGTTTGTTTCTACTTCTTGGTTATTATAAACAATGCTCTATAAACATTTGTGTAAATGTTTATATGTAAATGCTGGGTTGCATGGTAGCTCTAAATTTCACATTTCGAGGAATGGCAAAACTTCTTAAAATTAGCTGCTCCATTTTACCTCTTTACATCTCCCCAACAATGTCCGAGTATTTCAATTTTCCACCTCCTCACCAGCACTTGATATGGTCTGTTTTATTTATTTGTTTGTTTTTATAGCCATCATATTGTGAGTGAGATGGTATCACATTGCATTTTATGCAGAAATTCTATTATTTTATTTCATATTAATATCAAATACACAGCATTTCAATACACATATTCAATCTTTTTAACAGATTGACAAAATCCTTAGAATATGTAGCCCTTCATATACAATTCCTATTGGGATATCAAAGATAAAGAAACTTTTATTTAATCAACAAGTACACTAAAACATGGATATACAAGTGAATTGTTGAAATGTTTAATATATATTGTAGGTGTTATTTCAAATTACTTTTTGTGCCATTTCAAAGAGCAAGATATTAAAATGGACCCTTGTATTAATTTTCCAGGGCTGTGGTAACAAAATACCATAGACTGAGTGGCTAAAACAACAACAAAAATTTTTTTTCTCACATTCTACACTCTTTTTCATTAAAGCCATTATATTGTGAGTGATATGGTATCACATGGCATTTTCTAAACTATTTTCTTTTATTTTTTTTAAGGTGAGAGGAAGGGAGATAGCAAGGCAGACTCCTGCATGTGCCCCAAGTGAGATCCACCCCATCCTTGGCTGATGCACTAGTATGGAGCTATTTTTAACACCTGAGACTGATGCACTCAGATCAATCAAGCTATCCTCAGAGCTCAGGCCATGCTCAAACTAATAGAGTTTACTGGCTGAAGGAAGGGAAAAAGGAGAGGAGGGGGAAGGAGAGAAATAGATGGTCACCTCTCTCCTGTGTGCCCTGACTGGCAATCGAAACTGGAACTTCCATACGCCAGGCCGACACTCTATCTACTGAACCACCAGCCAGGGCTTCAAACCTATGTTTTGTACAACTTTATTGAGATAGTTTATATACCAAAAAATTTACTCATTTAACCTGTGCATTTCAGCTGTGCCAACATGGACAAAGAAGCTTCTTGGGCTGAGCCACTTATTATGACAGAGTCTCTCTTGCCTGTGCCAGCTGCTCACTTGGTTTCCTTGGGAACAGAGAAGTTTCAGGTTCTTGGGGAAAAAAAGTATTTCTTGACCAAGCCCCTTATTGAGATTGGGTTCCCTCTTGCAGGTGTTGTTTAGCCGCATCTCTCATTAGAGGAAGAGGGTTTCAGACCAGTGAAGATGATGAGACATTCTAGGCTGAACTGTTCATTGTGGCAAGGCATCCCTTTCTGCCTCTGCCTGTCCTTCGTAGTGCCTCTGGATGAGAAGGTGTTGCTGGACTCACAGTGATATAAAACGCCCTTAGATAAGCCCTCTGATCTCCCCAGTATCTCTCAGTGTATGGAAGGGCATATTAAGCCACGTGATTGAGAGTACTTCTTCTGGCCCCTTAGATTTAGACAATCTATCCTCCTGTTTTTTATGTCAGGCCTGTCTGGTGCTGGCAGGGCAGCCGTTCTATTAGGGGGTTGGAATGAACCAACTAGAGCTGCCTTCTTTTTCTAGGTGAGAGCCAGGAAATTCTGGGTTAGGGTCACTTTCTGCTATTGAGTAGAGAAGATGCATTGCACCCTGCTTCTGTGTTGTTTCTTTAGTCCTGGGGTCACAGCCAGTTTTCCTACTTCATATGACCTTTCAGAAATCTCTTCTAGTTGCTGCCTGTTAACTTCCATGGTTTATATTTGTACTTGGAAAGCAGGAGCCTCTATACCATCTTGACTGGACCAGAAGCCGTTAAAATATTTAAAAATTATATTTATTTAATTCATTGAAAATAACAATAATGAGATAAAAATAAATTTGCAGTTGTTCAGATGGAGGAGGGATGGAAAGTTGTTATTTAATGAATGTGGAGTTTCATTTGGGGAAAATGAAACAGTTGTAGAGATGGATGGTGGGTGGTGGACATACAACAATGTGACTATATTTAATGCTACTGAACTGCACACTTAAAAATGGTTAATATGGTAAGTTTTAAGTTATGTATATTTAACTGAATAAAAATAAGAGTAGTAAAGTACTTTATAATTACATAAAAATTACGCATTTACATAAATAGTATATTTTTAATGAAAAAAAACACCTATCTCTTTCAAGACAAAAAGTAGCAAAAGTGACATTGCTTTATATTTTGGCAAATTTGAGAAAACACAAGAATATAAAATGCACATCTTTTACTAGCTGTTAGGGTAATCAAGTCATCATACATCATGTAGTGACTAGAAAGTTCCACTCTACATTTGTAAGAGAATGATAATGAAAAAGAAAAATAATATCTTAGTGTTATTTCAATATAAATTTGACTTTTAGGAATTCCTAACAGGATCTCAGGGACCTCCCAGCTTTCCCAGATCACACACTGAGAACCTACATTTTAGTCTGACAAATATTTGGACTGATTGGATCCACAACTGAAAATTGTAGTGAAAGTTCTAGTGCCCAGAAAGAGAACACAAAATAAAAAAATGAGAAACTTAAAGGCAGGCCCTTAGTAAAGTTGTTCAGAATATAAAAGTGATCAAATTTTGAAAAGTTAATAACATATCCAGGTATAGGGGTGGTAGGGAGTGTCAAACAGGGTTGCTTATTTACTGTGAAATCCTCAGATGCTAGATACTGTGGACCCTGAAAACCAGATACCTATTAAGAAGGACTCTGGGCCCTGGCCGGTTGGCTCAGCAGTAGAGCGTCCGCCTGGCGTGCAGGAGCCCCGGTTCCATTCCCGGCCAGGGCACACAGGAGAAGCACCCATCTGCTTATCCACCCCTCCCCCTCTCCTTCCTCTCTCTATCTTCCCCTCCCACAGCAAGGCTCCACTGGAGCAAAGATGGCCCCGGCGCTGGGGATGGCTCTGTGGCCTCTGCCTCAGGCGCTAGGATGGTTCTGGACTCAACAGAGTGACGCCCCAGAGGGGCAAAGCATCGCCCCCTGGTGGGCATGCCGGGTGGATCCCGGTTGGGCGCATGCGGGAGTCTGTCTGACTGCCTCCCCGTTTCCAGCTTCGGAAAAATGGAAAAAATAAAAATAAAAGGACTCCTGGTGGCTAACTGGGTTCAAATTAAATTAAAACAAACAATCGAACAGCAATTTCTACACAGGAGCCTCTTATACAAACTGCACCCCAGGTAGAAGCCTGCACTAAACTGCTTGTCTCTTTTTTTTTTTTTTCCGGAAGCCAGAAATGGGGAGGCAGTCAGTCAGACAGACTCACACATGCGCCTGACCGAGATCCACGCAGCACGCCTGGGGCGTCGCTCTGTTGCAACCAGAGCCATTCTAGCACCTGAGGCAGAGGCCACAAAGCCATCCCCAGTGCCCCCGCCATCTTTGCCCTGGCCAGGAATTGAACCCGGGACTCCTGCATGCCAGGCCGATGCTCTACCACTGAGCCGATCAGCCAGGGCCACTGCTTGTTTCTTTACTGAACTGTCCCAGGGGTCGTCAAACTTTTTATAAAAACCGCCCACTTTTGCAGTGCTGGTAGACCTGGTCCCTACCGCCCACTAGTGGGTGTTCCAGCTTTCATGATGGGCCAATCGCAGCACTGCTTGGTTGCACGGTAGGGACCAGGTTGACCAGCACTGCAAAAGTGGGCAGTTTTTATAAAAAGTTTGATGAGTTCCTGGAATTCTATTCCAGCAAACAAGGCCGAGGCTTTCCTTATCCAATGGGAGCTGCATCAGGTTCTTCACCAACCAATCAGAGCAGCTCCATTCTGACCAACCAGAACAGTACATTTTGGACCAAACTGTAGAAATTTGAAATCTTCATTTGTACGAAGAGAAAACATTCACGGACAAGGGGCAGAGATTTCTGTCTACAAGGTCAGCTCCCCTCATGCTCTTAGAGCTCACTTTTCCTTTCCACCTAAGACGGAGTTTCCTCAGCTGGAGCTGGAACACTAAAGGTGAGCAGACTAGTGCGCGAAGGAGCAGATTGACACAGAATGGAGCAGACCAGAGCTGAGTGGAACAGTCCAGTGCAGGGAAAAGCCGAACCATGTAGAGCAGAGCAGAGCTGTCTAGCTAGAGAGAGGCCTGGCCCTAGGCTGCCTCACACTCATGCTGTATCACAGTTGAGCTGTTCTACAGCCAGAGCTCTTTTTCCAGCCTTACTGTGTATTACAGTGGAGTTGTTTTGCACTGAATAAAGTTTCTTTCTTCAACACACTCAAACTGGGAATTTTTTTTGTCATTAAATTGATGCCAAGGACCATCTCATTGGTTGGCAATAGAGTAGTCAATATCTCCCAAAGGGCTTTACCCTGAAAAAAAACAAGTGAAGCCTTATTATCTCTTAAGTTTTAAAGTATTTCCAATATTCATATAAGAAAATGATTAATATATTATATTACTCAGAGAAATATAAGTTGCTGTAATAGCCAGGCAGATAGCAGGCAAAATGCTCCTTAACTGTATAAAAGAGAAGTTTATTAAAACAAAGAATAATTACTCTTAGGCAGTATACATATATTTATAATGAAATTTACATAAGTGAGACAACCTTATTCTGCACTGTGTAATATGAAAGCTGAATATTGAATTAACCTAAGTCTAAGAGATATTGATAGACAATGTAATTTTACATGAATTATGTGATAAATTAAAACCGTTACCAAATTCTAATTTTAAAAGATTTAGTGAAAGTTTTCTAACTCAAAATAGATTAATTTAGTATAGAATGTTGTAGGAATTTTACTTGTGTGTCTATGGTGATCTTTTGGCTCCACTGGTAGTGTGCTTATCCTGTCCTTAGAAGCCATCTAAAGAACTGTTATGCTCTTTATTTGAATATAGGTACACTTTAGAAATTTCATTTATCTTAAAAAAGTACAGTGATTTTCAGCAAAACTTTAAACCAGAGACGCAACTGCAAGTTAATTGATATACACAAGAACCAAGTTTCTACAGCATATTTCTGGTCACAAAAACATTACCAAAGTTCTAAATAAAGACTCAAAATACTTCAAATGTTAAACTTTGAAATACATGTGGGTTATATATACATTTAAAAAAGATGAATAAAAACAAGTAAGACTATTTTTCTCATGGGCTTATTTCAGTGCAGAGTTCACAGTGGCTGGACATAAGGCAGGAACCCATCCTGGACAGCATACCCTTCCAAAACCTGCTCAGCACATGACCACACTCATTCAGACTGAGACAATGCAGCTATGCTGATTAACCTAATGTGCATATCTTTGGAATGTGAGAGTAAACCAAAATACATAGGGAAAACCTATGCCGACATGGAGCGAACATGTAAACACACTCGTCATTTTGAAATTTTTGATAATTTTTGAAAAAGCACCACATTTTCACTTTGTAGTCGTTCCCCCCAAATGATGTGGCCTTTCTGTCTCTAATTCTGTATTTTCAAAGTGCCTTGTTTGTGCGCCTGGTTTTTGTTTTAAAAATATATTTATAGAAATAATTAAAGTCTTAAAATGATTGCATTTTCTTCCAAAAATGTCACATTACTCTCAGGGTTTCTGAGCCAGAGCATCTTGATGAGGTGAATATGGACCACAAGATCATATGAAGGATTATCTCTCTTGCTATGGCTTTATAGCTCTGGGGAAGTTGCTTGAACTGTAGGCTTGTCTTAGAGTACGATATTTTGGTAACTCCTAGGCTTTGATTGATGTTGCTAGTCTTGTAAGAGCACCAAAAACATAATTCTCTTTATCAGCTGATTTTTCAATATTATAAAATATTCTCAGGCAAAAAGTACCTTTGACTACTAGTGTTAACAACATGGTTCTTATCTCTTTTGGGATTTGGGCTAAATGCTTCCTCACTTTTTTTAACATCTATGTTACCTCCGAGTATATTTTATAATAATTTTCAATAAACATTTTTAGTTGGTCTCAAAAACTGAGTTTGGTCTTAATTAACAAATTCTCAATGATAAGAAACAGACTTTTTCCATTTTAATTTTATATTCAATAATAATATATTCCATTAGTTCTTTAATCTTTTAAATTTGATCAGATTCTCTCATTTATTTTTTAAGTTGATTGAGGATAATTAAAAATACAATTGTATATAAAATATACAATGTAATGATTTGATATACATATACATTGTGGAATGATTACCAAGATTAAGATAATTAACACACCCATTACTTCACAGAATTGCCATGTCTGGTATGGTGGAAATGCTTTAAATCTATTCTCAACAGCTTTCAAGTATACAATGCTATATTAGAAGTATAATCACCATGCTGTGCATTAGGTCACCAGACCTTATTTTTCTTATAACTAAAAATTTGTACACTTTGACCAGCATCACCCAATTTCCCACTCTTCCGCCAACCCAAGGCAATCATTATTTTATTTTTTGTTTTTTTGAAGATTTAATTTATCTATTTTAGAGAGCGAGAGAGAAGGGGGGAGGAGCAGGAAGCATCAACTCCCATATGTGCCCTGACCGTGCAAGCCCAGGGCTTCAAACTGGCAACCTGAGCACTCCAGGTCAACGTTTTACCCATTGCGCCACCACAGGTCAGGCCTCTATTTTCTGCTTCTATGAAATTGGCTTAAAAAAAAGAAAAGATTCCACATTTCAGTTATACCACAGAGTATTTGTTATTCTCTGTTTGGCTTATTTTACTTAATACAGTATAATGGCTTCTAAGTCTATGGATACTGTTGTAAGTGGCAGGATTTCATTCTTTATTAAGACTGAATAATATTCAATTTAGGTCATTTTCATGTTTTGGCTATTGTTAAAAATGTTGCAACAAACATGGGTGTGGAGAATACTTATTTCTATTCTTTAAAATATGTACCAAAGAGCGAAAATGCTGGATATGCGGTCGTTCTATTTTTATTGTTTGCATAACTGCCATGTCGTTTTCCACAGTGGCGGTACCAACTGACAGCCCCGTCATCAGAGTGTGTGTTCTTTTCTGCACATCACTGATATTTGTTTTCTATGCAGCTATTCCCAGTTTTTGAGCTCCACAGGTTTTTCAGGTATTTTCCCCACTGCATCTTTGTTATACTGGACAGCTTTCCCTGAACCATTTTTTTTTGTTGTTGGTCTGTAGTTGTTATTTACTGTTTTTATTGTTTTTGTAAGAGATTTCCTGGCCCTCTATCTTGATGTCACCTCAACATAGGCCTGCTCATTATTTCTTGGAGTCTGCACATATTTTCCAACTTGTTTGTGAACACTTTAAAGTAAATGCTACTAGTTTATGTTTGTATCTGATAATTTCAATATATGATGCTTCTGTTAATCTTTCTCTCTGACATTTGATTTTTGGTGGTTCTGCTTTATGGTGTCCTATTACCTGTGTGAGAGTTTAGTGATATTTGAAGTCTACTAATTTTTTGTAAGAATTTAATCATGGGATTTTTCTTCTGGGGGCATAGTCTGGCACTGAGATTAGTTACCTCAAGGAGGGATTTTAATATTAGATGCATGAAGGTAGAGTCGTTTCCGTATGTTTTAAAATTAATTTTAGTAGCAATATTTTGCTGAGCAATAGAAGCTTTGCACAGAAGAGTATAAATTGTAGAATGGCGTTTACATACAAAATAATCAATTTTTAAAAATCAGAATATTGATGTTCCTCTGTGAGAGTAGAGGTGACATTAAATGAGAAGGCAGATTAAGGAAATTTATGGGCTGATTATAAGATCTGTATTAATTTGATCATATGCCTTTGTTAGAACCCAGTAAATGTCCTTTAAGATTTGTTCATTTCATAATATGTAAATTTTGGATATTTTTAAAAACTATAAATTAATATCTAAACCTATATAAAAATATAAATGCAGAAGTATTTTAAAAAGTATGTTGGTGGCACAATTTATTTTTAAATTTATCAAAAAGTAAGGATGATATAGATGAGAAGATAAGTATGTGTAGAAAAAATTATAATTCCTTGTTAATGATAAAATCATGATGGATATATAAATGTTCACTAGAAGAGCTTTTACATTTTGCTTTTATGTTTCAAAATTTTCATAATAAGTGTTGGAAATACTTTTTAAAGTGTAGATTTAGGCCTGACCTGTGGTGGCGCAGTGGATGGAGTGTTGACTTGGAACACTGAGGTTACTGGTTTGAATCCCTGGACTTGCCTGGTCAGGGAACATATGGTAGTTGATGTTTCCTGCTCCTCCCCACTTCTCTCTCTCTCTCTTTCCTCTCTAAAATGAATAAATAAAATCTTTTAAAAAATAAAGTGTAGATTTATTATGTTTAGATCCAATTTCTATAAATTCAGGCTGTAAATCTTACAAGCCAATTTGTTGGTGGTTATAATTTTGGGGGATATTTTTCTCATTTTCTTTGTTCAGAATCATGATATAAAGTTATCTTTGCTATCCTCTGAGTGGTAATGGGGTTCCTTTGTACTTTGCCATTACTTTTAGGTTATAATTTTTTAGGTGTATAGTAGTATAGAATTAGAGCCTGTAATGAGATCGACCACTCTTTGCATAGTCCTTAACATTGTTAGGTGAGCAAATTAAATGCCCCATATGATATTTGGGATATGTTTTAAGTTTTAAAAAATCATTTTTTAAAACCGAAATTCAAATTTAATTGGGCATTCTGTATTTTATCTAGCAACTCTGACCATGTTGAAATCTGTATACTGCTCTTTGTATCACCTGAAGCCATTAAAACTGAAGCACTAATCAATGTTGTAAGCCACTTTAGTCCTCTATAGAGGCAGCCCTCTGGCTTCCGCACAGAAATCTTGCTCCTCATATTCTTTGCTATCTCATCATTTTGATCCTAATAGACATTTCATTTGCTTAAATATCTTGGCTACTGTGAATAATATTATAAGGAACTTGGGAATCCAGATATCAAGCTGAGATCCAGATTTCAATTCCTTTGGACATATATCTAGGTGCGGGATTGCTAAATGGAATGATAGTTATATTTTTAGCTTTTTTCAAGACCCTCAATACGGCTTTACACAACGGCAGTAATAATTTACATTTCCACTAAGAGTGTACAGTTCTTTTTCTCCATATCCTCACCAATATTTTTTATATATATTTTTTATAATAGCCATCTTAACAGGTGTGAAGTAATATCTAATGGTTAGTGATGTTGAACACATTTCCAAATACCTATTGACTATTTTTATATCTTCTTTGGGAAAACGTTTATTTGGTTACTCTGCCCATTTTTAAATCAAATTGATTGTTTTACAAGGGCTTTTGCTACTGATTTCTGTGAGTTCCTTATGTAAACCCACTAAGAAAGGCTCCTGGTGGCTAATTGGGCTCAATTTTTAAAAAAGAGAGCCCAGCAGTTATTTCTATACAGGGATTTTTCACACAAACTGCACTTCAGAGAGAAACCTGCATTGAACTGCTTGCCTCTTCTCTGAATTGCCTGCCTGCACTGTTTCTGCCATCTTAGCCAGGAGTTCCGGAAGTCATATTTCAACCAATAGGATGGAGGCTTTCCCCATCCAATCAGAGCTGTGCTCTTTCAACCAACCGGAACAGCTATATTCTGACCAATCAGGAAAGTACTTTGCACCAATCAAACTGTGACAATTTGTTGTTTTTTCTTTTGCATGAGAACAGACCAATTGGCGGTTCAGACCAAAGGAGGTTATATAGACCTCCTTTCTATATAAGCCAACTCTCTTCAGGCTTTGGGGGCGCACTTCGTCTTTCCACTGTAGTCTGCGGACTGCTTTCGGAATGAAGCTGAAGTGACAAAAATGTCTCACTGGAGCTGAGCAGAACAGTGCGGGCCAGAACTGATTGGCCTGGAATGAAGCAGACAGCGGAGTGGACAGAGCAGCTCAAGGCAAAGCAGAGTAACCAGAAGTAGAGCAGAGCCGTCTAGGAGGAAAAAGGCCTGGCCCCAAGGCTGCCTCTCAGCCTTGTATGGCGCCGTAGCACAAGTAAGTTCCATAGCCACGCTGTTTTCATAACTGTGCTATACGACAACTGAGCTATTTTGCATTAAGGTTTGCTTCTTTACCAAGTCCCAAATTGGCCGATTCCCGTTGGTGCCAATGACTACGGGCTTACTCATATATTTAGATAGTAACCCTTACTAATGGCGAATAGATGAAATAGAATAGAAAGCACAGAAATAAATACGCACATACACAGTCAACTACTCTTCAACAGAGTTCCAGAGAATAGGCCATGGAGATAGGATAATTTCAGGAATAAAATAGTGTTTTGACACCAGATAGTCAAATAAAAAAGAATAAAATTGATGCTTATCTCACAATATACATGAAAGTCAACTCAAAATTGTTTAAACACTTAAATATAATACTTGAAACCGTCAAACTTATAGAATGAAACATAGGGGAAAGGTCCAAAACATTGACTTTAGTAGTGATTTCTTAAGTATGACACAAAAGCACAGGCAAAAATAAGCAAATGAAACTACTTAAAGCTAAAAAAAAACCCCGCAGAGTAAGTGACACACAAAAAAGTAAAGGCTACCTCCTGAATGGGTAAAATTTCTTCTTTGGAAGAACATTTTAATTTGTTAATTTATATTTTTATTGATTAAGAGATTAACTATATTATTTATTTTCTGTTTTCTCACATTTTGCATTTTACGGCTTCCAAGAAATTGTGCATTTTTATTATTTGTTGAATTTTATGACAGTGAATTTCTTTTTAACAGGTGTGGGGACTACAGTGACATTTTTTTTTTTACTTCCTAATATTGGCGATTTGTGTCTTCCTTCTTTCTTCTTTGTCAGTCTTCATTGTGTTTATCAATTTTATACTTTTTTTTCTCCAAAGGACCAGGGCTTTGTTTCATGGATTTTCCTGTTTTAATTTCATTGATTTTTATTTTATTATTTTCCTTATTCTGATTTATTTTTATTAATTTTTTTCTATTATTTTTCTAGGCCTGAGTTAATGATTTATTTAGACTGTTATTTTGGCACTTTATTGGTAAGTGTTCAGTCTTTAGTTTTATCATGCAGGTTCTGGATGATTTTTCTGGGCTTTTCTTTGAATAGCATTTTAATTTTCATAACCTTTGCAAGATTCCTTTGTTCTGCTCAGTTTGTCTAATGTCATTGGGGTTCCTATTTGTCCCTGATGGTGCTGCCTAAAGAGACAAATGTAGTTTCATCAAGCTGGCCACTTGATGTGTCCAAGTGAGAGTAAAGAGTCCCAGTGCACTGGGATGAGGAGTCTTGCCTGGCAATCTTGATTGTTGTTGAGGACTTTCCTATTGGTGCCCTCTAGCTGCCTTGATATTTCTAGGTTAAGGAGAGCAATATCAGAGCAATAAGGACAGAAGGATTTTCTGAGAATAGATGCCCACTATATCTTGATTCCTCTTGCTAGTTGCACTTGTCTATAGCCTCATCTCTTGGACGGTGAAAGAGAATATCAAGCTTTCTAGGATTTCCCTGGCTGATTGCTTGTTTTGTGGATAGTAAAGATTATATCCAAGCTTAGATCACTTGTTGTGTCTACTTAATTATGAAAAAAAAATGAACACTCCAACTTCAAAATTCATAATACAATCATCTTTGCCATATTGAGATTCACTTTTCATGGTCTCACTGTATCGTGGATTTTTAAATTGTATATATTTAATTTTGTAACATGGATTTTTCACTATATCACAGGATTTTGCTATATATAGGTATTTTTATATATTTATTATTTTAATTATTTTTGTGGTAAAATAAGCATTTTCTAGCCTAAAAAACTGAAAACAATATAAAAATATTAACTGAAACATCATCATTCAGGTTGTAGTATATTCACTGGTGAGTACCCATATAGAATTGTATATGTTGTTAAAATGACATAGGTTTAAGAGTGTAGAAAGTGTTTAAGAATATAAGAAGTGTTTATAATGGTGTAGAAAAGGTATATAAGAATGTGGGGCAGGTTTATAAAGCCTTAAAATATATATAAATAAAAAAACAAATATAAGGTCGTTACTTCATGGATTTTCACCTATCGTGAGGGGTTCTAGAACCTAACTCCTGTGATAGATGAGGGACCCACTGTATCCTTTTTATGTGTTCACAGTTAAATAAAATGCAATATTTATCCATATTGTTGTTGGTTAATAATAGGAATGATGTAGTATGTAGAATAAATTTTAATGGCATAATTGAACAGTTTAATAAATATGTTTATTCATTTATTTATAGAAGCATTAAAGGTTGTATGGGCTTATGTAATATGTTCAATTATGTGTATTGAATTATATGGTGTGTAATGATAAACTAGCTAGGTCATGGCACCCATATTTGTCACCAAATATTATTCTAGATGTACATATATAAAGTTATTTTTTAGAAAACATTAATGTTTTAATCAACAGACTTTGATTAAAGTATATTACCTTTAATGATGTTGGTAAACTTTATTCAATCAGTTAAAGAAGGCTTTAATACAGAAATATTGATCTCTTCAGAGGAGAAGGATTCTTTCGCAGACCACCTTCTGACTCCAACTGCAGTTCTTCCTGGGTCTCCAGACTGCTGCCTCACTGCAGATTTTGGATTTGCCAACCTCCACAAAAAGGTGAGCTAAGTCCTTAAATTTCCAATACATAAGAGAAGTTGTATACTGTTGTATAATTTAAAAACTTAAAGATTCATGAAATCCTTGTGACATATCCCTTTGATATTAAGACATTAGTAACAATTAGTAAAGTGGCAATAGCTTTTTCATGTTTAACTTCAAACAGTTCTATCTGATGTCAAGAGATGATAGTGAACATACTTCTTATATCTAGTTTTGCAACCTTGGAATAGATTGAAATTATAGATGATTTAGTAGTGGAATTTACATTTTACTTATCACGGAACTATCTTTTCAGTTGTCAGTATTTGAAACGATGAAACACTATTATAAGGAATATGTAACTGAAACTCAGAAAAATTGTGAATACAGTTGTCCCTCGCCATATTGTGGGTCACTTTTTAAGATCTCACTGTACCACTGATTTTTAAATTGTATATATCTAATATTTTATCGTGGATTTTTCACTATATCATGAGATTTTGCAGTATATAGGTATTTTAAAATATGATCTTATTTTTTTTAGGTAAAATAAGCATTTTCTAGCCTAAAAAATAGAAAACAACATAAAAATATTAAAAAATATTAATTAAAACATATTAAAAGAATATTACATAGAAATAAAGCCTTAAAATATATATAAATAATAAAATAAATATAAGGTTGCTACTTCATGGATTTTCACCTGTTGTGAGGAGTTCTGGAACCTAATCCCCATGATAGACAAGGGACCACTGCATTTTTACTGGTCTTGCCACACCATCACTCTACAGATCACCAGTGAATTGATTTTTAAATATATGATTCTAACTATTTCTGGGCTGTAACTCTTCATTATTTTGTATCTATGTGCACTGATATATTTAAAAGAAGCTTTTAAAGCATTTATTTATCCAAGAAAATATATTAAATCAGTCATCAGTGTTTTGGATTATTGCTTCTTTCACTGTTTTTCCGAACCTGCCTTTATAAATCTTATAATTAAGAGTGTCAATTCCTTCATTGGAAAGTACTCATTTTTTATAAAATGAAATATTTATTGTCTCGACTTTTTTGTATATCATTAAGTTTTAAAGGAGTATATCATTTTGATAGTTTATCACTTCAAGATACTCTTTCTCTTAACAATAAATTTGATTTATAAAGACATTCCAATTATTAATATTTTAGCTGGTTTGATTAGGAAAAGGTTGATATAAATTTTGTATTGTGGCCCTGGCCGGTTTGCTCAGCGGTAGAGCATCGGCCTGGTGTGTGGGGGACCCGGGTTCGATTCCTGGCCAAGGCACATAGGAGAAGCGCCCATTTGCTTCTCCACCCCCCCTCCTTCCTCTCTGTCTCTCTCTTCCCCTCCCACAGCTGAGGCTCCATTGGAGCAAAGATGGCCCGGGCACTGGGATGGCTCCTTGGCCTCTGCCCCAGGCGCTAGAGTGGCTCTGGTCGCGGCAGAGCGACGCCCCGGAGGTGCAGAGCATCGCCCCCTAGTGGGCGGAGCGTTGCCCCTGGTGGGCGTGCCGGGTGGATCCTGGTCAGGCGCATGCGGGAGTCTGTCTGACTGTTTATCCTCGTCTCCAGCTTCAGGAAAATACAAAAAAAAAAAGTTTGTATTGGTGAAAACTGATACCATTCCCAAAACTATGTTATTTTGGTTACCTAGGTAGCTCAACTACATTAGTTCTTCAAATATGATGTCTTTTTAAAATGAATATGTAATAATTGGCAAAGTATCAATTTATTTGATGAAACTACCAAGTCAATTGGCATGAACTAGTCTACATTTAAAATGGAGATTGTCCCCTGGCTGGTTAGCTCAGTGGTAGAACATTGGCCTGGTGTGTGAATGTCCTGGCTTCAATTACTGGCCAGAGTACACATTAGAAACACACTTCTACTTCTCCACCCCTTTTCTTCTTGATATTCATATTCTCTCTCCCTCTCCCTCTCCCTCTCCCTCCCTCCCTCCCTCCCTCTCTTCTTCTGCAGCACTGGCTAGATTTGAATGAGTTGCCCCTGGGGTGCTGAAAATGGCTCCATGCCCTCTGCCTCAGGTTCTAAAAAGAGATTGGTTGCTGAGCAACAGAGCATGACCCAAATGGGCAGAGCATTGCCTTGTAGGGGGCTTGCCAGGTACATGCAGGAGTCTGTGTCTGCCTCTTTTCCTCTTAATAAAAAAAATGGAGGTTGTATGTTTTTCAGAGACATCATAACTCAACTAATCATATATTTATATTTGTAATGGTTTATTTCATTACATAATTGTAAAAATGTTGACTATGTTCATCATAAGCACAATTTTTTTCATATACATAAAATACCTGTTCAAAAGCCCAAGCATATTTTATGGATTTAAAAATGTCTTTTTATTTAAAATAAGGAAGCTTCAGAAAACATTCAAAATTCTTACTATATCTTATAAAACTTTTTAATTGATATCACATACAAATTTATAAAATTGTTAAATATATAAACAAAACTTAAAGGTGTTTTATTCTCACTTTAAAAAAAGTTAGACTTTATATAGCAGACAGTTTGCACACTAATTCTTCACTCTGAAATGTTTAATTAAATGGGAAATTAATTATTGTCTTGTCTTTCCTTTGTAATTTTTTTCTTTTTTCT
Organism: Saccopteryx bilineata; assembly: GCF_036850765.1. Lineage (NCBI taxonomy): Eukaryota > Metazoa > Chordata > Mammalia > Chiroptera > Emballonuridae > Saccopteryx > Saccopteryx bilineata. The sequence goes on from NC_089502.1 coordinate 48,587,553, forward strand.
TTCCTTTGTAATTTTTAAATTTAACCAGATAATTCTAGTTTCTAAGGACCTATCTCTACAGCAGAATTCCAGAGAATTTATGTAAAACAATTAGTATTATAAGAAAATGTCAATTGTGTTCTGTACAAAATAATTTATTCATCCAAAGGCCATCAGTGGATGTTAAGAAAAATAGATGAAATTCTAATGGAGATTGTATGTTTGAAGGATGCTAAAACTTTTCTCCACATTTTGGTCATAAGGGGGAAAATATATTTTTACAATGCAAGGACAAGGTGACCTCCACCTGAGTAATCTGATCAAACACCGTATCACTAAGAATGGAACAATCAGATATATCAGACATGATGTGCTTCCTGATAATGTGCACACTGTTACGCAGTATTGGGTACAGAGATTTGCATATGCTGCACTTGGTAAAAGTACTGAACTTCAATCAAATCCAGTTACATGATATAGTGATTAAAGAATCTAATAACTAATTATTTATATTTATTATTTATACACTTACAAAGAATCTTGTTAAAATGCAAATTCTGATTCAGTAAGTCTGGAGTGGGGTCAGTATTCTCCCCTTCTAACATGTTGCTAAGTGTGAGGATGATATTACCTTCCTACAACACATTAAGTAACAGATATGAAAAGATGAGTGAAATAAAACAGATAACTTCAAGACATTCTATTTTACAATATAACCAGTCTAGTCTCATCAGATACTGAATGGCATGAAAACAAATGCGAAGAAATTGTTCAGAACCACATTATTTTAATTACTGTATATTTGTAAGGTATTTTGAAATCAAGAAGTGTTAGGTCTCCAGTAGGGGTTGGGAGGGCAGGTGTGCACAGCCCTGTACAGACCTGGGATCTCAGTTGCATGCAGCATGTAGAGCAGCCTCGGCTCTGGAGTCAGCGGCCTGAACAGGGTTTGGGGAGGGGGTTGGTATCCCTCGTCTCAGGGAGAGGAATGACAGCTCTTTGGGAGAGGTGGGGACAGAGCAGTGTCTCTCTTTTCCTGGTCCACAGCCACTGTGTTTCCTCAGTGACAAAAGATGCTGATGTCCTCTGCTGCTCAGGCCACTGGGGTTCTTTCTCTTCCACAAACACTATGGGGTACTTTATTTGAAATCTTCAGGGAGTCTACATGGATCCGACTGATGTTAGGTTGGGTAGGTTGGGGAGCTGGGTGAGAAAGGCAATAATTAAGTACAAATTGGTAGTTACAAAATAGTGATGGGGATGTAGAGTACAGCATAGGAAATACAGTCTGTAATATTATAATAACTATGGTGCCAAATGGATACTTGAATTATCAAGGGCATTACTTTGTAAATTACATAATTGTCTAACCACTATGGTGAATAGCTGAGACTGATATAAAACAATATTGAATGTAAACTGTAAATGAAAAATTAAAAAATAAAAATTTAAAAATACTTGAAAAAGAAAACTTCAGGGTGACTACAATTCTCACAGGAGCCATTGAAGTCACCAGAGCAAGCTGACTGCCAGTGGTCCTCTGATCCTCCACAGAACAGGTTTCTGGGGACTATGACAGATAGCGAGGCCTGTGAGGCTGATATTGAAAGCACTCACCCTTCTTTATTCTTAGTGAACTCCAGAAGGGTGAGTAATATCAGCCTCATGGTTCAGCGTCATTGTCCTTTCCAGTAGTCTGCTGATAACCCAAGTAATCCTTTCCATGGGGTTATGCTCCTCCATTTCCTATTCCACTTTGTTGCTGTAGGTTCTTATTTAGACACTTGAGCCCTTCCAGGGTTATTTTCATTTGTAGATAGATGTCTAATTGTTTTTTTTTTTTTGTTTTGTGGGGAAACTAAGGACATTATCTCCTACTCTGCCACCTTGCTAATGTTAATGGTCCTCCTCCTCCTAGTTTGTATTTCCTCTTTTCTTATTCTTAGTTTAGGCTCAAATTGTTCTTCTTTTCCTGGTATTCGAATATAGAGTATTAGTTTAATGATTTTTTCCATTTTTTATTATATGTATTTAAAATGATCTATTTCTCTCTAAGAATGGACTTCACTGCATCCCACAAATTTTGATATATTTATTGCAATTTTCATTTAATTCAGAGTATTTTTAAATATTTTTCTTAAGGCTCTATTTTGTACCTTTGCTTATTTAGTGGTATGTTACTTAATTTTCACAAATGCTGCAATTTTTCTGTTAGTATTTCACATTTAATTTGATGACTTATTGAAGATGGCTAATTTTGCACCATAACTGCAGAGTTGGATATTTGCACAAGAGGAGTTATGACTCCCAAAGCCATAAAGTATTTACTACCTGAGACTTTATAGAACATGTTTGCTGATTTCTGTTATATCATTACTCAGAAAGGAAATATATAGTAAAAAAAATTAAATACTATTTCACATCCCATATTAAAAAAAAACAAAAAACCTGACCATATCATGTGACAGTGAGGATATAGAGCAAATGGAACCATAAGGTTCTAGTGATGAAAATGTTAAGTGGTGCAGTTGTTTTGGAAAACAGATTGTTCACTTTTTTCTTTTAGTTTTATTTTGAAATAATTTAAAGCTTAATGGAAATTTGCATAATTGTACAGTGTTACTGTGTACACTTCATCCAGTTTTCACTAATGGTAACATTTAAAAAATCATAGAACATTATCAAAGCCAGGACACTGAAATTCGTACAATGCTGATAACTGCAAACCTTAATTAGATTTTACCAGTTTCCTGTGTTGCTGCTGTGTACAGGGATAGATGGCATAATAAAATTATTTCCATGTATTCAAAATAAATAATAATACCAGGATTTTGTTGGATATTTGGGAGGGGTAGATTTTTAATGTTCCTCTTTTATCCTCATGACTGGAATGGAAGCTTAAGAAAAAAGTGGTATTTTTCACTAGCTAAATCTTGAACAATTTTGAGAAACAGGCAATTTTATTCCACATGTGCATGTCCTTATTGATGCATGTAAAGATTTTGGGGCCAGCCAATCACAATAAGTTTCCAAGCTTTTTTTCACCTTTACTGAAAAGTTTTGAAGAGTTCTTAGTCCCACTGGTGCCCAAGTAAAGTTGTGAGACACCAAGCGGTTTCATGGTCTTCAGCTCTGTGATGCTTCACTCTTCATACATATTTGGAAATAAAACATTTAAGTGTTTGAAATCATTTTTGAAACCTGTTTGTATACTTGAGAGTTCTTCAAAAAGGTTGATTTTATATAAAGTGTGTGGTCATCTCATCACTCAAGGTAATGAGGATTTAAATTCTTAGTCTTTTTCTATACTTACAAACACACAAAGAGAGAAACAAACACATTGCATGTTTATATGTACATATATACTTTGTTTTGTTTCCCTTTACCTTTTTTCAAAAAATGGATAATTTACATGTCATTTAAATTTTTTTTTCACAGTGTGAATCATTTCATGTTAATGCATGTCTATGCCATCAAAGTTAAGTGCTAGTTTTTTTTACTATTATTGAAAATATCTCTTGGCCTGACCTGTGGTGATGCAGTGGGCAAAACGTCGATTGGAACGCTGAAGTTGCTGGTTCGAAACCCTGGGCTTGCCAGGTCAAGACACATATGGGAGTTGATGCTTCCTGCTCTCCCCCTTTCTCTCGCTCACTTTCTACCTCTGTCCTCTCTAAAATGAATAAATTAAGTGTTAAAAATTAAAAAAAGAAAGTATCTTTTTAACTTATTCCATTATGTTGCAAATTTGTTTCTAATTTTTCACGATTATAATTAAATTTTTTAAAATTATTTTGTATATTTTACCTTTATAATTTATCAAGTATTTTCCTTATGATTAATTTCTCAAAGTAACATTCCTGGGTTAAGCAGTACATTTTATTTATTTTTTATTCTTCCTGTAAGAACACCTTTGAAAAGACTCACCCATTTTGTAGTCACTAAATTTATATAAATATAAATAGTTCAACATACAAACTTTCAGCAATACTACTTTTTAAAATTTATTTGGTGGGAAAAAATCATACCGAATGTTGTTTTGTATTCACACTGATGAATACTATGAAAGCTAGTCAAATTTTTATATATTTATAGTTTATTGTATGTCTTTGTTAAATTGTCCATGATATTTACTTATTTTTCTATTAAAGTGATTTACTCTTTATTGCTTTGTACGTGTTATTAGAATGACAAATATAATAAAGTCTTGCCTGCCATATATATTGCCAATTTTTTATCAGTACAAAATATGTTTCTGAAGGATTTTGTCTGCAGGTTGGGTTTATTCATACAGAAGTTTCTTATATTTACATAATCACATCTAATAAACTTAATCTTTCTGATACCTTTTCTACAATTTGCATGAATGTGCACATTCATATACAAACATATGCAAATTTATGTGGCATTTTTAATAACACTAATGTGATTAAATCCCAAATACTTAACTTCATACTTAATGTTAAAAATATTCATTTTTTCCAATGGCCAGTCACTTGTCCTAATTTGTCCTTTCTCTCACCATCAGGCCACTCCTACTTTTATTCCCCCTAATTAAACCTTATTAAATGAATTTTTGCAGAATTCTCTACACTTTCTATTCCTATTACTCTTTCAGTACAGTGACTTTAAGGATGTTTCCCTGTGTGTTTCTTCAACTTGTTTCAAACTGTAAAATAGACCTGACCAGGCAGTGGCACAGTGGATAGAGCATCAGACGGGGACCCAGAAGACCCAGGTTCGAACATGGAGGTTGCTGGCTTGAGCGTGGGCTCACCATCTTGAATGCAGGATCACTGGCTTGAGCAAAGGGCCACTGTCTCAGCTGGCTCCCTCTGACCAAGACACATATGAGAATACAATCAATGAACAATTAATGTGCTGCAACAAAGAACTGATGCTTCTTATATCTCTCCCTTTCTGTCTATCTGTATCTGTTCCTCTCTCTGACTCTGTCTCTGTAACAAAAAAAAAAAAAAAAAAGAAAGAAAATAAAACCAAACTGTAAAATATTTGGCAGAAAATATCTAAATTTCATGGTAAGTTCTAGGAAAATTTCATTATTTTCAAGGTGACTCTGAGTCCTTCAGCAATGATACGGAAACTGGACCTGTCACCACACAGTATCATAAAGTCCTTGAGACCGTTGCCATATTTCGTTTTTTCATTGTTGTGTTTATGCCTACAGGTTTATCACACTGCTTTAATTACTTGCTACTTTAAAACATACTATAATATCTAGTTGGTCAAATTTTTCTACATCAGTTTGTTTTTACAAAAAATGCTATATTATATCATGTATTAGTCTCTCCAGATAAATTTCAGAAATATTTTTCAACACGTATCATAAAGTAAGAAGTTACAAGAGATTAAAAGCACTTGTGGGCCTTGGCCGGTTGGCTCAGCGGTAGAGCGTCGGCCTGGCGTGCGGGGAACCCGGGTTCGATTCCCGGCCAGGGCACATAGGAGAAGCACCCATTTGCTTCTCCACCCCCCCTCCTTCCTCTCTGTCTCTCTCTTCCCCTCCCACAGCCAAGGCTCCATTGGAGCAGGGATGGCCTGCGTGCTGGGGATGGCTCCTTGGCCTCTGCCCCAGGTGCTAGAGTGGCTCTGGTCGCGGCAGAGCATTGCCCCCTGGTGGGGCGCGTGCGGGAGTCTGACTGTCTCTCCCCGTTTCCAGCTTCAGAAAAATACAAAAAAAAAAAAAGAAAAGGCACTTGTGATTTTGATAGATAAAAGAAACAAAGACAAATATAAAGATAATTGACATTATTAAAGTATTGAGACTTATGTAAGAAATAAAAATATTTTGTTGGCCCTGGCCAGATGGCTCAGTGGTAGAGCGTCGGCCTGGCGTGCGGAAGTCCTGGGTTCGATTCCCAGCCAGGGCACACAGGAGAAGCGCCCATTTGCTTCTCTACCCCTCCCCCTCTCTTTCCTCTCTGTCTCTCTCTTCCCCTCCCGCAGCCGAGGCTCCATTGGAGCAAAAGATGGCCCGGGCACTGGAGATGGCTCCTTGGCCTCTGCCTCAGGTACTAGAGTGGCTCTGGTCGCGACAGAGCGACGCCCCGGGTGGGCAGAACATCGCCCCCTGGTGGGCGTGCCGGGTGGATCCCAGTCGGGCACATGCGGGAGTCTGTCTGACTGCCTCCCCGTTTCCAGCTTCAGAAAAATACAACAAAAAAAAATTTTGTCACTTATTAACATCATATTTTATGTTATTCATAGGATTTTACATTTGTTTTAGCATTGGCCCTGAACAGTTTTTTCTTATCTTATGCTCAAATATTTTATATTTTTATTCTTTTTATAATTATGAACTAATTTCCTCATATATTTTCTAACTTATGGTTGTTGGTATATCCTAAAGTTTACCATTTATTCATTCATAACTATCTCACCTAACCCATTATTTCTAATAGTTTCTCAATTAATTTTTAAATATTTTCATAATGGATTATGAAATAATGGGTTACCATCAACTATTAACATTATTTTACCTCCTTATGTGCATTAGATTTATTTTTGTTTGCTTAATTCCATCAGCTCCACATTCTAAGCAGTGTTATAGTAGTGAAAATAGATATCTTTGTCTTGCTCGTGAAATTGGGAAAAAAATCATTTTTGTTTTACTATTAAGCATAAAGCTGGGTATCTGTGATTTTATCTCCTTATGAATCTATGTTATGCTAAAGAAGCTTTTTTTCTCTTCTTATCTATTTCACTATAGCATGTTTATCAGAAATTGATTTTGAATTCTGTAAAAAAGTTCTCAACCTCCTTCAATATAATACATTTTTTTTTACATATTAATGTCAATAATTATGCAAGTGTATAGTCTATTGCTAAATCATGATTGAATTTGTGGGTCGAAATCCATTCATGTGTTTTATATTTTATGTGAATCTAGACATTATTTGAGTAATAATATATAATTTTATAATATGCTATGAATTTACGAATATACTATGATTGTCACGTGTTACAAGATTTTTCACATCAAGATCATGCAAGATTTGTACAAGTCTTTGAAAACGTTTCTTTTACATTTATGCTATGGAAAACATTAAATATTGAAGCCATCAGACAACTATCTTACTGGGAAATAATTCTGTGATACTACCTTTTTTTTCCTTTTATATTGATCTCCTTAATTCTTTTTTACTTTTTATTGAATTTATTGGGGTGACACTAGTTAAAAAAATATATACAAGTTTCAGGTGCACAATTCCATAACACTTCATCTGTATACTATATTGTGTGTTCACCACTGTAAGTTGGTCTATTTGATTTTTAAAAGACATATATCTTAAAAATTATATGGCTATGTAATGTATATGTATTTCTATAAATATATATTTATAAAATATGTATGTATCTTAGAAAAATTAGATTGAAAATTTTTATGTATAAACATAAATTTTCACACCTTCAACTAAGGTTCTGAGATACCTCATCTCTGGTTATCGTCATGCCACATTTTCATCTTTATCCGGCAGAACTTTGAATGCTTCCTACTCATAACTACCCTCTACTCCTTCAAATAGTGGAGTTTAGTGCTGGCTTCCTGAATGCTCCTTTAACTGGTTTCAAAGTGTAAAATATCCAGCAGGAATTATCCAGGTACTGTGGAGTATAGTCAACTCTATGCATTTCACTTTTTTTTTTAAATTTTTTTTATTTATTCATTTTAGAGAGGAGGGAGAGAGAGACAGAGGGAGAGAGAGAGAGGAGAGACAGAGAGAGAGAAGGGGGGGAGGAGCTGGAAACATCAACTCCCATATGTGCCTTGACCAGGCAAGCCCAGGGTTTCGAACCGGCGACCTCAGCATTTCCAGGTTGACGCTTTATCCACTGCGCCACCATAGGTCAGGCGCATTTCACTTTCTCTAAGTTGGCAAAGTCCCATTACCACGCTATCAATTTTTGCTTCTCTAGTTCACTCTGCTTCTTTTTAGGAGCTGGGTTTTATATGTTTGTTTGTTTGTTTTAGCTTATGTTTTTGTTTTTGCTCTACCCCATTTCTTGGAAGTCAAAACATAAGCTTTTCTATTTTCATCTTTTTAACTCTGCAAATAAACTAATGTAGTTTGAAGTGTACGATACTCAAAGTGTTAGAAAAGATAAGTGACAAGATTTAAAAAAAAAACAACACTCCACTTTGTCAGGCCTTACATAATTTGAGAATTAAGGTTCTCATTATAGTATAATATCATGTTAATTCATTATATAATTGTGAGGAGACATTTTTCAGCCATATGTAAATAAATTAATGCTTACAAATGTACAACACTATTTTCAATAGATTCCCCTGGTGTTTTATATAAAACTAAAGAATGAAGGAAAAGAAAATTTTGTAAAAACCATTTTGATTACTTGAGGTCCTTAAAAGTTTCAAAGAACTGAATGTGTGGAAGCAATCCATTTCTCTTAGAGATGCTCTTAAATCATATTTGGCATCATCAAAAACTTGGAAGAAAATTAATGCAGGTTTTCAATGTTTCTATTATTACATACTGAAACAGACGTATTTTGAATCAAAACTGATGTTGTTTTTGCCCCCCCCCCGAAAGTAACAGTAAGGGGCAGTGCTAATGGCAGAAATGACATTCGTTATGTCACAAAGCCCGTTGTCTCAAAGCAGTTAGCAACCACTTGTTAAGGCCTGAGTAACAAAATATGAGACTTGGAGATGTACGCTAGCCCTTTTCATTGGCTGTCTGACCTCCGTTTAACCTAACTCTATTATCTTTGATTCCCAAGGTCGAGATGGCAAGCCGCAGGAAAAGGGGCGCTACTGAAGAAAGTACCAGCTCTGCAACCCAAAGTTCGCCCCAAGGGACTTCAGTCTTCTCTGACAGTACTACCGGTACAGATGAAATTCATGTCCCACAAGAGGGCAGGAAGAGGGAAGAGAAACCACCAGAAGAGCCTGAAAAGATCCTCCACCAGTGGCTGTTCGAGCACCGCTTTAAGGCCTACCCCTCAGAAGCGGAGAAGCAAATGCTGTCGGAGCAGACCAGTTTGTCCTTGCCACAGATCAATACCTGGTTCGCCAACGCCCGCAAATGCATTCTTCCGAATATGCTTGAACAGAACAGAGACAACCCCACCGATACCACCATATACCACCAGAAAGGCAAGAATGTAAATGTGATACAGCAGAGGAAAGCCAATCTACCTACACAAGCCAAGTCAGAACCCGGAAGTTCAGAGATCAAATGCCCACCTGCGAGCCCTCCGCCAATGGCTCAGGAATTAGGGGGAGAGCTGCTGAAGCAGGAGTTAGACCAAGCCCACAAGCCCGAAACCCACTCAGAGGAAAATGTCCAGATTTCTACCAGGGCGCCCTTGTCTTCTCCCGAACCAGAACCAGTATCATCAGAGGCATACGCAGACTTTAGTAATTTCTATTTGCTGGTGGATGTAGCTGTACAGAGAGCGTTTGAACTGGAGCTACAGAAGAAGCAAGAGTCCGATCCATGATTTCCATGTCTTTAAACACCCGAAACTGTCAGTCATTTGTCTGCTGTGTAAAGTCTGTTTATGTTCCATGCTAATTTGTTGTTTAAATTTAACAGAAACATTGTTACTTCTAGGGATTTTGTAAGAATCATTGCTGGCTTTTGGGACTCAGTTTTGCCAGATACTTCATTATTTCCAGATGGAAGCTACTAACTTGTCATCTTAACACTGACATAAAGATCGCAGATACTCTGCTTCCTCCTGGATTTAAAAACTTTAGACAATCAGACCCATTTACCGGAGACTAGACCTAGTGCTGAGACTTTTTCAGAAAAGACTGTTGTTAACCAGACATTTCGGTCCCAGGGCCGCTGCATATACCAAGTCACATTCATTTCTGTAGGGAAATAATAATAGGAAAAAAAATGTTGCATTAATAAACATGTTACAAATAAAGTTGAATTACTATTTTTGGTAACAGAGAAAAGTACACAATAAAGATATAAAGATTAAAATGGAAATTTTCTGCTGTTTGTTGTTAGATAATTGGTTTTAAAGAATACTTTTTATTATAATTTTCAACATTAGAGAGGAAAAGGCAAAAATCAAAAAATAAAAAGCAGAAAAACATGCAAAGATTCCCAGAGGAAACAGAACAGAGGAAGATAATTTTAAAGTAAGGGGGAAAAAATTTCAACATTTTCTGAGGAAAAAAAAATAGAATTATCCACAGCCTCTCCAACATTTGCTATTACCTGTCTTGTTAATAACAGCTAATCTAACAGGTGTGATGTGGTATCTCATTGCAGTTTTGATTTGCATTTCTCTAATAACTAAAGAAGATGAGCATCTTTTCATATATCTGTTGGCCATTTGTATTTCTTCCTGGAAGAAGTGTCTGTTCATGTCCTCTTCCCATTTTTTTATTGGATTGTTTGTTTGTTTATTGTTGAGTTTTATGAGTTCTTTGTATATTTTGAATATTAGGCCCTTATCTGAGCTGTTGTTTGAAACTATCATTTCCCATTTAGTTGGCTGTCTGTTTATTTTGTTATCAGTTTCTCTTGCTGAGCAAAAACTTCTTAGTCTGATGTAGTCCCATTCATTAATTTTTGCCTTCACTTCTCTTGCCTTTGGAGTCAAATTCATGGAAACAACCAAAAAGCCCATCAATAGATGACTGGATAAAGAAGATGTGGCACATATACACTATGGAATACTACTCAGCCATAAGAAATGATGACATCAGATCATTTACCCCAAAATAGTGGGATCTTGATAACATTATATGAAGTGAAATAAGTAAATCAGAAAAAACCAGGAACTGCATTATTCCATACGTAGGTGGGACATAAAAGTGAGACTAAGAGACATTGATAAGAGTGTAAGCCCTGGCGGGTTGGCTCAGCGGTAGAGCGTCGGCCTAGCGTGCGGAGGACCCGGGTTCGATTCCCGGCCAGGGCACACAGGAGAAGCGCCCATTTGCTTCTCCACCCCTCCGCCGCGCCTTCCTCTCTGTCTCTCTCTTCCCCTCCCGCAGCCGAGGCTCCATTGGAGCAAAGATGGCCCGGGCGCTGGGGATGGCTCCTTTGCCTCTGCCCCAGGCGCTAGAGTGGCTCTGGTCGCAACATGGCGACGCCCAGGATGGGCAGAGCATCGCCCCCTGGTGGGCAGAGCATCGCCCCTGGTGGGCGTGCCGGGTGGATCCTGGTCGGGCGCATACGGGAGTCTGTCTGACTGTCTCTCCCTGTTTCCAGCTTCAGAAAAATGCAAAAAAAAAAAAAAAAAAAAAAAAAAAAGAGTGTGGGTGTGGTGGTTACCGGGGAGGGGGGAGGGGGGAGAGGGAGAGGGAAAGGAGGAGGGGGAGGGGCACAAAGAAAACTAGATAGAAGGTGACAGAGGACAATCTGACTTTGGGTGATGGGTATGCAACATAACTGAATGACAAGATAACTTGGACATGTTATCTTTGAATATATGTATCCTGATTTATTGATGTCACCCCATTAAAAAAATAAAATTATTTAAAAAAAAGTAGAATTAAATAATCATTGTTTTTTGTTGTTTTGGTTTGGTTTTACCTTTTTAGTATACTTATTACTATATTTTTTGTATTTGGATCAGTAGAGGTGGTGGTGGGAATGGTAAAACTTCAGGCAGCTCCCACATTGAGATAATCCCATTGTCCTATAGAGATGAATCTTCCCACTGCCTCAAGTACAGGCAGATTTTCAATACAACAAAAGCTATTGTTCCTGAAAGCTATAATTTAGCTGCTTTGATCTTAGCGAGCTAAAATCTGAGGAATCTGGACCTGCAAATTGGACACTGGCCTCAGATTCTGCTCCTGCCCCATTTTTTTTAATATTGTTATCTAATTACTGGCAATTTTCAATACAGGACACCCTACCTTCTTCAAAAAATATTTTTTTTCAGAGAGAGAGAGAAAAGAGGGAGAGAGAGTGAGAAGTATGAACTCATACTTGCTTTACTTTAGTTGTTCATTCATTACTTCTCATATGTGTCTTGACCGTGAGGCTCAAGCTGAGCCAGTGACCCCTTGCTCAAGCCAGAGACTTTGAGCTCAAACCAGCGACTTTGCGCTTCAAGTCTTGAGATCATGCCAATAATGTTACGCTCAAGGTGATGACCCTACAATCGCTTACTCAAGTGCACAACCTTGGGGTTTTGAACCTGGGGCCTCGGCATTCCAGATTGACACTATCCACTGCATCACCACTGGTCAGGCTGTTTAAACATCTTAAGAAACAACCACTATCTAACATTATAATCTAATATAATTTTGCATTTTACCAGGAAGGAAACAGAGTCATGTTCCCAAACTGCTGTTCCTGAAATAGACTAAGGTAATTCAAATTTTCTAAAGTATGCATGGATTCAGGAGGATTTAGAAGAAAGAAAGGCAAAAATATTGATTATATACTTACTGGGGAAGGCTACTAAAAGTTCTATGAAGCTCCCATACCACTTATTTTCTTATTCCCTCATCTGTGCCACTTTCTCCATATGAAGGCATAAGAGGCTTTTATTCAAGAAAGCTTGTTTTATGAGTGGGGAGATATTTAACTTCAGTCTATACAATTCTAGACCTTCACTACTATTTTGTCTTCTAACTTTTTTTTTTTTGTATTTTTCTGAAGCTGGAAATGGGGAGAGACAGTCAGACAGACTCCCGCATGCGCCCGACCGGGATCCACCCGGCACGCCCACCAGGGGGCGACGCTCTGCCCACCAGGGGGCGATGCTCTGCCCCTCCCGGGCGTCGCTCTGCCGCGACCAGAGCCACTCTAGCGCCTGGGGCAGAGGCCACAGAGCCATCCCCAGCGCCCGGGCCATCTTTGCTCCAATGGAGCCTTGGCTGCGAGAGGGGAAGAGAGAGACAGGAAGGAGAGGGGGAGGGGTGGAGAAGCAGATGGGCGCTTCTCCTGTGTGTCCTGGCCGGGAATCGAACCCGGGACTTCTGCACGCCAGGCCGACACTCTACCACTGAGCCAACCGGCCAGGGCCTGTCTTCTAACTTTTTAGAAAAGATTTTAGTAATTTTAGAAGAGAGAGAGAGCTAAAGAGAGAAAGGGAGTGGGGGAGGAGCCAGCAAGAAGCATCAACTTGTAGTAGTTGCTTCTCATATGTGCCTTGGTTGGGCAAGGCTGAGGTTTCAAACTGGCGAACTCAGCGTTTCAGGTCGATACTTTATCCATGGCTCTACCGCAGGTCAGGCATGTCTTCTTTTATGTCCAAGATATTTTGGGATTCCTTAGGCCTTTCTCTTAGTGGAAAATGAACTATTATTGCAACTTTTTCTTCTGGGGTCTGAAGAAACAAGTGTTTTCTTGTCTAACTTCTAGCTTATCTCTAAGGCTGAGTGAAGTGAGATTATTGTGGAACGATGATTGCAGAACCTGTCCTAAAAGGAATATACTGGAATGACAGTGATATTCTTTGATTTTACGTGTGTACGTTTAATGGTGGATGGCACGCTATAGGGGTGGTGTCGTTTTCATTGCATGATGTGGGAAGTGGGAGAGGGAATCTGTTGGTTTCTGCCTTGGATTTGTTGTTGTACAAACATGTGAAATAAGCATATTTTCCCCCAAGTAAATTAAGAAAAATAGAGAAACGACATTTATTGTTGAGTTTTTGTTAAATAATTTTTATTGATTTTAATATAAGGGATGATTTACTCTCATTTCTCTATAACCACTATACTGTCGAAGCTTCTCTATTATCATTATTTTCTGAGAGTAAAATTCAGATATCATTGATCTACTTCACTCTATAGAGAGATGTGGAAATAATTTTCTAAAGAAACTGAAATTCTAAAGCCTAACCACCAATTCCATGGTTCTTGAGTTTAAAAACTGTATAAAGCTGGACAGAGAAAAGAATCAGTTTCTAACAATATGATCTTGTAGAAATAAAATGGAGAGGGTAGCATTGAGAAAAACAACTTGATGGAGCTATTTTGTAAGGAAAAAGAGATCTCTATTGATATCAGTGGACTGAGAGAAATACATAGTAGAATGTTTTAATATGAATGGGAAATCTATGGGGGTTGTTCTAACAAGGAATAGGCATAATTGTTCAAAGACGAAATCACTATATTCAGCGTTTTCTAAATCTTAAATGGTGAAGAAATGAGACTTGTCAATATGTATTCCAATAATTTCATATTAAAAATATTCCTATAAAAGAATATCACATCAATGTGTCTTAATCCTCTGGTATAGAAGCACATTTCTAAACAATTTAATCATAACAAATATATTCACTCTTGCGTTCTTTCTTATCCCTCAAGAGTACAACTTGCAATATCAGGGGTTTTCCTTTAGTTGATTTATTTATGAAGCCTAAAATGCTTTGTACATTTTTTATAATGTGCTTTAATAAATGCAAATGTATCTCATTGAAAGAAAACGTGGGAATAGAATACTCCTAGATATTTTATTCAGTGAAGAACAAGACAAATATAGTCAGTTTCTGTGCTAATTTCTCCAGTCAACGAGGACACACTGTGTACTATGATTAACATATTCCAGTAAGTTCCTTTTATGTCACTTTCTTAAAAAGCATCTGTTTTTGGTATTTAAATATTTTCCAACATTTATATTTGATTTATTTAATTACTCTGTGTACTTTATGTGTTGTATTTCAAGAACCTAGACATTTTTCTCATTTTTATCTGAAAAATGTTTCTATATTTATGTGTTTATTGTTAAAAATATACCCTAAATCTTCTGGCATTCTTAGTTCATCAGGCTAAAATAAGGACATTAAGCCCAAGGTAAGAAGAGATTTAGCCACTGACTCCCAGAATCTTAGAAAGGGGTCACATACTTAGGAGAAAAGTAAAAAGCAGATTGCTCAAAGATCACAAATGTGGTCTTTCACATAAGAAGGTATGTAATTATACTCAGTTTTTAAGTATTTATGGATGGTTACTTTGTGTTTTTAGAACCTCAAGAATTGGCACACACTAAAACATAATCAGAAAGGGCATTAAAATCATAACTAAACTAAGGTCAGTTGTAAAGAAAAGGTAAAATTGATTGTCAGGAAACCATTAAAGATGAAATCCATGAGGCCAGCTATATACCCTTTTATATTATACTGTTCTTTAAGTGAGAGGAGGGGAGATATAGAGACAAAATTCCACATGTGCTCCAACCGGAATCCACCTAGCAACCCCTATCTGGGACCAATGCTCGAATCAACAAAGTTATCCTCAGTGCCTGAAACCAATGTTCAGACCACCCAAATTATCATCAGTACCTGGGGCAGACTCTCAGACCAACAGAGGCACTGGTAATTAGAAGGGAAGAGGGGAAGATAGGGGAGAGAGAGAGGAAGAGAAACAGATGGTCCCTATTCATGCGTGTCTTAACTGGAAATCAAACCCAGGATGTCCATACGTCAGCTGACACTCTATCTAGTGAGTCAACCAGCCAAGGCTATAACATACTATTTACTACTACTGTTATAAGCAGAATGCCACATTGTGTAGTATATAATTTTAACTAGAACTGGCTCTTAATGCTTTTTATAAAATGCAAATTGGAAATGTGATGTGATAAACATAATTTAAAACATGTTTATGGACTTTTTATTTTTAGCTAATGTGCTCATTTTCAATATTTTTTTTATTTTTTTCAACGATTTTTTTTTTTGGATTTTTTCTTAAGCTGGAAACGGGGAGAGACAGTCAGACAGACACCTGCATGCACCCGATGGAGATCCACCCGGCACACCCACCAGGGGTGATGCTCTGCCCCTCCAGGGCGCTGCTCTGTTGCCACCAGAGCCACTCCAGCACCTGGAGCAGAGGACAAGGAGCCATCCCCAGGGCCCGGGCCATCCTTGCTCCAATGGAGCCTTGGCTGCAGGAGGGGAAGAGAGAGACAGAGAGGAAGGAGAGGGGGAGGGGTGGAGAAGCAGATGGGCGCTTCTCCTGTGTGCCCCGGCCGGGAATCGAACCCAGGACTTCTGCACGCTCTACCACTGAGCCAACCGGCCAGGGGCTCAACAATTTTTAATAGCTCAGTGATACTGGTGAAATTTGGAACATTTAAGTTTGCATTCTTTTATATGAAAAAGATAATAATAACAAAGGTGACCAGTGTTTCACTACTATTCTAAATGTTGCAAGCTACAATTCCTTCGTATATACCACAAACGCTTACACTTAATGGAATATATATTATACATGATATAATAGAGGGGTTTCAGATGTTAAAATTCTGACCAGATTTTTGTGTGTGACAGAAACAGAGGGAGAGAGACAGAGGGACAGATAAGGACAGACAGGAAGGGAGAGGTGAGAAGCATCAAGTCTTCATTGCGACTCCTTAGTTGTTCATTGATTGTTTTCTCATATGTGCCTTGACAGGGGGCTACAGCAGAGTGAGGGACCCCTTGTTCAAGGCAGCGACCTTGGGCTCAAGCCAGTGACCTTTGAACTAAAGCTGGTGAGACCTCCCTCAAGCCAGATGAACCCATGCTCTAACCAGTGGCCTCGGGGTCTCAAATATGGGTCCTCTGCGTCCCAGTCCACCGCTTGGTCAGGCCTGACCAGAAAAATTTTAAGTACCTTGGCTCACTATATAAGATGATGAGAAATTTTATTTCTTATTATTAGTTATTATTATTACTATCTTTTTAAAAATACTAACGTTCTTGATTTTTTATCCTAAAGATAGCTTAAATAATTCTAAAGTTATTTCCTTAGTTTTTGAGGATATTATATAGAAAAAGCTGAAAAAAAAGTATTGGAACCAGTGATAATTTTATTCAAAGATATCAAAGAATCAAAATTTCCTTGGTGCATGCACTGTAAATTTAATATAAACCACTTACAGGAACATTGTTAGCTATGTGTCATGATATCAATTTTCATTGTTTTATGGAAAATATTTTCAATTTTCTAAAATTTTGCTAATTTAATATTAAATTCTGTACAGTGTGTTTGTGAAAGCATTGAAGAATATTAATAAGATTCTAAAATTAAAATAATACAGAATACTTTACTAAATTGTAGCAGCATACAAAATTATGATGTAGTTAACTTCTAAAAGAAATATCTGAAGTGATGTTAGAAATTCTTCTGTGCCTGGGCCACATACCTCAGTTCGTTTGAGCACCGTACCAATGTACTGAGGTTGTTGGTTTGATCCTCAGTAAGAGCATATACAGGAAGCAATCAATGAATAATTAAAGTGAAAAAAATCAATCTCTCTCTCTTTCTCTCTCGCTCACTCTTTCTCTCTCCCATTATCTCTCTCTAAAATAATCAATCAATAAAAATAAAAAAATTCTCCTCTATCTTCCTCCTATCTCATCACATATTTAGTAAAGTTTACTAAGCGAATAACAGAAATACTGTGTTTGAATGGTGCCAAACGTGTGTGTGTGTGTGTGTGTGTGTGTGTGTGTGCGTGCGTTAGACAAAGAAAGAGTGAGAATACAAGAATTTAACAGGAGGACAAACTTTACTTCTAAGTCAGTGCAGTCCATTAGCAGAATCTTTATATATATATATATATATATATATATATATATATATAGATAGATATAATTTTATATATATATTATTTATATATATAAATATATACATATATATATATATATTATTAGCAGAATCTTTACTGTGAAAGAAGTTCAGTTGATATGGTGCTCGTTAGATGTTTATACCCCTTAGGTATTTTATAAAAATCCTAGAGAAGAATTTCAGCTTTAATAAGCAAAATGATTGCAAGGATTCAAGTTAAACATATCTAGATTCTGAAGCACCAAGAAATTCTAAAAGCAAATGTCATAAATATATGTCTCTCAGAACATAATTTAAAAGTTACTTTTTCTGTATAAATATAATATGATTTTAAAAGAAAAAGATTCAGGCCTGACTGGTGGTGATGCAGTAAATTCAAAGTCAGCTCAGGATGCTGAGGAACCCAGTTCAAAACTCCGAGGTCACCAGCTACAGCACAGACTGGTCAGGTTGAACACGGGCTGGCCAATTTGAGCGTGGGATTGCTGGCTTGAGTGTGGGATAATCAACATGATCCCATGGTCTTTTGCTTGAGCCCAAGGTCACTGGCTTGAGTAAGGAATCACTAGCTCAGCTTGAACCTCTCTAGTCAAGGCACATGCAAGAAGCAATCAATAGGCTACTAAAATGAAGCAACTATGAGTTGATTCTTCTCATCTCTCTCTTCCCTTTCTCTCTCTCTCTTTCTGTCTATAAATAAATAAATATATTTGAAAAGAATTTAAAAATAATAAAAAGGTCAGAATATTATTTGACCTAGTGACCAATTAACTGAATATAAGAAAATAAAAAATTAACTTAGGGTGCTAACTATAACATAGATAAAATATAAACACATTATAAATCAGTCCTTGTATAGAATAATTTAAGAAAATTGTTACATTTCATAAATTTCAGAAAATTTCTTATGAAATACATATAATTCTCTGTTCATAAATATGTGCCTTTTATAAATCTCACCTATACATCAGATTTAACTATAATAATAACTAAAATCAGACATGGTTCCTTCTTCCCTGATATTCCAATATTAAAAGAATATTAGTGGAATTTATAAGAAAATTGATATTTTATGTATCTCAGCTGCTTTCAGCCGATAAAGTTGAGACTCTTCTTACTGTTCATCAGAACTGATGTTATTCCAAACTTGTTTTAGCCCTTGGTGGAGGTAGGATATAATGATAGTTTTGCCATAAAAGGAAAACCGGATGATTCATCAGCTACAGTAAAAACAATGGAGCTGCATGGTTACAGTTAGCTCTTGAACAGTCTGTGTGTTTGAATGCAGAACATGTGCAGCACTGAATATATTACCTGTCACAACAGTTCCTCAGACAGCATGAATTATATCCCTCAGTTGGGTAGTACAAAGGTAATTCTGTTGCCATATGTTGTGCCAAAGAGCTGCTGCTGTGACAGGGTACATTATCGATGATGTGTGTCTATGGGATGCCCATTTCCTTCTTCCTCTACAGAAATCTCATCTCCACAAAGTTTGTGGTATTCCAATAGAAAGGCTTTGCCAGAACTAGTAATTCCAAAGTACTTAAAAGCACCATTCTAAATTAGAGCCAGATTCTGTTACAATAATTAAAATGAGTCAAATTTGATAAATGTACCTTAATCCTTATAACCTGCCCATGCTGGAATTTCAAGATGAATATACTTTTTTTAAAAGTATATCAGGCAACATATATGCTGAGAATTCACTCTATTTTTTCCTTGCATTTTAAAACTATATTATTCTCAAATTACATTAATTGTGCTGTGAACTCTTTTTATGAAGGATTAACCAAATAATGATTTATGATCATCAGGATATATATTAGGCTATGCATGTATGAAGATATAATTATAAACAATAAAATAAATGAAGCACATAGTATACATCTTTCTCAAGCCTTATTGTCTCAGTAGTTTAAATAAAAATAATAAGTAAATAAATGTAATAATATGACCTCTATATGTTCTGGAGGAAGCCAACATAACAAACATTAAGAGCTAACAATCAAGGACATCTCTAAATATACTCAGATGAATTAAAAACATTTTTTAAAACAACAATTTCAATTCACAAAATCCAGTCTCATAACTGTCCCAGAGGATTAGATTCTAGTCATAACAGTGCCCCTGCTAATTACAGCAATCCAATGTTTCATAACATCTCCATTGAAAGGCTTGACCAGAATTGTAAAATGTATAAGAATGAGTATCATGCTAATAACCTGTGGAGTAGATTTACATTACCTTGTTTCTTCATAATGACTAAATACAGATCTATTAAATTAGGACTATAAGCCTGGTGGACTTTAATTGCTGGTGGCTTTTCTCACCCAGGCAATAGCTAAACTGACCAGTGTCCTGGTTAGTATAAAACATTTTTAATTATGTTGTTAAACAAACAATATACATAAACCTTGTGCATTGTGCCACTGATCCAAAAATGGCAATACAGAGAATAGGGACCCAGTTGTTATTCTAACACTTTAATACACAACCTCCTCTTTGTTATATATCCAAAATGAGATGTTGAAATGCAAGTTTTTCTGAAATTAGAGCTTAATATGCATCATTAAAAAATCTTAAGATGTTTGGACTACTCTAATCAAAAAGTAAGTGCCATTTAAAGTGTACTCAGATGAATAAAATAATCAACTCAATCTAATCTGATTAGTATATATCTATTATCTTTTTTATTGTTATATCAAATTTATTTTATTATCTTTGTAATCTGTCTCAGTTTGATTTATTTTTATTGAGCTATTTATTTTTATTGAATTATTTTATTGGGGTGACATTGATTAATAAAATTCTATAGGTTTTAGGTATACAATTTCATAATATATCATCTGCATATTGTATTGTGTGTTCACCACCCCAAGTCAAGTCTCCTTCCATCACCATTCATCCCTGTTTAGCCTCTTCTACCTCCTACATCCCCTTACCTTACTTTCCTTCTGGTAATCACTGTATTATTGTCTTGTGTCTAAACATTTTTTTTGGCTTAATTCCTTCACCTTTTTCACTCAGTCCTGCAGCATCACCCCTCTCTGACACGTGTTGGTCTTTATTTATGAGTTTGTTTCTATTTTGTTTGTGGGTAAAATGATGTCACCTCGTAATGGTAAGCAAAGTATCACTGACACAAAGACATAACCCTTTTGGAAAATAGTACAGAGATTTTTCAAAATCTTATAAAGTATCATTGGACCCAGCAATTCCACTTGTAGGTATTTATCCAAAGGAAACAAAAACACTGAATAGAAAAGGTATATAAATCCTCATGCTTGTTCGGCATTGTTTACAATAGCCAAGATATGGAAACAACCTAAATGTCCAGTGATGGAAGAATGAGTGAAAGAAATAGTGTTATATATATATATATGATAACAATATCATTCAGCCATAAAAGGCAAAAAAAAAGTTGCCATTTGAAACAACATGGATGGACCTTGAAGGCATTACTCTAGGTGAAATAAGTCAGAGAAAGACAAAAAATGCCAATAATCTCTTTTATCTGTGGAATCTAAAATAAAAACAAAAACAAGCTAATAGAAAAATAAAACGGATTTGTAACATCCTAGAGCCTGAGGCATGGTGTATGGGAGAGGAAGAAAAATAGGAAAAGGAGGTCCAAATGAAAAAAAAGAAAAGAAAAAGGAAAAGGAAAAAAAAATTTAAAACTGTTTCTGCACTAATAAGCATTGCTATTTGAGGCAGCCAAAATACTCCTTCCCTCAATCCCTGCCCAACACTTCTTCCTGAAAAACATTTTACTGCACCCATACAAGGATTTCAACTCCCAGGAAATACCTAGACATGCCAGAACACATCAGATGGAACTGAAATCTAGGGCAAGAAATCAAAGGCAAATGACAGTGATATATTGAGTCCTAGATACTGTCATCATCACATGAAGAAACAATGTAGTCAAGAAAAAATAAATTCTAGTAGCAGTGCCTGCTAAAGATTGTAGTACTGTACTGAGTTTTTGTGTGCCTGCTAATCCAATGCACTCTGAAGAATAAAAAAGTACACTGCTCACAAAAATTAAGGATCAGAGAACATGCAGACACTCCAGTACTTTCAGCCTTTTGTATAGTGCATTTTCACCAACGAAATAAAAGTTGATTTTGCATCTCATTTGCATACCCAAACAACTTTCTTTGACTTGTCGTATGTTTTTCTGATGTTCTTGTTTAATAAAAAAAAATCAAATGTTTCTTTTTTTTTATTGCTTCATATTCATTTGGAAATATCCCCTAATTTTTGTGAGCAGTATATAGATCAGACAGTATCTCCTTTTACTACATCACAGACTCAGTGTGTTAATCTGGATGCACTGAGAATATGACATCAAAATACTATATATGTGCAATAAATTTAACAGGGGAAATGCCTGGGAAAGAAAAAGGTGAGGACGTCTGGGAATGATGTTGAAGAGTGGTGCTGTTAATCAAGTACTGACCTGGAGGATAGGGGCAAGGGAAAGAAGGAAGGAAGGAAGTTTAAGTAAAAAGTCTTTATGACTGTCAAGTTCTCAGGTAAAATCCCAAGATGAACAAGGTGTCTTAGAGTCAAATTTGCCTGTTAAAGGAGTTCCCCATCTCCCAAGAACAAGACAACCTCAATATTCCAATTGAGTTCAGTCTTTGCTAGAAGTGGCCTTGTGGAAAGTACTGCCTCAGGGCAAGAACAGCAGTCCTGACCCTTAATTAATTACAGTTCCTGCATGAGGACTACTCCAATGGCTGCCACTTGTGAAGGGGGTCTGGCAGAAGTACATATCTTCTTTTTGTAGATTAGAGGAGAAGATATGAATACAGAGATGAAAAATATTATAAGTGTATTTCATCAATAAAAAGTAAATAAATATCTTATTAAATATTTCCAGTTAAAACAATTAAAATCTTGGTAATTTTCTATCATTTTCATATTATGGTGACTACAAGATTATTCTTTTGCAGGAGTATAACTTGCCTTTGCCATACACTGCTCAGACAGATGGTTTCATTCATTTACTAGGATTAAGAGAAGCTATTAAGAGTGAAAACAATCTTGTCAACAGAATTTAGATGTCCCAGGAGTCTTCTGGCTCATTCCACTTTTAATTTTTATGAAATTTTATATGTTATAGTATGTGTTATATTGTATATAATCATAAATATATATTATATAAATTCTATCTCAAACCCTTTCTTTTTTTCTTGTAATTTATTGTGTTCTTAAAGGGAAATGTATTATATTTAGAAGTGAAGTACTGAACAATTTATCTTGTGCATCCAATACTGAGATAGCTCTAATTTCAAAGAGCCAAAACATTTAATAAGCAATTATTTATGTTTCCTCTGCATTTTTGTTCTCTGACACTTTTGAATATGATCGACTACTAATGACCAAGAAAGGATATAGGGATCCAATTTGAAAAACTCTTTGACTAACATAAACCTAGGATAAACTTGTTTCTTAGAATGACATTCTGAGTACCATAAGATGATTTGGGATATTGTATTGGAATTCAAAATTTCACAATCACGCATTCTTTTTTTCTCTAAGTTTGCCAGGGGCTAAACTCAGCATTATGAATTATTTGTAATAAAAAAGATTAATTCTACAGTCAGTATTCTGGGAACAAAATTTCTTTTCCAGTATGTGTCACTGAAGCAATAATTCATTAGATGGTCAAATATACAACAGAAGAGTTGATGGAGAGAAAATGATTTAAGGAAAGCAAGATAAAAAAGAATGGTTTTATGATAACACATTCAAAAAGAAAATATTTGCTGAAGGTTATTTGTTTTACATAAGATGATAGCTCCCCTCAAACTTAATGCTTTTCACAAAATGTTGATAGAATAACACATAATATAGTTAATACTTCGCTTTTCTGATTTCTGATAGTCTATTACACTTTCATGTGTTTGACGGAAGGTCCAATTGTAAATCTAACAAAACTCTTCTGAGATTTATCTCTGCACTATGATTTGTTACATCTGGTGCTATCTATCTATCTGTCTATCATCTATTTATCATCTATCTATGTAAATTGTTTTTGAGTTAAGTTAAGCACAATGAACACAGACATGATAAATTCATATATTATTATATTTTTCTTCACTTTTATTACTTTATCTCATATTAGTTTATTCTGATATTGATAGATATTACTGTGCTTTCTAATTTTCTCTTTTTCTACAAACCATATTTATCATATATTTCCTATATGAAATAAGAGTAGAAATGTTCATTGTAAGTTTGTTTTATTTCCTTGATAGTTACCAAAGCCCTCCTCCCTAAAATTTATATCCATGAATTTTATATTGGCCAGAGCTTTTTTTCAACATTAAATATTGCAGACCGTATTTTATTTTTAGAACACAAGGAGTAAATACATTTTTCTGGGTAATATTCCATTGTCTAAGTATATACAGATGGTTGTGTCAAATTCAAATGATGATTTATTCATTTAAAATAAAAAGTAGGCCCTGGCCGGTTGGCTCAGTGGTAGAATGTCGGTCTGGCGTGCAGGAGTCCCGGGTTTGATTCCCAGCCAGGGCACACAGGAGGAACGCCCATCTGCTTCTCCACCCCTCCCCCTCTCCTTTCTCTCTTCCCCTCCCACAGCCAAGGCTTCATTGGAGCAAAGTTGGCCCGGGTGCTGGGGATGGCTCCATGGCCTCTGCCTCAGGTGCTAGAATGGCTCTGGTTGCAACAGAGCAATGGCCCAGATGGGCAGAGCATCGCCCCCTGGTGGGCATGCCGGGTGGATCCCAGTCGGGCGCATGCGGGAGTCTCTCTGACTGCCTCCCCGTTTCCAACTTCAGAGAAATAAAAATAAAATAAAATAAAATAAAAAGTATATAATACAGATTAGATTAGTTAAATTGGGTGAATAGCTCACACTTTTCCTATAGAAATAATCACATGAATAGTTGATATGTAATAAGAACTTTGTCTTGTTACAGCATAGACTGAACAAAACAAATTAGATTGAGGCATGACTCAGAAATGACATATCTACATAAACAGAGTTTGTTCTGACCTTTTACTCACTGATGGATTCAGCACTTTGACATATCCTTAAAGTAGCGCCGCTAACTTCCCATTGCATTATTAATAAAAATATTTTCTAAGAACAGTTTGTGATGACAGAATTAGAAAAACTTTATATCACAAACAAAATAGCAAAGATTTTCAAAATCCCCTTTAGAAGATCTCTTTTTGTTTCACCCAATGTTAAGGAGACTTATTTTTCCTCTTGTTTTCTTCATATAGGTTTTTTATAAATTTTTATTTACAAAATGAAATTTAACGTGGTGACATTGATCCATAAGAGTACATAAGTTTCAGGTAAGCACTTCTATTGCATTTGAACTGTTAATTATGTTATGTACCCATCTAAAATACCAGTTTAAGGTTTTATTTCTCAGATATCTACAAAAAAAAGCCCTCCTTCTTACAATTTATTTTTTTGTGAATTTGCCATTGGCTAGGACTTTGTTTTTGCCATTAAAGATTGTAGATCTTATTCTGGTTTTAGAACACAAAAAGTAAATACATGTTTCTTGGTAATATTCCATTATCAAAATCATTTAGTTCCATAGCTGCAGTTAGCATACTCAGCACAACAAGAAGTCTAGTAATTTGTCCTATAGATCGATCTTCAACTATTTGTCATTTATGCCTCAGAGAGTTTCTAAGTCTGTCCGGCCACAGAGAATTCAAATGTGTAAATTGATTAGGTTAAAATTGCCTGACATATATCTCCACAACTCTCCTTGCAAGTACGACAAAAAAATTAAAAAGTACTCGCAGATCTCTTATTGGCCTCAAGTCCTTCACATTAGTCTCTGTATTTATTTATTTATTTACTTACTTACAAAATAATTATTTTGCTTAGCTCCTATCCCATATTAATTGAAATTCATCTTCTTTAGGTATGTTAATATAAATGAAAAAAAAATATTGGTGGGAAGTGCTTTATAAGCTTTATATTCACAGATGGATTTCATTCTCAGAACAGTCCCTCAGTACTATTGTTACTTCATATATATATATATATATATATATGGTCTACCGGAAAGTTCTGTCCGTTTTTGGAATAAAAATTTCCACACCAATCCGATCTTCCGAATATGGTCCAAAATGGTTTGCTGAGCTGAATTAAGCCTTTCTGTGATCTCCAATGTTGTGAGAAAAGGATCTTGCTCCAACATGGTCTTAACAACATCGTCATCTATCAAAGATGGTCACCCTGAAGGTGGCTTATCAGAAAGGTCGAAATCACCTGTTTCGAATTTTTTGAACCACCTTCTGCATGTCCTATCAGAAACTGTACCTTCACCAAACACTTTCAATAAATTTTTACGTGCTTCTGTAGCATTTCTTCCTTGTTGAAATTCGTAAAAATACAGTGGCGTAAATGAACTTTATCAGTCGCCATGGGTACACTATCGCTTCACACATAAGACTAACGTGAATAAACTTTGTTTTAGTTAATTGGCTACGTCAGTATGTATACATTAAGTGATAAAAATAGAAAGGCACACATGCACCAAATAAACGTGCTTACGTGTTGAAACTTGTTGTGATAGAAACGGACAGGACTTTCCGGTAGATAGATAGATAGATATATATATATATATATATATATATATATATATATATATATATATATAGCGCAAAAAGAAGATAATTAATATGGCCAAGGTTACATAACTAATAAACAACTTTATTGAAAGTTATAATTTGTACAGGTAATTTTAGAGTCCAGACTCTTACAAAGCAGTTTTATCTTCTCTTCTAATACTGTGAATTAGAAAATAAAATAATTATTCAGTTCAGCAGGGATTCTTGTGTCCATTATTTGGTGTATATGAACAAAATATATTATCACTTTATGATGAGTATTATATATGCAAAATGTGTGCTTATGTTGCAACGTATGCTGCTGCTATAATTCCCTCAGAATAACAATCACTATTAGGTACTGAGACTTTAACCAGTCTTACTTTATAGCAGTTAGTGTGATATGAACTAAAAAGAATCAAATAATGATTTGTAAATTCTGATTGAGGAATGACACTCTCCCTTAGTCTTTCTACTTTTTTCTCCCTCAAGTATAACTATCTGCTTCCATATTTTGTACCTAACAATATCCCTCTATTCTAGGCTGAGTGGTTAGTTATTTTTTCATTTATAAGCACTAACAAATATTAAATGTCATTTAACTACCATGACACCAAAAGTAATAATACTATCATTACCCTATTTAATAGAAAAAGCCACTGAGGAGCAGAAATTTTGGTAAGAAGCAGAGCCAGCCTGACCAGGTGGTGGCAGAGTAGATAGAGCATTGGACTGGGATGCAGAGGACACAGGTTCAAAACCCCGTGGTCGCTTTCTTGAGGGCGGTCTCACCAGGTTTAGCACAGGGTCATTGGCTTGAGCCCAAGGTTGCTGGCATGAACAAGAGGTCACTTACTTTGCTGTAGCCCCTGGTCAAGGTACATATGAGAAAGCAATCAATGAACAACTGAGGTATTACAACGAAGAATTGATGCTCCTCATCTCTCTCATTTCCTGTCTGTCTCTTTCTGTCTGTTCCTGTATGTTCCCTCTCTGTCTCTGTCTCTGTCTCTGTCTCTCTCTCTCTCTCTCTCTCTCTCTCTCTCACACACACACACACACACACACATATACACACACACAATAAAAGTAGAAAAGAAGCAGAGTCATCATTCAAACTCAGAAACACTGGGCTGAGAGTCTGTTCTCCCTACTGTGCTTGGCTGACCATTTGCCTAGGAAATGCACTGTCCTTTGGGGCCATCCAGGGTGCAGTGTGGACATTGCATGTTTGTGAAGTTGTCTGCAGAAGCAAAAAGAAGCTTGAATTTGGCATGGAAAGTGTCATGCAGCACTGCAGATTTTGGCACCCCTAACTCTTGGCCCCTTAGTTTCCATCTCTGTGCTTCAATCCAGAGAAAATCTCAAGGATTCTATCAAGAATGTGTCTCAACTGGATCCTGTCACCGGTGCTGCCAGTGGTCTGGTCCCAAGTTTCTTAAGATCTGTAATTGTTTTATTTTATCCTGTGGTGGTTGGAACGGTGAAAAGGGTCAGCAAAAAGGCCCTGGCCGGTGGTAGAGCCACTGCTCAGTGGTAGAGTGTCAGCCTGGTGTGCAGGAGTCCTGGGTTCGATTCCTGGCCAGGGCACACAGGAGAAGTGCCCATCTACTTCTCCATCCCTCCCCCTCTCCTTTTTCTCTGTCTCTCTCTTCCCCTCCCGCAGCCAAGGCTCCATTGGAGCAAAGTTTGCCCGGGCACTGAGGATAGCTCTGTGGCCTCTGCCTCAGGCACTAGAATGGCTCTGATTGCAAGAGAGCAACGCCCCAGAGGGGCAGAGCATCGCCCCCTGGTGGGCATGCTGGGTGGATCCCGGTCGGGTGCATGCGGGAGTCTGTCTGACTGCCTCCCCATTTCCAACTTTGGAAAAATACAAAAAAAAAAAAAAAAAGAAAAAGAAAAAGAAAAAGAAAAGGGTCAGCAAAAGACCAGCATGGTCATTATTCACTGTCATCTTGTAATCAGTCTTTCTCTTTGGCTCAAATTTGTTTGAGTCTTGGAAAATAAATCGAAGTTGGTTGGACTACCACCTGGTTTGAGATGGGGAACAGTGCACAAGAAAAAGGTTACTGTGTTGAGTCACATCAACATCCTAGTTTCCTGTGTGGAAGTCCCAGGACCACTTTCTGTGGAAGTTCAGGAGTTCCACCTGGGACCAGGAAGTTCTTTGTGCAAGTTTCCAGAAGGCCCAGCCTAAAAGGATAAGAGGTAAAGCTCATCTCCTCATCTTTAAATTTACTTTCAGTTCTAGTGGTATTATTTAATGATGTATTTTTAACATATATTTTTTTATGGAAAACACTTTTTAAAATGTTTTCCATAAAAACATATACAGCCTCAGCACGTATATACAGGATATAAGACATTAAGGTGCATAAGCATGTCTAAGTCAACCTTAGCCACACAAGTACAGACTCTGAGAAAACAGAGTGCGTGACTCCTCTTTATGATCAGCAGTGAAGAGATATAATTATAGTTCTTTCAAAATTTGTTTCTTAATGGTGCTATTCAAATATAACTATTTTAGAAACATGGGATATAACTCTATACATTAAGACACCTTTAAAAATAACATTTCTCTTGCAACCATTGACAATTTAATTTTTCTATTGCAAATAATGATTTTAGTGAAGAGAATAAAATGATATAAAAATAATAAGAGTTTATTGGCTCTTTTATAAAATTATACAAGGTGAAAATGAGAGAACAAAATGTCTAAAATTCTATTTTTAAAATGTCATCTTGACAATATTTTCTATTAAGCTTTTACAAAAGAAACTATTTCATTCAAGAATAAATAAAGCAAATATTCATGGCTAATTTATTTGATTACATGTCTGTGCTTTTCAAAGTAAAATATATTTATGTTAATTAGAATGACAAATTACAAATATACTATTCCTATCAGGGAGTTTCTAATTTATAAAAATATTTTAAATTTAAACAAAAATTTGAAAAATATCAAATAATT
Organism: Saccopteryx bilineata; assembly: GCF_036850765.1. Taxonomy (NCBI): domain Eukaryota; kingdom Metazoa; phylum Chordata; class Mammalia; order Chiroptera; family Emballonuridae; genus Saccopteryx; species Saccopteryx bilineata. The sequence goes on from NC_089502.1 coordinate 48,616,658, forward strand.
ACATTATGATAAGATTTGATGTAGTTTTTATTTTCTTTAAATTTTCTATTGAATTTATTGGGGTGATATTGGTAAATAAAATTAATCAGATTTCAGGTCTTTCAAAAGAATATATGAACCTATGTTCATTGCAGCACTATTTACAATAGTTAAGATTTGGAAACATTCCAAGTGCCCATCAGTAGATGAATAGAATAAAAAGCTGTGGTACATTTACATAATGGGATATCACATGGCCATAAAAAAAGAAGGAAATTTTACCTTTAGCCACAGCATGGATGGACCTGGAGATTATTATGTTAAGTGAAACTAGCCAGTCAGAGAAAGACATATACTATTGGATTTCACTTATATTTAAAATATTATGAATAAAATAAACAGACTCATAGATACAAAGAACATATTGACAGCTGTCAGAGTGGAGGGGTGTTGGGGTGCTGAATGGAAAAAGTAAAAGGAGTTATAGACATATATAAGAAATAAGTTATAGACAAAGACAAAGTGTAAAGATTTCAGGAGGAAAGGGGGTTGGGGCAGTGCAGAAGGATAGAGAAGGGATAGATGATGATGGAAGGAGACCTGACTTGGGGTGGTGAACACATAATGCAATATAGAGATGATATAATATAGAACTGTGTGTTTATAGTCAATTAGTATTTGACAAAGAAGAGAAGAACATAGAGTATGATAAATATAGTCTATTCAATAAGTGGTGTTTGGAAAATTGGGCAGTTATTTGCAAAAAATAAAAACTGAATCACATTCTTACTCCATCCCAGGAATACAGTCAAAATGGATTAAAGACTTAAATGTTAGACTTAAAATCATAGAAGAAAACATAGACAGTAAAATCTCAGACATGACTCTTAGCAATATTTTTTTGACACATCACCTTGGACAAGGAAAATAAAATAAAAAATAAAAAAAGAAATTAGATCAAATTAAAAGTTTTGCACCACGTTAAATAAGAGTTGAGAGAGTGGACAACCTTGTGTTATTCCTGATTTAAGGGGAAAAGTCCTCAGTTTTATGCCATTTAATATGATGTTAGCTGATGGTTTATCATAAATGGTCTTTATCATGTTCAGATATTTTCCTTCTATACCCATTTTTTTGAATGTTTTAAACATAAAATTGTGTTGTATTTTATCAAATGCCCTTTCTGAATCTATTGATAAGATCATGTGGTTGTTTTCTTTGTTTTGTTGATATGGTGTATTACGTTAACCGTTTTACGTAATTGAATCATCCTTGAGATTCTGGGATGAATCCCACTTGATCATGATGTATTTTTTTAAATATGTTATGCTATAAGTTCTAGCCAGAGTAATCAGACAAGATAGAGAAATAAAATCATTCATATTGAAAAAGAAAAAGTAAAGGTTTCACTTTTTACAGATGATATGATGCTACACATCGAAAACCCCAAAGATTCCACAAAAAGATTACTAGAAACAATAAACCAATACACTAAGGTTGCAGGATACAAAATTAATACACAAAAGTCCATGACATTTTTTAAAGAAATAGAACAAAAAATCATCAGATTTATATGGAACTATAAAAAAACCCAAATAGCCAAAGCAATCCTAAGGAAAAAGAATGAAGCTGGGGGCATTACAATACCTGACTTCAAACTATATTATAGAGCCATGGCAATCAAAACAGCATGGTATTGGCAGAAAAATAGACACTCAGACCAATGGAACAGAATAGAAAGCCCAGAAATAAAACTTCATATATATGGTCAAATAATTTTCAATAAAGGGGCCCACAACACACAATGGAGAAAAAAAGCCTTTTTAATAAATGGTGCTGGGAAAACTGGAAAGCCACATGGAAAAGAATGAAACTTGACTATAGTTTGTCCCTTTGTACTAAAATTAATTTAAAATGAATCAAAGACCTAACTATAAGACCTGAAACAATAAAGTACATAAAAGAAAACATAGGTACTAAACTCATGGACCCTGGTTACAAAGAGCACTTTATGAATTTGACTCCAAAGGCAAGGGAAGTGAAGGTGCAGATAAATGAATGGGACTACATCAGACTAAGAAGTTTTTGCACAGCAAGAGAAACTGACAACAAAATAAACAGACAGTCAACTAAATGGGAGATGATACTTTTAAACAACTGCTCAGATAAGGGCTTAATATCCAAAATATACAAAGAACTCATAAAACTCAACAACAATCAAGCGAACAATCCAATAAAAAAATGGGAAGAGGACATGAACAGACACTTCTCCCAGGAAGAAATACAAATGGCCAACAGATATATGAAAAGATGCTCATCTTCATTAGCTATTAGAGAAATGCAAATCAAAACTGCAATGAGATACCACCTCACACCTGTTAGATTAGCTATTATTAACAAGACAGGTAATAGCAAGTGTTGGAGAGGCTGTTGAGAAAAAGGAACCCTCATCCACTGTTGGTGGGAATGTAAAGTAGTACAACCATTATGGAAGAAAGTATGGTGGTTCCTCAAAAAACGAAAACTAGAACTACCATATGACCCAGCAATTCCTCTACTGGGTCTATACCCCCAATACTCAAAAACATTGATACATAAAGACACATTCAGCCCCTTGTTCATTGCAGCATTGTTCACAGAGGCAAAGACATGGAAACAACCAAAAAGCCCCTCAATAGATGACTGGATAAAGAAGTTGTGGTATATATATATACTATGAAATACTACTCAACCATAAGAAACGATGACATCGGATCATTTACAACAACATGGATGGATCTTGATAACATTATATGCCATAAATAAGTAAATCAGAAAAAACTAAGAACTTCATGATTCCATACATAGGTGGGACATAAAAACGAGACTAAGAGACATAGACAAGAGTGTGGTGGTTACAGGGGGGGAAGGGAGAGGAAGGGCCCAAAGAAAATTAGATTGAAGGTGAAGGAAGACAATTTGACTTTGGGTGATGGGTATGCAACATAATTAAATGTCACAATAACCTGGAGATGTTTTCTCTGAACATATGTACCCTGATTTATTAATGTCACCCCATTAAATTAATAAAACTAAATCTTACACAACAAAGGAAACCATCAACAAATTGAAAAGACAACCCACTGTATACAATATATTCACCAATACATCCAATAAGGGCTTAATATCTAAAATTTACAAAGAACTTATAAAATTCAACAACACACACACACCAAAAAAAAAACCAACAAAAAATCTAATTTAAAAGATGAGCAAAGGACCTGAATAGACAATTTTTCGAAGAAGACATACAGATGGCTGATAGAATATAAGATGTTCAATGTCACGAATTGTCAGGGAAATGCAAATTAAAACCACAGTGAGTTATCATCTCACACCTGTCAAAATGGCTATCAGCAAGAAATTAACAAACAATAAGTGTTGGCGAGGATGTGGAGAAAAAGGAAGCTTCATGCACTTCCTTTTCACGGTGGTTGCAGATCCGTGCAGCCACTGTGGAAAACAGTATGGAATTACCTCAAAAAATTAAAAGTAAAACTGCCTTATGATTCAGCCTGAAATGATTCTCTGCTTTCTACTACTATATGAAAAAAAAAAAGTGTTGGCTTGAAATGTAGACTGGAAAACAAATGTATGATCGGCCACATTTGAAATCTAGTGATGTTAAGTACTGAAACTTATATTGCTACAAATGTGAGTTTGGCCTGACTAGGCAGTGGTGGAATGGATAGAGCATCGGCCTGGGATACTGAGGACCCAGATTTAAAACCCCAAGGTCGCCAGCTTGAGCGCAGGCTCATCCGGCTTGAGTGTGGGCTCACTAGCTTGAGCATGGGGTTGCTAGCTTGAGTGTGGGATCATAGACCTGACTTCATGGTCGCTGTCTTTAGCCCAAGGTCACTGACTTGAGCAAGGGGTCACTGGCTCGGCTGGAGCTCCTAAGTCAAGGTACATATGAGAAAGCAATCAATGAACAAATAAGGTTCTGGAACTATGAGTTGATTCTTCTCGTTTCTCTCCTGTTCTGTCTGTCACCTCCCCCCTTTCTACCCTCATTCTCTCTCACAAAAGAAAGAAAGAAAGAAAGAAAGAAAGAAAGAAAGAAAGAAAGAAAGAAAGAAAGAAAGAAAGAAAGAAAGAAAGAAAGAAAGAAGAAAGAAAAAAAAGAAAAGAAATGTGAGTTTAGTGAAATGGCTGTAATTACACTTTTATTTTTGAAAAAAATTGAATCTATTTATTTGACTACAGTTTAAAGATAAGTGTAACACAACATACTTACAGATATATAGTCTAGGTGATAACGGAAGTAAAAGAGCATAATTGGGAATCTTGTGTTGTAGCTTGTAGCAAAATGGGTAACCAGAATAAAATGTTTCTAAGACAAGAAATTTCAGTTAAAACAAAGCAAACATAATTAAATGTGTAGCTACAGTTTTAAGAAAGTAAAAAAGCCCTGGCTGGATAGCTTAGTTGGTTAGAGGGTTAGAGCAGGGGTCCCCAAACTACGGCCCGCGGGCCGCATGCGGCCCCCTGAGGCCATTATCCGGCCCCTGCCGTACTTCCGGAAGGGGCACCTCTTTCATTTGTGGTCATTGAGAAGAGCATAGTTCCCATTGAAATACTGGTCAGTTTGTTGATTTAAATTTACTTGTTCTTTATTTTAAATATTGTATTTGTTCCCGTTTTGTTTTTTTACTTTAAAATAAGATATGTGCAGTGCGCATAGGGATTTGTTCATACTTTTTTTAATACTCCGGCCCTCCAATGGTCTGAGGGACAGTGAACTGGCCTCCTGTGTAAAAAGTTTGGGGACCCCTGGGTTAGAGCATCCTTCCAAAGCACAGAAGTTGCCAGTTTGATCCCTGGTCACTAGACATACAGGAACAGATCGATGTTCTTGTCTCTCTCTCTTTCCTCTCTCCCCTTTTCTCTATAAAATAATCTTTTTTTTAAAAAAAAAGTAAAGAAACTAAAAAAAGAAATTTATGGTTCAAAAATAAAGTGAATCCTGTAATCAGAGCAATAAAATTGATGCACCTTTCTTGTTATCCCATGGGCATCTGAGTAAGCGTGCTGTGTTTTAATGGATACATGGGTCATGAGGCAGAGATTTAAAACTGAGAACAGGGAACTAAAACTGAGCCTTTGTACATAGCTAGTGTTTTGAAACAGTATAACCTCAATGAAATGATAAACTAGAAATAATGTATTTACCATCAAAGAAATTCTTCAGTTTAACTTCCCTGTATTTGCGAGGACTCCAGGTGAAATGTGTGTGAATGATAAATTGTAAAACTATATATTTTTGAGCTGCTTCAAAATCCTCACAAATAGTACGTGAGCAACCCCCCCACCCACCCAGTGACCAGGTGTACCATTATGGAAAGGGCTGACTCTTGTCAAGGGTCCCTTTCTCCCTCCAAACTGCTAAGCTGAGCCCACCCCCTTGCTAATCCTTTTTGTGTGACACTGTCATGGCAGGCGCTGACTGTCTCTCTAGGACCTTTGAGTATAATAAACTTTGTTTTCTGTACCTCTCCTATGTTTTCTTTTGTGGCCACATCTGACTGGCCATCTCATGGAAGAATACAAAATACCATGATAGGTAGAAATTTAATGTGTCTCTCTGATCTTCACCCTCAGTGTTTTTCCCATGATTAGGTTGTGTTACATAAGGAAAGGGATTTTTCAAATTTAAGGTTAATAATCAGTTGAGCTTAACATAGGGAGATTATCCTTTTTCTAGCTAGTTGAAGAAGGAGAGGTCAGAGATATTCAAGGCATTAAAGGGATATGGTGAATGGGAGTCTTTTCGATGCTGAGATGGAGGGGACCATGTGGCAAGCACCTGACAGTGGTCTGCAGTTGTTTAAAGCAGCCCCTATCAACAGTTAGCATAAAATGAAAAGCTCAGCCCTGCTCTCCTAAGAAAATAAATTCTGCCAAAACCCTAATGAGGTTTATAAGCAGACATTTCCTTTTCCTCAAACCAGATGAGCCCGCACTCAAGCTGGCGACCTCGGGGTCTTGAACCAGGGTCCTCTGCATCCCAATCTGACACTCTATCCACTGCACCACTGCCTAGTCAGGCCAGACAGTTCCTTAAATGAGCCTCCAGATAAGAACATCACCCAGCCAACGCTTTGACTTTATTCCAGTGCAACTCTGAGAAAATAATTCAGTGAAAATATGCTAGATTCTTAAATAACAGATTCTATGGAGTAACAAATGTGTGTTGTATTAAGTCACTGTTTGCAGTAATACATTATCCAACAACATAAATCCAATATTCCTACTTATCCAAGGCATGAGAAAAGTGATTTATACATTTTCTTAAGCAGTAAGATAAATACTTTGATAAATAACATTAGGGCAACTAGTTGGCCTCATACCCCCATACACAAGGAAAGGATCAACTAGAGAAAATATATGAATATAACAAAATAGAACCTATAAATGCATGAGACAAAATAAAGAGAAATTGTTTGAAATTCTGGTATATAAAAAAAGGTTTCTCTGTTTATGACATAATATATAGAAGAGATGATTCATAAATTCAGCTACATAAAAATAATGAAAATTTCTCCCTGATCAAAAACACCAAAGCAAAATCAAAAGACTAATGTTATTTTAGAGTAAATGCCTGGCAATTAGCTTTATTTTTTCTAATATAAGTTTTGAACATTAAACTTTTGATTGCCAAGCCGTCCACTTCAAAGACATCCATCTCCAACACCCACATTGTCAGGTATATAACTATCAAAGAGCCAGGCTACTCCATCTATGCTGTTCCCTTTTTTATAAAGCTCTGGGTGGCATAGATTATTAATCATTTGACTGACCACCTGATCTTCCTTTCTTCTATTTTAATTCCTGCTCTTATGTTTTAAATTCAATAAAGAGTAAATCTTTGAAACCTTAGGCGCCATACCCTACACTCCAATGGAGGCAGAAGCCCAGGTCTGTTCCTTCTCTCTCTCTCTCTCCCTTTCTCTCTCTCTCAAAACACCCGTGACATTGTTTGATGGCTCCATGTGTGCCGCATAACCTCTAGGATCTATGAGTAATAAATATTGCTTCTTCAAAATTCCCCAGTGGTTGTCGCTGAGGTGAGCTTTCCAATCATGGTAAGAACTACAAGGGCCAGTCCAGTGATGGGACTCAAATAATTGAATTACCGGTCTCTGCCCTAATGAGAGTTTTAGGTATAAAAAACGATATACTGAAAGGTAGTTTATTATTTTGTGCATTTAATGATTAAACAACAATAAAAGAGGTACAGAAAATTAGATTATGCTATAAAAATTTTTCTTTGATTAATTTTAATGGGGTGACATTGGTAAATCAGGGTACATATGTTCAGAGAAAAAAATCTCTAGGTTATTTTGACATTTGATTATGCTGCATTCCCATAGCCCAAAGTCCAATTGTCTTCTGTCATCTTCTAACTGATTTTCTTTGTGCCCCTCCCCTCACCCAAACCCCTCCCTCTCCTCCTCCTACCCCATAACCCCCACACTCTTGTCCATGTCTCTGAGTCTAATTTTTATGTCCCACCTACGTATGGAATCATATAGTTCTTAGTTTTTTCTGATTTACTTATTTTGCTCAGTATAATGTTATCAAGGTCCATCCATGTTGTTGTAAATGATCCAATGTCATCATTTCTTATGGCTGAGTAGTATTCCATACTATATATGTATCAAAGCTTTTTAATCCACCCGTCCACTGACGGACACTTGAGCTATTTTCAGATCTTCCCTATTGTGAACAATGCTGCCATAAACATGGGGGTGCATTTCTTCTTTTCAAACAGTGCTATGGTGTTCTTGGGGTATATTCCTAACAGTGGTATAGCTGGGTCAAAAGGCAGTTTGATTTTTAATTTCTTGAGGAATCTCCATACTGTTTTCCACAGTGGCTGCACCAGTCTGCATTCCCAGCAGCAGTGCAGGAGGATTCCCTTTTCTCCACATCCTCGCCAGCACTTATTCTGTGTTGTTTTGTTGATGAGCACTATTCTGACTGGTGTGAGGTGATATCTCATTGTGATTTTAATTTGCATTTCTTTAATGATTAGTAATGTTGAGCATCTTTTTATATGCCTATTGGCCATCTGTATGTCTTCTTTGGAGAAGTGTCTATTCATTTCTTTTGCCCATTTTTGGATTGGATTGTTTGTCTTCCTGGTATTAAGTTTTACAAGTTCTTTATAAATTTTGGTTATTAACCCCTTATCAGACGCATTGTCAAATATATTCTCCCATTGTGTAGTTTGTCTTTTTATTCTGTTCTTATTGTCTTTAGCTGTGCAGAAGCTTTTTAGTTTGATAAAGTCCCATTTGTTTATCCTGTCTTCTATTTCACTTGCCTGTGGAGACAAATCGGCAAATATATTGCTGCGAGAGATATCAGAGAGTTTACTGCCTATGTTTTCTTCTAAGATGCTTATGGTTTTATAGCTTATATTTAAGTCTTTTATCCATTTTGAGTTCATTTTTGTGAATGGTGTAAGTTGATGGTCTAGTTTCATTTTTTTGCAGGTAACTATCCAATTTTCCCAACACCATTTGTTGAAGAGGCTGTCTGTACTCCAATATATGCTCTTATCTCCTTTGTCAAATATCAGTTGTCCATAAAAGTGTGGGTTTATTTCTGGGTTCTCAGTTCTGTTCCATTGATCTATATGCCTGTTCTTATGCCAGTACCAGGCTGTTTTGAGTACAATGGCCTGGTAGTATAACTTGATATCTGGAAGTGTGATACCTCCCACTTTATTTTTCTTTTTCAAATGGCTGAGGCTATTTGTGTTCTCTTTTGGTTCCATATAAATTTTTAAATATGTGTTCTATATCTTTGAAGTAAGTCATTGGTATTTTAATCGGTATTGAATTGAATTTATAAATTTCTTTTGGTAATATAGACATTTTAATGATGTTTATTCTTCCTAATCATGAGCACGGTATATGCTTCCACTTGTTTCTATCTTCCCTGATTTCTTTTATCAATGTTTTATAATTTTTGGAGTACAAGGCTTTAATCTCCCTGGTTAAATTTATTCCTAGGTACTTTATTTTTTGGGTTGCAATGGTAAAGGGGATTGATTCCTTAATTTCTCTTTCTGACAGTTCATTGTTAGTGTATAAAAATGCCTCTGATTTCTGAGTATTAATTTTATATCCTGCCACCTTGCTGAATTCATTCATCAGGTCTAGTAGTTTTTTGACTGAGACTTTACGGTGTTCTATATACAATATCATATCATCTGCAAATAATGATAGTTTTACTTCTTCTTTTCCAATTTGAATAACTTTTATTCCTTTTTCTTGTCTGATTCCTATGGCTAGGACTTCCAGAACTATGTTGAATAAGAGTGGTGAAAGGTCACCCCTGCCTTGTTCCTGATCTTAAGGGGATTGCTTTTAATTTTTGCCCATTGAGTATAATGTTGGCTGTGGATTTGTCTTAGATCCACATGTTGAGGTATGTGTCCTGTATTCCCACTTTGCTGAGAGTTTTGATCATGAATGGGAGCTGGATTTTATCAAATGCTTTATCTGCATCTATTGAAATTATTATGTGATTTTTCTCCTTCCTTTTGTTTATGTGAGGAATCACATTGATTGATTTGCAAATATTGTAACAACATTGCCTCCCAAGAATAAATCCCACTTGATCATGGTGTATGATTTTTTTCATATATTGCTGTATCCGGTTTGCTAATATTTTGTTGAGGATTTTAGCAACTTAAATTCATCAGGGATATTGGCCTATAATTTTCTTTCTTTGTGTTGTCTTTGCTTGGTTTTAAAATCAGAATTATGCTTTTCTCATAAAAGGAGCTTGGAAGTCTTCCTTCCTCTTGAATTTTTTGAAATAGCTTGAGAAGGATAGGAGTTAGTTCTTCTTTGAATATTTGGTAGAATTCACTTGTGAAGCCATCAGGCCCAGGACTTTTCTTTTTTGCGAGCTTTTTGATAACTGTTTCAATTTCATTTGTTGTAATTGGTCTCTTTAGGTTTTCTGATTCTTCCAGATTAATTTTTGGGAGATTATGTTTCAAGGAATTTGTCTATTTCATCTAGGCTGTCTAGTTATTTGGCATACAGTTCTTCATAGTATTTTCTTACAATATTTTGTATTTCTGTTGTGTCAGTTGATATTTCTCCACTCTCATTTCTAATTTTATTTATTTGAGTCCTCTCTGTTTTTTTCTTGGTGAGTCTGGCTAAAGATTCATCAATCTTGTTTACCTTTTCATAGAACCAGCTCCTGGTTTCATTGATCCTCTGTATTGTTTCTTTAGCCTCTATGTCATTTATTTCTGCTCTGATCCTTATTATTTCCTTCCTTCTACTAGCTCTGGGCTTTACTTGCTGTTTTTTTTTTCTAGTTCTTTTAGATGTAGGGTCAGTTGTTTATTTGAGATTTTTCTAGCTTCTTAAGGTATGCCTGTAATGCTAAGAACTTCCCTCTCAGGGATGCTTTTGCTGTGTCCCATAAATTTTGAGTTGATATATGCTCATTATATTTCGTTTCTAGGAATTTTTTTATTTCTTCTTTGATCTCATTGTTTACCCATTCGTTATTTAACAACATGCTATTTAGTTTCCAAGTATTTGAGTATTTTTCAGTTTTTCTGTTGTGGTTGATTTCTAGTTTTATGCCATTTTGATCAGAGATAGTGCTCGATATGATTTCAATCTTCTTAAATTTGTTGAGACCGCTTTTGTGCCTAACATGTGGTCTATTCTAGAGAATGTACCATGAGCACTTGAAAAGAATGTATATTCTGCTGTTTTAGGGTGAAAGGTTCTGAAGATATTTATTAAATCGAGTTGATCTAGTATGTCCTTTAAGTCTGCTGTTTCTTTGTTAATTTTCTTTCTTGAGGATATATCTAGTGATGTTAGTGGGGTATTGAAATGCCCTACTATTATAGTATTGCGGTTGATTTCACCCTTTAAATCCATCAAAGTCTGCTTTATATATTTAGGTGCTCCTATATTAGGTGTGTAGATATTTATAACGGTTATATCTTCCTGTTGGATTGCTCCCTTTATCATTTTGTAGTGATCTTCTTTATCTCTAACTATAGTCTTTGTTTTCAAGTTCATTTTGTCTGATATAAGTATTGCTACCCCAGCTTTTGTTTCATTTTCATTTGCGTGAAATATTTTTTTCCATCCTTTTATCTTCAGTCTATGTGCATGTTTTGTTTTAAGGTGTGTCTCTTGTAGACAGCATATGTATGGATCCTGTTTTTTTATACACGCAGCTACCCTATGTCTTTTGATAGCATCATTTAATCCATTTACATTTAAGGTTATTATTGATATGTGGTTGTTTATTGCCATTTTATTCTTTAAAACTGTATTCCTCTTTTGCTATATTCTTTTTCTCCTTTGATCTGTTTACAGCAGGCCCCATAGCATTTCTTGCAGCATTGGTTTGGTTGTAGTGAATTCCTTGATATTTTTTTTGTCTGGAAAGCTTTTTATTTCTCTTTCAATTTTAAATGATAGCCTTGCTGGATAAAGTAGTCTTGGTTGTAGGCTCTTGTTCTGCATTACTTTGAATATTTCTTGCCATTCCCTTCTGGCCTCAAGTATTTCTGTTGAGAAGTCAAAAGTCATCCTTATGGGGGCTCCTTTGTAAGTGGTAGTCTTTTTTTCTCTAGCAGCTTTTAATATTTTCTCTTTATCACTTAGCTTTGGTATTTTAATTATGGTGTGTCTTGGTGTTGATTTCTTTGGGTTTCTCTTTAATGGAGTTCTCTGTGCTTCTTGAACATGTGAGATGTTTTCCTGCCTTAATTGAGGGAAGGTTTCAGCTATGATATGCTTGAACAAAGTCTCTATCCCTTATTTTTTTCTCTTCTTCAGGAACCCCTATGATGTAGATGTTATTTCTCTTTATGTTGTCCTAGAGCTCTCTTAGAGTTTCCTCAGACTTTTTGAGTCTCTTTTCTTTTTTTTTGCTCTGATTCTGTGCCTTTATATATCGTGCCCTCTAACTCGCTGATTCGATTCTCAGCTTCATCCATTCTGCTTTTAATTCTTTCCATTGTTTTCTTCATTTCTGATATTGTATTTGTCATTTCAGACTAATTCTTTTTTATTATTTCAATGTCCTTTTTTATATTTTCTATTTTTTTATTTAGGTGTTGTAATGACCATCTATTGTTGTTCTAATATCTTTAAGCATCCTAATAATCATTATTTTAAACTCTGCATCTGGTAATTTGGTTATATCTGATTTGTTCAGGTCCTTTTCTGGGGATTTCTCTTGATTCATTTGTGTTGCATTTTTTTTGCCTTCTCGTTTTCTCTGTGTAAAGGAAGTTTTTGTCCACTAAAGTCCACTGGGTGTGGCCCCTCTTCCCTAGGTATGGTCTGTCTGCAAGCCCGCCACCCCCTCTACTGTTGCTGCCTAGGGCATTTGGGTATGGGCATTGCCGGTGCCTGCCCACTGGGGCTGTTGCTGTGGTTTCTGCCTCTCTTTCACAGGAGTGGCTATGATCATGTGCTCGGGTGTACAAGCCTTGGCGGCCTTGGCCTTCGCCCTGCCCCTGTGGGTGGCATTATGCTCGGCCTTGAGGGCAGTGGCGAGCACCTTTGCTCAGCTGCGGGTCTCTGCCTGTTTCCGGGCTTTTGCCTAGCCCTTGCAGGAGCAGCCCACTCTTGGGACGGCTGCAAGCCTTGGCTCCACAGGCCAGGTGGGATTGTGTGCCAAGAAAAACTTTTTAAATATTGATGAAAACACATTAAATGTGACCTGACAAAAAACAATAAAACTGTTACTTAAGATATTTCCGTGTTGCTCCTTGATTGGCGTCCTCAACTGCAATTTTTTTTCACCTATGGACAGTATGAACATTACCACAGGCACTTGGAATACATTGTTGCACAAATAAATGAACATTAAAAAAGAGTGAGGAATGTCAATTTGTGATTTCTACACTGAGCAGTTGCCCAGGCACCCACCTTAGAGAAAACCCTGATTACAAGTGCCATTTTAACAACCAGTTAGGCAAAATCAACAGAAAATTAGATATCTGTTTCTGCCAAATGGTACGGACTGGCTGAATATCACTACTGGGCCAGTCTAATCACAAGGATAATTCTAAAAACGAATAATGTCTGTGAAGGCTTTATAAGTAGAGGCCCAGATGAATGTCCCAGGCATTTATAACTGATAGCGTCACTATCAATAGGCTAAGACCAACCCCATATAGCTTCTCACAGAAGTATGAGATTATCTACTATCTATATTTCCATCTATCAACTAATTATCTTAATATCTGCCTATCTTTCTAGCTATCTTTTTATCTATATATCAGAAAAATAAATAAATACAAACAACTTAATAAAAGTACAGGCAAACATATAAGCAGTTATTAAAAAACAATTGTTCTTTAACTATATAAAGCAGATGTGAAATTTCACATCATTCATAATACAAGGTAACTCTGGCCAGGTAGCTCCATTGATTGGAACATTGTCTCAAAACACAGAGGTTGTATGTTCCATTCCAGGCCAGGCCATGTTTATGAGGAATAGATTGATGTTTTCATTCCCTTTCTCTCTTTCTAATATATATATATATTTTTGTATTTTTCTGAAGCTGGAAATGGGGAGAGACAGTCAGACAGACTCCCCCTTGCGCCCGACCGGGATCCACCCGGCACGCCCACCAGGGGCGACGCTCTGCCCACCAGGGGGCGATGCTCTGCCCCTCCGGGGCGTCGCTTTGCTGCGACCAGAGCCACTCTAGCGCCTGGGGCAGAGGCCAAGGAGCCATCCCCAGCGCCTGGGCCATCCTTGCTCCAATGGAGCCTTGGCTGCGGGAGGGGAAGAGAGAGACAGAGAGGAAGGAGGGGGTGGGGGGTGGAGAAGCAAATGGGCGCTTCTCCTATGTGCCCTGGCCGGGAATTGAACCCGGGTCCCCCGCACACCAGGTCGACACTCTACCGCTGAGCCAACCGGCCATGGCCTCTTTCTAATATTAATAAATAATTTTTTAAAAGGAAATTTAGTCTTTTTTTGTGACAGAGACAGAGAGAGGAACAAAGAGACAGGAAGGGAGAGAGATGAGAAGTATCAACTCTTCATTGAGACACCTTAGTTGTTCATTGATTGTTTTCTCATATGTTCCTTGACTGGAGGTTACAGATGAGCCAGTGACCCCTTGCTCAAGCCATTGACCTTGAGCTCAAGCTGGTGAGCCTTGATCAAACCAGATGAGCACACGCTCAAGCCAGTCACTTCGGGGTTTGAACCTGGGTCATCTGGGTCCCAATTCAATTCTCTATCTACTGCGCCAGTGCCTGGTCAGGCTAAAAAGGCAATTTAGTCTTCATTGAAATAATGTTTTTATCTATGAAATTAACAAGAACATATAAGCATGGCAATAAATTATGTTGATGAAGCTGTAGGAAAACAGGTTCTTTCATACTTTCCTTATGGAGCATGAAATGGTATGAAGCCTTAGCAGACAATTTCAAAATAACTGTCAAAGTTGCAAATGCATTTATCCTTGGATCCAGCAATTCACTACCGAGGATATATCTTACACGTATGCCTATGAAATGTTTTATGAATTAGGTGACTTACTGCAATAGTATAATGAAAAAATGTAAAAAGCTCCAATTGAACATCTGTAATGTGCTGGTTAAAAATTATTACATATCCATTCAATACAGCTGCTAAAGACAATAAGAAATTTTGCTATATACTACTGAGAAAAAATACAAAATATGTCATTTTGTAGAAAGATTTGTGAGAGAAATGGATGGAAACTGGGTATATATTCATTTTGTTTGTCCATGCGCACAATTTTTTATAAGGATATACAAAAATCTATTAAGGATGATATGTGTAATGGTTAGAAAGTGCTTTGATATGGAAAGGGGATCAGTGTAGCTATAGACACTTTGGTATCCTATGCCATATCACCTTAACCCACCTCTGATTTCTGTTTGAACTTATTTGGAGAGCTTCTATGCATATTGATAAATTCCAACCTAAATCCTTTATCTTTTTACTGGAAACTTCCTATGAAGCCCTATAGGATACGTCAGCTCAGAGTCAGAGCAGTTAATGTTGCCAGAGGCAACGCTCTGTCATCCATCTCACAGCATTGAAGCATATTCCACATGGTACATCATATGATTTCCAGCAGGATTGAGCCCTAGTTGCCTACAGCAATAAACGGTTCAATAACACACTGTTGACTTTTTTTTAGCATCCTTTCCTGAAAGATACTATCATTGTCTTTTCTTTCCTGTTTAACAGAATCAACTCCTTCATAATCCATTGCAGTGACAGGCTTGTCTTTAGCTCTGCCTGTAAGTTAATAACAACTAGTACACCTGTGTATATATTTTAATGTTGTCTTGATATTTGAACTATGTGAATGTAATACTTACTTTTGAAAATCTCAAATGCAAATCTTGGCCATAATGTGGAGTTAAAACAGTTCATTGAAATTCCTGAGTGGAAATAAATTAGTTTTTGAAAATTTGAAAAAACACCTTGGAAAATTCTGGTTGAGTGCACAAGGTGCCTATCATTACAATTCCAATCCTAGAGAACTCTCAATGCATATTCAGAACTACATATTCAACAACTTTCACTTCAGAATTTTGATAAGTACAAATAGCTGAAAATGACCAGAATGTACACTAATAAAGAAGCAACTAATTTTAAATAGTTATAACATTAAATTCTCTTCAAGAGTTTAAGTGAATGAAATATTGCTATACCTATAAATGTTATATTACTTTCATGAACATAATGCTGTGTTTTAAAACATATTGCAGAAAAATATACACACTGTTTTACACATTTTTTAAAGAATGCAAAACATACTACTTGTTCTTTAGCAATATATATAAGTACAATGAGATATAAAAAAAGATGTGACAATAATTAGAAAGTTATAGCTGTTATCTCTAAGGAAGGAAGGAAGGGGTATAATTAGTATATTTGTATTATAAACTTCAATAACATTGTAAAGTTTAAATTTTTAGACTAAGTGTTGCATATAAAGATGTTCTTTATATTATTATTATTTATAGCTTCTTCCATGCATTTACTCTTTTTCACAATTCACTTTAAAAAAATAAAGAATAAAACAGTATATTGCAAATTTATTATAGTAAATTGTTAAAGAAACTTTGTGCTAAGTTTATTTCTACCACTTTTTGTTAATGTTTTTCCAAAATTGTTTCTTCTAAATTGAGCTTTTTTTGAGGACTATTTTCTGTGTAACATTCTTTTGCTGGAATATTAGTTTGTGTTAGTTCCATGCTCTGTCATATTCCCAGCTATACACCTAGATATCACATGAATAAAGAGTTTGAAGTCAACTTTCATATGTTCTTTTTTTGTGTGTGTGTGAAAGAGACAGAGAGAGTGACAGATAGGGACAGCCAGACAGAAAGGGAAAGAGATGAAAAGCATCAATTTTTCATTGTGGTTCCTTAGTACCTTAAGTTGTTCATTGATTTCTTTCTCATATGTGCCTTGACCAGGAGGCTATAGAAGAGCAAGTGACCCCTTGTTTAAGCCAGCAACCTTTGGCTCAAGCCAGCAACCTTTAGGCTCAAGACAGCAACCATGGGGTCATGTCTATGATCCCACACTCGAGCCAGTGACCCCGTGCTTAAACTGGTTAGCCCGAAATCAAGCCAGATGAGCCTGTGCTCAAGCCAGCAACCTCGGAATTTCAAACCTGGGTCTTCTGCATTCCAGTCTGATGTTCTATTCACTGTGTCACAGCCTGATCAGGCTCTTTCATATGTTCTCACACATTTATTTTCTAAACCAATTATTAGCTCCAGGCTGTTGTTTACTATAATGATTTCCACAACATGGAAAATGATAACTATCTGTGCAATGGACAAATGATTGAAAATTTTTTATAGAGATATACTGAATTTATTTTTATCTTTTATTTTCTTTAAATTCTTTAAAATTTTTTATTTATTGATTTTAACCAGAGAGAAAGGGAGAGAGAGAGAAAGAGACAGAAACATCAATCTGTTTCTGTATATGCCCTGACAGGGAATCAAACTAAAAACTTCTGTGCTGCAGGCCAATGCCCTAACCAACTGAGCTATCCAACCAGAGCTAAAGTCATTTTTATTTTTCAACCATTTACAGAAAAAATTCTATAAAGAACCAATGTATAATGACTCAAAACTGAAATATATTTATATTTTTTCTTCTTTGATTTGTTACAAGAAGATTTTTGAAATTTGTAAACATGATGGTATGTTGACAAGGAACCCTAAGTAAAATTCATTTCTTATTTTTAAATATTATAACAGCTTTTTTAAATCCACCATTATTTTTAAAATAATTATAAAATGCTCAGTAACACAAATAAAACAATATCAGATCATTATAAATCCAGAGTGCCTTGCTACTCTACTCATGAATATGTCAACTGTTCAATATAAAGTTCTTTAAAAACAATGTTCAGTGGCTTCTACCAGGGATGATAAATGCTCATTTTGTGAAAAATAAAAGAACAAACTGAAAAATGTTTAGATATACCTAGGATGTGATCAATATATTCTTTCATACAAATGATAAACTACTTTGCATCATTCATGGAAGATTTGAATTGGGAAAAGGTGAAGTATTTCTGAATCTCTATTTTTTTCTTACACCAACCTATTATTATCCATACAGTCAACTCTGGAAAATGCCTTTGAGTGGACAAAATACTTCAGAAATCTATACTTTTTACCTTATTTTTAATATTTTAGTTTCCCCCCTTCTTCTACTATATTTCTTCACTATTACCCTTCTTCCTATACATACATGTTAACATGAGTGTGTCCTTACTTTGTTTTATTATTTATCTACTTCAACTGGTTAGGACTTCAAACTTATTCTTTGTCTATCACATGTACAATTTATCTAAGGCACAAATTTTCTCAGTACATCAAAGCAAGAGGCACGTTGGGAACTAAAACAGAATAACTAATGCAATGATTTCTGCTTAAACTACAGAAAGAATTATGTCATTGCAATTTTTATGTCATAGACTATATAATAAGATAAATATTATAACTCCTTTTCAGGTTATTTTTGATAGTGTTAGCACTATGACAGCTATTCCTTCTGTACATGCTCAGCTGAGCAAAGTAGTTGAGGTATTACTTACTGTTACGATAAAAGCATGGTAACTCACTCATAAATTTTATCTTGACAATAGATTAAAAAAAGAAATGTTAGTTGTAGATGCCAGGTAGTTCAGTTGATTAGAGTGTAATCCTGATATGCCAAGATTGTGGGTTCAATTCCTGGTCAGGGCATATACAACTTTAAAATCAATAAATTAAAAAAAAATAAAATAAAGAAATAAGTCAAGAAGTCTGGTATAAAAGTGTTAATTATTTTACTAGAGTTCAGTTTGGACAATCTGTCAGCCAAGAAGTCACATCTTCAAAGTTGTTAAAAGACTGGTAGTAAGGGCTGACCTGTGGTGGCGCAGTGGATAAAGCATCAACCTGGAAATGCTGAGGTCGCCGGTTTGAAACCCTGGGCTTGCCTGGACAAGGCACATATGGGAGTTGATGCTTCCAGCTCCTCCCCCCTGTCTCTCTCTCTTCTCTCTCTCTCTGTCTCTCCCTCACCCTCTCTCTCCTCTCCAAAATGAATAAATAATAAAAAGAATTAAAAAAAAGACTGGTAGTGGCATAGACATTGGGTATATGAGACAATCTCAGCATCACTTGTTTCAGTATGTCAAGTAGAAAAATAGGGAGAAAATAAAAGAAATAACTTAGGTCTTTATTTCTAGAAGAAGATAGATTGGAACTAAACCAACCATGATGTGATTTGTATGCAGCACTAGTGTGGACTAAAAATACAAAGGAAGACAATGAGAAGAGATAAAAAGGCTATCATTGATAATAATAAAATATTGTTTGTAAAATATGTTGTTCATGCTCATTATGTGATGATTTTTCCCCCATCTTAGTCTGTAACCAGTAGCCAGAATACATTTAAAATAGTTTGATAAACCAGTAAGGCAAAATATAAAATGTCAAGAATTTAGTTATTAAAGATCTCTTTGACCATTATGTTTTCCATCTGGTCACACTAAAAACAAAACAAAACAAAACAACCCCCCCCCAACTTTGATTTTGAAGTACACTGTGAAAAAAATTATGTTTTGGAAATTCAGTTTGAAATGAAGAGAAAATTAGTCTTCCTTGGTGTGCTTGAACTTACAAATCTTAGTTTTCATGCTAGTCTTTTACCCAGTGAAATTGACAACAATTCATCATTGACAATCATCCATCTTGGCTATTTTATTTATTCTTTTTAATGAAAACAGTATCATTTTTTTAAAAGATTTTATTTATCCATTTTTATTGGAGAGAGAGAGAGAGAGAAAAGAGATAGAGAGAACAGGGGAGGAGCAGGAAGCATCAACTCCCATATGTGCCTTGACCAGGCAAGCCCAGGGTTTTGAACTGGCAACCTCAGCATTCCAAGTTGACGCTTTATCCATTTCACCACCACAGGTCAGGCCTATTTTATTTATTCTTATCAGTACCCAATGCTGATTGTAAAATCCAGAGAGGGGAGGAAATGGCTGTGTTGGTTTTATACAATCTATTTTGAATATTGAACACCTGTGGATACCTTTTATATGTTTTGGAAATTTCTTTTTTAAAAAATGTATTGATTATAGAGAGAAAGGAAGGCAGAGAGAGAGAAAAAATACATCAATTCACTCCTGTATCCTGTGCCCTGACCTGGGATCAAACTCGCAACCTTTCATATTTCTAACCAACGAAGTTACCTGGCCAGGGCATGTTTTGGAAATTTCTTACCCAATAAGGCAAAAAGCACCTCCCACGATGGAAGGCAAAACCTAGATTTCTGAGCCGGCCTTACAAGTAAGACACTGACATATTACCAAACTGCATCATATCTTGCAAAAGTACTAATAACATGAAGTACCATACAGCAAATGAATGCAATTAAGGCATAAGTAGTGATATCTACAACCAGTTTTTAGCTTTAGAGGTTCTAGCTCTCCTATCTATCCATAAAACATTAGCCTCTGTAGTATCATGGTAGCAGTAATATCTTAATAAAACCAGCCCAACAGTATCATTTGGGGAATCATTTGTGGCTGCATAACCTTGAACACACTTCTGTTACCCTGCTAGAGATGCTATGAATTATGGTAACATCCTTTAAGAAATTAATTTCTCTCTCCAATTAACTTCTTAAATTTGCAATTAAGAACACAAGTCCTCCCAATAAAATAAACATGAATTAAACATTTATTACATAACAAGTACAAAGTTTTCCTCCTGTTCCAAAAAGTAACAGATTTGCATAAAAGATCTGAGTAAGCAAACAGACTAATTGAAAACATGTGCATAAAAAGTTGTGGGATCAGCAATATCTATGTTGTCCCAGTTTGTATACACAGGCTAACTTATCATAGATTGATTTAAGACTAATTTTTATACTATGATACTAGTCAGTATACAAACAGTTTTCAAATACTTGATGCAATCTGGTTATGGCTAACCCACAGTCAAATTAATGTGCAGAGTAAACCGATCAGTTGGTAGTTGGTTTGTGAATCTATGATTACTTCATTTGATCTTCCTTTAGCTACTTATATATTACATTGCTTATATCCCATTGTTTCTATTTTAATGGATATTTTGGATTGATAAAAACTATTTTATAAGTAGTATTTCTTATGCAGTCCCCTTTATAAACATCATCATATGATAGATATGATTAACAAGACAGTCTGGCAGGATAATAGTAATTAGGAATAAATACTGTAAAATCCCTCATCAAACTGCAAGTTCCACAAATAACTCTATCACTCATCGAGAATGAGAATAAGTAATTTAGTAGCCAGTTTTCAGAAAATATGTTTTCTATCTAAATCTAATTTCTTGTTGATCTTTTTTCCCCACACACCCATGTTTTCGAGTCACAGATTACATTCTTATAAAGCAAATTTAAAGTTATCTTATTATTAATAATAACAACTAACAATTAAGGAATGTTAGAACTTGTGTGGTATGACATTTATAGTTCAATATATGTCATTTTCTTTAAACATCGCAACAACCCTACAAACTGTACTAAATATATACAAAACAGGCAATGAGAATTTAATGAATTTGTTCAAGAACAAATAGTTTGATGGAGTCAGGGTTTGAACTTGGGACTCTATGACTCTGAAGTCTACATTATTAATGCCTAAAAAAGTATAATATTAATTTTTTTAAAAAAATTACAATGAAAGTCCTCTTAAAAATATTACTGTATCTATGTATTTAAATAAAAGGAAAATATTTCATTTTAGACATGTAATTAAAAAACAAATGGTGTGATAACAAAACTATTTTTACTTTTAGCTTGTTTCACAGGTGTAGATAGAGAAAGAACCTAGAAAAAAGTACTCTAATTGGTTCAATGTCACCTTGTTAAAATTAATTATCTAAATAAAATAAAACAATTCAGTTATGAGCTAGAAATACATTCTGAAGAACCCAGTACTTCCATCCTATACAAAAACCTATCTATTGTGTGTCATACACAACAGTATTGTCCTTGATAGTAAATACATATTGCAAAATTATACAGTTGTTACAGAGAATAGCAAATCAATGTAATTCAAGCCAAGATGTTGAACTAGAAAGTAAACTATGTTAGTAAAATGTGAACTTTTTTGCAAGCATTATTAATCAAAGCATTAAACAGCAATAATATTCTATATTATATCAGCAAGAACACACATATATTCATTGTTACTATTATTCTGACAAAAGAGTCCTTTTAGTCAGTCACCCTCCCAAGTGCTTACTTAAGAAAGAATAAATATTTAATACAATACATGATTTTTAATAGTGTTGAAATATATGTACCCATGCACAAACACATCATATATATAATGTCCTTAGTTTTTTGTTTGTTTGTTTTTTCTGAAGCTGGAAACGGGGAGAGACAGTCAGACAGACTCCCGCATGCGCCCCAGGGGCGACGCTCTGCCCACCAGGGGGCGATGCTCTGCCCCTCTGGGGTGTCGCTCTGCCGTGACCAGAGCCACTCTAGTGCCTGGGGCAGAGGCCAAGGAGCCATCCCTAGCGCCCGGGCCATCTTTGCTCCAATGGAGCCTCGGCTGCGGGAGGGGAAGAGAGAGACAGAGAGGAAGGAGGAGGGAGTGGAGAAGCAAATGGGCACTTCTCCTATGTGCCCTGGCCGGGAATCGAACCCAGGTCCCCCGCACGTCAGGCCGACGCTCTACCACTGAGCCAACCGGCCAGGGCCTCTTAGTTTTTCATATACATTTATTTTTATTAGTTTATTTTTTGTTGGTTTTGATCTTAACATCTTATTATTATGAATAAAGTATTTTAGAACCTGTCTTAATTAAATCAGAAAACATGCTGATATAAATTTACGAAAAACAGTTTTCATTCAATGAAGACAAACATACAAATCAGTAAAGAAATCAAAATTGCATATGACACCTATACAATGTATTTAAGAGAATACCCTATTCAATCCCACTCAGGGCCTTTTGAAGTACCTATTTATTGCCTTATAATTTTGTATATGTAACTTTAAGTTATTCTTATTTACTAATTAAAGGAGATTAGTAATGAGTAGCTGATTTCAAAATTATCAAATATTTATGAATTATCCCTTTATGCAAAACACCATGGAGTTATTAGAAATTAAAAGAATCATAGAACCTGTACTTTATATTTTTTCTCTTTGAAAGAAGACCACAACTTAGACCTTCCACACATTTATACAAACATCCTTGTATATAATTCAAATGAATATAGGTTTCTCCATTGAGTATATAACACTGAAATACTTAAGATTTTACTGCAAAGCCATAAAATCCTCTGTATATTAAAATATTTTTATTTTCAGACTTATATTTTTTGATAAATTTCATCTGGATCTTACAGATGAAATTTTATATGAAATTGTTTTATGAGAAAGAGAACAGACATTTCATTATATTCAACAACCTGCCTATTGATTTCCAAGCACCACCTGCAATGATATATTAATGAAGTGGAAAAAATTCTACATCCTCTACCAACAATTTCACAAATGACTATTAACACTAGCTCCTTACTTCTACTAATCTGTGAAAAATTATAAATGAGATAATTGGCAGGTTTCCTATGGATTGAAATATAATAAAACCAGAATGTGTGCACTTGCAAAACATGAGAAAACGTGTTTGATTTCAATCAAAACGACTTTATTGAAGCCTATTGATATTCACCCTTTTACAGATGCCATTTGAAGCTTAGCAAAATATTCGGTGTTACTGAAATAACTTGAATAGTTTAAGGTGACATTTTTTTGAGCACTAAAATAAAAAATAATATTACAAAAGGTAAAGTTATATGATTATTATAATCTTATTGTACTCAATAAAAATTAGACTTTTGACCACATCAAAAGGTTTTTTCTTGAATAAGTGATATGATTTCATATCTTATTTATATACTGTCAGCCTCTACATTCCTCAAGAACAGAATTAGACTTCTCAATGCATTACAATGAAACAGCATATCATCTTTTTTACAAAATGTATTGGGGTTACATTGATTAATAACATCATATAATAATTTCAGTGTACAATTCTATCATACATCATCTACTGTATTTTCCCAGGTATAAGACGTACCCTTTTTTGAAAAAATTGGGGTCTAAAAACTGGGTGCGTCTTACACAGTGGTTGTAGGTTTTTTACTTGCATTTCCTGCTTTTTCACACTTGCTTTTGCGCTCACTGTTGAAGAAAGAGATTCATCATCAGACACAGATGAAGACAAGCTAATGGATGGGAATTGTGACAGTGATAAGGAGTTGTATGAATTTTATGGTGAATAAAACTTGAGTTCAATAACTTTATATAGTACATATCTTTTTTCAAACTTTAGGCCTCAAAATTAAGGTATGTCTTATACGTGGGGAAATACGGTATATATTGCATTGTGTGTTTACCACCCAAAGTCTATTCTCCTTATGTCACCATATATTTCACCTCTTTTACCCTCTTTAACCGCCTCCCACCCCCTTCTCTCTGGTAACCACCACACTGTTTTCTGTGTCTATTAGTTTGTTGCTTCCTGTTTTATATCTTTCATATCCGTGGAATCATAAGGTTTTTTACTTTTCTTTTTTTAATTTTTTTTTTAATTTTTTATTTTTTTGTATTTTTCTGAAGCTGGAAACGAGGAGAGACAGACAGACTCCCGCATGCGCCCGACCGGGATCCACCCTGCACGCCCACCAGGGGCGACGCTCTGCCCACCAGGGGGTGATGCTCTGCCCCTCTGGGGGGTCGCTCTGCCTCGACCAGAGCCACTCTAGCACCTGGGGCAGAGGCCAAGGAGCCATCCTCAGCGCCTGGGCCATCTTTGCTCCAATGGAGCCTTGGCTGCGGGAGGGGAAGAGAGAGACAGAGAGGAAGGAGGGGGGGTGGAGAAGCAAATGGGCGCTTCTCTTATGTGCCCTGGCCGGGAATCGAACCCGGGTCCCCTGCACACCAGGCCGATGCTCTACCGCTGAGCCAACCGGCCAGGGCCAAGGTTTTTTACTTTTCTGATTGACTTATTTAACAGCATGATACTTTCAAGCTCCATTCATATTGCTGCAAATGGCAGTATTTCTTCTTTTCTTATGGCTTAGTAGTATGTCATTGGGTATATATACCATATCTTCTTTATCTAACCATCCATCAAAGGACACTTAGGTGTTCTTTAGGTATAATATAAGGGCACCTATATATTTATGAGTAAATGCTTTCAAACTTTGGGATAGAAATCCAGAAGAGAGATTGCTGAGTTATATGGTAACTCTAAATATTCTTGAGGAAACTCCATACTATTTTTCATAGTGGCTATACCAGTTTACATATTCCCACTAACAATGTGAAGTTACTGTTTTATCCATATATCTCATGTTACTTCTTGTCTTAATGATAATAGCCATTCTAACAGGTGTGAATTCTATCTCATTGTGGTTTTTATTTGCATTTCCCTTATAACTAGTGAAGCTGAACATCTCTTCATATATATGTTGGCCATCTCTACGTCTCCCTGAAAAAAGTGTCTATTCAGGTAATCTGTCCATTTAATTGGAATTCTTTTCTTTGTTGTTCAGTTGTATGAGTTATTTATGAATTTTGAATATTACATATTTTAAAGATACATGATTTACAAATATCTTTTTCCATTGGTTGCTTGCCTTTGTATTTTATTTATGGTTTCCTTTGATGTGGAAAAACTTTTTTTATTGAATAGAGAGAGTGAAAAAGAGACAGTGGGGGAGGAGAGGAAAGCATAAACTCTGGCAATAGTTGCTTCTTGTATGTGCCTTGACCAGGCAAGCCTGAGGTTTTGAACCAGTGAACTCAACATTCTAGGTCGATGCTTTATCCTCTGTGCCACCATGGGTCAAGCATTGTGTAGAAACTTTGTAGTTTGATATAGTCCCATTCATTTATTATTTGTTTTTACTTCCCTTGCTTTATGGGTAAAATTTTTAAAATACTCTCAGACCTTAAGGTTCATAAGTTTAGTACTTGTGCTTCCCTCTATGTATTTTACTATTTCAGATCTTATATTTAGGTCCTTGCCCCATCTTGAGTTAATTTTTGTGTATGATATCAAACAGCAGTCTGGTTTTATTATTTTGCATGTGGCTTTCTTATTCCCCAGTACCATTTATTGAAGAGGCTTTCTGTTCTTTATTGTATAGTGTTGGTTCCTTGGTTGAAAATTAGTTGCCCATATACATGTCAGTTTATTTCTCCCACTCAATTCTGTTCATTGGTCTGTGTGTCTGTTTTTCTATCAACACCATGCTGTTTTGATTATTGTAACTTATTGTGAGTTTTAAGTTCCATTTTAATGAAGGAATATTAGATCTGACATTAATACAATTTTTCTCTATTAAGTGTGTAGCATAAATCAGTTATTTTAAACCAACCAAACAACTATTTTTGCTTTGATTTTATTTTTGTTTTGTTTTGGATTTGGCTCTCAGGAAGAAAAGGTACTGAAATTTTCATTTACAACTCAACTAGAATCATAAGATCTTACACTGTCATATTTACCACAGAACATCCAGGTTTTTCATCCTTTTTCCTTAGAACAAATGTCCTCTAACTTATTTTTAAAGCCTAAATGTGTTTACATAATATATCCTCATTTTTTTCTAAGAAATGTTTCATTTATAATGTGACTGAAACATAAATGCATTATCAGTTTTGTTCTAAAAGCCTTTCACATTTTTATGGTGTGACTATAGGCAACTAAAGAGTTCTGCACTCTCTCTATTCTAGTCAGTGGAAAACATGAAACATACACATGGTAAGACATCAAGGAAGATCATATTACATGATATTTCAAAATAAATGCTAAAAGTAAACAGATATGATAGAAAATAATAAGTTTATAAAACATATCCAGTCTTGTGTGTCCCAGCTATACTGTTGTTTTCTGAAGTTGGCTTATTTTGGATAAATATTCAAAGTTTGAAAACCAAAGATTAAACACGATTATAACTCATAGAAAGTTGCTACATCTAAATTGCAAAATAAATTATCTTGATAATAATGGAGAATCTTTACTTCAGTACAAATTTTATTTTGTAAATAAAAGAAATAAACATAGTTTAAAAAGCAGAACCATAGGAAAAGAAATTCATCCAAAATAAAACTACCATCACACATTCTGGCCTTCTTCCTAGAGGTACCTTTCACTGTGCCCACTAAAAATTATTTTCTGTGCACTTTTATAGAAATAAATGTAAATAAAGTGTGTTTTATATAGTTATGCATATTTAAATTGTATATATATTATATATATTTGTATTTTTAAGCAATTTTACAGATGCAATAATTCTGTGTATTGTTTTACACTTTGCTTTTCTCAAGTTTTAATATATTAGAGATCTTTATCAAATAATATACAGTGTGTCCGTAAAGTCATGGTGCACTTTTGACCAGTCACAGGAAAGCAACAAAAGACGATAGAAATGTGATATTTGCACCAAATAGAAGGGAAATTCTCCCAGTTTCATACCGATTCAGTGCAGTTTGATGTGGGCTCATGCACAGATTTTTTAGGGCTCCTTAGGTAGCTATCCCATATAGCCTCTACAGACTCATCACTGACTGATGGCCTACCACAACGGGGTTTCTCCACCAAACTGCCGGTTTCCTTCAACTGCTTATCCCACCGAGTAATGTTATTCCTATGTGGTGGCGTTTCGTTATAAATGCGTCGATATTCATGTTGCACTTTGGTCACGGTTAGAATTTAGCGAGCCACAGAACACACTGAATTTTCCTCTGTACCGTCCACATCTCCACTGGCATGGCCGTGGGCTGCTCCGCTGTATACATGGTGTTACATCATCATCTGGGCATGCACACATGCTGCCACATCATCCTACAGAAACTGGGAGAGTTTTCCTTTTATTTGGTGCAGATTTTACATTTCTATTGTCTTTTGTTGCTTTCTTGTGACCAGTCAAAAGTGCACCATGATTTTAGGGACACATTATATAGTTATCTATATATGGCATAGAGATATTTTATTATATGAATGTATGATATATTTAATATGTTAAGTAAAATATATTAGATATATCAAAGATTCTCCTACTGATAAAATTTGTTTTCACTTTTTTTTAGTACAAAAAGTCACAATAAAAATGTATCACATACATCTAGGTGGTAGAAATGTAAAGATAAAATGTTTATATTTATAAATTTCTGATAAATATTATGTTATAGTACACATAAGAAAATACATTGTGGAAATATTAATAAAACTTGTAAATAGTTGAAAAGAATACAAAGTAAAACTAAAATTATTTACGTACCGGGTGAACAAACAAACAAGGAGTGCAAAGAAGTGATAAGAGTGAACCCTGGCAATAGCCAGATGTTTATGTGACTTATGATAACCATATGGCGAGAGGTGCTGAATGTGAATGTTTTAAAAGGGGTTATAGAACAGCAATCAGTCAGTCAGTCAGTCATCCATATTCCAATGTTGAATTAGACTGCCTTCATGCCACTCTGACAGAAAACAACCAAGAGGAGCATGCTGATGGGGTCCCATTAAGCTGTACCCAGGCACGCTCTAAGGATTTGTAAGTAATAAACTGCCTGTATGATTCTTGTAACTAACTTGTGTGTCATTCGTGTCTTTCCTCAGGTGGTGATTGGTCTCAGTACCAATAAGTAAGATCCTCATAGATACATCAAGAGTAGTCTCGTGGCCCTGGCCGGTTGGCTCAGTGGTAGAGCGTCGGCCTGGCGTGCGGGGGACCCGGGTTCGATTCCCGGCCAGGGCACATAGGAGAGGCGCCCATTTGCTTCTCCACTCCCCACCCCCTCCTTCCTCTCTGTCTCTCTCTTCCCCTCCCGCAGCTAAGGCTCCATTGGAGCAATAATGGCCCGGGCGCTGGGGATGGCTCCTTGGCCTCTGCCCCAGGCGCTAGAGTGGCTCTGGTTGCAGCAAAGCGACGCCCCGGAGGGGCAGAGCATCGCCCCCTGGTGGGCAGAGCGTCGCCCCTGGTGGGCGTGCAGGGTGGATCCCGGTCGGGCGCATGCGGGAGTTTGTCTGACTGTCTCTCCCCGTTTCCAGCTTCAGAAGAGAAAAAAAAAAAAAAAAAGAGTAGTCTCGAAGAAGCTGCTAGCCCTGCACTTAAGCAGGAGTGTCCCACTGCACTGGAAAGTCAAATCAGGGCCACCTGATTGACATAGAGCTTGGGCTTTACTGGGACATATTGCCAAATTTCCATTCATAAATTGCAGTTCTACTTCTGACATAAAAGCATAAGAAGTTCTGCTGAGTCCCTAGAAAACCTGGTGAATGTTATTCTTAAAATGTCACACATGTAAAATTCCTAGAAATGGTCCTAAGGGTATACAGTCAAGAAATAAACATTTACTCATGAATATCTACTCACTTGGTAAAAACAGTAAAGAGTTTGTAGAACTTAAACTAAGACTTGTTTTATCTTTCCTACTTCCCAGCTCAGCAAAATGGATATTTCATTCCAGAAAGATCCAGCATCAACGCATTGACCTCCAACTCTGGGTCCCAGTTAGAAGGCTATCTTCCCAGTAGGAACAGGGAGGACATCAGCATTTCTCATCTTATCTCAGATTGCTAAACTTCAGCTGAGAGGTCGTTCTCCCTTCATCCACTCAACCTGTACTTGTGGGTAGAGTGGTACTGAGAATACTAGTCACCTGTTGTCTTTATTATGGCTCATATAGTGGCGGTTGTACAAGAAGAGCGGCAACTCAAAAAAATAAAAATAAAAAAGAAAGAAAAAGCTTGAGGCTACTGCTTTTCTTAGTTGAACCCAAGATTCTAAAACTGAAAGAAGTCTAGCACTGCATGCATCCCCTATTAAGAGCTGTGGCTCAGATTTTCCCTAAGGGGAGAAACAGGCCATAAAACAGAAAGCTCTGAATTGCTTCTTAAAGAAAATGACTTCATTTGCAAAAAATGTTTGGAGTAATTCAAGCCTATGTGTCCATTAAAAAACAATGGAGGTTGTTTTAAAAAAATATTTCTTGGAGATATAGGCAAAACTGTAATATGGCTATAGTTTGACAGAGAGAATCAGGAAAAAAGACCTTTTTTAAAAAAGCCTTTGTAGCATTACAACAATAAATTTCAAACATTGACCTTGAGCTATTTCTTGAAAAAAAAAATAGAATTTATTCAAATTAAAAGGGGCTATTAAACAGCAATCAGTCAGTCAGTCAGTCATCCATACTCCAATGTTGAATGTAGACTACCTCCATGCCACTCTGACGAAAAACAGCCAAGTGGAGCATGCTGATGAGGCCCCATTAATTTCTACTTCATGACATTTTTGGAAAAATAAAGCAATCAGCTGACAATTAAGGAGTTGTACAGCTAGATATAGTCAGGGAAAGAAGCAGTCCAAGAGAGCTCTATCAAACCCACTGTTAACCCAGGGTGACTATGGGGACACCCCAGTCACACCCATTGTGAAGCTTCTAATAAAGAACATTATTAGAAACTTTACTGTGTCAGAAGGGAAATAGTCTTCACTTAAAAAAATCAGCTAGTCACTAAACAAATAAACAAACAAATAACTAAAACAAGCCTCAGCTTGGGGTCACCAATACTCAGAGTTGCTGCACTATATTATGTAAAATGTCCAGTTTTTGCCCTGACAGGGTGGTTCTAAGAGAGGAAAAGTCAGGACCCCTACCACTCCTCCTTGAGGAGGAAGAAATGAGAAGAATGCAAGGGATAAGAACCTGCAGCGGCAACTGAGTCAGACAGTCATAGGTTAACTACTTCCTATAGTTCTCTGAAAGGGTGCCAGGCACTACTTGCTACACAGAGCAAAGAAGATAGAACTTATCTGAAAATGCTTTTTTCTTTTCTTAAAAGCCTTTAAAAGACAGTGTTTACATACTTTAATTAAAAATTCCAATACCAATCCTCTGAACCCACCTAAACTCACCGTGGAGTCATGAGAGTGAGTATACCTCTAGATAAAAGGATCATGAGCCCCTTGCATGAAAACCTGTATTCTGTAAAAGGTATATAACCTGTAAGAAAATCAACTTCGGGAAGAACATGTCTTTGAAGCTTGTAGTCTCGCGTGCTGCGCCAGCTTTTAATACATTTTCTTTTCCTCTAATAAAGTTATCTGAGTGTCTATCCTCCATCAGGTTGCTTCCTGCTACAGTTTGGTAGAT
The DNA here is from genome assembly GCF_036850765.1 of Saccopteryx bilineata. Classification (NCBI taxonomy): domain Eukaryota; kingdom Metazoa; phylum Chordata; class Mammalia; order Chiroptera; family Emballonuridae; genus Saccopteryx; species Saccopteryx bilineata. The sequence continues at coordinate 48,647,449 of NC_089502.1, forward strand.
AAAGCCTCCACCTGGAATGCCAGAAGTTTCAGGTTTTTTCGTTCTACCCAGTCAGGGAACTTTCCAGAAGTTATCAACAAGTGTACAACTAAATGGATTAACTAAGTGAAACAATAAATTGATTCTTCTTTCTCTCTTTCTTTCTCTCCACCTTCCTCTCTCTCTGTCTCTCTCAAATCAATGAAAAATTTTTTTAAAAAAATTAAAATGTCCAATTTCTAAGAAAAAATTATGAAGCATGCAAAAAGGGTAAAGTATAAAGTATATTTTTTGCAGTGTAAAGAAAAGTAAGCAGTAGAGCTGTATATGAGGAGCTTGAATGTCACATCTGACAAATATTTCAAAGTAAACATTGGATATATTTAAAGAACTAAAGAAAACCATAATTTAGCAAGAAAAAGAAGGCATGATGACAATGTATCATCAATCAAAGACTATCATTAAACAGATATAAATATATATAATTGTATAATATATATATATTGTGTGTGTGTATATATATATATATATATATATATATATGAACCTAACAGAAATTCTGGAGTTGAGAAGAAAAATAAATAAAAGTATTAACTAGAAGTGATAAAGAGTAGATTTTGAACTGGCATAGAAAAGAAAATTTTGTCTAGGGCATAAACTTCAGTTTAAAGAAAAATTAATCCAGAGCTAATAAATATGTAAAGAATATTTATTCTCAATTTTCTTTAAAGAAATCCATGTTAAAGCAATGAGGATCATTTTAAATTATGGCATCATTTAAAGTCAATAATACAAAAACCGTGAAAGACTGTGGATAGACTATAATTTTTATTTCTTGTAGTTGTAAATGTAATATGATGTGATTTTTAAAAAAGAGTAGTTTTTTTCCTATTTTAAACTATGCATAATATTATTTTATAAAAGTTTTATTAAGATATAATTCACAAATGATAAAATACATCCATTAAAAGTATAGTTTAATAGTTTTTAGTATATTCATTTGATATGTGCAACTAAAATAGAAATTTAAAACATTTTCATCACCTCAAAACCAAACCCCATAATCTTTATCTATTACTCCATATTCCTTCATTTCTATGCAATCACTTAAATGCTTTCTAACTCTATAAATTGGCCTATGCTGGATATTTTATATAGATGGAATAATATAATGTGTGGTGTTCTATGAGATTATTTTACTTAGTATAATGTTATGAAATTTCATTCATGTTGTAGCATGTATCTATAATGTGACCATGTATGATATACTCATTGTGTTTATTAATAACCAGTTGATAACCAATTGGGCTGTCTTCACTTTTTAACTATCATGAATAATACAGTTTTGAACATCTGTGTACATTTTTGTGTGTGGACATATGGGGTTTTTTTTTTGTTTTTTTGTTTTTTATCTTGGCTATACTGCTTGATGTGAAATGGCTGGGCCTTATGGGGAAACTATGGATAACCATGTAAAGAGTGTCAGACAGATTTCCAAAGCGGCTATCCTTTTTTTCAAAGATTTTATTAATATTTAGAGAAAGAGAGAGAAAGAGGGAAGAGCAGAAAGCATCAATTCTCATATGTGCCTTGACCAGGCAAGCCCAGGTTTTTGAACTGGCGACCTCAGCATTCCAGATCAATGCTTACTATCCACCACAGATCAGGCTTGGCTGTCTCTTTTAACATTTCCATTAGCTAGCAATAGTAATGTACGAGGGTCTGATTTTTCCACATTTTTGTCAACAAGTATTCTTTCTGTCTTCTTTTTTCAAATGAGAGGAGGGGAGATAGGGAAACAGACTCCCGCATGTACCCTAACCAGAATCACCAGGCAACCACTCATCTGTGGCCATTCTCACACCTAGCTATTTTTAGCACCTGAAACAGAGGCTCCCCAGAGCCACCCTCAGTGCCCAGAGCTGATTGCTCAAATCATTCAAGCCATGTGTGCAGGAGTGGAAGAAAGGGAAAAAGGGAGAGAGGAAGAGAGGGAGAGGGAGGGGTGGAGAAGCAGATGGTTACTGCTCCTGTGTGCCATGACTGGGAATCAAACCCAAGACATTCACATGCTGGACTGATGCTCTATCATTGAACGAACCAGCCTGGGTCACCAGTGAGTATTCTTGTCTGAATTTTTGTTTATAGGTATTCTAGTGAAAGCATTATAATATCTCATTATATGTGTGATATCTTTAAAGACTTTATTTTTATAGCAGTTTTATGTTCACAGCAACATTGAAGGGAAGGTATAGAGCATTCCTATATACTCCTTAACTCCACAAATGCATAACGTGTTTAATTATCAACTTCCCTCACCAAAGTGGTGTGTTTGTTACAATTTGTGAACCTACACTGATGCATCATAATCACCGAAAGTCCATAATTTACAGTATTGTTCACCCTTACTTTTTTATGTTCTATGGGTTTTAGAAAATGTATAATGTTATCTATGCAGAGTTATGGTATCATGCAGAGTATTTCTTCCACCTTAAATATACTCTGTATTCTACATATTCTTTTCTCCTCTCTTTAGCTTCTCACTGCCATTAATATTTTTACTGTCTCCATACATTTGCCTTCTGAAGTAAAGCATACAGTTGGAATTATGTAGTATATAACCCTTTTATATTGGCTTTTTCAACTTAGTAATACACATTTAAGGTTATGCCATCTCTCTTCATTATTTAGCACTGAATAACATTCTATTGTCATATATACCACAGTTTACTTATCCATTCACATACCCAAAGACGAGAAGAAATGCTGAAAAATAATAGGAACATAAATTGTCTCACTTTTAGAAGAGCATGTGATTAAGAACGACTGGCCACCACACAAGAATTGTCTAAATTACTTTATAAGCTATTTAAATTCCATGTGTGGGCAAAAAAAAAAAAAAAGACATAAATATTCCAAACATAAAGGAAGCTAACTCTCTTATATGCTTTTGCTTATGGAAATGCACTAAGTTTTCATAAGAAAGAATCTGCATTTGACAGATAAACAGAAGCTATGGAAGAATCAACATAAAACACGAAGACTTCCCAAGATACTTTTTCTCTATGAAACAGAATCATTCCAGTGCATTGAAAGATAGCAGGTAAAGAACCACAGAAACAACTATTAAATCCAAGGCAAATGAATAGAAGCACTATCACTGAAGAAAAGGTAGGAAAAAGAATTTGAACTTTGAGAATAGGACAAATTACTACCTTGGGTTGAAAATCATATACTAAGGCCAAGTAGAGATCTGCCACCATCAGGAAATGGAAATGAAACTCAACTGGTCAGTTGGCTCATTGGTAAAGCATTGCCCTGGTGTGTAGATGTCACTGGTTCGATTGCCGATTAGGGCACACAGGAGAAGTGACCATCTGTTTCTCCACCCCACCTTCTCTCTCTCTCTTTCTTTTACTTTCTCTCTCTCCCTCTCGTCCTCTCTCTCTCTCTCTCTCTCTCTCTCTCTCTTTCTCTCTCTTCCCTTCCTGCAGGCATGGTTCAAGTGCCTTGGCCCTGGGCACTGAGGATGGCTCCATGGAGCCTCCGCTTCAGGCACTAAAAATAGCTTGTTTGAGTATGGCCCCAGATGGGGTTTGTATGGTGGATCCCGGTCAAAGTACATGCAGGAGTCTGTCTCTCTGTCTCCCTTTCTCTTGCTTTGAAAAGAAGAAGAAAAAAAAGAAAAGAAAAAAGAAACTCAAACTTCTGCCAGACACCAAGCACAAGATACAAGGCAGAGTTTGACTGCCACAGAAAGAACAGAAACACAGAGAAAGCCCTCCCCCAGGCCAAGGAAAACAGGGCCAGCCTGAGACTGACCGGAGATGAGTATGATAGAGAAAACCATCCCTACTCCCAACATGAGTCTAGCTTTGAGTAACAGGCAATATAATTCTACCATTGAGAGGCTGAGCAAGGATGCCGAAAGAGAATCTTCGGTGGCACAGGCATATATACTCGCTTCCAAAAGATGGCTGTGCAGCATTAACCCTGAGGAAAACTCGCGAGTCCTCATTAAAAACAAGGCAAGGACATATAAGCCCTGGAAGAATTGGAAACTATAGTGCACTGATAGCAACAAGACAGAAATGCAACTTAATACCTGACTAGCTTAACTCAAGCCCCACAATGAGGGCCAGACAAAAGCTGAGCAATACCGATTACCCAGAGTAAATGCATTTTAACGCAACCTCTATATTTTTATACAAAACGTCTGGCATTTCATAAAAATGTAAAGACACAAAAAAGTAAGCTTCTTTATTTAATAAAAGATACATACAAAAAATTTGCAGCTCACATCAGATACAATGAAAGAATAAACATTATTACCTTAGTACTCTAGTGGGAACAAGGAAAGGATGTCTATGATCACTCCTTTTATTCAACATTATACTAGATCTACTTATAATACAAGATGCAAAAATTGGCCTAATTTGCCACAGAATTGATTGTCAAAAGCTACCTAAAAATGTCCAAATATTCTCTTTGAATTAATAAATATAACAAAATTGCAGAGCACAATGTCAATATACAAAAGTTAGTTCCTTTCTTATGTATCAACAATATATCTATTTCTCTATCTATATATATTTATATTAGAGTCTCAATATTAGTTAAATGTAAATTCTTGCTTTATAAATCCAACAAAATTTAAATCAAAATTCTAGAAAGTTTTTGTGCCTGTATTTATTGACAAAAAAATTCTCAAATATACATGGAAAAGCAAGGGATCTGACTTGATAAGGCTCTTTTGAAAAACTGTACTGGAGATTCATATTAACCCAATTTAATATTTATTGTAAAGTTACAATAATTAAAATAGTGTGATATAAGCAAAAAGAAATAATGAATATCCCTATTAATGATGCGTATGTCAGTCTTCACTGGTATCTAATTTAAGGGACCAAAGTGTCACTTTGTATAAATGTCTTGATTACAGTAGAGAACTGTATAGCTTCCATAATAGAGTGTCATAATGTAAAGTGTCTTAATAACAGTAATAGTGCCATGTATGTCCTATAGTACAAAGCTTCAGCTCCAAAATAACAACAATAATAATAATAATAATAAATGAAACAAAATACAGAGATTAGAGGTAAGCTCATACAAATGTGCTCAATTGGTTTTTGAAGGAAAAATAAAAAAAATGTGCTTGGAAGAAATGGTGCTAAAAATATTTGACATTCATAAACCAAAAAAATAAAAAAAGTAAAGAAAGAAAATAAAATAATAGAACAAAGATATAAACTTCATATTTTACCCCCCAAATTATAAAATGGATGCTAGATCTAAACATGAAATGTAAAATTATTAAAATTTTAGGTAAAGAATAAAATAAAATCTGTGTGACTTTGGGATTTGTGATAAAATTTTATGTAGAAGACCAAATATGCAATTCATGAAAAATTTTATAAATTTAACTTTATTAAAATTAAAAAGTTTTGCTCTCTAGAATTCACTATTAAGAGAATAAAAAATAAGTTACAGACTAAAAGAAACTACCTTTAAATTATGTATCTGATAAAGGATTAGAATATGCTAAGGCTTCTTAAAATTTATGAAAACAAACATACAAATTTTAAATATGGACAACAGATCTGAAGATGCACTTCGGAAGAAGATATACTTATGGCAAACAAATGTTACTCAACATTAATATTGATGGCCAGAAAACAGAGCAACAGGAACTTTCATTCATTACTAAAGGGAATGCAAAATTATGCAGCTGTATTGAAAGATATTTTGTCAGTTTCTAATAAAAGTGTGAACAATCTTAGAACATGATCCAGTAACCGCACTCCTAGTTATTTATTCCACTTATTTGAAAATGTATAACAACTCAAAAATTACATGGGAATGTTAAGAGAATTTTCATAATCACTAAAAATTGGATTCAAGATGTCTTTCAATATGTGAGTGTATAAAATAGTCCATCCATACAATGAAATACTATTTAGTAGGAGAAAGGGATGAACTATGAATTTATGCAACACATAGTTAAATCTTAAATGCATATTGCAGAGCGAAGGAAACCTCTCTGAAAGACTGTATAATGTATGATTACATTTATGTGTTATTCTGAAAATGCAAAGCTACAGAGAGTAAAAACAGGTCAGTGAGCCTGACTGGTGATGGTGCAGTGGAGAGAGTGTTAACGTAAGATGCTCAGGTCTCAAGTTGGAAACCCCAAAGTTGTGAGCTTGAACACGGGCTCGTCCAGCTTGAGTGCTGGCTTACAGCCAGCTCATGCGCAGGTTCACAGGCTTGAGTGTAGGATCATTGGAATGATCTCAGGTTTGCTGGCTTGAAGCCCAACAACACTGGCTTGAGCCCAAGGTCTCTGGTTTGGGCAAGAGGTCACAGGCTTGAGCAAGAGACACTGGCTTGGCTGGATTCCCCCCTCCCAGTTTCTGTCTCTCTCTCACACATACACACACACACTAAAACAAAACAACCAAAAAAGAACTGGTCAGTTATTCTTTAGGTTTTGAAGAGGGGGAACGTTGACTAGGTCAAGTATAAGAGACCTTCTTAAGGTGATAAGACTATTTTTTTCTGATACTGTAGTACTGGTACATGACACAAAGCATAGGGCAAACTTATAGTATTTTATAGCAAAAAGAATGAACCTTAATATATGCAAATTTTAAAAAACCTAAGAAGCTCTTATTACCAGAGGATGGACTGGAGACTGTCTCCAAAGAACTTATATTACCAATGCTTGACCTAATTTCACTGAGGGAGTGAGGGGAAATGGTACTAAACTGACCTAAATCACTTTGGAAATAAATGGGAACATAAAGATAAGGACAAAAAGAAGTGTACATAAGCACTGCAATTTAGATGATAGCTATTTCCTGTGAGGATATGGGTTAACAATTTGAAACCACTGTACATGAGCACAGTAAATAGATAATGAATGATGACAGTCAAGTTTCTCACTATTCAAGGAGATAAAGTCAACTAGGTGAATAGGCTAGCTGGAAGAATATAAAATTTGAATTATTACCATCCAAATTATAAAATAAAGATCCATGAGTCTATATTGACAGAAATAAATAATTTAAGAAAGAAATAAATGAATAGAATTATTTCTCTAAGAGAATTCCAAATAATTTGTGTAGATTACACCACCCATCAAGCCTATGGAAAAAACTCTCCATCCTCCCAGCTGCACATGGTGACTTTCTTCTTCTTTTTTTCTTTCTTGTTTTTTTTTATTAATTTTAATGGAGTGACATTGATAAATTGGGGTACGTATGTTCAGAAAAAACAACTCTAGGTTATTTTGACATTTGATTATGCTGCATTCCCATCACCCAAAATCCAGTTGTCTTCTGTCACCTTCTAACTGGTTTTCTTTGTGCCCCTCCCCTCACCCAAACCCCTCCCTCTCCTCCTCCCCACCCCGTAACCCCCACACTCTTGTCCATGTCTCTGAGTCTCATTTTTATGTCCCATCTATGTATGGAATCATATAGTTCTTAGTTTTTTCTGATTTACTTCTTTCACTCAGTATAATGTTATCAAGGTCCATCCATGTTGTTGTAAATGATCTGATGTCATCATTTCTTATGGCTGAGTAGTATTCCATAGTATATATGTACCAAAGCTTTTTAATCCACCTGTCCACTGACGGACACTTGGACTGTTTCCAGATCTTTGCTGTTGTGAACAATGCTGCCATAAACATGGGAGTGCATTTCTTCTTTTCAAACAGTGCTATTGTGTTCTTGGGGTATATTTCTAACAGTGGTATAGCTGAGTCAAAAGGCAGTTCAATTTTTAATTTCTTGAGGAATCTCCATACTGTTTTCCACAATGGCTGCACCAGTCTGCATTCCCAGCAGCAGTGCAGGAGGGTTCCCCTTTCTCCACGTCCTCGCCAGCACTTATTCTGTGTTGTTTTATTGATGAGCGCCATTCTGACTGGTGTGAGATGATATCTTACTGTGGTTTTAATTTGCATTTCTCTAATGATTAATGATGTTGAACATTTTTTCATCTGCATATTGGCCATCTGTATGTCCCCTTTGGAGAAGTGTCTATTCATTTCTTTCATCCATTTTTAGATTGGATTGTCTGTCTTCCTGGTATTGAGTTTTACAATTTCTTTATAAATTTTGGTTATTAACCTCTTATCAGACGTATTGTCAAATATATTCTCCCATTGTGTAGTTTGTCTTTTTATTCTGTTCTTATTGTCTTTAGCTGTACAGAAGCTTTTTAGTTTGATATACTCCCATTTGTTTATTCTGTCTTTTATTTCACTTGCCCGTGGAGATAAATCAGCAAATATACTGCTGCAAGAGATGTCAGAGAGCTTACTGCCTATGTTTTCTTCTAAGATGCTTATGTTTTTATGGCTTACATTTAAGTCATTTACTCGTTTTGAGTTTATTTTTGTGAATGATGTAAGTTGGTGGTCTAGTTTCATTTTTTTTTCAGGTAGTTGTCCAATTGTCCCAAACCATTTGTTGAAGAGGCTGTCTTTACTCCAATACATGCTCTTACCTCCTTTGTCAAATATCAGTTGTCCATAAAAGTGTGGGTTTATTTCTGGGTTCTCAGTTCTGTTCCATTGATCTATATGCCTGTTCTTATGGCAGTACCAGGCTGTTTTGAGTACAATGGCCTGGTAGTATAACTTGAGATCCGGAAGTTTGATACCTCCCACTTTATTCTTCCTTTTCAACATTGCTGAGGCTATTGGTGTTTTCTTTTGGCTCCATATAAATTTTTGGAATATGTGTTCTATATCTTTGAAGTAAGTCATTGGTATTTTAATCAGTACTGCATTGAATTTATAAATTGCTTTGGGTAATATAGACATTTTAATGATGTTTATTTTTCCTAACCATGAGCACGGTATATGCCTCCACTTGTTTGTATCTTCTTTGATTTCTTTTATCAATGTTTTATAATTTTCCGAGTACAAGTCTTTAATCTCCCTGGTTAAATTTATTCCTAGGTACTTTATTTTTTGGGTTGCAATGGTAAAGGGGATTGATTCCTTAATTTCTCTTTCTGACAGTTCATTGTTAGTGTATAAAAATGCCTCTGATTTCTGAGTATTAATTTTATATCCTGTCACCTTGCTAAATTCATTTATCAGGTCCAGTATTTTTTGATGGAGACTTTAGGGTTTTCTATATACAGTATCATATTATCTGCAAATAATGATAGTTTTACTTCTTCTTTTCCAATTTGGATGCCTTTTATTTCTTTTTCTTGTCTGATTGCTGTGGCTAGGACTTCCAGAACTATGTTGAAAGGAGTAGTGAAAGGGTGCACCCCTGCCTTGTTCTTGATCTTAAGGGGATTGCTTTTAATTTTTGCCCATTGAGTATGATGTTGGCTGTGGGTTTCTCATAGTTGGCCTTAATCATGTTGAGGTATGGTCCCTGTATTCCCACTTTGCTGCATGTTTTGATCATGAATGGGTGCTGGATTTTATCAAATGCATTTTCTGCGTCTATTGAAATTATCATGTGGTTTTTCTCCTTCCTTTTGTTTATGTGAAGAATCACATTGATTGATTTGCGAATATTGTACCAGGCTTGCTTCCCCAGAATAAATCCCACTTTATCATGGTGTATGACTTTTTCCATATATTGTTGGATCTGGTTTGCTAATATGTTGTTGAGGATTTTTGCAACTAATTTCATCAGGGATATTGGCCTATAATTTTCCTTCTTTGTGTGGTCTTTTCCTGGTTTTGGAAACAGAATTATACTCACCTCATAAAAGCAGCTTGGAAGTCTTCCTTCCTCTTGAATTTTTTGAAATAGCTTGAGAAGGATAGGAGTTAGTTCTTTGAATATTTGGTAGAATTCATTTGTGAAGCCATCAGGCCCAGGACTTTTCTTTTTTGGCAGCTTTTTGATAACTGTTTCAATCTCATTTGTTTTAATTGGTCTGTTTAGGTTTTCTGATTCTTCCAGATTAATTTTTGGGAGATTATATGTTTCAAGGAATTTGTCCATTTCATGTAGGTTGTCTAGTATTTTGGCGTACAGTTCTTCATAGTATTTTCTTACAATATTTTGTATTTCTGTTGTGTCAGTTGTTATTTCTCCACTCTCGTTTCTAATTTTATTTATTTGAGTCCTCTCTTGTTTTTTCTTGGTGAGTCTGGTTAAAGATTCATCGATCTGTTTACCTTTTCAAAGAACCAGCTCCTGGTTTCATTGATCCTCTGTATTGTTTCTTTAGCCTCTATGTCATTTATTTCTGCTCTGATCTTTATTATTTCCTTCCTTCTACTATCTCTAGGCTTTACTTGCTGTTCTTTTTCTAGTTCTTTTAGATGCAGGGTCAAGTTGTTTATTTGAGCTTTTTCTAGCTTCTTAAGATATGCCTGTAATGCTATGTACTTCCCTCTCAGGACTGCTTTTTCTGTGTCCCATTAATTTTGAGTTGATATATGCTCGTTATCATTCGTTTCTAGGAATTTTTTATTTCTTCTTTTATCTCATTGTTAACCCATTTGTTATTTAATAACATGCTAATTAGTTTTTCAATATTTAAGTATTTTTCAGTTTTTCTGTTGTGATTGATTTCTAGTTTCATGTTATTGTGATCAGAGACAGTGCTCGATATGATTTCAATCTTCTTAAATTTGTTGAGACTGCTTTTGTGCCCTAACATGTGATCTATCCTAGAGAATGTACCATGAGCACTTGAAAAGAATGTATATATATTCTGCTGCTTTAGGGTGAAAGGTTCTGAAGATATTTATTAAATCAAATTGATCTAGTATGTCCTTTAAGTCTGCTGTTTCTTTGTTAATTTTCTTTCTTGACGATCTATCTAGTGATGTTAATGAGGTATTCAAATCCCTTACTATTATAGTATTGTTGTTGATCTTGCCCTTTAAATCTATCCAAGTCTGCTTTATATATTTAGGTGCTCCTATATTAGGTGTGTAGATATTTTTTTAAATCTTTTTTTAAACATCTTTAATTATTTTTATTTATTTATTCATTTTAGAGGAGAGAGAGAGAGAGAGAGAGAGAGAGAAGGGGGGAGGAGCAGGAAGCATCAACTCCCATATGTGCCTTGCCTAGACAAGCCCAGGGTTTTGAACCGGTGACCTCAGCATTCCAGGTCGACACTTGATCCACTGTGCCACCACAGGTCAGGCTAGGTGCATAGATATTTATATCGGTTATATATTCTTGTTGGATTGCTCCCTTTATCATTATGTAATAACCTTCTTTATCCTTACTATAGCCTTTGTTTTAAAGTTCATTTTGTCTGATATAAGTATTGCTACCCCAGCTTTTGTTTCATTTCCATTTACGTGAAATTTTTTTTTCTGTCCTTTTATCTTTAGTCTATGTGCATGTTTTGTTTTAAGGTGTGTCTCTTGTAGACAGCATATGTATAGGTCCTATTTTCTTTTCTACGCAGCTACTCTATGTCTTTTGATCAGATCATTTAATCCATTTACATTTAAGGTTATTATTGATATGTAGTTGTTTATTGCCATTTTATTCTTTAAAACTGTATTCCTCTTTGCTATATTCTTTTTCTCCTTTGATCTGTTTACCACAGGCCCCATAGCATTTGTTGCAGTCTTGGTTTGGTTGTGGTGAATTCCTTGAGTTGTTTTTTGTCTGAAAAGCTTTTTATTTCTCCTTCAATTTTAAATGATAGCCTTGCTGGATAAAGTAGTCTTGGTTGTAGGCTCTTGTTCTGCATTACTTTGAATATTTCTTGCCATTCCCTTCTGGCCTCAAGTGTTTCTGTTGAGAAGTCAGAAGTCATCCTTATGGGGGCTCCTTTGTAAGTGATAGTCTTTTTTTCTCTAGCAGGTTTTAATATTTTCTCTTTATCACTTAGCTTTGGTATTTTAATTATGATATGTCTTGGTGTTGATTTATTTGGGTTTCTCTTTAATGGAGTTCTCTGTGCTTATTGAACTTTTGAGATGTTTTCCTGCCTTAATTGAGGGAGGTTTTCAGCTATGATATGTTTGAACAAAGTCTCTATCCCTTGTTTTTTCTCTTCTTCTTCTGGAACCCTTATGATGGGGATGTTATTTCTCTTCATGTTGTCACAGAGCTCTCTTAGAGTTTCCTCAGACTTTTTGAGTTACTTTTCTCTTTTTTTGCTCTGCTTCTGTGCCTTTATTTATTTTTTCTGCTAACTTGCTGATTTGATTCTCAGCTTCATCCATCCTGCTTTTAATGCCTTCCATTGTTTTCTTCATTTCTGATATTGTATTTGTCATTTCTGACTAATTCTTTTTTATTATTTCAATGTCCTTTTTTATATTTGCTATCCCTTTATTTAGGTGTTCATATTGATCATCTATTGTTTTAATATATTTGAGCATCCTAACAATCATTATTTCAAACTCTGCATCTGGTAATTTGGTTATATCTTACTCATTCAGGTCTTTTTCTGTGGATTTCTCTTGATTCATTTGTGTTGCATTTCTCTGCCTTCTCATTATGTCTTTTTAAAAGAAGGTTTTGGCCACTGGAGTCTACTTGGTGTGGCCTCTGTGTTTGCTAAGTGTGGTCTGTCTGCAGGCCTATTATGCCCTCTGCTGTTGCTTTCCAAGGCGTTTGGGTATGGGCGTTGCTGATGCCTGCCCACTGGGGCTGTTGCTATGGTTTCCGCCTCTCCTTCACGAGAGTGTCTGTGATCACATGCTCGGGTGTACAAACCTCGGTGGCCTTGGCCTTCACCCTGCTCCCCACGAGTGGCATTATGATTGGCCTCGAGGGCAGGAGTGAGCACCTTTGCTCAGCTGCGGGTCTCTGCCTAATTCCGGGCTTTTGCCCCACCCTTGCAGGAGGAGCCTGCTCATAGGATGGCTGCAAGCCTTGGTTCTACAGGCTGGTTGGGACTGCATACCCATGCTCAGTAGCGGAACTCTGCCTGTTCTGGGCTTTTGGCTCCACCCCCACAGGAGAAGCCGGCTCCCAAGTCAGGCCACCAGCCTCAGTTCCGTGGGCAGGACAAAGCTGTGCTCCTGTGCCCTTGCTCAAAGGTGGGTCTCTACTCCTTTTGGGGTTCCTGCCCTTCCCCCACAGCCTGGATTGCAGATGGTCTGCAGCTGGGCTTGACCACTTTTCATATCCCCTCCTCCCCAGCCAGTCAAGACTGAGCTCACACCTGGGCCTCAGTGGTGGCCAGCCGGCTTCTGCCCTTGCCGACAGAACCTGTGCTTCTGCATCCTGCCGCTGCCCACCCTCAGGCAAGCCCTCAATCATGTGGGTGCGGGCGCTGCAGCTCAGACCCTAACACTCACTATTGTAGTCCCGAAAGCTCCTTCCTTCTAAGCGACTTTGCTCTGAGTGCCACAGGAGAGCTTGTTTGGCTGGTGCCCTGCTTTCCTTTGCTGGTATTGCTGTTGTCCGGGGAAATATTCACTTCAGATTTGGGGAGTGACTCACTCCAGAGATTAGGGAGCCTGTCTCTCAAAATGTTTCTCCCTGTGACTCCTAGATTACACTCTCTTCCTGCTAATCCAGTCCTCTCCTTTCTACCCATCCCCCAGAGCCTTGAGTGAGTGGTTGTGAGAGAGATTTTCTGAGTGGTCCCTTTAAAAAGAATCCTGGGTCTGAGAAATCAATCTCTTTCTCACAAACAGTATCCTGTCTTGTTTCCAGCTAAATACTGACCATATGCCTCTTCTAGGCTCTGGGGCTGGAGGCTGGGGCTTTGTTCCTGGGACTCAAGACCCTCCCCTCTCTGCTAAACTCACTTCCTGTCACGCGAGTCTCTGCCCAGCTGCCATTCACTCCAGGGAGCTGGGCAGCCCCCTCCACATTTCTGCTTTTTCTACCAGTCTTAGTGTGCCTTCTTCAGTGTTCCTTGGTTGAAGACTCCTCTTAGTTTAGTCCGAAGTTGGTTTTTCCAGACGATGGTTCTTAAAATTAGTTTGTAATCCGCTCTGGCTAGTTGGCTCAGTGGTAGAGCGTCGGCCAAGTGTGCAGGAGTCCCAGGTTCGATTCTCGGCCAGGGCACACAGGAGAAGCGCCCATCTGCTTATCCACACCTCTCCCTCTCCTTCCTCTCTGTCTCTCTTTTCCCCTCCTGCAGCCAAGGCTCCATTGGAGCAAAGTTGGCCCAGTCACTGAGGATGTCCCTATGGCCTCTGCCTCAGGTGCTAGAATGGCTCTGCTTGCGGCAGAGCAATGCCCTGGATAGGCAGAACATCGCCCCCTGGTGGGCATGCTGGGTGGATCCCGGTCGGGCGCCCGCAGGAGTCTGTCTGACTCCCTCATTTCCAACTTCAGAAAAAAAATAGTTTTTAATCTACTTTGGTTCTAGGAGGTGAAAGTTGGTACATCCGTCTACTCCATCACCATCTTGTCTTCTCTCTCTCTCTCTCTCTTTTTTTTTTTTGAGAAAGAGGAGGACAGACAGGGACAGACGAAGAGAAAGGGAGAGAGATGAGAAGCATCAACTTGTTTTTGCAGCACTTTCTTTGTTCATTGATTGCTTCTCATATGCATAGTGATTGTGGGATCGATTGTTGGGGGGGGGACTCCAGCTGAACCAATGATCCCTTGCTGAAACCAGAGACTTTGGGCTAATAGCCAGGAATTTGGGGGCTCAAGCTGACAATTCCACACTCAAGGCCTTGGGATTTCCAACTTGGGTTCTCAGTGTTGCAGGTCAACGGTCTATCCACTGCGCCACTGTCTGTTCAGGCCATGGTTACTTTCTTCTAAGGAATACAATATTGTTAGGAAAAGAAAGGGTAATTTTACAGTGGAATAACTTGACAAAATTAACATTTGCCAAGTGATCAGGTTAACATTATCAATGTTCATTAATATTAATAACATTTATACTTGATATGTGACAAAAAATGTATTTTACCTGTTCTTTCTCCCTAAATTCATAACCATATTACCAACAGAAAAATGTCAGACTAAAACTCAAGATTATTCTACAAAAATACCTGTCCAGTATTTCTCTAAACTGTCAAGGTCATCAAATACAAGGCAAGTCTGAAAGAATGTCACAGTCTATAGAAGCCTAAGGAGACATGACGACTAAATGTAATTGGTACCCTGATGAGTTATTGAAACGGAAAAAGACATTAGGCAAAAACTGAAGAAATTTGAATAACATGGATTTTAGTTATAATAATATATCAATATTGTTTCATTAATCTTGACAAATGTACCATGTTAATGTAAAATATTAGTAACAAGGGGAAATGAGTATGAAGTATACAGAACTCTGAGTACTATCTTTAGAATAATTCTGTAAATTTAGAACTATCTTAAAGTTAAAGAATTATTAAATGTTAAAAGGTATGTAAATATTTCCTGGCTAAGATATAAAGCAAGTTATTCTCTTATACACTGCTAATATGGATGCAAAATGGAATAGCTATTTTGGAAACATTTTGTCAGTTTCTTACTAAGTTAAAGACATTTATTTTGAGTCAGAAATCCCACTCTTAGGTATTTATCCAAGACAAATAAAACCATATTTTTATACCAACATTTATATGTGAATCTATATAGTATAGCTTTATTTATAATGGCCCCAAAATGGAAGCAATTCAAATGTTAATCAACAGTGAATGAATAAACAAATTTTGGTCAATCCATAAATTAAAATCTTACTGAAAAACATATATACATTATTATGGTTGAATCCCAAAACGTTATGCTAAGTGAAAAGAGGGAGAAACAAAGCATACATACTTTATAGTTCCATTTGTAAGATATTCTATAAGAGGCAATACTGTAAGGGTTAAAAACATGATATTTACAAGAAACTTGGAGTGAGTGGAGGAGTTTAAATAAATTGGGACATGAGGGAACTTTTGAGGGTGATGAAAATGTTCTGTAATTTGTTTTTGATGGTGGTTAAATGTCAGTACAGGTTTTTCAAAATTCAGAGAACCACGTACCTAAAAATGGTAAATATTACTTGATGATACCTAAAACTCAATAAATCTGACTCATAAGTCATAGACACTTTTTAAAAATCTTTAGCTTTAAAATAATGCTTGATAAGTGCTAGTACTAGTATATTCCCAATGTCTTGTCTTTAATTTAATTTTATTTAATTTCTTTATTTTTATTGAATTTATTGAGGTAATAGTTTAATAAAATTATATAGGTTTCAGGTGTACAATTATACATAATCTGTAAATCGTGTTGTGTGTTCAACACCCCCAGTCAAGTCTCTTTTTGTCACCATTTATGCTCCCTTTACCCTCTTTTACCTTCCTCTACCTGCCTCTAATTTTAGAATAAGTTTTTCAGATATCTTGAAAATCTTTGTTGAAATTTTGATTTAAAGACATCTATTCTGTGTATCAGTTTGGGGATAATGTCTTTTTTATCGAGCTTTCCTACTTACTCATGAACATTGTATAATTATGTTATGTTTTACCCTATACATAATATGTTAATAAAGTTTTTATGCATACCTAATTTTGTATTTCTTCACTTAGATTAATAGCAATCACTTTAAGTTTTCTATTAGTCTTGTGTCAACATTTTATAGCTGATATTACCTATTATTACTGGCTTATGGAATTTCAGTTTTATTTTATTTATCATTTTAAAAAATTGGTTAAGAATCTTTTTAGTACAATATGTGTCTATAGATTATTTGTATTTTCTAACCATTGGGAAAGAATTACATTTTTGTTTCTTCATTTTACAATACTGTTTTTCCTCTTTTGCTGACTATAATTGCAACTACAGTATTGAAGAGATGTTAGTGAACATGTATTCCTAGTGCTGATTTTAGAAAGGATGGCCTGCCCTGTTTGGATAGCTCAGTTGTTTAGAGCAGTGGTCCCCAACCTTTATTGGGCCACGGACTGGTTTAACGTCAGAAAATATTTTCGCAGACCGGCTTTTAGGGTGGGATGGATAAATGTATCATGTGACCAAGACAAGCGTCAAGAGTGAGTCTTAGACGAATGTAACAGAGGGAATCTGATACTTTTAAAAAAATAAAACGTCACTCAGACTTAAATATAAATAAAACAGAAATAATGAAAGTTATTTATTTTTTCTCTGTGGACCGGTACCAAATGGCCCACAGACTGGTACCGGTCCGCAGCCCGGGGGATGGGGACCATTGGTTTATCTGCCTGAAGTGCAGAGGTTGCCAGGTCGATGCCTGATCAAGGCACATATGGGAACAGATCAGTGCTTCTATCTCTCTCTCTCTCTCTCTCCCTCTCTCTCTCTCTCTCTCCCTTCCTCTCTTAAAATCAATAAATAAACATTAAAAAAGAGAAGAAAAAATGATTTTTTCCAGTTCAAAATGCTGTTTACTGTAGGTTTTTGATAAATATTCATTATAAAGTTCAGAAAGGTTCTTTTTTTTTATAAATAAATTTTTATTTTAATGGGGTGACATCAATAAATCAGGGTACATACATTCAAAGAAAACATTTCCAGGTTATCTTGTCATTTAGTTCTGTTGCATGCCCATCACCCGAAGAGAGATCGTCCTCTGCCACCCTCCATTCAGTTCTCTCTGTACCCCTCCCCCTCTCCCTCCTTCCCTCCCCCCACCCCCCGTAACCACCACACTCCTGTCCATGCCTCTTAGTCTCGCTTTTATGTCCCACCAATGTATGTAATCCTGCAGTTCCTGTTTTTTTTTCTGATTCGCTTATTTCACCCCACACAATGCTACCAAGACTCCACCATTCCGCTGTAAGTGACCCGATGTCATCATTTCTCCTAGCTGAATAGTATACCATGGTGTATATGTGCCCCATCTTCTTCATCCAGTCCCCTATTTTGTTTTACAGTGATTAAAAGCCTTTAAGCAAACTCTTGGCCAATACAGCAAGAATCCATAAAAGAGTAGTGTCCTTAACATGTTCACCAAGTCCAAGTTGGCCCCATCACCATGCCAAATCCCTGAAAAATGCAACCCAACCACAGTTCAGTCTGTTAGGAGCTGTCACAGGGAGCAGGAGTCCAGGAAAGTTCCCCACAGGAAAAGTCCCCATGGCACTGGAATTGTTGTCACCATTCTATACTTTGCAGCTCATGTCCAAGTCCCAATGACCACTGCTTCTAACTGGTAATGATTCAGGTAGACTGGAAAAAGCCATTTGCAGCATGCATGGATATGGAGCTTCTGTTCTCCTCTGCCTGGAGAGTTGAGACCAGGTTGCTTTTCCCTGGAGCTCTGTGACTGTGGCATGGTAAAGAGAACCTTGGGATACACTAAGCTGGGTGGCAAAGGTAAATTCATAATACAAGTTGGCAAAAGGAGGAAAGAGAGCTCTAAATTAAGAGTAGGTCCCAGCCTGAAATATGAGTGGGGCATTGAGGTAGGAGAGATAAAGGAAACACTATATATTAAGCAAAGCAGCAGAAAATAGGACTATCAACACCCACAACAGAGATCTTTGAGGGAAGAATAAAAAACCTGAGTATTCAGGCAAAACATAGTTAAGTGGCCCTTTTTCAAATGAGATCAGTTTACCTGCTTCTTGGAAGAAATACCCTAGGCTTGTCCACAGTGTCGTAGATGGGGCCAATGGCCCTGGGCACCTTCGGCCTTCAGTGGCAAACCCCAGCATTCTGGGCAAGGTTATGTCATAGGTGGCTGGAGCAGGGCTGGAAGAGACTGAACCTTCCCTTAGAGGAGCGAGGGGGAAGCCCACCTTGCAGTGTCCCTGTTTCCTCACAGCAGAGGCATGTAAGCCTGGCAGGCTTTAGCTCAATGACCTTCCTTTCCACTATTGAAGCAGGACCCAGATGGCATCCTATGAGACCCCTTTGTGGCGTTGGTACCTTTAAGGGTGTATCCTAAAAGCTTGTAGTTCCCCTGATCTCTATTGGGCTTTTTCTGCCTCTAGGTATCTTAAAAGCCATTCTCAGAAGATCTCGCTGAGGGGTTTGAGGATCCCCATCCGCCTATATAAATCTTTTCCATTTATCTGGAGCTATTTGGAAAAAGACAAAACAGTGTTATTAGCTAGATCCAATAAAGAAGGTAGTAGTTTGCAGGCGAAAAAGATTTGGTGTCTCCTGTTCATCAGCATTCAAAAGAAAAGTAATTTTTTTTTAAGTAAAAAGTATGATATGGTAGACGTGTCGGAGTCATTGGCCTGGTGTGCGGGATTCCCAGGCTCGATTCCGGCCAGAGCACACAGGAGAAGCGCTCATCTACCTTTCCACCCCTCCCCCTTTTCCCCCTCCCCGCCTCTCTCCTCCCGGCCCGCAGCCAAGGCTCTACCGGAGCAAAGCCACCCCGGCACTAAGGATGACCCCATGGCCTCCGCCCCAGTCACCAGAATGGCTCCGGCCACAACAGAGCAACACCCCAGATGGGCAGAACATTCCCCCTGGTAGGCATGCCAGGTGGATCCCAGTCAGGCGCATGCAGGAGTCTGACTGCCTCCCCATTTCCATCTTCAGAAAAATACAAAAAATAAATAAATAAAAGAAAAAATACTACACACAAAAAATAAATAAATAAAAGAATAAATAAATAAATAAATAAATAAATAAATAAATAAATAAAGGGGGGCATTCCCTTGTGCTAAAGCTCCAGGGAGCATGGAGTGAGCTTGAGTATGTCCTATGAAACATGGAGCTCTATGTTGACATATAAGTCTTTGAAGAAGGGGAACTGCTGAAATAGTTTATCAGCATTTGTCCCTAAGACAGCAGTCTTTATAGTGGGAACACCATACGTAAATATTTGCTGTCTGTCTATAGATTAAGGGGGGAATATGGTAAATGCTGAAAAGCCATGATCTTTGTGCCTCTCCCCTCCCCTAACCCCCTCCCTCTCCTCCCCCCACCCTGTAACCCCAACACTGTTGTTCCTGTCTCTGAGTCTCATCTTTATGTCCCACCTATGTATGGAATCATATAGTTCTTAGTTTTTTCTGATTTACTTCTTTCACTCAGTATAATGTTATCAAGGCCCATCCATGTTGTTGTAAAAGATCCTATGTCATCATTTCTTATGGCTGAGTAGTATTCCATAGTATATATATACCAAAGCTTTTTAATCCACTCGTCCTCTGATGGACACTTGGGCTGTTTCCAGATCTTTGCTATTGTGAACAATGCTGCCATAAACATGAGGGTGCATTTCTTCTTTTCAAACAGTGCTATGGTGTTCTTGGGGTATATTCCTAACAGTGGTATAGCTGGGTCAAAAGGCAGTTTGATTTTTAATTTCTTGAGGAATCTCCATACTGTTTTCCACAGTGGCTGCACCAGTCTGCATTCCCACCAGCAGTGCAGGAGGGTTCCCTTTTCTCCACATCCTCGCCAGCACTTATTCTGTGTTGTTTTATTGATGAGCGCCATTCTAACTGATGTGAGGTGATATCTCATTGTGGTTTTAATTTGCATTTCTCTAATCATTAGTGATGTTGAACATTTTTCGTATGCCTGTTGGCCATCTGTGTGTCCTCTTTGGAGAAGTGTCTATTCATTTCTTTTGCCCATTTTTGGATTGGATTGTTTGTCTTCCTGGTATTAAGTTTTATAAGTTCTTTATAAATTTTGGTTATTAACCCCTTATCAGACGCTATGTCAAATATATTCTCCCATTGTGTAGTTTGTCTTTTTATTCTGTTCTTATTGTCTTTAGCTGTGCAGAAGCTTTTTATTTTGATAAAATCCCATTTGTTTATCCTGTCTTTTATTTCACTTGCCTGTGGAGACAAATCAGCAAATATGTTGCTGCGAGAGATGTCAGAGAGCTTACTGCCTATGTTTTCTTCTAAGATGCTTATGGTTTCACGGCTTACATTCAAGTCTTTTATCCATTTTGAGTTTATTTTTGTGAGTGGTGTAAGTTGGTGGTCTAGTTTCATTTTTTTGCAGGTAGCTGTCCAGTTTTCCCAACACCATTTGTTGAAGAGGCTGTCTTTACTCCATTGTATTGTCTTACCTCCTTTGTCAAATATCAGTTGTCCATAGAGCTGTGGGTTTATTTCTGAGTTCTCTGTTCTGTTCCATTGATCTATGTGCCTGTTCTTATGCCAGTACCATGCTGTTTTGAGTACAATGGCCTTATAATAGGTTCTTTATTTTTCTAAGTACGTATTTCTTAATGAATTAAGGTTATACTTTAACAGGTATATGTTTATTTTGACACTGCTAAAATAGTCACACAGTTTTCTTCTTGCATTTATTAATATGGTGGACAATTTTGTATATTTTAATTTTAATAAATCCTTGAATTACAGAGAAAATCCACCATGATCATGGTTATATTTTTAAAATATTGTTATTTTTATTTGAATTTATTGGGCCATTGATTCGTAAAACCATATAGATTTCAAGTGTACAACTCCGTGTAACCCAACCTGCATACTGTGTCTTCCACACTTTGTCCCAAGCAAAGTCTTTCTATATCCATTCCCTCACCTGCCCACCGACCCTTTTCAACCCTTCTCTTCTGTCTATTGCCACCCTGTTGTCTGTGTCTATGTACTGTGTGTATGTTTTTTCAATAATTCCTTAACATTACTTTATTCAGTCCCCTAACCTTCTCCCCTCTGACTGTTGTTCATCTGTTCCAAGTGTCCATGTCTCTGTTCTATTTTGTTCATCAGTTCTTGTGTTGATTAGATTCTACATATAAGTGAGATCATATGGTATTTGTCTTTCTCTGACTGGCTTATTTCACGTAGCATAGTAATTCCCAGTTCCATCCATGCTGTCACAAAAAATAAGATTTTCTACTTTTATGGCTGCATAATATTCAATTTTAACTTTTTTAATGAGTTTTACATCTATGATCTTGGGTTAATTTGGTCCAATTATAGTCATTTTTTTTGATCCTTGGTTTCAGTAATTGTATTATAATATCTTCATAAAATTAACTTTAGTATATTCCTTTTTTTGATTATTTGAAATAATTTGTATAATATTTGGATGATCTCATTCTTGGAAATTTGATAAAACTCACTTGAACACTATCTAGGTTTGGAAGTTTCCTTGTGGGAAATTTTCCTCATCTATTCCTTCTGATTTCCATCTGAGTTTATCATCTCATTGCTGGTGTGTCAGTTCATTGTACTTTGTCATTCAAGTTCTGATTATCCTCATTCATGGAATGATGGCTGATTTTTCTATTATGTACTGGATAGTTTGCTTATTATGTTAGGAGAACATAATTTTTATATAAATCATTATTTTTTTCAAGCAGTGACCATATTTAGGTTTAGCATGCAGATCCTGGCCTATTGTTTATGGACTATCGTTTTAAGGGCAATTGATTTTTCAAAGAATTAGTAGTATTATTTTGGTTGACTTTGTTATGTCTTTGGTTTTGACTTTTTCATGCTGCTGGGGCTGCCACTAGTTCTCGCTGGTGTTGCATAATGGGGCAGATGCATTGCCTCTGTGCTTAAGTCATCTAATATTTTCTGTGGTGGAAAGGGTATCTCAAGCATGTGAAGAAAAAGTGGGAGATGGATAAAGGAGGGTTGGGAGGTTTCACTGGCTGGGTACTTGTTGTGGAATTTCCACTTGTCTGTGAGGCTTGGAGAGAACTT
This sequence comes from Saccopteryx bilineata, assembly GCF_036850765.1. Taxonomy (NCBI): domain Eukaryota; kingdom Metazoa; phylum Chordata; class Mammalia; order Chiroptera; family Emballonuridae; genus Saccopteryx; species Saccopteryx bilineata. The sequence goes on from NC_089502.1 coordinate 48,669,929, forward strand.
CCTGCATCAGGTGCCTGTGGAAACAAGCTCTCCCTTGCCCTTGCCCAGCAGCTTCCTGAGTTGGATATATATGGGTGACAGGGCTTTTAATTAATGTCTCTTGTCAATAGTATTGGAATAACCTAAAGTTGTCAGAGGTACACTTGTTTGATTTTGGAGAAAAATGTACCCATCTGGTCTGTTTTCTGTTTCTGGATTTGAGGTTTGGAGATGAGGGACCCAGGTGGCTTTCTTCTGTTGGGAGAGGTGGAATAAGCACATCTAAGATTGCTGTGGTATTGTTTCTCCAGTACTGGGGATCTCAAACATATTTACCTTTCTTGTACTGCTTCTTAGGGTTCTCTTTGAATTGCCTTTTGTGTTATTTTCAAGATTTATATATGTTTTTAGTGGGTAGGAGCAGAGAGAAAGAAATTTTATCTGGAACAGTAGCCCTATATTTTGAGATTTTTTGTGATATATTTTTAATTGAATTTATTGGGATGACACTGGTTCACAAAATCATTCAGGTTTCAAGGGTACAAGTCAATAAAACATCATCTGCATACTGCATTGTATGCCCTCTGTTACAAGCAAAGTCTCTTTCTGTTTCAATTTGCTCCCTTACAACTAACATTCCTCTTTCTGGCTATCACTACACTGTTGTCTGTGTTTTGGGATAATCCCTTCACCTTCTTTCTTTTCTCTCTCTCTCTCTCTCTCT